>NC_140486.1:2470000-3811022 GCF_964271855.1 Acomys minous | reverse complement strand
CCCATTCTGCTTCCAGCTTCACTACTTTTGGTTTTCTTTTGTGACAAAAATATGTTATGTTTGAAAAATATGTTGGATATATTTTAGGTAACTTTTTTTTAACAAGGGGTAAGTATCTATGTTAAATTTGTTGCTTGGACTTTTAGTCTTTCTGTAAGTATGTCCAGAAATGCAGAGTTTATAGCACTCATTTTTTCTAAAGTATTCTTTTTAGTGAACAGACATACACTGATCTTTTTAAAAATATAATTTATAAATTTATTCATATTACATCTCAATTGTTATCCCATTCCTTGTATCCTCCCATTCCTCCCTCCCTCCCATTTTCCCCTTACTCCCCTCCCCTATGACTGTGAGTGAGGGGGACTTCCTGCCCCTGTATATGTTCATAGGGTATCAAGTCTCTTCTTGGTAGCCTGCTATCCTTCCTCTGAGTGCCACCAGGCCTCCCCATCCAGGGGATGTGGTCAAATATGGGGCACCAGAGTTCATGTGAAAGTCAGTCCCCACTCTTCACTCAGCTGTGGAGAATGTCCTGCCCATTGGCTAGATCTGGGTAGGGATTCGAAGTTTACTACATGTATTGTCCTTGGCTAGTGCCATAGTTTGAACAGCACCCCTGGGCCCAGATCTGCCCATCATAATGTTCTTCTTGTAGGTTTCTAGGGCCCTCTGGATCCTTCTATTTCCCCCTTCTTCCATGCTTCTCTCACCTAGAGTCCCAATAGGATGTCCTCCCTTCTGTCCCACTTTCCTGGTAGGTGAAGACTTTCATGGGACATGCCCCTTGGGCTAGATATACACTGATCTTAGACTGTTGCAACTTTAAGAAAGGGTGACATGGGAGTTAACATCATGTGTTCTGGGTCCTGTTGACCAAGATTGAACCTGTGACATATCACTGGCTGTGTGACCTTGGACAAGTTATTGAATCCTTATATTTGACTCAGTTTCCAGAACTATATAAGTGGAAATAAAGGCTTTAACAAAGGCAATGGAAAAAAAAAACAAAGGCAATGGACTTAGGATATCACCTACATGCAAAAATAAATGGTTTTCCAGTGGTATTTTTATGTATACATCTGGAACATTTTTATACAATTCAGCATACTTACATCAAAATCAAACCCAAAGCAGTATTATAAATTATGCAACCAACACAAAATTTAAAAGCAAAGCTATTGTATAGGCACTAAATGGCAACCGCCTGAGTTTTTTGTTTGTTTGTTTGTTTGTTTTGTTTTTTGTTTTATTCACTCCTGCCTTAAGCAATTCACTTTTCACAGCTCAGTGACAAGCTGTTGCATTTGGGTTGCAATAAATCATTTGGGTTCACTGAGTGTTGATGAAGTATTGCTGCTCAGCAGGTGCCTGAGGTTTTGGGAGCAGCTCTTATGGATCCTTGCATAGCAGAGAGATTTATTTATTTATTTATTGGCACCATGAAAACAGTAGGGCAGGTTGTGCTCAACCCATCTGCTGAGAAGAGCCGTCAGCATGGGCCGCATCTTTACTGAGCCTGAGATGTTCCTAGGAACCTACACTTTTCCTGAAGGGTGGTGCCAATTTGGGGTATCGTGGTTGTAAATAGAGCACTCCTTGAGTAGTTTAGCTGTGTGTGCATTGCATCTCACCCTGTCAGTGTTCCGGAGATTGTGGTTTCAGAGTCAGGGCAGCAGTGCAACATTACTGTTTGGGAATCATGGTATGTCCTTTCAGTCCCAGCCACAGCATCATGCCTATGTTGGCTTTAGTCTTAAAGAGAAAGTCATCATACCAGGGAGGAGGAGGAGGAGGAGGACGAGGAGGAGAAGGAGGAGGGGGCGGCAGTTTTGCTTCCTTTTGGAATGGTTTATAAATAAGGGCAAGTACTATCTTTATCCATTCTAAGACCTTTTGGATGGGAGTAGGTCAGGTGGCCATGGCCTTGCTAAAGGCATGGACACAAGGGAGAGAGACTGTTTGCTTCTTCTATAGGTTGCAGACCTTTGCTGCTGGGTGCTGAGGCATAAGTAATAAAGGAGACCTGCTTCAGGAGTATTTACAGTGTGCTTCCTTTTGGACATAGATGGGAGAACAGAATTTAATATAAATAAAATCACAAATAATAAACAAATGGACAAGAATAGTATTTCTATAATCAACTCATATGTGCACTTCATGAGCAGTATATATATATTTGCTTAATTGAAATGCAAATGTGTGATTTCAGTAAACTTTATACAATTTACATTTCAGCGTATAAAAAGGCTTTACCATTATAAACTCTGTCACCAGAAATTGGACTGTCTTTAAGCTGTCCATAGCCACAGAAAGATGTCCTACAAACCTTCGACATGCTTTGCTGCCCAGACTTCTGCATTCTTCTCGATGAAGTCTCACCCTCCAGCCTCAAAGCGCAAAATTCCAGGTGTTTCCAACATCCCTGCACACACTGTTGTCCGTATTCAACTCCCAAACTGTACTTCATTAGAGTCTATGGACAATGTCCAGTGCTGTCACAACCTATTAAGAACTAATGATGCTCTTCCAGACTTAATTGTGGGATTTGGTGGCTGTCTGCATTTCCTTGTATCATCGCTCACTTCTGTCATCATAGAACAGGCAGTTCCTCCTTTTCACAACAGCGAGTTCCGCGCTGACAGTTGCCAGCATCAGCCCCTGTGAGCTCCTGAGCACTCAGCTCAGGAGCACGTGCCCAGGTAAGGCTCTGCAAGTTCAAGTCCCATCCTGCCTGATCAGGAATGCAGATGGGATGAAGGGGCCATGCAGTCGAGAAGTCCCTCTTTGACTTTGTTGTTTCCAGTTCCTGTTTGAGAGATTTCTATATTTCCTTTAAGGAATGAACTCAACACAGTGAGAACAGCTAAGCTCCATTCATGGCTTTGAGGTTTTAAGCTTTCTGCCATGTTTTGATTCTCCTGCTGATAAAAGGAACTGATGATGCTAATAGTACTAGTGACATCACTAACAATGGTGTTCACAGCATCATGGGGCCGCAAAGTGCTTAGGACAAATGGATTGTCCTCTTGTTAGAGGTTTGTGAGTGTTAACAAAGAGTTTTACTTTTCTTTTATTTTCATATAGGTGGAGTGTATGTGTGTGTGTGTGTGTGTGTGTGTGTGTGTGTGTGTGTGTGTGTGGTGTGGTGTGGTGTGGTGTCCTACATGAGCTTACACATTTGAATACTTGTTCCCTAGCAGGTGGCACAGTGTAGGACAGTTGTGGAGTCTCTGAGAGGTTGAATTTTGCCGGAAGCAGCTTATCCCTGGGGAGATGCACTTGAAGGTTTTATTCCTGGCTCCACTCCCTCTCCATCTTTTCTTTCTGTGTGTGGATGAAATATGATCAGCCAGCCTTCTGCTCTGGCCACCATGCCTTCACGGCTCATTGCTACATCCTGCTTCCTCTAGTGAACTCTATCTCTATGGAACTACAAGACTATAAGCCAAAATAGGTCCTTCTCTCCTCTATGTTGTTTTGGTCATGGTATTTTATCAAAGCAATGACTAGAACTGACTGAAACAGTGTGTGTGTGTGTGTGTGTGTGTGTGTGTGTGTGAGAGAGAGAGAGAGAGAGAGAGAGAGAGAGAGAGAGAGAGAGAGAGAGAGGGAGGGAGGGAGGGAGAGTTTCATTCTGTGTATCAAATCTAGAGCTTTATACAGAACTAGCCAAACATTTTACCACTGAGTTGTTCTGCCAGCCCAGGTGCTAATTGATACAAATTATCTAATTTATTCCAAGCAGCACTAGTCTGCTCTCGAAAAGAGAGCTGTAATGGTTCTTTTATGAAATGGTGGGGCTATGGGTGGATTTGGAGTATGAGGGAGGAATTTCAGCGATGGTATCTGGGAGGTGGTAGAGGGGAGTGGTAAAGGGGAAGTAATGTAATTCTATTTTAATTTAAAATGTATCAAAGTATTCTAAACCTAATGAATCTTTCTATAAACTTCCCTTTCTTCTTACCTTTGCCTACCAAGTTACAGCAGAAGTCTGTAGTTCATTGGCATAGTTTAAAAATGTACATTGGAATATGCCATCCAGATTTTTTTATGTGCTTTGTGAACATGGACTGCAGATCAACTAAGATATTTAAAGCAAGGGAAAAGAAAGTCTTATAAAATACCGACAGAGGCACAGCAATAGGCTAGTGGATCAATGGAATCGAACTGAAGACCCAAAGATGAATCCACACACATTTGCTCACTTGATTTTCGACAAAGAAGCCAAATCCATTCAATGGAAAAACGACAGCATCTTCAACAAATGGTGCTGGTCTAACTGGATGTCTACATGTAGAAAAATGAAATTAGACCCCTTTTTGTCACCATGCACAAAACTCAAGTCCAAGTGGATTAAAGACCTCAACCTAAAACCACAGACATTAACCCAGTTAGAGGAAAAAGTGGGGAAGAGTCTGGAACTCATAGGCACAGGAGACAACTTCCTGAACAGAACACCAACAGCCCAGGCCTTAACATCAACAATTAATAAATGGGACCTCATGAGGCTGAGAAGCTTCTGTAAGGCAGGTGACACTGTCAAGAGAACAAAGCGACAGCCTACAGGCTGGGAAAAGATCTTCACCAACTCTTCATCTGACAAAGGTCTAATATCCAAAATATATAAAGAACTCAAGAAATTAAACACCACCAAACCAAATAACCCAATAGAGAAATGGGGCGCAGAGCTAAACAGAGAATTCTCAACAGAGGAATATCAAATGGCTGAGAAACACTTAAAGAAATGCTCGACCTCCTTAGTCATCAGAGAAATGCAAATCAAAACGACACTGAGATTCCATCTTACACCCATCAGAATGGCTAAGATCAATAACTCAACTGACACCTCATGCTGGCGAGGGTGTGGAGAAAGAGGAACACTCCTGCATAGCTGGTGGGAATGCAAACTAGTACAACCACTTTGGAAAGCTATCTGGTGTTTTCTCAGAAAAATGGGAATAGGGCTTCCTCAAGACCCAGCTATTCCACTCCTTGGAATATACCCAGAGGATGCACTACCACACAACAGGGACATATGCTCAACCATGTTCATAGCTGCCTTATTTATAATAGCCAGAACTTGGAAACAACCTACGTGTCCCTCAATAGAAGAATGGATAAAGAAACTGTGGTACATTTACACTATGGAATACTACTCAGCTATTAAAAACAAGGAATTTCCAAAATTTGTGGACAAATGGATTGAACTAGAAATTGTCATAATGAGTGAGTTCACACAGAAGCAAAAAGAACCAAATGGTATATACTCACTTATATCGAGACACTAGTCCAAGGTGTACGTCCCCATGAAAAACTGTACCTACCAGGATAGTGGGTAAGAGGGGAGGACATCCTATTGAAACTTTAGGTGTGAGAAGCCTGGGAGAAAGAGGAAATAGAAGGATCCAACAGGTCCTGGAAAACTACAGGCGAGTCTGGGCCCTGGGGTCCTCCGCAAACTGTAGCAACAGCCAAGGAAAAAATAGGCAGTAAACCTTGAACCCCTACCCGGACTAGCCGATGGACATTTTCCACTGTTGAGTGGAGAAGGAGATCTAACTTTCACACAAACTCTGGTGCCCCATATTTGAACATGTCCCTTGGATGGAGATGCCTGGTGGCACTCAGAGGAAAGATAATAGGTCACCAAGGAGAGACTTGATACCATATGAGCATATTCAGGGGGAGGAGGTCCCCCTCAGACACAGACTTAGGGGAGGGGAGGGGAGTAGGGGGGAAGTGGGAGGAAGGGAGGAATGGGAGGATACATGGGATGGGCTAACAACTGAGATGTAATATGAATAAATTAATAAAAAAATGTAAACAAACAAACAAACAAACAAACAAAACAACAGGAGCAGAGGCTGTCTCTGACGCTGTTGTCTGCCTTTGGGACCTTTTCCTCCCACTGGACAGCCCAATCTAGCCTTAATAGTAGAGGTTGTACCTAGTGCTACTGCAGTTTGATATGCCAGGGCTGGTTGATATCCATGAAGGACTGTACTTTTCTGAAGAGCAAGGGAGGAGAAGGGAATGGTGGATATTAGAAGAATGACTTGGAGGGGGGGTGCAGCAAGATATAAAGTTAATTATTTAATTGGTTAATTATTAATAATAAAATAGTGCATTTATCTCAAAAAAAATAAAATAAAATACCGACAGAGTGAGTTGCAGACTTATTCGCCTGCTGCTTTCATATCACAGAGGAACAAGTGATGTTTCAGTGTGTTAGTTCATATTAAATATTTTAATAAGCCAAGAAATGAGAAATCAATCATTACACATGCACCATTAATACACTGCACATATTTCTATGGCTTAACTGTTTCTATTATTTTCCTTATGACCATGTTTTCTTAAATTTATTGTAACTCCAGCCTTAGCAGCGAATATTTGTTACTATTTTAGGTGAATACCGTTAAGAGACTCTGAATTCTATCAAAAAGCTCAGAAAAGATTAAAAATATTCACAAATCTTAATACACTAAGTATAAAGGGCTCAACATAAGAAATTAGTATGAATCCTCTCAAGATGCTTAAATACTAACCTCCTTCTGTATCACTCAACTCACTGTAGTGACAGGAGGAAACTCGACTTTCTTACCCCGTGTCCCATCACTCTTGAATAAATAGCCTTGATATTTAGCTTTTTAGAAATCTAAGTGCTTGTGTGCCACAACAAACCAATTGGATATTGTGATTGTCTGAATGAAAATACCCCCTACTCCTTGTGTGGTGGATTAGGTGTGGCCTTGTTGGATGAAGTGAAGCCACAATAGAGTTGCAAAACAGCTAATGACTCCCTCTATTAAAAACAACAATAGTAATCAATGCATGTACACCTATGGCTCACATGGCATGGCTGTGGACCAGGAAAGACTTTACCATGCACAAACTTCACTAGTACAAACTCTGACCATGATGAATATGGATGGTGGTATAAACATGGCTGCAACAATAACGTGTGCACAGTTAGCATTTCTATTGCTGGGATAAAACACAATGACTAAAAGCAAAAGCAAATCGGTGGGGGGAGCACCCAGTTTATTTCAGCTTACTGTTTGCTGTCTATCACCAAGAGAGTCAGGACAAGAACACAAGCCAGCAATCTGCATGTGAAAACTGGTGCAGAGGCTGTAGAGAAATCTTGCTAGTTGATGTGCTCCTTAAGTTAGTTTAGCCTGCTTTCTTTTATATCCCAGGACTGTCTGCCCAGAAGTGGCACCATCCATGATGGGCTGGGTTCTCCACCATCAACTTCTAATTAAGAAAATGTATCGCTGGCTTGCCCACAGACCAGTCATAGGGCACATTTTCTCCACTGATGTTCTTTCTTTCCAAATGACCCTAGCTTACATCAAGTCAACATAAAACTGACTAGTGCAATATTCACACTATATGTTCTTTCTGCAAGAAAACCCTGTTGTCTGTACACAAACCTCTGGAGTCACATCCCTGTCGCCTAAACCATGGCTATCTAAATAATCCACTTGTGCAGAACATGATGTGATGGAAAAGACATTTTGACTTCTAGGAAGGGGCAGAGAGGACCTGGTAGCTTTGACATAGTTTATTTGAAACACCTAGAAATCTTTGCTAGAGTCATTTATTTTGTCTATTTTTAGTGTCCCTTCCTAGGATGAGTAGACATTTGTTCACACCTCCCTAGAGAAAGCCATAAAACAGCCCTTTACCCAGCAACTCAGTAAGATCCTATAGAAGACTAATCATCTTTAAAGGGGATATTACTAGTTTACTGCACAAACCAATACATGGAACTAAATTTGAGTTAAATGATTTCTTCAGCAATAAAAAATTAGTTAATTTATTAAGGCTCTAGGGTTCTAAGGAGTAAATTAAATGTGTGAATGCAATTTGAAATTTTCATTAAAATTGAGAACTTTTCTTCCCCAGTGACTTGTATTGACAATGAGTAATTTGGGACAAATGATCTAAAGCTAGGCTCCTTTCTGTACTACCTTAAAATAATCTGTGTTTTAATCAAGTGTCATCCTATTAATGTATGGAGTTTATAGAGACCTCCTGAGGTTGCTGTATGCCAACCAAGTTCCTGCCATACAGTTACTTTGTGCTCGTTGCTTCTGTGTTCATGCCTTTTCATCTGTAAATCAGTACTGTGTCAGCAAAGAGGGAACTCTTCAAACATGAATCAGCAAAGCAGCCCTGAGCCAAGAGGAGGTAGGGTCCAGCAGGCTCAGGTGTTTGATTGACAACTGCGAGTATTTGTTCTTTCAAAGGATCAGGGTTCTAATCCTAGCATCCACAGGCTGGCTCAAACTATCTGTGACTCCATCCTCAGAGGAGCTGTCATCCTCTCCTGCACTCCACAGATACTAGGCAAACATAGGTACACACACAGGCAAAACATTATACACAGAAAACAATACTTTTAAATGAGGTTTACATCAAAAAGAGAGAATAAGGTCTTGACATCTGGGCCATGGGGGAGGAAAGTGAATAAATAAATTATAATAGCAGAAGGAAATTGCAAATGTATGTAGTCATCTGATGAAAAGTGCCTATTTACATGTTGAGTTTTGAGTCTGATGAATGGTGAAGGACTTAGGAAATATGTATATAATGTTATTACGCTTTCTCCAGTAAATGCCTTATTGAGCCCAGATGTAAAATTACTCAAAAGTTAGTCAGCAGTGATCCCAGCAGGCAGGAGTCGTTAGCTGTTGCTGCTGGTGGGTGATGTATGAGGTCCTTGCCAGTGTACTCAGTGATGGCTGAGATATTCATGGTGCTTTATCCATTTAACTGGAAGATGCTGCATGAACTCATCACGGGAGCTTTACAGGTGTCCATGAGCCAGCATGCCTGCTCGTCTTGGGAGGAACCGATGTATTTGATCTTTCCCCAAGACTCAATTTAGATCAGACAGGTTAGATTAACAAAGGACGATCGCAAACCTACAAAGCAAATTCTCTAAAAATGACAGGTTCTTCTGAAAGAGGTGCAGTGCAGTGTCTGGATGCTGTGTTCATTAGAAGCATGTTTGACTCAGGAAAACAGTTTTACAGATTTGACAAATATTTAACACATTTATTTTTAAATGTTCAGAAGATTAAATTCATGTTATTTTCAGTTCCTTAACATCACAATTCCTCAAGACAAGGAATGGAGCTTCTTTCCTTCTGTATATAGATGTTTATTTCATAACACCACCAATGAGAAGAGTGACAGTGTCTCACAATCACATTGGGTTTCATATATACATACTTAGTCTCTTAGTTTTTCTATACAAAACGTTATGGTATAAACAACACAAAGGTTTCAAATATAACAATATAAACACATATAACATATATAAACAATATGTGTTTATATTGTTATATATACAATATAAAAATGTAACAATATGTATAATTTGAAGGGGAGCCGTTTCAGGAGGTTTTAAAAAGAGGAAATAGAAACCAAATAGTCACAAAAAATGAACCAAACTCCATGCTTTGTCTTAAACTCTCCAAATGTCTTTAAAGTAAGATGAGTACTAATTCCTCTTATCTAAGGCTTAAGCTGACTTGAAGAAAACTCAGCAGGTTACCAAGAAGAGACTTGATACCCTATGAACATATACAGGGGGAGATAATCCCCCTCAGGAACAGTCATAGGGGAGGGGAATAAGGGGAAAATGGGAGGGAGGGAAGAATGGGAGGATACAAGGGATGGGATAACCATTGAGATGTAACAAGAATAAATTAATAAAGTAAAAAAAAACTCAGTACACTTTACCCTTCAATCTGTCAGTTTGCTTAAATAGCATGTCCTTAATATTTGTCAGATAATTTTCAAGTGCAGGGAAAAGTAGGCATATTTTGTGTTCTGTGACATATTATCAATGTATTTTTATAAATCATGCAATGCTTTGTATATAAGAGGGCCTGTAGATCCCAAGATTAGAGACAGCTGTGATGGTAAACCTTAGTCATCAAGTTAAATGGAGCTTGAATCAACCAAGAGACACTGGTCTGTGGATATTTAAGGATAGTTCCTAGAAAGATAAACCAAAGAACATAAACCCTCTGTCAGTGAGTTTGGTATTTTCTGGTGATGACTCAGATATAAAGTGGTTTGAGGGAAAGTCTGTGCCTTTTTGCCCGGCCGCCTTCACTTGTTGCAGCCAGGTGTATCCACCATGTTGTTATAACTGCTGGTACCTCATTTCCTGGCACATGTAACTTGGCCAGTGTTGACTGTGTACTTTTCATTCCATTTAATTTCATAATGTCCTAAGATAACATGCATGATTAACACATGTTGTACTAGACAGGGTATGATTAGTGGTTGGCAAGTAAAAGTGGTTGTAAAAATTATAATGAGGCAGTTGCAGGAAACAATCAAATTGAAGAAGAAATAACTTTGCCACTGGCAATGGGAACACACTTGGGAGTAATTGCTGACAGGATCATTACGGAAAAGAAGAGGGGAATAATAACCATTTGTGTGAGGAGGTCTCACCCATTGTTACTGAGATTTCATCAAGATTGAAGGAATTCCTAAGTTGGACGCACAGGTGACTATGGGTCTTTGAGAGGAAAACCTAAGGAAAATCTCCAGAGAAGTAGATTACTAACACATCACATAGAGAGTCAGAGTGCTGTCATCGCCAAGCCTACATAACTAAGGAGGATGACGGGTATTGAATGCATCAGCCAAAGATAAGTGAGATTTTCCATTTTTATATCAGAGGCAAATAGATACTTAGTTTCATTTTAAGTATTAAACTCTGTGGGTTGTAATGGGCAGGAAGCAAACTCTTTGTTAAGGCAGAGATCAAACTTTAATCCTAGTAGCTATTGGGAATCAATCAGTCTATCATCTAAATATCTCTTAAAGCAACATCTACATTAGATAATTGTCAGAAATACACTAAATATTTATCGTAAGAGCCCAAGGTCTTTTTTCTCCATTGTAAAGGATTACTGGATTCTTTTCAGCTATTCTTCCAACTGACAACATCAATTGAGCCTTCATACGGATGCTTGTCTGAAAACCTTTAGAGCAAATTCCCTTTTCTTCAGGATCATAAAGTCTTTGGTGATGTGAGGAAATGGCACTGAGGCCAGAAGCAGGTGAATTACCTTGATAAATTCTTTACCATTTACTGCAAATCAAACCCTCTGAAGAAATGTTAGCATTCTGTAGTGAGGGTTGATGGATGCTTTCTACCATTCTTGGACTTACTGGATTCAGTTCTCCTGTAGGATCTGGGAATAGATTCCCCATTTAGGGAAGTTTCAGTGCCTTTCTCTTAGCACTTTGAGGTCATTTATGAAGAATTGGTAATTTATGAATAAGTAAATGAGATGCACACTTTGCAAATCAGTAACTGGATATCAAGATGTAACGCCTAATATTCCTCCCAAAGGAAGAACTGAGCCCTTGTTCAGAGGCAGAGATGGAGATGAATTCTGAAAGTTAACTCCCTGCATTGATGCTGTTTGATAACTTTCCCTTAGAGTCTCACAAGGTGACCTTGTGACTGTACTGCTGAAAGAAAACACCTATTCTTGTGACTGCACTGCTGAAAGACAACACCTATTCTTGTGACTGTACTGCTGGAAGAAAACACCTATCTGTTTGGATGAGTTATTGTGCTGTCACAGTGATTGACAGTAGGAAAAAAGAATCAAATATGGTGGGAAAGGTCAAGAATTATTAATTAAACTCGGACAATAATTGAAGAATTATTAATCCTTAGCCCTCGGGTTGTCATCTCTAAGTATCACTTCTCAGTTAAAGGAAATGGATTCTTAGAAAAATGACTCATTTCCAGTCTAGATTTGAAAGGAACAAAGTGAGCCTGGGACAGCAAAATGAGTCACTCCGTGTCTCAAGAGGAAAGGACTGAAGTGAGCCTGAAACAGGCTATTATTCCAGAAAACAGGACCTACAGAATCATTCTGCATTCCAAGACCTACAGAATCATGCTGAGGGATTGTCTGTCCATACTAATGACGACTTCAGCAGAATTAAGTACACCATAGGTGCCCTTACCTGTATAGTTGTACCTCGACACAACCAGAGAGTTGTTAATGAGTGATGATTTCTCCTTGTGGTATGATTCCGTATGACAAATGAGGAAGAAAGGACAGGAGAAGAACATCATTTTCTCTAATCCTTGAGCCTATCTGAAGTGTATCAGTGCTAACTTTGCAAAAAGCAAAACAGTTCTCCTGGGCAGCCTTGATCATCAACTTGACACAGGCAAAAGTCATCTGAAAGAAGAAACCACGATTGCATAACTGCCTAGATCGTCTTGGCTTCAGGGATTGTCTTCACTATTAATTGATGGAGGCTATGTCTTTGCTCAGCTCAGGTGGTCCCGACCTATATGGAAAAAGCTAAATGAGAACAAGCCAGAGAGCAAGATGGTGAACAGTGACCTCTGTGGGTTCTATTCTGAGCTCTTCCTTATGTCCCTGCCTTATACTTCTCTCAAGTGTTTTGTGACCTGGAAGTGTAAGGCAAAGAAACACTTCCTTTCCCAGGTAAGATTTGGTTGCAGTATTTCACCACAGCAACAAGGTGAAGCCAGAACAACCAAATGTTCTGTGTTCTCAAGCAATACTAAAAAAAAAAAAAAAAAAAAAAGACTTACATCATCTATGAAGCACTTTCCCTAAAAGAGCCAATCTAGAGTGCTCTAGCCAGGGTCTCCATTGCTGCGAGGAAACACCATGACCAAGAGCTCTTTGGGCAGAAAGGTGTATCGGTCTTGCACTTCCTCATTGTTGTCCACCATCAAAACATCTAGAACAGAAACTCAAACAGGCTAGGAGCATGAAGGCAGGAGCTGATGCAGAGGCCATGGAGGGATGCTGCTTACTGGCTTGCTCCCCATGGCTTGCTCAGTAGGCTTCCTTATAGAACATATGACCCCAAGACCAGAGTGGCACCACCCAAAATGGCCTGCACATTTTCTTTTTCTTATTTATTTATGTATTTATTTATTTTATGTATATGAGAGCTCTATCTACATGTACACCTGCATGCCAGAAGAGGGCATCAGATCCCAGTATAAATGGTTGCGAGTCTCCATGTGGTTGCTGGGAATTAAACTCAGGACTTCTGGAAGAGCAGACAGTGCTCTTAACCACTGAGCCATCTCTTTGACAGGGGAAGAGACCAAGCCATTTGAGGGTGGTGCCACCCCTGGGCTTATGGTCTTGAATTCTATAAGAAAGATCTTATGGAGACATTTTCTCAATTGATGTTCCCTCCTTTTAGATAACTCCAGCTTGTGTCAGGTTGATATAAAACTAGCCAGTACAGTGAGTTTATTGCCTGTCTACACTAATTTGTGAACTTACAGGAAATTAAAAATGAGAATGTTAGATAACAGAATCCAGGCTGGGGGAACATCTATAAAGCAACAGCAACAACAAATCTGGTTTATTCACTAAACAAATTATAAATAATAACAGAACAAAATAAAACACAATAAAAGAGAATGGTAAAATAAACATCTCAAATAACAAACTCTGTGGCCCTGGAGTGATGTCAGGCTTACTAGTTAGGAGAAATGACTACTCTTCAAAAGGACCAAAGTTCTATTCGCAACACCCGGATGATGCCTAATAATAACCTGTAACTCCAGTTCCAGGATGTGTGATGCGCTTTTCTGCTCTCCAAGGGCACCAGACATGGATGCAGTGAACAGATACACCTATGGGTAATAACAATTTGTCCTGCCAAAAGGTATGCTGGGGTAAAGGTGGTGCAGACATTGTAGAAATAGCCAACCAATCACTGGTCTAGTTTGAGACCCATCCCATGAGAGAGGTCCCACCCTTGACAGTGCATGAAGAGCCAGGAACCAGAGGCTGGATAGCCCAGAGACTTAGGATAAAACCAAACACAACCAGAAAAAAAGTCAATAAAATGATTTCCAATGATATTCTGCTATATTTATAGATTGTCGTCTCACCCAGCCATCATCAGACAGGCTTCATCCAGCTTCTCATGGGAGCAGATGTAGAGATCCACAGCCAATCATTAGACAGAGCTCAGGAATCCGGCAGAAGGTGGGGGAGAAGATTGTAGAAGCCTGAGTGGTCAAAAGCACCACAAGAAAATGGCCCACAGAATCAACCAACCAGGCCTCACAGAGACAACCACCAATTATGTGGGCTGATTGCACATACGTTGCAACTGTATAGCTTGGTATTATTGTGGGGCTCTTGACAGTTTGAGTGGGGCTGTCTCTAGGTCTCTTGTTTGTTCTTGGGACCCTTTTCTTTATACTGGGTTGCCTTGTACAGCCTTGATATGAGGGTTTGTGCTTAGTCTTATTGTAACTTGTTATGTGTTTTTGGTTGATATATCTGGAAGGCTTGATCTTTTCTAAAGGGAAATAGAAGAGGAATAGATCTGAGGGAGAGAAGAGGTGAGGAGGGGGCTGGGAGGAGTGAAGGGAGGGGAATGTAGGGAGGGGAAACTAGTCAGAAGGTAATGTACAAGAAGAATACAATTTAAACATTTAAAATGTGGTTTTAGTATTATTTTCCTATAATAGCATTGGTTATATAATTGGTATTAGTTATATATATGTATATATGTATGTATATATATATGTGTGTATATATATATCCCCTTCTCTGACCAATCAGTCTGTTTTTTCAAATAAATTATTGGCTTTTGTTTTTGTTTTTTGTTTTTTGAGACAGGGTTTCTCTATGTATCCTTGACTATCCTAGACTCACTTTGTAGATCAGGCTGGCCTCGAACTCACAGTGATCTGTCTGCCTCTGCCTCCTGAGTGCTGAGATTAAAGGCCTGCATCACCATACCTGGCTTCAAATAAGTTATAAGGAGGCAGTCTAGGTACATTCTCAGCACTCAGGAGTGCCATTCGTCCCCATCCAAGACACCATTTCCACACTTTTTCCCTCCTGAAATGTACAACCTCAGTGGTTACAATCCCCCCACTTCTGTTCATATTTTCATATTTAGATACTAATGATGACATCTCATTGTTTCAGCAAAAGAAAAAAAATGAGCCTTGTAAAAAATGTCCATCAGTATCAGAAATCATAAACCAAATCCAGTTACCTCCACCAAATGAAAATCCACCCAGTACCAGAATGAGAAAGGACAGCCACCTCAAACATATGCATTGTATGATCTTGTCCAACTCTTTCTTGAGTCCTTTTTGTTTGAGCTATGATAGTTATACAGCTGATAAAAAGATATGAAGAATAAAATTTATCTCAAGTGGGTTGAAAGGAGAAAGAGAAGGGGGTAAGGATATAATTTTCACCTCAATAAAAGAATTAAAATATGAAACAACTCTCCATGGGAAAAACAGACTAATGGGGGTGTACTTTGTTAATAGAATTCCACTCATCAATGCCCATTCGGCCCAGCAAGCCAAAGCTCTTAAGGTTACACTCTCTAGATCAGTCGTACGGTTGAAGAAAGAGCCCAGGCTAACTGCCAATCGACTGTATACATCTTTCTTTATGTCTGTTGAACAAAAGTTATTTCCACATGGACTTGATTGTCTTATTTAATATCCATGTAGTATGCAAACTTCCCTTCTCTGTTGTGTTTTATGCATGTGTGTGGTGGTGAGGATAAGACCCTGGACCCCACGACTTCAGGCAAGCACTCTGCCACTGAGTTGCAATGCCAACTCCAGTCTTCTTTTGCTGAATTTTCTCGCCACTTCAGCATTAATAGTTGGGTTTTTTTTTTCATGTCCTTTTGCCAATAATGCAAAAATGATTTAACTTCGAACCTCTTTCACTTGTCATACGTTTGATTTGCTTTTTGTTTATTTTCACTCGGCCAACTTCTGTCTGGTTCCAAAAACCCTTCTTGGACAGGAGGTCACGAACTCTTGCTAACTTCTCTATCCCTTAGTAATTGCAATCGTTCTCACAGAGAACATTGGTTTTGTATTTGTACTGCCTTGTAAATTTATACCTCTATAATTCATGCTTAATAAGCAGTGCTGATTCCTTCAGAATTGCCTGGCTTTCCTTCTCTCTTCTCTGGCTGGCCTGCTCTATCCCTCCATGAAATAGTCAATTCAACTCTGGTAAACATTATTCCAAATGCCAACGCTCCCTAATCTGCCCCAGGTCTTAACCACTGATGGCGCTTGCTACTTAATGATGAAAACGGGAACTCTCAGGTAGACACCCCATCGCCTTGTTTTGCATCTATGTGTCGCACAGTATTTGGCACCCTCGTCCCCGTTTCTCCTCACGTCTCCACTTCTACTCATGCTCCACGTAAACTAGTACCTGTAAGGACTGTTCTCTTCATGCTTAAACAATTTACTATGTGTTCATCCTTTCTCTCTGCTCAGTCTTCCCATGGATTCAATTATGTTTCATTCCCTCCCAGTTTAAAAAAAATAGAATGAGATAAGAATAGCTTGCAAGGCATTGTTAGAACAAGCTGTGTGTCCCCATCTCATAGCAGCCAAGCCTTGTATAGGGGCTCGCTGTGTGTCCCAGCTCACTGTCTTCCCTTTTAATGCAGTCCTCAGAGAGATTTGACATGGCAAGGCCCACTCTGGATGAGCCACCAATCCATGGCTGAGGTCGGAATGAAATAAAAAGGAGAAAACAAGCTTAGGCGATTGTTGCTCTGTCCTTTCTGACTGTGGATATAATGTGACCAGCTACCTTATGCACCCGTTGCCATGACTTCCTCACCCCGGTGGGCTGTACCCGCAAACTGTGAGATGAAATAAAGCCTTACCCTCCTTTGTTGCACATTTTATTGCAGCAACTAGACAACTAATAAGAACACAAGTGAACATCTGTGGAGATTCCTGTCTCGAGCTCCGAGGGTGGTGGTGGTATTTCCGATGTACAGCTTGTAACTCCCAGGAACATTTGGAAGCTTTTCTACCTCAGTGTTCTAAGAGTACACTTATATCTCTCTCCAAAAGCATAAATGAATGCAAACATTTCTCTGTACATTTCCCCAACTTCCTTTCCTTATCCTCTCACCAGATTAATTGGTTCAAAATAACTTGCCTTAGATTCAATACTTAGTTAAAGTGAATGGAAAATGCCTACAAAAGTGGAAATTGTACTTTTCTGTTGAAATAGAAGTACATTAGTTTCTATCACTTCATGGAGAAACTGGCTGGGATGGTTTCATTTTAATTCACCAGAGCATGTTTTATGTCACTCAGAATGGAACATTATCGCTAGCAAATATTAGCCAGTAAGGATTGTACTCTTATCATCCATTAATATGGAAAATATTTTTTCAATAGACTCCTTTCATTAGCCATCTAACACTGTCACAGCTACATCGACTTTACCTTTACTAGCAGAAAAATAGTCTGGAGAAGTCCACTTTGGGGCATTTACATGGACGTCTTGAGAAATTACTACAAGTAATATCTGTTCCTTTGCTTTGAAAGAATAGCTAGCATGCAAAAGCGAAACATTAAGAGTTCTGAAACTGAAGCATCCAAAAAACACTTGCACTGGTGAGCATCCAAAACACATATGAGAGGACGGAAAGATGGGAAGGGAAGCCCACAGAACAGAGCTTCATCACACAAGTCAATGTGAGTATGAGCTTACCAAGATGGAATGAAAACAAGAGTGCATTAGATGAAGTGAAACTTCTGCTCGGATGTAAGCCACCATTAAAATCATGGATCTGCCCGATAGCCTGTGTCTCAATTTCTCTAAATCAAATTATTGTTAATCAAGAATCTGCTGCGACTCATGCTCAGGAAGATGTTTTGTGACGTTTTGAATGTGTCGTCTGTCATTCTTAATAGTCTGTAGTTTTCCCAACCAAATAGTCAGACTTAGCTCTCCTGGATTTTGATGCCTTTACATGTTTATAGCTTCCCTGAGTGAGCCACTTTGCCCCTGGATGCCCTGGGGGTGGGGGGGGGGGGAGTTTAGGACCAGTGAGTCCTTCTGAAATCCCCCATGCAGCTGAGAGCTGCAGCTTAGAGATAAATGACAAATGACAAAGCAGAAGACTGATGGTGTCCTATAAGACCTTTTTAGGCATTTGTCCTCTAGGTTGTGGCTTGTGAATATACATGTTGGTCACTCTGCTCTGGGTTCTGTTTCCCACATTACGGTTTGTATCACATTTTTATCTCATCCTACAACTTTGCAAATCCTCAATTGTTTACTGACTCTGGAAGATGATATTTAGAACGTGCAGTTTCAATAGCAGACACAGAGAAAGCAAGAGGCTGAAGTCGGAGTTTCCACTGTCCTAGATTTCTAGGTCATCCCATACATACTCAGGAGTCTTTAACAGTGGGGCATATGGGATACAGAATACTCACCTCCTGCAGCCAGGCGAGATTCCCAACGGAGGGGTAGGGATGCCCATCCAGCCACAAGACCTTCGGTCCACAGATTTTCCTGCCGAAAAGAAGTGCAGGGAGAAAGAGGGAGCAGAAAGCAAGGGAACTGCCAACCAGTGTCTGGCCAAGCTTGAGTCTCATGCCAGGAGAGAGAGCCTACTTCTGACATTATTAATGATACTCTGCTCTGCCTGCAGACAGCAGGCTACCTTAACTGTCATCTGAGTGGCTTCACCCAGCAGCTGATGGAAACCAATCCAGAAACCCACAGCCAAATGTTAGGTGGAGCTCAGGGAATATTCTCGAAGAGGGAGGGGGAGGATTAAAAGAGCCAGAGAGGTCAGGGACACCACAAGAAGACGTACAGAATTACCTCACCTGGGTCCATAGTTGCTCACAGAGACTGAACCACCAACCAGAGAGCATGCATGATGGACCTGGGCCTCCTACACATATGTCACAGATGCACAGCTTGGTTCTCATGTGGGAGTGCTAACAGCAGGAACAGAGGCTGCCTCTGACACTGTTGCCTGCCTTTGGGTCCCGTTCCTCTAACTGGGCTGCCTTGTCTGGCCTCAATAGAAGATGCACTCAGTCCTACTAAAACTTGATATGCCAAGGGGGATTGATATCCAGGGGAGGTCTGCCATTCTCTGAGGAGAAAAGGGGAGGGGTAATAGCAGGAGGGGAGGAGAGAGGGACAGACTGGGAGGAAAGGAGAGGTGGAAAGCTTTGATCTGGATGTAAACCAAATAAATTAATGAATGAATAAAAATTAGGCTGAAACGGTACAATCTTTCAGCTTATCTTTTTGGTGAGTTCGTGTTCATAGGTCACTATTTTACAGAATTTCAGTTTATAGATCTATTTCAGGATAAAGTTATATGAAAAGCAATTTATTAAGCTCTTACATGGGTATGAGGTTCACCTGTGTTTCTCTTGCTAAATGAACGTTTAGTATTAGTTTGTTACCTAACAAAACAGTAGCTATTTCACTCTTAGTCTTTGGTGGAGACAGGGTCTGAAGCGTTTTGTGGGCATTTTTCCTGTTAGAGGACAGTCATCTCAGTGTACACTTTTAAAGAGAAATTCTTCAAACTCTATACAATTTCCCAAGCTCCCTTTAAAAAATGAAAGTGTTAAGTGTACAAGATACTTTTTTTTTTGCCCACAAAATTGCATAAACTGAACACAGCCGTAGCCGTCATATCAGTAAGGGTGAGAGGAGGTGGGAACTGTTCACACGTCTAGTAGGTGAATGAATTCCTGCAAACTCTCTGAGAGAAATTCATCAGGAAGCCTTTTACCCTTGACTCAGCTTTTCCACACGTTGGGACTTTCCTGTGACCTCATTTAAGATGTTTGAGTGCAACAAAAGAGGCTTGATGACACGGCAGGCAGGGTTTTCTATGAGAGGGGAAATCAGAAATGGTCCAAGTGTTTGCAGTCATGGAGCCGTGGCGCCATTGTTCAACAAGCCGGTGTTAACATAGGAAGGCATGCATTTCCTGACTTGGCATGATGGTCACAGTATCCTGGCTGACAGAAAGGGAAGCTGTGGAACAGCACGGGCCGTCTCTTCACGCTTTGCCAGCAGATGTGCGCTAAGCCTGAGTAGATGGTGGAAACTGCTTCCTTGCCCTGCCTTAATTTCCTTTGTGCACCTATACTTTTAACTTTTGCTACAACTGTGTAATGTCTGTTGAAAATACTCTTTCACACATCTGTATTTTTTTTTTTTACATTTCTCTTAGCTCCTTTGTCTCCTGAATAGTTTCACTTGTAATTTATTGTCGTATATATACATACATGGTGTTATGTTTTGAACCACAACCCAGACAGACTAGGTGATGTTTATCTTTCTGAAAATTATTTACTTCACTTAATACGATTATTCCAAGTTGTATCAATTTTAGTACTAATGACGTGGTTTCATTCTTTATAGATGAAAAAAAATCCTCAATAAATACATGATGGATTTGTAAAATTTCTTAGCTGAATGAATATTTTCAAGTAATGCCACCAGAGTTGCCTGCTTATGAGATCCAAGATGGAAATGCTGTCCACTCAGCTCTTCCCAGCTCCCCTCTCTGTGAACGGCCTTCTGCCAGCCAATCTGGATAACGAGAGCACTCATGGCCCCACGTTTCCCCTCGTAGTGTAGTTATCTTACAGAAAACAGCTCTTGATTGCTTCCCTCTCCTGACATCTGCGCAAGCTGAGGGAGAGAAGGGGAACAGTGAGAATAGACGCTAATACTGAAAGGGAACAGAGTTAGCAACTCTCTAGCATATTAACTTCCCTTCACGTTTGTTAGTAAAACACTGAATACTCGATTAAATACTTTCTGTAGTCCATTTGGGTTAAGAAGGACAGAAACAACAGCCCCCCCCCCCCCCACTGCTAAAACTTTCAGGAAGACACAAACTTCAGCAAGGTCATGGCCGATAAGGGCTTTTCTCACGCAGTGGATCCAAATGTTGAAAGAGCTATTTGAGTAACAAATCTTTACCCTTTCACTGTGTTTAAATTTCATTAAATTATGGAAAATCATTTATAGTCCTGGCACCAAACTTGCTGATTCATGTTTTGGCTTATTTTGAACAGTATGTGAGATTTTTCATTAATCAGCCTGTCTTAGTAACATTGGAAAGAGATTTCTTTCAGGTAATTTACTTTAACATTTTATCCAGGTTTCTATTCCCAAACAACTTAAGTACTAAAAGCATTCATTTTGACTGATTCTTATTTCTAAGCCTGGAAGAAGCCTATTTCCGCACTTCAGTCTTTGAGATATATCTAGAATATTGAATAGACTATGTTCTTAATTGTCCATGACGCCCTTTGAATTAATTTCCAACAATAGCTGAACAATTCCTTAAATGTCTTTCAGAGCACTTCAGCAAAGTTAAGCTTTCTCTATTTAGGGAAACTCTTTGCACAGTTAATTGCAGACAGGGGGTGGCTGCTGCACTTGCAAAACAAAAACTAGATTCAGCATGTCTTCTCCCGGGCATGCACTTAAAAGTGTCAGTGCACTGACACAGAGATCACTTCGAGTGAAATATCATTTGTTCATCATTGCAGCGGCATCAAGTGCAGCCCCAAGTCCTAGGGAAACCAGGCAGCGCGACGTCTCCAGAGAACGCTTACTGCCGTACGCCTCCCCCTTCCAGCTGTCTCTTCCCTCTGCAGTGTGGCTTTAATCTTCAGATTCAGAGTCCTCTAGCTGAGCATAAATTCTTATTGACCTTAACTAAAATAACTTACCTGTTCAGAATTCTGCCCACCTGGGTCCTAGCTCACTGTTTGCATTTGGCAGCATCTTTCAGACTCAGATGGAAACTCGGCCAGGCTGGAAGTAGACTGAGCTGCAAACCTGTATGAAGAGTCCAGTCATGAGCCACCAATGAATTATGTGTTTTTTTAACTAAGCACATATTTTATTTTGCTTGGATTATTATTATTATTATTATTATTATTATTATCATAATCATCATTATATAAATTATTAAATATATAATATACATAAACAATAAATTATTAAATATATACATATAAAATATAAGTATGATATAAATTATTATGATACAAAACATATTTTTACTAATTATTCTAGTTATGTCTTAATGAAAAGAATTAACTTCTCATTAGACTTAACCACGCTGTTTACTTTTGTGAAAGGGCAGACCCAAAGACTCTGATGTTCAAAAAGAGAAACAAGTAAATAAATGACTCAGAAGCCTGATCATAGCCTTGCTGTGAAACCCAAACATTATAAGCTTCTATGATATAATTCTATACCTTAATTATAATGGCAGCTTAATCAGTTCTGCTCATCATTTCTTGATCTGTTCTCTCCCAGGACAGAATATTAGCTGATCAATTGGAAACCTTGTTTCTTAAGTTATGGTTTCTCCATGTCCAGGGCACCGGTTCCTTTCCTTGCTCTTCTCCAGATGGAATCTTATGCATTTAAATATCATGTTATTGGGCACCTACTTGGTTCTTTTTGGCAACTGTTTCACTCTATCTGTGAGAGTGGGTCTGAGCTTCCTGAAAGAAGGCAGTGCGTTTTTTCATCATTCGTTAAAAAAAAAATGTGACACTGTGGTCCCTGAGAATGGAAAGGGAAGAATTATATTTTAAATAAACATAGCAATACAATATTTTACACAACATGTTTGTAGTTTTGTTTTCTTTTATTATTGTTATTATTTAACTAGATCCTGGACACAGAGCACTGGATGGTGAGCAAGAGTGAAGGCGCCAGGGCATCGGGTATGGCGAGGAGCAAGGCTCTGAGTCTGTTCTCCCTCACTACTTGGAGATTTTCCAAAGTCTTCAAAGCTCAAGAAAATCCGACTGAACTTGTCAAAGGCATCTATTGCTTCTTATTCTTGAGAAGGGAACATCAGTGGTATGAAGAAAGGACTCAAAGGTCCCAATGAAAAGATTACTTGTAATTTTGTGTTCAGTGAATCTTGTTGGCCCCAGGAGTGTCCTTACTTTACTATGTTAGGATTAATCCTGAAGGTGTCAATGCTGATAAAAAAAAAGTATCAGAAACTTGGACCAATGAGCCTTTGAAAGAGTAGAAAGATATACAAATGTATAACAGAACAAATTGCAGTAGTTTTCTGATAAAATATAGCCCACAAGATGTTTTATGACACATTTCTGTTTAGAAAACAGTGCCACCACTGTCAATGGGACAAAGCTGCAGCAGCCCACACAATGGGAAAAGGTCTTCACCAACCCACATCTGACAGAGAGCTAATATCCAAGATATAGAAAGAACCCAAGAAATTAGCACCAACAAACAAAATAACTCAATTTAAAAGTGGGGTACAGAATTAAACAGAGAATTCTCAGAAAAAGAATCTTTAATAGCCCAGAAGCATTTAAAGAAATGCTCAGTGTCCTTAGTAATTAAAATGACTATACAAATCAAAATGACTCTGAGATCCCATCAACTGGCTAGGATAAAAAACTCCAGCAACATCTCATGCTGGAGAGGAGCACTCCTCCATTGCTGATGGGAGTGTAGACTTGTAAACCATGTGGGGAGTCAATCTGGTGCTTTTTCAGAAAATTGATAATAGTTCTACCTCAAGACCCAGCCATACCATTCCTGGTCATAAGCCCAAAAGATGCTCCACCATACCACAAAGACACTTCCTCAAGCCACAGACCCAAAGAATGAGGAAGGCCCAAGGGTGGATGCTTGAATCTCACTCAGAGGGAGGAATGGAATATACATCAAAAGGGGATAGAGGGAGGGAAGGGGGGGATAGGGGATGGAGGAAGAGGGGATCAGATCAAGTGTGGAAAGAACAGGGTGGTAGAGTAGTGGGTAGGAGTGTAGGATGGGGGAGAGAGAATGCAATTGGTGTGGGGGGCATCCCTGGGACAGAGGAGGCTCAGGGGTCTGTGGGGACAAGCCTAGCTCTGACTCCTGGCAGTGGAGGATATGGAGCCTGAAGTCACTAACTCATGTAGCTAGGTAGGACTCCCAGGAGAGGGAGGGGGACACCAACCCACCCATAAAACACTTTGACCTACAGGAAGTGTGGGGATGCAGATGGAGCAGAGACTGAGGGAATGACAAACCAATGACTGACCCAACTTGAGACTCACCCTATGGGAAAGAGCCAAACCCTGACGCTATTGATACTCTGCTATGCTTGCAACCGGGAACCTAATATAACTGTCTTCTGAGAGACTTTATCCAGTTACTTATGGAAACAGATGTGGAGACCTACAGCCGAGAAATGGGTGGGGCTCAGGGAGTTATGTAGAAAAATGGGGGCAGGGGGGGGCAGGAGGGGGGCGAGAGGGGGCAGGAGGGGGGCGAGAGGGGGCAGGAGGGGGCGGGAGGGGGCAGGAGGGGGCGGGAGGGGGCAGGAGGGGGCGGGAGGGGGCAGGAGGCAGCAATTCTACAGGAAGACCTACAGAATCAATTAACCTGGGCCCATGGGGCTCACAGAGAGTGAACTGCATACATGAGGCTAGACCCAGACCCAGGTGTACAGCCTGGTCAACATGTGTCTCTGACTCTGTCGCCTGCCTCTTGGATACCTCTCCCCTAGCCTCAGTAAGAGAGAATGCACTTAGTCCTGGTGCAACTTGATGTGCCAGGGTGGGTTGGCCCTACTTTGGGACCTCTACTTCTCTGAGAAGAAGAAGAGGGGGAAAGGGTGAGAGGAGTTTGAGGATGGGACTGGGAGGAGAGGAGGTAGGGGACTGGGCTTAGGCTCTGATGTGATTAAATAAGTAGATAGATCGATAGATAGGCAGACAGACAAACAGACAGACCCAGGACATCTTGGAATGGCGATTCTCATGGGATCCCAAAGAATTAACTAGGAGAGCTACAAGAATTGAGACAGCCTGAAAGGGAAAGGAGAAGGGCATAGCGAGTCCCCATGGAGTTTCTTCACAGCTCCCTGGTGTGAAATGTGCATCATTCCTACACAGTGCTGATCTTGGCAGAGACTTTCTGTACAGAAATAGTGTGTTCACTACAAAGAGCAAATGCAAACGAGCCAGGCAATCCACCAGAACACATTGGCACCAGTGTTCTGGAACTCGAAGTGGACAGCCTCTGTGCAGGTGAGACAGGTAGCTTGCTGGGATTGCTCTGGAAACTGGGACAGCCAGTTGATATTACTGCACATAACCCTCTTCAAAGAAAGCAACTGGTCATTTCATCCGACCACTTAGTTGTATTTTAGCAGTCCCTGGTCACTGTTCCACAGCAGGAGGCACCCAGCAGGAACCAGGCACTCCTGACTGAACCTGTTAGTGTCTGCTGCTCACCTGCAGTGTATTATTTTTGTACTTTCACTTTGTCTTCAGATACATTCTTTTGTTACCTTGCTATTTGAGCAGATGGCAAGAACCTGGAGAAGAGGCCATTAATAACACAGGCAACATAGATTTGACTGGCACAGATCTCACGGCAGAAAGTTCTGGAAAAAGAAATTTCTCAAAGCAATTCAAACCATGAAGTATAATTAGAACTAAATTCAATGTCATAATTTTAGAAACAAATAAATGTATTTATTCTATACAGTGTTTCTCTGGTACATCTTTTCATATGGCATGTACTTTATCGAGCTGAAACGCCCTGAGAACGTGACCCTCTATGAACACCTGTGTGTGTTAGAACTCATAGCAGCGCTGGCCTCAATTCAAGGGAGCTTAAATGTGAATGAGCTTAAATGAAGAAAAGAACAAGTCTTAGATATTGCTCAAAGCACTGCCTAGCAATTGACGGCTTTCTTCTTCTGACCCCCAGTCCGTGCTGACTTTTTCCTTCTGGTATTTGTCCCATCCTATCTGCCTCTGAATTCCAGAGCCAACTTGACATTTACATTTTGTCAGAGACTAGACTTCAGCTTACTTGAATGCACATTATAATCTTGTAACCCTTGTGTTAAAAAATGTGGGTGTGTGTGTGATTATCTGTGTGTAATAAAGGTAGGTAGGTGTGTGTGTGTGTGTGTGTGTGTGCATGCATGTGCACACTTACGAAAGGTCTACATGCATGCCACACTTGTGGGGGTCAGAAAACAACCTTGAATGTGAGCCATCACCTTCCAAGTTATCTGAGGGTCTCTTGCATGGCTGCGTCATAGCCCAGGCTAGCTTCCCTGGACATTTGCAGAGATGCTCCTGTCTCTGTCCCTTATCTCTCTGCAGGGAGATCACAAGCATGTACTCTCTCTGTATCTGGCTTTGCATGAAGTCTTGGGATTTGATCTTAGATTCTCACACTTACAGGGGAAGTGCTTTAACCAATGAACAATCTCCCTAGCTCCAAGTTGTTTTCATCTCTTTCACAGAGCACTCTGCATTTTTTTTTCTGATAGGAATTCTCTGCCTTAGGTGCACCTCTTCCAGATTAGCATTCCTAGGTGCATTTATATGGCAGTATTTACCAGCACTGTAGGTATGAATCCAGCAGAAGATATGGGTGTAGTTATTGAGCTGGGCTGAAAGTTTTCATAGTTCTACAAACTACTACAAGTAGAATAAGAAATGTCTATCAGAAAAGAATAAAAGTAGTTTCTAAACATGTTTATAGCATCAAATAAATCCACAATGAAAACTTGAGCCATTTCCAATTAGCAGATGGGCAAGATTAAAGAGATTGATGTAGCCTGCTTTTTAGTGAGGCTGTGAGGAAACAAACCAGGGCTCACTGTGGGCTCAGAGATCAGTGGAAACCTCCCGGAAGGTGGTGACAAATATCCATGCAAACAGGCTTAGAAAACAACAGGAACCAACCAAATGAGAATGGGAAGAGCTGATTTATTCAGATTCTGCCAAGACAAGGTTGTCTGCACCATCATGTAGTGTTTTCCAGAGACTAAAGAAAGGAAGCATCTGTGGAACAAAGGGAAGGCTCCAGTTGCTTGGCTTGGAGCCCCTTGGCCTGGTGAAGTTGTAGATAAACTACCTGTGCAAAATCCAACGAAGGTGAGGTAAACCTGATTTTTTTTAGGATCCTAAGTGTGGGATTGGAACAGTCTTGTGAGAGAACAGGTGATGTTAATCCATTAGCAGACCAACCACCTTGTGCGGGAGCTTGATTGTTGCCAGCTGAAAAGATCCCATGACCAGACTCTGGGAGGAGATATATAAATGAGCCCAGAACTGGAGGCGGGGCCTTTTTGGAGACTTCCCATAGTTTTGGCTGTTCATGTCTCCACTTGGAGATGCTCCTACAGAGACACTCAAGGGAAGGCTGTGGGGATCTGGCTCCTGCTGAGGTTCCGGGTTCTGGTTACTCCAGGTTCCAGCAGAAGAAATCCTGATGATTATGCCAGGAGACTCACTCCTCAGAACTGATATCCTTACAGTTTTGTTAGTGTGTTCCTTAATCCTCATTTCCTATTGTTTTGGTTAGTCAGGTTGTAAGTGACGTGTGCTCGCTTAATAAGTTGTTAATAAAATATATTAGTTAAGAAAATTGAGCCTACAATCCTTTGTAACTTTATTGCTAATGTTGCATATCTGATTTTTTTCTTATCAAATTTCTGCACACTGTAAGCAAGCTCAAAAATAGGAAACTTACCACTAATTACTCAAACCCTGGGCATTTTGGCTAATGGGTAGATATTATTTCTATGCTTGGAAAAGTTGCTTGTGTAAGGTGACTTATAGATGGTAGCCTGGCTTCCTGGATTGCTTCTGAGGATGAGAACTTGTGTTTCTGAGGGAGATGCTGCAGATTGTGGGATGGATTTTATTTTTATTAATATGTAGTGTGGCTGTTGTCTCTATGTCTGGTCATCATAAAAATCTTCTGAAGGGGATATTAAAGTGTTTATCATCTCAGAAAACATGACAGGAGAAAATATTATTTTCAATCTAGTGTGCAGAATCATGCAAGTTGGTAGCGCACATGTGAGGCAGTGGGCCCAGTTTTTTACAGAAACACAGGTACACCTCTGAAGGCACTGTGACAGAGGGAGAGGCCTCAGTCACAAAACGCTAGGATGCTACTTATGAGAACTGTCACACTGGGTGAGATTTCAGAAACCATCCTGTCAATCCTCCGGGTGTCTCACCACCAGGAGAGAGGCTTTGGGCAAGGGTATTAGAAGTTATGGCAGGGACGAACACAGCTCCATCCCAGGGGACATCACCAGTCACAGAGCATCTAAAATAACCTAATCCTGTTTACCTTCCGAGACAGAGGACTGGACAAAGTCCTAGCCAGCGCAGGACAAGGATGCAGAGAGCAGGTTCTCTTCCCTGTGAGTCCCCGTCGGCAGTGTGATTACAGGGTCAAGGGAGCTCGGTATTGCATCTCACAGATGTGGAGAACATAGCGAACAGTGGACAAAGCCAGCCCTCTACAGATAAAAAGCTTCCATTTTCTTTAAGATATCCTTTGTTCAAATAAACGCACACATTTGTGCTGAATAACTTTTTTAGTATGAGATTTCCAAAGACCTTTTATTTGTGTGCTATGATAGAGACAGAGCAAGCTCTCTTCTTTCTGTTTGAAGGTAGTTTTTTTTTACAATGCTTGGTTTAAAAAAAATATGTACACACACACCACACACACACACACACACACATACTACACAAGCACACATACACACACACCACGCACACACACTACACACACACACACCTCACACATGCACACACACTACACACATGCTACACACCACACAAGCACACATTACACAGACACACCTCACACATGTGCACACACACCACACACACGCACATACACACACCTCACACATGCACACACACTACACACACACCCCACACATGCATACACACACACCCCACACATGCATACACACACACCCCACACACACATGCACACATACACACACATACACACACACGCATGCACACACACACACATGCACACACACACACATGCACACAAACCCACACACGCATGCATGCACACACAGGTCTTAATTACATGTAGGAAAAATGATGTGCTTTCTTTCCATTCTATTTTTCTACTTTTCCTTTATTATTTTATTTATATTAATAGATTCAAGTTATTGCTCATGTTTTAGAAACATAATATTGTCATGAAACAAAAAATGTTAAGTCAGTTTAGATAAGATTCCTTACAGAAACATGAGGTTTTTTTAAAGCTGTGAGGTATGCTCAAATGAAAATTGAAAAATGTTTCACATAGCAGTGATAAAAACCCCTTACCTGGTGCAGGCTTGTGGCAGGGAAGGTGCTGAGGTAACCTAGGCTGAAGAAGGCTAATTCTGAGACAAAGCCTTTTCTTGAAGAAATAAACAAATATCCTTGATGTTTAATAGGAAAGAAAAAAGCCCTCCATTTTTCATATTAAGAAAATTTCAATCACCTTGAAAATGACACTTTCCATATCATGGTCAATTCCACTTTAATTCTAAAATTGAAATGGAATTCAGTATAGAGTGTGCTGCTGCTCAGTTACTTGATCTGCACTGACCTGGCTTCCCTCCATTCATTAGAGATTACAGCGTCTTGGTTAATGGCTACTACAGCCACCATATATGCAAGTCAGTCATCTACAAGGACAGTTAGTTCCAAGTGCTGAGAGCAGATTAGAGCGTGTGCACGTACGTAGTCAGCAGAGAGTAAATGCCTTGGAATAAGGGACAAATCCATAAAGGAAGCAGGAAACGCCAGTGACACTCGCCCGCAGAGCTCTGCCTGGCAGCAGATGTCTCGAGCAGGGCTAACTTCTCCCGTGAGCTACAAGCCCTTACACCTGTTACTAAGGAAAATGAAGGCTGTTTCCATACACAGGAAATACAATTCATGACTTCATGGCAGTGTAGAGTTGGATGTTTCTTAGCACTGAGTAATCCTCTTATTTCTGAGACAAATCCTAGTTGCAGTAATCTCTTACTGTATTTTTGCTAATTTGTGAATATTTAATTAGAGTTAATTTGTGAGTATAATTAAATATGCTTAAATAAGAGTTCTAAGTTGATGTCTTACTGAATATGTTTGTAAAAGTGCTTTTTTTTTTTTTTTGCATGTCCTTTGGGTTGAATGTTTGTGTTTCTTTCAGAGTCACATGTTGAAGGCCTAACCTCCAGAGTGGCTGAAGTGAGGGAGAGGTCATGAACCAGGGCTACAGGGCTAGTGCTCATAAAAAATAAGACAGTGAACAAGGACAACAAGATAAACGTTCTAAAGTGAGTGGGGGACCCAGGATGCTTCAACTCTGTGCGAGGAAGCATAGGCAACTAAGAAATACAGTAGAAATAGTCATTCTAGGGGAAGGGCGCACCAATTGGTTATTCAATTCAAAATGTTCAGCCCTAAAAACATACAAGTACATTATACAGACCGAGAAGGCTGTAGTTTTATGTTTGGGAAAACATATACACATACGTACATGTGTGCAAGAGCAACTAAAGAGAAGAAGCAATGGATTTGAAAGGGAAGGAGGAGAGGTTTACGGATTGAGGAGGGAAAGCAAATGGAAAAATGATATAATTATAATCTTTACAAAATAAAAGAAATACTTAACCATTAAAAATGAGAAAATTTCTCCCTCCTTCTCCTTGCTCCCTCCCTCCCCTCTCACCTACTTTGTCTCTCCCCTCTTTCTCGCCTTGGCTCTCTCCTTAACTATTTCCCTCTTTTTCTTCAGCTCCCTTTCCACACCCTCCTCTTCTTCTCTCTCCCCTTATCTCCCCTCCCTTCTATTCCCCTCTCCTCCCTCCCTCCCTCCCTCCCTCCTTTTCTCCCACTTTATGTCTGTCTCCTCTTCCTTCTCCTTCCTCTGCGCTCTCTCTCTCTCTCTCTTTCTCTCTCTCTCTCTCTCTCTCTCTCTCTCTCTCTCTCTCTAACATTGGGAAAATAGGATTTATTTGGATTACATATTTGAAATCATAGTCCATTGAGAGAAGCACAGGCAACAATTCAGACCAGTACAGGGAAGCCTGGAGGTAAAAGTTAAGACCATGGAGAAATGCTGATTACTACAGGCTGGCTCGTATGGCCTTCTCCATCTGCCTTCTTTTTTAAATTATTTATTTATTTATTATTTTTTAATCTTTCTAGCTGGAATACATACATATTTTATTTTTAAAAATTTTTCCTTTTTATTAATTCATTCATATTACATCTCAATTGTTATCCCATCCCTTGTATCCTCCCATTCTTCCCTCCCTCCTGCTTTCCCCCTTTTCCCCTCCCCTATGACTGTGCTAGGGGGGACCTCCTCCCCCTATATACGCTCATAGGGTATCAAGTCTCTTCTTGGTAGCTTGCTATCCTTCCTCTGAGTGCTACCAGGCCTCCTCATCCAGGGGACGTGGTCAAATATGAGGCACCAGAGTTCATGTGAAAGTCAGTCCCCACTCTTCACTCAACTGTGGAGAATGTCCTGTCCATTGGCTAGATCATCCGCCTTCTTATAGAACCCAGAGCCACTATCTCAGAGGTGTCCTCACCCATAATAGGCTGGGCTATCCCACATCAATCACTTTTTTTTTTTTTTTAGCATTTAAGGTTTTATTTATTTTTTAAAATTTTATTAATTTATTCATATTACATCTCAATGGTTATCCCCTCCCTTGTATCCTCCCATTCCTCCTTCCCTCCCATTTTCCCCTTACTCCCCTCCCCTATGACTGTGTGCTCTCTTTTTTAAATCTCTCAGTCCCTCCTCCGTCCAGCCTCCCTCCCTGTGCCACGTCCCCCTCCCCAGCCGTCCAGCCTCTTCCCCGTCCCCTCCCCCCCCCCAACCTCCCACTGACACTTGAGGGAAGGCCAGCTGAAGACCTAATGAGCAGGAAGCCTTCTTTACCACACGTGGCCGATCCCAGCGGGAGCTAAGTCATCTACAACTTGCCTCTTCTGGCTCTGAGAATTGAATTCCTTTCGCTTCCACTGCCCAATAGTACACGCTATTTTGTAATGGCAGCCAAAGACACGGTAACATATTTCAAATATTTTCAACAGCTTAGTGGGTTTTTTTCCCCTTTAAAGTTTGAGTAGAACTTCTAGGGGAAAAAATCAGATTGATTAAGTTTGCAAGGGTCATTTGTAAACTGAAAATTATGTTCTCAACTTATTTTATGATAACTGTTCTAGCGAAGTTTTCTAACTTGAGAAAAAATTTAAACATATATTCTCCTAAAGAATCACCAATTTGGTTTTTTTTTCTATTTTTTTTCTATTTTTTAAAAAACCTTTTAAAATAAAAAAAAATCTTTTTCATTTTGCTTCTGGGTTCTTTTCACATGATTACAAACATTCACTCCTTGTCTTCACTCTCTATAACATGAGTTAATAAGCTTTCTTGACCAATCTCACAGCTCTAAAATTCTAATCCTTTATCTTGTAATCTTCACTCCACTTTAATGCAATAGAATGTAATGAATAATATCCACACGTTCCATACTTCCCACTTAGTCCAGGCAGTAGAAGCGTGTGTTCCTACCGTTACAGGTGAGGACAGATGGGGTCTGGAGGGCGTCCGTGGGGGGTTTCCAGACTTTCACATCTTGGGACAAGGGGTTAGAGCGGGGACCAAAACAGAAGTGGGCTGGAGTTCGAGAGAGATCGAAAGCTCTTCTGGGCCATTTTTCGCTCATGTACGCAAGACTTGCCTTCTCTGGCGTGTGCACAGCCTGAGCTTCCCTCATCCGTGCACCGCTCCTTATAGTCAGCCCTTGACAAGAGTGTTTTCTCAGCCCTTGGTTCCCTTCTCACGTTAACCGCCTCCCTTTACTCCGCACAACTCTGCATCCTTTCAACCCTGCAGGACCACAGGACGACGTCAGCTGTGCACTTCCCGCTCCCCCTAAACTATGCTCCACACCCAGACGCTTTTTAAGATTCAAAACTTATTTCAAAAGCCCTTTTCCAACATGACCGTCGGTTCTACAGAGATGATAACACGTCAGCCCTGAATGTGATTTGTTTGCTGTCTACCATTTCGATTTACATCGCGATTTCCAGGCCAACTGAATGCCCAATTACGCCCAGACCTCTTGACTAATGTAAACTATGCATCTTTGATTTGGCTTGAGCAGTGTGGTGGGCACACTGAGTAAAAATAAGCCAGGACACTCGCTCATTTCATGTTTATCATTAACTCCTTGCTGCTGTGCTCATTTTTGTGAGGTGTTTGTTTAAAAAATTGCTTTACAACGATGAATAAAAGTGAGCCCAACATTTTGTGCACATGTTTGTGGGCAAAGGCAAGTTGGAAGGCGGCAGCTGTACCTCCTTGGTACATGTTCCTGGGCCAGTCAAATATGGCTGCTGACGCTGAGGACGCAGGGGACTCGCTCCTGCTCCTTCAGAACTGAGTTTTCTTTGTTCATCTACTGAGGGCTCCAGATAGGGGCAAGGAGAATGGGTGATTTTCCTGTCCCTCTGGCCCTGGGGGCAATGCCAGTAAGAGTTGCATGTCTTCTCCAGCCCTGCCTCCCAGAGCGGAGCCCGTTTTGGCACTTTAGGTATACTAGACTTTGTGGCTTTTAGAATATAGCAGCTTCTCACTGCTTGTCTGCCTCGCGCCAGAGTCCTTTACCTAGCACATCCCCTTTGTTGATGTGGAGAAAGTGAGTTCAGGTTTTCTCTTGGACCTTGATAAATACAAAGCCACGACAGTCAAGTGAACTCAGAGACCTTACCTACGCGTGAGATCCAGGCTGGAATGTGGGGTGGATGCTGGTCTCAAATTTGCCCTCCATCTTCCCTTCCTCTAACTCTTAGTTTGCAGTTGTGCAATGGCCCTCACTGCTCTATGCTCATTAAATGCCTATAGCCAGTGTCACAGCTGTAATCCGAAAATCAAGAGGCAAGAACTACATTCTTCCCCAGGTAATTGTTCTCAGAATCAATTGAAGAATGGAAAATGCAGCGTTGGGGTAAGCATGCAGCCACTCTACGCAGAGTCGGGTTTATGTTCCTAAGAAAAAAAAGAGAGAGGGGCACAGGCAGCCTGCCTCAAATGGGTTGTTGTGGGTGTGACGTGTGTGTGTGTGTGTGTGTGTGTGTGTGTGTGTGTGTGTGTGTGTGATCATTGTGTCAGAGTTCACGCTTTGGTGGGAAACTTGTAAGTCGCTTCCTATGCCCTCCTGCCCTCACCACGTCAGAGGTTACTCCTGATGCTGCGCCTCACATATTGACTGTCTCTCTCCTTCCTTCCCACACATCTTTCTTCTTATTAAACCTTCTCCCGTTTGGGGTTTCTTCTTTTGTTTCTTGGCTTTAAACCTTAGCTTTTTAGCACAAAGCTTACTTATAGTTCTCAAATCTGCAGGGGTTGTTTTGGAGGCAGCTAACCTGGTGGGCACAGAGCTGCATGCGTGTCCCAGTGACTGTGGTGAACTGCTGTCTGGTCTATTTATGACTGCGTTTCTTGAGCCTTTGGGTATTTGCTGCTCCCCCTCACTTTATATATCAGCTAGAGATACTTTGTCTTTCAGCAACAAGGAGGCCTGCTCAGAGGGGTTTGACTCTTCCTTATAACTGTTTGGAAGGCAGTGCCTACATACCCACACTGACCACCATGCCAACATTGTGGGTGAGGAAAGCCACCTCCACACACAGGCATTTCTTTAGCCAGAAAGACAAGAGTTTTCTCACAACTACCTTGAGGCACGTATTTACTTAGATCTCCATCATGGTCTCTAACTGCAAGAGAAAATTAGAAAACAAATATCTTGCCTAGGGGTGGATGCAACATTATGCAAAACAGAGAGGTCTTAGCAGAGGAAAAGCAAGACACGTGTCTTTGGTGGATAGCCAACCTACAGTGTCATGCCACAGAGCCTCCAACATGAAGTGACCTCCGAGAGTCTTTGATCAGAGGCAGGTGTAGAGCTTACCAGCTCTGCACTGTCTACATTTCTGTCTTCTCCTGAGGCATCAGGATAAGGGAGGGCAGAGGACTCTCATTTTACATCAGAACTCCCTTTCACGTCTACCTTCAGTCCTCTCTCAGAAGCCTCTCTTTGCCTCATTGCAGTTTCAATTTCAATTGCTTCTGAGTTTATTTCCCTCAATAATGAATTTGATCAAACCATCCCCTCACCTCTAGGGTTGAGCCCTGACTTCCAGCCCAGCACGGCATACAGGTTTTTAGCCCTTGCAGCCCTTTCCGCAATCTTGTGGCTTCATCTGAATTGTGAGTCCTAAATCCTTCCCAGTGCCAGCTCCACCATGCAGCACCCACTCTGCTTGTCTGGCTCGGATCTTCGGTGCAATGCTCAGTAGGCAATGGAAGGTCCTTCTCCTAAGACATCTTAGCTCTGCAAATGCAACGGTATCTGTTTCTTAGGCAATTCTGCCACCTCCCATTGATCTCACTAGAGCTCTTCTTTGTCTGCTAGGACCTACTGAAAAAAGAAAAATCAGAATAGCTTAGTCATCATTTCACAATAGAAGTTAGCAAGGCACTTGTACCATGGCGGGAACTTAAGTATAGGACTAACTTAAGTGATCTCTGGACACATATGGAGGTGGGGTTGATTGTAAAAGCTCCACACAGTTATGGTTCTGTTTCTCTCTTTGTCTGTTTCTTTCTCTTCCACTCTCTCTCACTCCCTGCCCGTGTCGCACCTGCCCTATACACAGACACCACGGACTGACTGGGCAACACAGCACAGGAATTATCTCATTCTTCTATTTGTGAGTCCCAAGTTTTGGCTTTCGTGATAATTCTATTTTAAATTATTTATGAGTTTTAAAAACTAAACTTTTATTTTTACTCAGCAGAGATGAAAGAAATAATATTCGCTCTATTTGCCACTTTTTATAAGCATTGGCTTCTTAGATATGTGCTGGAAGGCAAAAGTGCCGAAAGACGTGGGCAGTGGCATGGTGGTGGGCGGGAGCAGAAATTGGTGCCGGGAAGTTCCAGGCTGATTAAAACCTGGAGATGTGCTGGATTCCAAAAGTCAAAGTCTTCATTTTCTTTGCTGTTTAAATTTTTTGAGTCGAAGTTATTTCTTATTTAAAATGACAGGAGCCTTCTGTTCCAATGTGCCCAAGTTAGGGAAGAAAATAAGCAAAACTTGCAAATATTCACCTTAGTGCTTCCTTCACAGAAAGAAAAGTGGTTCTAACTAAACTGATCTAGGAGCCTTGACTATGAGGAAAAAAACTTTTATTTTGTTTTTCCTTTTCTTGTTTTGGTAACAAATCTGCCTCAAAATGTCAGTCCCCTCCTGATTACCGGACTTTGCTCATGGGTAGGGAAAATGTGTTGTTGGTGTCAAAATGTTGACAGGGCTCCAGAAATGGGGAGAGATGGCACTTCCTGTAGAGCTAGTCACCCATGGTGAGTTCAGTGGAGAGTAAAGCCAAGTTCAAGCATTATGTACACAGGTGAGTTCAACCAAAGACAGTGAAAAAGTCTATACCTGATCTTTGGGGATGTCAATAAAGGTCCTTTGATTTCTTCTCCCTTTCTCCTCTGAACATCCCATCATCACCTGAGAGCCAGCCCTGCAAGCATCCTGTGGTTTCTCTTAAATACTGTGCCCAAAGCCATACTGGAGGCACTCTAGCCTCAGATCTCCCAGTTAAATCCCAGCAAATGCTTCTGAAACTTCCATCCACAGATTTCTTTTTCTAGTCTGATGAATTCTTATGGATCTTATATATATATTTCTAATTCTTTTGTGTAAGCCATGCTGTCTCTGAGTTCTGAGCCGCTTGGACTCCATCACAGCAATGACTTACCCTCTGTCATCTCTCACTATTAAATCAGAAACTCCTGAAGACACTGTGCCCACATTTTTCATTTTTACATGCCTCCTACCATGCATATGCATTATGGAGGGGGTGCTCTGTAGAGAAAAAATTTTTGAGACAGGGTCTCTCTGTGTAGCCTTGGCTGTCCTGGACTCGCTCTGTAGACCAGGCTGACCTCGAACTCACAGTGATCCACCTGCCTCTGCCTCCCTTAATCCAGCAACATGGCTGCTCTGGCAAGGGATCACATGCAAAGACCTAGGTCTGTGTGATCCAGCTGGAATACAGACACAACCTTAGTACACATATTTAATCCCTCTGGCTGGAATAATGACACGACACACCTTTAATTCCTCTGGGTGGAGTATAGTATACATGTTTAAACCCAAACAGTGATGTCTAATTGAGGAGCGATAAAGTGATGAATCAGAGAAAGATTTGACAGAATGAGTCAGAGACAGGCTATGCCAAACTCTCACAAGAACAGATAAAAAAGAGAAACTACTTAAGGATGAGAGAGCAAGAGTGAGAGAGAGAGAGAGAGCGTGCAGGGAATTCATGAAGACAGTAAGGTATAGTTCAAGAGTACAGTACAGTGGGTGCAGTTCTGTTGAGTGTAGTTGAGCTCATGTAACTCAGTTTATGGAATTCAGAGAAAGTTTTTCCAAGGGCAGGAATTCAGTGAGAAGCAGAGAGAAGCCAGTTTGAATCAGTCAGCTTGGGGAGGAGTTTTGATTGAGCCATAACAACCGAGTTGAAATAGCCAGCCAGCGTTCAGAAAACAACTAGAAAGGGTGAAGTTATTCAGCAGTAAGACTTGGGGGCTGGTAACATTCTAGGCCTAGGTTAGCAGAAGTAGGCTGGAAGCTGAAGGCCTCAAGGTCCAGGCTTGCAGAAGCTTAGATCGTATGGAGGCTGGACTCTTCAAGGTGTAGGCCTGCCGACAGTTAGATGGACATAGAAATGCTCTGAGCTCAGCCCAAGCCATGTATTCGTAAAGCTTCGGTATGGCTCATCTCTTCCTGTCATCTGAGGAAATAACATTTATAGGGCTCAATATTCATTAGAGATTAGCAATAATGTGTAGATTATAATTTGGAAAACATTATTTTTTAACATAAAATATTTACTTCAATAAAGGATGAGGTAGTGTTGCTGCCCCAGCTGAGATAATTTGCACTAGTGAATATAATGGCCATAGGTGGTACAGGCCAAATTTCCAAAATTCTTCAGAGGAAACACATATATAAACTTTTTTTTTCAAATTAAGTCAATATATTAAAAGTGCCAGAGGTCTTTTGGACCTCACAACGGCACATGACCTACCAACACAGACATTATTAAGGTCACAGACCCTGTTCTTAAGGAATTGCTTAAATTAACCTCTCTCTAATACAGGGAAATCAGTATTTCCTTCCATTTGGGATATTTAAAGATCAAGTACTACAGAGTCTATTTAAAAGAAACTGCAGTAACTTGGAGTTATTTTTTATAATTACACAACTCTACAGGGAATTTCTATAAAGCCATGCTACGTATGTCTTGCATTTTGTATTTGTGAAGATTTTCTTTTTACCTTAAGTCTAATAACAAATATATTCAGAGTTGCCACTTGCTTGCTGATTTTCGCAAGACAGCTAACGTCTATGGACAGCGATGTCCACCCTCGTATGCAGTCCTTGTGGAGCATTGAAAAGGGATAATTTCATTATTTTTATGGCTGAATAAAAGTCCATTGTGTACAAACTACATTTTTATTTATGGAAAGAGAAAATTATATTTTAAATTTAACATTGTCAATTGTATTTCTGATGACAACCATTGACTATGGTGGGATGGAATTTCAAGTCATTTTAATATTTTTTTTCCTAATTGGACAAGGACATTGTGAACTTTAAAAATGTGATATATCAAGCCGGGCATGGTGGCGCATGCCTTTAATCCCAGCACTCGGGAGGCAGAAGCAGGCGGATCGCTGTGAGTTCGAGGCCAGCCTGGTCTACAAAGTGAGTCCAGGATGGCCAAGGCTACACAGAGAAATCCTATCTCGAAAAACCAAAAAAAAAAAAAAAAAAAGTGATATATCTGTATCTATCTATCTATCTGTCTATCTATCTATCTATCTATCTATCTATCTATCTATCTATTCTTTTAAGAGATATGTGATCAGATACTTTATTGAGGACTACATACATAAGTACCGTACACTCATTTATGTCATTTTCCACAAAACTTCTTCGATGCTCACAGCTCCCTCTCAAATTTATAACCATATATATAATCACCAGAGTCCATATAGCACATAGTTTTGTTCTTATGTACATGTACTTAGGGCTGACACTGAAATTGGATAACTAACCAGGACTTGTCTCTAGAGAAGACCAATTTCCCCCATTAGCTGCTTATACCTCTTCCTTTAGGTGTTAGGCCTTGTGCGATTTCACCAATCCATGTTGTTATGTCAAGTGGTCTTGACACTTTGTTAGCCTTTTTTGACAATATATTTTTGGAGACTAATATTTTTGCAGTTCTTTGTATAGCCTAGATATTAACTCCTTGCCTGAAGTTTGCAAGGATTTTCTTACATTCTGTGGGCTGTCTGTTGTTCCTTCTGCTCCCATACAGGAGATCCTGTGTTTCATGTGATCCCATTAGTCAACTTTTAAGTATTTTCAGTGGTATTAAAGTCCATTCCTGGAGTTCCTTGCCAATTCCTACATCTTGAAGTGCCTCCACTAGGTTTTTCTCTAGAAGTTTCAGGTTTTGAATGAAGACTTTGATCCTTATATACTTTTTTAAAAGTGAAGTGATAGCTATGTATCTACTGTCATTTTCCCGCAATCATGCTTGGGTATCCAGCTCTACCAGCGGTGTCCATTGAAGCTTTTGCCATTGTATATTTGGAATAATTGGCCAACATTCAGGTGACTGTGGCTGTGGGGGTTGGTACCTGGGCCCTTTACTTGTCTCTTCTGTGATTTACATGGCCCTGCCAGTAACAGAATGATTTTCCCTTCATGGCTTGTTAGTATAGTTTAAGGATGTATATTTGCATCCCTTGAGCAATATTTTTTCTGCTTGTGTTTCACGTGTTTGCTTTTCTGTTTTCATATGAGTTTTAGGACTTTGTTTAGTTCTACAGAGAATGTAATTGGAATGTTTTAGGAACTACACTTGTTATGTAGATTAGTCTTGGTAACTTATCTATTTTCACAAAATTAATTCTGCCAATACGGAAGCATGGATGTTATTTCTATTGTTTAGTATCATATTTGAATTCATTTTCAGTATCTTAAAATTTTGTATTGCAGAAGCAATTCACACTCTTCATTAAGCTTATTCCTATGTGCTTTGAAAAGAATTTTGATAGGACATTTTTTCCCAATTTCTTTTCTGACAAGTTAATGATTGATATACAGAAAAGCTGTTGATTTTTGTGTCCTCCAACTTTTCTGCAATATCCTTCAGATCTAAAAGTGTTCTGGTACCATATATAGTGTGTTTTAAATATAACATGGTGTCATCTGGAAATGCGAATAATCCCATTTCTTCCTTCCTAGTCACATCCCTTTTATTTATTTCTCTTTCCTTGGTGCTCTAGATAAGAACCTGGGCATTAAACTGAGTGAACAACAGAGCTCAGGCGCCTTTGTCCCATCTGTCTTTAGAAGAAATGGCTTCCGATTTTTACCACTTAGTTTACCCTTGGCCATGTGATTGTAACACGCAGCCTGTATTATGCTGAATTACGGCACTTCCTAGTCCTCATGTCTTTAGGCTTTTATCATGAAGGTGCACAGAACTTTCTCAAATGTCTTTTCAATGTCTGTTGAGATACTCAAGTGATTTCTGTCTGTCTGTCTGATTATGTGGACTCCTGCCTTGAAACCAAATAGTTTATAATATATGATTTTCTTAACATGTTTTTATTGAGTTTGCAATTATTTTGTTGAGAAATTCTACATACATATTCATTAGAAAACTTGAGCTATAATTTTCCCTTATACAGTATCAGAATCAGTGTAGTTCTGGCTTTGTAGAGTGAATTGGGCATGACTTTTTACCCTTCTGTTTGGTAGAATGGTTTGATAAGTGTGGGTGCTATGTTTTCCATTAAGTATGGTAGAATTTGGGGCTGGAGAGATGGCTCAGTGGTTAAGGGCACTGGCTGTTCTTCCAAAGGACCTGGGTTCAAATTCCAGCAACCACATGGCAGTTCACAACTTTCTGTACTTCCAGTTCCAGGGGATTTGACACCAATCACATAGACATACATAGAGGCAGAACACCAATAAATAAATAAAAATAAAAAATTTAAAAGGTCATATGGTGAGGGAAGAGGTTACATCCTTAGTGTGTTGGCTATTTGTATTTGACAGCCTTGAAGAAAACTTCTTTCCTATCTGGGTGCGTCTAAAATTCTGAATGCAAATCAATCTCCAACACATCTTGTCATTATCAACTAAAACATCTATCTAGACCTAAAAACATCTTAATCCCTAAACAACTACGCTTCATTATAAAACTAAGCTACCTGATCTTCAACTCCATCAGAGACTTGAGAAGAAATAAACTTGATTACCTGAGTATATAAGGAGAGGAGGTTAGAAGCTTTCCAAATGAAAAGATGACAGAGACAGTTTGTTGCCTGAACAGTCAGCCAAAACTCTCTATAACATTGGAGCTTCATCTTTAGCCTTCTGGCCTAATATATTTGACAGACATATTTGTTAAGCAGGAACTGTTGAGGAGTTGCTTACCCTGTCTTGGCAGAATTTGACTGCCAACTCTGCCTGCATCCAAGCTTGCCCCTTTTTAGGCAGAATTCTGTCTGTGGTAGAAGTGAAGACATTTTGACCAGTGGCTTGTTTGCCACATTTGAAGGCATCTCCATCAGAAGGTTCTTTGATGCTCATCATCCTCTTTGAGGTAGTCTGGGTGTTGTCAGGAGTTAAGCTGTCCCACTGTCAATGAATCTTTAAAATAACAAAAACATTTTAAATGTTTGCATGTATCTGGGGTTTTTGAAGACCTTATCCAACTAACCTACCTTATCTTTCTATAGAATCGTATCTATCAGCGCCACCTAAGATGTGTTTTATTGTGATAAAAGTAGACTAATGATTTCTATGACCATGATTTGATTAACTAACAATTAACTTGTATAACTTACTTATCCTAAACAGCCTGCAATGGCACTTTCAAAGTATTCGAAGTAAACCTTGTATTTTAATTGAGTTATATGGGTAAAATACCTCATATTAGAGTAGAAAAATATATAAAATGTGTGTGAAGAATAAACTTACATTTGAGTTTTATACCATTGTATGTAGAATTAAACTTATTTTGCATCTATATACAAAGTTTTATACCAGTGAATTAAAAATAACCTTGTGAGTGACAATTGAGGCATTAAGTTGAGGAGTAGATTCACTAATCTACTTTTCGTTCTATCTTCCCTATATATTTCTATATTCCCCCTTCTTTCTTTTCAACCCCTATCTCCAAACCTAAGAATGTAAGATAAGGGTAAAAAGAGACATCACTGAGTCTAATCTTGTTTTCTTTCTAAATAAGACCAATAATAACTTGTAACCAACTCCTATTGATAATAACCCTCTATAGCCCAAGAAAACAACCCAAAACCTACCTGACCCTCCTTAAAGGAAATGGGATGTCATTCTCTTAAGGTTTCTTCTGGCTGACTTGGGATGGGTAATACCTAGTAGGGGCCCAAATAAAATTCGGGAAATGGTTAAACAAGCTAGGAATCACATTTGTGGTCTAGTTTCTAAATGTTGAGGAACTCCAGGCTTAATTAGAGTCCTGTGTGGGACAGTCTGAAATGCTGGACCAATTGAGATTGGAAGCTTTCTTTGACAGTGTCCTGGGAACTGTCCTGTTCTGATGAGGAACAGCAACTGAAGCACTTGGTACTGGAACATGAAGGACACAGGATGTCAGTCTCCAGCATGCTGAGAGGATTGCATCCTGTCAGGTCTGATCCAATGTCAGTGTCTGGTTCTTTTGTTTTGAAAGCACATAATTTCTCACAAGCATTATACAGATCTAAAATTATAAGTGTATAAGGTATGCATGCTGCACAGAACAATTAAGGCTGGTTTTCTGCTCTTCATATGAGCAGAAAAAAGACATCTGTAAATCTTATTCATGACATATGAAGAATGGCATTTAATAGTAATTCACTGGGGTTCTGTAGCCAACAAGAAGCATTGTCTATGCCTATAGTGCTTATCTTAAAAGTATAAAAATTGGTACATTAAAATCTACATTACAAAATGAGTTGTCCTCATTTTTATATGTCATGACCTTTTAAAAATCACCTCTGACTGTTTCTCATTTGAAGTCCATTTTAGAAGTCGTAGGACTAACTCTGCCAGCTTGTTCTTTGCTTGCATTTGTTTGGTACATTGGATTCTTTAGTTTACTGTTTAGTTTTTACATGTCTTCCCTAGTGAAATGTGTTTCTTTAAGAAAACTGAGAGTGGTTCTTTTTTCTTTAATCTAGTCAGTTTGTTTGCATCTTTTAATTGGTTAGTTGGAGACATTTGTATTCAGGGTTATTATCGACAAGATTTTTCTTCTGTTTCCATGGTTTTATTTGTTGTTCTGGATCATTGGGTTGTTGACAATTCTTTTCTTCTTCCCCAACCTGAATTACGACTTTGCTATGTTGGACAGCATAGGTTCCTTCCAGAATCTTCTCTGCTTATTTATTCTGCTCATTCGATGCGTTCTTCCCTGTGTCCTCTGCGTGAGAGTGCCATCATTCTTTTGTGTGTTGTATTCCTTTCTGTAATTTCTAGTTCTGGCTTTGTTGCCATGGACTGTCTCAGTTTGTGTTTGTGTTGAAATGTTCTGATTTACCTATCAATATTAAGACATAGCTTTGCTGAGTACAGCAATCTTTCTTAAGCGTTATTTACTTTCAAGTCTTGGGGTATGTCATTCCACACTTGCATGATTTCTCATTACTTCCTTTTTTAAAGATTATAATATATTTCATCATTTTATCTTTCCATTTTATCCCTCCAGTGCCTCCCATATACTCCTTCTTGCTCTCTTTTAAACTCACAGCTCTTTGTTTTATTCATTGTTGTAATACATACATATGTATGTATATAAATACATACATATAAATTTATTCCTAAATATAAACTGCTCAGTTTGTATCATGTTACTTGTACATATATTTGTAGGGATGAAAAATATGGTGTGCTTTGTATGGATATCAATATTTAAGGAGTGAAATGAAAAAGAGTTGGGCATTGGGGGAAAGAAGGCAAAGCCAGAATGAGAAATAAAGTATGCAAGTGTATTGAATGGTTTTGTGAGTCAACTTGGCACAAACTAGAGTCATCAGAGAAGGAGGAGCCTCAGCTGAAGAAATGCCCTCATGGGATCCAGCTGTGATGGATTTTCTCAGGATGAATGCAGGAGGGCCCTAGGTTCTGATAGCGCATCCCCACCAACATTCCTCATGGGCAGAGAATCTGAGGAAAGGAAAATTACATGAGAGTTAAAAGTATCTAGAGTAGACTTAGGAAAACAGAGAAGAATGGTAGGCATAAGGAGCTTAGAGACATGGGAGAAGTTAGGGAAAGCAAAAAGCAAAATTTAATTTGACCGGAGGAATACTTTCTATGTATCTAGTGTTGTAACTGTGCCTATAGTATGCTCAGGTAAACACGGTTATTCCTTCTCATCTCTGATGGGGTTGAAGACCGGGTAGTTTAGTCTTACAATGAAGCTTAGTTATTTAGGAGTTAAGATATTTCTAGGTCTAGATAGATAGTTTAAGTTGATAATGACAAAATGTGATGGAGATTGGTTTACAGTCAGAATTTTAGACGCTTTTATATAATTTCTGATTGTGTCATGGTTCTACCTGCCTGCCTTTTAAAGCATACTCCTGAGACTCTGTGTCAATTGATCTTGAGTAAGTACCAGAGTCTCTACGAATAGTGTAGGTGAAAAGGCATAGTTGAACACAAGTTATCAGCAGGAAATCAGAAGCTGGGAGTCGTAGGTTGACTCCTAAGGAGAATCAAGGGCTAACAGCCACATACATCCTCTCAAGACAACATTTGTCGTTGCTCCTGCCTCCTAACGCTGAAGGACCTAATACCTGGATGCAGAAAAGCCAGAGAAGGAAGAAGTCAAACAACGTCCCCCGCAATGGGGAACAAACCTTTAAGAAATAAAGCTGACAGATGGTGGTGAGTTCTGTGGCCAGCAGTAGATGACATCCTTGAATGCTTGCAGGATGTTATTAGAGTCACATTAAATGGGAGGAAAGGAGAAAAATCAAAGTCACGTTGTGTTAATTCTTATTCCTGTTATTGTTTTCCTTATGGCAACCCACCCCTGACACAACATCTCAAACTACAACCACTTAAAAGCACCTGTTTCTGAGATGCTGGGTAAGTGCAGACCTTACCCCATCAATAAAGCAGGCAGAATGACAATATCTGAGCACCTGTACTTACTTATCCCACGTGCCCAAACACTTGGAGATAAAGCCGCTACCAAAATGAACCCGTGGGTAACAACGCTCAGGAAGAGCTGGAGGAATATCAGCTGTTCTGACGACAATGTAAGGTGAAAAGTCAGACTTTACAGGTCCTCTTGGAGTGGCATCAATAATTTAAGTATTGGGATGATGTTCAATGGCTACTTTTCCCTGTGATTCACATCATGGGCAGGTAAATATAATAAAAGTCGGAGTGTCATTTGAGTGCCTGATTGATTTGATCATAAATGTCAAAGGAGAAATTTTGTTACAGAAGGGAAAAAAAAAGCACAATTGAAGCCATGAAGGAAAAGGGATAAAAGTGGTGAGACTTTGAAGTTATTATTGTTCAAATGGCACAGCTGGCTTGAGATCTTCAGGTGATTTGAGTTGAGAAACGTTGGCACATCAAGGTGGGGCCTGGGTACGGGACTAACAGGAACATCACACACAGAGAGGTGAATGTCACACACCTGCTACAAATGTGACACGGGAGAGCTGTAGCCGGCTTAGAGTCTGGTGTTTGGATGTGGGATGGGGGCGTTAGAACGCAGCATCGTTGGTACAGATTTATACAGCAGGGTGACGAGGAGCACTGCCCGCTGGGACTGGCCCCTGTGTCTGGTGTCAAGCATGAGGAAGCAGCAGCAATATATGCGCTCCTGTGGCAGGTGTCCTGACGGAAGAGAGAAGCCGTGGACTTCACAGAACGGAAACTAGTCTCTGAGCGCAGGGCTGCTTCAGGAAGCTCGCGCGTGGGGGATAATTTGGGTGTTGGAAAGAAGCTCAGCTGTCAGCCCCAGATCTGACATTTCACTCCAGTGGGACTGTATGATGTCATGGCGCTCTAAATTTATTTTAAATTAATTATATAAAAGTTGTCACTGGTTCCTATTACAAAGAATTCACAACCATTCCATGCTGCCAGGAACAGCCAGCCATGGGTGTTTCTCAGGGACTAGGAAGTGAGTTGTGTGACCCATGTGAGGTGCATCAACTGGCTCCTGGATGGCCCATTAATTTCAACTCAAGTGTTTGTGGTTTTCTTCATTCTCCAGTTACCATCCCTCAGAGAAGTTATTATCTCTAATGCTACTTTAATTAAAACATTTCCCCTAACCCATACAGATTCCTTTTTTGGCATCAATATTCTGACTTTTTTCTGTAACCTTTCCTGTTTAGTGGGCTGACTACAATTTAAATTATTTATGCTATGAGGTTGTTTCTCAGCAGTTTTTTTAATACCCTGAATGCTGCAAAGTTACTTTTGTATCATGTAATATTAGCCCTTGAAACAGAAAATTTCTTTTTGAATTAATGCTGACTCATTTTATAAGTTTTATGCTATTACAGTCCATAAAGACTCTTTCCTTAGTCATAAATAAAATGTTCTGAACAAGCCAAATGTGTTACTACATCTATCTTAATTACAGAAAGCAAAACCAAAAAGAACCAACCACAGAATACTAAGCTTCAATATGCATGTGTCAGTTAAATACATCTTAAGTAAACCGAATCCCCAATAAAAGATGAAGGGTCATTGCTAAAAGGTTGAACAAAATAGAGAAAAGGCAGCAGTCTATTGAAAGTATGATACTCCTCGGTGGCAGTTATCTTTGCCTTCTTTAACAGATGACTACTTATCTTGATTTCTCTTCCCATTTGCTGCAAATAGTGGTAAAACACCTGGGTCATGGGACCGACAGAACCTGTGCAGTTCTCTCAATGTGGCTGCTCTGGGTGCCTAATGTGTGCGGTTATTGTAGGGATTTCAGTGCTGTCTTTTACATGTAGGTCTCATAGCAAGCAGAAAGGCCATGTGTGAGATCCGTGTACAGACGAGGTGGGCTCAGGAGCATGTACATGTGAATTGTGGCTATTTTGACTTAGAGACAACTTATATGTAAAATTTATTATAGAATATTGGCTCATTCACAATTTACAAAGTCAAAAAATTTAAGTTATGCCAACATAGTATTCTTGAAGCCTTATCTTAATATCTAGTAGATTTAAAATCGTTTCTTTTGAGCAAGTAATTGTCACCTGTGAAGAAACATTCCTTAGGATGTTTTTAGAATATTTTACAACATCTTTAGAACATTTTCCTTTCGAAAAGAACATTTGTTTTCATTATCCACTGATGTATTCAGGCCCTCAGAGTATGAATTTATAGTAATATAATGAAAGCAATATAGTAATAAAATAAATAAAATGTAAAAATAGAAACAAACTACAAAGAATTTCAAAGCTATGTTAATTTATTATCAGTTTTATATTTGTAGTGACAAATGAGAACTAAGGTGTAAATTAAGCAGAATTACCTACATAGTGAAAGGTGACACTGAAGCCTTCTAGCCGCCAATCAAATTATGTTTGTAATAGGTAGATATAGAGCAATAACACTCAAAATTATTTTCAAAATGTTGTAAGTCATTTATCACCATGCTATATTTTGTATTTTAACATTTGGAAACACTTTGGGAAGTAATATTTCCATAAGGTCTCAAAATAAATAATTCAGAATACATTTTAAACATCATATCTTTTTAAATATTTTATTAATTTATTCATATTACATCTCAATGGTTATCCCATCCCTTGTATCCTCCCATTTCTCCCTCCCTTCTGCTTTCCCCCTACTCCCCTACCCTATGACTGTGCTAGGGGGGACCTCCTCCCCCTGTATATGCTCATAGGGTATCAAGTCTCTTCTTGGTAGCCTGCTATCCTTCCTCTGAGTGCCACCAGGCCTCCCCATCCAGGGGACGTGGTCAAATATGGGGCACCAGAGTATGTGTGAAAGTCAGTCCCCACTCTCCACTCAACGGTGGAGAATGCCCTGTCAATCGGCTAGATCTGGGTCGGGGTTTGAAGTTTACTGCACGTATTGTCCTTGGCTGGTGCCTTAGTTTGAGCAGGACCCCTGGGCCCAGATCCACCCATCATAATGTTCTTCTTGTATGTTTCTAGGACCCTCTGGATCCTTCTATTTCCACATTCTCCTACGCTTCTCTCACCTAAAGTCCCAGTAGGATGTCCTCCCCTCTGACCCACTTTCCTGGTTAGTGAAGACTTTCATGAGATGTACCCCTTGGCCTAGTGTCCAGATATAAGTGAGTATACACCATTTGACTCTTTCTGCTTCTGGGTTACTCACTCAGTATGATCATTTCTAGTTCAATCCATTTGTCCACAAATTTTGGGAATTCCTTGTTTTTAATAGCTGAGTAGTATTCCATAGTGTAAATGTACTACAGTTTCTTTATCCATTCTTCTCCTGAGGGACATTTAGGCTGTTTCCATGTTCTGGCTATTATGAATAAGGCTGCTATGAACATGGTTGAGCATATTTCCCTGTTGTATGCTGGAGCATCTTCTGGGTATATTCCAAGGAGTGGAATAGCTGGGTCTTGAGGAAGCTCTATTCCCAGTTTCCTGAGATAGCGCCAGATAGCTTTCCAAAGTGGCTGCACTAGACTGCATTCCCACCAGCAATGAAAGAATGACCCTCTTTCTCCACATCCTCGTCAGCATGTGGTGTCGCTTGAATTTTTGATCTTTGCCATTCTGATGAGAGTAAGATAGAATCTCAGAGATGTTTTGATTTGCATTTCTCTGATGACTAAAGATGTTGAGCATTTCTTTAAGTGTTTCTCAGCCATTTGATATTCCTCTGTTGAGAATTCTCTGTTTAGTTCCAAGCCCCATTTCTTAGTTGGGTTACTTGGTTTGGTGATGTTTAATTTCTTGAGTTCTTTATATATTTTGGATACTAGACCTTTGTCAGATGTAGGGTTGGTGAAGATCTTTTCCCAGTCTGTAGGCTGTCACTTTGCTCTCTTGACAGTGTCTCCTGACTTACAGAAGCTTCTCAGCTTCATGAGGTCCCATTTATTAATTGTTGGCCTTAAGGCTTGGGCTGTTGGTGTTCTGTTCAGGAAGTTGTCTCCTGTGCGAATGTGTTCCAGGCTCTTCCCCACTTTTTCCTCTAACTGATTTAATGTCTCTGGTTTTATGCTGAGGTCTTTAATCCACTTGGACTTGAGTTTTGTGCATAGTGACAAATATGGGTCTGATTGCACTTTTCTACATGTAGACATCCAGTTACACCAGCACCATATGTTGAAGATGCTATCGTTTTTCCATTGAATAGATTTGGTTTCTTTGTCAAAAATCAAGTGACCAAATGAGTGTGGATTCATCTCTGGATCTTCAATTCAATTCCATTGATCCATCAGCCTATTGCTGTGCCAGTACCATGCTGTTTTAATTACTGTTGCTCTATAGTACAGCTTGAGATTAGGTATGGAGATTCCTTCAGAGGATCTTATATTGTGTAGGATTGTTTTCTGCTATCCTGGGCTTTTTGTTTCTCCATATAAAGAACATCGTATCCTTTTAAATTTGCAAAACTTGCATAAATTGAGTATCATTATTGCTAGGAGCTTACGCTGTCTATCAACTTGCAAAACTCATCTGATTTTTAGAAAATGAAATTCCGGAAGACAATTTACAATAAAACTAAGTGGTATAACAATTTATTTTTTGTGCCACAACAGTTTATATTTTTCAGTAATAGATTATTTTATTCGGGTGTGCAATTGACTGCAAATTTAGGTTTTTCTCTAGTTTGGTTGATTGCCATAGATTTATTTTTTGAAATTTTAAGCTATTTTAAAAGCTCAATATAAAATATATGGTTCTGTATAACTGTAATATTATTACTATTCTGGGAAAGATGTCCTTTAGATATCACAGTGATGACTACTAATTAATTTTTAAAAATAAATAACTTTAAATATTGTATCTGCTATTTAAGTGTTTTCTAACGTGAGTTGAAAGGAAGCAATAATTTTTTAAGTCTCTCAAAGCCATATACAGCCTTGAGTTTTCTACATACACTAGCCCTTGAGGTTTCTATCACTGGACATGTCCTCTCCACCCACACAGCATCCTTTTCCAAATTCTATAGTGATCACAGTCTTAGGAAAAACCACCAGCTCCTGTGCTGTGGGTGGTTCCTGGTTGCTCTTGTCATTTGTTTTTCTCTCTCTCTCCAGTTGCCAACATTATGTTCCTGCCAGGGCTCTTGTCTCCATCTTTCTTTCCTTTATGTCTTCCAGCAGACGAATGTCAACACCACTGGAATGTTCTAGTGTTCTTGAAAAAGGACATGTTATAAATGGGAACAAAGACAGAAGCAACAACCCGGAGTTCTGTCCTCAAGGGTAACGCTTCCCAGTTTGTGATATTCTGAAAATTCACCTGAATCCACCGAGAGTGGAGCAGGAGTGTTTCTTGTTAACAAAATCACCTTGTTCATGCCAAATTTTGAACATCATTAATATAGAGCAACATCCATATATACTTTAATATCATGTTTCTTTTGAAACATGCATTTAGAAATATCTACAAATATCATACGTAGGAGTACATCACTATAGCATAAAAAGTACAGAAGGCCTTTGTAAGATAAAATATGAAGCCTTACTGGGTGTGGTGGTGCATTCCTGCTACCCCAGGCGGATGTCTGTGAGTCTGAGGGCAACGTGGTCTACAAAGCAAGTCAAAGACAGTGTAGGCTACACAGAGAAACCCTGCCTTGAAAAAAGAAGCCAAACAAGCAAACGAACAAAAACAGCAAAAGCCAACCAAACAACAACAAGGACAACAACAACAAATTAAGTGTGGTAAACATTGTTTTATAGAGGGTAACCTTCATGCTGGATGTGGTAATGCAATGATGCCAGCACTCAGAAGCTACTGCTAGCCTATGCTAACTTGCACCCTACAGTTCTACCCCTTTTAATAATCTCGGGTGCTAAATGTAGTCTATTAGAGGCAGTGTCTAGTTTCTTGACACTGTTTGAGATGATGGAGGTCAGTAGTTGATTTAACTTTCTTGGAAAACTGATAGGTAGTCTCATGAAATGTTTTGGATCAGCCCTGCCTACTGTGTGTTGTTCTATCTCTAAAAATCAGAAAGATGGGCAGAGTTCTAAAAGGGAAGCACCTCAGGTCAGTGGATGGGCTGTGAGCTCTTCCTAGGATTCCTGGCAGAGCTTCGGTCCTGCCTGGCATCTGCGTTTGGCTCCATTTCTGTGATCTATACACTTAGGATGCTGCTCTAAAGGGGCTGGTTTGGTTAGCATGGCACCACAATGCTTCTTAAGTCCTTTCCAGTGACTGCATCCAAACTGTAACGTGTAAGAAAGTGGCAAGTGTGGTGAGTGAACCCATGGCCCAGGCACCCTGTCTTCCCTGGAGACCTGCTATATATATCATGGACTAATAGCACGGCTAACATGACATCTGTGGACATAGGACAAGGGACCAGATGGATGAATGTCAGCCAGTGCTCTGTGGGGCATGAGGCCTAATTAATTAATGTGTGTCGTAGGATTCGCATAGAATATACAGATGTTCTTTATTGTGCCTTAGTGGGTAAACTGAGCTCTCTGAACTTTTACATAGCACTTCAGGTCAATTTCACTGTTTCCAAACTAGAGAAATAAGGCATCTGCGGCACAGAAGGGAGTTGGGAGTTTAGTGGAGATGCAGGCGAGAGCTGGAGAGGGGATAGTTGAAATCCCTTCAAAGGTAGGCAAAAAAGAGTTGCAAATTCTCTACTTTCCCCGCCACTAGAAATCAAGTATCATTTGTAGGTAGCCTGGAGCAACAAGCTGACAGATGTTTAAATTAAAAATCTGCAACATGCCTGTACGCAGCACACTTATTAAACCTGTGCTGCTGTGTTGTTCTTAGTTTTAAATTTTAAATGTGTCTCAAATGTTGTTGAGATAGGGAACCATTAGTTTAAAAATGAACAAGACAGATGTTTTATTAGAGCTACAAAATTTACCATAAACTCCCTTTGATTCTGTTTCAGTACTGTCTAGTTTCCTTGACAGTGGACAGATTCTAAAATGTAATATTCCCAATGGAATAATATGGGGAATTGTGCTTAATTCACTTGTGCTTCCAAAAGCAGCAAGAAAAAAAAAAAAAAGCAAATTATCTTACTGGTCAAAACGAAGCACATGACTTTCTGACAAACATTTAAAGCATCTACTGCAAATGCATTGATAACACAACTGGGAAATATACAGTTCCTTTGTGAATGATAATTTATAAAGCACAAACCAATGTTTTGGGTATAAGCCTTTTAACGATGTAAATTGTGTAATATGTATGCAAAAATTTTCTAGCCTCAAATTGGATGTTTAAATAAGTACCATTTTTTTTACCTTTGATACATCTAAATTACCATTATAAAATAGATTCCCATCTCTATTCAAAGAAATTTTCATGCTAATTAGAATTTTTTCATTTTTCAATATCCATATATTAACATAGTCTTTGGCTATAGATCTCTAAGCTATATGTGGAAATACTTTAAAAGCTAAGAAGTGCCAGTCAGTGTTCTGGCATGGAGGGGGACAGTGATCATGAGCCCTCACATGATCCAAAGCACTCATAGAAGTCCATGTCCACTTAGGGAGAAAGTCTGTTCTGAAAGGGTGTGGCCCCTTGGAGGCTAACCATGCTGCAGTGGGAAACCCTACGCCCAAAGTATAGTCACAGCAAAGGATGGATTCAATGGACCATAAAAAAAAATAAGCAACAATATATGCAGTGAGTGAGGAGTGGATCTGTTAGGAGCTGGGGAAAAATGAAGGCTGAAGATGATGAAAATATATTTACCATAACTCTCAAATTTCTAATAAAATAAAAACTTTAATAAGCCAAGAATGATTTTCAAGTTTAGTACTGAAGGAAGGATTGTTTAATACATGTTTTAAATGTTATTTTGGATGGTGGGGATACAGGTTAGCAGTAGAATGTTTACCTTATATGAACAAGGCCCTGGGCTTCATCCCAACCATATATATGTTGGTGCTTGGGATGAAGTCCATAGTAATATATATACATATATATATATATTTATATATTTATATATACATATATATATTTATATATACATATATATGTATGTATACATATATGTATACATAATACATATATATTTATATATATTTTATATATTTATATATTACCATATATAGATAGTGTGTGGGTGTGTGCACATTTTGTTATTTCTATAAGATTTTGTTACATAAATAGTATTTATTCAGCTAACTGTTAGTTTCAGTTACTTGAATATTAATAATGATATTTATTAACAGTCTGGATAAGTTGATCCTTCTGTAAAATGATGTACAGAGCATTGCTTTGTAATTCAGGCAAATGCACAATTATGCACAAATCTTGATCTTTTCGTTTCCTTAATTATGTAAAAAAAATACCCATGTTTAACTATTATTTATTTATTTGTTTATTTATTATTTTTATGTGTATGGGCGTTTTGCTTGCATGTATGCGTGTGTGCCAACAGGTAGGGATAGGAAACAAACATACGTCTTCCAGTGTTTAGCACTACTGAGGCATCATTACTACTCCACATCCCTATATTTAAAAAGTAATAGAGAATTCCCAGGCACAGTAAATGGGTGCCAGGGCTTCGATGCACAGAGCTCGGTGTGCAGGCAACGTCTTGAGTGACTTAGCCATGAACATACACCACTGTCCTCACTGGCTGGCACTTCATGCTGAAGAACTTGGCTTCATGCCAGGAGGTGCTTGCTGTCTTAAGGTAGATATGTGAGGGCACTCGAAATATGTCAGAAGATAGTTGTAAGAACACAAATTAGAAGCCAGGCGGCGGTGGCACACACCTTTAGTCCTAGTGCTTGGGAGGCAGTGGTGAATCTCTGCGTTCAAGGCCAGCCTAGGCTATAGAGCAAATTCCAGGATAGCTATCCATACCCAGGGAGGCCCCATCCCCTCCCAAAAAAAAAAACCAAACCCAAAACAAACAAATAGCACAAATTAGAAGCATGAACAGATACCTCCGTGCCAGAGATTCACTGATGTCCTGTGATTTTGTTTCACTGCCCATTTCCCTTGTGTATCTCGAGGAAAGGCTTGCCCCGTTTAACACTGTTGCTGTGCCTGGGCAACTCCAGATTAGGATGCAACTACATCTATATCCACCCTGGTTGCTGCGCCTGGGCAGCTCTCTGCAGAAAACACTGCCACTGCTCCTCACAGATCCCCAGCGGTCAGCGCACTGATTGAATGTAACGATATGTTGTGATATAATCAATCTTTAATAAGCTTTGTGTTTCTACTTAACATCTTGTGTATGCTTTATATATTGTTGTGATTTATATTCATTTTACACATTTAGTGGAAGTGCCAGCCTTCATCGGGCCTTTGGGGGTTGTGATTGGTTATGCAAAGAGTGCGTTGTATTTTTTTTTCAGCATTGAAGACTGATATCACATAACAGAAAGGGGCTGCTATGTTTGGATTTGGGATACAGTGTTAGGCACACTTCCCTGCATTTTTCTTTTATATCATTCCTTTGAATTAGGTACATTTATCTCCACTATTCTGAGATGGGAGTCAGAGACATCAAAGAAGGAGTGCAACACCGGAGAGTGAATGCCAGTGGCCTGCGAGGGGCAGTGCTGCGGTGAGGACTAGTGTACTTTCCCTGTAGGGCCTGGAGGATTCCATTTTCCCCTTTAATGTACTGCTTAGGAAGCACTGGATACATTCAAAGACCATTTGAGTGTACTCCGGCCATTGCTATGAGCTTTTGTCTTGTTACACATTTCCAAACCTGAACTCCTGTTGTAAATATGAACTAAAGGATGTTTTCTACACACGTCATCGTGGATGGATGCTGAATGCTAAGTTGTTCTTGCTTTAGTTATTTGAGGATCCGTGTGTGTGTGTGTGTGTGTGTGTGTGTGTGCGCGCGCGCGCACATGTCTGTGTGTATCCCCACACATAATATTCCTACTGAGAAACAGACCAAGGGTGTCAGGGCACAAATTGCCACAATCTGACAGATAATTACTACCACTTGCTTGCTATTGTCCCATGAAACTTGGTTCTCAAACCGAATTTGGGAGGCCATGAGATGAGAGTCATACAAATAAGTGTATGCAAACATAGGGGTCAGGAGGAAGCTACCCTTTGATGGAATGGCATAAGTTACTGCAGAACAACTCAAATATCAGTGTGTTTGTTAGCTACTGCACAGAAAGAGGGTCAGTGAGTATGGGTGGGAGGTGTCCAAAGATGAGCAGCCTTGGACTGCAACCGTTCAAGAAAAGGCAGCTGAAGTTGGCTATTTGGTAGCTTTTGCACCCACTGGTCAACATTTGTAAAGACTAAGACCAAAAATCCTTTGCCTTTTTTTCTGAATCTGGCTTTGCCAGTTTTCCATGGGTCTGACTCATTCATTGGTCCTTGGCATGGCTGTGTCCTTGTCAACAATACACATTCAAGTCTGGACTTGATCCTCTCTTTGAAGAGTCACTAAAGGGTTCCTCCAGTCTAGACACTCACTTAAGGCTTCCTCAGCTCTCCACAGGTGTTCATGACTGAGTCTACAATCAGTCTCATCTTGACTTGTGCAGTGAATTGTTTCCAAGCGGAGTGACCTGAAATACAACTTTCTTGGTGTAAGGTACAGGCTGACCATGGTCCTGGAGTATCTCTCTCCTATGTGATGTTTCTACCATTGGCTGGGTCTCTCTCTCTCTCTCTCTCTCTCTCTCTCTCTCTCTCTCTCTCTCTCTCTCTCTCTCTCTCTCAAGAACTTTCCTCAAAACTATCCACAAAATAAGAGGCAGTGGGGAAATGTGGCAAGACTATAAATTGAAGATCTTTAAGGCCAAGGTTAGAATGTTAGGCTGTAAATTCTGCCATGTTCTTCAAATCTCAGGACCAGCCAACAATCTAGAAATGTGACAAAAAACAAAACAACAAACAAACAAAAGCAAAACAAAACAAAAAACCCAACAACAACAACAAACTACTTTCACAGAAGTAATTGCAAGGAATTAGTTGTCATTTATAATCTACCATGAATATAAAACTTGTTAATCAATGAATGTTTCAGTCACCAAATAATTAAAAAAGATGATGCATATTTGGTGAAGTGTTACACTTCACCCACCCACCCATGTCCCATCCACAATGCTATTTACACAGTTTTGCTTGTTTTAGTATGTATTCTTTCATTCAGGTAAACTTTACCAAGAGGACTTGGTGTAGTACTGCAGGCAGAAAGGGCCCAATTTTGGTTTTTTTGTTTTGTTTTGTTTTGTTTTTTGTTTTGTTTCTCTGTGAAGCCTTGGCCATCCTGGACTCACTTTGTAGACCAGGCTGGCCTCGAACTCACAGCAATCCGACTGCCTCTGCCTCCTGAGTGCTGGGATTAAAGGCGTGAGCCACCACGCCCGGCTAGGACCCAATTTTGACATGGCCTGTTGAGAGTAGATGTTTTAATTCCTCCTTTTGCATAAAGAAGGCATTGGCATATCAGCTAGGGCACAGAGCTTTATCTGTTCAACTTGCATATTATTTATTTATATCAACACAAAATGCATGAATCCTAGCAAAGCTTTCTTTTATTTTTATTTTTTGCTTAAATCAGGTCTAACTTTAGGTACAGTTCTAGTATGAACCTCAAATGCTATCAAAGAGATTATTGCTCTATATTCAGCACCTAATCCAATACATGAAGTCTGCAGCAGTGAAGAACAGCATTATGAAATCAATATCATTCCTGTACTGCAGCTGATCAGAAACAAAATATTGAATTAGATGACAAAATGCTTCATGGGCATTTTTCTGCTCCTGGGAGGCTGACCACGATCCCAGTGGAAGGCTCAAGATACATGAGTATATGGGTAGGCACGACCTGGATTTGGTTGCTTATAAAATAAAGGAATAAAAATGAGGGTATAAAGTTGGAAAGGTTTAAGGGAATAGATGTGGGTCTGGAGTGACTACAGGGTGGATATGATGACCAAACACTGTATGAAATTATCAAAGACTAAACTAATGTGTTAAAAACAAACTGCAGAAACATTTTAAAGCATATATTAAATTCCAACTTCTAAGACAATGATGTGGGATAATTTATTTAGAAAATAAAGTTGTGATTAGTGGAGAAAGTAAAATAATTCAGTCTTTCTCATAACTTGAGAAGGGGTCAGAATATTAAGAGCATGGCTTGGGGATAGCAGAAAGCTTTGGAAAAAACACAGCACAGGGAAGAACAAGTAACATTATAATCAGTATTTTTTTTTACTAGTATCTCTGAACTTCACAGGTGCAATCTGTATGATGTGAATTGTGGTCACTGATACAGAGGCTCCTTTCAGTTAACACTGTCAGTGTCAGGTTCACCTCCCGCAGAACTGTCAGTCACGGTGAAGTGGATTCTATGAATTGACTGATGCCAAATGCTGATTGGTCACTTAATGAAGGCATACTAGAATTTTGAGTAATAACACCAATAGTTTCCAGTCTTCCATCTGGAATATCCTCTTCTACTCTTGGCTTTCCATAGATGTCTGAAGGTGGGAATAGCAGTTTTACAGTTTAGAAATGTCCAGAAAGCCCAGAGTTCTGCAGACAAAGAACACTGAGTCTAGTATAACTCTATTTCTCCTAGGAACAATGGTTCAGTAATATTAGATCGGGTGTTTTTTGCAGGGGCCATGTATTTTTTCTAGGCAGGGTTTCTCTGTATAGCCCTGGCTGTCCTGGAATTCTCTCTGTAGACCGGGATGGTCTTGAAATAACAGAGATTGACATGCCTCTGCCCTGAGTGCTGGGATTAAAGGACTGTGCTACTACTGTCCTGCTGGTTTTTTCCTTGTATTTTAAAAATATTATACTACATTATTTTGATTTATTCTTAATTTATATAACCACTTTATGCTCTGATTGGGTCTCCCTTCCTCCTCTCCTCCTGGTCCTACCCCCCCCCTCTTTCCCTTCTTCACCGTCCCCTTCTCCGCAGAAAAGGGGAGCCCACAAACTCACTCCAGCATATCAAGTCTGAAAGTGGTTTGTAGAATTAAACAGCTTAAATAATAGGAATTGTGTGTCTCCTTTACTCTCTTAATCATAAAAATATTATTAATAAAATATAATGTTATATTAGCATATAGATCACACTTTACTTTTAACTTTAATGATCAGACACAAGAAGGAGTACATAAAAGTACATATTTTACCCAAATTAAGTAATTGCTCAAAACAGATTTTAATAACTCAAGACACACATACATATGCACATGTATTTATGAATATATACATGAAGAACAGAAACTAAGGCAGTAATTAACAATAGATCAAACGACCCCAATTGAGGATTTAAAATTGTTTACTAAACTGTTTGTTTTACGCAGAAGAATGCAGTAAATGAGAGCAGACAAAATACAGGCAAAAAGAAAGTTTTTAGACATTAAGCCCGCAAAAAACAAAAACAAAAACAATGTTATATAAGGGGCAAGGATTATGAGACTAGATAGAGAACAAGATTGGACTTATATATTCATAAGAGAATCATATTAGATTCAAAGGTGAAAACGGGTAAACAAAAGAGGGCAGGAGATGTGCTGTGCAATGTGTAATGACAGGAGAGATGGAAAGCCTAGATTGGTGTCAGTGCATGCACTATTCAGAGTTGAAAGGTCAATAGACTATTTAGAATGTCCCCTTACCACTCACCCTAAGTACAACTAAATTACAAAGAAGTTCATGTAAAGCAAAATCAAGGAAATGACATAATTGGAAAGGATGTCCCCGACGAGGGAACAGGAGACTCGGGAAGAGCAAGACGGAGATCAAGATGGTGAGTTCCATCTAGTTCCCGGTCCTTTCCTCTTGCCTGCTGTCTTAGTTAATGTCCCGTTGCTGTGAAAACACCACAACAAAGGCAACTTACAAAAAAAAAAAAGGAATTTAACTGGGGCTCACTTACAGTTTCAGAGGGTGAGTCCAAGGTCCTCATGGCAGGGAACATGATGTCAGGCAGGAGGGGCAGCCCCGTGCCATCACACAATGAAGTCATCACTATGGGGTAAGGACAGAGCCAACTGGAGTGACACGAGCTTTTGAAACCTCAAACCCACCTCCGGCGACACAGCTCATCTTTGCCATCTTTCTTCCATCGACTAGGAAATAACTATTCAGATTCACGAGCCCATGGGGGCCTCTCTCATCCAACCTCCACACCTGCCATGTGCCAGATGGGAGACCCAGGAAGCAGGTAGCCCATAAATGTCAATAAGGATGGTTAAAGACACTAAGATCTCTTCAAACACTGTTGTAAAATGACCTAGGATGAAGCATCTCACGAAATCTAAGCACTAGCTGCTCTACTGCACTGGAAATGTCACAGAAAATCTGGCAGTCTCCTGACTCAAATGAACAAGTACCCAGGAAAAAGCCTCATCATTAAGGGTTGCAATTAGTCCCTAAGGCCTAATAATTATTGTGCCAGAGATGTCCACAAGTGTGTGTTTTTTAAAAACATATTTTTTGAAGTTTTCATTTCTCCAGTGGCGTCTCAATGGGTGTATCAACCACACATCAGGCTGGCCCCATGCACAGTAATAGTTGGACAACAGAAAATAAACTCCACATTGCTTTGTTTGGTCTTCTGTTTAATTTTATTTTCGATTTTATGAGGTTAATTCAGAAAGAGAGAGAGAGAAACAGCATAAAGTTAGGTAGGCAGGGAGGTGTGAAGGATCTAGGAGGAACTAGAAGAGGGAAATAAAATATATTTTATAAAAATATTTTAAAAGAAATATAGTGTTTTCATTTTTTAGATTATAATATAATTACATATTTTTCCTCTTTTCTCCCTTCAACCCCTCCCATGGCCCCTTCCTTGCTTGCCTTATGGCTTTTTTTCTATGATTGTTGTTACACATATATGTGGGTACACATACATGCACACACACATATACACATACACACACACTGCTTTCTAAATACATATACACAACTTGTTCAGTTCATATAATGTTACTTATATGCATATGTGCTGAAGGATAATGATTTGGTATTAGATAATCAATTGATTCTCTTTGCTGGGGAAGACTTTTGCAGAATAATTTAGTTGTCTAATGTACCCTTGTCTCTTACTTGTTCAGGTTACATTTGGGCAGCCATGTCGGCAGACATCATAATTGTAAGGAGATTCAACCGTACAGAAGACTCCCTGACCCTCTGGCTTTTTTTCCACCCCCGAGCCCAGGATGCAGGTGCTGTGCTGTAGAAGTGTGCATTGGGACTGGGCTCCACAACTCTGCGTTTTGATCAGCTGTGACTTTCTGTAGTGGTCGCCATTTATTGCTTTTTTTAATCTATAATTTTCATTTTATTTGTTTTTTTTAATTTTATTGATTTATTCATATTACATCTCAATTTTTATCCCCTCCCTTGTATCCTCCCATTCCTCCCTCCCTCCCATTTTCCCCTTATTCCCCTCCCCTATGACTGTGACTGAGGAGGACCTCCTCCCTCTATATATTTATTGTGAAGGGAAGTTTCCTTCATGGGTGTTGAGGCCACTTTTCTGTGTTTAGAATGTAGGCAGGGATTGTGCTGGCTCAGTAAACTGGCTGTTGTTTGCACCCCTCCAACATCCATGTCAGCACTAGACACGGCAGACACTGTCCAGATGCAGAGACATAAAATGCAATTGTTCTATAATGGCGAAACAACACAGTTACTAGACACCAAAGGCAAGCGAATCAAAAGCCCAGAGATAAGAATAAGCTACCTCTTTTGGACTTGTGGGCCACAAATATTGCAAGACATTGCTATTGTTCTGGGTCACCATCCAGAACATGGCAGCAAGACTCTAATGCTAAAAAGCACTGCATGCTTGAGTTAAGGAGCATGGATAATTCAAGCTTGGCATTGGCCCGGAAGTTCATCCCTACAGACAAGGTTTCATAGTTCTGAAAGACGTTATAGTATAAAACTACTGGGAAAGGAATAATCACACTTAGTTATGAACCCAGTGAGGTACAGCCAGGCACATCCACTGATACAGTAGTTGCATAAACTGCATGGGAATAATCGAAACATTTTGACTGTATTTAAGGCCCACTCCACAAGGTGAAACACATACCACCCCAGGCTACGGGTGTGAGGCCAGAAAGGCAATAGGCTGAAGAAGAGAATCTTCTACTACTGTGTTGAAGTAACCTTCTTGTTAAGCTGACTCCTCATCCTCACAGCGCTGTGAGTCCTTCAGCCCTTCTTTGAAGAACTGAAGTGGATGGCAACTAACAAAAAAATCCACCACTGTTCAAGTTGCAGAGAATCTGAGACAAAAGAATGCTCCCTCCTGAAGGGCACGTATGGAGCACACACTCCCTCTCAATCCTCAGTGATCATAGCAAAGACGAGGGAGAAAGAGTAGAGGAGCCAAAGGTGGCCGAGGACTACAAGGAAACGTCATGCTTTGGACACAGCAAGAAGAGTGTGTAAATGAACACCCAACGGGCATGACAACATGCATAATGCCTGTGCAAGCCCACGGGTGACAAAATAGAAACATGGAGATCGCAGTGTTGGGCACAAAAGCACTATTTGTAACTGTGGCACTAGTGGGACTTAGTAGCTGCTGGGAGAGAGGGAGATCGGTTTTACTAAAAGTATAATTCCTTGAAAGTCAACCACACCCCAGAACAAAACCACACAAAGAAGAATATTTTCGCAGCACAAATCAGTCTTGACGGTTAAAACAAACAAACAAACAAACACACAAAGAAACAAAAAACAGGACACAGTGTTAGAGAAGTGCAGGGAATATGATTAAACATGTATGAAACTTTAAAAGATCCAATATAAATATAAAAAAAACCATGGGAAATCAAAAGGAGTATATTTCAGAACCTCCCTGAACACCTGAGATAAGTAAAGCCACAGGTTTTACTATGAGTCACTGATAGACCTAGAGTCTTTCTTGGGTGTCATTTTGTCCTTTGTATTTTTGAAAGCAAAGCTAGAAGCCTTTTTTGATGGTTTGCTTTCAAGGTAGATATTTTTAAAAAAACATAAATATCTTTGAAAATGCATAACAAAAGGATATACATACTCACATATTTTCTATGTATAAAAATTTACAAAGCAGGTATATAAATCATCATGTGTATGTCTTTAAATACTGGGCCATGCATTTTACTCACACCATAAATTTTACAATACACTAAAATCTTTGTGACTCACTCAGTGTAGTGAATAAAATGCACCCTTCTCATTTATAACTCATCACTAATCATACTCTTCCCATTCCCTAAAATTATACTGAGTGTGGAGCCTGGCAACACGGCTCAGCCGTTAAGAGAACTGTCCGCTATTCCATAGGACACAGGTTCAACTCCCAGTACCCACTTGGCAACTTACAACAGCCTATAGCTTCAGTTCCAGGGAATCCATGACCTTTTATGACCTCTGTAGGTACTGGACATACACATAGGACACATATATACTTGCAGGCAAAATGCCGAAATGCAAAAATTGAAAATTAGAAAGTATTAATTGTTATAATTTCTGCCATAACTCGCTCCTTTGTTGCTATGATAAATGCTCTGGCTAACAGCAACTTGGGAAGCATATGGCTTATTTCGCCTTATAGGTTACAGTCTAACTTAAAGGGCAGTCAAGGGAGAAACTCAAAGCTGGGGCCTGAAGCAGAGACCATGATGGAACGCTGCTTAAAGGTTTGCTTCCCCTGCTCAGGTGCCTCTCAGAAAGCCCAGGCCCAAGCAGCTCCACCCACAGTGGTCTATGCCCACAGACAACAATTAGCAATTAAGAAAGTGCCCCAATGACTGACTCTGACATGGACTCTAGTGCCCCCTATTTGACCATTTCCCCTTGGTGGGGAGGCCTGGTGACAGTCAGAGGAAGGGATAAGCAGGCTACCAGGATGAGACCTGATAGGCTGTAATCATATGGTGGTGGAGGAGGTCCCTTTCTGTTACAAGCCTAGGGGAGGGGAATAGAGTGGAAAAGGGAAGGGGAACAGGAAGATACAGGTGAGGGGACAACAATTGAGATGTAATCTGAATAAATCTTAAATAAAAAAGAAAACAAATGTCCCATTATCATGTCCACAGTCAAGTCTGATAGAGTGAATTCTTCAGTTGTAATTTTCTCTTTCCTGGTACATCCTGGTTTGTGTCCTGTTGTTAAAAACCAATCATGACAATAGCTACACCAATTATGAGCTACAGAAAATATTACATATTTAATAAGAGGATACTTCCAGTTCTCAAGGATAATTGTGGCACTGGTGCTGAGAGTGCATCACATATAGTCAGTGAACAGCTGTGAGGTAAACAGTGGACGCAGGCTGACGTCTGTAGCTTGATGAGTTCTGGAGGCGGAGTCAGACAAAGTCCCCTGTGTGTCCTGGGGACATATCTCAGTGAAGGAGATGCGTGTTGCCCAAGCATGTGGTCCTGAGGTGGGAACTCCAGTAGCGTTTAAAATCCAGGTGTGGTAGTGTGTGCCTGCACATGGGAAACAGAGACAGGAGGGTCTTAGAAGCTCTCTTACCAGGCAGCTTTCATTGAGAGATCCCCATCTCAAAAAGTCATGTAGAGAAACAGTTCCACAGGTAAACATTGGTACTCACACCTTCCTGCATGGCAAAAGTGTTTCCCAACACACTTATACACATTCACATGCACATGCATACACATACACACAACACACATGTAATAAATATTTTTATCTATGTGTCTATCATCTATCTATATCTAACGTATCTATCATCTGTTTATAAAACAGCTATCATCTATCATCTGATACCTGCAAATAGGTGTGAATATGATGAAGTAAGTTGTAATAAATACAAAATGTGTATGAAGACGAGAGGAATATATTTTAGAAGTCAACTAATTGTTAAATTATAGGTTTAAGATAAAATAACTCAAAGAAAATTTTAGAATAAGATTAAATAGGCATAAAATAATCAAAGATATGATTTTCTCCAGCTTCACATTGCAAAATTGCTCTCTTTATACAGGATGCTCTTCCAAAATCTGTCAAACTACACGTTTACATCTGACCTCTTCACATTTCATCATTGGCCCTTAAGCAGTAGGAAGTTATCATTATTTAGATAATGACTTTTACCTGGACACAGGAGGGGTTTGGCTCCTGCAGAGAGGCTCTGCCAACCCCACCGCCACTCAGGGTTCCTCCTGTGCCGCCAGCCGAGCCACACCACTGAGTTCTTCTCTCAAGGAGATCAGCGGAACTTTACCTTCTATATACTGCAGATGTAGTTGGAAACAGGTTGTGCGGTTTTAACTAGTTAGAATTTGATTGTTTTCAGTGTCCCTACGATGACACGACCTGTGATGGCAGGGACATCTGGAGTGACACAATTGCAAGCCAAGGAATGCCAGGCACAGAGGGAGCACTCAGAAACAGCACAGGGAGATCCTAAGGTCCATCCTCTGCTGAGAGCACGGCCTGCACCGTCTTGAGTGTGAACTCCTATTACACCCACAAGACCGAATTTCGGTGGCTGCAGATAGCCCAGCTGAAAACGGCAGCTTCAGCAACAGTGAAGGAAATTACACTATTGATGTCATCCAAGGCCGCCAATTAGCTTCATCTTCCCCTAAACATTGTCTTTATAATTAACTTACAGGAGATGAGATGATAAAATTAGCAGTTGTCATTAAATTATTTTAGTTCTTTCTACCAAAGTAACTCCTGTGGCTTAAATAAAGCCAGAAAGGTCAGTCATCTGGCAGCCCTGGTTAAAATAGCCAGTAAAGACACGAGAAGAAAGAAAGAACAACTGAATATAATTTTGTAGAAATGATTAAACTTTCTTCATCTTATCATTACTCTTGCATGTAGTTTTTAGCTGAGTGCCTGAAACATATTGAGTTCAATAGATATATTTTTCTGAATGAAAATCACCAAAGGATTAATCTAAGGACAATTAAATAAGCACACATCCCCAAGAGTCTCAACAAACTGAGCTAATGACTATTGCCATTTTTTGCAAGGAGGACATTTAAAATTTACTCAGCAAAGTTTCATAATGTTGCATTATTGTCATGATATTGTAAAATAGACCTATTGTGTAATCTACTGCCTGAGGATGTGTATCCAGTGATTAACATCTTTTCAACATTAACTCATTCCTCAACCCTGGAGATTACTAGTCTAATTTTTATGTTTACAAGATCAAAATTCTAGATGTCACATCTGGATGAGACCGTGTAATGTTTTCGTGTTTGGTTTATGGCACTTAAATATTCTCAAGCTCCTTTATAAATTCAAAGGGAAGAATTCCATTCTTTTAATTTTTAAAGGATATTTTTATGTGCATTAGTGCTACCCTTCCATGCATGCATGTGTACCACATATGTGCCTGGTGTCAGGAGGTGTCAGAAGAGAGTGTGGGGTCTCCTGCACCTATAGTTGTATGCAGTTGCGAGCTATTGTACGGCACTGGGAACCATAATCAGGTCTGCTAAGTGGTAACAAGTGTCTTAACCGCGGAGCCACCTTTCCAGACCTTGGCATCTCTGCTTCTCAGAGTCAAGTCCTTCCAGTCTCTCTATTCCAGTTTCTTTAGCATTTATCAGTTAATTGATGATTACTTTGATTCCCTGCCTTAGCCACAGTGAATACTGGCACAATGCACATAGAACTACAGATATCTTTTCACACACTGACTTGATTTAATTGTACTGCTAGTTTGCTCCCTGAGTCATCTGGCACATCTCTGGAACCTCAGTCCAAGTTTCAAGAGTGACTCTATTGCTTTATTGCCCCTAAGTATTCAAGGAGTCCTCCGCTTAAAACAAAACAAAACAAAACAAACAAACAAACAAAAAACTCTTTGTTAATACTTTTTACCTCTCACCTTTTTGGTAAAAGCTTATCTAATAAAGGTCATATATCCTTTGTGGTAGAATTTGCATTTCCTATGGTAGTATAATGTTAATCTGGGGACAGTAGAATTGACATGTTGCTTAATGCCAAGGCATGTAACATCTGCAGTTTTTCTCTTATGCTTAAGATTTCTTCCATTATTTAAATCTTACAAATTTTATATTTGGATTTTATATATTAGTGAAAATGTCATTTGATATTTTCATAGAATTAATGTAATCTCTGGCTAAGTATGGGTAGTATGGGCATTTTAAGAATATTAATTTTCTGAGATGTGCATGCTATGTTCTTCACGTATTTCTGACTTTTTATGCTTTTTTACATGAGCATATTTTATTTATTTGGGGTGTGTGTGTGTGTGTGTGCATGCATGTGTGCATGCATACGCAGTGGGTGCACACGAGTCTGTGGGTGTACATGCGTGCTCGTCCGTGAGGAGACCAGAGGAAGATGGTACGTGTCTTCCTCCATCACTCTCACCCCATCGTCTTAAGGAAGGCTGCATCACTGAGCTGAAAACTTGCTGCTTGTGCTGGGCTAACAAGCCACAGGCCCTGAGTTCCTGCTGTCTCTCCTGCCACCTCCAGTGTTTGTGCAGTGAGACCCCTGTTTTCACGTGGGTTCCGGGGAGTTGAACTCACATCCTCATGCTTGCACAGTGAGCAAGCTTCTCCATGGGATCACCTTCTCAGCCCCTAATGACTATCTGAGACCTTTCCAAGTATTGATCCTCTATCAATTAGACCCATAAGTACTTATAGACAGTATTTTGTAGTCAATGAGATCAAATTATTTTCTTGATTTTTTTGCTTAGTTAATATAGAAATGATACTATTTTTTTTTACATGTTGGTTGTGTACCCTAATATTGAATTGATTGATTAGTTCTAAAAGATCTTTCTTGAAATCTTTAGGTCTTTCCATAAATAAAATCACATTGTCTGGAAAACATGGGCAATTTAACTTCTTGTTTTTTATTTTTCAGTTTGAATGCACTGATTTTTGTTCTACTTGTAGATGTTCGGCTGGGACTGTGCACGTTGTTTTGAATAGAAGGACACTACTGTGCAGCCTTATCTTGTTCTTAGGCATACGCTCTCCACCTTCATTAGAGTATGTGGTGTTATTTCTGAATCTGTAATTCTGGCCTTTGTTGAGTTGAAGCATATTTCTTGTATGTACAGTTTGCTTACAATTCAACAAAAGGATGTTGCATTTTGGTAAGTGTGTGTGTGTGTGTGTGTGTGTGTGTGTGTGTGTTGATGAAATCACTATATTGAATTTTACTCTTCTTATAATAATATATTATTATATATTTGTATCAATATATAACACATAGATATAATGAAGATATTAATATAACTTACAAATTTCCCTTTTTGAACTAACTTACATCCCTGGGAACATGCCATTTAATAACAGTGAACAGCTGTTTGTTAGGCTCTGGAAATCAGTTTGCCAGTGTTCTGTGGAGGACTCAAACATCTCTGCTTATCAAAAATCTGATATGTGAAATGTTGATTCTACTGTTTCTTGCAAGGTAATGCTGGCCCCATAAAATGAAATTAACAGTATTTCTTTTTCTTCAATTTTTAGATGTGTTTGTGAATTATTATTATTGATTCTTGAAGAAATTCAATAGCAAAGTCCCAGATCCTGAAGACTAACTCTTGCTTGTTTTGAGACTTTATATTTTATGTGTTCCAGGCTCAGGTTGTATATATCCAGGAATTTGTCGTTTGCTTCTAGATTATTCAGTGTGATGCCAAGCAGTTGTCCGTGCTGATCTATCACGGTCTTTTCCATTTCTGTAACATCAACTCTGATGTCTTTCCTTTAAATATGCTTTTATTTAAGTCCCCCCTCTCTGTTAGCCTTGATGAATATTAATTTTAAAGGACTTGAGAGGTGTTTTCTCGATTGACATGTTGTATTTTACAGAATACCTCGTGTGATCGTGAGGAGAATGTGTATTTGTTGCACGTCAGATGGACTATTCTGTGGATGAGTGTTAGGGATGATTAGTCCACAATAGAGATGTAAAGTGGTGGTGGTGGTGGTGGTGTGGTAGAATCATTTTCAGCATTATTAAATAAAATACCCAAGGAGCACCAAGCCCTGCACTTAACTCTGTTTTTAATTGCATGCCCTTCCTTTTGGTTCTGTCTTTAGAAACCATTCTTTCCTCAGCACGCTCACTGCACTCTCACTGGCAGTGTTATGACTTCGGGATAAATAACTTATTGAACTTACATTTATCAAGTTAGATTGCCTTGAAGGAAAATATGATCATGTATGTTAAAGTATAGACAGTAGTTAGGTACACAAAAAATCCATGGTGTGGCTAATTTCCAGGACTTTTTTCTCTTTTAAAAAATTTATATATTTAATTTTTAAGTGTGTGTGTGTGTGTGTGTGTGTGTGTGTGTGTGTGTACATGCTTGTGCATGTGTGTACATGGACACAGGTGTCAGGATAACAGGACAGCTTTCAGGAGTCAAAATTGAGAGCACTTTTAACTTCCAAGCCCTCAGCAGGTTTTCCCTACATCACCTCTTTTATATGTGTTTCTTGTTTCTTTTTTTCTAATCTGCTTGTAATGTTCTTTGAACAGAGTTTACACCTTTCTTATCACCTTGAATTTTTATTATGTTTCTATAGTAAAACCATTAAGTCAGGGGCCCACCAATCCAGCAGCCAGTGTAGATTTGGTGTTCATACATTCTGAGTAAAGTTAAGGTTCAGAATATTATGAAGAAATAAAAGCACTGGAGATATCAGAATATCTTTTTCACAAAATGAAAGGTATGAACTTCCAGAGGGTCAATGCTAAAGAAGATTGGTTTTTGAAGTAAGTAAAGGAATTAAAACTCAGATATGGGATCTCGATTCAGCCCAGAACCAGCTCTCTTAGTAAACGTTTCTTATCAGTCAAAACGTAGGTGATGGTTCTTCAGCTCTCTGTAGATTTTAGATATGCAAGTTCACTATCTGGCATCAGCACAGTGAAGGAAAAGGTGATGTTGCCATCCCTAACTGGACTGGGAACATTTACAAACCTTTCTGCTTAGCCTTGCTTCCTTTTTGTTCCTTTAGGCAATTAAAGATGTTATGTGCTATGCTACTAAAGTACTCTCCAGATCAAAAGGGCTTTTTGATGTTTCAGAGTCTCGTTTCTCTCTTGAGACTATCCCATTATGGTTTATGTATGGGTAAGGGCTCAAAGGGGGAGGCAGGAATAAAAAATGCTGCTCATATCCAGGGCACACCCATCACTTGCTCTGCAGAAGCAGCAACTTAGAAACTTCCCAGTCTTATTGGGAGAAGTAAATCTTCAGGATATCAAAGAAGAGGGGAAAATAAAATATTTTATGAGGTATGCAATTCAACTAATGATATTCAGTAGAAACTGTGAAATGACCAAATTCAAGGCTTTTTATCTTTGTGTATGCTTGGGTCTTAGATAATAAACATGTTGTTACAAAGAACTCATACATAAGAAAACATCCTGAGAAATCTGGGGTGTGGTACTAATTTTATTTATTTTTATTGTTTGCTGTTTGCATATTCTTAACTACATAAAAAACATGAACACATAAAACAGCAACCAATTACTGTTGGATTTTTTTTTCCATCTGAAATTAGATGGAATTAGATGTAAATAGGTTTACATCTTCCACCTAAAATTCTGTAAGCAAGGTTGTATTTTTTCCCCTTTCTGCTTATATCTGTGTGAAATGGCGATACTGAGTGGATCTATCTTGTATCAAGCAGCCAATCCATGCTCCCTCTTTATTACGGTACTGACTGTGGAGGTTCAGTGAGGGAACTTAAACTAGGCGTGTGCAACTATATTTCCTCATGTGGAACTATAAAGAGGCAAGGTCACAGAAAGTGGTTAAGTCATGAGGGCAGAACTGGGCCACAGAAGGGGGGGAGCCCTCGCCAGACACCGCTTTACACATCTCCTCACCAGACACCGCTTTACACGTCTGTCAATCTTGGTTCTGCTCTTCTCAGTTCTGAGCTTCACAGGCACCAGATCTGTGAGAAACAGGTGTTGGCTACTTCATCAGTTTCTTGGCTGTAGATATGGCTTCTAGTTGGTTTTGTTCAATGGAATGTTACAGAAGGTTTTGAGAAAGTGAGAGGAAAATTAGACATCAGACTGCCTGTAAGCATCTTTTCCCTTCTCATAGACATGGTTTACTTTGGACCACAGTTTTAATTTTTTGTGTTCTGCAGAAATAAAGGATTGCTCTGACTTAGTTCCTAGATGCATAAACATTTCTTCTGCATCACTTAACCCTTGGTATATCTCTATAAATGTTTTGTTGTCATTGTTTAGTTAAGTGCACTCACAGCCTTTCTCTTTGTTCTGTAAACAGCGAAAAATGTGGTACCTAGAGTTGACACAGGAATTGACATTCAAAATGTCATTTCAGGATTCTGTAATCCCACTTATTTCCTAAAGTGTTAGGATAATACCAAGGTGATTCAAGTTTGCTTAGGTGGCAGCAGGGGATAGAAGGAATAAATACTCCATAAATGACACGTTTTGACATGAAGCTGCTATGGAGGCCTTTAGTTATCAATTACTACCTAAAGAATAGTTCAAATGTTTTTTGGCTCACAAGAGGTAGCACCAGTCATCACCTTATTCCTGTGGCTTGGGGGTGTCATGGGAGGGAGCTTGGGTGAAATGAGTTTATGGCATAATCATGAGGCTGTAGTCATATGAAGAAATCCACTGGGGTCAGGGGATCGACTCCCAAGATGTCTGACAACAGTAAATTTTGGAAAAGGACATCCATGTTTCATTAGCTGTTGACAGGAGGACTTAATTCCTGTCACTTAATTCACACAAGTGCTTCTGAGCCTGGTGAGTGTGTGGTGACACAAAGCTGTGCCTTTTTGCATGATGATGATGCTTCAAACTGGCACCCTACTCCATGTCTGTCCCTGAGAAGTAGGGCACTGGGTCTTGCTTATATTTTTTCCCAAGTGGTTGTACCTTACTTTTTAAACACAGCGTTAATGAACATATGGGTATATTCTAAATTGTTACAGGTAACATTATTGATCACTAAGATTGTAGGATGCCTGACTGCTTCCTTAAAAGAATCTCCATTTTGGTTAACAGTGGACAGACGAGTTAGACTAGGTGACAATATTGGGTTCTAGTCTCAATGCTTGAGTAAAGAGTCAAGAGACTTATATAGTGAGATCAAAAGACTGAGAGCTGAGGAGTGAGAGCTGAGAAGGAGACTGCTTCCAAGTCTCACAGGGTTGGATGTCCCTCCCTACTAGGTCTCTGGGCTAACAGTCATCACCAGCTCTGAAGGAATCTGAGATGTTGGGTAGGAACCTGCATGCATGTTTATCTGATGTGGGCAGTGGGAACCCATGGACCTAAGAGGGGGAGAATCTGTGAGCCCGAGACACAGTGTGAGAACCTGCGATGTATTCAGGAGCCTCTGGACCTGAGATGTGAGGTGAGAAGCTGCAGACCTCAGACACAGGGTGAGACTCTGAGCCTGGAATGTGGGGTGAGAACTTGTAGACCTGAAATGTAGTCGGGAGTCTAAAGACTGGCAAGAACCTCTGGGACTAATATACAGGGTGGAGCCTGTGTGTCTGAGACCTGGGATGGGAGCCCATCGGCCTGAGGTGCTAGGTTGCAACACGTATACAACGATGAGTCTGAGAATTATCAAGTTTCAGCCCTTCAATCGATCTTGCTTCTTCTCTGAAGATTGCCTGCTCTTTCATGACCCTGACTGTTTCCTTAGAGGATGCCCATTCTCCTCTGTGCCTCCCATCATTGGTGCTCCGGCCTCCTGACCTATTAGAAGAATTAGATCTCAGCATCTTTATTACTTTTGTGGTACATTGTCTTCGCCAATGCCACATTAAATATTTGTTATTTCAATATGTGTTCTTTCTCATTTTGAATGTCTGAAACAGTTATTATTATCACATTTCTCAGCCTCATACAGAATAAAGTATTCAAAAATGCTTTATTATTCTCTAATTCTGAATTTACATATTATTTCCCCAAGGTTGCCTGTGAAAATTCAGGGATTTTTTTTTCATGGATAACCAAAGGAGTAAATTAATGATGTCAGTAAATAAAGAAACACCCCCCCCCCAGAGACCAAAACATTCAGTGCATAGACAAGTGCAGAAAAGCCAACAAAGAGATAGGATTGGGATAGAGATTTATGCTTAGTATCTATTACTATTTGAGCAATGAACGATGAATTCTGACATAGAAGAAACAACAATGTGAAGACAGACACATCTATAAAATGCCATCTTCTACCAGGTGGACGAAACAGAGAACAGTAAAGAAAAATGGCCCCATGGGAAAGTGCTACTGGGACAGAGCGACCTGGAGACCAAGGAACACATGCAGAGAACTTAGGTGTTGGTGGTCTAGTAAATTTCCTTTCTTTGGGAAATAAATTGTTAAAACTTGAAAATGGCTCTTTCTCTTTTGAAATTCTTTGCATACTATTTAATTGCATGCTGTTTATAAATAAATGTTTTGTATATTTAGTGTGCAGAGCAGTAGGTTTTCATCTACATATATTTCATATAGAGATTACAGAAGTGAAGTGGATCCATCCACACAGTCACCTTATCGTTCTTCCATTTTTTTTGGTCCCGGCAAAGGCAACATGAAATCATCTAGTAAATTTTCAGCATAGAGTAAAATACTATTGGGATTAATGACTATTATGTATATTAGACTCTAAAAAGTCATTCAATAAAGCTACTTCTCTGCCTAACAACTCCCCGCTGTCCCGTCTTCCCAGTCCTAGTAGCCTCCACTCCTACGTGTTTAAGTCCTCCGAGCCTCCATAGATGAGATCATGCGGAGTTTTTTTCTTTGCTGGCGTCTTTCACTTTACGTAGCATGTTCCAGTTCATTCATGTGGTAGCCATTTGCGATATCTGCTTTATGAAGACTGTATATAATCCCGTCCGTGTACATCACCGAGTGAGACTCTGACTGTGTCAGTTCTCTCTCTCTCTCTCTCTCTCTCTCTCTCTCTCTCTCTCTCTCTCTCTCTCTCTCTCTCTCGCACTTTAGACCTTGTTCCGAGCACACTACTGTCATCGCCCCAGAAAGCCAGCTGGTTTCCCTTCTCCAGCTAACTGCCTTCTCTTTCATTCTTAGATCACCAGCAGCTATGCTGACCTCTGACAGATCAAAACAACTCGTGTGAGCCCTGACATCTATGTGTTCGTAGCTGCACAAGTATGTAAATATATTGGGAAACAACTCTGTTATATGTAAAATGGGTGAACCATATGGGATGCATGTTCTCTTTATAAAAGGCTGCTACCAAGATAAACAGTGCAGCATAAGCCAATCATTACTAGAAAAAGAGGAGAAGTGAAAGTATGGTTTTGAGTAAGTGCAGACTACAATAACACAATGGGGACATTCCTCTGGGTTGATGGTGGTGGCTGGACCAGTAAATACTTCTGAAATGAATAAATAAGCAACAGCAACAGCAACAAAGCAAATGGAACATGGGGTGCTAAGGTGCTAATTTTAGGAGGTGAGACTAGCATGTACTTGTAACTAGGGAACAGTGAGAGTTGGGAGAAGGACGGGGAAGAGCAGAGAAAGCAACCGTAGCTTCACTTTGTCTGTGAGGACAGGAGTCCTCCTGTCTTTGTTGTGGCACCTGAGCATCCACCAGCCAGTGAGGCAGCTCCTCTGTGACCGGATAGCTGTCTGCAGAAGCTTTCTACTCAGCAGCTCCACACCACTCCCCAGCCGTGCCATCCCATAAACCACCCATTGTTTAATGTAGTGCTGTCTTACTCATCCTGACTTTATGGTTATCAATTTCTATTTATTTATTTTATCTTATAGTAGGCAACCACAGACAATGGGCTTTCCACAGGAAAAAAATTAAACTTTATCTTACATCCCTTAAAATACAGTGGTTATTTATAGTATAGAGATGTTGACTACCTGGATTAATCTCATTCTCTGGTAATTAATATAACAACTTGTGAATTATTAACCTTGAACTTTTACTTATACTTCTTACTTTATGTGTTTTAATAAGTTTATATTTTTCATAAAATGGCAATTTTTATACATACCTACATGTTTTCTTTTGTTAGGTAATCCTGCATTTCAAATATTATATAAAAAAAGAGAAAATGCACAAAGAAGGAAGAAAATCCTGCAGGGAATATTAGAACCACATTTTTCTCTAGACGGCTAAAGAAAGATATGATTGACACCATGATTGTGTGAAGATTACAAATCATGCTGTACAGGCTTGTGTATTTTGTATAGAAACTAAATACCAAAAGCAATACTAACAAAGTGTGTAATCAGGGGAAAAAGACCAGAGCTGAAAAAACTGGGCTAGAAGAACTGAGACATCACAAGACTCCTGTGTCCTCTCTGTGCCAAACTGTGGGTTGACACAAGAAAGACTAGAGAATAAATAATTCAGTAAAGAAATAGCATTATTAAATTAGATAGATTGGGGAGCAGAAATAGGAATCTCAGAGGCCCTAGAGAAACAAAACAGTACCCACGGATGTCGACAAGCAGAAGACAGCTACATATGATGGAAAACTATGGAGGTGAATGAAAGAAAATTGTGCAGTGCCTAAACCAAGCAGCTGCGAGGAGCCACTGCGGGAGCCAGGGAAGCCTTACATCCACAGAGACTCCTCAGGAGCTGAAAGAACAGTGGGAAGGGCGACTTATTTGCCTTGGGTTTGGTTAGATAATGGCAGATGTAAATTTCACTGAAGCTTACTGTTGTGAAAGTTTTGGTTTTTATGTTAACATGGTGTGTGTGTGTGTGTGTGTGTGTGTGTGTGTGTGTGTGTGTGTGTGTGTGTTAATGTCAGGTGTGAGATATGGGAGCTGCTCCAGTTTGTCCACAGCTGATAGGTGCTTCCTGAGAGGGCACATGATGTTTGTCAGCTGTGAACTCCCTCCTGCAGGCTGGTGGTCTGTCAGTGGGGATAAAAGCCAGATGCAAAGGGAGACTGGGGCCTCCAAGAAAGAAGCTGCTGGTGCTTCCCCTGGTGCTCCTGGTTGCTGTCGATGCAGTGAGATGGGAAGTTGGAGGTTTCCTGAAAAGAGGGTTGGACTTGCCCCAAAGAACCCAAGGATCCTAAACAGCAGGAAGCAGCTAAGGACGACTACACCCCCTCTCCTCACTAACCTTCTTTCTCTCATACCTGGTGTTGGGGTGTTGGAAGGGGTCAGGGTGGAGTAGGGAGGAAGAGATTAGAGGAACCACAAAATTAAAAAAAATAGTCGGTTAAAAGTATGCCAATGCTTACTTTAACTCTGTTCCTCGAATGCTTTTGAATTTTCTCTATCAGAGATCCTGCAGAGAAAAGGGAAACCATGGGCGGGGGCATCTCTGCAATGAGATGAATTGTATTATTAGTCTCCGCTAAATGCAGAGTAAGAAAGGGTAACATCAGGTGATGAGTAGGGGCAGGGTGAAGGGCACAAGATTCGTGAAGTTAGAAAGCTAATTGTTTTTCTAATTTTAACCCTGTCTTTCTGTTCTCTTTGCATTGTATAAATGCATACATATGTACTTCATGTAACTCATAGTGAACATGTGGAACAGTCAGTGAAGCCATGTGGCTGTAGTGTGCTCAACTCCACCTGTGTAGACATGCACTGTGCAGTGTACAGTTTGGGACTGGCAAGTATTTGCGTGGGTGGTTACCTTAATCTATCTGTGTGATATTTTGATTTCTGGGTTTGCTACAATAAAACCATTTTTATATTTAAAATATCAGCCAGCATTGGTGGCTCGGTATTAATTGAAGTTGGTTTTTTATTTGGATTCCTCAGTTTTTACCCAAGATGCTTTTCGTCTCTCAGGATTCCACCCTGGATGCTGCCCCAGCATTTGTCATCAGGCATCCTTCAGCTTTTTCTTTGTCTACTACAGTGCATCCAATGTTTTTATTTTGCATATCTGTGTCTGCCTGTGTTTATGGGTATAAGTGTGCATGTTTGTTGCAAGAGGGAAGTCCCTTTTATGAGAAGTGAGAACTACGCGTATCTGTGGCTATAAGAACAAGGATTCCGGATGCATTTGGAAGCTGTACAATACATTCTCACTGAGAGTCCACAACCCCCTACCCATGACGTGGCTAGGAGTATGGATTGCTTTTCTCCATTGGCAGGTAGTGTAACTCCTGTTGCTATATAAGAGGTAGTCATCAGGGAGGAGGATTCTGGCACGGATTTCACTAAATGCGTCCAATTCCTGTGTCCAAAGTGCGTGTTGTCTTCAGCAATAGGAACCCTCATTTTAGTTGTGGGAGGCAACCAAGGACAGTAGGTATAACCTATATGGTTTTTGGGAACCCCTTCGGCTCTGCTGACTGACAAACGGTAAAAGAAATCTCCCATTACTGCAATTAAGGGTTCTGTTAGATGATCTGTGGGTTTTTCTTGGGGGGTAGGGGGGGCGGTGCATTGTCATCCCAAGTAGCATAGCTTCATTTTAACTATATGTATACATACATTTATATATGGTATATAATTTTAAATAAACATAAAAAATACAATTTCCTGGGTATTAAAAATATCTATATCCATTCTACATATCTCTCTCTCTCTCTCTCTCTCTCTCTCTCTCTCTCTCTCTCTCTCTCTCTCGTATTACCCTTCCCCTTCCCAATGAAAACCCCAGTTAATTTTCCCACTTCACTTTTCTTGTTCTTAAGTTCCAAGCTCTCATTTTCTTTCCTGCTATCCGTGGTCACTCACATGTAAAGGTTCTGAGCTATGATCCATAAATAAGAGAGAACATGCGACATTTGTTTTCCTATATTCCATTACATAACACACTGTAATATTATGTAGTTTTAAACATATATCACATATTCCTCAGCCATTCATCAGTTGAAGGACGCTTAGGTTATTTCTATTTCCTAGCTATTGTGAGTAGAGTCATAGTGAACATGGCTGAACAGGGCCTGTAGAGTTAGGATGTGGAGTCCTTTGGCATATGTCCAGGACAATAAGGCATTTACTTGGGTGCCAAGGATCCAATGTGGACCTCTGCCTTTGTGTGGCAAATGGTATCTATAGACTGAGCCATCTTCTTAACCCATTGTTTGTTTTTGATGAGCTTCACAAGTATACTGTGGGAAGTTCTTCTGTAGTTCAACTTATGTGTATTATATAATTGGATTTAGATAACAGAGTTTTAAGAATGATTATAAAGCACAATTTTGACTATATCAAGGGCATGTACCAACAATGTGATCTGACTGATGATATTGACCTTGATCTCAAGCTCAGACAATGCTAGTGGGTTCTTCATAAGCAAATTCTTCTGTCACTGTCTCCTAATTGCATCCTTCACATTGACGTCTCTAAGCTAAGCATCCACCAAGGGAATCAGGAGTTATATTTTTCCTTTGAGAGGAGTATGTCTATATGTAGGCATATTTACTTCTTCCTTGTCATCTATTTTTCAGTCATTTTATAACAGTATGAACTTTGGTATATTTATTTTTAACTTTGTGTTATAATAAAATACCCATATTATTTTTACCATTTTAAAATTGAGTTTGCATAATTGTACCATAATCAAATAATTAGTAAGATGCTTCATAATGGACCAGTCCATTGGAATTTATTTGTACATTCTTTAATTCCTAATATCTAGTCTGTTTCTGTCAGAATTTCACACATGTTTAAAATTAATAAGCATTCTTCAGGTGCAATGTACCATGTCTATTATATCACGCCAATTAATTTTAATTTATCATGTTTCTCATTACTTTCTAATACCTTTCTCCTCAGCAGTCTATAAATTCTGGAAATAGATAAGCTAAAAGATTTTTTTCAATGCTAGTGCACTCATCAGTGCATGTGCGGGAAGAGTAACATTGTGAAGCCGCACTTTATTTACTTAGAACCTTTGTTGTATTATTTGGGGTGAACATTTTCAATGTCACTTGCTGCATGCAGAAGTCCGCGACAGAAGGCCAGATGGTGGCCAGGAAGATTTTTTGGGTTTGAGGAACAAGAATCCCAGAGCGCAGTTGCTTCTGTATATATAACGACACTTGTTTCCTGAGAGCCACCCTCCTAATCGCTGTCCGTGCCTGCGGCCAACCATGGTGACACCACTGTAGGTGAGGAGTATTTTCTGCTTAGGAGGCAGGGAGCCCATGCCTATATATCAGTGTTTGGACAGGCTCTGGAAGACACTGCTGTGTGTCCTGAGTATCTTACTTGTGCTTGCCCTTCGGGAAGTTGACTAGGGAACTGTAGAGACAGTGCTCACAATGAAAACAGTGCTCTCTGGGAAATTCCATGCAGCACTGAGTGGACATGGCTGCGCTGAGCGGTTGAGCCTCTGTTTACCTGAGAAGGAAGCCATATCTTTCATGAAGAAGTATAAAGTTGTGAGACTTTTGGAGGTGCCCTGTGCCAAGCAGAAAAACTTACTTTCTTTTCCTATTTTGTTGAGTGTTTCTCTTTCATGGATGTATCTTTAGTAAGGTCAAACAGTTTCTCCCTGTCTGAAGAGATTAATATCTTTTGATGTTTGCACTCAACATGTTAGATTACTGTGATAAACCCTATTTGATTTAATCATACAGCGTTTAATACATTTGGTCTTCAGTTTGGTAGTGTTTTGTTGATTTGTATGTGAACATATGTTATAAATTGGTCAGCTGTTTTCTTCTCATACATTAGATTTTGGTATGAAGTTAATACTAGTCTCATCAAAGGAGACAGGGTATGCTTCTTTTCAGTTTTTGTTGGTATGAGTGAACGTGTGTGCACATGTTCATGTGTGTGGAAGCCAGCAGTGGATGTGTGTGCACATGTTCATGTGTGTGGAAGCCAGCAGTGGATGTGAGTTGTCTCTCTCAATCAGTCTCCACCATATATTGAGGCATGGTCTCCCATTGAACCTGATTTGCCTAGCCTAGCTGGTCAGGAAGTTGCAGAGACCCCCCTGTCCTGTCACCTCAGCTTTTGTATTATAGGTGTACACAGAGAGCCCCCTGTCCTGTCACCTCAGCTCTTGTATTGCAGGTGTACACAGAGACTCTCTTGTCCTGTCACCTCAGCTCTTTTTTATTAATTTATTCATATTACATCTCAATTGTTATCCCATGCCTTGTTTCCTCCTATTCCTCCCTCCCTCCCACTTTCACCCTGTTCCCCTCCGCTGTGACTATGACTGAGGGGGACCTCCTCCCCCTCTATATGCTCATAGGGTATCAAGTCTCTTGTTGATAGACTGTTACCCTTCCCCTGAGTGCCACCGGCCTCCCTCAGGTGTACACAAAGACCCTCCTGTCCTATTACCTCAGCTCTTGTATTGCAGGTGTACACTGTCATGCCTGATGTTTTACATGACTGTAGAGCTCAAACGCAGGTCTTCACGACTTTGCAGCAAGCTTTTCACTAGTTGAAGTATCCTCCCATCCCCCCATCCTCAATTTCAATCTCCTTTGATGAGCATTGTCCTTTCGGATTTTTATTTTTCAGTTTAAGAGTCATGTGCACTTTATACTGAACTTCTTGATAGTTTTGTCATCATATGAAGTATAACTGATAAAACTCAAATTGCCCTTTGTGTTAGACTATAATGATTATGGAACTTTCAAAACCTAACTTTATTTTTAGTTGCAACATTTTCCTTCTTATTAAAACATTTCATCATTTTTAATAATTAGAAATTCCTAGAGCTATGTCACATAAAAGGGAAAAACCTACATGATAATTATTTATTAAAATGTCTTCATTTTTATTTGTAAAGCAATATTTATTTATATCATTAAATCCTTATTTATTTTACTTTTCTTTAAATTATGAATGCACACATATTTGCAGCTTATTTTCTTTTATAGATGTTTTTCTGGTGAACTGAATATGTTGATATAAGATCTAAAAATAGCTGGCTTTGTGGTTTTATTAAGCAAGTAATAGGTGAAAATCACAATGGAAGTTTAATTTATTTCAGACATTTGTTAAACTTCTGCAAGGAAGGTATCATTGCTATCATGTTATACTTAAAAGTAAATCTACCTCAAACAGGCTCACTGTGTCAGCACTCCAAAATAAATTAATGGCTTTAACCCAAACTATGTACTACTAAATGCAGATGCTTCCACACCACACAACACCACACCACACCACACCACACCACACAACACCACACCACACCACACCACACCACACCACACCACACAACACCACACTACATCACACAACACCACACCACACCACACCACACAACACCACACCACACCACACAACGCCACACCATACAACACTACACCACACCACACAACACCACACCACACAATACCACACCACACCACACAACACCACACCACACCACACTACACCATACAACACTTCACCACACCACACAACACCACACTACACCACACCACACATGCACACGCATGCAGATCCATCACTCAGGCATTGATGGGAGAAGCTATTATTGCCTTGAGGGATGATATTGCTAAGTCTAAAAATTATTCTTGTTATAGTTCCAAAGCCTTTTTGTTGAGGACACTGAGTCAGGCTGAGGCAAGAATTCAGAAACTCTGCAACACTCACTTTTGATTTTTTTTTTTTTTTGTCTATTTGCCATTATTATTCCCCATTAGTAGATATTTTAACTCAACATGAAATTCTTTGTTTCCAGTTTCTGGGGCTTTGGGAGGCACTGACAGTTAATCAGAAGGTGTGAAAAATGTAACTTCATTTTCTTTCTGACATCCAGGGTTGGTTTTTTTTTTTTTTTTTTTTTTTTTTTTTTTTTTGCCTAGGCTATTTTTAAAGCACAAAGGACACAAATAAATTTTTTTGCTCTTTTCCTGGCCATGTGATTTAATAGGAATGAGTGTTTCTGGCTTCATTTTATAATGAGTTTGACATAATAGCTTGTCTGCAGTTTATCTCATGGTTCAAATGAGTGATCAGATGATCGTCTCTTTCATATGATGAGCTATTTTTTCTTTATGTTGACAAGGCAGACATTTATTTATATACATATTAGTATTTTCTTCATTCAGTCATTTGGGCATTGGTTCCTATTTCCAAACACTCCTTCATTATTGCCACTGCTGTCACCTTGCTGGTTAAAGGTTACCTCAATACTCTCCTCCATCTGGCTGTCATTTTAGCTACTATCAATCAAATTACAGAAATCTGGGTCAGTAGTAAGAACTGGACAGGTATTGCATTTACATTTGGAAATAGTCAAGCTGAATATTTGTACTGCAGTTTCAGAAGCAATTGATTCATATTTCAGGAGCATGGATACACTGTGCTTTGCACCTTTTTTCTTAAATGATTAGTTTATTTGTTTTTGTGGTGCCAGGGATTATATTTGAACCTTGCAAATGTTGGATGAGGCTTCGACTATTAAGCTACAAACCCAGCCCTCCACTTTCATTACTAGTGTCTTGTTTCCTGTCTGAGAGTCCAGGGACAATGCACGAAAAAGGTCTTAAGAAAATAGGAAGACACACTGGAGCCCCTCACACTGACCAGGGATCTTTCAATTATGTATCTGAAGTTTTGAATTGCAAGTGCAGTTACTGTCTTTGAAACAGCTAAAATTAGTTCTTCTTTAATTCCAAGTGTCGACATTATAATATCATTGCTGAAAAGGAAGGGTTAATGAGTAAATACTTCCATTGTATAGATTATGCCGAGGGGGGGGGGCTTGATTAACCTCTGAGCCCTCCTTTACAAGAGTTAGAACCATAGAAATCTTTTTATACAAAAATCATCTGCTTCACTCTATATGTGTTAAAAAAAGAAACTTTTGTAACATTTTGCATGATTACGTTTTATTTTGTGTAAGCTCATGAATTTGTGCACATGCTTTTCAGTTCAGCCTTTGAAAATTGAAAAAGTGAAGCCTCATTTTCTTTATTTCTGTAGTGATGCCTTGTAGATTGATCTTGATATATTATAACACCAGCATATAAACTGACCCTTCTGGGTCTCCTGTAATTTTTTTTCATGTGTTATGGAGTGGGAAGAATTTTAAACTAAAATGTAATTTCCTTTTAAGGTTTATATTTATTTTAAGTTGTTGGTATGTGTGTGAATTTCTCTGTGGGTGTGCACATGTGAACGCCCATGCCTGTGGAGGACAGAAATGCCCTATCCCCTAGGGTCTCAGACCGTTGTGAGCTGCCTGACGTGGTCGCTTGAGACTGAACTCAATTGCTCTGTAAAAGCGGTATATATTCTTATCCCCTGAGGCAGTTGTTCAGTTCCACAAGCTATAATTTTTTTTTTATGACAAACAGGATTGAATTTTAAAGGTGGCAATAATAGGGTACCTACCTAGCTTATAAAATTCTGAATGAATGTGGTTTTGAAATGTTTGCACTTGAAGATTATTAATTATAAAATATATGGACTGAGAGGAATATTAGAGATCTTTTTAGTGCTATGTAAGGCGCGGCCACACCCGATAATGGCGGCGACCGTTACCACTTGGTGGCAACTGTTACAGTTGCTACCGCTCCTGCACATGCGCAGACATAAGCCCTCTCAATGCACCCCTCCCGACAGGGGTATGCAAATGAAGTACTCCAACACAGCCTCTCATCTGCGGGCATGCTAATGTGGGCATGCTAATGGGACATGCTAATGAGGCATCCGAATGTAACCAATGAGACATTGACACGCCACATCCAGACAGTATTAAAGCTCGCAGGCATTCGGGGTCTTTCGCTTCAGCTTCAAAGGATGCTCCCAATAAAGCGTGACTGAGAAGGATCCTGGTTTCTGAGTCGTTCCTGCCGGCAGGAGGACTCGACAGTGCTAGCCTCTTGGTTTTAGTCAGTTAGTTTGTTGTTGTTGTTGCTGTTTTTTCTTTTGGAGTTTGGATGATCCACACAATTTTATAATGTTTGGTTTTCTTATTCCAGGAGTCAAAACTTGCCCTCACCAAGCAGACAGAAGAAAAGAATAAAAGAAAACAGAACTTACTGCCCTGCTCTCCACTGGGACTTTATTACTAGGTAAATGCTTAACATGAAAGAGAGAAGAGGAGTCTGGCTTGAGTGACAGGGCAGCAGTCCTCCCTGTGTTCCTTAGTGTGTGAAAGCGGCTGAGTCTTGGATATAGTAAGTTATCCACGGGATGATACCCAGATCTTCTAGGGCCCTCCAAGTCCTTGTCTTCTCAAAGGAAACAATCTAGCTGAAAGACACAGTTTATGTAGAATTTAGTGCAGTTAGCCAAGCAACACAAAGCGCTGTAAAAGGGCAGACAGATGGAGGCTGGCCCACGGCGAGGACTGGTACCGGAAGCTGTGTGCTGTGGGTTTCACAGGGGTGAGGATTGGTCCCGGAAGCTGTGTGCTGTGGGTTTCACAGGGGTGAGGACTGGTCCCGGAAGCTGTGTGCTGTGTGTTTCACAGGGGTGAGGACTGGTCCAGGAAGCTGTGTGCTGTGGGTTTCACAGGGGTGAGGATTGGTCCCGGAAGCTGTGTGCTATGTGTTTTACTGGAGTTTTTCTGATTATCTGGTATAGCAGGAACAAGCTAACTGCGGCTTCAAGAATGTTTAGCCACAAAAGCACACTCGGCACGGTGAGCCACAACAGTCAAGGCAGAGCTGCAGTTTTCCCTGGTTGTTCCCATCTTACCCTTTGCCTACCCCATATCAAGATTAGCTTTTTAAATCCAGGTGTTCGAAATCAAGAAAGGGGTAAAGTGATTTCCCCAGCAGTCCTTTTCCCATGGATGTTTGAAAGAAGAGGTAAACCTGTCTCCTGGGATGTGGACTTGCTGGAGGACTTCACACAAGCACTGGAGAGGGATTGTAAACAGAAGGAGGTGGGTTAGAATCATCTTTAAAGACCCTTTATGTGAGAGAGAGAGAGAGAGAGAGAGAGAGAGAGAGAGAGAGAGAGAGAGAGAGCGCAACCTGTAGCCTTGATTCATTTTCTTCTGCATGTTTCTGCATGTGGGTTTTTTTCCCACTAACATTCTATGTGTGACACATCCTAGGAATATTCACTTCAGCCAGCAGTGTGTGTGTCGCTTTGCTGATCATCAGCAAGGGGAGGCTCCTGGAAAGTAGAGCCAAATTATTTTGGATTATTCCTTGGGGAAAGGTGCTGCCTGATAAGGTTTTGCTTCTCACTGGGCTCCTGGCCATACCATTCCATTTCCTTGAAAAACTCGAAATCAGAGTCTCTGAGAACCATGCACGTCTGGTGCCTTTCTGTGCTGTCGAATAGCAGGTTTTAGGACAGTGTGAAGTATTCTTCAGGCAGATTAGACCGGCCCGGAGTCTGCGAGACCTCGTGTTTTCTCAACACCTCCAGGAATTAAAAGCACAACACTGAGACATCTTCATGAAGTCAACCATGCATTCTAATGCTGTTTACTGACTGTATAAGCTGGTATTATAAATTATTCCTCACACATACAACAAATCCATTCACATTGTGGTCACATTTCACGCACTATGTGCCTGATATTCTACTGTGACATGTCCACAACTTTAGATGACACATATCCTAAACTCAGGTGCTAGTAATTATCACAAGTAGTGTTTGCTACCAGAGGCAGGTCACGCAGTTAAGCAGATTTTCTATGTTTACCAAGCATTTGTTTGTCTGCTGTAGATTCTCCAAGACTAAATATACTCCTTACACACATCTTTCAAAATCTCACTGTATTTTCATCTTTTGGAATGGAAAAATCTGCTACCAACCAAGAGCTAGATTCTTTATCTGACCATTTCTATGTTGTACTGTGCTTCAGGGGCAGAACTTTCTGTAAAAAAAACTCTTCACAATATCTTTTAATAGATATTTTCTGATTTTGTTGCCAAACATAATGGGTTTACATTGAGGGTGAATGCAAGGCCATCCGATAGTCATGGCCGAGACAAAGAGTGAGATGTGCTGCCTGTAGCGGGTAAGAGTCACAGGGACTGTTTCCAAACGAATGCCATCCACAAGGAAGCATGGCTGTTTTACTGGGACACTGAATATATTCTTTTAGGAAAACATTTAAGAGTGGGCATATCCTTAAGCAGACTCAGTTAATGAGGGTGTTTCTGAGCATGCTTAATTTTAAATGGTAGACACACTGGGCACCATATATGGTTCAAGGTCCAATTACAACTGTTGAAAAGATTCAAATGGCACACAGGACTTTTTGACCATGTGCAGATTTTATCATAAAGCTGTCAGAAAGGACAACTCTGGACATGCTCAATTTTGTCCAGAATTTTAGATATTAAAAGGAAAATGCCTTGGAGATACACTAATTTAAGGAGTATGCTTCAGTCTGAGGTAAAGTCTTCCATTACTTTATCTGAAAGATAATTACCATATCTTATGTGGCTTTACCATCTGCCAACTATTTATTTATTTATTTATTCGGCTGCTGTTAGGACATTGTTGTTTTGCTAAACTGACCTGGAAAAACTGCCTTTTAAATATTAAAATGTATACTCATAGACTGGTTCTCTTCTCAGGCTTGATCAGAGAAGATCTTTATTTTGCAGTGGGCATCAGTGAGTGCAAAGACCCTTGGGTAGTCAAAGTGCTGAGAGTGATGACTGTCGTGTATGCCCTGTATCCAAATAGGACTTGTTCACCCCTCCATGGTCCAGGGAATATCACAAACAGAGGAGAAAACATAGGAGCTGGAGGGTGGGAGGACTGTCATGAAATGCTGCCTTCCGGACATGACGTGGCATTGCACATGTGAACTCACTACAACCTGGCTGACCCGAAGGAGCCTCGTACACACCACTGAGCCAGGCAATGTTCCAACAAAGATGAGGGAGATGCGTAAGGGGCCCCAACCGCAGCTGACAGTTACTCTTTGCAAGCTGCCCCTACTCCAGGAAGGAATCCTATATCCACACTTACACGTGGGACCCTAACTAAGTCCAATGGGTAAAAGCTGGAATGGAAATATGGCGACCAGTTGTGAAGATGGTCAGCAGGGATGGGAGGGTAAAGATCGGGTAACATGCAAATTAATAGGATCAAAATATGTTGTTTATATGTATTAATCTATCAAAAATTAAAATGAAAAAACACGGAATATTAAAATGTGTAGAAAGCAGTAACCATTTCAATAACACTCGACTAAATAATTTAGTGAAAGAATAATGTGCTTTATTCACACAGACAAACCCTTGACCCCTGTCTGTACGTGGATATCAATTTAAAAGCTTTATGATCATATTATCAAAACTGATGGTGGAAAATATAAAGAAATGTTAAAGAATAATTTAGTGGTTCAAAGACATCTGAGGTCTTTGTCCTTGTGAGAAGAACAGATATAAAGAGAACGATACAAAAATTAATTTAAAAGATAAACAGATGAGCTTAATTAAGTCATCTAGTTTTGAATGCAAGAAGAAAATGCGGTGAAGGCCTATAGAGAGAGGCTAGGAGAGGCGTGCTTCCAGTTTACTTTGGGTAAACTATGCTTCCTTGAAGGTCTTCAACAACTGTGATAAACAGAGGTTTGCGGGGTAAATTCTATTTACATTTCAAAGAAACAGCAGAGTGTTTCACTCCCTCACTTCATAGCAAAGCAAAATCCCAGGGTCATACTCTTATAAGCTCAGCTTCTGAATTTGGAGACTGAGTCTGGACCCAGGAACTCCCTGTTTTTTCTGTCTTTCTATATTCAAGTAAGTCTTCATTAAGGGTTTTTCCATTGCACGTCATGAAATATGTATTTCTGTAATTACCTTTGAGCATGAAAGAGGAGGTTGGTAAGGCAGTTTTCATGCTACAACAGCTTGTAATTCAAAGTCCGTTCAGAAAATGTACAGGACTGTGGGAGAGTAACGGACTTTCCTGTGGACACAGCCTGCTGTTGAGGACTTGAGGACTGTGTCCAGACTTGGTCAGGGCTTGTGCTGCCTGTGAAAAGACTCAGTGCAGAAAAGGAGCCGCCAGATATGAAGAGTGGTCCCAGGAGACTACACGTAGGGTTTTGGCTTGCTTTTTGTTTGTTTGTTTGTTTGTTTGTTTGTTTTGCATTATGGTGTGAGTGAGTGAGTAGAGACTAAAAGCAGAACAGCCAAAACTCTGAGGACTTCTAATGATAGGCATGCTGAGCGCTCTGACTAAACTTGCACAGGAATACTAGAAGTATGCGTCCTTGCTTTCCCTCCATTACGTGTGTATCCATAGGTTCAGGAGGGTTAGTTTCTTTGCTGCCGGTAAGGGAGGAGGTACCCATTCATGTCCACCGAGTCTGGCTCTAAGGTCCATGCCTAAAGCACACTATTGCATCTGAGGTGGACAGACAAGCTGCTCACATAAAACACAGAACTGTTTGATTCAGCAAAGCAGGTTGCACTTTTTTTACTCTTAAGTAAAAAGGCGAAAAGTGTTCACGTCTGCTGAAGCAGTTGGCTCGTCTTCCGTATTGTGTCTCCAGATAACAATCATATACACCCACACATTAAAGCCTTACTCCAGTGAATAGTGAGAGGGAGCACTTTGGTGTGCTTGTTTTGTCTCATTTTACTCATTGTACTTCTTGTGAGATCAAATCTATCCAATCCAGGAATCCAGGAAATTGCTCATCAAAAAGATACTAATGGAAATTAATGCTAATGTTACTTTTAATAAAAGATAAGCAGACAGGAAGGAAGCCTATATTACTTTTTAGAACATATCACATTCCATTCTGGATAGTAAAAAAACCAAATGGCACATGTATATGTAACTACCTTGCCAGGTGGTTGGTAAATCCTACTGCCCTAGTGTTAAATCTTCATAGACTACCTATATTTATTTAGTTACAAAGTGATCCTGGGAAGACAATGTAGCCATGTCCCTAGGTTGCTTCAGTATAGCTTTGCATGACCAGGAAGCTTTTCACTCTTTGGAGCTGATCTTAAACCAAAGAGCTATAAGGTAACCTGTGCCACTTTTTTTTGTTTGTTTGTTTTTGGTTTTGTTTTTGTTTTTGTTTTTGGTTTTTGGAAACAGGGTTTCTCTGTGTAGCCTTGGCTGTCCTGGACTCGCTTTGTAAACAAGGCTTGCCTCAAACTCACAGCGATCCACCTGCCTCTGCCTCCCGAGTGCTGGGACTAAAAGTGTGCTCCATGATGCCCGGCCACTAATGCACTCTTAAGGCTACTGTGCTACACTGGTCATCGATGTGACTCACAAGTGTCATAACTGAATTGGGCTGCTGGTTGCCTCTCTCCCTTGGAAGCTTGCAGGATGTCTTCTGGTAATAAAAAAGCTGTTGTACAAGAAGATGCATTCAAGTACGTTCCCCTTGTTTCAGATAAAGTATATTGATCTTTCCAGATGCACAGGTAGAAGCCTGCATTGTTCTTTTACAAATATGTTCAGCAACATTAAATTTTACATAAAGAGAAAATCACTCATTTGCATAATATAAATATTATTAATATCTAAAGATCACATCATCTCTAGCCTATATTTTGAGCTCCATGTTTCTAGTGCTGTATAGATTACAAAATAAATGTAATTTGATATCCTTTCTCCATTTATTAAGCCCTCCATGGACTCCATTTTCTCAAAATAAATAAAATTTAAAGTTATTAATTTATATTTTATACAATATCGTGATCATCCTATCCAATGATTCTCAACCTGTGGGCTGTGGCCAACTTGGCAGTCATATATCCAATATCTTGCATATTAGGTATTTACATTATAATTCATAAGAGTAGGAAGATTGCAGTTATGAAGTTACAACAAAATAATTTTATGGTTGGGGTCACCACAACATTAGTAAGTATATTAAGGGTCCACAGCATCAGGAAGGTTGAGAGCCGCCGCTCCGATCCCTTCTGCTCTTCTTGTCTTACCAGCCACTGTTTCTGCATCACCTTCTTTTACTTCCCATTCTAGATTCTTCTATGTCCAACACTGTTTTGGTATCTAATTTTTGGATAACTGAGGGCAGACTAGGCACTTGTTTTGTATTTCTTTCTTGATTTTCTCATAAAATTTAAATACAATACAACCATTACTATTTGACTTTGTGTTTATTTAGATATCACCTTCATAACATTCTGATAAAACTTGCAATTAAGAAGAGCTAAAAAGGAAACTGAAAAGCCCAGAGGTTGAAAATAATTGCTGCTATTCCAGAGGAATGGAGTTTGGTTCCTCGCACCATTTTAAGCATCTCACAGCTGTGCTCACTTCTAGCTTCAGAGGATGTGCTTTCCTCTCCTGGCTTCCCTTGACATGCCTGCTGATGCCATTCACTCACACAAACATACATGTAAGCATGAATAAAAGAATTTGTTTTAAGAAACAAAGAGTGAGCTGGACTGTATTAATAAATCCAAACATACATGGTAAACAACGGAATGACTGTAGTTCAGTTGTTTTTTTTTAACAATAAATAAAAATAAATTCAGATAAAGACAAAATTTAAAGTAACTATATTATCTAAAACAAACCAGAAAAGTGTTCCAGAGTGTGAGCAATAGATGTTCAAATGTATTAAATTCCACAAGAGAAACACATTTTTTTTTTCAGCCAGGACACAATATCAATATCAAGTATTTGAAAAAAAACAGAAGACAATTTACTTTCACCTTCATCCATTGTACTTTTCAATTACTAATGAAAAAAGAACCGAGCGTTACAGATCCTTCTGTAGTGCTTTCATTAAATCCTCTATTTCTCATGCCATATCTATTCAAACAGAACAACTGGCCTGCATCATTTGCTTGTTGACAGGTAGGTCTGCAAGTGTCTCTGTGGAGGCCAATGGAGATGCTAGAAAGAACCTGTGGTGACGGTTGTTTGCTTCATTTTGTTTTTCACAATCATTTTCTAAGGAATAGTAGCAATGGTAGAGCAGTGAGAGGACAGCCTCCATGGTCCCTCCACTATGTGTCTCAGATGTCACTGAGCTCTGAGAGAGAGATGTGAACCTGTCAGCACACAGGACACACAAGTGAGAGCAAGTGTCTGAGGCACGCAGTACTGGGCTGCTGTGTGGAAGCTAGAAAAGTCAATGCTGTGAAGTTAGGTACTTAGTGCTTTTTCAATAAAGCTTAAAATTTAATGGCACTAATTCAGCCTAAAGAGTTCCACTGTTTTGTATTTCATTAATTTATCAGTCTATTTTTCTTTTTAAAAGCAGTTGAAGTCTGTATAAAAACTCTCCACCATTTCAGAAACTTCAACATATATTTCCTGATTTTCATTTTGGTATACATACACAAAACTCAATTTTTTTTTGTACCTCAGGGAAACAAATGGGGAACAAGAAGTGAGTTGGAGAGAAACCACAATCCTATCTCAGGGTTCTGACGAGATGATTAACACCGCAACCTACAGTCGGAATTACAACGTCGCAGTCCGTCTCTCCCCACCTAGTACGTACCAGAGAGTAAATGATGGCCAGGGAAGCTGGAGCAGGGAGTCCATGCAGAAGAGCTGACAAAAGGATGTAAACCACTCATGAAGCTTCTTAAATGAAACAGCCACTTGCTGTAAAAACAAATGAACGTGGGCTGTTTGTCTTGCTGGTATGGGTGAGCCCATCAGTTTCCTTTATGAAGACAAAGAGGCACCTGAGAGCTGCACCCCTTGACCGTCTGCCCACACTGGAAGTTCTGTGCAGCTCTCCAACTCACAGTCACTAAGGTCTTAAAAGTAGGGCTTGAAACCCCGGGGCTGATTTCATTATTGTTGATTTGTGAGCTTAAAACACACAATAAATCAATTAAGGCTGGTTTGGTGAGGCGATTCAAAACAAGACTATGCCATTACATAATGGTTTAAAGAATTAAATGTCTTTAAATGCTTTTTTCTGTCTACAGAAGAAACTCATTTAAAGGTATTAAAAGAAATGGCCTATTCTAGGGCCAGATGCAAGTGACCATGGAGGAGGAATACATACTAATGTTTTACCCATTTACCCTGATCCAGTGTGGAACAGTTCCATGAAGATTCATGGAAACACTACAAAGAACACTGTAAATGAAGACAATTCTCCATACACTGGAGAAAACACCAAGTAGCCAAGGCATGGGCGATCTGGGAAAGCCTACCCAACAGGGTTCTCGGCCTTTTGGGCAGTGCACACTGGAGGTCTGTTTCTGTGTTGAGTCGATTCACCTAATCACCACAGCGATGGCAGGTTACTTACAGAGAAAAAAAATACATGGATGTTTAGAGGAATGCAGATGCCCAAGGCAGTTTGACTCTGGACGATTTTAACTCTCCACATCAATGACTTTTTTAGTCATAGCTTCTGTCCAAGAGCGGCTCAAAGCTCAACTCAGCATTACCAAGAAGAAATGGCAAGCTACCACTGGGCATCCTGTAAGCTGTGCTCGTCATGGGGAAAACACTCGTGCAGCTTACAAGTAAGGCCAACATCCGCCATGTATGTTTCGAAGCTTGCATTATTCCTGTGTTTACAGCTCCCCATGGCTCAGACTTGATATGCAATTATTGTTGAAGAATTTTACTTGCATAATATGTTCACAACTATAAATATATATCATTTAAAATATTTTATTTTTTTGCATTATTCCATAAAGTAACAGATTTCCACACTGGATTTTTTTTTATACATGTTTCTTTTTTGTTATTTTGGATCAATATAATCGAGGTTTTTTTTTTTAAGTTTTTTTTTAAGTCAGGGTTTCTCTGTGTAGCCTTGGCTGTCCTGGACTCACTTTGTAGACCAGGCTGGCCTCGAACTCACAGCGATCCGCTTGCCTCTATCTCCCGAGTCCTGGGATTAAAGCCGTGCGTCACCACGGCCCAGCCTGATTATTTTAATTTTTAAAACATTTTATTTATCGTTCATGCATATGTGTTTAATCAGACCCATCTCAGGTTCCCTTCTTTCCAAACCCCCATCAGTCTCCCCGCCACTTTTCCTGCCAGCTTCATGACCCCAATCGATAGCTCTGGGCACATCTAATGCTGCCTGTGTGTGCGTGGGTGGAGCACGGCCACCGTGTTATGTGTGCCTCTCAGTGCTCAGATCCCTCAAGAAAACTGTTTCACTTTGGCCGATTCTCCTCCTTGTCCCTCACGTTGGCAGCCCCTCTCCTGGCTGTGCCTGTTCTCTCAGAGTGTTCCCTCATCTAATTTGTTCTGTTGCCGCTCTGCCCCGGCTCCCGAAAGCCTCTGGTGCTGAGCTCCCAAGGGCCCATTTCTAGTTTCCTGGCCTTTACCCATAATTTCCTTCCACGTGGATAAACACATTTAACAGTTTAAGGCTTGAAGCTGTGTGAGAGTGTACAGTATTTGTCTTTCTGAAGTTCGATCGCCTCGCTTACAATGTTTTCCAGTTCTGTCCGTCTTTCTGCAAGTTCGAAATTTCATTTTTATGGGTGAATAAAATTACATTGTATATGTGAACCACATTTTCAGTATCTAATAAGGAACTGATACGCTTGAGACTGACAACAAATGCAGACAAGAACATAGGGAAAGAGGAACATTTAATTCCTGTTCGTGGGCATACAGCAGTCACTACGGAAGTAAGTGTGGGGAATCCGTAACATCCTGTCACAGGGAACCACCGTGTGACTCAGCTGTGTCGCTCCTCAGCACGTAGCCAGAAGACTACATTATATCACAGAGTTACATGTACATGTATGTTTATGGCTGCTATAGTCACAATCACAAGGAGATGACATAAATGCATTCCTTTATAAAAGACACGAAATTACTTTGAATGAAGACAGTATTTCTTAGCATATTTTAGAACACACTTTGACCAGAATTGTATACCATTTTTCACGAAATGAAATAGGATGAGCCTGGTGGGTACTCAGTCTTAAGAAGCTGATATGGAAGAGAACGTAAGATGTACTTGTACTGTTGTATGTCCACGTTACTATCTGGGGAAGAAACCTTTATGGAAGGTTCAACCATTTAATTGATGCTTTCCCACATATTATAAAATGTTGCAAACTACTGTGTCAGTGTTTGCCTATTTAGTGTACAGTACAGTGCCAACTGAGCATCATTCAGTAATGTCATGAAATATGCTCAGTAAAGAAAAATATATAAAATATACATTTTATATAATATTTATATAAATATATATCATATAAAAATAGATAATATTTTAATAAGTTAAAGGATATTCAATACTGGCTACTGAATAAATTTCATAAGATGAATTAAAATCCTGTTTTAAGGTTTTAGAATTTTTTATGTACTAGATACTACTTGGAGGACCCGATGCTTTAACTCACTCAGCCAATCACAAGATGAGCTCATACATTATAGCACTTTATACAGGAATGAAATGAGGTACAAATAAATCAGACAACTTGATCACGGCTATGCAGATGGATACTTCTAAAATGTGCTTTACTTACACTAAGTCCATCTCTAAATGTCATGTATGCATCACACTATGCACTTCACAAATTAAGACTAATTTACTTATATACAAATCCATAAATCAATACCCATGTACTCAGGGCTCCAGAATATTTTCTACTTCTACAAAAGATGTACAGTGAAAATCCTTTTAAATATTTTAATTAGCTCTTTGAGAATATTGTGTAATGAGTATTTTAAAAATATTTTTACATATACATTTTACCTATACATTGTACATATACATTTACATTATTACACATAAATACAATAAGCTACATGTAGCAAGAAGAACCATGAAACAGTCAGGAACTATATAAATGTTACATTCAAAATGTTTTGGCTACTTATATTTGGCAGCCTTGTAGAAAACATTTTTCTGTCTTAGTGAGTCTAAAATTCTGAATGTAAAACAATATCTATCATACTTCATCTCTTATCAACTTAAAACATCTATCTAGACCTAAAAACATCTTAACCCCTAAACAACTAAGCTTAATTGTGAAACTAAAGTATTTGGTCTTCAACCCCATCAGAGACTTGAGAGGGAATAAAGTTAATTACCTGAGTAAATAAGAAGTGCAGGTTAGCAACTTCCAAATTGAAAAAAAAAAATACAGAGACAGTTTGCTGCCTGAACAGTCACCCAAAACTCTATAATTTTGGAGAATCATCTTTAGCCTTCTGGCCCAGTATATCTGACAGACATATTTGTGAGGTAGGAACTATTGAGGACTTGCTTAGCCTGTCTTGGCCTTCAACTCTGCTCTGCCTGCATCCAAGCTTGCTTATTTTTAGGCAGAGTTCTGTCAGTGGTTGAAATGAGGACATTTTGCACAGTGGCTTTGAAGCTAGCTCTATAAGGAGGTTCTTTGATGTTCGTCATCTTCTTTGAGGTAGGCTGGGTGTCACCAGGAGTTAACCTGTCTTATTGTCAAAGAATCCTTAAAACAACAAAACATCTTTAAATGCCATATTCTGTAGGACTCTGAGGTTTTCTGAAGACCTCATATATTTTACCTTATCTGTCTATAGAATCATACCTATCTGGTACACCTAGTATGACATTCTTGTAATATAAATAGACTAGTGCTTGATATAACCATGATTTGATCAATTGACAATTATGTTGTCTAACTGACTTATCCTAAACAGCCTGCAATAGCACTTTCAAGGTATTGGAGGTTAAACCTTGTACTCTACTTGAGTGATATGGGTACAATACCTCACATTAAAGAGGAAATTCATAATGTATGTGAAGAATAATCTTAAATTTGAATTCTATACCAGTGTATCAAAATTAAACTTATTTGACAAGAAGGCCTGGTGGGCACACCGTGGAAGGGGAGGGCTCCAGGGGAGGGGCTGACGATCAGGAGGTAATGTGAGTGCATTATAATATATAAAATATGCACTTAAAAAGCTTGAATATTTTTACTTTCCCACTCCCACAACTCTTTTCAGATCACCTTCTTATCTTTACCTGTTTTTTATACACATTTATTCTCCTACATAACTATCCAAGAGGTTGAAAGTGTTTTTTATCTTCATTACTCTGTGCATTAGAATATTTAAGGCTCAGGTGACGTTATCATTAATAATATGATTCAGCTTAATGATGGCATAATTATGGGCTACTAAAACATTTAACCTAGATGATTGAACAGAGATGATCATTTTTTTCATTTTTATTAGAGTCAAATTATAAATATATTTCATATTTAAGGTAACTATTCTCTTTAGGATTTAACTCAGGCTTATTAGAGAAATAATAACTTTAATCTTCTGGTAAATGTACCTTTTGAGTGTAATCTGGAAAATAAGGGAGGGTTTTTGAGAATTATGATGCTGTGTGTTATCAATGACCAACAGTACAAGGAATAAGATCCCATGGTCCCCAGCCCTGCCCCTGCCAAGCATGTCCAGCTTTACCATTGTCTCTCTACCTCTGGAAAATTAGCCAGTGAGTCCTTTACGGGGAAGAATAACTGCCCCAAATTACCAGTCTCACTTTAACGCAGTCAGATTTACTTTGCAAACTCTGTCCTCTCATTTAGGAAGCATTGCAGTAGAAAACAGAAGGAAAAATTGAAATGTGAAAGTCACTCAGAGGAGAACCAGGAGCCTCATCTATTCTTGACATCACCGACCTCCACTGAAACAGAGACGTGGAAGTGGGGTTGAGCGGACTTAGGCAGTGGTCAGCAAGTCCTTGGTAGTCCCACTTCTGAGTCAGTGCGTCTTTAATCAAAGATGTTCTAGACTCTCCATGCCAAAGACAGAGACTCATTTTAGGTACTTATGCAGAACTTTGTTTAAATTAGCAATTCAGTTAAAACTCATTCAGTGAGTGATTGAATTATGTGATGTGCTGAGTTTTTTATGCACACAATATGTTTCACAGGAAAGCAGAGTTTTAAAAATGTCTTTCACTCACAGCCCCTTTTCTCTCAGGAAATTTTGGCATGGCCTTGGGAATTTAGATATTTAAAACAGGAATACAACTATTTATTTATAAAGCAGAGAAAATTTACTTTTAAATAATATTTCATATTGATATTTATATATAAATATAGATTTCCAATTTATTAAAGATAAAATCAATGCACATAGTAATTAGATGGGTATATTTGTTATTATGTATTATTTATTTTTATATAGAATTCAATATTGATGGAATATTTGACATTTCAAGAGATGGGGCATCTTCCATATCTTCTACAGTTCATTAATAGGCATATGTATTAATTACCAATGTTGAGAACCCTATATCGCATAAATGCAAAAGTAGAATAAATATATTTCAGAACATTTCAAATATTGTTGAAGATTCATTTAATTTTTTAATGAAACTTAAGCAACAATTTTTATGTCAAGAATTCTAACAATTCAAATATGTAACTTTATGAATGATGAAGAGTCAAGGTAGACACTCATTGAGTTCCTTTCCTCCACACCTAAAGGCTCATGTTTCTGTAAGAGACGAAAGCTTTGCCTCAGGAGTGGAATCTGAGCCTGGTCTTTCAGGCACCGTTCACTGGCACAGTGTGATGGAATGTGAGGGTATGTTTCATGCTCAGAAGCAAGCCTGCAGTGAAGTCACACAGTGCCACACAGAAACACCTGTGTTCACTCTGTGCTCATGTATTAATTATGTTTTAGTTGCGTTCTGCTCAGAAACACTTTGGTAAGCTCCCCATGCTGTTACATAACTCTGTATGTGGTCACCACCCAGTCAAATATTAGAGGAGGATGACAGGTACTCATAATTGATTGCTAAGTGAAGGAATGGAAGAATAGGTGGATGTGAGTTTCAAATAAGTGACTGACTTTATTTTTCATGTATACTTAATTTTCTGGGTCCAGGAGATACTATAAAATTTCTTTGTTAAGTAAAGAACACAGCTTTGGATGCTGTCATTTTGTTCAATAGCAAGAGCAACGTCCACCTTCCTTCCTTCCTTTTTTCCTTCCTTCCTTCCTTCCTTTTTTCCTTCCTTCCTTCCTTCCTTCTTTCCTTCCTTCTTCCTTTTAAATGTGTATATATTTGCACCTCTCTGTGCATCACATGTGTGTGGGTGGGAAAGAAGGCAGAAGAAGGATATTGGATTCCACTGAGCTGGAGTTTAGGCAGTGGCGTTGACATGGGTGCTAGAATGCAAATTTGGATTCTCTGGAATCCCATACTTGCTTTTATATACTGAGCCATCTATGGGCCATTTATCAGGTCGCCTTTTCTTTTTCCAAAATAACTTTTAATTGCATTTATCTGTTTAGTGTGTGGGTGTTTGTAAGGACAACTGTGGGACTCAGTTGTTCCCTCCCACCATGTCTGTCCCAGGGAATGAGCTCAAGTTAGCCATCTCATCAAGACCTATTCACTGCTTTTCTTAAAACACCTTTTATTTTCATTGGACTATAAAAAAGACCAAATGTCTGGTGAAGATTGTGTGCAGTTAGTTAAACATAATTGCATTCTATTTTCCAATATGAGTCTATTTCTTATGCATATAGTTACATTGAAATAAATTTCTAAAATGTAAAAACAATCTTATAAATCTATTCTGGATACAAAAATTAAAAATCATTGTAATTACAAAAGAAAGACAACTAGATTTAGTTTTCAACACTCAACCAAGAAAGTTAAGTATGATGTAAAATTATCACATTAATAAAATAATCACATTATTACTTTGACAATTGCATTAACTTAATATTGTGAAACTTTCCAAACCAAATAACAGTCCTTTAAAGATTTTATAGATAATGTGCCAATCTTCCAGGTATCTTTTACAATTTCCATGAAGTTAACTATGGCCTCGCCACATACAACTTATTTCCCACAGCTTTAGTTTGATGCATAAGCCTTAAGTTCTGATGACAGCTGGGTCAATGTGCTAGGAGCCTCTTTGTCCAGGTAGCACTTCCCCAGCCACTGTCTGATGAAGAGTGAGAATGTGATATTCCCAGTAGAGTGAGCCACGGAGGAAGCAAAGGTTACAGCTGAAAGCATCAACACATTACACAAAATATGTGATGAACATTAGGAAACAGAAGAAGGGATAAAGGATTGGATACTCAGTAATGTTCAGTTTGAGGTGATATCTTTAAACAAATAATCTTAGGAATTAGTTTCTAATATGACAATATTTAAGTAATGTCAACTAGCCACAAATTGCATCAATCATATTAATAAAATCTCCAAGATTGTGTCTATCATTGGATATTTTTTTCAAATAAGATAATCTTGCTTAACTTTTCAAGTTGAAATTAAAACTGTTTAAAATAAAGGTCACAGATACAAGAAGCCTAAGTTTATTGTCCCACATATGGTAATTCTTTGTTTTATTTTGAGCTGTAAAGTTTATTGCATATTACACTCATATCAATAAATCCTTCCCAATTAGATGGGATGCCTCCTAGCATGGTCTGGAAATTGCCAGGCAACAAGGAAAGAAAGCAACCCCTATTTACTTCTTCAAAAGGCTAACGTAAGCAGACAGAGGAAACAAGATTGAGATTGCATTTTATGAAACCTAATAACAAACGGATCAGGGAATAAGTGATGTGGCACGAAAAAAAAAATATGATCTCACCTCTCTATGAAAATAGGAAACAGGAAGAAATTCCACACACATTGTTATTCTTCAAAGGTTTGGAGGTCGCTTTTCTTGTTTCTGTGACCAAATACCAGCCCTCCCCGAAAGCCAAGCTTAAATTCAAGAAGAGTCACTCCATTATAGTGGGAAAGGCAGCGTGGTGGGGCTGTGAGTGGGCTGTTGGCACAAGCTCCGGGAAGGAGAAAGAAGCGAAAGTGGGACCAGGGTGAGAAACTACCTCCCAGTACTCCCACAGCTGTGGCAGTGTGGATGACAGTGCCACCCCCACCCAGGAGACCGGGAATGTCTGGTTTCCAGTTGGTGTACTGTTCAGACAGGGTTAAGAGGCGTGCCACTGAGGGTGGGCTTTGCTTTGAGGCTTCAAAAGCCCGTGCCAGGCCTGTTCTGGCTCTTTTTTCTCTGCCTCCTGCCTGAGGATAATGGTTCAAGCTCTCAGCTACAGCTTCAAGTACCATGCTTGCCTACCTGTGGCTAGGCTTTCTGCCATGATAATCATACACTCACCAACTGAAGCTGTGATCAAACCCTGAATTAAATGTTTTCTTCTATAAGTTGCCTTGGCTACGGTGTCTCTTCACAGCAGTAGACAAGAAATTAAGAAGGCAGCCTTTCAAACCAGCGCCACCTTCTGGACACAAAGTGTTTAAGCACTTGAGCCTGTGAGGTATACCTCACAGTCAAAGGACAAAAGGGCATGGATGTTTAGTATTGTAGTGAATTTCTATTTTGCATTATGCCCCCACATCCAGTGGACTCTATTCACAGAATTAAAAGTGTGGTTTTTAGAGGAAATTTACAAGCAGCCTATTTCATTTGCGACGTAACAAAATCTTACAGATACAATAGTAATCCCATCCCTAGGTTTGAATATTTATAAAAGATGAGGAACTCATAATTTGTAAATTAGAAGCATTTATAGCATGTAAGGTGTTTATAAATGAAAAGAACAATTAAGCAGATATGTGCTGTCTATAATATTATTTTTATAGTCTAACAAATTGTTAAATGTTCTCTGTATAACACAAATCCAAATAGCTTATAAATACAATTCATTCTATTTTTAATTTTTAAATAAATTAATTTTATTAATTGTTTACTGTCATTATTTGGATGAAATGTAAGGTTTAAATCTATGGCCCCGTGCTGTCTATGCAAATCCTGTACTACTGAAATAAATTCCTAGCACCCTAAAAACTATTTTAGGGGAATATTTTCCAGGTGAAATGTATGGCTATTCACACATAAATTATAAAGCACACAACACAATGGAAAAGTTACATGTTAGTTTCAAGTGTCAGAGGGTAGGAATCCCCACCAGATGGGCCTGTGACCAAAGCCTCCTTATTCTGCACGCTGCCTCTTCACCTGTTCTTATTCAGAGGGGTTTCAACCTGACGAAATCCCATTCATCAGGCCTTGCTTGTATTTCCTGACACTTTTGGGGGAGGTTTCGCTGATGCCTAAACCATGACATGCTTGCCTTTAGAAGCTTCCAAATGTCAAGTGTTATAATAAAGTCCTTGACCCATTTTGAGTTGGTTTTTGTACAGAGTGGGAGCACGTGGTCTGGTTCCAGGCTTCCTCATGTAGACATGCAGTTTCAGCAGCAGCCTGCATTACAGGGCTATCGCTTTTCCCCGCTTATGGTTTTAGTACCTTTGTCCACATCAGAGTGCTGTAGCTAGGTGACTAAGTATAAAAGTGATCTTGTTCGTTCTGTCGGCCTGTGAGTATTTGTATCTGTCCTGTCTTTGCTATTGGTTTGTGGAGTACTGTTTGGGACCTGGCATTATCACACTTCTAGCATTATTTACATTGCTCAGGATGTCTTTAGCTTTTGGAGGTTGTTACTATTTGCTTATGACTTTTAATTATATATATATATTTCTGTAATGAAGGTCATTGGAATTTTGGTGTGGATTGCTTTTTGTAATGTGGTGAGTTTTACAATATTTATCATGCTAATACATATTTTAATATAGTCTATACTTTTTCTTTATGTATCTTATAGTTTTATTATAGAAATTTATAGCTTCCTTTGTTGACATCTATACTGTTGTCTCTGAGATAGGGAAACAGTAGTAGACAGAAAGAATATCAGGGCTGGCAGAAGGAGGAGAATGCTGCGTACTTATTTTTTTTTTCAAATTGAAATATTTTTTTTGGATGGAGACAGTAGGCTTATAAGACCAAGAAATGAAAACAAACCAAAACAACCACAAAAGGCTATGGATGACCTAAGGAAACAAGTTCCTCAGAGCTCCTCCCAAGGATAGATTGGCAGTCATGGGGAGGAGATGCTGGCTGGCCGGCTGCCTGTGCGTCGTGCAGCTTTAGGAGTTGTCATGTGTGCTCAGTGATGCCAGGATGCCCTGGAGTAGTCACACTCCCGGACAGAACCCTAGTGCCCTCACTGGTTTGCTGCATTTGACAAGAGTGGAATCGTTGTTTGGTCTGTTGCTGTGGGCCTATCTGGCGTCTATAGACGTTTGTCCGTATCTCCTAAGGGAGCATTGAGCAAGTGGAGCTGAGGACAGAGGTGAGATGGGAGACAGTGCTCCTGGCTTATGATTTAATTCCTGTTTGGACTAGGGATGGATGTGTAGACAGCAAAGTGCTCTCCTGCTTCAGGACCTGTAAAGGATCTAAAGCTATGTACATGAAGCCAGATTTAATGTAGACAGCACAGTCTGGGAAGGCTACATTATGAAATGCAAACCCTGTACTAGGAGGGAGACTGTTGGCTGTGGTGCCCTTATCCCGGGGACAACTCTGTGAGGCAATGCATGTGCCAATTAGCTGCAGTCATTGTGCACTGAGTGTGCACTTTAAAACATATTCCCCGTGGTAAATACAATTTTGTGTCAATGTAAAAATAAAGTTTTCATATCAATGAAAAATTTATTCAGATTTTTAATATAGTATAAACATGCTACTGTGAACACAAGAGTGAACTAAGTGACCCACCTCTGTCAATCTACATTTTAATTAGAATAGGAAATGTAATATATTTTTACACACAGAGTGAAAGAAATATGATTGATTGATAGAAAGATAAAAGCAGATTACACACACACACACACACACCACACACACACATACACACACACACATACACAGACACATATACACACACACATACACACATACATACACACACACATACACACATACACACACATACACACACACACATACACACATACACACACATACACACACATACATACATACACACACACATACACACACACACAGATACACACACACACACATACACACATACACACACATACACACACATATTTTTTTTTCTGGTACACATAGGAGTGAACGTGTTTCTGATAGACTTCTCTCATGAAAATATTTTATTACTGAACTTATTTATATTCCTGTTTTACATCAGAGCTCAGGACATATATCATTAATCAAAGTGGTTGGAAATTTCTTTGAACTTCAAAAATTGTTCCAGTAGTTTAGCAACAATACCTCTCCAAAAACATTAATACAGATGATTAGGAGAGGAGAAACTAGAAGAAGTGTATGGTATATTATCTAATTTGTAAATTGTTTTTATATCATTGGATTGATTGATAGTAATCTTTACAGTCTTAAAATAAACTGTATGATTTTCTCATATTAAAACTCTCAACTTTAATTACACACTGATTTCTTTTCAGATAGTATAATTTTTTGCCTTTAAGAAATGTACATTTACACACACACACACACACACACACACACACACACACACACACACAGGAGAGGTAGAGAGGAAGGGAGGGACGGTGAGAGGGAGGGGGCAGAGGGAGAGAGAGAGAGAGAGAGAGAGAGAGAGAGAGAGAGAGAGAGAGAGAGAGAGATGAAGGCAGAGGGGCGAGACAGGAAGGAGACCAGAGGGAGGAAGAAAGAGAGGATGAAGGAAGAAAACAGAAATGAATGTGAGCAATATAAAATGAATATATGTATAAAAAGAAAAATACAATAAGCTTATGCTCATTAAAATATTCAAAACAAACATATCACAGAAAAATATATTTCAGCACCTTATTTCTTTTGTTTTACAGATATTAGTTACAAGATGTTCTTTTACAAATATGTCTATACTAGAAAAAGAATGACACTCATCTTGGTGTCCCATTTATTGGCTGCCTTGTTAGCATTTCTAAGCTTTGGAAAGTTGAAAAGGAAAATGTTATGTCTCCGTTTTCATTTTTCAGCTCTTGTACTGTACATCCCGATGATGTTCCTTTTGGTGTGGAGCGTGCATCCCTGACGTCACAGCCAGGGCCAGTCCTGGGAGCCCTACCTTCTAAAACCTCCGTTTTACTCTCCATTTCTGCCTTTTTCTTCCCCTCACAAGCATTAAGAAAATAAATAATTATGTATTGCTTAAATCTCAAGAAGTAATTTAAAGATAATTCACGCCTAAATTCAGAACACTTCTTAAATCCTTTATGTCTTTTCTAAATTTTCTCTGTTACAAAACTTGTGCAGGCTCTCCAATAACAAACAAACAAACAAACAAATAAACAAATGAAAGCATTGTGAGATATGTAGACACAAGACCCTGGAAGTTCTGGTGAAAGGAAATTATTTGTTGCATTTCTCTAGAATTGGCATAAAGGCACAGGATCAATGTCTGTTACACTTTGAATGTGGAATGTCCACCATAGGCTTTGGGTTGGATGCTTGCTCTCTATTTGCTTGTGCTGGTTTTGGATGTTTTAGAAACTTTAAAAATGGAGCCCATTGGACACCACAGGTCAGGTCTAAGAGTGGACTGCATGCTTTCCCCTCTCCCTGTGCCTCTCCTCTCTTCTTTTCTCTCCTTCTCTGGTCACATATCAGATATCTTACATTTCAGATACTTAAATTACAATATATAACAGTAGGAAAAATACTGTTATAAAGTACCAACTAAATAATTTCATGTTGGGGGTCATCCCCACATGAGGAACTGTCTTAAGGGGCTGAAACATTATGAATGTTGAGAGTCACAGTGTGTAAGCCATGCACAGCCTCTGCAGCCACAGAATTCTGTTGCCGTGGTATTGTACTAACTCTGGCCTTGATGTCAATGGGACCAAGCACTGCAGATTGAAATCTCTCGTAGTGTGAGCTAAAGTAATTTTTTCTTCCTTAATTTACTTCAGCCAGACATCTGGTTAGAAGCAAAATGAACCAACTGGCATGCCCTTCTCACACATATTTTAGCATCCTAACTATAGCCTGGTCAGGACTGCATATAAATCAATACACTGTATTGACTGGTTCTTCTGGAGAGACCAAGCCATACTGGGAAGTCACATTATATCCCTGGTTATTTTGAAATACTGGGTGGGGTTCAAATAAAATAGGGGGGTGGCCAGCCCATGTCACCCACATCTTGAGTGCCTCCTTTACCTAGCTGGTCAGGAGAACTGTGACTTTTCTACAGCACACCTAATGTCTCACCAGTATGCCAACGGCTATAAACCATAAGTTTTACATGAAGTTTCAAAGAGACAAAAGCATTCAGAGTAGAAAATGTTACTGTAACAGGAAAGCAAATGACATTTGACAAAAATGAGTAAAATTTGAAATCATTAGTACCTCTAATCTTTCCTCAAATGCAAAGACATTAAATACACAAATGACTGTATGACAATTATTTCATGTGGAAAATTTATAACAGCCATGGGATATTACTTTTACTTTCGTTATTTTTTCCAGTATAGAAATGAATAACCTGACACATTTTTTCCTACTGTGATACAATCCCAGTTGCTTCACCACCTGTGTTGGATTGGTATGTTTTTTATCCATTCATTTTGACAGCTTCAGTTACTTCATTGGCTGTCTAATAGAAAGGATGTGACTGTATATAGTTTTCATGAAGCTTGGGATATTTTTCTCCCTCAATGAAGTGGAGGATAGGTGAGCACACCATAGGTAGTTTTCGAGAGTGGTAACATCGCAGGGTTATAACTCACATTTAAATATTGTATAAATCAAAATCCAAGAATGTGTCTGCAGGCTTTCTTTTGGCTTAGATAGTTTTATTTGCCAAGTCATAAATAGTAACTACACCTCAGAACTGATATCATCTGCAGATCCATTGGTCACTTCATAGCCTGAACATTTTCCTCTGTGTTCTAGTTAGTCACAAGAGCGTGGTGGTGATTATTCTATACTTGTGAGAGTTCATTTTCTTTGTTAAATGAAGAATTTTATGTTACCCTGGATAGGCTACAATTCTGTGATGCACTCATTTGGGAAAACTAGCCAAAGAATTTTTTATATTTAATTAATTTATTCAGATTACAACTCAATTGTCATCCCATCACTTGTATCCTCCTGTTCCTCCCTCCCTCCCATTTTCACCCCATTCCCCTCCCCTAGGTCTATGATCAAGGGGAACCTCCTCCCCCTTTTTATGGTCATAGGCTATCAAGTCTCATCTTGGTAGCTTGCTTTTTCTTTCTTTGAGTGCCACTAGGCTTCCCCACCAAGAGGCGATGGTCAAATATGTCATGTCAGAGGTAGTCCCCACTGTCCACATAACTGTGGTGAATGTCCTGTCCATTGGGTAGATCAGGGTAGGGGTTTGATGTTTACCAGTTATATTGTCCTTAGTTAGTGCAATAGTTTGAGCAGATCTCCCTGTGCCCTGATCCACCCATTACAATGTTCTTCTTGTAGGTTTCTAAGACTCTCTGGATCCTTCTATTTCCCCATCTCCTATAGTTATCTTATGTAGAGTGCTAATAGGATGTCCTCACATCTATCCCAATCTCCTGGTAAGTGGAGATTTTCATGGGATATGTCTTTTAGGCTAGTTCCCAATTATAAATGAGTATATATCATATGAGTCTTTCTGCTTCTGGGTTAACTCACTCAGTATGATCATTTCTAGTTCAATCCATTTGCCCACAAATTTTGGGAGTTCCTTGTTTTTTATAGCTGAGTAGTATTCCATAGTGTAAATGTACCACAGTTTCTTTATCCATTCTTCAACTGAGGGACATTTAGGCTGTTTCCATGTTCTGGCTATTATGAATAAGGCTGCTATGAACATGATTAAGCGTATGTCCTTGTTGTGTGGTGGAGCATCTTCTGGATATATTTCAAGTAGTGGAATAACTGGGTCTTGAGGAAGCCCTATTCCCAGTTTTCTGAGATAGCGTCAGATAGATTTCCAAAGTGATTGTACAAGTTTGCATTCCTACCAGCAATGAAGGAGTGTTCCTCTTTCTCCACATCCTCACCAGCATATGCTGTCACTTGTTGATCAATGGAATTGAATCGGAGACCCCGAAATGAATCCACACACATATGGTCACTTGATTTTTGACAAAGAAGCCAAATCTATTCAATGGAAAAAAAGATAGCATCTTCAACAAATGGTGCTGGTGTAACTGGATGTCTATGTGAAGAAAAATGAAGTTAGATCCATGTTTGTCACCATGTATAAAACTCAAATCTAAGTGGATTAAAGACCTCAACATAAAACCAGAGACACTAAATCAGTTAGAAGAAAAAGTAGGGAAGAGCCTGAAACACATTGGCACAGGAGACAACTTCCTGAACAGAACGCCAACAGCCCAGGCCTTAAGGTCAACAACTAATAAATGGAATTTTAAAATATGAAGTAATGCTCTGCTCTGTGAGACTTGTCTGCATGGGGCCGTTCCCGACTTGTAAGGCAAATACTGCCATTCAGGTTCTGTAAGAGGATGAGAATGAAGTGACAGTGTTTTTGACCAGTTATGTAAGGTTATCTGAAAAATATTTTATACTGGTGAGTAAAATTATACATGGCCTGTATTTTTAATATATTACAAGCACATGAGCAATTAAAAGTCATCTTGTTATAGACTTCTCATTTTATACACAGCCTCCACAATAACATTTTATTAGTTTTTAAAAATTAGCATACAGCATAAAGGGTTTCACCATGACATCTGCATGAATATTTAGTTCCTTTTGATCATCATTTCCCACTCCTCCCCCGTAACCGTCTCACCCAATCCCTACTTCTGTTTTCATACCAAGTGTATTCTTGTATTGCTTGTCCTCCTCATAAAGTCCATTTCTTCTAGCTTCACAACTCTCTCTTGTCCCCTTCTCTCTCTCTCTCTCTCTCTCTCTCTCTCTCTCTCTCTCTCTCTCTCTCTCTCTCTCTCACACACACACACACACACACACACACACACACACACAGAGAGAGAGAGAGAGAGAGAGAGGGAGAGAGAGAGAGAGAGAGAGGGCACTACTGACTTACTCTGTTGATCAGCCCTCTGGTATAATTTCTATTATAGCTATTATGAATACTGCACTGGTAAACAGTGATGCACAGTATCTTTGTGCAAGGACTTAAGAGTCTTTCTATGTATAGATGAGAGACGTTAAGTCTGGTAATCCTATTTTCATTACGCTGAAAAGCCTCCATGTTGATTTCCATTTTTGGCTGCAGCATTCTACATTCCCTCCAGCAGTGCATGGTGACTTCCATTTTTTTTCACAGCCTCATCAGCATTTGTTGGCCTTTGTGTTATTGATAACAGCTGTTTTGAATGAGGCGAGTTAGAATCTGAAAACACCTATGTTTTGCACACGTATTTTTGTTGTGAATCCCTGAGTGGTTGATTATAATTGGATGTCATGTTTACATGAGAGTAAACATGCAGTCGTATAGTAAGCATGTCAAATAACGCTTGTTTCATTGATCATGTGTGACTTATTGTTTTGTCTTGAGCTCTTACTGTGATAATGCTGTACAATTCTTTCACTAGGATTCTACATATCCAAGCCTTTCCTTAGATTGTTCTGTTTTCATTTTCATATCTAGGTGTCCACAGGACAATAGTGACACATGGCTAGAGGATTATTGAATCATTTATTTTCCATCTATTTTAGGACTTCGCATGCTTTTTGTCTGACATCAGAACTTCTCTGAATAATTTGTTCTGAGACATCTAGATCACTTATTTGGAGAGGGCTTTTTCACCTAGAACCAATATGATTGCTCCAGCAAATCTTTTTATTTATCTATTTTTATATTTTATTAATTTACTCAGATTACAATTCAGTTGTTCTCCCATCACTCATATCCTCCCGTTACTCCTACTCTCCCACCCCCACCCTATTGCCCTCCCTTAGGTCCGTGTCCGAGGGGGATCTTCTCCCCCACTTTATGGTCGCAGGCTAACAAGTCTCATCTTGGTAGTCTGCCTATTCTTTCTTTGAGTGCCACCAGGTCATCAAATATGGGGTAATGCCTCTTCATTTCCTTGTGTCTGATGAGCAGCATGCATATGGTTAGATTCTTCTTTGTTTTGAGTTATATAAGTTTAGCTTTTAAAAAATTATCTTTATGATAGTAATAGATCTACAGAAACATTATATAGATAAAGGCATAAGAGAACCCTAATATATATATAGTTTTCCCATAATTTATATCATACCTGGGTATATTTGCTACAAATAACAAACTGAGATTGATACTTACTTTAATGAAATACTCACTGTTCATTCATTTTTTAAAAGATTTACTTCATACTGGTTTTCTATCCCAGAATCCCACACTATGTTTAATGTTCTCAGTCTCCGAAGACTGCTCTTGTCTGTTACCTTTCTGATATTTTTCTTCTCTTTCGATGACCTCAATGATTATAAAGAGTATGACTTTTTGCTTCGTAAAGGAATGTCCACTTACATTTTGCCATGAATAGGTAGGGGCAATGGTATTTTAGGTGGACAGAGTGCAGTTTTCCCCACACCGTATTATATTTTATGTTTTAGGCCACCAAGTGTCCTGCCATTGCTCGTGTCCATCTTCCCTGAAGCTGTTTGTCGGGTTCCAGGTCAGCGGAGTCCTCTTTCTTGTCCCTTCGCAGTCCTTGAAGTAGACCCTGACTGTGGAGAGCTATGCGTCATCTGCTGAGAGCAGAGGATCCGCATGAGGTATTTGTTTTGTGTCAGCCATAACTTCCAGAAGTTCTAAGTGCTACAGTAGGTAAGGGGGCATTGGGTCCAACTGAACAGAAGCGTATCTTAGTCTTAACTATAACTAATGCAAAGTCACTCAAGAGAGCTGCAGCTACTGCCTTTTCAATGGAATAGTAAAATTTAACTAACCATGTTATTGGTATCATTATGAAAACGTACAACTTACCTCAAAGTAAATTCAAGAAATGTTTGTAATATGTAATAAAAACACCATTACAAAGGGACTACAACATTTTACTAAATGGTACATATCTATGCTTTTTCCTTAGGCTACCAATATTTTGTATTGACTTCTTAAACTTTAAACAAAATTATCATTCAAGATTATACTTAAAGTACTAATTCCAATTTTATAATGAATTTATCAGAAATAAAGTCTGTATTTTATTTTAAGAAAACATTATGCACTAACAAATTGACGAGTGCCTTCAAAGTCACCAGCGTTTCTTTAGCATGAAAAGGAACAATTGCAAGTGAGGGGTTTCTTTCATTTTAAGAAATAAATGACCATAAAATTGTATTTACATCTTACCTAGTGTTTAATATAAATTTTTTCATACACGTACGTAGATAGACATAATGAAACACAAAATAAGCACATGAAAATTATGTAACTAAGTATTGTTTATGGTGGTAAAAACTTAGAATTCCACAAAGATTTGTTAGCAGAACACTTTAGATACTTTCTACTGGGATACTATGTAGGTGTTCACCATCTGCAACATCAGATGTTCACAAAAATATAAACATCGATAGGAAATCATAAAGATATATAATATAGAGGCTAAAATAGGTATTTTATAAGTTGACACATATAGTGTGCTACACTATGTTAAAGCCCAGGAAAATCCTCTTTTAAATTATGAATGAATTAAAATGTTATAAAATAACTTTGTTCATCTATTCTTACTGACTTAGTTGTATTTAAAAAGTTTTATTACAGAAACAGTATGTTCATCATATAATTACTCAAATATAAATATTAAAATAACTTCTATTTACAATTATATTTACTTCCAGTTCCAGTCACTTCTACCATATGGTAATATTAAGGAAAAATTGTACATGTAAGAGCAAGGGAGCTGCATGGTGAGCAGAGTGCATCTTGAAGCACAAGGATGAACAATAATTATAATATGCAGCAGGATGGATGAGCTGCAGCTCCAGGAAAAGTGATTGGATGTAAGATCCAAACACAGCAGTGTTCGCATGGTTCTCGAACTGTGTGATACCACGATGCCATTTGTGCTTCACAAAGAGCTCCATAAACAACGGTAAGAATATTCATGATCGTGTTTTATGACTATATTTTTATTTATATGGGCAAATGAAGCAAGACTCATATTCCAGTTCATAAGTGTGGAATGGAATAGGTGGAAATAAACATGGGATATAAAGTGCAGATAGATGGAGATGGAACAATTTTTGAGTGTAATATGTGACATCTATGACTACTATACTTTCAGAGACACACATAAGCATGCATGCGCACATTGAAATCTCATACAGAGATGCTTATATACCTTTGAAATGATAAACAAGTTTGCCATTGGGAGGAGGAACATTTTGATGTCAAGAGTATGTTTCAAAGAACACAGTTGGTATAGGACAGGTTATTATTGTGCCTACCATAAATGACAAACAAAAAGTGATGGGTACAATATCAGCTTCAAGGAGCCAGATAAGTGCTGGGTCTAGGCCTATTTTGGGACACATGTCATTGAGAGCACTGCCACATACCCCACCTTCCATGTGTCCTGTCCCTGGGACATATAGAGACCAAGCTAGTGAAAGAAGAATGCAAGATAGGACACCAGCCGGTTGAGTGCATAAGTGACTCCTTCCTGATGAGGGCAGGGGATAGAGTGTGTACTGGGAGGAACGTTAGAGATATTAGGACACAAAGAGCAGAGAGCTTAGAGTGCTGAGCAGAGGAAATAAATTTCCTGCAGGGCATTGGGCGTGCTACCTAGGCCAGTGATGCTCACAGCCGCTTGAGATGCACTTGGAAGATTTGCTGGAGACTAGATTGCAGAGTTCATCCCCAGATGCGGTGAGGCAGTAAGTCTAGAAAGTGCCACGATATTGAACTCCTAACTAATTCTCCGGCGATCTCTGTCACCACATCCTGAAAGCCATTTACTTAGGGAGATTCAATAGGGTCGTCAGCATACTTTCTTGTTCAAATTTGTGACGTTACTTGTGCAGTGTTTCTGGTTAAAGCAGTGCTTTGATTTTAGCCAGGGGTGAGAGTTGAGGACAGAAAAGAATGATAGTTTTATTTCGTTTTACTTAGTTAGAGACAGGGTACCACGTGACTCAGTCTGCCTCAGTCTCACAGTTTAGTAGAAGCTACCCTTGTATGCTTGCTCCCTCTGACTCTACCTCTCAACTGTGGGGATCACAGGTTACATTAGTAGGTGTTCTATTGTGCGAAGACTCCGGGACCATGACAATGTGATACTTATATAGGAAAGCATTACACTGGGACTTGCTAACACTTCAGAGCTGCAGTCCGTTGTCATCATGGAAGGAGACGTGGTGATAGAGGAAGGGCTGAAAGTTCTAAGTAGGATCAGCAGGCGGCAGGTAGAGAGAGAGCCTCGTAGCCCAGTGACACACATTCTCCAATAAGGTGCCACCTACTCCAACAGCTCTAGAGATGAAACTCAAGGTCAAGATCCTGGCAAATGTAGTGTCTGTTGAGGGCATATTGGCTAATCCACAGAAAATCTCTCCTTGCTATATCTGTGTCCCTTGTGTGGTAGGAAGGTATGGCCAAACCACTGTTGTCATTTAAATCAGCACTACTGCCATTCATGAAAGCTCTTCACTCATTCATCACCTCACAAAGTACCATTGTATTGGAGACTAGTTTTTAGCATATGTATTTTGAGAAGAGACAGGGGAACACAATAGCAGATTCACAAGATGGTTTGAATGAATATAGAGTCAAGTTTGTAAAACACAGAATGAGTGAGAAATTCAGACATGGGAAATGGAAACAGGCAGAGCTGTGGTAATAACTGAGGGTTAGCATTTGACTACACTTCTAAAATTCCTAACTGAAAAATTATGACAACAATACATTGGAAACAATAACTGCCATTGGTTGCAGGTGTTATGATCATTTACACACAAATTTTTAAAAAAGATTTACAACAGTAGAAACCACAACAAAAATACTGTATCTAGTAAGCAAATACCCCCAAATGAAGGATAAATTGTAACATATAAAAGCCAATTATTTTCCTATATAATACTACTAACGAGTAAATAAAAATAAGGACATAGGGGAAAGTGTTGCTAAACGCTGTGTTCTGGACACAGAATGGCTATTGCACACATGATTGCACAGTGACTGAGCTGTGCGTACCTACTGAGGGTCTGCAGGAGATCCAGCCGGGCAAAATCCTAGCATGGATGAGGGAGGAGCTGTTGAGGCCTTGTTCCTCTGCAGAGGAGTTTACAGTTGATTGATTGTTACTGGGGAAGAGAGGGAAACCTCGTTTTGGAGGTTGTGGCCACTGGTGAGTTTTGCATGTTCCAGTGGATGGGCCTATCCCATGCGTGTATCAGCAACACTAACTGAACTTAGTGGGTTATTTTAAAAGGCATAGGAAGAAGAAGAGATTAAATTGAAAAAGAGATAATTTGAGGGCCATTTGGATGGAGGGGGAGGAGAAGTAGATACGATCATATCTCTTTGTACAGACATAAAAATTTCTAAAATATACATTAAAACAGAAAGAAGTTGAATAAAAATATATTTTCTAAATAAAAGAAAAGAAGAAGAGAAGGAGGAGGCTAGAATCCTATAAACATCTATTCTTCTCAGGCTAAGTTTTTAAAATATTTTTTGTTGTTTTTTAAAAAAAGATTTATTTACTTATTAGTATTATTAGTATTACATATACAGTGTTCTGCCTGCATGTACACCTGTATGCCAGAAGAGAGCATCAGATCACATTATAGATGGTCGTGAGCCACCATGTGGTTGCCGGGAATTGAACTCAGGACCGCAGTCAGTGCTCTTAACCTCTGAGGCATCTCTCCAGCCCCCTCAGGCTAAGTTTTAATACTTTGACATATGCTCCATTATAGTTTATGTCTTTGATATAATTTATTATCAGTGCCTTAAAACATAAAGTATAATTATTTTTAAGAGAAACAAAAATGTACTGTATGTATAATGATGTTCCCAAAGCACAAAACTTCTATGTTAATTATCTAATTAAATCCATGCAGGTTGTATATGAAGCAGACTAAAAGAAAACTGATGAAATAAATCAAAGAACTAAATAAATGGGGAAACAGTCTATGTTCATGGTATAAAGAATGGATCTTCGAGGTGCCACTTATTCACATCTTGGTCTGTACATTTTAAACAGTCTCAAATTATTTAACCGTTTCTTCTATTATGGACAAATTTTCTTACATAGGTAAATTAAAATTTGGTTTCCGGTTTCTGGGCAGACAGACACAGTGGCTGAGCATGAGGCAGCTTGAAGGAGAGAGAAACATGTTTTTTGTTACGATTTCAAGAGTGGGATGAGGAACGGTCTTGTGAGAGAACAGGTGATGTTAATCCACTAGAAGATGAACCATCTAATTCGGGAGCTTGACTGTGGCCAGCTGAAAAACATCCATGGACTGACTCTGGGAGGAGCTATATATATATGAGCCCAAAAAAGGAGAGCGGGCTTTTTGGAGAGACTTGGGATAGTTTTGCCTGTTCATTGCTCCACTTTGGGATGGTCCTAGAGAGAACCACTTGAGGGAAGGCTCCGGGGCTCTGGGCTCCTGCTGAGGTTCCAGCAGAAGAAATCCTAATTTGAGACTGTTTAAAATGTACAGACCACACCAGGAGAATCATTCCTCAGAACTGGTAGCCTTAAGGTTTCATTATTGTGTTCTTTAATCTCCTTTTCCTATTGTTTAGGTTAATCCAGTTATAAGTGAGGTATTCTTGGTTTATTAGTTCCTATCAAACTATAATGGTTAAGAAAACTGAGCCTACACAGCTGGTCACACTTCAGCAGCCAGCGGGAAGCCAAGACTGTGACTGCTGTTGTCCACTCACTCCCTCCTTTGCATTAATTCTGCGGTCCCAGCTCATTTATGGGTGCTATCCATATTAAAGATGCCTCTTCTATTTCACTTTTATAAATGATGTCAAAACTGTATCTCCTATACGGTTCCAATAGAGCCAAGTTGACAGTGAGTATTGACATCACAGTATCCCATTAAATAAATCCCAACAAGTTATAATACAGTCTGCAAAAACTTATTTAATAGTATGGATTGGGTCGAGACCCAGAAAACTAATGTAATATTGGAAAAGAAAACAAAGAATGGTTGATGTCAACTAACTCTAAGACTTATTATAATAAAGCTCAAATAATCAGCAGTGTTTAGTGTTAGTGATAAAAGGTAAGTAGGTAAACAGAATTAAATTGAGAAGCCAGAAATTGATCCACGTCATCTTACTCAACTGTTTTGATGTAGGGTAAAAAGCAACGGAAGGAAAGTAATTCTCCCTGCCTCCCCCATCCTCCTGCCCAGCAGATAGTGCAGCTACAACAGGACATTTTCATAGAAAGTCCGAATCTAGACAAGTTTTAGCCCCTTTATTTTAAAAAAATTGCTCAAAATGTATCATATATTTAAATGTTAAAAAAATCTCTCTACAAAATAATGAATGAGAACCATGGATGTGGTGGTTGAGCTTTCAGACAAAGTACTAAGAACAAGATTCATTAAAGAATGACAAGCTGGACGTCATTAACCCTGAGTGATGTCATCCGAGTGGTGGCAGCACACACTTTTTTCTTCTTTTTTTGAGACAGGGTTTCTCTGTGTAGCCTTGGCTGTCCTGGACTCACTTTGTAGGACAGGCTGGCCTCGAACTCACAGTGATCTGCCTGCCTCTGCCTCCCAAGTGCTGGGATTAAAGGCCTGCACCACCATGCCAGGCCCAGCACACACTTTTAATACCAGAACTTGGGAGGCATAAGAAGGCTAATCTCTCTGATTTTGAAGTCTGCCTGATCCAGGAGGACAGTCAGAGCTGTTACACAGAGAAACCTTGTCTCAAAAAAACAAAAAACAAAAACAAACAAACAAAAAGCAAATAATGTTAAAAAAATGAAATGTTAGAAAGCAGAAAATAATACTTCCATAAAACACATCTAAGGAATAAAATCAGTTATCAATACACTGAAGAATAAATCTGAAAACTAAACAGAAAGAGACTTAGTTATAGATGTAACCAAAATTTTATTTCTCACAAAAGAAGATACACAAGTGCATAATAAACGTATGGGAAGCTGTCTCACTTCCAACGCCACTTGATAAATAGGACACAAAGCAAACAGACACCACAGTGCATCTATTGGAAGGATTAGAATCCAGACCATGGACAATATCAGACGCTGGCAAGGTTGGGGCACATAGGAACCCCTAGGATGGGGCACACAGGAACCCCAAGGATGGGGCACACAGGAACCCCAAGGATGGGGCACATAGGAACCCCTAGGATGGGGCACACAGGAACCCCAAGGATGGGGCACACAGGAACCCCCGGTCACTGCTCCTGGGAAGGTAAGCATGCTGGGGGGTAGCTCAAAGGTTTGTCAGAAAGCTACGTCTCCTGTTCAGATAGAGTTGATATATCATGATCTTCAGTATTTACCAAAGAGAAGGAGAAAGAGAGGGAGGAGGAGAAGAGAGCAGAGAAGGAAAAAGAGGGAGAGAGAGGGAGGAGAGGAGGAGGAGGAGGAAAAGAAAGAAGGAGGAGAAGAAGGAGAAGGAAGAATAATAATAATAAGACGACATAGGTCCACATGAAAACATTGCAACACCCGTGGTTATAATGTTTATAATAGGTGAATCTATAAGTGTCCTTGTTTCTGTTTGGGTGATGAATAAACATTCTCTATGGAGAATTCAGACAATGAGCTGTGGTTAAGTGATCAAGGGAAATGAGCTCCCAAGTCATCAAGCAACAGGAACCTTGAGTGAATCTTATTAAATAAAAGAACAACAAAACCTGTTTACTATTCCAGCTATTTTCCTATTGTGCTTGGGATATGTAGTGCCCTTCTGTGGGTCATATTTTAAGGTTATAGTTGCCAGCTGATATGTTTGTGCAAATGATGGCATCCTTAGAGCTCCGGCCTAATCAGTAGATTAATTTCTTGATGTATTTATAATATTATTACATCATTAGGAGGTGGTGAGAAGGCAATGGATGCCTCACTGGACGGTGTTAGCACTGAGGCTTTGTTTCTAGGACTACAATGTGTCCTATCCTCTTTTCATGTAGGCATTACCTGAGTCCTGTCTACCACAAAGCAAATGGGCTGTGCCCCAGGTTTCTGTCACCATGGTATTCTGTCTCTCTGTGGGCCCAAATCAATAGGTCAAACATAATTTGTTCAACTTTTAAAAACTGTGTAAGTAACCTTATTTAAATTGCCTCATCTATTTAAACATAGTGATGAAAGTCTAACTAGTACAATGGCATTCTAGAAAAGATAGATCATAAAGAAAGGAAAAGGGCCCTGGTTTGCCACATAGGTAGGGGGCATGAGAAGGGTAAAAGGATGGATCACAGAAATGAAGAACTCTGTATGATACCGTAATGGTGGGTACATCTATTTGTGCAGTAGGTCAAAGGCATCAGAAATCCAGTATAAGAGTGAAGACCAGTGGCAAGTGTGGTCTCCCAGTGACTATGGTATGTAAATCCATGAGTGGCAACAAATTTGTCATTCCAATGAAAAGTAGACACTGTCCAGAGGAGAATGCCTAAGAGAAATACATTTAGACCTCTCGTTTTTGTTGAAAAAATCAAACTAGCCAGGCTATCATGTCACACACCTTTAATGCCAGCACTTGGTGAGCAGAGGCAGGGGGAATCTCTAAGTTCGAGGTCAGCCTGGTCTAGAGTTGGAGGTCACCCTGGTCTACAGAGTTTCAGGACAGCCAAGGGTACACAGAGAAACCCTGTCTCCATCCTGTCTAAAAAAATAAAATAAAATAAAAATCACTCTAAAAACAACACTAGTTTAAAATAATTACCTTAAAAGTAACTAATGGATAGCATTGTAATGTTTTCTCTGGTACTATTACAGGTGTGTTAAGAATATATAGTGGCAAATGTGCATTTCATTAAATTTATGACCTTTTCAGAAAACATTTCAGTATGTTTAGCAAATAAGTAATTAATGGAAATTATTTTCACATGTAAATTGTTCAACTGTCGCATTTAGACTTTTCAGTGTAATTACTTTCCACAGTGAATTTGCTAATATACAATTAAGGGATTTAAATTGGTTTTCAACCTTAACTGAAATAACTCCTTCCAACCTTAACTGAAATAACTCCTTGCACCTATGGCAGTCCAAAGTCAGACTATAGTTGGGCTCCTACTGGAATACTTAGGCTTCAGTAGGGAAACTGTTTGTATCGGTCTCCTTCAAATGACTGATGGGGAGATGTGCTGCGAGCAATACTGGAACACAAAGTTGGGGTAGAGAAGCTTTGGTGCTGATTTTCACAGCCTTTGGGAAATTGTCTATGCCTTGGATGAACAGGAATTCTGTTGTGTAACAGTGTCCTCCAATATTGAAACATTCCATCTCACAGAAGGTAAACAACTCAAAACAACTCCAGGAAGTCCCTGAAACTAACCAGATTCTCAGGGCCACTTTTTTCTAAGAGTAAACAAGCCATGTTCCTGAGAGTCACTCTCAGCCAAGCCTGTCTGTAGAGACTCTGAAAGCCTACCGTCCCCTGGGAGAAGTACAGACCTACCCAGTCACCTGGAAGCTTCACTCTCAAAACGGCTGAGCTGCCTGCAGGCTGTGCAGTGTGCTCCAGGATCCCGGCATTTTGAGCTGTCACCCACACTGGGGTGGGTTTTGGTGACTCAGCAGTCTTGGAGTCACTTCTGCTCCTACAAGTAGCCCCTTACTCATTCATACCCTGTGACTAGCCAACAAAGCCCACAGGTTCACCGCATTTGGCTTCAGTGTTTGTACTTGGGTCTGTGGTAGGCTCCCTCTCTGGCCTGAGTAGACATGTTTACGGTGTCTTCCAGTGGAACTTCTGTCACAATAATCTCTCCTTGTGTTGTACGATGTGTAGATTGTGCTTTGACGTAGGATACAGCCAACGTTTTCTGAAGTAAGGAATAACTGTGTGATGGAGAAACAGTATGCATGAGCCATGCCTCAAACACACAGCCCAGCATCTCCAGGGATTCCTGGGCTTCTTCTCTTATGCAGTGGGATGTCTGTACACGCACATACACAGTCATTTGATCCCAGCACTTGGGAGGCAGAGGCAGGCGGATCGCTGTGAGTTCAAGGCCAGCCTGGTCTACATAGTGAGTCCAGGACAGCCAGGGCTACACAGAGAAACCCTGTCTCAAAAAACCAAAATAAATAAATAAATAATAAATAAATAAATAAATAAATAAATAAATAAAATCAGAAATTATACTGTTTACCTCAATTCACACAACAGCTCAGTCTTTTGGTATTTTTATTTTAGCAAGTGTTGCTAGCTATACAATTCTGTGACGTTCCTTGTCACTCACCGTCTATTAATACCCCATCTCCAACCCAAGGTCAAATATCATACTCCAAGGAATGCTCTTTCTTGATAAAATAAATCTTACAAAATAAACTGAAAATATTTTTTATTTAAGTAAAGGCTACTGTAAATCATCCCAGTGTAATTTTTCTGGTGCTTCTTCACGTTTTAGAAAAACTTCGGTAGCATCTGGCACAGGTACAAATCCTAGGGTAGATCTGGGAAAAGACCTGCCAAAGAGGCTGGAATGCGCATCGTGTTGACAGATGGTAGGGAGAACGCTTTTTAATTATGGGAAACATGGAGCTAATGAATAGGAAATTCATAAGTAGACGCTCAGTGGAAGCAGGCCCCTCACATGGAGACTGATGGCTGTAATTATGGTACGGCCAGAGCTGTGGGATGGGAACAGCATCAGGGGATGACAATAACCAAGCAAAAGGCTTTTCTTCTCTTAAACGAAAATAATATTTTATGTTTGTTTTTGTTGTGAGTTTTGAAAGTGACATTTCTTCTAGGAACATTAAAAATAGTTTAAAGTCTTTTTCTCATGAAAGAATTTTTTTCTCTTAAGGGCTTACTTTTCTTTTTCCTTTTTAAGAAAAAAAAATATTTTCAGCAGTTTCTGGCCTCTTTTTATCATGCACTAACCTCAACATCACAGACTTCCCACTGACTTGGCTTATTGCTGTGATTTGCACCGGAAACAGTGATTCTTATATTCAATATTACTGCTTTCTTTCTATTCATGGAAACCACACTTCTGTCACAGGTGGAAGACAGCAAAGTTTGGAAGTGACTAACCTTTGAGTTTTGTGCTTAGAAAAGCTTGGGCGTTTCAAAGACAAAGGCCCAGGCACTTACCCTCCTAACAGTCCCCAAGGTCACGCCCCGCTCCAAGCGAGCAACCTTTTCTGTTTCTGAGTCAGTAATAGCTTCTCATTTTGCAAAAATAATCCTTTTAAGGATCACAAAGACCAGGGATTTTCACAGAGGAGTTCTCCAGGGAGCACAGACGGAGCCAGGAGAGGAAGTTGGCGTCAGAATGACAAGCCTGGGTTCCGGCCTCTGATCCTTGTCACTTATACTGTGGATCAGCTGCTAACGGCAACGAGCTGCCGGCTTTGCACTCGCGCCATGGCGATACTAGCCAATAAGAAAATATGTCTAAATACAATATATGTAAAGGCAGAGCGCAGGGATGGTGGTCACCTTCTACAATCACGTCCTTAGATCTTCATAGTTCCTATTGTACTTTGTTAAGGCAATTTTTTTTGTTGTTTCTTCTAAAAATTCATTTGGTCTCCAATGAGCTCATTAGAGTTATGCAGCCCAGTATTTTGATACATAGATTCCTAGTGAAGTGATTACCAGAGTCAGGTGACTTTACACACCCCTTGTTGTATATAGTTTATTTGTGGATGCCTGTAGCAAAAACATCTGAAATCTACTCTTATAGCAGCTTTCCACACACAGGAAAGTATTATGAATTGCATCTCTCATATGCATTAGCCCTTACATGACCACTGTTATACGCCCTTTAGCCAACATGTCCCCATTTCTCCATCTGGCTTCTGGCTATGAACATTCTTCTCTGTGTTTATTCAATTTTTTGTAAGATAATATTTGTGGTTGCTGGTGAGTAAGTGGCCAATAAGGGACATTAAGTGAGGTTTGGTGTGCTCAGCTCTCAATGGGTCATCCTTGTCACTCCTTCCCAGGCTCATGAGAGAGAGAGAGAGAGGGAGAGAGAGAGAGAGAGAGAGAGAGAGAGAGAGAGAGAGAGAGATGAAAATAATGTAAGTGCAGGAAAAAAAGAGGAGTGCTTTGAAAAGTTGTCTTCTGGGTATGATGCAGCCGTTGCAATGGTTATCCTACAGCAGCTGGTTTCGTGGCTGAGGCCTGCCTGACGTTCTGCCTCGCGGGGAGGACTGCGAGGGTCTCGACCACTTTTCCAGGCAAAGTTAATGTTAGATGTAGGAGAGGTGCTCGTTATACTCAGGGTTGTTACCACTGTCGGGTGTCCCACACTCAGGTGTCCCACACTCAGGTGTCCCACACTCAGGTGTCCCACACAATACAGACAACCCTAATTAAATTGGTGGGTAATGTAAACATGACCACAGTATGCTGCATCAATAGTTAGGCCTGGAGGGATGACTCAATAGTCAAGAACATCACATGCTCTTTGTGAGGGCCTGGGTTTGACTCTCTGCACCACAGGGCAGTTCATAACTTCCTACAGCTCCAAGCCCAGGGACTCTGATATCTTTTGGTCTCTGTAGGTACCAGGCACGCATGTAGCACACTGTCATATAGGCAGAGAAACACCTAGACATATGGAATATATTTTAAGTTAAATATTAAAAACAGATACCACTTATAAGAGACATTATATTTTTTCCTTCTGCTTCTGGCTAATTTCTCTTATGTTGATTAATTCAGGTTGGTGCAAATGGCTGAATTTTTTTTTCCATTTAAGGCAAAATTGTACTTGGTTGTGTATATGTACCACGTGTTAATGGCTCAGTCATCACCTGATGAACATATAGGCAGATTTACTGTTGTGAATAAAACTACAGTGAGCGTGGGACAGCAGAAAAGAAGGAATAACAACAGCCGCTATCTTACAAGTGGTTGAGGTGACTGTGCGGAAGTAATGGACTGTGAAGCTTTCACCCTGGGCCTGCTGGGAGGGTCACCCTCAGCCTCTAGTTAGTGCACAGTATCATAACGGATATATTCCTGTTTCACGCATCTGTTTCCCATTTGTGTGCCCTGATACTCGAAAGCAAACATGATGTGTCACTTAAATGTATGTATGCATGGATCCTTTTGTGGCTATGCTAGTCACTTTAGCTGCTAAAGGTAGAGGGTATGTATCTTGGTGTTTGAAAAGGGAGATCTTCCCTAGGAGAAATCTGGCAGTTTTCATTATTGGAAGCAGCATCCAAGCCTCATGGCAGGGTCCCAAGCACCATGCTGTTCAGGATGTGCAGTCTTCCAGCCATACAGGAGAGAGGGGGTGGCAGAAGGGTGGTGCCTGGAGCTTAATTGTTTTATATCCTCATTTAAATGCAAACTGAGTTTCCAAGGGAGACATCTTTTCATATGAACAAAGGGCAGCTCTTACTGACAAAATAAACTCCCTGAAATCACTACCATCCTAACACTGAGAAGCCCCCCAGGATGAATCTGCTACCTCAGCTATGGCTGCTTTTTCAAGAGCAAAAGAGACATAAAATAACACTTGGTCACAATATCAGTGGCATTTTCCTCCCATGAGGAGATGCCTGTGAAAGCAGGCAGGTTGGCGTTAGAGCACATGCAGAGGCCAAATAAGCCAGACTGTATCTTGAGGCAAGGTTGAGACATCTTTTTATGCTTATGTACACAAGCAACACAATCGCAGTTATTTTAGCTTGACTATAAATCTCCACTAGTATGAAACTAACCTGTTACAACTTCAAAGCTTTGAATTTCAATCTTACTTAGTATGTTTTCTTTAGTGTATGTTCACACGCACATTTGTAAACAAAATATATTGCCATATTGGCATTTTTATTTACTGGGCTGGTTTTGGTATTCTGAGACAGGGTACCAAGGAGCCCAGGCTAGCCTCAAAGGTTCTGTGTGGCTGAATACCCTTCCATTCCTGATCTCTCTGCTTCTCTTTCTCAGGCATTGGGATTACAGATGTGTGCTGCCATTCCCAGATGACCCGTACAATGTGGTCATAACATACTTAACCGTCATCCATGCTGCTAAGTGTGAAAAAAGGAATGCACACCAGCTCATGGACCCTGACCTGCCAAAACACATGCATGTCTTCAACTGTTATATATGTTCAGAGTTTTTCTTCATGCATTCATTCATTCATAAGTAACCTACTCGTTTCTTCATTGCGTTCACAGGTTTTTGTTACAAAGGCATTTACTTAAGAAGAGAAAGAATACAGGGAGGAGAGGTGAAGCAGCTGCTGAAGGAGTGAAGTGGGAAGATAACTCACAGATAGAAAAGATAAGTAGAATTTTACACTGTACTATTTTTAGTGAAGGTAATATTTAGGTAAGCCAAAATATGTATACTCAAAAGAGAGATACATATATAAATGTACATGTATCCAGTGATAAATAAATTGTCAAATATAAATACGAAGGCTCTGTTTTAGAATGTGGACGTCAATATTTCTGTGTTAGGATATTATTTATTTATCTATGCTCTCATTAATAAACTAACTAATTAATTAACTTCACATCACAGATCCTGATCAGAACTTCCCTTGCCTCCTCTCCTCCCAGCCCCTCCCTGCCACCTCTCCTCTCTTCCCCTCCCTGTATGCGCCCCCCCCCACACACACACACTTTTTCTTACAGAAAAGGAGGCCTCCCATGCATATCATATTACCAGCCTTGGCATATCAAGTAGGACAGGGCTCCTCTTCTTTCCCTGAGGCTAGGTAAGGCAGTGCAGTTAGGGAAAAGGGATCCAAAGACAGGCAATAGAATTAGAGACAGCTTCTGCGCCTGCTGTGAGAGGTCCAATTTGAGAACCAAGGTGTACATCTGTTGCGTATATGTAGGGCACCGAGCTTTGTCCCATGGATGCTCTCTGGTTGGTGGTTCAGTCTCTGTGAGCCCCTATGGGACCAGGTTAGTTGATTGTGGTGTCCTTGACCTCTCTGGCTCTTTCAATCCTTCTTCCATAAGATCCCCCAAGCTCTACTTAAGGTTTGCCCGTGGGTCTCTGCATATGTTTTTATCCGCTGCTGGGTGAAGCCTCTCAGATGACAGTTATGCTAGGCTCTTTTCTGCAAGCACAGCAGAGTATCACTAATAGTGTCTATTGGACACTAATAGAGCCTAACAGGGTAGGCTCTCTCTTATGGTCTAGGGGCTCAAGTTGTGCCAGGCATTGGTTAGCTACAGGAGGTGGCCACTTCAGGCTCCATATCCTTCGCTGCTAGGACTCTCGGGTAGGGTAATCCTATAGACTCCTGAGAGCCTCCACCCTGTCCCAGAGATGCCCCCTCCCCCATTGACTTCCATTCTCCCTTCCCCTTTCTTCTCTTTGCACATTGATTCCCACCCCTGCTCTCCTGTCTCCCACCTCTCCCACCCAGATCAATCACCTCCGTCTACTTCAGATGTCCAACTCATTTCTCCTTCTGAGTGAGATCAAGCATTATCGCTTGGGCCATCCTTATTATTTAGCTTCTCTGGGTCTGAGAACTGTAGAATGATTATCCTGTACTTTATGGCTAATATCCTACTTAGAAATGAGTACGTACTATGTTTGTCTTTCTGGGTCTGGGCTACCTCACTCAGGCACTTATTTACATGGTATCTCACCTGGTACAGGCTGGCTTTATACCATGCCATATTCAAGTGACCATGAGGGACATTTGATTAAATGTTGAGTTATTAACAGAGCTTAGCAACCAAAATGAATGGCCGAGTCTTGTTCTGTTGTACTGTGCTTGGTGCTCCTTAGATGTGATCCTAGGCTTCATACATGGTATGCATATGCTGTGATAGCTAACATTATGTTTTAAGTTTAAATCACTGTACTTGAGAGATCTATAAAACACAAATGCTCTATTATGTAAGCTCTACTTGTCCAAGGGCAGAGGACTTCCTGTAATGATGGGGGTTGTTATTCATGTAAAATTGCAAGCTGCATATTTTCACTTCTGTAAACAAGCTTGGTTGCCCCAATTTCACAGAATATGTCCTTGATCACTCGTAGGCAGGAAGTGCGCCTGGGTGTGTGCTTGCCTCTTATTGCATGAAGGTTGGAAGTATAAGACCCTGGCTCTATGTACCTTGCCATGAGCCTCAGGTATGGCCCTGGGCAGTTCCCATTGTCCTGGCTAATAAGGCCTTTTATTTGTTAAAAATGTATTAACTGTCAAATTGGTGAATCTCTGAGTGGCCCCAGACTCATTACAGTCCCAAATGCCAGTTTGATTACACATTATCATGGACATGATTTAGGAAGTTTTGATATTCTTTTGTAATTATTAACATATCATTTCTTCCAAATCTGCTTATGAGTTTGAAATATACAATTTCTTTCTCTTTCCAGGGTCCTTAAATAGTTACTTACATATTTTCAAAAACTGTATCTCTTATATAACTTAGAGATCCACAGTTGAAAGTATAGCAAAAGCTCGTTTTCATATACACTGTGTTTTTATGTAACGTTGCTGTTTTAAATAGTACCCTAAACTCTTCCTTCCCTAAGGTCCACTTAGTGAAAAACAAGAGGACACACACACACACACACACACACACACACACACACACACACACACACACACACATACACACACACACACATACATCATTTCAGTTTTCATTATTCCAGTCCGTATATATGAAATTCTTCTCCTTGATATAACACTTAAAGTTAGTGTCTCTGTGGTCATTCAAGGTTTCTCAGGTTGGATACATTTCTGTGTAACCTTGTATCTGATTTTTGTATCTTGCACTATAAATGCAGTGTTGGGCAGCTCACCTGTTGCTCTGTCTTTTGCACTGTTTGCCTTTCATCAGTGATCACCCTTACCGATGACCCTAAGCACTGTGCCGAGTGTTCCTAACCACAGAGATGTGTGCTGTGGAGGAAATACAAGCCAGATCAGCTTCTTACTGACGTGAGCTGGTGTGCTGTCAGCTGTGGGCTCCATGTTGATGCCAACAGTGCACATCTAAAGCATCTGTGAGTGAAAGTACAGAACAAGGTTATGTATTGATTAACTGGCAAAAGGAGACTAACTCAGATTTCCCTTAGGAGAAACAGCTTAGTATTTGCTAATTCATTATTTATAGAACATGTCTACTCTTTAAAAAGGTGACTTCTCTGCACAGAGTAAAATGACTTGCCTTATAACTTTAGTTTGTCTAAAAGTAATTTAATGACTTGTTGGTGATAGTCTTGACTTTATTAAGCACAGTCCATTTGTATTTGAATACATATGTTTTTCTGAATAACTCTTGCACCTGCATTAGTTCAGATCAACCTTACGTATGTAAGAGCCAGTTTCATTATAAACAATATAATACTAATTCTTACTTGTAAAGAAAATTTTCCAAGAGACTGGGAGGTGCTTAGATTACTGTACAGCACAACATATGCATTTTCCATATTTAAGAACATGTGTAAATTCTTATATTCCCCAATGCACAGAGCATCATACTGAGAAAACACACACACACACACACACACACACACACACACACACACACACACACACCCCTCTATGGAAAACAAATATTTTAGTGTACCATTACAACAGTGCAATAATGGGTATATGGTAACTTCTTGGGTGGCTTGTGCCTTAGAAGGATATAGTCACACTTAAAGAGGATGGTTTATTTTTCCTCATTTTCTTGTAGTTACTTGGTTTCATACCTTGAGTGTAGATACATGCGTGCTGAACATGGATGCAGCACACTGGTAGTACAGCCATGGGTCTGCGTTCAGCGAGCACGCGACTTCTGACACTTGTGTCCTGAGACAAAGGATTGCACCAGGGATATGTGGTTAGAAGTTAAAAATAGACACACTTGATTATTTATTTCTCTCCTGAGAAGTGAAAGTGAGGAAAAGTCCCCCAAGGCCATGGGACTGGAGGCCCATGACACTGTATAGGTCATTTGCATATAGTACCCAAGACTCCCTCATTTGTATATCATGAGCTTTTATTACTCTGTTTGCTACCTGAAGCCTGAATGAGGAAAGGCTTAACAGTCTTTCTTGAAAACTGGCATGGAAGGGTTCCATTTAGTGTAAAAAGTTCAGGTTTGGAAGACCTTCCAAGCCTCTGCCAACTCGTTTCTTTCACACATTAATCTTAATGTATCTGGTTTCTATTCTTTTGCCCAACTTTCAACTTTCTCTCTCTCTCTCTCTCTCTCTCTCTCTCTCTCTCTCTCTCTCTCTCTCTCTCTCTCTCTGTTTTTCAAGACAGGGTTTCTCTGTGTAGCATTGGCTGTCCAGGACTCACTTTGTAGACCAGGCTGGCCTTGAACTCACAGAGATCCAACACTACCTGAGGGCTGGAATCACAGATATGCACCACTATGTGTGGCATTTCTCTCTTTCTTAATAAATGAAATACAAAGTTTAAGAATAACTTGAAATTTTCACCACAGACAAGAGTTTATTACATGATATTCACAATTTTGGTTCATGTATCAAAAAGGTAGACAGTTTACTCAAATATCAGGTAGGAAAATTTAGAAGCCACAGTTTAGATTTGGACAACTTATTCCATTTTTATGATGTGATATGTCTTAATGTTCAACAGGCTCAATGAGGTAAGAATCTTTTGCAAAACATTTGTTCAATAAATATTGATGTGAGTTGATTTACCACATTGTCTCTGCCAGCTCTTTGTGTTTCAGAGCAAACAGCTTACAAAAGCAATTGTCAAGGAATTTATTAATCAGAACATGTTAGATGCTTGGCTTTTCCTACTTGCAAATGTGCCTGGTTTGTGACTCACACTCCATTCATTGTCACTCCAGTATGATTAGACCACTTTCACCAGGTCTACGCTTGAAAACAATTCCTGTAATCCAAAGTGCTTGTCTTTCGTTATGTTCCTGGCCAAATCCACCTGTAACTGACGCCTACAAGAGTCAGCTCCTAGCTCTCTGCTGGCTTTTGAAAGAGGCAGCTCCACACATTGTGACAGCTACAAAATCAGAGTCTGAGATGTGAGCTCTGATGATTCCCGAGGAAGAGCATCTTTGACTTAGATAAGTCTGAGTTGGCCAAGGGTGTGGGAAAGATGGTGGGGCATTCATCCACCGGGCACCTGTTTTACACAGACATATGGTAGCATCACTCAATAGCCCACGATATTATTAAGCTGTATTGTGAATAAATAATTGTTCCAGGAACCTGAGATGAAGTGATGGGCCAGAAAAATAAAAGCTCTTGAAACTTTCCTACCAGGTGCCAAGATATTTTCAAGAGGACATCCACACCACTCCCTTCCCTTCTGCTATCCAGTCACTGAGACAATGCGCACCAACACCTGAGACGTCTTCACGCAGTAGGAAGAAAATGATGACGTGGTATTGTAACAAGACAGGAAGCTTGTCTCCAGGAAATAGACACCCCATGGTTCGGATCACTTGCCACACTGCTTGTCAAGAGGAGACAGAGCCAGGTGATAATGGGCCGCTGATGGGCAGACCCGCTCCTGGACAGGGCCTGCTTACTTGTGCGCAGTGATCACCCTCTATCCAACCTGACCCTCCGGTCACTGCAGACTTGGTCAGGGACAAGCACTAGACCTCTCTGTTATTTGTGCTGATATGACGGTGTTCAGTAAGTTTCCTTTCTCTGTTTTCACTGTTGAGTTGGCCTACTGAGGAGTGCTTGCTGAGCCTCACTGGGTAGGTCTGCCAGGGACGACACTCTAACTCCGACAGCCCCAGTGACTCTTTCTGTAAAATGCAATCCACTTCAGTGTAGTCATAAGGAAACTTTGACACAAAGAAATAGAGAAGTACGGGATGTCAAATGACGAGCAGCATGTGGAAAAATACCAGGCTACATATGTGGAGTTAGAGGTTATGCTGGGAGCCAGTTTTTGTTTATTTGTCTTGTACTTGAAGGAAGCAATATTTAAAGAGGTGAGGGGAAAAGTCAGTTGATGACACTGGAGATAATAGAAGTCGAGACATCAGTGGGCAGAAAAGCGGGAACATCAGTAGGCAGACACATCTGTCAGGTTCAACAAAGCACAAGGTTGTCATGTCATGGGGAAGAAGAGGAGGAGTCTCAGTGCGGTCCTGCCAGTGGCTGGAATGAGACTGTATTTTATAGACAAAGGGAGGCAGCTAGAAAGCTTTGATTATAGGAATACTATACCTGTTATCTGATTTAAGTTTTTAAGACTTTGTTTATGGAGCCTGTGTTGTCCTTGAACTTGATGTGTAGTTGAAGATGACCTTGAACTAAATTCTCTTTCCTCTGCCTCCTAAGTGCTGTGTCCCACTGCAGATAGTCACGTGGTTCTGGGAAGAGTAAAGAAGAGTTCTTGTATGCTAGACAAGCATTCTATATTTTCTTATTATTCGTATTGAAAGAAGAGTGCTTTGAGGCTGTAAAGTGCAACAGTAGTGTGTCAGATCGCCTGGAAGGGGATGAGAGTAGGGAGGAGAGCCAGCAGTGGACTCTAAGCCCAGAGAGTGGAGTCCAAATGGAGCAGATGGAGACAGAGGTAGCTTGAGGGGAAATTACAGGACAACACAAGGGGTCAATGAACGTCTCGGGGAGCTGAAAGGGAGAAGGAAAAACAGGATAAACAATGAACTTGAAGACAAAGGCTGGACGCCTGCTCTGTGTCGGGAGCCATGGAACCTGCAGATGGCCTTGAAAACCAGCGTTCAGCGTGTTGTGGTCTCAAGGGTTAATTACAGGGCTTGAAGAGGAAAAGTGGGAAGAGTGAAGACATGGACCCAGGCTGCTGTTTCTTTGAGTTTTCTGTGTCTGGTATCAATAGAGAAGTAGAATGGTGGATTTAAAATATTTATGGGATGAGACGTTTTAGAGAAACAAAATATTAAATCGTATTTGTCACCTCTTAGGACCCCTAGAAGTACAGGAGAAATTGACACGCAGCAGCCTATGAAAGAAAAGACACAGCCATGGCAGAAAGAAGGGGGAAGCTCATCTTTGTTTACTAGACAATGTGATATCTGAGCAAAATTAAGCAAAGGTAGTGCCTGGAAAAATTATTAACAACCTGTCAAACTTCACTAATGTATTTAATCAAGAAGAGATTGTTGACAATTCTAGAATGCTTCTCCATGATTTCCAAATTTCTATTCTCTTAAAACATACAAGGATAATTCAACAAGGCAAGCCACATAGGTACAATAAAATTAAATAAAAATAAAAGAACAGGTATTTAAAAAATTATTCTCTGAGCTCAAGAAAATTAAATTGAGTAAAATAATATATCTTGAAAATAACCCAAGTATTAAAAATTCAATTTAAAATAGCACATGACTCAAAAAAATTATCAAAAGAGACTTTTAGGAAACATGTTAAATGGAAGCCACTAAAATATTCCCATATTACTGAAGGCATCTAAAGAACCCAGGGAGACACCCAGGTAGATACAGCTGGAAGAGAGAAGGAGCTAGCCTCAATAAACTTAGTTTCTACTTCAGAATAGTTAGGAAAAGCTTCCTCAGCATGGGTGGGCCATGCACTTCACCCCTGTACTCAGCAGGAAGAAGAAGCAGTTCTCTGTGAATTCCAGGCTGGGGAAGTCTCAAATCAAGTGTGAGACCATGCAAGGCTACACACTGAGACCCTGTCTCAAAAAAGATGCACAAGGGAAAGAGCAAAAGTAGCTTAAGTGACGAAATAATAAAGGTAAGGACAAAAGTGAGCAGAAGTAAAAGTGGTTAAATGGACCAATGAAGCCAAAGTCTGGCTAACTAAAGAAAGCAGTAAAAGTCAGTAACCTCTAGATATACAATATATACAAATTACTTACATTAATAACAAAAGAAAGGGCAGTTATTAAGAAAATAATGTAATACTACAAAAGCGTTTGACAGCTTGGGTGACCCGGACACAATCTTTCTTCAGCAAACATTTTTGTAACTGAGTTGATAAAAATAAACTTAATGATTCAGTATTAACTAAATTTAGCTCCTTATTAAAAAAAAATTAAATATAACATGCCAAGCTAAATGTCCTTCTTGAATTTTTTGCTGCAAACATTTAAGGAAGAAATATCATTATACTAAATATTTCATGATATATGGGGAAGGAGTATGCTAAAATTCAGAGTATAAGGCTAGTTTTTATGAGTTCGGGGGTGGGGGGAGTTTCAAGACAGGCTTCTCTATGTAGTCCGAGCTGTCTTGGAATTAGCTTTGTAGATCAGACTGTATTTGAACTCACAGAGATCCTCCTGCCTCTGCCTCTTGAGTGTTGGGATCAAATGCATGTGCCTCCACTGCCTGGTGTGTTTAAATTATATTTAGATTTAAAAAGGATATTGTTATTATTTATAAAATGTCTAAGCCCTTGTTTAATGATGAATAACTCCTCAGTGGAAGTTTTATGCTCATTTTCCAAAAAGAAAGCACACACACACACACACACACACACACACACACACACACACACACACACACGAAAGAAACAAACAACTAGTAGATTATTGCCAAACTGTATCTATCATAGATAGATAAGTAGGTGGATAGGCAGGTAGACAGATACATAGGCAGATAAATTATAGATAGATAGATGATAGATAGATAGATAGGTAGATGCTATGCAGATAAACGACAGACAGATCATTGATGACATTTAGAGAGATGGTAGATAAACAGGTTATCATAATCAGATAGGTTTTATTACATGGTGTGAGATATTTGCTTTTACGTTTAAAAAAAGCAATTGCTCATGTTAGGAAGTTTTAAAAAACACATGCAGGAAAATTCAACATGATAAAAATCTTACTGTGTTGGAAAAAATATGTTGGGAGTTCCCAACACAGCCACCTGCTGAGCGACAGGTCCCGCAGGAGAGGCATTTTCTTTCCATGAAGCAGAAAGGCCAGAAGAGCACTATTGCTCTACTATTTCTGCTGTGGTCCCTTACGCTAGCCAGGCAGGCTGTACTGTGGTAAGTCTTACAAAGAACAGACAAAATCACATTTCAAACAGTAGTTACCAAAGTTGGTTCCCTGAACTCAGCAGCATCTGCATCTCCTGGGACCTAATTAGAAATGCAAACATCCTGTATTCCTGATGGATGAGAGGCTGGGCTTAGCACAGACCCACCTAAGTGCCTTCTCAGGGCAAGGTCTCCTTCAGGGTGGTTGGTTGTGCTGTGCACATTAAGAGGCAGGAGATCAAGGCTCTGGGATAGCTTGGCTCAGGGTGCGTAGATGTGAACGCCAAGGAACTCGGCACCACCGCCTCACTTCCTTTTAGTATCTTTGGAATACCTCTTCATTACGTCGTGGTGTATGCAAGCTCTGCAATCCTCAGAGAGAAGCAGCTTGGTCTGGCTTCTGCAGCTCCTGACATCACTTAGCCTGATTGTATTTGTGCTCGCAGGCAGCTGGGGATCAGAAGTGCTCCTATTTCTGGCCTTGAGTCATGTAGCAAGGACAATATGCATTTCATTCCAGAGCTTGTTGCAATCTTAGTTCCATTATTGCAATTTGAGCGAGCAGTTTCAAGTAAGGAAGAAAACTATTTGTATGCATAGTCAGGATTCTAGACCCTGTAAAGTCAAGCTGATAAAACCCAACGTTTGTATAAGTGAGTCCATTCTAAATAGAGTTAAGCAGTTTTTGAGAAGTCTGTCTTTGATGTGAGGCAGCCAGATTTTAACAAGACCCACTAAATGATAGTGATATAATCTATTTTTATAATATGGGAATTTTATTAAAAAGGAATAATGATTTTCCAAGTTGACTGTGTATGTTTGCGTGGATGCACACATATGTATGTGACTGACAGAAGACAAACTCCCACGTACTTATTCAGGCACCATCGACCTGGGTTTTTGAGAATTTTGAGACAGACTCTACCAGTGGCCTGGAGATCACTGATTTGGCTAGACAAGGCCTTCAGTCTCCACCCTCTCACCTTACCCGTGAGGTTACAGGCATGTGGCCTGCACATCTGGCATTTCCTGTGGGTGCTGAGGACATAGCTCAGGCTGTAGTGTTTGTATATCAAGCAGGTTACCCTCTGCATCCTCGGCACAGCCTCTGAGTAGATTTTTAGATAGAAAACTCAGTCAAAAAATCTAGGTATTTTAGAGTTGAGATGAAGTGTTATTGGGGTCTCCTGTGTCTTTTGGCTGTCATCATACCTAAAACTAATGAGGTTTAATGAAAACTCAAATGTTTTTCTCAGAAATCTCTGTGCTCTAAGATCCATAAACTGAGACAAAAGCAGTTTCTTAGCAAAATGAGCATCAGGTACATTCAGTAAAAATGTTTTACTTTTTTCACTCATTGTAAACAGTGGAGCCTCGCCTTCAATAAAAAGACTGACAGCTAAAACATAGGATTTCAGAAAATAATTACTTTCAAATTAAGTGCCTGAATTAACTACTATTAACTAAAGGAAACCAAGAGTAACATAGTTACACAGGCAGATCACTGTGCAAATATACTTATGTATGTTGTAGGTCATTATAAAATTATTAAATGATTAGGTCTCTGCTGACTTGCATATATGAGTAGTTAACATATTCCCTGAAGCAATTTGTCTAGGGGCAGCTGTTCCTTTCCTTTTGATATAGTAAAAGATTTAAATAATTACAAAGAAAGCAAGTTACAAAGTTTAGATGTATATCCAACTGCATCTAAATATTGGCATGGCAGACCAGCCGTCACCTTATACTCCTGTGGTGTGGTCAGTGGCTGAGGTCAGGCTGATATGTGACAGGGGCGTGAGGGATGGTTGATTTGCTGTCACTCTGAAGCTAGGGCTTGGATAGCCTTCCCACCCCCACCCCAGCTTTAGCCCTTTCCGTTTGCTCACATTGTTTAGCTTAGGTACAGACAGTTGTCTCTGGGAGGAATACATTGAAACCCAGACCCATGTGCTCACCTTGCCATGGAGCTTACAGTAGGAAAGGCTGAAGGAGGATTTTATGGGAGAGGGGAGGAAAACTCACCCCCATCCCCACCCCCACCCCCACCCCCTTTCTCAGGCAAGGAAAAGGTTATCCTGTCTTCTATCAGGGAAGCTCATGGCTGTGGTTTGAAAGTGACATGTCTTCTGGAGGCTAACGTGTTTGAAGACTTGGTCCCTAGCTGGGGGTGCTGTTTGTGAAGGCTGTAGAAATGTAAGAGGCAGAACCTCTCTGAGGAAGTGGTACGTGTGGGGTGGGGCGTGAGCCAAGCCACACTTCCTTCCCAGTCTGCAGATGGCGATGCAGCCAGCTTCTTCCTGTCCCTGCTGCCATGACTTTTCCCATCACTATGGATGCCTTCACCTTCAATTGTAGCCAAACTATGCCCATTCTCCTCTTACTTGTTTCTTGTCAGGTATTTTTTCACAATCACAAGAAAAGTAAACAATAAATTTACCCTGAAAACCAGGCACCTGGTGTGTGTGTGGTGTGTGCCACGTGCTGTGGTGATGGTGTTGTAGAGGTCTGAGGCCTTGGCCTCTCTGCCAAATTGCAGGTCAGTCCTTGAGATGGAGGCGTCTCCTCAGTTTCTGTTCCTGATTTGTAAAACGATGCTTCAGAATTGTGGGGGTTTTGTTTTGTTTTGTTTCTTTGCTGTTTGGTTTGCTAGTCCTTTGTACACAGGGCATCTTTGGGAGTCAGATCCAGAGACCCTTGATCTTATTTAAAATTGCTTTATGGGAAGTAACTCTCACTATGCCTCGCCTGCAGCTCTCGGCACACCTCTGAAGCAGCCATAGAATGGCAGGGAGGAACTTGGGTCTTGAGAGGGGAGAGGCTGTCATCTCAGTAGAATCCAGTTCAATTCCCCGAGAAGCACTGAAGAATTCCAGCAAACTTAACAGCTGCCGAAGTTCTTTGTCACCTTTTCTAGGGACCTCATCACAACACCCCCAACCTCATTTATAAGGACAAGACATGCACTAAAGCCCTTGTCCACACACAGTAACGCCTGATTTTTTACTTATCAGATTGTAATTCAATCTAATGCTCCCACAGAACCACCCCATAACGCCACTGATGAAGCCAGGGAGGGGAGAAGGAGGAGAGCCATCAGAGTGGTCCCTACAGTTAATGTTGAGACAGTCCCCACACCGAGACTTGACATCTGTGGCCCCGTTGGAGAGGCCCACGGCCAGGGTCTTAAGTGTGCCTTCCTGCCCTCTGGTGCTGCTTTTTCTCTTAAGCCTCACACTTAGACTTTATTACCATCTCTAAGAACATTTCCAACTCCGCTTCATTACTCAATTTAGTCTTGAAATTCTTTTCAGTATCAAAGCCAGAAATCCTTATTTGGCCTTAGGAAAAGCCTTGATATTCTCGGGGAACTGCTTAGGCTGCGCAGGGTGGCAGTGGGGATCTGTGTCTCTGTCCCCTCGCGGGTGACTCTTCCATGAGCTTCACACACAGTCATGACTTACTTTTTATGACACTTGCAACATGACTCCAGTATGCTTTACTTTTCTGCTTCTAGAGTCTTCCGTTCCATCTTCTGCAGGCACCTTTGTTCACTCCGTAGCTAGCTTTAACTGTCAATTGGACACAGCTTGGAGTCTGTTGAAATTATTTTTTATAAAACACTGTTTCTTTTAGCTAATTGAGACCTTTTTATAATGCAAGGCTTCACAACACAATCTGAGCAGTTTAAGTCAGTTCTTAACTCTCTGTGCTACTTTGTCTTACTTCCAGCGAACATCCCAGCTACACTTGCACTCTGCAGCTTTCCTCTCCCCAGCTCCTCCCTCCTGATCTTCCTTGGACCTCTACCTTGGCCAATCCCCTGGCTGAATCCCCTACTACCTCTTCTAGCTCCTCCTCCTGTGGCTTGGCAGGAAGTCCAGCCCTATTCCATCCCCTGCTCATCCATTGGCTGTAAGCTGCTTCATTGACGTATCAGGGGGAGAAATGGAGAGCAGAGCTTATACAACATTTAGACAGGATTTCACCCAGACTTGGGGGGTGGGGGTACAGAAACCTGCATTTGAATTATACAATAACCTTATGCCTTCAGGAGTCACCCGAGAAAAAGCACCAATTAAGGAATTCCTCAGATCAGATTGTCCTGGGGGTCGGGGTCGGGGATTGTCTTGATGGCTAATCGATGAAATAGGGTGTATCCGCCGTTGGCGGTGCTATTACCTGGGCAGGTGGCAAAGGGTCCATCCGGAGAGCAAGCCAGCCAGCACCATTCCTCCATGGCTTCTCTCACTGATCAGCTGTGACCTGGGAGTGCAAGCCAAATAGAGCTTTTCCTCTCTTAAGTTACTCTCTGTCAGTGTTTTACCACAGTATCAGATGGAAAATGAAATTGTTGGGATGTGCAAGTAACTCTGATGCCTGCACCCGATGGCTTGGGTCATTTTTTTGCCGCTGGGTGGAGAACTGTGGACAGTGGGTGCTACACTGCTGTCCGAAGGACCACTTATGTCACCAAATGTGAGGCTAGTGGTGCCACTGGCCGACGGCCACGGGGTTTCCAGTGTGGCTGATAAGGCTCGGCTCATGATGCCTTTGCCCAACTGTGTTCTGCTGTGAACTTGCCAGATTTCTGCTGTGTCCCAAGAGAAGCCTGTTGTTCCTCTTTGGTCTATTGCTTTTAAACGTATACATCTGTAGTTCCTAAACTAAATGTATGGAGAGAGAGGGAAGGTCTCTAACAGGTGACCTGAGTCACCAAGTCCTGGGGTCCCCAGTCTGCCTTCCTCCTTTCCACACTCCCTGCCATTCCTGCTGAATTCCTTGGATCCCAAAGGCTGCCTTAATGTTCTCCTCAGCGTGCATTCCTGCCTCAGGCCCTCCTCCTAGCCCACTCTCTCAGCTTTTACAGAATCCGGAGGCCTTACTAGGGCAGGGGTCTCTCAGTTCCTTTCCCTGAGAACATTTACACCAGGAACCAGATGACTATGATGGCACTATTGAGGTGTAATTTTAAGATTCCTTTCCAGTTTCTACTGCAAGGCTGTCTTTCAATCCCTGGGAGCCGTGCCTTTGAAATAGAGCTATGGAAGATCATGTTTTGTCTCTTGTTCCCGTGGAAGATGAGGAGCACAGCCTTTTGCTTCTTACAGTAAGGATGTCTCTGTATGAAGATACCAGGAAGTCTCCTTTTCCTTTTGTTGAGAAAGTCAGTAAGGGAGTTCATCTAAAGCACCTTAGAGTTAGAAAATCCCCCCCCCCTTTCCCCCTACAAATTGAATCACTGTGGTGGCCTGGGACACTGCTTTCATTATCTGTTTTTAGTAGTTCACAATAGCAATTGTGTTTAAACTTTCATTAACATGTATTCATTATATAAACCAATGGCTCTCATGTGACAATTTTCACTCATATTATGGGTTTTGATGATGCTCACATCTCATTGCATTTTCTCATCTCTTTTCCTAGTCCCCATCTTCTCAAATAGTCCCCATTATACTTTTATGGTGTGTGTGTGTGTGTGTGTGTGTGTGTGTGTGTGTGTGTGTGTGTGTGTCCCCATCTGTCTGTTTGGGAGCCATAGGTATATACAATTAAACTTGGAGGGTCAGGAACAAAATTGTACTTTTCCCCCTAAGATCACAAATTCATGGATGTTGAAGGCTCAAATCACATATAAAATATTTTGCTTTATTACCACTAACGTTGACTGGAAAAAAAAATGGCTTTAGATTTGGGGATAGGTGAGCTGCTTGTGTACCTCCCTGACACAAACTATGGTAAACAACCATCGGACCTTCCCTATAGGTGAGTGTTGCCCTGTTAGTCTGCAGTGCATAGCAGAAAGTGGAGCAAAACAAGAAGTCAGTTTTATTCCCCCATACGTCTGTGATGGGACCTGGGTGATATGAACAAATGAGAGCAGAAGTGTTCCCTCATGGGCCAGTGAACATGTGGAAACATGACCTTGACACAGAGAAGATCCCTATGCAGTGCACCCTAAGGTGAACATATGTGCAGAGACTTCCCTTTCCATCATAAAGCTGACACATTCCCACCTACTGCTGCCAAAGGAGAGACCTGAACTCACCAAGTCTCCATTGTGCTGTGCCTGACCCTTCAGGCTTTACCCCCCAGCTCCCCTCGTCTCCAGTGTGCTGTGCCTGACCCTGTAGGCTTTACCTAACCCTTTGCTTAATTGCAACACTCTGGTCCCAGCTTTGCTTCCTGGGAGCCTCCCTGCCCCCATGCCCCAGCAAGCTTCCTGCTTGCTAGCCTTTGCTCCGTGTCTTCCTTTAACTGCAATTTCCCATTTCTCTTCTGCTGACAATCTCTTAATGATTATCATCAAAGTATCTTTATCACAGTGTACTTATGGGAATAGTACATGTTTCATTGAATAGACTATTAGTTGGTGATTGGTGATCATTAGTATTTCCAGGGTACCGTTCAAGTATGTACACAAAGCCTTCCACTTTTCCATCTGCAGAGTGGTCTTCCTCTGCTCTGCCCCAGGCAGCAGCCTCCACCTACTGCTTTCCTTGTCTGCTGAATTCTTTCACTGCACAGGCCTTCATATGGAGACTTCAAGCCACACCCCATCACTTCTCCACTGAGCCAAGAACCAACACATGATCCCACACAAGTGTTGGGAAAACTAGGTTAATTCCCTCACTCAAACTCAGGAGGCCTGCATCAGATTTCCCTTCAAAGCTTAGTTAAATCCCCTTACCTTTTCAGTCCTTCCCAATTTTGCTTCTGTTTACTCCCTCTTTCCCTCATTTTAGCCATATATACACAAGAAAGGTGGAGGGCAAAAATGAAGTTGCTAAGAGGATCAGTTCACTGCTTCTTCACCCTGGCCGCAGTTCTCAATGGCTAGGTGTTTGCAGAAGTCCTGGTCAGAGTTTCGGGACTGCCTGCATAGAGCTGGATGCTCGCTTGTTCTTCCAGCCGATCCTGTTCTGTTGTTGGCAACAACTCCTACAAGGTCAAGTAAGAGGACGCTGAAGAAGAGCTGAGCGTGGCAGGTTCTACCACTGCGAACGTTTCAATATATTAAAGCAATAATTCTAGTTTAAAAGATAGAGGGCGAGAAAAGGAGAGCTTAAATATATTAATGTGGTGGTGGGAAGCAAATAAATCTTGCCAACAATTTACAGTACAGCAGCAAATTGTTTTCTAGCCATTTTAATGAGAAGATTATAATTGAGGAAACAAAGGCTACTGTCTAAGTTCAGTAGTTTTAGCAGGACACCTCCTGGGGAGGCCAAGGCTAGTCTTTGCTAAGCAGATGAGAGCTCAGGATATTCTGAGGACCATTAGTAGCCGCTTCTAAGTGTGTGACTATACCTGATGTATTGTACAGGAGACTCCAGTGGCTGAAGAATAGAATCTTGGATCTCTGCCCACCTAACAGCCTCGCCTCAGTATGCAAGGGTAGCCTCTTCACAGGTGATCTACTGAATACAAGAAAAAAATCCAGACTCCGTACTCAGTAATCTGACTCACCATACTACTGGTTAAACTTGCTAGGACTGTCTTAGGAATAAAGAATTCATGAAAGAGATGTACCTGGGGCAGGGGCTAGAGTCAGACATGAATATTAAGTTTCGGTTTAACACATATTTATGTTAGTCTCTTTGTACAAAAACTTAAAACCACTTTTGAACCTTAACTTGTTTATTAAATAGAAAAATCTAATTCTGTTCATCTAGTTTACTCTGTATTATGAAAAACTCTGGAAAGTGTAAACCAGAGTGATTTGGGGCTACTGTAGTCCCCAGCTAGTACTTGTAGAACACAGACCAAAACTTAGGGCCTGAGATGGGGCTCAAAGTTTCCATGTTACCTGCTGTCACAGGGAAAGGGTTAGGGTGGCGACATCCTCATCCTGCCTGCTGCATTTCAGTTCATTGTTTACTGGCACACAGCTCATGCCTGCAGTCCTGTCAAAGTCTCCAATAGCAGGACCTTCCCTAATGTCATTCTCTGGCCCTGGTGTGTTCTGTTCTGCGGCCTCTGAGCATTGCTTCCCTACTGCCTTGCTGAGGCACAGCACGGTGCTAGTCAGTTTCTCCATCACAGAAAGAAAATGCCCCAGAAATCAACCTAAAGTAGAGTCAGTCAGTCTGTCTATCTATCTATCTGTATATCTATCTGTATATTTATCTTTCTATCTATCTATCTAACATCTTGCAGTCCTGATTCCAGGGATCTGTGGCTTCTAGAATGTGGTAAGGAAAAATTAGCTCTTCAAGGGGCATGTTGTTATAAAAACTTCTTATTTCAAGGCAACCAGGAAGAAGAAAGACAGACAAGAAGAGATCCTTAGAGACCTATTTTTCCAATCAAGCTTACCTAGTCTTGCCACCTTTAAATAATGCCATCAGATTATAAATCAGTTGATGGAATTAAACAATTGATGAGTTCAGATTTCCCACAAAACCTCTAGGAGATTGGATCCAACAAGTGACCAAGACTTTGACACATGAGCTATTGGGGGCAGATTCCTACCTAAAATAAGCTACCTTGGGGCACAGTACACAGTACATGGTTTACAGTACACAGTACATGGTACAAGGTACACAGGACACAGGGCACAGGACATAGGACATGGTACATGGTACACTGTACACAAGACACATTACATAGAGCACAGTACATGGTACACACTACACAGAGCATAGTACATGGTACACAATATACACAAGATACATGGTACATGGTAAGTAATATACAGTATAGGTAAATGGTACATGATACACAGAGCATAGGTACACAGTACACAGTACATGGTACACAATACACAGTGCACAGTATATATACATGGTACACAATACACAGACCACAGTACATGGTACATGGTACACAGTACACAGTTCCAATGCATGGTACACAGTACATGGTACACGGTACATGGGACATGGTACAAAGTACACAGGACATAGGACACAATACATAGAGCCATCCCTTGTCCCTTTCTCCCCGTCCAAAGGCTCATAACACTTTATCTGCCGAGGTTCTGCTTGCTGAATTCTTTACTATTTAAAACATCCATTCAGGAAATGATATTTTTATAATACATAATTTTCTTAGTGAACTAATGAATATATTACTAAGTCTGCAAACAGAGGCTGCAAATTGACAAGAAAAATGGAGGGAGAAAAGCAAACCCATTTTCTTCTAAAATTAGTACTTACACAACCAGTAAACTTTGAATGATGACCCACAAGACACCCTCTGGTAATTTCTCTGTAGAAAGTTTATTGAAATAGATGAAAAGTGAGCTATACCAAATGACTTGTGTGAGAATGTTCATAGCATCTTTCTAATAGCCCTAACTTGAAAAATGACACAAACGTTCTAACAAGAAAGCGAATAAACAAGTGCAGTTGTGTTTTGAATGAAATGTTACTGTGCAGTGCAGATGAGCACATAGCTGGTGCATAGTCAGCGATTTCCAGTGGCAACCATGTTATAGTGAAGGGACACACACGTTCCTAACAACATTCTCAGAGTTAAAAATTTAATCAGTAACAGATGTCAAAACACCCGTTGCCGTGAGGTGATGGATGCTGCTGGTAAAGAAAAGATTGAGTAGAAAGTGAAATAAAGGATTTTCTGGAATGATAAGGGTAACTTCCTTTATTGCGGGGCGGCAGGAGGGCAGTTTCACAGATGTATCAGTTTCCAGTGCTCATCGAAACATACCTAAGGAGATACACACTTTTAATTGCGCAGCAATTTAAAATATAAGCATGTCCTCAATAATTACCAAGAGTCAGATATTTAGTAGCTTAGTAAATGATGAATAATAAATACTTACTAAATAAACAGCTGCTCTGCTCAGCCTTCTCTGCTGGGAGTGGAAGGTCTGGAAGGGGCCGGGACACCTGAGTGGTAACTCAGAGAGCGGTTAGCAGACCTTAAGCTAGTGTGAGGTCCACATAAGATGAGCAGTGACAAGGACCACAGTGGGAAGGACACTTTGACGGGGGCCTCACAGCCTGAGAGTTGCCTGGATGTTTGTGAGAACAGGGGAGTTGGAACGTCCCCTTTGTGGTAGGTTGATAGTTACCTTAGTTCTTTCCTGTTGCTGTGTCAAACGCCTTTGATAACAGCACCTCAAGGGAGCAAAGTCATACTTGGCTCTCAACTCCACATCACCATTAATCTCTGCTGGGAAGTCAAAGGGGCAGGGCAAATCAAGAGCACAGAGCAATGGAGTAATCCACGCGTGCCAGTGCTTAGCATGTTTTCTGCACTTCTGTGCAGTACAGGACATTAAACTTCCAAAATGGTACAGCCCATGTTAACTCTGAGATTTCCCACCTCAATTAACCCAATTAAGGTGATTCCCTCCTAGGCTTGGGTGAAGGTCAGCCTCCCAGGAGGCTCTAACTCCTTCAGGTTGGTTGTTAACCATCACAGTGGGTTGGGTGATGGGCTTCCATTGGAACCGAACACAAAGATGGGTGGAGGGAATGATGCCAGAGCTAAACTGAGGTGAAACGGGCACAACTGAAGAGAGGGAATCAAATACTTCATAATGGAGATGAACACAGGATTAAGGAGAGTCGTGTTGGAGCACAAAGGCCATGATTTAGTTTGGGATGTGCTTACTTCCATGTATGGATGATTAAGTTCAGTGTCTGTCATAGAGGAAAAGAGAATTCAGTGTTAAATTCTGAGCAGCCTCTGCGTCTTCTGTGTATTGTGGAAGTAGGTTAGGACAAAGCGACTCACAGAGCAGGTAGCCTTCCTGGCACAGCTTGGTTGACACTGCATCTGGTGCTTTTCTTAAGAAATGCCTCATATGTGTCAGTGTAGTCTCCGGCTCAACATTTGCGAATTCCTTAAACTTATTTTAGGCAGGAATGAGGTAAAGCAAAAAGAGATGGCATAAGCAAGGCTGCCTTTCCTCTGTGAATTAGAAACAAGGTTCTTGGAAAGTGGCAGGGAACAAAATATATCAGTCAGCTAATGAAAGCGAACAGGGTTTAAAATAGCTGCCTCAGAGAATCACAGCCTGAATAGGATGGTGAGACGGTGAGCATCACTGAGAGTCACTGATTCCAAAGCCAAACACTTGAAAAATGGTTTGGTTTCATGAAATGATTAAGGACTTACACTTCTTCTCTATATGACATCATTTAGACGAGTAATACTCATTAGTACACATAAACTGATTCGTTTCCTTAAATTGCATCATTCAAGTTTGCATTCATCAGTTTGGCCCTGTAGTAGACTGATAAATCTGAAGAACATGTTTAAGTATATTTTAGTATCTCCAAAAATGTTGACATTAAAAACCTTTAAACCCTTGATAAATCAAACAATTTCCTTGAGCTAACACTTCGCCAGTCATACAAATGTCATCAATCAAAGCCAGAAGCGTTAAGGATTTAAGCTGAAAATAAGGAGACATAGAACCAATGGGAGTGCTGGAGCAATGACACCATAATCCATAGTTCAATTAGGAGAGTGCCTTACCTTCAGAGCTGGGAGCCACAGTTGACTGGAAGGGAGATAAAGGTATCAGCAGGAAGGTGACAGAGGATAGCAAGTCAGGGTACTTCATAAGAAGAAAAAAAACGTTTGCTTGATTTATGCACTCCATTACTTTAAGAGGTTTGTTAAACATGAAACGAAGGGACTCGTGTGTGCGTGTGCGTGTGTGTGTGTGTACTTGTATATCCCATGGCGTCAGGTTGCCAGGCTTGACATCAAGAGTCTTTGACCTGCTGGTCCATGTCACTGGCCCGGACACTGTTTTTGTCAGATACCTGTGGTCTTACAATAATTTAAAGTATCAATATTAGTCCCTATGGATGAGCAGATTATTACAATGAGTCTCAATAACATCTGAGAATGTGAATTTCCCAGATTAGAGTTTTCAAAAGAAATGCATTGATATGAAGCATAAACTGTGATTCTGATTACATAGGAACCTCACAGTACTGATAAGTAAATGTGGAGATGATAATGTCAAAATAGTGTCCTAACTAGTGATCGGTGAAATAACGCCAGTGATCTTTTGTATTTTCACAGTTAGAATGTCACCATAGCATACATATGCATATGAAGTCTGAAAGATAATTTAATAGAATTAGAGATGTAGTAAGCAATTTGATAAGTAATCTTTAAAATGGCAAAGAAAACCACTATGCCTACATAATTCTTTTCAAAAATATTTTGATTTTTAAAAATTTGTTCAGTATATATCCCTCCCTCCTAGCCTCCTGGTCCCACCCTCCCTCCCTCAACTCCCTCCCCTAGCCCTCAGAAAGGAAGAGCCCCTCCCTTAACATCTGCCCCCAGCCTGTCAAGTCTCATCTGAACTATATCCTCTTCCTCACTGGCCTGGCAAGGCCTCCCCACTAGGGGGAAGTGATCCACTAGTAGGCACCAGAGTCCATGTCAGAGGTAGCCCCTACTCCTCATAGTGTGTGATTGACAAGGAGACTGCACTGCCTATCTACTACATCTGAGCAGAGGGTCTAGGTCCTCACCATACATGATCCTTGGTTGGTGCATCAGTCTCTGCAGCACACTCCACTCTGGCCCAGATTTGTTGGGTCCATTGGTCTCCTTCTGGAGCTCCTGTCGCCTCCAGGTCCTTCTATCTCCCAACTCTTCCTTAAGACTCTCTGAAAGCCACCTGGAAGTTTGGCTGTGAGTCTCAGCACGGCTTCAATCCCATGCTAACTGAAGTCTTTCAGAGGAACTCTACTGTAAGCTTCTGTCCTGCTCGTTCTCTTCAGCTGCTTCTGTTGTTTATTCTAGTTGCCCTTATGAGTGAGAATCAAACATTCTCCCTAGGGTTCTTCTTGTTATTTAGCTTTTTTATGTCTGTGTATTAGAGTATGGTTATCCTGTATTATGTGGTTAATATACTCACTTATTTTCTTATAAGTGAGTATATACTATATGTGTCTTTCTGGGTCTGGGTTACCTGACTCAGAATGATCTTTTCTAGTTCCATCTATTTGCCTGCCAATTTCAAGATTTCCTTGTTTATAATAGCTGAGTAGTAGTCCATTATGTAAATGTACCAGAGTTTCTTTATTCATTCTTTGGTTGATGGACACCTACATTTTTTCCAGATTCTGGCTATTATGAATAAAGCTGCTATGAACCTACTTGAGCAAATGTCCTTGTTGTATGGTGAGGCATCTTTCGGGTATAGACCCAGGAGTGATATAGCTAGGTCTTGAGGTAGCAATATTCCCAATTTTCTGAGAAAGTGCCAGATTAATTTCCAAAGTGGTTGTACAAGTTTGCACTTCCACCAGCAATGGAAGAGTGTTCCCCTTTCTCCACATCCTTGACATCATGTGCTGTCACTTGAGTTTTTGATTTAGCCATTCTGATGGGTGTAAGATGGAATCTCAGAGTCATTTTGATTTGCATTTCTCTGATGACTCACGATGTTGAGCATTTTAAGTGTTTCTCAGCCATTCTATATTCCTCTGTTGAGGATTCTCTGTTTAGTTCTGTGCCCCATTTGTTAAATCAGATTATTTGGTCTGGCGGTGTTTAATTTCTTGACAAGGATGTGGAACAATAGACACTTTTATTTAATACAGGCATTAATGAAAGGAGGGATGGTCAAGTTGGAAAATGTATTGGCGGTTTCTTATGAAACTACACATATGTTGCGATGTGGAAATGATCCTCATGAGATAGTTATTGACAACCATGCTGATTAGGCCAATTAGAGTTTTTCGAGTTCAGGCTAGAGCAGTCTGTTGGTGCCTGGTCTCAGAAGTGAAATGTTTTTAAAGATAAAACCACCATTACAGCAGTATTTGAGGTGGGGGTTACATTATGAGGGATTTGGAGTGGTCTAGGAACATCTACTTTCATTACAAGTCTCAGCTTTATCTTTTAGATACTATGTAATACTATGGACATGGTCAAGGTCATGGACAGTCCACAGAGCATTGCTAAGGCTGGAGAGAGGGACTGAGAGTCTAGAAGTGTCTGAGCAGACACAAAGTTGGGATAGGTGTGACCTTAGTCATTTCTATATGCTCCCATATCTTGCTTTTTGAGAAATTTGCAAGTTATACCAAAACATTTAAGTAAACAATTGTAGGAGCTTCATTAATGGTTTCCCAAAATCTATAAACAATCAGTGTATGCACTGGCAAATTGATTGTGCTATATCAAGACCACAGTAGATGTTTAATGGTCTATGAACCTATTAAAATGGAAGGAATTCAATTCATAGTTCTAAGTAGACAATGAATGTAGTGTTTTATTTCAGTTACATGTCATTTTAGAAAAGGCAAAAGTACAGAGACCATTAAAAAGGCAGTTTTTTAGAAGTTGAAGGCGAGGCAGGAGTAAGTAGACAAATTATAGTGGATTTTTGGAAAGAAAAAGTATTTGTTATAATGGATATAAAAGAACCTCTGCTGTTTAACATCAGTAGTAATGGCCTTAAGCAAAAACAAAATAATCTACTTAAATGCACAAATGAAATAAGGAGACATTTCTACAGCAACGATAATACGGCTAATACTACCTGGAAAGCTGCTCAGATCCCGGATTGACTATCAGCCCATATGCAAATGGAACCACAGTGATTTACCACATCAACCCACTATAACACAAACAAAGAACACAGTAACTATTTCAAGGATGGTTACAAAGAGGCCATGGTTCCGAAAGAGAGCTAAAGAGTCTACATGTAAAGGTCTGGAAGGAGGAAAAGGAGGGGATAGATCACGTAACTAAAATCTCAAAAATAATAAAAACAAAAAACCCCTCACATATATCAAGTATTTCAACAAAGTTAGAGATAACAGAACTCCTGGGTACTGTTGACAGGAATGTAAACTGGTGTTTAATATTATATGAAATTTGCAGGCAAATGGATGGAACTAGAAAAGATCATCCTGAGTGGAGTAACCCAGATCTAGAAAGACAAACATGGTATGTACTCATTTACACGTGGATATTTGCTATACATAAAGGAAAACCATGCTACAATCCACAGACACAAAGAAGCTAAGTAACAAGGTGGGTTCAAGGGGGTGCATGTGAATTTCACTGAGAAGAGGAAATAGAACAGAAGTGTGGTTGGGTGGAGTGAAGAGACTAGAAGAGTTGAGGATGGAAACGGGAAGCATCAGGTTTGGGGAGGACAGGGGGGACAGTGCTGGGAAAGACAGCTGGAATGGGGCCAGGAGTCTCTGGGACAAGCTAGAAACCCAGAGCAATGGAAACTCCCAGGAATCTGAGAGAGTGACCCCAGCTGAGACTTCTAGCAACAGGGACTATGGAAGCTGAACCGACCACCTCCTATAACTAGGCAAGACTTCCAATGGAGGTCCAGCTCAGCCACGCAACCTTTGACCTATGGCTTGCTCAGCTCCGTGCTTCTTGACTACACACTGAATGTGAGTAGCCTCCTTCTCCGGCTGCCGCGCCATCCCTGCCACTGTGTGTCCTCTGGACCTGTAATCCCAATTCAATATTTCTTTTCTTAAGTTGCTTTTCCTGGTATTTGACCTAGCAATAGGAAAAGTAATCAGTTGAGGAAGAGACCTGCAAACATCTCTTCTTTAGCACATTTTCCTGGTTGGGAGAGCATCTCAAATGACACATCTACCATGTATTCCATTTCCTCTTGTGTCCCACGGTATACTGCTTGTCAGTTCACTGTAGTTTCTCTTTTCTCATTTGTTGTTTGCGTACATACGTACATCACTAATTTTTTAGAGAGAAAAGTTAACCTCAGGACGGAATTGGATAATTATAATAGAGAAATAGGATTATCATTGGAATGTTCTTGTTTTATGGTTATAATTGTTTGCTTAGTGTCTTTATTTGTAGATTTTCAGTGTAGTAGTTACTGGTGCTCCATTCCAATAAACATATAACTGGATAAAGATTTTATTTTATGAAATGACATATATATGTGGGGGAATATGTATAAACATGTGTATATGTGTGTATATATTTACATTTGTCATAAAACAATATTTGTTAAGTAATCTACAGTAATTTTGAATTCAGAAATTCCCAGATATGCTAACTTACGAATTGATGTTGTGGGTATCTGAAGATACGACATATAAAAAAGCAGTGCTGGTGTATCAGTGAAAAACGAGCATGTTTTTATTACAGAAATTTAATAATCCTCTAAATTAACTTTGTTGGATGTGAAGTGAACCTGAATGCTGAAAAATTATGTTTTGCCCCACCCTATAGCAGCCTGCGTCTAGAATCTGTCTAGCATGTAAATAAACACTTGAATGGAGTCAATCATTTGGTAAAAGTGCCATTTAGTGAACTGTGTGTGCAATTTTCTAAATGGCAGCCATGAGGCCCTACCATAATTACAGTTCCTCCGTAACTGCTGTGAAAAACATCTACTAATCAGGACCAGAAGCTTTTATGTATTAAAGCCATTTATAAAAAAAATAACTTTAATTAAAAGTTAAGTGTGTTTGAGGATAGAAAGATCATCCCTGAGCCCATCTGTTTGTTAGTCTTTGTAATCTTCTTTCTTTACATTAAATGGCAGAAGAGTGATGTGTTCAAAGCCGTGAATTGCGTTAACGTTATGCTGCAGTAAACGGAGCGGAGCAGATGCTTCCGGCTCCATGTGCTGCAGAAACATTCTTGCAAAAATTACCAAAAGAGGCAGCACTGACACACTGATGCAGACTCGCATGCCAAGCCTGCCTTATAGCAGAGCATCCCAAGCTAAACTAAATCCACAGCAACGATTGTTCTCAAAGGCCTCTTGAATGAGCTTACAATTCCATTGTCAAACATAAGTTGGGACTTATCACTTATGCACTCAGAGTCCACGGATCTCTCCATAACTTTCTTCCAGTCACTTACTATCCTGCTTGTTATATCAAATCCAATAAAACACGGCGTTGCTTATGTGTTTACTTCTAGGTGCAGAAGGTCTGCAGTGTCTACAGGTTGAACCAAGAGGTCTTGCTTTGGTAGAGGCTTCTGTTCTCTCCTGAGATGCTGCGCCCTTGACAGAACTTCATCCCAGAGGGGTCTTTCGCTTCTTCTTCTTTAAATATATTTTATTAATTTATTCATATTACATTTCGATTGTTATCCCATCCCTTGCATCCTCCCATTCCTCCCTCCCTCCCATTTTCCCCTTACCCCCCTCCCCTATGACTGTGACTGAGGGGGACTTCCTCCCCCTGTATATGCTCATAGGGTACCAAGTCTCTTCTTGGTAACCTGCTGTCCTTCCTCTGAGTGCCACCAGGCCTCCCCATCCAGGGGCTGTGGTCAAATGTGAGGCACCAGAGTGTGTGTGAAAGTCAGTCCCCACTCTCCACTCTACTGTGGAGAATGTCCTGCCCATTGGCTAGATCTGGGTAGGGGTTCGATGTTTACTGCACGTATTGTCCTTGCCTGATGCCATAGTTTGCACAGAACCCCTGGGCCCAGATCCGCCCATCATAGTGTTCTTCTTGTCAGTTTCTAGGACCCTCTGGATCCTTCTATTTCCACATTCTCCCATGTTTCTCTCACCTAAAGTCCCAATAGGATGTTGTCCCCTCTGTCCCACTTTCCTGGTAAGTGAAGACTTTCATGGACATGCCCCTTGGGCTAATGTCCAGATTACATTATTTTATTTGCATTGTTTCCTTTTACTTCTCCAGTGGTTTCTTAACTGTCACTAGATTAAGGGCGCTACCTAGTGTTAAGCACTGTATTAAGCGAGCCTGGTCTATAAAGCGAGTGCAGGACGGCCAAGGCTACGCAAAGAAATCCTGTCTCAAAAAACCAAAATAAAGCCAAACCAAAACAACGCCCGTGCCCCGCTATATCCATATCCATATCCATCTTCATTTGTATGTAACGAGGAGAGAGAAGGCTTTACATGGCATAACACATTTGTTGGGCCTAAAATATCTTCCGTTACTTCATCCTTAGGGGAGACAGCAAACGTTCTGCCCTCATCATCTGATGGTATCCAGACCCTTAAAATACATGTCAGAAACAATGAGGGCCAGCCCCATTGGCTTTTCTTTTTGTAGTTTAGTCTAATAAATTAGTTGTCTGACACATGTATTAAACTGGGGACTCTCTGCAGGCACACAATGGCTGAATCTCCTGCTGCATATGGAGCTGCACTGAGAGTGTAGGGCTTGCTTGCTTTTGACATGAGGTGAGGTAACTGAGACTAGATCACAGATTTGTTTCAATCAATACAGCATCACTTCGCAGGGCATACTCCATCACAGAAGGATATGTGTGAATGATATTTGTTACCAAAATAGTAAAAAAAGTTTTTGCACAAAAGTAGATGTTGAGAAATTATTCTCATGTAATCATTAGATTTATATTTTGACTCAAAATCCAACCTATAGACTATGAAACAAGATTATATTTTCATCTAAGATACCAAATTTAGACTGTTTTTAAGAGAAAAAAAACAATCATTCATTTAAAAAAAACCCCTAAAATTGGAATTTAAAACATAGTTACTGATCAAAGTTTTTTTAGATGGAAATATAAAAATAGAATGCGGAAATATCTGTAGTGGAAAGATCATTGCAAAGTGAAAATTTAATGACTGCTTAACTTATCTGTAATTTATCTTAGAAAATATATTCAGTAAAAAGGAGAGGTTTAAACACTAAGCAAACTGCTAGTAAGGCTAAGAATAAATTTTATTCCTGCTATTTTGTAATGGAAACTTAAAGTCTCCCTTTGTGGTTGCTCTGTGGTTTATTTAGATGAGCATCTTAGAGGATACTCATAACCACACAACAACTAGGATGTATGAATAATAACAATTTCTTGTTTTCTTGGATACTTGGAAATTTGGTGTAGAAAATACTTAAGCTTGTAACTGTCCCTGCTGGCGACCAGTGGCAGACACTCCACAGTCATATCTGTGGACAGTTTGTGGTGACTTATTCTTAGTTGTCAACTTGACTACATCTATAGTTAACTAATCCCCAAGTGTCTGGGTAAACCCTGTTAAGGATATTTTTAATTAAATAATTTGAAGTGGAAAAACCCACCCCAAATCCATATGTTTTGAGGTGGAAAGATACACCTTAAACCTGGGCCTAAATAATGGGCATAGAAGAAGGAAGCTCTTGCTCTTTTCTTGCTAGGCCTTGTTCTTGTAGGCAAGTTTGTTCCTTCACTAGCACTAGTGCCTACATTTTTGGGTTTCTTGTTTATACTGAAGACCGTCTGAGACATCCAGCCTCATGCAATGAATAATTACTGGATTATCGGACACGGACAGCCATTGTTGGACTTGTTGGACCACAGCCTGCGGGCCACTCTAACAAATATTTTTTCTTTCTTTCTTTCTTTCTTCCTCTCTCTCTCTTTCTCTGTATATATCATCTATCTATCTATTTATCGATCTATCTATCCTATCTATCCTATCTATCCTTTAGCTATCTGCCTACAATATCTATCTATTTATCCATCCATCCATCCATCCACTCACTCACTCATTCATCCTATCAGTTCTCTTCCACTAGGGAGCTCTGAGCAATACACATGTTGCATACCTCAAGGTTGAACATGTCGGCGATGCTGCGAGCCAAGTGGGAATGGCTGAAATGCAGTCACTGATACAGGTACCCGTGTGTGTTGTAAAGAAAGAAGAACAGAAAGTAAGTGGCTTTACCAGTCTAAATACTAATTATACACCAGTGCCAATGCAGTATGTGGAGCTCAAAATAACTTAGTGCAATTCATTTAGACCAACAAGGTGATCATGAATCACTCAATGCAAATGGTGCAAGACCTCAATAGCATCAGCTACAGGGAAGGGGAACAAATGTTCTAAAAAGGAAAACTCTGAAAAAGAGCTCAATTCATGGAAGTCTCTCTTGACTTTGGTAAATCATCTCACCAGTTTCTTAGGTAAGAAGACATGGGTATTTAGGTAGAACAGAATCAAATCCTTTTGAGCTTTTATTTATATAGTTGTGACTCGACCTCTTACAAGCTGCATATGACTCCTATTTTGTAGTGCTCATTCCATGCAATGGGCTATTTAAAAATAACACAGGCTTGGGGGAGGGTAAGTGATTAATTTGGCACATGATCAACCTAGCTGCTCTTCGAGCTTGTTTCTAGAAACAGTACTCCTGGATGTCAGTGAAATGTAGTCAAATTTGATTATAGCTCATGTTACAACTGGTTTCTGTTTCTAGGTCATTAAACAATTTGTGTGTTTAAAATTCTACAAATTTTCTCAGTGTTTAGCATAACTCAGAGTTTATATGAGGTTTATTGTAAAAACATATTCTTAACATTTTGTTAGAATTTCTCAGATGTATATTAGTATAAGAACAATTGTGAGCTTCTTTTACATCCATAGAAGACAGTATATGTTTTAAACCACTTACATAGATGGTGGCTGCATACCACTATGTACTTCATAGTATGATACACACAGATATTTGGCATATCAGTTATTTCCACTACAGAAATAGAAGTGATATAACACTGTATATAATACCCATCTGAGAGTTTAGTAAATTTGTTGTGTCAGTTTGCATTTAAGAACAGTTCATGAAGATAGGTCCAATTAGCACACGGGCATTAGCTCTCAGACAGGGCTGATGAAAGTGGCTCTGCTGGTGAGCCCTCTTGGAAATTCCTTCCCCGCAAAGCAGCTCGAGGACAAAGCCCCTGGAGGGAGAAGTACTTACTCAGGATTTGATGTGGATCATGAATGACCTTGAGTGAGCTATTCACCTCACCATCATAATATGTTTTACATCTAGTTGCCACAAAATCCTGCAGCTGAAGATCTTTTTGTGAATTGTCACTTTATGCGAGTGTGTCACATCTTGTATTAATCCACTGTAAACATCTGAAAATTGTTTTCCAAAAGTACAATACTGATGGGTTCCAGCCCTAAACTTCGTGTTTAAGTTATAGAAAGTTTGTTGCCCAGAATGACAACTTAAACATAGTCACAGGTCTCCACTGAGTCTCTGTTTGGATTCAGAGATGTGGGACAAGATGCTGGGGTCAGGTACATAAAATGAACTATCATATCCCAGTCCTGATCTAAAATAACATGCACTTGTATTTATTTTCAAAAAAGAAAATATTATTTGTGACATGATTCTTAATCCATTTCTAAAACTTGCACACACACACACAAAAACTGAGACTTCAGGTGCTAATGGATAAGAATAAATAATAATAACTTCTGAGTGATGGGAGAGATGACAGAGAACAAAGTATGCTCAGATGAAAATGGCTCAGACTCAATTATTGAATAGAAACCATCATATTGTTGACAGTTCAGCTAATTGATGTAGCTCATTAGTGCTATGATTTGTGTGTAGCTGTGGTTGTAAGCACAGGTCCTCCTAGGGAGCCTCCTGTGTCCCCTCCCCATTGCTGTGGTTGTAAGCACCAGGCCTAGGAAGCCTCCTGTGTCCCCTCCCTATTGCTGTGGTTGTAAGCACAGGGCCTAGGGAGCCTCCTGTGTCCCCTCCCTATTGCTGTGGTTGTAAGCACAGGCCCTAGGGAGCCTCCTGTGTCCCCTCTCTTCACTGTAGTTGTAAGCAGAAGCCCCATGCCTGGCTTTTTCAGTGGGTGCTGGGGATCAGACTCAGGTGTTAATGTTTGCAAGGGAGATATTTTGCAGGCTGAACTATTTCCCCATCCTCAAGTATCATCACTTTAAAAACACCTTTTGGGCCGAGTTATCAGATTTCTACCTGATTTTATGAGATTAATAACAGTATCTAGTACCACTTGAAATCAGGGATGGAGGTAGCTCTAGAAGTTCTTATATTGAACAGCATTGTTTTAGCTATCAGGGTTATTTTATTTTTCTATATGAAGTTGAGAATTGCTCTTTCAAATTTTGTAAAGTATTGTGTTGGAATTTTGGGAATTGTGTTGAATCTGTAGATTGCTTTTGGTAAGATGGCCATTTTTACTATGTTAATCCACCAATCTATGAGCATGGGAGATCTTTCTATCTTCTGATATCTTCTTTAATTTATTTTTCAGAGGCTTGAAGTTTTTGTCAAACAGGGTTTTCACTTGTTTTGTTAGAGTTACACAAAGGTATTTTTATATTATTAGTGGCTATTGTGAAGCATGTTGTTTCTCTAATTTCTTTCTCTGCCTGTTTATCATATATATAAAGGAGGGCTACTCATAATTTTGAGTTGCTTTTGTATCCAGCCACTTTGCTTAAGTTATTTATCAGATGCAGGAGTTCTCTGGTATAATTTAGTGGGTTGTTTATGTGCACTATCATATCATCTGCAAATAGTGATACTTTGACTTCTTCCTGTCCAATTTGTATTCCGTTGATCCCTTTTAGTTGTCTTATTGCTCTAGCTAGGACTTTATGTCCTGTGTTGAGTGGATATGGCGACAGTGGGCAGCCTGGTTCTTTCCCTGATCTTAGCGTGGTTGCTTTAAGTTTCTCTCCATTAAAGTTGATGTTGGCTATAGGTTTGTTGTATATTGCCTTTATTGTGTTTAGTTATGTACCTTGCACCCCTGATCTCTCCAATACTTTTAAGATGAAATGATGTTGGATTTGTTAAAGGCTTTTCAGCTTCTAATGGGATGATCATGTGTTTTCTTTTTTCTTTCAGTTTTTTTGCATATGGTGGATTGTGTTGATAGAATTTTATATATTAAACAATCCCTGCATCCCTGTGATGAAGCCTACTTGATCACGGTGGATGATATCTTCGATGTGTTCTCAGATTTGGTTTGCAAATATTTTGTTGAATATTTTTGCATTAATGTTCATAATGGAAATTGGTCTGAAATTCTCTTTATTGAGTCTTTGTGGTTTAGGTATCAGGGTGACTGTGGCCTCATATGATGAGTTTGACAATGTTGTTTTTGTTTCTATTTTGTGGCATAGTTTGAGGAGTATTGGTATTAGCTTTTCTTTGAACGTCTGTTAGAATTCTCTACTAAAACCATCTGGCCCTAGGCCTTTCTTGGTTGGGAGACTTTTAATGATTGCTTCTATTTCCTTAGTGCTTAAAGGACTATCTAAATAGCTTGTCTGATCTTGGTTTAACTTTAGTAAGTGGTATTTATTTAGAAATTCATAAATTTAATTTGGATTACGTGGAGGACAGGATTTTAAACAGAGGAATATGCCTGGACTGGACTACAGATGTGCAGATGTACAGCATGACCCACAAATGGGTCCCTCAACACTGGAGTGGTGCTGTCTCTGACTCAGTTGCTTGCCACTCACTGGTTCCCTTCCCTCTAGCTTGGCTGCCTTGTCAGGGCCCAGTGGGAGAGGATGTGCTTTGTCCTACTGAAAGTTGAAGCACGTGAGTGGGTTGGTACCCCTCAGTGGCCTCCCATTCTCTGAGGAAAAGGAGATGGAGAAATGAGGGCGGGGATGCAGACATGAAGGTAGGACTGGGAGGAGAGAAGGTAAGGGACTGGGATCAGACTGTAAAGGGATTAAAATAATAAATAAAAACGATAGTACCTATAAAGCACAATTAAGAGATCTGATGACATCTTATTTAATATATTCTTGTGTAAATGTTCTCTCTTTCCCATTCTCTCTCTTGCTCTCATTCCCTCCCTCCCTCTGTCTCTCTCTCTCTCCCTCTCTCTCTCTCTCTCTCTCTCTCTGTCTCTGTGTGTGTGTGCGCGCGCGAGAGTGTGTGTGCGTGTGTGTGTGTGTGTGTGTGTGTGTGTGTGTGTGTGTGTGTGTGCGCGCGAGAGCGTGTGCGTGTGTAGGGGGTCTATACTATACACTGAACTCAAGGCCTCATACATACTATGCAGTCACTCCACCTCTGAGCTATATCTGCATCCCTCGGGATTTGAATACATTTAATATATAAAACTAAATTGATACTTGACCAAAAGAACCATTGTTTTCCTGTTATGAGCGTGGCCATGAAGTTGAGTGTTTCCTTATTTCCTGTAAGTATGTACAATCACCTCTTCTTAAAAGCCTTAGATTGTATTTACCCTGTTATCACTGAGCACATCAGCGTTTTATGCCTAAAACCAAAGAATACACTCTCAGAAGAAAATGAAATTCTCTGATATTTGTCAGATTAAATGCCTTCTTGTCGTACTGGCTGGGAGATGACCCTTTTCATGTTCTCTCTGATCTTCAGGAGATCTCTAGCTCTCTAATTAAACAAGGGAAGCGCAAACATCCTGTTCTGTGCCGCCTCTGGGGTCTCAGTTTGAGCTCCTTTGACTTCTCTTCAAACGTGTTCTTCAAGCTGTTCAAATTAGTCAAATTAATGTCTGACATCCCATGCAATCAGAGAGGAGACTTTCAAGTTCTCACGAAACCAACACTCCAGCTTTGCTTAGATAAGGCAGAAAGGGACAGATTTACAACCCAAATTACTTCATTTTTGTACTTAAGAATACTGATATACTTTTCTTGTCGAATGTTTCTGCCTAGTCTGTGTATATTTGTACATGCATGCAGGTGTGCCTAGGCATGGATATAACATAAAAGTTTTATATGTATGTATGTATGTATGTATGTATGTATGTATGTATGTATGTATATGGAGTCGATAAATAAAGTCAGCAGAGGCAACGAGACAGTGATCACATGCAATCTCCATGACCAGCATTTACATTAACAAAGTTGTTCTTACTTCCCTGCACCTGTATCTGCAGTGCCATGTGTCATTTCTTCAGCAAGTCTTGATGGTGGCTTCAGTTTCTTTTCTCTTTCTTTTTTTTTTCAGGTGATTTTGAATTCATTTTTTTAAAGAAATATTTTATTCATTATAATTTATTCACACATTACCTCCCGATTGTTGTCCCCTCACTCTTATCTTCCCGTTCCCACCCTCACACCCTCTTCGGCCATATTCCCCTCCCTTAGACCTCTGACAGGGGCCCCTTCTCCTGCACTGTCTGGCCACAGCCTATCAGGCCTCATTAGGATAGCCTGCCCCGCCTCTTGCTCTGTGTGCCTGCAAATCCTGCCAAGGGACAGTGATCAAATCATGGGCACCAGAGTGCATGTCAGAGGTACAGCATCCGCTTACCCCCTCCTCCCCAGTGGAGAATGAGCTGTCCATTGGCTATATCTGAACAGGGTTCTCTGTTCTCTGCACACATTGTCCTTGGTTGGAGCATCAGTTTGTGCAGCTCACCCCCCACCCACCTCCCACTGTGTCCAGATCTACTGGCCTTTGTGGTTTCCCTAACCCTTTGCGGAACTCCTAACCCTGCCTTGTCCTTCCACGCCCTCACTCTTCCCTACCACTCTCACTGGGACTCGAAGCTGGACTCGGGGTGGGCGGCTCCAGGTTCTTGCTAGAAGTCTTTGTGCAGTTTTTCTGGCCCATCCTATAGTGAGACAGACAGAGATATGGATGGAAGCAGCGTTCTGACCATACTCTGGTGATGACTGTGTCAACCAGAAGTCAGGGGACATGAGGGCAGTCTTTCCAACTCCCTCCTCAACACAAACTGCCTCACTTTAAGTTTTCCCCATGTACAACGTAACTGCAATAACTATGGTGATGTCACGGAGACGTTCTAGGCTGAATTTAATAGAGTACACGAATGGCATCCTGTAAGCACTAGCTACTTTTTGGTGAGACGTACACGTGACAGATGCCTAGATATGGGTGCTGTGAACCTGTGTGTACAAGTGTGAACTGTGTGTACACATGTGTTCACCTGGCAGAGAGACTGGGATGATGAGAGACCCCCCATCGGCACTGCCTGATAGCGTGTGCAGGAGCTGCCTCATCCAGTATTTACATTAATTTAATGAAAGCTTCCTTTAATCAGTCATGCCAGCCACATTGGAAGTGTTCAGAACATCTATGTTCAGTATCTACTAGCAGAGGAAAGCAGTTAAAGAGCAGGTTTCATCTGCGGGAGGCTATACAGGAGCGATTACCTCGAATAGCCGAAGATGTCTAATTGGGAGGCCGCCATCCCACATTTGAAGATCAGTGAGTGCATCTCAGATAATGATCTGAAAACTTTAACGAGTTTAACTGATATCTGGAAAGGGAATTCTTCCTTCAGAAATTCTATGAAACACTCATTGTTACTGTTTACATTTTTATATCAGAGGAAACTGGGCATCCTATCCCTTAAGAAGCAGGTCTTTCTAGGCATGGTGGTGTGCACCTGAAGGCCCAGTGTTTGGAGCTTGAGGAAGGGGCATTGTGAGTTTTACATTAGATAGGATTGTGTCCAAAGGGTTCTAACATGGGGGGAAGTGGGTGGATCAAGAGGGAAGGGGAAGAAAAGGAAAAGACAGGACATGGCTTCGGGAGAGCTATGCTTTGTAAATAATTTTCCATGCTTTTCTCTCCTTTTCTTTTCCTTTGTGCTTCTCTTCTTACTTGGCTCTTGGACAGGGTATAGCCAGCCCAGGCTAGCCATGAGCTCACGATGAATGATCCTGAGCCTCTGACTCTTCTGCCCCACCTCTCTAGTGCTGGAACTGCAGGCATTCATCACCATACCCAGCAGGGAGCCTTCCCCGCCCCCCCCACCCCCCCACCCCCGCTTAGAACATTTGTTATATCATCTGTTAGTTACTGTACAAGATGATTGTAATGAGACAAAGATTTGAAAACATGTTTTCAACTGTCACTTTTCCCAAGCCAGAGGCACAGAGTTCCAACTTCCCAAGTCATCCTTGTCATCTCCATGAAATAGAAAACAAAGAGCAGCAAAGAAAAAGAGGAAGGAAGGAAGTCTTACGGATAGCTGGTGAGAAGCTGGAGCAGTGCAGCCCTGGGAGCATCCAGTGGGTGAGTGCCACAGACACTGACCAGAGCTCCTATGTGGTTCTGGGTATATATCCAAATAACATGAGTTATCATTCAAAAAGTTGTTTATTATAACTTCTGAAAGTTGTCCACTTATCAGCAGATGAATGGGCAAATGAGGCTTTAGTTCAGACATAAGGATTAAAATTATATTGGAAGTGGATTGAATTGAGGATTATAAATTTAGTTACATAAACCTCACCTAAGACAAATATCACTTTTTTCATTATATGTACTATCTCTCTCTCTAATTATATCATTTATATATCTTGCTGTCTTTCTATCATTTATCTATTATCTACTTAATTTATTTATCATCAATCTATCATAATCAATCATCTATCATCTACAGTCTATCTATGTATCTATCTATCATCTATCTAATCTACTTATTTATTTTCGTGTCTATGATCTATGTGTTCTCCACCTATTCATCTGTGGTATAATTATTTATGACTATATATTTTTTCTCTATTTATAACTTCTCATTCATCTGTTTATTTATACTGAAAAAAAAAACACGGAGCTCTTTGCGAACAGGAAGAGGACCAGTAGAAGAAGGGCAAGGACAAGACAGAGGAACTTGTCACAGAGAACACAGGAAACCTATATGATGTATTTGTGCTAAAATGCCATAATAAATACAGTTAATATATTGTAATAAAATTTTTTTACAATCTCCAGATTGAGTGCTTGGCCTGGGAGTCACATCAGCTATTTAGACATTAACAGAACAGTGAGAGCCAATCCTATGACTCTTAAGTCGAATCCTTTCCCAAGTGTGTTGTCATCCCCTTTACCTCCCTCATACATGCGAGCATATACTTGGTGTACCGCTGATAAATGTGAACCTTACAGAGCTCACAGTCAAACATTCCCTGAGCACAGTTAAGACAGAACACAATCATGGCTATGCCTTTCACCTCTCCGCAGGCAAGACAGGCTTGATGAAGCTTCATCCTGAGCTGAGCTTCTGTTTTTGTCTCTTTCTATCTTACATTATGTCAATAGTAACAAATGTTTAACTATTTGGCTTACTGGTGTTATGACAGTGCTACAAATCTTCTACCATCAATCATGCTAATGATAAAATTAAGACAATCAGAGCTTATTATTGGTCTTCTGAAGGCAAACTGCTCTTTTCAGAGCAGCCGCAGTTTCTTCCCTCTCTCCAGGCCGACTCTCCGTTTCGGCAATCTGCTCTTGATTGGCACATGCCATCTCCTTCACTCTGAACACCTTCCCTGCTATTTTTAAGTGACATTTTGATGGTTCATGTGACTCATACAAAGTTAATTATGCTTTTCACATTCAGCTCAACTTGTTGGTCTAATAAACTTACATAAGCAGAAAATTAGTGGCATTTGTGTAAAAGCAATGCTACAGAATTATCTCATCTCTAGAGAAGCATGGCTCCGATGTCAGCTAAAATGGCTCCCTCTGATTCTATCATCCTATCAATCATATCCTGTGATATTATTTCAAAGTAAGAGAGAAAAATGACATTGTCACATAAAACACAGAACACTATTTACACTTCAATAAAACTGTGCACCAGCCATATTTTCCAGGGCTATCTAATCATAAAAGAGACATGCCATTTATTCTCATAGGAAAGAGTAACGGGCCAAGAAAATTATTGCTGAAAATTCTTACGTTACTTATAGAATTCCTACTTTCCATGTACATAGGCAATACACATTTCTTGATTCACAAACAAGTGTCATTTTCATGCAAAAAGCTACTCAATGATGCATTTAAAACCCTGTCTATATCAGCATCTATGTAATCATGATGCTGTCATGTTCATAGATTATGTTTATCTACTTGTAGCAAACTTGATAAGAAATTTTAAGTTGGTCGATGCCTTTGTGGTTCTATAAATAGAATCAATTTTATTTTTAAAAAAAGAAATCCTGTTATGTATGTTTGAAGTAAGTTTGACATAGTAAATTAATCAGGGAATTTATCCCAATCTTTAGTCAAGGCAAATTACATATTACAATCTTTATATGATTGCTTGCTATAACAGGAGGCAGGATGACACAGGAATTAGTATTTAGAATGTCTAATTTTATCATCAGAGAGAAAGAGAGAGTGAGAGAGAGTGTGAGGGGGGGAAAAAGGGGGGGGAGGGAGAATTCCTTGGCTATATCATAACTAAAAATAAAACACTAAGAAATATATAGCTACAGAGATATAAATATTTCTATTGTATAAATTATTAACAACAATGAAAGAGCATCTGCGTAGGAAATTTCATTGGCAATAAATGAAACCAGTCTTAAACAGACTTAGTCACTGGGAACGGTAAGTGGCTGTGTGTTTTCTCTGAAAAGTTTTGAAGCTATAAATTAGTAGGCAGTTTCATTGGAGATGACAAAAAGCAATCTGAAGGAAACACCTTTATCACAAGTTGCCCATAGTTTGGAAAAGGAAACAGTTTATTAGGTTCTGAAAAATGAAGAGAAGCCAGAGTTGGGCAAAGACTAATGAATCCTATCAGTCTGCTGGGCTGCCATACCTAAGCGTTGCCAACCCACAGTATAAACAGCCAAAAGGATTGAAGCAGGCTGTCCTGATGGGATCCAATAGGCTGTTGCCAGAGAGTTGAGGTAGGAGGACCCCCCAATCAAAGGTCTAGGGGAGGGAAAGAGACAGAAGAGGGACGGAGGGTGGGAATGGGAAGATAAGAGCAATAATTTTCAATATTAGCTTCATTTTTTAGATAACACATTAAGTATATTAAGTAATATCTATATCTTAAAATAACTAGGAAATTAATAGTTATTTGAAGTGATACCTCTATGAGCTTGTAAAATCAGATATAAGTCAAGGATGAAAGACAAAATCTGTAGAAAATTTATTTACTGTTTTTAGTGTCTGATAATGTCTTTTGGAAGGAAAAGAGAAGTTGATATCTAACCTAGGCCTTGAATAACGTGAGAGGATTTGGATGCAAGTCTTCAAACTCAGTGCAAAAAATATCAGTCATTGGTAATGACTAGAGTCAAATAATTAGTATTTAGTTATTTAATTGAGAAGGAACTGGACTGGAGCCTACCATAGATGTCCACTGAAAGACTCCACCCAGCAGGGGATCTAAGCAGATGCTGAGTTTCACAGCCAAACTTTGGATGGAGACCAGGGAGTCTTATGGAAGAGTGGGGGATACAAGGGCCCGGAGGAGACGAAACTCAACAAGACCAACAGAGCAAACAAATCTGGGCCCTGCGTCGCGGGAGAGACTGCTGCACTAAACAAGGACCATGCATGGAAAGGACTTAGGCCCCCTGCTCAGACGTAGTCCATAGGCAGCTCAGTCTCCATAGGGGTCCCCCAGTAAGGGGAGCAGGGGGTCCCTGCCATGGACTCTGTTGCCTGCACTGTGATCACTTCCTCCTGGCGGGGTGCCTCACCAGGCCACAGAGGAAGATGAGGCATGCAGTGGTCAGTTGATAACGGGGGAGGGCTCCCCCTTTCTGAGGACTACAGGAGAGATGTGAGGAGAAGAGGGAGGGAGAGGAGGACCAGGAGGAGATGACAGAGGGAGCTACACTTAGGATGTAATTTAAAAAATAAATTTAAAAAAGGAAGCTTAAAAAAGATTTCTTTAAAAAATTAAAACGTCATTCAGGTTTATTCATTTAGGAAGTCTCCTTCCCTGTCTCTTCTCCTGGTCTGTCCAGCTTCCTTAGCTGAGGCCCTTTCTCCACCTCTGAAGCCACTGACCACACCTCTATGGCCTCTGTCAGCAGATTTTTAAATCTAACTTCCTGGTTTTTCTCTCTCCCCCCCCCTTCCCCCTCCCTTCCCCCTCCCCTCTCCCCCCTCAACTCCTCCCCTTTCTCCCTCCCCCTCACTCTGTCCCACTCTTCCCTCCCCTCTCTCTCTTCCCTTCTCCCCCTCCTCCTTCCCTCCCCCCTCTTCCCCTCCCTTTGCCCCCCTTTCCTATGCTTCCCTCCCACAACCAATGGTTAGCTGTAGCCTTTTTTCTTTTACTGCAGAAAACCTTTTCAGAATTAATATATTCTTTCTAAATATTTAAACATTAATGTCTTTCATATTTTTGAAGTTAATGTTTAAACATTTTATAGCAATTTTCAAAGTTATACATGATGTGCTTTCTAATGTTTTAATATTAGAGATTATTAGACTAGTATAAATTATAATTTTAATTTGAGATGGTATAGCCATATTTCTCACTCACAGAAAGAAAAGAGCATAACAACTTGATATCTACCATCATTCATGCTATAAAACAAGCTAGCATTCTTATACAATTTCTATATAGTTCCTTTATTTTTTCAGTTTTTTTGTGTTGTCTCATAGTTACATTTCTAATAATGGTTTGTATTATTGCTAATACAAAATGCTCTTGATATCAAAATTCTATATATTCAGATGTCTCTTAAAATACCACATAGACGTTTGGAAGATATAGTTAGTTCTGTTATTATTAATAAAGATATGAGAAAAACAATAAAAATATATTCACTGTCTGAAAATTTACCAGAGTGGTATTTTAATGAAAGCTCACCAGAGTGAAATGGATGAGATATTAAGTTTTCAACTAGTTCAAGTACTATAGCTTACTGTTAGAATTCAACACACTTGGCTTTAATTTTATTTTTAATGAAAATGCCTCAAAATTGTTGAATTAATTTTTAACCTTTAGAGCAAAGTGGCATTATTCAGATTATATTTTCTAGCTATACAATAGAATTTTTTTTCAAAAAATTAAATTATCTATTATTTTCCCAGTTGATTGTGTTTCCTTTAATTTATGACAAAATAAATAATCATGAATCTTAGAACTCACCAAAATTGTTCAAGAATGTGTTAAGCTGAATAAACTACTTGGAAAATTCTTCCCATGTTTTTAGAGAACAGTCACACTGTTGAAGACACTAGGTGACTATGACTTAGGGAATATGAGTAAGGAAGACACGTTCATGGTCTGCAGTGGGATAGTGATGCTACGTCAGACCCCACACCTGCAAGATCAAGAGGGACACTGAAGTAAGACTCCCATTTGTGACTTCACCGAATGTCTTCCCTTTGAGAAGTACTGAGATGTCATGAACACTCTGCTGTCAGCACTGTCACTGGCCAGCACACCCAACAGTTCTGTGGTCACAGAGCATGCTCTCAGTGCCAACTTCATACTGTCTGCCTTCCTCTAACTGAACATCACAGGCAGACCTCAAGGCACCATTCTCCCAAGGAGACCATATCAACTTTCCAAATGTTGGTGGCATTCTTTGCCTCTGACTTCTTTTCTTTTCTCCATTGTCCTTGCACAGTACTTTTTTTGTTTTAAGTGTTGGAACAGCCTTCCAACACACTCTACCTATTCGGTGTTGTCTTCTTCCAAGAAGTTTCCCAGTGCTGTGCAAGAGTGCATTTTGACATCACACTGGAAGATGTCACTCTGTCCCTCAAGATGAAAGTATTCATACTTTAAGCTTTGTTATCTAAGAGGCCTTCTTGACTGGATCTACAGAGAGTCACTCTGTTTCATTTTTCAGAATTCTAAGTTCTTTAATGTTCCACAGTCTTGCTCTGTTTTCTCAGAGCAGTCTCTCCAATAAGCACCCATGAATACAATATCAGCTAAAAGATGCCACTCAGACACCCCCTCCCCCCGTTAAAGGAACACATCCCAACTCCATCACTTTGCTCAGAATTGCTCCTGTGCCCTTCCCGTGGACTTCAATGCCGGCCTCTATCCAGCTGCACCCCAGCACATGCCCTATCTATCACACACGTTCTTCGTACCAGACTGAGCCTGAGAAAAGGATCAGCAATGCTTTTCATTATGTCCCAAGGGATAAAGGAAGATTTGGTTTAGTCAGCAATCATTTATAAAAATGAATTCATGAAATCACAACTTACTTTAGATATAACACCCCCTGTGTTCTATCAAGTTTCTAGTCTCATTAGAAAGGAAAGTAAAATATGATTTGAAAAAACTGTGATGAGATAATTTGTACATATTAAATACAAATTCTTGCTAATATATGCCAACCATAAGATATCTTATAATTCAAATTATATTTCTTTTAACAAAAGTAACTCATAAATTGCTGCATTCTCTTTTGCTTTTCAAGCTTGAAGGTCTGATAAGAAGGAAAGAAAATGTGAAGATTAATTTTCCATCTACATATGCTCCTTGATGATTTGTATAGAAAGGATGGGAGAGGAAGAGTAATGGAAGAAGAGGGAGGAAGAAGGAAGAAGGGAAAGAGAGGGAGGGAGAGAAAGGGGAGACAGACAGAAACTGACTTAGAATCACTCAGGACCTCTGAAATGCTTTGAATTATATTTTCAGAATAGAAGAATGATTCTTCTCTCTCTCTCTCTCTCTCTCTCTCTCTCTCTCTCTCTCTCTCTCTCTCTCTCTCTCTCTCTGTGTGTGTGTGTGTGTGTGTGTGTGGTGTGATAACTGAAAGCATATGAAGCAATTCACTATCTATTGCTGGCCAAGGTTTCATTATATTTTAATCATAAAAAATTCAATTAATCGCATTTCTTTGGAGTAATTTCTCATGTGAAAGTATTTTGGAGTTTACAATTCATCAGATTTGTAAAAAGTATGAGCCTCTTAAGACATATGTTTCTAAAAAGCATAGGCCTGTTGTATAAAAATGACCTTCAAAGAATTCAGGATGCTGCTGATTTTGCTCATTTTCTTCAGGCTCAAAGGTCCTGTTAGGACAAATGAGATTTGCTGAGGCATTTGCAATAATGTGATCATACAGCTTTTAATTTTATGCTGCCATTTCAGCCTCAGGAATAGGATAAAATTTCAAGCACTGCTTTGAGTATGTTGAGGTGTGTATGCATATTTAAAGGTAAAACCTATTGCACACTCAGAGTTCTGGATGCAGATCAGCAAATCACACCCAAGTCACTGTTTATACCAGCGTGTTTGAGAACCCAGCGTTATGATTAAGAAGAAGTATTTAGAAATTGTAGTGATGGTGTAAGCTACCATTTGCTCAACAGGAGTACCTGTATTTCAAATTTTATTTTAATTAGAACTTAAAACTATACTGAATACCTTTAAAATATTAGCATATGGATGAAAAATTAAATATATGCTATTATGGGAAACACTACGAAAATATTTTGTAAATCCATTATTTTATTGGAACAAGACCTAAAAATGAATTAGTTATCCCTCCTCTTTCCACTTTTCTCCCATCTTTTTTTCTTGCTTTCTTCGACCCAATCCCACAAGTCTTTCTCCCCCCCATTACTTTCCCCCTTCCTGCTTCTTTTCTTATTTCCATATTTATTTCTCCTTCATTTTGTATAATTTTGTTTTCTATTTTTTACATTAGGTCTTCTTTCCTATTACTTATTTTTTAACTTAAAATGTTTTTTAATTTTTTACACATATATTTATATTTTTATACATACATACAATAAACTACATACAGCAAGAAGAGCCATGAAACAATCAGGATTATGCAAATGTTACATTCTTAGTGTTTTGGCTATTTGTATTTAGCAGCCTTGAAGAAAACATCTTTCCTATCTTGGTGCATCCAAAATTCTGAACGTAAATCAAAACTCTCTATAATGTTGGAGCATCGTCTTCAGCCTTCTGGCCCAGTATAGCTGAGAGACATATTTGTGAGGCAGGAACTATTGAGGGTTTGCTTACCATGTCTTAGCAGAGTTTGGCCATCAACTTTGTGTGCATCCAAGCTTGCCTCTCTTTAGAGAGAATTCTGTCTGTGGTAGAAATGAGGACATTTTCCCCAGTTGTTTGTTTGCCATATTTGAAACCATCTTCTTGTTTTCTATTATTTTCAATGTAATTAGAAATTTCTAAAGCCATGAGATCAATTTTCAATGGCTTGACTTTTCTAGTATCTTGTGTTTTCTCAACCAGTGTCCCTGAAACATTAATTAGATTTAGTGAGTTCTGTTTTCCAAATTCAGCATCTTCCTTTGTGGGAAAGAGAACAAGTCTCCCAGAAAGAACATGTTTTTTTTGGGGGGGTGCCATGTGACTTCTTCTAGAAGACTCTGTCCTGACAGTCTCCTCACAGGTGTACTCTGTCCTGACAGTCTCATCACAGATGTGCTGTGTCCTGACAGTCTCATCACAGGTATATTGTATCTTTACAGTCTCATCACGGGTGTACTGTGTCCTGAGAGTCTTGTCATGGGTGTATTGTGCCCAGAAGAGTGTGTGTTTTCATGAAGTAAATAAACCTGAAGAATTTTCTTTTATGTGAGGAGAATGCTATTTTTCAAGTAATTTTCATCCCATCCAATGAAAATGGAGCTGTGTAACTGTACGGTTCTATAGCTATGTTCCTTTAGAGAAAACAACAGTTTTGGTGAAGCTGGAGTCTTCCTACAGTGACAGGTATCCTGTGGTGAGTCTGTCAGTGGACGCAACGACCCATCTCTGTACCACAGATGGACAGGACCTGATTGTGACAAATATCTCCCCTGCAGCAACTAATTATAAGACCCCCGACCTCCACTTTGACTTCAGAGAGAAATTCCCAGTGGCTGTAGCATATCCTCTTGGGGCTCTGTGCAGAAGACCAAGAATGATTGGATTTGAGAGAAGGTAATGTTTAGCCTCCACTCTAAATATGAAACAAAATTAGTACAGTGTTCATGTACCCGCTGCCAGACAGCTCTACACGTAAGGAACAAGGTCATTAGGTTCATGAAGAACATTAAATTGTATTGGCTGCTGAAATATAAGGTACCCAGTGGGATTACATTTCTTTGATATAGATGCTGTAGCTCTTCTGTTATAAAAAAAATAAAGGAGTAACTGTGGGCTGCAGAGATGACTCAGTAGGTAAGAGTGTTTCCTGACATCCTAATGCACCAGAGCTTTGTTCCCAGCACCCGTGTCCAGTAGGTTGTAACCACCTGTAACTCCAGTTACAGGGTATACAGTCACCTCTTCTAGCCTGCACAAGAACCTCTGACAACACACACACACACACACACACACACATATCATGCAGGCATGTACACACACAAACATAAAACAAAGAATAAAAAGTCTTTTAAGGAAAAGAATACTGTCCTGATATTAACGTCCTCCTAGATCTTGTCTTTAAATAACAGTAAAAAGCATATACTTGCAGAATAGAAAGTAGGAGAGCTGCTGACCTTGAATAGTATTGAACACCAGAAGTGAAAGGCATCCTGGTTTTGAACAAAATGAATTACATCTTTCACAGTTATTCAAGCAGATGGGTTTATACCTTGTCTCCACAGCTAAGTATGATGCCCTTTTGAAGAAGATATTTACTGTGTATTTGCTTAATGATACTGCCCTGCATTCTTAGCCTATCAACATATTTGGTTATATGACATTTTTGACACGTCTCAAATGGTGTTTAGGTTGAAATACTGAACAGAATAAGATAACTCTGAAGGCTCTGATCGCTCTGCCTTCCTCTCAGATGACATATAGTGCACTTAGACTAAAATGAAGCTAGCACTTTTGGCTCAGAAGCCAGTGCCAGCATCGATTGCCTTGACCTGTTTGCTATATGAATAAACCTAGAGACCAGTTGTTCAATACTTAATTTGCTAAGATAAATCCAAGACCTTCACATCAAAGACTTTTTAATTATATAATACAAAGCTTCACATGAATTCACATATCAAAGGAATATTAAATGCTCACTTAACATATTCAGTCCCTAAGAGGAGAAGTGAACAGGTTTTCTTATTACAAACATACATTACAAACTATTGCCTCATTTTAAATCTTCACGTGTCTTCTCAACATTAGAGTTCTCTTTTTGAGCTCACAAAGATGTGCAGAGAGGGGAGAGAAAGGTTACAGGGACCTATATTGACCCTGTCACTAACTGCCCTACGCTGTGTGACAATCCCCATATTTTCCTGACAGCTTTAACTACACCCTTATTTTCTTTAAGCATTTAAATGTGACTAACTGTCAAGCTGTTAAACTGAAGTCAAATACGATTTAGGTTTTTATGTTCCAGAAAATGAGGAGATTGTTAGAGAAGGGAAACAAACAAACAAACAAACAAAAAACCCACAAATCAAGTGAGAATTGGGTACTTTCTGAAAGGAGGAAAGGAGATAGCAGAGCAGATGAAGGTAATTGCAGCATCGATGGAGGCTGCAGAGCCCACCAGGACTATCAGGCTGGGGCGCAGCTCCACCATCTTTCTCATTCTCCCGACGACTTGACGGGGTAATGATATCTTAACATCACTCTAATGTGAAGAAAACCGAGGAACTGGGATGCTGAAAATTACAGACAATCATGTATCCAGCGAGAAGAATCATTGTGATCTGACCATCTTGAGCTCTGTGAAACCGAGAACGGAATGTGCACACAAGGCCACAGCTCCTTTTACAGAGTATGTGGCGTGCCAGATGAGGCACTGGACATAGGGTGTGCCAGATGAGGCACTGGACACTGATGCTGATGGAATTTGAAACTCAGAAGTTGGATGCTTCTGGGATCATCAATTGTTCTGTTTCCCTGAAAATGGATACAATTATGCTTCGGGGAAAAGTTTGGAAACTTATTCCTTTGCACATATTTTCCTCAGTTCCTGACTTATCAACAGCCTGTACAAAAGAGTTGCTTTCTTTTTTCCCCTGAAGGAGAGATATCCAAGGAATCTTGTAACTCTCCAATACTTATTCTAAAAGGTTTCCTTTATTTGGAAAAGTGAGGAGTGTAACTATTGGTAAACGATAGGGGGCATAATAGATTGCAAGTGATTCCAAGGTTATTTTGCCTATTAGGAACATATACCATTGGGATTCTTTTCACTGCATCCAACTGATGCTAAAACATAAATCATGATGTAAAATGTGTTATATATAGTTAGTATAGTCCATCATAAAAGAAACCAATAAGAGTGTTGCAAAATTTAGGCTGTGAGAGGAGTGCTTACTTCAGTGGCTACTACTGATGTTCCTTAGCTGAGGATGCTGAGACTGGCTGCCATAGGCTGAGTGAGGTGGTGGGATTTTGTTTTCTCCTACTGGTGAAGGCTGGGCATAGGGTTGGTGAGTTCCTTGGGGGGGGGGAGAGAATTTCCTCCTGGATTGGAGAGATCTGATTTCTCACTATGTGTTCCCATGAACTTCCTTTCTGCCTTCAAGTAAAGAGAGAATAAAGTCTCTAAACTTCGTTTATAAAGCCTCCCAGTACTGCTAGAGTGTCACCTTATGGCCCCACTGTATCTTAGTCATACCCAAAAACCCTTCCCTAGGAAAAGCTGCAGAATGTTCTAAGTAGCAGCATTGTGGACAAGTAAAGTTGTTGCTTGTTGCTGACTCTGATCCTAAGTACTCAGACTTTTTTTCATCAGTGGGCTACAACTATTACCAAGACTTTAGAAGATGAACTTTTAAAATTAATTTATTCAAATTACAACTCAATTGTTATTCAATCATGTATATCCTCCCATTCCTCCCTCCTCCCACTTTCACCCTATTCCCCTTCCTAGGTTTATGACCGAGGGGACCTCCTCTCTCACTATATATGTTCACAGGCTACCAACTCTCAGGAAGATGGAACTTTTAAGAATCATTTTTTCATCTGCATTTAGACATTCCACTTGGATGAAATATTCTCTTAGTCACATTCAATACTAATTTTATCATGGATTTCTTGCATCTTCACGAACACTACTCAAAATCAAAATTGATTTTTAGAAATTGCTGTTTTACCTTGTTCAGTGTGGCTATTATTTTAGAGGACGTCACTGAGTTCCTGCTTAGATTTTTACTCTGTAAACCCTGACCACCACTTTCTTTTAGACTTAATGTGAAAAACAACCCAAAGATTTGGATAGAGAGAGGTATTTCCACCAACTTTCCAGAAAGCAGGTCCACCATGAGGAGAACAGCAGGAAATGCCTGACTGTGGGGAGGACTGCCAGCCTCCTCTTTGGTTCTCCAATGCAGAGGTCAGCTCGCCTTTACGATAAAGCTCTAGACCATGTAACATCAGGTTGGTCGGTCTGGAAGTGCTCCTCTATCACAGAGGTCAGTCAGCACTATATGTCATTACAGCCCTGACCTTCATGTATCCCTATGACACAACAGGAAGTGAAGGAAATCCTTTAATGTCAGTATTGTGCACTACGGTTACAATATTTACTGTTAATATGTTCTTGAGTTCTAACAACTCTATTACGATGATGTTTCTAGACTCCGGGAGTCTTCTTTCAGTAACTATCACAAAATTTCTAGATTTAGAATTTTTTGTTTGTTTGTTTGCTTGAGATAGATCTCATACTTGGTTGTTGGCTTTTCCTTGAACTCGTAATATTTCTACATTTATAGCATAAGCTTCTGTGACTGTGGTTTACTGCTTTTGTGACTGCATTCTGTTTATTTAATGTGGCAGGAGCATTTATGAGCGTTTTAGTGTCTAAGATTCATATTATGCCAGAGAAGTTAGTCCTTGATTAACAGTAAAGCTAGTCTTTCATCTGTAAATTACCTCTCATGCAGAAAACTAAAAGCAAGCACAAACTTCTCAATTGCATATATTAGGTGTCTGTCCCCAGAGTAAATGAGAACAGGTAACTTTGTATCTCATATAATTAGTACATTTTAGGACTGGTGCAATCATCTTTCTTTTTTCAAATTAAAACAAAACAAATCCTGCTGGACAATAAACCACTGAAAGCTCCAAGTCAGTAGGAAGCCATATCCCACCTGCGTCTTATGACTTTGATTTATCTAGGATGATATGAACATGAAATGGGGAGAAGTCTAAACACTCTTCATATTTATATTTTTAGAAAGAAAGTACCTACGTTGGACTGATGGCTCAGCAGCCAAAAGCACTCTATCATCTGTGAGAATACGGGAGTTCAGGTCCTAACCACCTTTAGTGCCAGCCCTAGGGGATCCGATGCCTCCTCTACCATCTGACTGCCACTAGGATGCAGATGCATGTACCCATACTCATGTACATAAACATGAAATATGAATACACATGAATAAGATAATATATTTTGTAAAAAATAAAATATTAAAAATCATTATGTTTCTGGGAGTTAAAACTCAAATTGTATGTAGCTATAGATTATAGTCATGACACAATTAACTTTATAGTCTCAAATTCAGTAAAATACTTTGTTAATAGTAAAAAATGCTAAAATTTAAGTTTTACTAATAATTTTCTTTCATTAATACTAGACATATACTTATGAACTCAGATTGAAGAAGAAAAACAATTAGATTTTCTTACAATTTATAATGTATTAATAATTAGATTTATTTCTTTGTAGTTGAAAAATTATGATAGGTTGTATTTATATATTAATTGCTCAGACATGTCATGTAATAAAGGAAACAATTGGTAAAGAAAATGACTAACTTTTGAAATATACTCATTTTAAGCTATGGTAGCAATTATATTACTCTAAAATGAATATCAGATTTTATCCACTAAGTGTGCAAATAAATATTTTAAGGCATCACTTTATTTCTTGTTTCCCTCATCTAGCTCATCAAAAATTTCACAATATCACCTCAAGGTCTATGACAGGCCTGTCTCTATCTCCAACATCAGTGATCAATTTCTTTACTGAGCAATATAAAATGGTATTCAAGGTCACTGCCTCTGAAGTTAGGACCAAAACAGGTACCACCATGCGACAGTAATTTATCTTTTCTCCATTTTACTTTTCTTAGTTGAAATGTGGAGAAACAGGATATCTGTTTCAGAAAACTATTGGGAGACTTGGTGAATATATGTATTTCAGAAAAATGAGTGCCCCAGGAAAGAACTTCCAAGTCCTTTGTGTTCTTAATTACTGTTATGATCTTATACAGATTTGTGAAAAATCTGCACATTAGCAATTCAGATTTCTGATTTTTAACATTAAAAATAATCTAAGGGTTTAGAAATCTGGCTTTCACTGTCCATTGTCACAGATCTTAGAGGCATCGTAGCTAGACTTCTGGCTCAGGCCAATTGATACACAGTCCATGTATTTTCTTCTTGTGCTGTTCATGTGAAATTCTCCAGGTGAGTTCTTCCTGGTCTCTAAGCCTCTTATGGCCAAGTGCCTCCTATGTTCTCATCACTGGTAAAATCATAATGAACTTAAAACTTACCTATAAATACTATTTTCCTCTGTCCATTCTTTGGTTGAGGGACATCTAGGTTGTTTCCAGATTCTGTCTATTATGAATAAAGCTGCTATGAACATAGTTGAACAAACATCATCTTGTGTGGTGGAGCATCTTTTAGGTATATGCCCAGGAAGTATATGGCTGGGTCTTGAGGTAGCACTATTCCCAATTTTCTGAGAAAGCACCAGACTGATTTCCAAAGTGAGTATACAAGTTTGCACTCCCACCGGCAATGGAGGCGTGTTCCCCTTTTTCCACATTCTAGTCAACATGTGCAGTCACGAGTTTTTTATCTTAGCCATTCTGATAGGTGTAAGGTGAAATCTTAGAGTTGTTTCAAAAACAAGGAAATCTTGAAATTTGCAGCCAAATGGATGGAACTAGAAAAGATCATCCTGAGTGAGGTAACCCGGATCCAGAAAGCATGCATTGTATATACTTACTCATAAGTGGATATTATCCCAACATAGATGTCCTCTGAGAGATTCCACCCAGCTGGGAACTCAGACAGATACTGGGACTCACAGCAGAACTCTGAGTGAAGCCGTGAGAGTTGCGTGGAAGAGTTGGGGGATGGAAGGACCTGGAGGGATCTAGGGCTCCACAAGGAGACCATCAGGCCTGGAGGATCCGGACCCAGTGGGGGTTGGGAGACATGCACACACTGATGCTCTTACCAAGGACATTGCAAGCAGAGAACTAGACCCCTCCCTATTCAGATGTAGCTCATTCTCTACGTGAGGGAAGGGATGAGCAGGACTGCCTCCCACACTAACTCTGATGTCCCTCATTTGATCGCTGTCCCTTGGTGGGCTGGCCTTGTGGGCACACAGAGGAAGGGGGTGCAGGCTGTCCTGGTGAGACCTGAGAGGCAGAGGTCAGATAGTGGGGGAGGAGTCCCCCTCAGAGGTCTAGGGGATGGGAAAGGGCAGGAGAAGGAGGAAGGACGGGAGCAAGGGTAAGAGTGAGCAGGTAACAAGTGGTATGTAATAGGAATAAATTATAGTCAATAAAAAATTTTAACAGCTTACTCAAAAAAAACCTATTTCCCATCGTGTTGATATTTTAAATATAGGGTGTTATTATATAGGCCAGGATTGCCTTCAAGTTCTGATTTTTCTTGCTTCATTCTCTGGGGCATAGGATTGTAGATGTGTTCTACCATGCCTGGTTTTGCACTTATTTTTGTAAATAGAAGCTATAATTTCACCAGAGGATGAGTGTGATTTTAAATAAAAAAAACTCTTATAGAGCTTTAAAAAGTATTCACTTCTTAACAGCATTAACAACTGAAAAGTAGGTTTAAATTATGTACTAATTAAAATAATAAACGTCCGCATGTGGTCTTAGGGAAAACACTGACAACGTACTTGACACACTTGTTTTTGTTGTTGTTGTTAATTAGTATCTATTAATTTAGCCTGAAGTTTCCTGATATGTACATTGAAAACTGGCCACAGGGCTCCTGAGCAACTCTCCAACCCTAGCCTACACCATGGAACGCAGTACCAGCATGACTCACCCATCCCAAGGGCACGTGTACTGACTCAACTACACAGGGCAGTCACATGCAAAATTTCTGTTCCCTTTAACTGACGTCTTTAGTTTTGCTTTGTAGAACAGATTTTGTTCTAGAATCAGAAGTTGCAAGCACAAAAACATTTGAGATTTAGTGTAATAAACGCGGGGTTTGTTTATTCAGGGCAATGTAGAATAAAAATCTCACTCCTCGTGTGCAAAGGGAAAGAAACTTACTTTTGTTCCGGACAGATCCGTACTCATTTATGTTGTCACAGAGAGAGTAAATTAACGATCTTGTTGGAATTTTTTTAAGTCATGGGTAAAAGACTTGTATCAATAAGCCATAGACTGACATTTTTACTTCTGGGGAGACGTCTATGCTGGACGGTGACAGGAAAGGACAAGAGCATCAGGACACATGGCAGGCGGAGCGAGAAAGCAACTGAATGCAGAGATTTAGAGCCGTGTGTGCTAATCGTCCTTATGAGGACCATTTTTAAAAGGTTATGAAGAAACGTAATTATCAAGTAAGAATCCTAATGTTCATGAGCTTACACCATCAATTTGCATAGACATATTATTATCTTTCGCAAACTTCCTTGGATGACACAGAAGGCGCTAATGTTTCCAAAAACTCATCATCTACTTGTTTCAGTGTGAAAAGAAAAATAAATAAATAAATTGCGTATGGGTGTGCGTGGGAAATCTCTTAACTGATAAAGCATGCCCCCTTATCAGGATGAAGGTTCAATGTCATAAAAGAGATAATTCGTTCAAAATGTTAGTACCTCACATGAAACTAACAGTAAATCTCCCTAGGAAACTTTAAAAGCACTGGAATCAGTCGTTAGCCCTAGCTTATGCGGCACTAAAACATGTGAGTTGAGGGCTACAGGATTCATAGAGACAAACATCAGTATCAACCCCAAATTGCCACAGTTTTCCTTTGAAGCAGCCGCAGGGAAGATGTAGCATAATCATCTTCTGCATCGCAGAACAAAGAGCTTACCAGATTTTCTGATAATATCTTTCCATTAATTTTGTTCTTGGTATTTATTATTATTATTATTATTATTATTATTATTATTATTATTATTATTATTATTATTTTAATGCCCCTTAATTAAAATACAATTCCAGCACTTTAGTCTTTCCTGTTCCCCCCCTCCAGCACTCATTCTCAAGGCAGCCTATTTTCTTCTGTCATAATTATATTTATTATTGGTGTCTGTGAGTGTGTGCGCGCCTGTACAATGTTTGTCTGTGCTTTTCTGTGACGGTCTCCATGTGCTACAAAGAGACGCTTAATTGGCTAGGGATGCTAGCTACATTTCATGCGGTGGGATAAGATTTAGGATATAGCTGGGATTATGTTGGCCTAGCGAGTGGTAGTAGCACATTTTCTTCTTTCTTCCATGGCATCACTATCTGATAAGTTGGTCAGGTTTTTAGTACCAGGCATGAGGTCCCTCCTGCTGCGTGGACCTTAAGTTCATTTAGCAGCATGTGGCTTCTACCACCGAGTGAGTGACGACGCCTGCAGCATCTTTATGGCTCTCTTATCTCCTTGGCCATCACTAAGCATTATTGGTAAGGTTACTACTTAAGACTATTGATCGTTTCCTCCTCCAGCCACTTATATATAGTATCTTCTAGTAGCATGGAAACAAGACCACAGGGGGGAGACTTTTAGATTAGGACCAACTGTAGTCACCTATGTCACCTGTCCAAAGTGTGCATTGTCGTTAGCAGGGGACACATTCCTTCAACCCTGAGAAACAGCAAAGGGCAGCAGCAGGACAGCGTCAGTCTATGTTGTGTTAAGAGTCACTTGGACTACCTGGAGCACTCCAGGGTAGATTGCTTATGCCTAGCACTGGATTGTTAGATTGCTTATGCCTAGCACTGGGGTTGTTAGATTGCTTATGCCTAGTACTGGGGTTGTTAGGTCTTCTACGGTTCATGTGAACAACACTGTCTGCTCACATAACAGACTTTCATTCCATGTGTGTATGCACTTATGTACTTTATAGAGTTTTAAATAAATATAGAATAACAAGGTTTCTTGAGGGTTTATTATATAACCTTGCTGTTATTTGTCCCTGCTTCTATGTACATGGAACTGTGTGAAAATCCATATTAAAATTACCCACAGCATTCTTCACATAAAAAGAAATTAAAACATCCTAAATTCACATGGAGCCATAAAAGATCCTCAGTAAACAAACAAACAAACAAAACCAAACAAATGAACAAAACAAAACAAAACAAAAAACCCAACAACATTGTCAAAAACCATACTACTGACAGGAGTGCCATTCCATACTTTAAGATATATTGTAGACGTATATAGTAAAACAATATGGTAATGACACAAAATAGGCGTAAATAGGCAGAGCAATGGGATAAAATAGAAGACTCAGACAAGATTACTCATAGCCACTTCAGTTCGCTACTTGGCTAAGAACACACACTGGAGAAGAGATAGCGTCTTCAAGAAATGGTGTTAGGAACCTGGATGTCCACACGCAGAACAATGAGGTCAGGCCCCTCACGCCCCGCTGATGGCCTGCATGTGCTGCAAGGAAACTTCTTATCATGGGCGGGAGCTAAATGAAAGGGTGAAAAAAAAATAAGCAAATTTACATGGACTGTAGCTGATAAAGGACCTCCCTCATGTCAGCAGGAAGAGTCAATGTTATAAATGAGATAATTTATTTAAAATTTGACTATTTCATGTAAGAATCCCAATAAATATCTCCAAACAGTTTTAGAGAACACCGGATTAAGCTGTTAGCCTTGGTTTTATGTGTGGCAATAAAATCATCCCGCACAAGATGAGCTCCAAGTGGATCAGAAATCACAACGTGAAACCTGGAACCAAAACACTAAAACTGCTCGAAGAAAGCCTGGGCCTTACTCTATTAGATGCAGATTCAGAAACGGATGCTCTGCACGTCAGAGGTCCAGTGGCAGCGCAGCCCGCTCTGCACCCATGGAGAATTAGATTGGAAGGAGAAGCAGGCTGTCCTGCTGAGACCTGAGAGGCTGAGGTCACACGGTGGGGAGGAGCCCCTTGCCCCAGCCAGAGGTGCAGGAGGAATAGGACAGAAGAGGACAGAAGGGTGGCAGCCGGGAAATCAGAGCAAGAGGATAACAACTGGGTTGCAATGTGAATAAATTATAATAAATTTTAAAAAATTAAAAAATAAAGGAAATCCTGAGGAGGATTGCACTAGGGAAGAAATTACCGCTAACAATTGGCATCTATAGCTCCATAAACTTAAAGTTTATGTCTAGTCAGGAAAATAATCCATCAAGGCATGAAGAAGTGCACAGAATGAGAAAGTCTTCCTGGTATGCATCTGACAGAGGATTAAAATCCAAATATACAAAGAACTAAAAATAAATAAATAAATAAAAATAACAAACCAAAGAGTCAAAAAAGTAATAAGCCAGTTAAAAATGGGCTAGGAATCTAATAAGAGAGTTTTTAGTAAGATAAATAAAAATTACTAAGAAATACATAATTTTTTAATCACCTTTGCAGTGAGGAAAACACAAATTAAAACTACTTAGTGACCTCCTTTTACATCAGTCAGAATGGCTTAGATAAGAACTACCAATATTGGCAGCATTGTGGGGAATGGAGAATACATACTCATTATTTATGTGAATGCGATTTGGTGTGGCCATATTGGAAGTCAGTGTGGAAAATCTTTGAAAACTAATAATATACCTACCACATAAGTCAGCTCTACCACTCCTTGGTATATGTCTGAAGATTCAATATCTTACTCCACAGAAACTTGCCCAGCCACGTCACTGTTACTCTATTTAGCATCGAGGCAATGGCAGCAACCTAAATATCTTTCAGTGTGTAAGTGGATAGTGAAAATGCAGTACACATATACAGTGCAAGGCTGTTCGTGTGCGAAAGGAAATGAAGTCCTGAAATTCACAGGTAAATGGATGGGATTAGAAAGAGGAGCAGCAGGGTATAGCTGACGTGAGAGGCGAGCAGGGAAATCATGGAGTTCCACTTGGGTAGGGGTAGGGACGAGGAGGGACAGATGACACTATTCCATTATGGAAATGTGGGGGTACCATAATCATTAAAATAATTGACTGGTGTATTTGAAGGCACCGATTTCCCTGGGTGGATGAAAGCCTAAAAATTTAAATATATGTAAGTTAAGTTTAACTATAAATAACACTGAGGTCATCAATATTTATAAAGCAGTGATAATGACAGATAAGAATGATCACAGAAGAAAGATTCTTTAGAAGTACAATTAATAATAAGAGAGAATCCATACAGAAAGGTTGTGAGTATGGAGAAGCTTTTATGAAGTTGATATTCTTCAGGGAATTCTGAGGCCCAGCGTAACTCCATGCTTCAGTGTGAACCTTTGTCTGTCCGTCTTCCCTCTTCCGCCCGCAATGCCTCCCTCAACCTCTCCCTCTCTCTCTCTTGTCTCTCCCTGTCTTTTACACCTGGCATATATCTGTGCACATGTGTATGTGTGTGTGTGTGTGTGTGTGTGTGTGTGTTGTGTGCATGTGCACGTGTATATATGGCGGTCATTAGCCAATAATGGGTATCTTGGATCGTTTTTTGAGACACGGATTCTCCTGAACCTGCACTTCACTGACTTGGCTAGATTGGCAGGTCAGGAAGTCTAAACAGTTCTCACGCCTCTGCCATCTCAGCACTGGTGCTACAGGTTCGTACCTCCAGGCCTGACTCTAGGTAAGGGTGTCAAGAGCTGAAGGAAGGTCTTCACGCCTGTCACCTCCATACTAGCTTTCTTCAGGTTACATTTCTTGAATCTGAACCAAAAAGAAAGGTTGTACCTTCAGCTAGGAAGAGATAAAAGATAAAGAATTCACTCCAAACTCTCCCATGTAAACTGGCAAATGGTCTGTCCTCACGGGACCCGGGGTGTGGCTACTTGTGAAAGCTTCCTCAAGTGCTCATTTTTTTCCTTCTGCATAACAGTCTTCTGTAAGATGTCCCTTCCTGCATCTCACCTTCACCGAGCCCGCCTCCTCTGTCGATGCTATTTTCTTTGTTCTGATATTACTATTACCTGCCCCGTGTTCCCCTGGAGCCCTGCCCCGTGTTCCCCTGGACCTCTGCCCCGTGTTCCCCTGGACCCCTGCCCCGTGTTCCCCTGGACCCCTGCCCCGTGTTCCCCTGGACCCCTGCCCCGTGTTCCCCTGGACCCCTGCCCCGTGTTCCCCTGGACCCCTGCCCCGTGTTCCCCTGGACCCCTGCCCCGTGTTCCCCTGGACCCCTGCCCCGTGTTCCCCTGGACCCCTGCCCCGTGTTCCCCTGGACCCCTGCCCCGTGTTCCCCTGGACCCCTGCCCCGTGTTCCCCTGGACCCCTGCCCCGTGTTCCCCTGGACCCCTGCCCCGTGTTCCCCTGGACCCCTGCCCCGTGTTCCCCTGGACCCCTGCCCCGTGTTCCCCTGGACCCCTGCCCCGTGTTCCCCTGGACCCCTGCCCCGTGTTCCCCTGGACCCCTGCCCCGTGTTCCCCTGGACCCCTGCCCCGTGTTCCCCTGGACCCCTGCCCCGTGTTCCCCTGGACCCCTGCCCCGTGTTCCCCTGGACCCCTGCCCCGTGTTCCCCTGGACCCCTGCCCCGTGTTCCCCTGGACCCCTGCCCCGTGTTCCCCTGGACCCCTGCCCCGTGTTCCCCTGGACCCCTGCCCCGTGTTCCCCTGGACCCCTGCCCCGTGTTCCCCTGGACCCCTGCCCCGTGTTCCCCTGGACCCCTGCCCCGTGTTCCCCTGGACCCCTGCCCCGTGTTCCCCTGGACCCCTGCCCCGTGTTCCCCTGGACCCCTGCCCCGTGTTCCCCTGGACCCCTGCCCCGTGTTCCCCTGGACCCCTGCCCCGTGTTCCCCTGGACCCCTGCCCCTTTTCAGTCCATGCCAGTGATGCCACCTCATGACATCTCACGACCTGAGCAAAGGATGCTGAGCAAGTTTCTACCTCTGTTCAAGCAAATGTCCACAGACCGTGCAGCGTTTCTGTAGTGCTCATTGCTCATCTTGTTCTGCGTATCTGAAGCTTGGTGACACCAGTGGCTGGTGACATGTGACATCTCAGGAGGGCAAATGGAGGAGCCAATGGGAGTGAGCTCCTGGCCGGAGGCTCCAGAGGAGAATAAGTCCCTATCTTTGGGCTGCAGAGAGGGCTGACTCTTTGCTTGTGTAGTTTATAAGATCTCTGTTCTCTGGCCCGATGTCAGGTAGTGACCACAACAGATTGTACCCACGACTGAGTATGTGATCTGCTCCATCAGTAGCGCTTTGGATTCCTTAGACTTCCTGTTCTGTTACACACAGAATAAAGAACCTTTATACAAGGTTCTTGCAATACTTGGCTGTTCTGGATAAACCTTAAGATCAACTAGTCAGAGATTTCAGTCACATAAGCCGTGCAAGGAAAACCAGTCAAATCCTGGGAATAAACATGGTGACGCCATTCCTTTGGTATCTCTAACTTATTAACTTTCTATTATGTTCATTAATTATTTTGGGACCTTGTCACCTATGTCACAATTTTCCTACTCGTGATGTGTCTACACCATCTTACAGCTTCAGAAAGAATTAAAGCAAAACAAAACAAAACCTAAATAACCAAAAAACAAAACAAAACACTTGTTCTGAGGAGGTACACCAAAGTTCCTAGCTCAGGGCAGCTATGTCGGCTCACTCGCTCATGTTTAAGGCTCTAACGTGATTGGTGAATTCTTTTCATATATGCATGATAATAGCTGGAAGGAATCCTGTTCTTGGGAATTTTAAATCCCTGTATGTTGTACACAAGCTTCTCTTTTAAACTTAAATCAGTTCTACTTAAAAAAAAAAAAAAAGAATTGATATCTGAGCACCTTTCAGTAGAAGAAAGAGCAACAACTTAGTAATGCAACTTAACACTGCATAATCACACCTCTCTATTTCTTAAATGCTCTAGGAACAAACATGTTTCTAAATTCTCACTTTTGGATTTTTCCCTCACAAGGATCTATTCAAAAATTAAATTGACATCCATCTGGTATTGTAGATATGAAACATCACCCTTCACGTTGAGAAAGAACTCGTTGATCATGCCTGTACCATGCAAGAAAGCTGAATGAGTTCTGTGCTATCAGGGGCCACAGTGAGCAGAAAGAAAAGGGGCTGGTCATGGGGTGACCCATAAAACCTGGCAGCTCCAGCCTGTGTGGATTTGGGAGCCCACTGCTCTCTGCACCCACTTGGATAAATGCAAATGAAAAACCATCCAACTCTCCAATTGATACACCAAATACTCGTGAAGGAATACTCTGAGGGCAAGCATTGCTTTGTAACACATATGGCCCACCATCTGTTTAACCCATCTTCCAACCTCCAGGGTGAATACAGGATGCACTTCTCCAGTCAAATCAGTGTGTCCTCGGGGTCACAAGATAGGTAACAAAGGATATAGACTGTCTTAAAGAGCATTGCTGTACTTGCTTGTTGTTTATCAGTGGAAAGATGAAATTTAGTTTGCTGTTAAAAAAATAAAGTCTTCTTTGGAAGTAAAGATTTTTCATTGGCTACAATACAGTAATGGGGAGGCCTGGTGGCACTCAGAGGAAGGATAGCAAGTTACCAAGAAGAGACTCGATAATCTTAGAGCATACATAGGGGGTGGAAGTCTCCCTCAATCACAGACATAGGGGAGGGGAGAAGGGGGGAAGTGGGAGGGAGGGAAGAATGGGAGGAAACAGGGGAAGGGCTAACAATCAAGATGTAATATGAATAAATTAATAAAAAATGGTAAAAAAATGAATTAACACGCTGCTTACTAAGTTATTCTAACTAATAAATAGGAAAATGTTTCCCGCAATGAATAAAGTACGAAAGAGATGATGCCAGACGGTGGAAATAAGAAAATATGCATTGTGTATTTGGTGTTTCTTTTAAGTGTTTCTTTTCTAGGCAGAACATAACAATTTCTCCTGACTTTATCCACAGGATGGGAAAGTGATTTCATAGCAATCTCAGAGGTCAGCCACTTGGGTTACAGGCTTTTTTTTTTCTATAAAGTGTAAGTCTTTAAAACAAACACACATACCCGTATAACATGGCCTCCCCAAGGAGAATGTCTTGAGATGTGTAAGGAAATATGTTAGTAAAACCCCGGAAGGGAGGTGCTGGCGAGAGGACAGAGAGAAGGACTCTGGAAGATGTGGGTCGCAGCTGTGAGGATGCACGGACCAGATGCTGTAGAGTTCTGGCTGCCAGATGCCTCCAGATCTCTCCCACCACTTGCCAGGCATCCAGCAGCTATTTTTATTGCTGCTTCTGGCACATTGCTGATGTCTACTGTAACCTTCTATCCTCACTGATTTCTGTGACTCTGGGCTGCCTGGACCTCTTCCTAACTTCCTCACACGTGCTTCTGTCCCTATAAAATAAATTTAGCGTCCTGTGGAGATGCTCGCCTCTCTTTGCCATCCCCTGTTTCTATCCTTCTCTGCAATTTTCAGTCTTTTTACACTTAAATATTATGGCATTTAAGTGCCTAATGCATCCTCTATGTTTAAAATGGTTGCCATGTGTGCCTCTTTCTTCTTTCCCAACCCAAAATTACCTTTCTATATCATCTTTCTGAGGATAAACAAGAGTCTTCTTAAGAGTCCACTCATGTAACTCACACACAGCACATCGTTCTTGACTCTTCCCTTTCAGCCAAAATTTATGGTCCCCTGAACATTTCTTCTTGTATCTGTTTCCCAGTTCAGTTTCTCCGTGTCAAATTCAATGCTTTTGACTAAAATCAGATTTTCTTCTATAAAAGTTTTCTACTATTGTGATGAAGAGACACCGTGACCACAGCAACTCTTATAAATGAAAAACGTTTAACTGGGGCTGGGTGACAGGTTCAGAGGCTTAGTCCATTATCATCATGGTGGGAAGAATGGCTGTGAGCAGGCAGACATGGTGCTGGAGAAGGAGCTGAGAGCTCTGCATCTATATGGGCAGTCAGGAGGGAGGGAGGGAGGGAGGGGGAGACACACACACACACACACACACACACACACACACACACAGACAGACAGAGACAGAGAGACAGAGACAGAAGCAGACAGAGACAGAGACAGAGAGAGACAGAGACAGAGACAGAGACAGAGACAGAGACAGACAGAGACAGAGACAGAGACAGAGACAGAGACAGAGACAGAGACAGAGACAAAGACAGAGACAGAGACAAAGAGGGACAGACAGAGAGAGAGAGTGGGAGAGCACACCACTGGGCTGGCTTGGGCATTTGAAACCTCAAAGCCCATCTCGACTAACACACTTTCTCCAATAAGTCCATACCTAGTCTAACAAGGCCACAACATATCCTAATTCTTTCGAATAAAACCATTTCCTATGAGTTTATGGAGCTAGTTTTTATCCAAACCACCATATTATTTGTCATCCCTGCCTGTAACACTACATATACATACACATTATCATATTTGTAATATGTTAATTTGTCAGGTCAATTCATACTGCCATTTTTGGAAATCACTACTTATCATAGCTCTTTACTTTTTAGTCAAATTACCTCCCATCTTTAGTGTGACCTAAGTTCTTCATCATCTTCTCCTCTTAAAATATTATGTATAGTTTTTTTGTTTCTCAGCCATTTGATATTCCAATTCTCTGTTTAGCTCTGTACTCCATTTTTAAATAGGATTGTTTGGTTTGGTGGTGTTTAATTCCTTGAGTTCTTTATATATTTTGGATGTTAGCTCTTAGTCAGATGTAGGGTTGATGAAGATCTTTTCCTATCTGTAGGATGTCATTTTGTTTTATTGACAGTGTCCTTTGCCTTACAGAAGCTTTTCAGTTTCATGAGGTCTCATTTATTAATTGCTAATCTTGGGGCCTAAGCTGTTGGTTTTCTGTTCAGGAAGTTGTCTTCTGTGCCAAAGAGCTCAAGGCTCCTCTCCACTTTCTCTTCTAACAGATTTAGTGTGTCTGCTTTTATGTTGAGTTCTTTAATACACTTGGATTTTAGTTTTGTGCAGGGTGATAAATAAGACTCTATAGACATCCAGTTAGACCAGCACCAGTTGTTGAAGATGCTATCGTTTTTTGGTACCAAGTTGTTGGTCACTTCCCCCTGGCGGGTGGGCCTTGCCAGGCCACAGAGGAAGAGGATACAGGCAGTCCTGATGAGACTTGATAGGCTGGGGTCAGATGTTAGGGGAGGAGGGCTCCCCTTTCTGAGGACTAGGGGAGGGAGAGGGGAGATGAAGGAGGAAGGGTGGGACTTAGAGATGATGAGGGAGGGGGCTACAATTGCAACTTAAAGTGAACAATAAGAAAAAGACATATTCAAGGTTAGATTAAAACAGGAAACATATTTTTGTCCTGAATGAAGGAATCCATGCATTTCTACACTATAGGGCACTGAGTAATGTTGGCCATGCTATATAATAAACTTGTATACTAAACACAATGAAATTAAACTTTCAATTTTCCTGGTTTGAGGCAGACATCATTACCTACAAAACAGATTTTTCTTGCCTCTGTAGTTTCATTAGGGCTACTCAAAAAATGGAAGTTCATGTTCCTGAGAGTTAAGATTCAAGGGTAAGTGAGCAAAAACAAAATGTGTGTCATGTACTCATATTCTCTTCGAATATGAGTCCACCCCTGGAAAAGAGAAAGGCTAAAACAGCTTCTGGTGTCAGTGTGGCCAACACTGGGGATGTGTCTAGAGCAGCCAACCACAGCCAGAGGATTTCACACTCTCCTGCAACTTCTCTGTTGACTTGTTCTGTGTGGATATTTGACCATACTCCTTCTTGTTCATCGAATCCAACATTGGAACACCATTCCTTATTATTGAAGCACCTTTCTATGCATGGCTGAACTGAACAGTTCCATCAACGTTTCAAATCGACAAAGGGCACAAACACCGTCATAATAATTTAACTAGACTTATCATCATGTGTCACATGTCTTTGTATCTACCGTGGTTACAGATGCCCTAGACTATGCAGAATTAGTAGTGTATCAATTTTTTACTAGAATGGCGCTGTTTACTTTTACTTTGTTTTTGTGCTGTAACTGAAGCTAAGAGCTCGTGCCTGCTTGGCAAGCAGACTATCTCTGAGCTATGTTCTGAGAATTTCCCAGAAGCATGTACAGTCTTAGAAAAATCACAGGCTCAAGTACATTCGTTGTTCACTGAATAAATAACAATGAGTATTCTAACTGCTAAGGTTCATAATACTATCAGCCTTATGGCTAGTTACATTCGGTTGATGGTGCATCGCTGAGGTAACGCCCGCTCTTACTTGCATGACCGCAAGGCTTTTACCAGTGGACTATGATGGGCTCAGTCCACTGAGGCTGCCTAGTGTTCACCTCGAACGGTGCGAAGTACAGGACAGTGATGCTGCGTGAGCTGTAGTTCCTGTGACGCTTACAGGACAAAGAGTGGTGGCTCATGCTGCAAAGAGGCTATGTTAGCTGAGGATGTCATCTGTGTCACCTCCAGGAGTGCTGAATTGAGGAACACCTGACTGTCCCTTGCTTCTTAGCATTGTTCATGCTGCCTTCAGGGGACTGTACTTAGCTTTTTCCCTTGACATAATATTTCAGTGTCAGGACTATCGTGCTGTGAAGTGTTATTTTTATTAACTTTTAAAACACAAAGTGTTAGGGCTTGTTATGTCATTTTAGGCACATATGATCATACACTGTTCTTGTGTTTCCTTCTCTTCCCGAGGCCCCTCCTCTTTCATCACTGCCTTCTTCTTGTTGGTCTACTTTTTACCCCTGCCAAACTTCCCTCTTCCTGCTTTCATGGACAGGTATGCAATAACTGTCTTTCCACAGCCCTCATAAAGATCACCACCTGCCTTCCTGCAGAGGAGAGGAGTGAGAGAGACACAGTCTTTTAAAACCAGATTTTCTTTTTTAAATATGAGAAAACATTCAAACAAGTCTGGGTGGTTTTTTTTTTTAACATGATGATTTCCAGTTCCATCCACTTTTTTTCTGCAGATGTCATGTTTCTATCGTTTTATGTTAAATGATATGTTCAATCGTTACTTAAACTGAAGGCTATAAAAATAACTGAGGATGACTTGTTAACTAATGCCACCTTCAGACTTGGATGTCTGCTAATGATGAAGTCAGAGAGTTTTATATCCCAGCACAGACATTTAGAGAGGTGCTTAAAGTTGCATGAATCGTGTTTAAATGATATTCCAACACATTTTTAAATGAAGAAAATGTCACAGTATCAATCAGTGCGTGTATCTGATTCACATCCTCCTTTTAGACTTTTTATATCTCAGCATATTGTCTTCATTTTAAGTTGTTTTTTTTCCCAGTTTAATTTCTCTAATGTTGGCACAAAGGCATTATAGAAGAAAATAAAAAGTTGTGAGAATTTGATGAGATCATGTAGGAAAACATCAACTGTTTTCTAAAATTAAAAATGCTTAACCAAGGTGTTTAGATTTTCAAGGTTAAAGAGCTAAACATGCAAATCAGATGTCAGCAGACTTAAAACCTGAATAAGGAAGTTCAGTGCCATTAGAAACAACATTGTTTTAGAAAAAAAGCTGGTTTGTAAGCCAGTTCATATCAATGTTCAAGATAGGCTGATGATTACAGAGATTTCCTGTGTCCCATAGCATAGCTGTCAGTGCTAAATTAAACTTTCCCTGTATGCTTTATGCAAGTAAATTCAAAACTCCTATCAAGGGGCTGATTCTGGTACAGCAAAGATGCCAAATTTTAATTTAATAACGAGTTGGACACACACTCCTGAGGCCGGCAGATGTGTTTCTGAAGCACTGATCGATGAGATGTGGGAAGAAGTGAGGCTGTGGAGAGCAGTGAGGAGTAGGGCAACGGGAAGGCAAGAACACTGCCAGGAGAGAGCTGCCCCGGAGAGTGCTGTCCCAGGAGAGAGCTGTCCCAGGAGAGCGCTGTCCCAGGAGAGCGCTGTCCCAGGAGAGCACTGTCCCAGAAGAGAACTGTCCCAGGAGAGCACTGTCCCAGGAGAGCACTGTCCCAGGAGAGCACTGTCCCAGGAGAGCACTATCCTAGGAGAGCACTGTCCCAGGAGAACACTGTCCCAGAAGAGAACTGTCCCAGGAGAGCACTGTCCCAGAAGAGAACTGTCCCAGGAGAGCACTGTCCTAAGAGAGAGCTGTCCCAGGAGAGCTCTGTCCCAGGAGAGCACTATCCTAGAAGAGCACTGTCCCAGGAGAACACTGTCCCAGAAGAGAACTGTCCCAGGAGAGCACTGTCCCAGGAGAGCGCTGTCCCAGAAGAGAACTGTCCCAGGAGAGCGCTGTCCCAGGAGAGCGCTGTGGCAAGAGAGCACTGTCCCAGGAGGAAGATGAGCAGAACTGGGATGAGCTTGAGAGTTCTGGGGATGACCAAGCTGAGTGAAAGGGCTTGGGCAGCCTGAAGTCTACGGGATATCTGCCTTAGGTGGAGGAAAAGCATCTGGGAAAGGACAGGAAACTTGTCACTTACAGAGCGAGGAGTGGGTCTCATTTCCTTCCCAGTTGCTGTGATGAAATGCTGTGCACAACAAACAGCTGAGGAGAGGAAAGGGTTAATTGGCTTACACTTCCTGGCCACAGTTGGCCATAGAGGGAAGTCAGAATAGGAACCAGGACAGGAGCCTGAGGCAGATATGATGGTAGAGTGATACCTCTTGGCTTGCTCACACGGGCTCATGCAGATTTAACTTTCTCACACAGTCCAGGGCAACCCACCTAGAGAACTGGCCACCCAGAGTGAGCAGTCCAAGCGTCCTACATCAGTTAACAACCGAGCGGATTCCCCACAGGCATGGCCACAAGCCGATGTGATCTGGAAAATGCTCCCATTGAGATTTCCTTCCCAGGGGACTGCAGGCTGTGCCAAATTGATAGTTAAAGCTAACTGCGACCGGTGCTCTTTTAGAACTAAGTGGCTGTGACAGTTTGTTATGAAATAAGGCTGTTTAAGATTACTAGAAGGCAGACTTTCCAAAGGTGCATCACCATGATTCTGACAATGTAGTACTTTGAAATGTCTATTTTAACTCTCCAGCAAAAATTGGAATAATTTGCTGTTGCTCAATAGTAAAAGATTGTTGGAAGATATTACAAATTGATATAAAAATATGGTGTCTCCCATATTCTTCATTTAATTAAAGCTATTATAAAAAGAAAGTAGAAAGAAAATGATATTGTTTTATAAGCAAATTAAGACATCTATCTTGGTAGCCTGCTTATTCTTTCTTTGAGTGCCAATATAAAAATAAAAATATTAAAGGAAAGAAAAACTGGAACACGGCAAAAGTAGAATTTATAGTTTAATAATTAAATCAGTGGTTCTCAGCCTTCCTAACCCTGTGACCCTATTTAATATAGTTCCTCCTGTGGTGATGACCCCTGCCATAAAATGATGTTGGTTGCTACTTCATAACTGTGATTTTGCTGCTGTTGTGAACAGTAATGTAAATACCCATGCTTTCCGATAGTCTTAGGTGACCTTCGGAAAGGGTCATTCAACCCCCCCATGGGGTCATGACCCAACAGGTTGAGAACCACTGATGTAAATGAGCAATCACCACATAACATGTGATTTCAGAGCCATACATTTAGAAGTAAAGTGGAAAGCAAAATGAGGAAATATTTGAAAACCGAAAATGAAGAAAACTATAAAGATGGGTGAAGCCATATCCCTTGCTACCAGAATCAACTCCATAGTTCCCCAGAGAGACCCATGGAAGAGAAGCAATGGGTGTGCTCACCTCAGATCATTTGCTTTAACTGCATGTTTTAATAAGTATGCTATGCTCCTTGACATCCAGCTTGACCTAAGTATGTCCATTTTAGATGTCTTTCACTAGATTGGGGCTAGAAATTATCTCTCCAGTTTCTTGGATGAGCAACATCCAGTGATCACTTTGGATGTGTTTCTTTGTCTATTATGTTGTTTAAGAAATAAAATATTTGGCCTAGAAAGAGATTACATGCCCTACTGAAGTGGTGTGGCAGAGCTCGAGTGAATGTCTGAAAACAAAGTGCAGGCCACAGTATATGCTGATGATGATCACGGCCCTTACAAGTCCTTGAATGTCCTAAAGCTTGTTTGCATATGCAAGATGCAATTACTATCTCCTTGGAAGAGTGCTGTAAAATTTAACTGTAATAATAATTTGAATATTGTTCTATTTAAAATTTATATTCTCACCTTACACCCTAATCATAGCCCCCTCTTTCCTCAGAAAAGGGGAGGCCCCCCCCACCAACCCACCCTAGACTATCAAGTTGCATCAAGACTGAGCTCCACCTCAACCACTGAGGCCAGGGAAGGGCAGCCCCACCAGGGGGAAGCAATCAAGCAGGCAACAGAGTCCATGCCATAGGCAGCACCTGCTCAACTTTGGTTTGAACTTTTTCAAACCTACTTTATTTGGAGTTCTTTAGCTTTCCTGGGTTATTTTGTATATATTTCAATGTAACACTGAAATTTGTCCTTGGAACTTCTGTGAAGAATTGCATTGGAGTTAGATGGGAATTTTATTGAACCAGTATATTACTGTAGGTAAGGCAGCCATTTGTTAGTATATTAATCCTACCAATCTGTGAGCATGAGAGGTTTTTTCATCTTCTAATGCCTTTCTAAATGCTTTTATTAATATCTTTATCATACAACTCTTTGGCTTGTTTTGTTAGAATTATTCCAGAATATTTTTGAGTTTAATGTGAAGTGTAGTATTTCCTAGATTTCTTTCTCATTTTATTTTATCACTTATATGTAGGAAAATTTTGGTTTTCTGTGTTATTGTTTTTGTACTCTGCTCCTTTTCTGAAAGTGTTAATCAGCTGTCCACAGAAGTTCTATCATAAGGGAATTGCCTTGGATGTTATCATAAGCATTTTTTGGCATCTAATAAGAATGTAGTGTGGTTTTGAACTTTTAGCTGGCTTTTATGGTTAATTATGCTTATTGACTTATTGTGACAGTTACTTTTATAACACTGTTTCTCAGTTTCCTTCTTAACCTGGATAACAAATAATTGAGATTCTGTTATATTATTTTAATAAACTTCACAGCACAAGAATTGAGCATTTCTTGCTCTATTCTTAACCCTCTATGCTGGTCTGACTTCCTCTTTGCCAAAATCCCCAAGTCGCTTGCATTTTATGCTTTGTCAGCTCCAGCTGGATCTTCCTCATCTTTCCTGGACCTACCTGTGGCTCAGTCCCCTACTCCTTCCTCTAATTCCTCCCCCCCCCCCATTGGCTGGCATGAAGTCCAGCCCTATACACTCCTCTGCTCAGTGACTGGCTGTCAGAGGTTAGTGGGAACAGGGGAAATAGATCTTAGACTCAGTTGGTGGGAGCCATTCCACTGGGAGGGATTGGATGTAGGGTATTGGGGAGGAACTGACTGGGTGGAGAAAATGATGGGTAGAAAGTGATGTAACTCTATTTAAAGTACTTAAAGTGTGTTCAAGTAAAACCTATTTTCAAAAACTGATTCTTAACCTTCTATGCCATCTCCATTTTATTTTGGTTGTTATTTCTATGATCACATTGGTTGTGTGAAATGAAGACATCATGATTCACAACATTTAGTGCCTATCCAGCACAGTCCATTTTCTAGTTTATTAATAATAAATATTGTTTGTACTTTGTTTTGAAGCTTTAAGTCATTAATAAATGATTATATGGTACACCTTAAGTTTTACAAGCCTAAGTTTTGAAATCTCCTTATCATAAATATAATTTCATGAGAAACACTTACAATTTTGAGCTGAGTTGTAGGAAGGCAATTTTACATTTTTACTACTGTGTCCTACTATATTTTTTACAACTATGGAGGTACAGAGATCTGTTTATAGTATCAAGGTAAATACTTATATTTTACACTCCAAAAAGTGATCAAAATCACACATTAATTTCACAGTCCACCAGATAAGAGCAATCATGTGTTTGAAAATGATACGAAACAAACTAAGAAAAGTGATTGTGTAATCACCAATGATGACCCAATAGACAAGAAGGTCTTAAATTAGGTCATTGATTAATTTGGAATTGAGTTTTATTCAGGCTGATAAGAACATATCTATTTTTATTTTTCTAGATGCAGCTATTCAACTTCATCAGCACCATTTCTTAATGATGCCATCTTTTCTATCAGTGTGTGTCTTTGGTTTCTTCATCATGTCAGGTATCCGTAGGTGTGTGGAAGTATCTCAAAGTGGAGCAACAGATAGCTAAATAATAGGAAATGATACCAAGACCAAGAGGCCCAGCTTCATGTTTTGTGCTCTTATATATACATTCTCAGAGTCCCTACTAGGATGTTTTTCAGCTGGCAGAGACCGAGCCCCCCAAAAGGGGTGGTTGCATTGGGCTCAAAGCAAAAACATGTTTACATCCACTACACGCTCGGGGACCCACATGAAGAACAACTGTCCATCAGTTATGTATGTGTAGAAAGCCTGGGTCCAGGCCATGCATGCCCTTTGGTTGGTGCTTCTGTGTCTGAAAGCTCCCATGGATGTAGGGTAGCTGACACTGTTGGTCCTCTTGTGGCATCCCTGTCCTCTCTGGTCCTTTTGTCATTCCCTCTGACTCTTCTACAGGACTCCTCAAACTCTGACTAATGGTTGGCTGTGAGTCTCAGCATCTGTTTTGATCAGGTGCTGGCTGGGGCTCCTCAGAGGATGGTTATGCTAGGCTTCTGTCTATAAACATAGCAGCGTATCCTAGAAGGGTGATGGTTTGGCTCTCTCCCATGAGGTGGCTCCCAGGCTGGCCAGGCATTGGTTCTACATTCCCTCAGTCCGTTCTCTTATCTTTGTCTTTGTACATCTTGCAGGCAGGTTAAATTTTGGGTTTAAGGTTTTGTAGGTTGTTGAATGATTATTAATATTTAATATCGATTTATAATTTTAGAATAAATCAACAGTTACTCTTTAACCAGCATCATACCCAAATAACTACACAGAGAGACTAGAATATATTTAATTAGCCTAGAACATACTGCTGTGTAATAATTACTCCACCCTAAACCTCCAAGCTAGCATAGTTTCCTCCCACTCAGATTTCCAACATTATATTTGTGTTTCACTCATATCCTAGGTCTTACTCACCCCTCCTGTTGTTTCTCAGTCCTCTCCATGTGCATGTATATTGTATTTCCTATTCTTTCTCTTCCTTTGACTGGACCAGGATGTCCCACCCTATTCTCTGTGTTGCTCATCATTGGCTAGTTGGCTTTTATTGACAATACAGAGGACAAATGGTGACATGTTTACACAGACTTGAGACAGGAGATACTTAGAATAAATATCACAATACAATGTCCAGATTGAAACTAGAGAGTAGTGTAGAGAAATCAGCAATTGAATGATTGAGGGTAAACTGTACACATCCACAAGAACATTATTCCATCATTTCCTCCTTTAAGTATAATAAAATATTCCTTTTCTTGCAACAATAAACTAATATATAATAATTATGGAATAATTGTGAAAATTATTAGGTAAGATTTACATTTGTAATGTCTGGTCCATATGCATTTGGAAACAGGAGAAAATATTATGCTATCTATGAGAGTCTAAAGTTATTTTCTATCAACCTATTAACCTAAAACATATACCTAGACCATGAAAACATCTTTTTTTAATTCCTAAAAAGCTAAGCTTAATTGTAAAACTAAAATAATCTAATATTAAACCCCTTCAGTGACATGTGAAATAATAAAATTAATTACCCAAGTAAACAGGAAGTGCAGGTTAGCAGCTTCAAAAATTGAAAACATCACAAAGACAGTTTGCTATCTGGACACCCATCTAAAAACTCTGTAACACCAGAGCATCATTTTCAGCCTTCTGGCACAGTATATCTGTTAGACATATTTCTGAAGCAGGAACTATTAAGGACTTGTTTATCCTATCTTGGCAGAACTTGGTAGTTGACTTAGCCTGCATCCAAGCTTGTCTATTTTAGGTGGAATTCTGTCTGTGGTAGAATGAAGGATTTTTTGTTTGTTTGTTTGCCTAAGTTGTTGTATGAGCCAAAGAAAGACATCTATAAATCTTTATTCATGCCATATGAAAGACAACATGTATATATTATGCGGATTTTGTAGCCAACAAGCATTATTTGCATAGACAATCATTATCATGTTGGGATCAAAACAAAGTTGTGTAGATCTAAATATCCTCCTCTGGGCTCTTGGCACCTATTAGGCAGAACGGCTACCTGTCTCCTGAGAAAAGGCCTCTCGTTGGAAGAGATAAGTTGGTTGGACTGGGCAATAGAAAAGGCCTTAAGTTTTAAATAAACTCCTCTGTAATTTTAGTGCTCAAGTATATGTTAGGCATCTTGTTCCTATTTAAAGATTTGTGCCTGGGTTTCATATTTGTTGTGGCTACCTTCATCATTCCATGTGGAATGGGAGATTATGACTTTATAGCCAAATTTTAAATAAACTCCCCGTCAATTTTAGTTTAAGCATATTGTATTTAGTTTAGGCATATTGTACCTGGGTTTTTATATTTGTTTAGGCTATCTTTGCCTTGCCCCCTTTTTCCATATAACGGATGGTTATACCTTTTAAACACATGAATCATAGCTTTTAAGTTTTGGAACCGAATTTAGGCGGGCATGTCTTTTTTGCTTGTACCCTCTTCTGTGTCCCTTTGTGCCAGGTGTGACCATAACCATCCCCCACGAGGAAGTGTCTCATGTTTAAAGGGACAGGCCAGTTGGCAGAGAAATGTGGCATCTCAGCCTAACCAGCATTTCATAACTTTTTGGCTGTAGTTTGTTTTTGTCTCCCAGCCTTACTTAGGCCCTTATATTGATTAACAGAATCTCTCTTTGTTGTTGTTGGTGGTGGTATCAGTAATCGAGGAACAACCTGAGCTGGTGGCATCCACCCTAAAGAAGCATCAACCTGTATTGATGGCAACAGGAAAATTTAACTGACCCTTTTTTCCTTTTTCTTGGAGCCAGAGCTGTGAAAAGTGGCTGGCTCAACAGGGGCTGCCCACCTTGACTCCACTGTGTTGGAATTGAAGGCTTGTGCTATTATCTCCCATTTTCAAATTTCTCATCTCAAATCCAGTCAATATCTTTAAAAATCTCATGTTTTAGCAAGGCCAAACAGTAAAAACATCCTTTCTATTTCAGCTATAGGGAAAAACAAAGCATTACCTCAGAGTAAAGGCCTGGAAAGAGGTTTTCCAAGCAAACCAACCCAGGAAGCAAGCTGGAGAAGCCGTTCTAGTATCTAATAAAACAGACTCTCAACCAAAAGAAATCAAAAGAGATGGGGAAGGACACTTGACACTCATCAAAGGAAAAATACAACAAGATGATATCTCAATTCTCAACATCTATGCCCCAAATACAAGAGCACCCACATTCATAAAAGAACACTTACTAAAGCTTAAGTCATTCGCTGAACCTCATAAATTAACAGTGAGAGACTTCAACACCCCACTTTCACCAATGTACAGATCATCCAGACAGAAACTTAATGGAGAATTAATGAAATTAGCATTATATTAATTACTAGTGGCTTAACAGCACACTTGAATCTCTAGAACAAAAGGAAGCAGACACACTAAGTAGGAGTAGACAACAATAATCAAACTCAGGGTCAGAATTAATCAGCTGAAAACAAAGAAAACAATTCAAGACTTGTTCTTTTAGAAAATCAACATACAGACAAACCCTTAGACAAACTAACTTAAAGGCCGAAGGACAGTATTCAAATGAACAAAATCAGAAATGAAAAGGGATACATGAGAACAGACACCAAGGAAACCCAAAAAAAATCATTTGGTTTTACTTCAAAAGTCTATATGCCACAAAATTGAAAATCCTAATAAAATGGACAATTTTCTTGATAGATTTCAATTATCAAAGTTGAATAAAGATCATGGAAACAATTGAACAGCGCTATATCTCCTAAGGAAATAGAAGCAGTCATCAAAAGTCTCCCAACCAGAAAAAGCCTAAGGACAAATGGATTCAGCACACAGTTATGCCAGACATGCAAAGAAGATCTAATACCAATTTTCTTCAAACTATTTCACAAAATAGAAACAGAAGGAACATTACCAAACTCATTCTAGAAGGACATAGTCACCTTGATACCTAAACCACAAAGACCCAACAAAGAAAGAGAACTTCAGACCGGTTTTCCTTATGAACACTGATGCAAAAATACTCAACAAAACACTTGCAAAACCAATCCAAGAACAGACTGAAAATATCATTCACTATGACCAAGTAGGCTTCATCCCAGGCATGCAGGGGTGGTTCAATATACAGAAATCCATCAATGTAATCCATCATGTATACAAATTGAAAAAAAAAAACCCACATGATCATCTCCTTAGATACTGAAAAGGAATTTGACAAAATCTAACACTCATTCATGTTAAAAGTCTTTGAGAGATTGGGATACAGGGCACGTACCTAAGCATAATAAAGGCAATACACAGCAAGCCTATAGCCAACATCAAACCAAACAGAGAGAAATTTAAATCACTTCCACTGAAATCTGGGACACAACAGGCTGTCCACTTTCTCCACAGCACTTCAATATAGTACTTGAATTCCTCGCTAGAGCAATGAGACAACAGAAAGAAGATCAAGGGGATAGACATTGGAAATGAAAAAGTCAAAGCATTCCTGTTCACAGATGATATGACCGTATACATAAGTTAACCCCCAGAATTTCATCAGAGAACTCCTATAGCTGATAAAAGTATACAAAAGACATATGGTGAGAAAGAAATAAGGGAAACAACACCTTTCAAATCTGGCCCAGGGTTGGGATTGGAGGCTACAGAGACTGATGCACCAACCAAGGTCTATGCATAGTGATGACTGTGAACCCCTGCTCAGATACAGCTAATAGGCACCACAGTCTCCTGTAGGCCCATAACATGGGAAGCAGGAGCTACCTCTGACATGCCCACCTGTTGATCAACATCACAACCACCTCCCCAGCCCCCAGCAGGGCAGCCATTTGGGGCCACAGAGGAAGAGGATGCAGGCAGTGTAGATGAAATGTCATAGGCTGGTGACAAATGATAGGGGAAGAGATCTCTCCCTTTCTGAGGACTAGTGGAGGTGGGGAGGGGTATTAGGAAGGGAGGAGATGAGGGGGAGGGTTATAATATGCATGTAAAGTGAATACATTAAAAATAAAAATTTAAATAAAATATTCAGTGTGTGTGTGTGTGTGTGTGTGTGTGTGTGTAAGCACTACATGACTGTTGCAGAGCGTAATTTGCAAGTACCAGTTCTCTCTTTCTCCCATGTGATGCATGAGGATCAAGCCCTCTCTGTCAAGCCCCGCATGAAGCACCTTTACCCACTGAGCCATCATATTGGTCAGAACCAATTTTTAGCATTTCTTCCTAAAATACACCTAATTACTAATTTATGTGCAATATTGCTACCAATAAGTCCATGGGTCTCAACAAAATAAACTCCAAGCTCCCTTTATTTTAAGTTGTATAATTTCCTTCGTTGTCATGCTCCACTAAGTTTTATACATAATTACCCATTTTAAAAATGATTCATTGATATATACATTGTCAGCATCTAAGTTAAAAGACTTTTTATCTGAAATAAAACAAACACAAACATGTTCCTTATTTTGAGGTAGATATGATAGATATGCTGGGCATGCGCCTCAGTCACAGAGAAGGTGTCCAGTGTGTTGTGGCTGGAGCTACGGAATGGAAGACACTGTAGTGCTTATCAAATGTATCTCATACCTATGTAAGTTTCAGTGTTGACACAGTGCCCCAGTAAAGCTGGGATCTCACATCTTTGTTAGGTCCTTTAAATATTATTGATTAGCAATAAAAAACAAAATTGGACTTAATGTCTTAGAGTATATTTGATGCTTCTATGCTAGAGAATAATCTGTGTGTCCTTGAGTTCATTTTGAATTTTTCCATTTAAGTAAGATACTGAGTTTGAGCCTGGCTGCTGATTTAGATCAAATATTAAAAGGCCCTCCAGAGCTTCATATTTTGAAAGTATTTTCAGTTATTCACTCATTCTCCAGTACCTCCTAATGTACATGCTAGGAACCAGGTAGGCTGCTGCAGAGAGGATGCTGAACAAAAAGCAAGCAGTCCTTCCATTCCGAGTTTTATATTCTTATATAAGATTGATCAAATATCCATATAACTAATGTATACTGACAGTTTAGCAGGGCAAACAGAAAATAGATTTTGACAAGAGGGTATTTATAAAGAAACTTAAATAGAATTGAAGTCACAAAGGGTATTTCTGAAGTGACACTTGTGATAAGAAGATCTGCCAGGCAGCAGGGGCACCATCACAGAGACCCCATGCCAGGAAAGCCATGTACAGTAGGGGCACTATCACAGTGACCCCGTGCCAGGAAAGTCATGTACAGTAGGGGCACTATCACAGAGACCCCGTGCCAGGAAAGTCATGTACAGTAGGGGCACTATCACAGAGACCCCGTGCCAGGAAAGTCATGTACAGTAGGGGCACTATCACAGAGACCCCGTGCCAGGAAAGTCATGTACAGTAGGGGCACTATCACAGAGACCCCGTGCCAGGAAAGTCATGTACAGGATTTCTTCTTTTTAAAAATATTTTCTCCCTGAAAGTGAAATGTGAGAATGAAAGACAGATTTAAAAAAATTTTTACCTAATGAAATGAAGTTTGGGGAGTACAGTTGCTAACACTGTCCACTTGACCAAACTCTCAGTCAGCCCATCATGCCTGTGGGACTTTTCCATTTGGGTTAATTGAGGCACATCCTGAGCATGGGCAGCATCTCCCCATGTGCTGAAGTCCTGGTCTGAATAAAGAGGAGAAAGCAAGTTGAGCATCAAAGTTGATCCGTATATGCTTTATGACTGTGTTTAGTGGGATTAGTTCTGTCTACCGCGACTCTTACTTTATTGTGGACTTTATCTGCGGACTATGAGGCAAGATAAATCCTTACTCAGGTTGCGTCTGTCAGGCATTTTGTCGCAGCAATGAAAGAGTTACAAATCATAAGAGTGATTGAGTGCTCACACTTTCTTGACCCAAGTGCAGCAGACACCAGCGTACAGAACTGCAGAAGGCCAAGCCTTTCCTCAGCAGGAGACACATCGCCATTACGTTTCCCATGGAGATCAGTGTAAATGTCTTAAACTGAGTGTTCCAAATATCAAACTGGAAAAAAATTTCCATCTGTGTAGCTTACTCAGCTTGTTCTAAGGTGGACTTTTTTTTTTTAAAAAGAATTTGCAAAAATACCAGTTGTGCTTTGTCTTATTTGTTCTTGGCTGGTGAGAAATGAGAGAGAAGTGGAGAGAGACACAGAGAGAGAGAGAGAGGGGGGCAGGCAGAGCTGGGAGGGAGAAGGGGAGGCAGAGAGAGAAGGAGGAACAGTGACCAGAGCCTCAGGCACAGCTACACCACGTGATTCTGCTGGGGAAGTCACCTTAGATGAGGCTGAATCTGATGCAAGCCATCAGTTGAAGATCCTTAATGCCCATGCAGAAAGACGGTGCAAACACCTCCTCTATGGCAATAAAGCAAGTGGCCACGGCCTTTTCAGGGACTATAAACTCGGCCTCATACTGGCTCTTTTCCTTATGTATGGCAATCTCTATGCCCAATCCTGAGGTGCTCACACTCTGACTGTGATCAACCAGAAGACGTCTTCTGTACCCCTAACCAGAGCACACATCCTATAAGACCTTCACACTCCCCTAATGAGCATACTCCTGCTCTCTAATGTTATATGTGCTCCTGCCATGTATGTAATAATAGGCCCAAGTGTGAACTTGTTTAGTCAGAAGTGTCTATACTTACACATGCCAGATTATAGAGAAGGACTGTTTGTATGGGCACTATATTCCAGCTACTTTGGATTAATTAAAATAAAATTTAAACACAAGTTTAGCTGTTTAGCGGAAACAGTTCAGTTTTCCATAGCCACATGTATGTATAGTGTAGCTGTGGACAATTTGCTTTATTTTTATTTTTATTTTTATTTTTACAGGGAGTTTCAGTAGACAGGGCTGCATTGAAGACTCCTAACAGCTCATCTCTGCAGTCTTAAGTTACTTTTATTACAGTTTAAATTAAAAGTATTTTAAAATGCTCTATTTTTAGGTGATTGTGTTAACTTTTAAATTGTGTTTTATCTTTAAATTTTAAGTGTATCCCTATTTTTAACACAAATAATCTATCATTAAGACAGAAATGTTATTGCAAAAATACGTGTATTTGTATATAAGATATATAGCACATCAGCTTTTAAAATATCTTTTAGTATGTTAACATATATTGATAAATTAGATATCAAACTTACTCTCTTAATAGTTTCTGTCTTTTTTATTATGCAAGGATATATTTTAAAATTAATAACTGTCTAAATCTTTAGAGGTTAACTGCATTTTCTTTTTGTCTGCCTCATCTCATCTATATATTTGCTTGTAAGTTTATATTTTATCACAAATATGAATAAATATATTTACACTTTTCATTAATACAGTATTTTTCAACAATGTTAACTGGGTTTTTTTCTTCTGCTTTTGCTTAGGTGACAATTATGACCCACACTCCTCTGAAGATGATAGACTGTGACACTATTTTTCCTTTATGATTTTCTGATCAGCATTGACTACAGTGCTGTCAGTTTGTATTTTTATGTTTAGTCCATCATCTGAGTTGTTAGATATCAACATTTTCTCTCATGAGGTCTATGTCCTCATTTCCTCTTTCATAGAATTTTGAGGGAAATTCAATTTTTCTTTTTCTGCCCTTTCCTTTGGAATACACATAGGATTGGGATGCATTTCTTTCCTGTATACCGTATGCATGCTCTGGGCTTATTCATTTTGACCTGGGAAAAGCCTACAGTATTTCTGGTGGGAAGAGGTAGCTCTATGCTCTTTCAGATTTCCAGTTTGTTTTTGTCTTTAATCACACACACACACACACACACAAACCCTTCCATCTAAGAAATTATAATTTTCTAAACTGAAACTTGTTCCCTCTCTCTGTGGGACCAGCAGGAACTGTACTAAAATGCCTATAATATAAATAATTCTCCCCCAAAATAATTTTAGCCAAATTCACTTTCCTGCGCTGTGACCTGTGATAACAGTGTAGCACATTTGCCTGTGTTTCTCCAGCTTATAATTAATGCAGTTGTCTAATTATCTGCTCTGGTGAAGTGGTAAAGTCTAAGTATTATGATCCTGGTTATGGAAAATATATCTAGATTTGGAATAATCATTCCTGTTTGTTTTGTAAAAACTAGGCAAAGTCTTCTTGGGGAAGAAAGATGTCTTGGCTTTTGTCCTTTCTAGAGTCCTGAAAAGGTGGTGTTTGTCGTTTAGACTTATCTCGTATATTATGCAGCTTCTGTCACAGCCTAGTAAGATTATCTTTAAGTGTGATTATCTTATGAAAATGAGAGAAATATTATGTTCGAGTGCTATCTTAGCTCATTTTTTTGTTCCTATGACAAAAGACTACCTCTTACTAAGTTACATATAAGAAGGAGACAGTTATTTCAGTTCCTGATTTTGGAAGCATGAAAGTCTAGGATCGGTTGCTGGCCTTTCACAGAAGAAGTAACACACAGCGGGGTTTCAAACAGTCCCTGTGGAAGAGGTCAAGTAATGAATCTCCTTGTTTTACAAGAATCAAAGTGCACACTGATTAAAGCAGCGCTGGGTAATGTGAGTGTACTCCAGGCTTTCAAGATGGATATTAATTTCATCCAAGGGTGAAGGCCCCAGGGACTTCTAACATGGAGACCCCATTGCCTTTTCCCCTCTCCTAAGTGCATTTATTTTATAGATTACATTATTAGCATCACCTCACTAGGGACAAAGATTCCAGACCATGGACTCTTGAGAGAAAAATAATATTAATGAAAACATCTGTCTTACACTTTCATTGTTATAACTCATCTACAACTTAAAGATTGTTTTCTTTCTTTCCTTCTTTTTTTTTAGTATTTTGCTTACATTGTTTTGTCCTATCTTTTCTTCAGTGCCCACTCACTCTTAAGTCCATAACCTCTTTTTCTTTAATAGTTGTTGTTACATATATGTAGGCATAGGTTTTTCAAAATCTACTTTATTTAGGGTTCTTAAATACTTCAACCTCACTTTTAACCCACTCACCAGAGGAAGAGGAGAAACAGCGTTAATAGGAAATAGGGGTTGTGGCCCAGTTTAGACATAGTTCCTCAGGCCAATTCTATTTTGCATCATCAGGATACCAGCAGTCCAGTCCAATAGCAAACACCAAACAGGAACACAAATCCATAGAGGTGGCAAGATCCGCCAGAAACAGCAAGGCTCTGCCGAGTCAGCATGAGTCAGCAGAAGAAGCCAGAATCAACCAGAATACCCGGAGACCTTCTCTGGAAGTTTCTCTCTGTGAAGCAAAGACCAGTGAAGGCCAGTGAAGCGTTGCGCAGCATAGCTATGCAAAGGTGTCCTCTATTTATATTCTTTCTAAACATCATATGCCCTCTCATGTGTCTGCTTTCAGCAAAACATTACATGCCCTCTCACAAGACAGTTTCTAGAAAAACAGCACGTGACACAACTGAGCTTTTAAAGAAACCAGAAACTCTCACATCACATATACGTATATAAATACAACCCGATGTTCCATTTAGTGTTTGTATGTACATGATTTCAGGGCTGACCAATTAAGGAGCTCATCCTTGGGAAGGCCATTTTTCCTACTCGCATCACCTGTTAGTTGCCTGTAGTTCCTCTTTAACGGATGGGGTTTTGTGAGCTTTCCACCCTTCACTCTAGCACAGATAGTAGTGTTGTGTATGTGTTTAGGAGTTCCTTAGGCAGCCATATTGTTGAGCTACCACATGTGACGCTTCCCTGTCCTTCCTGGGAGAAACAACCCCACAGCAGATTTCCTGGATCTCTGTCTCTTACAACCTTTCTATTATTTTTTCTCAACATACCCTAAGCTTTGGGCGCTGAAGTTTTGTTTTAGATGTGTACACTGTGGCTGGGCACGTCAGGATTGCTTAACATGTGGCTTCAGATATAGTGAAAAATTATATTTAAATGGCTTCTTATTAAGTCAATATCAAGAGGCATACTCCAAGGGAGATTGTGTGCCTGTTTTATTTCAAGACCTTATTAATAAGCTATAATATAAACTAATAATATGAAAGTCATTTTTTGGAAACTGATTATTAGTGGCCAATTATATGTCAATTTTTCAAATTGTTTTTGAGTTTGTCATTTTCACCTTTCTAAACTTAATTTATTTTATAAAGGCTGCACTTCAATGGTCATCTATAAATGTAAACTGCCTACATAATTAATCCATTAGAACAAAAAACTTAAATATGCCACTATTTTTCTAAGATGTTAATGTTCAAATCTAATAGAAATTTAATGATAGTAACTTCTTATTTCTGTGTTTTAACATTGGCTATTATTTGTAAGGTAACAAGTGGTCATATGAAAATTGCTGCTTCAAATCCTCGATTTCAAGTTTTCCTTGCATAAATTGGTTGACACCTATGTGTGTGTGTATGTGTGGGATGATCCCAAGTGTTAAAAATCCCCTCCAGATTTTCTGCTTGGATTTCAGCCCCCACATTCTATATTATCCTCTTTCACTATTGTTTTGGTTAGTCGGGTTATAAGTGACATATGCTTGGTTAATAAGTTGTAATAAAATATACTGATTAAGAAATTTGAGCCAACATCACACTCTCCTGTCTCTAGTACTGCAGGGGTCCTGTAGAAAGCATAATAATTCATCCCAGGCAGTAATGAGACTCCCTTACTGAGTGATGGAAATCATATGGTCCCAAAGAGTTAAATTAGAAGATCACTGTAGAAAAACTGGGACACAAGTCATGAAACAAAATACGTTGGTAAAACAGACCTTTGTAGATAATATCAATAATGCCTATAGTGGAAGAAAACACCAACTAAAACATCCATTGAAAAAAATTTTTTTTGTGCTGGGCATCATCCTAAAAGCTTATGGGAGAAGTTTTGATACCCACAGGGATAGTAAAGACAGTTAAGGAGGACTGGGTGTCTATCCTGAGGCCTCAGAAGACGCCAAGACTGGCTGGTGTCCTTCCGGCTCCCACAAAGGTTGAGAGAAGTGGATGACACAACTCTGAGCAGGCATGGAAAGTGCTCAGAATGGACAGAATGAGAAAATCTGGGCAGAATATTACCAAGGAGTGCAATGCACAGCAGATAGAAACAAACTCTGCTTTCCATATCATTCAAAACACAGCTTTTAATCCTAATCACAAAGTTCTATCCTGATAGTATAGCGTGGTTATGTCATGGATAAAATCATCATTTTTGTTGGATATGACAGGTCATTTACTCCACCCATCACTATATATTTAGTGTCTGGGGGCAGAGTGACAGTATCTGAGGCCAGGGATGACACATATTGATTTCTCTCTATGGGAGAGAGGATGTTTGTGGGTGCAAAGTAGTAGTGAATCATTTCTGTTATTTTGAATGTCATGCAAGTTTGCAAAAATAAATCCCAAATAGCAGGTTAGGCGAGTGAAATTTTCAGTTATGTGTCTATCTTTGTCTCTTTGTGTCTCTTTAACACACACACACACACACACACACACACACACACGTGCATGTGAAATCATAAAATCAACAGTTTTGAGGACTATCTGAAGTAATGACAATATTGCTTTTGGTTTGATTCTGGAATATCCGCCACAGTTTCAGGATTGGAAACTTAGTACCTAACCTGTGGTGCTCTTTGGATCCTGTAGGAAATAGCCTGACAGGAACGTATTGTTACAGATGCAATATGATTTATGAGATGACATTTTAAAATGTGTTTTTATTTCCTATCTGAGTACTCTATTTACATAATTCTCATACTCTCTTCTCCCAATTCCAACACATCATGTGCCTCTCTATGGCTACCCCAATTCATGAGTTCTTCTTTAATCATTATTATTACATATATGTATTATTATTACATATATATATACACAATACAGCCTGTTGACATCATTTAGTGTTGCTCATGTGTTTATGAGTGTAGGGCTGACCGTTTGGCATTGGATAGCCCATCAGGAGAAGTATCTCTGGAGAAGACAGTCTCCCTTTTATTCTGGTTCCATGTGAACAAATCTCCTTTAAGCCCACCACCACATTTTCTGTGCTGTGGTAGACAGAAGTCTCTTTAGAACTGTGAACAAACTATTCTATTCCCTCTGAAGTTAATTTTGTTTATATTAGTTGTATTTCTATTTCTTTTATAAAAACAAGCAAGCAAGCAAACAAACAAACAATCCCCCTAGCCAACCAACCAAAAACCAAACCAAAAAGAACCCAAACATACATACATACCAAAAGCCAGCCAATTCATCTTACACAAGACAGGCTTTCATTGGACTTACAGTTCCAGAGAGTGGAGGCCATGATGGCCCAACAGCAGTTTATGCTGTCTCAGCTAAGCAAGCTATGGTGGTGTATTGGTGTCTGCAAAGGGATTCTCTGTGAAAGTGTGTGCTTTAGAGGTACAATGTTACTAAGAAACCATATGTCATTTGTAAATGATGGGTTTTTTTGTTTATGCATTTTATGTGTATAGATACTTTTTTCTGAATGTATTCATGTATATCATGTGTGAGTCTGATCCCCAAGAAGGTCAAAAAGTTGTCAGGTCTGCTGGAACTGGAGTTAAGGATAGTTTTGAGACATGAGAACGGTGTTGGGGACTAAGCTCAGGTCCTTGGTAAGAACAACACGTGATGCTAACTGCTGATCGAGCTCTTTGGCCCAGGTACTTGTATCTGATAATGTGCCAGTTTCCTTCATAGGTGAAGCTCTACCTCCGTGCAACTCTAAATACTAGCTATTTTTGGTACACTGCTCTCTTCTGCTGTCTAATATGCCACTAAATCACATTAAGGGAAAATATAATTTTATAATTTTGCTTAATGCATTTACCTTTTCTAAACTAATTATTTTTTTCAATTAAATGTTCAAAAAGTTGTTTACAGGCATTCTTCTTCTTTCCATTTTAAAAGCATATGAATAAAACAGCAAAACAAAAGCATAATAACAGGAAAGTATCTTTTACTTAGAAGCTTTTGGGGACCAAAACGGGTAAGAGTTAGGATAATTTTCACGTTTGCAGATAATTGGATTTTGACCTTAAATAATTGCAAGACTGCAAACTAAAAATATTAAAAGCTTGAATATGACGAGGACAGTGGCTGACTGATTGGACAAGAAGAATGGCATCTAATCGTACAACAGACTGCGGGTCCAAGTGTGCATGGGAACTCCATCTTAGTGTGTACCACAGACTGCGATCCCAAGTGTGCACGGGAACTCCATCTTAGTGTGTACCACAGACTGCGATCCCAAGTGTGCACGGGAACTCCATCTTAGTGTGTACCACAGACTGCGATCCCAAGTGTGCACGGGAACTCCATCTTAGTGTGTACAACAGACTGTGATCCTTAGTGTGCACAGGAAATCCATCTTAGTGTGTATAACAGACTGTGATCCTTAGTGTGCACGGGAACACCATCTTAGTGTGTACCACAGACTGCGATCCCAAGTGTGCACGGGAACTCCATCTTAGTGTGTTCCACAGACTGCGATCCCAAGTGTGCACGGGAACTCCATCTTAGTGTGTACCACAGACTGTGATCCGTCGTGTGCACAGGAACTCCATCTTAGTGTGTACCACAGACTGTGATCCTTAGTGTGCACAGGAACTCCATCTTAGTGTGTACCACAGACTGTGATCCTTAGTGTGCACGGGAACACCATCTTAGTGTGTACCACAGACTGTGATCTCAAGTGTGCACGGGAACTCCATCTTAGTGTGTACCACAGACTGTGATCCCAAGTGTGCACGGGAACTCCATCTTAGTGTGTACCACAGACTGTGATCCTTAGTGTACACGGGAACTCCATCTTAGTGTGTACAACAGACTGCGATCCCAAGTGTGCATGGGAACTCCATCTTAGTGTGTACCACAGACTGTGATCCATAGTGTGCACGGGAACTCCATCTTAGTGTGTACCACAGACTGTGATCCTTAGAGTGCACAGGAACTCCATCTTAGTGTATACCACAGACTGCGATCCCAAGTGTGCACGGGAACTCCATCTTAGTGTGTACCACAGACTGTGATCCTTAGTGTACACGGGAACTCCATCTTAGTGTGTACAACAGACTGCGATCCCAAGTGTGCATGGGAACTCCATCTTAGTGTGTACCACAGACTGTGATCCTTAGTGTGCACAGGAACTCCATCTTAGTGTGTACAACAGACTGTGATCCTTAGTGTGCACAGGAACTCCATCTTAGTGTGTACCACAGACTGTGATCCTTAGTGTGCACGGGAACACCATCTTAGTGTGTACCACAGACTGTGATCTCAAGTGTGCACGGGAACTCCATCTTAGTGTGTACCACAGACTGTGATCCCAAGTGTGCACGGGAACTCCATCTTAGTGTGTACCACAGACTGTGATCCTTAGTGTACACGGGAACTCCATCTTAGTGTGTACAACAGACTGCGATCCCAAGTGTGCACGGGAACTCCATCTTAGTGTGTACCACAGACTGTGATCCATAGTGTGCACGGGAACTCCATCTTAGTGTGTACCACAGACTGTGATCCTTAGTGTACACGGGAACTCCATCTTAGTGTGTACAACAGACTGCGATCCCAAGTGTGCATGGGAACTCCATCTTAGTGTGTACCACAGACTGTGATCCTTAGAGTGCACAGGAACTCCATCTTAGTGTATACCACAGACTGCGATCCCAAGTGTGCACGGGAACTCCATCTTAGTGTGTACCACAGACTGTGATCCTTAGTGTACACGGGAACTCCATCTTAGTGTGTACAACAGACTGCGATCCCAAGTGTGCATGGGAACTCCATCTTAGTGTGTACAACAGACTGTGATCCTTAGTGTGCACAGGAAATCCATCTTAGTGTGTACAACAGACTGTGATCCTTAGTGTGCACAGGAACTCCATCTTAGTGTGTACCACAGACTGTGATCCTTAGTGTGCACGGGAACACCATCTTAGTGTGTACCACAGACTGTGATCCCAAGTGTGCACGGGAACTCCATCTTAGTGTGTACCACAGACTGTGATCCCAAGTGTGCACGGGAACTCCATCTTAGTGTGTACCACAGACTGTGATCCTTAGTGTACACGGGAACTCCATCTTAGTGTGTACAACAGACTGCGATCCCAAGTGTGCACGGGAACTCCATCTTAGTGTGTACCACAGACTGTGATCCATAGTGTGCACGGGAACTCCATCTTAGTGTGTACCACAGACTGTGATCCTTAGTGTACACGGGAACTCCATCTTAGTGTGTACAACAGACTGCGATCCCAAGTGTGCATGGGAACTCCATCTTAGTGTGTACCACAGACTGTGATCCTTAGTGTGCACAGGAACTCCATCTTAGTGTGTACAACAGACTGTGATCCTTAGTGTGTACAGGAACTCCATCTTAGTGTGTACCACAGATTGTGATCCTTAGTGTGCACGGGAACTCCATCTTAGTGTGTACAACAGACTGTGATCCTTAGTGTACACTGGAACTCCATCTTAGTGTGTACAACAGACTGCGATCCCAAGTGTGCACGGGAACTCCATCTTAGTGTGTACCACAGACTGCGATCCCAAGTGTGCACGGGAACTCCATCTTAGTGTGTACCACAGACTGCGATCCCAAGTGTGCACGGGAACTCCATCTTAGTGTGTACCACAGACTGTGATCCTTAGTGTGCACGGGAACTCCATCTTAGTGTGTACCACAGACTGTGATCCTTAGTGTGCACGGGAACTCCATCTTAGTGTGTACCACAGACTGTGATCCCAAGTGTGCACGGGAACTCCATCTTAGTGTGTACCACAGACTGTGATCCCAAGTGTGCACGAGAACTCCATCTTAGTGTGTACCACAGACTGTGATCCTTAGTGTACACAGGAACTCCATCTTACTTTGTACAACAGACTGTGATCCTTTGTGTACACAGGAACTCCATCTTACTTTGTACAACAGACTGTGATCCTAAGTGTGCACAGGAACTCCATCTTAATGTGTACAACAGACTGTGATCCTTAGTGTACACAGGAACTCCATTTAAGTGTGTACAACAGACTGTGATCCTAAGTGTACACAGGAACTCCATCTTAGTGTGTACCACAGACTGTGATTCCAAGTGTACACAGGAACTCCATCTTAGTGTGTATCACATACTCTGATCCTAAGTGTATACAGGGAATCCATCTTAGTGTTTACAACAGACTGTGATCCTAAGTGTACACAGAAACTCCACCTTAGTGTGGCATTGTGGAAAGAGAGGAGAATGGCTTGTTACACACAGCACGGGAAGAAGATGGAGGTCACATTCAGCAGTCAGTTCTCTCTTCCTACCAATTGAGCTCTGAGGCAAACAGTCGTTGTTGGCTGAGCCATCTCACTGGCCCATGACGTAATATGTGGTTTTAAATAGACGTTATAAAACTTCTCACTCTAGAACAGTCATCTCAACCTATGGGTTAGAAGCTCTTTGGGGTCACTTATCAGCTATCTTGCATATAAGATATTTACATAATGATTCATAACAGCTGCAAAGTTAATGTTATGAAGTAACAACAACATAATTTTAGGGTTGGGGCCACCACACCATGAGGATCGAAGCATTAAGAAGGTTGATAACCACTGCTATAGAGTATTTTTAAATAATATTTTCTAAGTGAGTCAGCATGACAAATGTACTCAGTGACTAGTGTGCCCAACTCCTTTTGCACTGATAGTCAATGGAAACAGAAATAATCACTTTTATCATTTCTTTCATTTTGAGATTGTAATTACCTCGTTCCTTCTGCCCTTTCCTCCCTTTAAACTCTCCCATACTCTTTCAAATTTAAGACCTTTAAAAAATTAATTGTTGTTATATGCATATACACATATATTCCTAAATACATAAGCACAACCTGCTCAGTCTGTGTAATGTCACTTATATGTGCATGTTTTCAGGGCTGAGCATTGGCTACTGGATAGCCAATTGGTGCGCTCTTCCCTGGAAAAGACTACCTCGTGCTCCGTACTTCTTATCTGCTTTTCATCGCTGGTGTGGCGCTGAGGTCTCGCTGGCTTTCCCCACCCTCTGTGGTATGTCTGTCTACTGCTGTGTTTGCTCAGCTCAGGCTTGGCCGACATGTTGGTGAGGGTTTATGGATGACACTTCTGTTGTATCCAGGGGAAAATCTGCTTCTGTGGACTGGAACTCGTCGGCTAATTCATGTGATTTTCTTTTTAAAAAGAGAGAAATGGGACTTCTTGATGTAAGAAGGGAGTTCTCAGAGGGCGTAGGAAACAGTCCAACCTGATGCACATCAGGCGACTTATGACCCGAGATGCTTGTTGAAGCTTAGCACACCCCGTTATTCTGTGCCTCTAACCCACTAATGAGTTGAGCGTGTTGTTTTTGTTTGTTTGTGTTTTGAGTGAAGGGTGAAAGGAATCCGTTGCTTGACAATGAAAAAAGAAAAGTACAGTATTTTGCTAACGCTCACTGTAAATCTGATAACATTTAAAAAGTCAATTGAAAGTAAAATTGCAGATTATAGAGAAATACTACTGAGGATGCTGACACACACAGGTTTACTATATTTCTTGGATCCATACTGTTTTGCTATGGTTTGTAAAGTTTCCTTAAGATACTTCTTTATTTCTTACTTCAAAATAGTAAAATGAAAAATTTAAGCTATGTAACGTTTCGTATATATGATTTATTGCTTAACGTTTCTTATATTCTTGATGTGTTCCTCATATGCAACTTCCAAAGAAACTGAAAATGAGAGAGAGAGAGAGAGAGAGAGAGAGAGAGAGAGAGAGAGAGAGAGACATCTTTTCTCGATGTTGTGCTATCTGTGAATGCAAATACACTCATTTATAGCTGAACAATCAAAGCTTGAGAACTGCAGCCTTTCTGAATAGAATCACAGATTAATCAAAAGGCTAATATTTTATGCTCATCCACACAGCTGAACTCTGTGGAGGAGCTTAGTATCCATGGCAACTATCATAGCATAACAGTCTGCTTCTCTCAGACCACTCTTTTTGTTTGTTTTGTTGTAGATTAAGGAGAATTCCCTAGGCTTATTGTTAATATTTTGTGCTAGCAAACTACTGAACCATGAAAAGAATCTTGTGAGCCACTGTGTTTGAGATTAACTTCCAGAAATTAATTTACTAAGGACAAGAATAAAAGCCAAAGGCTTGTGACAAATATAACAATTAAATAGCTGAAACTTATAGAGTCATTTAAAAGGTCAAATTGAGAATCACCAGCTGTGAATCTAATTGGGAAATTAGAACAGCGATTTCATTATGGTTTCCTATGTGATGAGATATGTAAAAGCAGAGATTAGATGGGATGACCAATTGAGGCTAACTCCTTTTAGCCACTCAATGTGTTTATAGAAACTGCATGCATTGTTGACACTTAATATCTATTTATATGTCATTTTGTTTATTTGAACAATGAGTTTCCCTAATGAGGAAAAATTGTTATCAAAAGCTAATATTTTGAAAATACAGACTTAATTCTTACCTTGGATTTACATGTCTTTAGAAGGTTACATTTGTGATGATGATGAGGCCTCCAGGTGGCATGCGCTTCCCTAAGGTTCACTGAAATCTGAGCCAGTGGACAAATGTTGGGAGGTGCTGGAACTTTCCAGAGATGGAGCCTCTCAGGAACTGCAGAGCAGTGTAGTTCCTGATCTCACGATGGATCCGAGCTTTCTAGAAGGTGGGGGGTGGAATCATCCTTGATCCCCTCTTTGGCTTCCTCTGGTGGCATAATAACCAGTCAGCAGGTGTTCCTGCCGCAGGGAGCCCCTGCTGAGAGTGGCTCACAGGAGCCAAGAAGCTGCCAATTGTGCTGTTTGTCCTCCAGAGCTGCAAATTGGCTGTAATTTCTTAAAACAAAACACTCGGCCTCAGATATTTATTAAAGAAGTAGAAAAGGGAGTAATAGGATAGAAATAGAGGGGCTTTTTTGGAGGTTTTTTGTTTGTTTGTTTGTTTGTTTGTTTTTGTTTTTTGTTCTTTGGTTTTTGATACAGGGTCTCTCTTTGTAGCCTTGGCTGTCCTGGACTCATTTTGTAGGCCAGGCTGGCCTTGAACTCACAGGGATTCACTTGCCTTTGCCTCCCTGAGCGATGGAATTGGGATTACAGGCATGTACCACCACGCTAAGCTGTAAATCAGTATTTTATAAAAATGGAGTACTGACAACACCTGTTATTCCCTTTATTTTAAAAAGCCTTATTAGAAATTGACCAAAAAATATGCAAAAGTGCCACACAAGTTATCAGAGAAAGGAAGTAGATGCTATTTATGTGCTTCTATAGACTACAAAAACTTTAGCCTCAGTCTATTGCTGAAACACAAAAGAGCTTAATAAATCACAGATTTCTGTTTCTTATCCAGAGCTCAAACTCCCTGTTTTAGTAGGTATGAGGTTGTGCTTGGCCATCTGCATTCTAGAGTGTTCTCAGGGGCTTCTGCTGCTGCTGCTGGAGACCTTAGAACATGGCACCTCTTCTGCCTTCTGTGTACATTAAAGTTAAATGCAGATCTACATTTCCATTGCTTAGCTTTGTAGTAGTACTCTGGCCTCATTTCCTGAGGTAGCTTAACTTGTAATTAGTAATTCTTCTTCATATTAACCTAGGATATCTCTCTGTAATTTCTTTCATATTAATGCTTTGTTCTTGAAGCTCCAATTATCACATTTTCAGTGGATTATTCTTAAATCTCCTCATATTAGATTTTTAAAGTTCAAGTCACAAATTTCAAATTGAGTTTCTCATTTGCATGACATCATTTCTAATTTGAGTATCTCTCGGTATTTAAATAATATAAAACACTTTATAAGAACCTTGAAATATAAACATATTTAACTCCTGCTATTACTACAAAAATGGACATTTCAGATTTTGAGGTTTATGATTTGTAACTAGATTCATTTCATTTTTCACCGTTTCTTTATTTTATGTTTCTCAGTGCATTGAATTAACTATCAAATAGTAGAAAGTATATTTGTTCCTTACTTGATAGTATTTAAAGAATCTGAAATCCTTTTATAATGTATTAGCTCAGACTGCTGAATACATACAATTTTAGGAATAGCATTTTTCTTCCAGTGGAATTGACAGATACTTTATCCCATGCAAGGCACATGCCCGCATTAGGCAGGCTCGACAGCACACTGCTGAGACACAGACAACATGATAGAGACATTTATATCTCTCCATCAGAGGTATCCTTTAGAGCAGAGTGCGTGCATTAGGCTCAGTTGTTTCCTTGTAAGTAACTCACAGCTGCAGAACTGCCTTAGTAGGTATGAGGCTGTGCTTGGCCATCTGCATTCTAGAATGTTCTCAGGGGCAGGCGGAAAGGCAGTGTGCAGAGTGCTGTCTGTACCCGGGCTGCTGTGTGTAGAGGTAGAATGGTGGTGGGGGCGGGGCTAGCTAGTGTTGCTAAAAGTCTGAAGATTGGGATGGAAGAGAGAGAGGATGGGAAGGATAGCAGTGGGAAAATGTGGGACTAGTGTTGTAAAAACATCCATGGAGTACTAGTTTATCATTTAGAACATCACGGCCATATTACAGACCAATATTACTTGATGTTTATCTCAAGAACCACAGTAGACATTTCTGGTTAAACAGCTGGTAATAAAGGCCCCACAAGGCACTTTCAGAGGCTTTGGTTTGCTCAGGTGGCACTGACTTCATTCTGAGAGCTACTCTTTTTGACATTTTCAATGTAATTGACATATTGGCATCCTGTGATCATACTTAGTAAAATTTATTCTACCCTAAAGGTCTTTGTTTTCTGATCTAATAAACTGACATCTTTAAAAATAAGTGACTTGAATCAACACTGTCTATACAAAACTAAGAAATATAATTCACCACACACACACACACACACACACACACACACACACACACACACAAGTTCCATTTGAATGATCTTTCCAAGGTAACACATCTGTTTAAAATAAGTATAACTTTAATATAAATATAAATTCAATATATGGTTATTTGGGCATCATACTGACATATCTCAAATAAAATATAAGCATTTCATTACCTTAAACACATTTGGTAGGAACAAAAACTTCAAAGTAATAGAGGGTGCTACGACTACTAACATTTTAGTGAATAATTTGTCAGCATCTTTAGAAGTGGATGCACTTTTAGTGGTATTGAAATAAGATATGTGGCTGTGTAAATAACTAACAAAGAAAAATACCTAACAAAGTTGCATCTGGACTTAGAGGACACCTGCACCTCCAGCACTGAAGATGCCGAGGTGAGAATTCTGTGGGTGTGATGCCAGCTTGGGCTGCATGCTGAGTGGGACTTAGCCCAGGCTGCACAGTCAGGCCTTGTCTCAAAAAGAAAAAAAAATAATGCTCAAATCTTAAAGGAACTAGAGAGATGGTATATGGCCAGCTTGATACTGTTGATGAATTTTTAAGCCACTGCCATTCTTAAATGGGCAATATTCTTACTAAATTTTAATTTCTGGTGTTAAGGGACATTGGCTACTGTTTTATTGTGATGGTGGCTACTGTTTTAAGATGTGTCTTTTGCACTTCCTGTTTACTCAGGTATTTAATTTTATTCCTTCTCAAATCTCTGATTGGGTTATAGACCAGACAGTTTAGTTTCACAATTAAGCTTAGTTGTTTAGGGGTTAAGATGTTTGTAGGTCTAGATAGATGTTTTAAGTTAATAGAGATGACATATGACAGATACTGATTAACATTCAGAATTTTAGACTCACCAAGATAGGAAAGATGTTTTAAGATTGCCAAATACGAATAGCCAAAACACTATGAATGTAACATTTATATAATTCCTGATTGTTTTGTGGTTCTTCTTGCCATAGTGTAGTTTATTTTAAATATGTGTAATAATATAAATGCATATCTAAAAAAACTAAAAATATTTCTTAAAAAGTTAAAAGATGTGTCCTTATGCAGCCAGGATGGTTTTCATTTTCAGCTTTCCTCTTTAGCATGTGGATAACAACTGTGTGATATTCTTGACTTGGGATTTTTCACTGAACATCTACATTCAAGATATCAATCTTTGCCCTTTGCCTTCAACCAACTTGAGAATATTAGGTGTTTTACACATAAGTCTGTCCAAAGAAAATGTAACTGCAAATGAGAAATACTGTACCAAGTAGTTGATGTCCCTTGTCAGCAATGAGCGTGTGGAAGGATGACCACTGCACCCTAACAGTTTCCCTGGGAGAATCGAGACCTGTATTCTGTGTAACAACAGGGAATTAAGTCAGGAGATTAAATCCCCATTCCTAATCAGCTAATCTTTAAATCAGGAGAGGTCTGGTTTATTGGGTACGGCTGATAGAATCAGAGGACTCTTGAGGTGAGATAATGGGGCTTCCTGTTCTTTTTTCACTAATTAATTTATTTATTCACTTTACATCCTAGTAGTAGCCCCGTCTCCTCTCATCACACTCACTCGCCCTCCCTCTCCCCCAACCCCCCCCCCCCACCTCCTGTTCTTGATTACAGCGCTGAAATGTGAGAAAAGATTCTCTTATGCTGGCCCACGAAAGGCAGAAGGCAGTCTTGGCTTGAAGCTGGAAGAGGCAAGGGAACCCTACTGTCTAGGGTCTCCCATGATGTTGCTTCTCCTACAGTTTGTTTCCCAGCCCAGTGACACCCGATGCACGCTTCTGCTATCCAGACCTGTAAATTAAAACAGTTGTGTTAGAGACACCCACATTTGGATATTTGTCACAGTATTACTGAAAATAATAGCACACGGATCAGTTGGAGAAACACCATGAGCTGCTTGTCCCAGGGATATAAGTCAGTGAGACCAAATGTATTGAAAACAGTAAAATAGAGGCGGATCTAGACATTACAAACAAGACGCAGTACTGTGAGAAAGTTCAGTGCATATATGCACACGCCACCAGGCCTGGGGGTCTGCATGGAATCCCTCCCACCACTAGTTTCTCTGAAATTGATGTATTGATGTAATCCTATGATCATGCTTTGTAAAGATGTAGGTAATTCTACTGTATATCTTCATTTTCTGATTTAGTAAACTGATGTCTCCGGAATTAACGGAATTGACCTGTTTCTAAAGTGCTCTGTTTCTGAAAATGGTAAAAATCTTCTACTTTAATCTACACACACACACACACACACACACACACACACACACACACACACACATACGTACGTGCACACTGGTACATATGCAATAAATAAATGTTTGCAGAATATATAGACAAAGCACCTTTTGGACTTTAACTCATGGGAAGAAGAGAAGGGAACAAAGGGTGCTCAATGATTTATTTAAGTTCTGTATTAACAAAAGGAATGAATATCAGGCCATTATTGATTTTTTTTCTTTTAGTATGTGCAAGTATCCTGTGCTGGTACTCAGTGAGCTATTGAGTAGTCAACAGACTGAATTACAAATGACATCACCACTAGGCAGAACCTTAGGATCAAGTTGAAGCAGTGTAGGTACCGAGAAAGCTGAACGTGGTACACATGCATACATCAACTCCCAGGGACATTAGCAAAGCCAATCATGTGTTAAGACATTTTAATAAAAGGATAAATATATCTACAGGTAGAGTTGAGTGGGATATGACCCATTTTTTTTTTTCTATGTGTAGCCTTGGCTGTCATGGATTTACTTTGTAGACCAGTCTGGCCTTGAACTCAAAGAGATCTGTCTGCCTCTGCTTCCCTGAATACTGGGATTACAGGTGTGCACCATTGTGCCGGGAGAAATATCTTCTTAATGAGATATATATTCATATTTTCTAGAAGTCTCTTCCTGATATGCCTTTTAGCAAGGCTTCTAACATGTGGTATTGCTAAGCCTGGCCACTTTGGGGAGTTTTAACTAAAACACCTGATTTCCCCCTTTACTGTGTTGTATCCTCCCCTTCAGTTACCAGGCTTTGCCCTGAAACTCTGAGCTTTCTTATTCTTTCTTCTAGGCTCCCCTCTCCCCTCTCCCCTCATGCATCTGCCTGCTGACCTTCGATGCAGCGACCAAGATTTATTAGTTGACAGCCCCCTTGGCTTTTTCTTCACAGTCTAATAAAATTGATCTACCTTTTAAGTTTATTTAATTTTTTTTTTTATTGAAGAGACTCAGAACCCAGAGGGAACGCAACTTTCCCCAGTAACAAGATGGTCTATAAGCACCCCACTCCCACTGTTCAGTGTGGCCATGCAAGGGCGTTTTTATTTCAGGAGCAGACGGAGGAAAGCCTGTGTGTGTGTGTTAGAGATGTGTGAGTGTAGTTGCTGTCAGTTCATATGCGGCCTCCAGGAACCAGCAATGCTACTGCTCAGAAGTGCGCCCACTTCTCCTTAGCACATAAGCTGCCCTCCTTCCCTCTTACTACAAGTGTGTCAGCTTTATCCCCTGTTATGCATTCTGATGGGAAAACAGCCACGGTCCCTACTCAGCTGTCACATAAAAGCAGGTTTCTGGATCAGAGGAAGTCTTATCTTAAGGCATACCTTAATTACTGTTAGTCACAATGAAGCCAGTCTTCAGTGCGCGGTGATCACCTCACTTTACAGTGAAGGTCTGTATTATAGAGCGAGCGACAATGATTGCTGAGAGTTTTACTCACCATTTTTCCATGGCAATCAGTAGCTGCATTATTACTTTTTTTTTTTTAACAGAGACTCTCAATGTAGTAGCACTTAAAAGCTGATGGCAAAGGAGTCATAAAAAAAGAGATTGATAAGGGGTTTTGGCCTAATCTGCAATTTACAAGTCCTTTCAAATGTCTTTCCTGACCTAGTGCTTCACAGCAAGCAAAAAATGTAATCCTCCTCCCCAGCTCTTTGCAACTGCATTGTGAGGGTGTCTAACTGTGATAATCTTTCCACAGTGATGTCCCTGCACGTTCATTGGAGCTTTCTTAAACCCAACAAAGGGCATGAGACATTTAAATGGCAATTTTCTCAAACTCTCATTTAAGCATCAATATTCAGCTATCTTCTACACTTCGCGTCTGAGCTGATTACTCAGCTTCTGTATGAAACCCTGGAAGGTTCTGCCATCGCACTGCACCTGTCTGAGCTTGACCAATTGCTTTCTGTGAATTTGTGTGATGTCCCCAAGCAACAACTTGTGCATTAAAAACTAATGGATATAAAAACAGCAATAACATGCCGCGATTTTTAAATATCTGCATGTGTTCAGAAACATATGTGCACGATTTAGCTCTTGATTAACACCTGCAGTGCAATTACTCTGAGTTTAGCACTTCTCAAAGTTATTTAATTTTTCCATTCATTTAAACTATTGAAATGAGCTTCAAAGACTCAGTTTCAAGTCTGTAATGTTAGATATTATACCTGACGCTGAATGAAAGGTAATTCCCAAAATTAATTTTATTGATTATCTGCTACAGAGAATTTCAATTAAGATTTGTTCTTCGTATACAGTGTAAAAGGATGAGGAAAATTATGTAAAACAACGTAGAGAGACTAGCAGAAATCCATTGTTTCAGGCAGTTTTTAAAACTCCTCTTTGAGCTGGCCGGAAGTGCCTTAAGTAAGAAACACAGCAGGGGTAGCCAACCCAGAGCTCACTCACTACGCAGTCTGGCAGAAGAGATCAAGACAGCAGCCAGAGGATTTGTTTCTTAGCAAAGAGTTTGTTTTTGCTAGTTTATAACTGTGTCATCACATTGAAGACAGAAGGAGAGAGGAAGAAGGGAGAGAAGATATACAGGGAAGGAAGGACACACACGCACACGCACACGCACACGCACACGCACACGCACACGCACACGCACACGCACACACACACACGGCAGGGGTGAGGATCATCGGAATAGAAAGTGACTTAGGAGTGACCATTTTCATGATCCCTTGGTCATGCCTTGTAGCTAGAACAGCTCTGTCTGCACTGGTGGTTAACTAATGTTTGGAAAAGCCGACAGTGTTCTAAATCACCTTTACAGGAAGAGATTCTTTCTTGCTTGGATTTGCCCTGTAGGTAAATTTCCAAGTGATGCGTGCCACAGTTTTTAGATTATCTAAATTACCCATGGTTCATCTTCTAGATATAGTGCCACACCCTGAGTTTTGTCGGCCTCCCCTCCCCCGTCTAAGGACCCGGCTCTTCCCTTTACTACTCGCTCCCATGATGTTAATACTGTTAACAGGTGACTCTTCCTTTCAAAGCTTTTCAAGTCTATGGCACACTATTGTTTTCCTCACTAAGATGAAATTCATAATTGATCATTATAATTCTATCTGCACATATGCTCAAAGGCTCCCCTTGCTCTCCTTATGTGCTCCTGAGGCAAAATTTCCTTCTGATTATGTGCTATGTTTTTTCTCTATGAGAGTGTGGTAGGCAGAATAATGGTTCTCCCCAAATGTCTACATCTGAAACTCTAGGCCCTGAAAACATTTTGGTTTACATAACAAAGTATAATTAACATTGTAAGTGGAATATATATTGTTAGTAAGCAAACTTTACAATAGAAATCAGTCAGGTCAAAACAATGTTATTATAGACTATTAAGTATTAAAAATGTTAAAAATGTAAAAGCCAGTTGTGGAGACACCTAGAACTCCAGACACAGAGACAGGTTGTCTGGCATTCAAAGTTAGCCTGGACTACCCAACCAGTGCATTCAAGGCCATCCTACAACAGGAGTTTCCCTGTGTCAAATTACAGAAGACAAAGGAGGAGGAGGAGGGGAGGAGGAGGTGGAGGAGGAGGAGGAGGAGGAGGAGGGAGGAAAAGAAATAAAGAAAAACTTCCACAGGAACCAGAGACCACAGGATGAGGGAGTAAAGCATGCTGCTACTGGCATTGCAAATGGGCTGAGAAAGGAAAAGAAACGAGAAGTCATAACAGTGTGGGTAGGGTAGCCGACTCTTGCCTGGAACTCCAGAAAGAATACAGCCCTGGATGGCCAATACATACTGTTCATCCCCACAAGCATAGCACCATGCACCTGTGTGGTTTCACATAATTAAATATATGACTCTATTTCATAGTCAAACCTGGGCACAGAAAGCAGAGTGAGCTGGACCAGCAGGCTTTGCATTGAACTCATGCTCATGAGCTGCAGCTAGAATATTGTGTCTCTTTCCCCTTGTCTGCTTATTCTCCCATCAGCCTTGCAACTCACTTCATGTCAACTGTCAATGTAGCTAGATTTTGATGTCCCTTAGTAGTGCTCCATATCCTCCAACTTCCACGGTCCTGCCAAAATCCATTCAGATTTTGAATATTTCAATGGGAAGACACAGATGAATCCACAGCATTCACAATCTACCCGTGTCTTGACATAGCTTCATAAACATGCCCAGAGATATGCTTCGATAATCTCCTCAACATCTATCTATCTTCACCATCAAAAAACCGACTCAGTGGAAACGAAGCACTTAATTGAAGGTTGAGATGTGATACGGTGCAAAGAGAAAGGGCACACTGAACCTGTCTTGGCCGAAGGTGTTGGGTCTAAATTAAGAACTTCATTGGGAGGAGACAGGTAAATACCTTTATGTTTGTCTTCTAATGTAGAACACATGGAATATATTAAAATTAAATTCAAATTCTTATTGATGTATTTTTAAGATGTATAAAAATAGCTTGTTATATTATAGGCTCAATTTATATTATTAGCATACAAACTGTGAACCTGCTTATATGTCAACTTAATTCATCCATTAAGCTGGGTGCCTTTAATGCTAGCACTTGGGAGGCACAGGCAGGTGGATCTCTGTGAGTTCGAGGCCAGCCTGGTCTACAAAGTGAGTTCGGGACAGCCAGGGCTACACAGAGAGACCCTGTTTTGAAAAGCCAAAAAAAAAAAATATCCATCCTTGTTGTATGGGAGAGTACCTTTTGTGTATATGCTTAAGAGTGGTATAGCTGGGTCTTGAGGTAACACTAATTCCCAATTTTCTTAGAAAGTACCAGATTGTACAAAGTGGTTGTACAAGTTTGCACTCCCACCAGCAATGGAGGAGTGTTCCCCTTTCTCCACATCCTTGCCAGCATGCACTGTCACTTGAGTTTTTGATCTTAGCCATTCTGATGAGTGTAAGATGGAATCTTGGAGTTGTTTTGATTTGCATTTCTCTGATGACTAAGGATGTTGAGCATTTTTAAAAGTGTTTCTCAGCCATTTGATGTTCCTCTGTTGAGAATACTCTGCTTAGCTCTGAATCTCATTTCTCAATTCGGTTATTTGGTTTGGTGGTGTTTAATTTCTTGAGTTCTTTATATTTTTTTGGGTATTAGTCCCCCCCATACAACAAGGATATTTGATTAACTATTTTCATAGCAGCCTTATTTGTAATAGCCAGAATCTGGAAACAACCTACATGTTCTTCAACTGAAGAATGGATAAAGAAACTGTGGTACATTTACACTATGGAATACTACTCAGTTATTAAAAACAAGGAAATATTGAAAATTGCAGGCAAATGGATGGAACTGGAAATGATCATCCTGAGTGAGATAACCAAGATGTAGAAAGACATGCATGGTTTATACTCACTTAAAAGTGGATATTAGCCCAACATAGATGTCCTCTGAGAGACTTCACCCAGCGGGGGATTGGGACAGATGCTGGGACTCTCTGCTGGATTCCAGGGGAGAGTGCTATGGAAGAATGAGGGGATGGAAGGACCCAGAAGGTTCATGAGCCATATGAGAAGACCACCAAGGCAGGTGGATCTGGACCCAGAAGATCCTGACATAATACCAACCAAGGACAATGCACCCAGTAAACCTAGTCCTCCAGGTCAGATCTAGCCAATGGATAGCTCCTTCTCTGTGGTTGTGGGGAGAGCAGGGACTGCCTCTGACATGAACTCTGGTGTCTGGAATTTGATCACTACTCCTTGAGGGGAAGGCCTGGTGGGACATAGAGGAAGGGAATGCCGGCTATCCAGATGACACCTGATAGGCTGTGGTCATATGGTAGGGGAGGAGGTCTCCTTCAGTCAGAGCTCTAGGGGAGGGGAATAGTTCTGAAGAGGGAGAGAGTGTGGGAATGGGAAGATACAAGTGAGGGGATAACAAACAGGATGTAATCTGAATTAACTATAATAAATATAAATAAAAAACACTGAGAAAAATCCCACTTTAAAAAATTCATCCATCTTTAACAAAAGTGTTATGGAGCATCAGATTTAAACCAAGGCATTAGACCATAGTATGGAAAAACACATTTTTAAATTTTTTAAATTTAAATTTTTTAGCATGATTCCCGCCCATAAAGAACATTTTCTCTTTAATAGTATTCTTATAATCTAAATAAGGTCTCCACCTCAATTTCCAATATCCATAATGCATAAACTGTTTCACTCCATTATTAATGAGAGAACAAAATATAACATATTTTTAAAATTCTAATTTTAAGCCGGAATAATGTTCACAAGTTTTGGCATTTACTTACAAATGACATGAGTCTCTGCTTGATCTAGCTATGTGCCCTCACCCTATTCCACGCAGTCCCACTTCTCAGGAACGGCGCTGGCGATGTGGAGACTGTGGATGGCTCTCATCTCTCAACAGGGCAGCCACTCTATTTTTACTCTGAGACCAATCCAAACAACACATATTTCATACTTAGAGTTAATACTGAGCTGAGTTGAATTCAAACTACTGACCTAGAAGAGAAAGGCTTCATTTTTCTTTATATCAGACTTCTAAAATATCAATTCCTTGATACATTCAGAAAATAATCTGACCTAAATCCATTTTGTACTTTTTTTTTTGTTCCATGCAACACACACACACACACACACACACACACACACACACACACATGTATGCTCACAGGGGTGTTGTGTACTCATATGCAAACTCCATTAGAGTTCTATGATTCCAGATACGCCACTCCTAAGTATATATTTGAAGGTATATGTTGGTGTAACACAAAAGTGCATGCCTATCTGTTTTGTGTTTTATTTTTTGAAATTGTAATGTATTGAATCATTCCCCTCTCTTCTCTTCTTCTTACAACCCCTCTCATACACACTACCTTGTTCTCTTTCAAATTCATGACCTTTTTCATAACTTTTGATATACACATATATGTACATATATATTCTTAACTACAACCTGCTCTTCCCTGGGGAAGAGTATAATTTTTTGTCATCATTCCTTAGATACCCATGGTTATTTACAAAGACTGAAAGCTCTGTGGGCTTCACCTTCTGCTTTAGCTTGGCTAGCATGGTCCAAGCTCAGCTCGTGTTGAGGCAATCATGTTGGAGGAACTTTATCAATATAACCTCTGACATTACTAGAAGACACCAGCTCACAGCCAAGTTCCCAAACCTTTGGCTGCTAACATCTTTCTGCACCCCTTTCCCTCGGTCGTTACTGAACCTTAGCTGTGGGAGCTGTGGATGTATCTATTGGTACTGAGCTCCACAACCCTGCATTTTCATTGGCTGTGGTTGTCCGGGATGGGTCCTGTCGGTTGCACAGAGGAGTCTCTTTGATCAAGGTGTTGCAGCATTTTTCACAGTAGTCAGGATATGAAATCAGCCTAGGTGACTCCCAACTCATAAATAGTTTTTTAAAAAAGCAGTATTTTCAGATGTGCTGTACTAATTTACAATTCCACCAAGATAATTCCAGGATTTCATTCCTTTAGCTTTGCCAACTTTATTTTGTTGTTAGCCATTCTTATTGGGATAGTATGGAATGTCCAATGCAATTTCAATTTTTAATTCCCTGATGGCTAAGGATGGTAAATTTTCCATATTTTTATTGGCAATTTATATTTTTCTTTTGAAGGCTTTCCAACTTAATGGCCTTCCCCCACTGGTTGGTTTGAGGTTTTTTTCCCTTTATTCTTCTGTCATACAATGCATCTTGACCACAGTCCTCCTTCCGGCATCTCCTCCCAGGTCCCTGCACCTCCCCTCACCCCCAGAACTACTGCTCCTCTGTTTCCATTTAGAAAAGAACATATCTCCCAGGGATGTAGCTGAACATGGCATAACAACATGCAATAGGACTAGTCATAAACTCTCCTATCAGGGCTGGACAAGGCAACCCAGTGGGAGGAAAAGGGTCCTATAAGCAGGCAAAAGAGTCGGTGACACCATGTCTCCCACTGCTAGGAGTCCATCGGAAGCCCCAAGCTGAACCACTACAGCACGCACACAGAGAACCAAGTGCAGACACACACAGGCCCCGTGACTGCTGCTCCAGTCTCTGTGAGCCCCAGTGAGCTCTGCTTAGTGAATTCTGTGGACCTTGTTCTCCTGGCGTTATTGACCTTTCTGGCTCCTACAATAATTCCTCTCTTTTTATGTGTGGTTCCTTGAAATCTGGCCACTGGGTTTGTTTGTTTGTTTGTTTTGTTTTGTTGTTTTTTGTGTTCACTATTTAAATTACTTGTGTATATTGAATATTAATTTACTATAAGTTACATAGTTAGAAGAGGTTTCCTCCCATCTCTACATTATATCGAGTGTCTTCTTGCAGAGAAGATGCATTTTAATTCCATTTCTTCTCACTTGGAAATACATTAAGATTCTTAATGTATTATCATATTGAATTAATTAACTGTCATTAGTGAATTAGGTGGTGTCAAAATGTTGTGTACTCACCACCATCAATGCTGTTTGATACTACACATAAATTATCATTTGAAATATGAATGCTTTTATAGGAAGCTCTAGTAATACTGTTTCATAATGAATAAAGAACTGCAGTGAGACTGGTCAGTGGGAAGAGACCTCTGACACAGAGTCTAGTGTCCTGAGTTTAATCCCATGGTCCACATTGTGAAGGAGAGAAACAGCTCCTGCAACTTTCCCCTCACCTCCCTCTACAGCAATTGCATTCCTACACATTTATGGATACACACACACACACACACACACACACACACACACACACACACACACACATTCAAAATACATGCATAAAATCCTCAAAATAAATAATTTAAAATGAAACAAGGAACATGAAGCTCATAATCTGATAGTGCGTCTGACATTTTTATGCTTTTGGACATAGTACACGTGCTGCATTAGTCTATAAGAAGTTTGTTTGAACACCACATTTGGTGATAATTTAAATTTAAAAATTACTAAAGGATCTTCTTATGTGCAGTAGGCACATATTTGATGCCCAGGCGACCAATGGGGGTAGCTATTATGCTATAGAGTAGGTATCTAAGTCTATTTTCACTATTCAGAAAGTCTTTTTAAATTATTCATTTATTCATATTTTATGTGCATTTGGGTTTTTCCTGCATACGTATCTCTTTGGAGGTTTTGGACCTCCTGGATTTGGAGTTATAGATGGTGGTAAGATGGTGTGTGGGTGCTGGGGTTGAATCCAGGTCTTCTGGAAGAGCAGCAAGTGCTTTTAACCTCTGAGCCATCTTTCCAGGCCCCAAAAGTCTTTCACTATTCCTGAAATTGTTGATCAGCCTGTGTGACTGTGCTGTTCAGTAATTCACACCTATCTTCTTATTATGATACCCATAAATATTATATGATATTTGGAAACAAAACTGATATTTTCTAATTCCTTATACAATTATTTTAAGCAAAACACACTGAGGTCAGCTGAGATGTGCTGTCACCTTTAGACAAAAACTGCCCCCAAGAAAACAGTGGAGGGATTTAATTATCAGTCGACTTTTCACTTGCTATAGTTTATCACTCCTTGAGGAAAAGGAGCTTTTTTTTTCTTATTTGCTACTAAGAAAAGTAATTTTCTTTGAGAAATGTTTCTGCATTTTTCTGTTTTCCTGTTAATAAGCATCATATTTTCTGAAAAGAAGGAGCAAATTTATATCATTTTTATTGCAAACTATATAAATGAGTGGGTAATAAAACCTTAGCAGTGAGAAGCATCGACATCTGAAAATCTTAATGTGATTTTTCTAAGTTATAGACTTTTTAAAATCTCCTTGTTCTTGAATTGCATTTGATGTCAAATGATGCTTTTGTTACCATCTTAGTCCATTCTTTAGTAAAAAAAAAATACCAAGATGTATTAGCAAGTCTGAGAAAATGACTAGATTTTCCTTCCCTTTTTTACCACTGTTACTGATTCAGGAATATTATGGATGCTTTGATTCAACATCTGGCCATAATGCAAACTATCATAATTTGTATGTAGATTTCATGACAACATTTGGTGAAAATATTTCAATGTTTAAATTATTTAAGGAGGAAGATTCATTTATTTTTATCTGAATATAATTATTTGAGAATAAGTAAACATCTCATCACATACTGGTAAAATTCAATATTTTGAACTGGATTTACATTAAAATTCAGAAACTAAAGCTTTATGATATAGTTGGCTACCCACAATTGAATTATTCTTTCAAAACTGACCGAAATCAGCTTAAGAGAAGTTGTTTTACTCATTTGTGTTCACAAAGTTTGTCAACAGTAGAAATTGCTCAGAAATTCTTCAGTTCAAATGTTTACATTAAAGGACTGTAGACCATCATGGCTTGTCTTTACCACTTGGGTCAGAATCACCAGTGTATCCACTGCCAATTGTTGATGTGAACCATCCCTAATCAAGTGAAACATTTTAGCCAATTATCAAATTTCAGTCACAGGACTGTAATCAAGCATCATTGCACAGAAAATAGATAGCACTGTGCGATGGCCGGTTCTATGCCAACTTGACACAGGCTAGATGCATTTGGAAAGAGGGAGACTCAACTGAGAAGATGGTTCCATGTGGCTGGCCTGTGAGCTAGCCTGTGGTGCACTTCCTGGGTTATTGATTGATGACAGAGGGTCTACTTCGCTGTGGGTGCTGCCACCTCTGAGTTGGCGGCCCTGAGAGCTATAGAAAAATGGCAAAGCACTTCCCTGACTCTCATCAGGGCAGAGTGTGAGCTAAGACCTCCTGGGCCTGGAGTGGAAAGATTCTACAACACCTGGGAGCAGCATCTGGAACACAATTGCCGTAAGAGTGGCAATCGCCCTTAACCACTGAATCTTCTCTCCAACACCATAGACAGCTTATTTAGCCCTTTTCAAAACTGCATTCTGAGTCTTGTTACATTAGGAGACAGAACCATCTCTTCCTCAGACCTTAGGGACAATATTGTTGGATGCAAATTCACAGAAATCACCTTACGTTGTTCCTTCTTCTCGTTCTTTTTACTTTCCTTTTACTTCTCCTTTTACTATTTCCCCTTCCTTTCTCCTCCTCGTCTTCTCTACTTCCTTCTCTCCTTATCTTTCTGCAGGGTTATGAATCCAAGAGTTTCCTGAATACTTGCTCTGTATAACCACAGAGGGCTTAGAGTTTCTGTTTCTTCTGCCTGTACATTCCAAGTGCTGCTATCACACACATAAGCCTTCCATAGTTTTATATAGCAGGTCTACTGTGCAGGTTTTGCACATCTTACTCAAGTGCTGTATGAATTGAGCTACATCTCTGGTCAGGCCTAGATGGAACTCTGAACTATAATTCATAAGTATCATCTCAATTATGTCAGTCTATTTTTATTCTTTCTTTCCCTCTCCACAAATATTATTTAGTGATATTTTAATAAAATTCAAATACTCATTAGTAAAGCTTATTTCCAAGAAATTCCTAACTCTTCCTACTATAACTTAATTTATTTGACTGGTGATTCTCTACTTGTAATTGAATTTAGATCACATCACTTATTTTACATTGAAAGACTTGCACTAAAAGACTTGTTGTGCATGAATGAAGGACATGGTTTAGGTAATTTGACTAGTAAGTTATTTGAAAATGGTGTCCAATAATTCAAATATGTATAACATTCAAGGTATCATAAATAATAAGCACCCAGTAAAAGCCTAGCAAAAGATAGAAATATAAAGACTGAAAGTTATTGATTTATACTTCGGTCTTTTTTTTTGTACTTAGTTATCAAAATGATCAAAGTCATTCAAAAGTTTCTGAAGCATTACTTGAGCTCAATCCTTATTAATCCAAACAACATGTATCTGAAAAATGATTCCATTCCTAGAACTCAAAAAGACCTTCATGAGTTATTGGAAATTCGCTGTGCCCATGCAATCATCTGAAGGCACATAGCTCAGCATGCGATGAGTGAAGCCGTGAGTGACGGCTGCTGTACCGTTTGAGACCAGTGGTGCATGAGCTTGACAAAGATCAAGTCTGAAGAAGGACCTCACCCAGGCAGATACTGGGTGCTGGCCCAGGTCTTATCTATTGCCTCTGCACGTGAATCACGGGCAACTTGCTGTCACCACAGTCGTCACTAGTCAGCTGCAGGGTCCCACAGATGCCTAGAAACTTGGCTTGATAGCAGGATTACTGAACTCCTTCCATTTTGTTTGGTTAAGAACCTACATACATTTATAATATAACAGGTTATTGAAACACAGTTGAGAGGCTGACTTTAAAGCTATCTTACTTGTTATTTTTAAAGGGCACATCTGACTGGCGGGTTTCATAACTCAGAAACTCAGTTAATTCTGGTGTAATTAATTTATTGCAAGGAAACAACACAGTCATTTACTTATGACATTAGCCCCTCAGTTGTGTGACTGAGGATGAGAAACTGGGCATGGGGCATTTAGAACATTTAACCCTGAATGTCTATGTTCATCGGACAATTTCTCATTATGATTGTTTGCTTGTTTTTCATTTGTTTGTTTTTGCTCCCCTGTCTACTTTGAACACAACATTCCAGCAACCTTCACTAATTATAGATATGCTACTCTGCTTCTTTTGTGATTATGAATGCATCTTTTCTGCAGGTGTTAGATGTGCCTTTACGTTTTCTATAACCCAGTCTCAACGAAGTCACTTAAATCATGGATATAGCACAATCAAGCACTGTGACAAAGGGCTTTTTAGTAATGCGGCATGCAGTTTAATGAGCTATCGGAACAGAATTAATATCCTCCCAATCAATCTGTCTAACGCCAAGCCCTGGATCAGCTTGCTGAGCTGAGAAAAGAAACTCTCAGCTGCAGACTCCAAGTTGTATGAGCCAATGACACTAGTAAGAATGTCACAGTGGATATCTTTGCTCCAACACACAGAAGTTTATTTACTATTTGTAGAGATTTTTAACCAAGAACCTAAATTCACAAAAAATCCTTATGACATTTGCACTTGCTCTTAATACCTCATGTAGAGAAAGCAGAATGAATTTTATTCTCCAATAATTACATTTTTTCTAATCTATTAGCCTGAAAAAAATGCATGCATGTTCTGTGACTTTGCTTATTTCAAGTAGGAATTTACTCAGAATGACGCAATGGTAGATATTATAATGTATACCATCCTGTGGTATGGATTGGAGTAGCACAGTATAGTATGGGGCCGTGTGGTGTGCTCTGGTGCGGTGTAGTGTAGCATAGTATAGACTTATATAGTACAGCATAGCATAGCATAACACAGTGTAGCACTAATAGTAATGAAGCATATCACCATAGATTTCTACAATAAAAAATTAAAACTTAATGAAATCATAGGTTAACTGAAATGTGGGGAGGAGAGCCTCTTTGAAGTTGTAGAAAGTACAAGGATGTGTGCGCGGTCATGTTCCAAACAGCAAATAGCTAATGTGGCCCCAGCAGTCATTTGGCAAGTTTGCATATTTTGATTTTCTTCTATTTTCTCCTCTGTCCTTCCACTTCCTCCCACTCCCCTTTCTCCCCCTTCTTTTCCCTTTGTCTTCCACTTCCTTCTTTCACATTGTTTCTTTTTTTTATTCTTTCTCTTAACTCTTGTTCAAGGAAAACTGTACCAAATATCAAATGAATATAAATTGACAAAATATACTCCAGTGCTCACAAAGGACAATGATGAAAGTCCAAATCAACCCTCACACTAAAGCCTTAAGCAGTCACCACTGTTAGCAAGCAAGCAACACAGAAACAAACATTTTAATGGAATGAATAGGATTTACCAAGTTGTCACATGATAGTATTTAAATATTCAGTTTTATGAATAGTAAGACACAGACACACACACACACACACACACACACACACACACACACACACAAAGAGACACACACACACACATACACTCATAGAAAAGGAGGGAGAGAGGGAGAGAGGGAGGGAGGAAGGGAGGGAGGGAGGGAGGGAGAGAGAGAGAGAGAGAGAGAGAGAGAGAGAGAGAGACAGACAGACAGACAGACAGACAGACAGACAGACAGACAGACAGACAGACAGACTAAGAAAATATATGCCACTTAAGGAAATTTCTAGTGGGCCACAATATTTATTGGGATATTCCTTAAAATCAACTGTCATTTTCCCAAAGGCCTCAACTAATGTTTTGACAAAGAAATGTCAAAGAAAACTAGAAAGTAATGAATAATCAAAGTCAGGGTAACATTATCAATGGACCTTATGGAAAGAAAGTAAGTAGAAAATCTAGAGCCAAATTGTGTAAGAACTGAAATTTTCAACAGTTAGTATAAGCAGATGAGACCAGTTAAACTCAGAAAGATGAGATCAAGAATATTATTGTTAGAGCCCAAGAAATGTATGTTATATTATGAGGTACATCAACATATGTAGAGTGGGAGTCCTGCCAGGGGAGAAAGAAAATCAAGAAAGAAGCAAAGCTTCGGAAAATAAGTGGCTGACAACTGCATAGATTGAAATGAGCGACACAGGTTCATTAGCCACTTTGGTTGATTAGGTAACTTTGAGTTTTCTCTCATGTGAAATATCTGTCTACATTTGAAGGCAATCATACAGTTTCAATATTGTGGTATAGAGAAGACTCCCAGTGATACTTCTTCTGCCACAGTGTCCAGGAAGAGACAGCAGACAGTTACAGTAAGTACTGACGTCAGCATTCTGCATTCCCTGGCAATGTTTTTTGTAAAACTATAAGAAAATACAAAATCATAAAGAAACCAATACAGAAGAGATGAAGCTGTGGTGTTTCATCATGCCCTATATTGAAAAAAAAAACTCCAAAATAAACTGCTCCACATTTGAATATTTAAAAGGATATAAATTACTTAGAAAATTTGGTGAATAAATAATCAAAAATAGTCATTATTTTTAAGCACAAAGATGGTCAAATAGGAGAAGACAAAAGGGAGGTGTTTGTGTTCATAATAGAATTCAAACTGTAATATTTCTTGGAGTAATTTGAGAGCAAATAGAGATAAATTATGTCTGCAATGATAGAAATTAGTCACGTAAAGACTGAAAATATATTAATTGCTAGTCTATTATATTTTACAGAATGAAATTTCAAGAATACTTTAAATAACGAGGAATCTGCAATTCATGGCAGCAATACAAGAGGAGATATTTTAAAAAATGGTCAAATTACAAGATGGAAGGGGGAGTTTCCAAGACAACAAAAGGGTGATTACTTAAAGGGTTATAATTAATTCACCACTGAAAATGTTCTGTGATAAATGACAGCTTCAAATCGTTACTTATTCATTATCCCTTTGTACTACTGAAATTCTCCCCATGGTTTATAGCAATGTAACCTTTGTCTTATCCAGAAGATTTGAACTTACGTTTGTTTTACTTCTCTCTATGTGTTCATCTGTTTTGAGATGCTGCTATATCTTTATTTACATTTAAATCTCATGTGTGACTCCTGTCTGCTTTCCACCATTCTAATAGAAACACTATCTATTCAGCCCTACATATATTGATTACAAGAACCTCGTTAGTGCTGTCAAAACACTCGCACATGTTCCTCTGTGCTACTTTTTTTTTTTTTAGAAATTATAATATAATCACAGCATTTCCATTACTTCTCTGAAAACTCTCCCATATATTACTTTTTTGGTTTCTTTCAAATTCATGGCCTCTTTATTTATTAATTGTTCATACACACACACACACACACACACACACACACACACACGTAAAAGCAATTGTTGGCTTTTCTGGGGAAGACTATTTTTCACACCCTCAGCGTTCCTTATTTTCTTGTAGTTTTTTTTTTTGTGTGTGTGTAAAGATGAAACCTTTATATATATGAATATATGTATATATATGTCATACAATAACTAAAGAGACCATATTATGAGAGAAGGAATCTCCAAAGATGCTGGTGGGTTTAGTTTGTGTTGGTCTACGCCACGCAGCATGTGGTGCACCACTAAGAGGAGCTGACTTTCTAAGTGCCTCATTTGGAGGAAACTACAATCAGTTGGAGAAAGGTTCTGGGTGAAGGAAGGGGGCATGTGTCCACTTCTTTCATATCTAGGACACCATTTAGTGTCGACCCATGCAGGCACATATGAATAGAGAGGCAATGAACCTGGTTGAGCAGGCATCCTTGTGCTAGGTGAAGTGTCCTTTATATGTATATATGCCCAAGAGTTAGTATAGCTGGATCTCAAAGTACATTCATTACCGTACCCTGAGGAACCACCACACTGATGCCCATTGCAGCCACTATGGACAAGTTTGTGGTCCCATCAGCAATGGGTCAGTGTCTCCCTTTCTCTACAGCCTTACTAGCATGAGCCATCATTTGTTTTATTGATTTTACTATTTTGATGGCTGAAAGATTAAATTTCGAATTAGTTTTGATTTGCATTTCCCTAATGATTTCTTTAAGAGCTTCTCAGCCATCTGAGTCTCTTCTACTGAGTATTCTCTGTTTAGATCTGCACCACATTTTTAATTTGATTTGTTTTCTTGATATCTGGATTTTTATACTACTCATGTGTTTTGGATATTAACCTTTTACTGGATGTGTAATTGATGAAACATTTTCACATCTCATAGACTTCCTCTTTTCTGAATGACCTTGCCATGCAGAAGCTTTTCAGTTTAATAAGGCTTCACTTATTAATTGTTGAGTTTAGTGGCTGTGCTAACGGTATTCTGTTTAAAATTCCCTGTGCCAATTAGTCCAAGGATATACCACACTTTCTGTTCTATCAGGTTCATTGTGCCTGGTTTTATGTTGAGGTCTTTGAGCCATTTTGCGTGGAGTTTTGTACATTGTCATAAGTATGGATCTCTTTGGATTCTTCTACATGAAACCATCCAGTTAGACTAGTAGCACTTTTTTTTGGTGGTTGTGTCTTTTTTACAGTAAGTATTTTTGGCTTCTTTATAAAAAAAAATACAAGTTGTTTATAGGAATATAGATTTATGACTGTGTCTTCAAATCAATTCCATTGATCAATATATCTGTTTTTGTGCCAACACCATGCTGTTTCTATCACTATTGCTTAGTAGAACAACTTGAAATCAGGGACAGTGATACATCCAGGAATTTTTTTTTTTTTACTTTCAGGATTGTTTTAGCTATTGTATGACTTTTGTGTTTCTATATGAAGCTGAAATTTATCCTTTCAAGATCTTTGACTGATCATGCTTGGATTTTGATGAGGATTGCACTGAATGTGTGTGTCGCTCTTTGTAGGGTGGCCGTTCTTACCCTATTAGTTCTACCGATCCATGAGCATGAGGAAGCTTTTCCCTCTTCTGTTTATCTTCTTCAATTTCTTTCTTCAATATATTAAAGTTTTTTTTCATCATACACAGCTTTCACTTGCTTGGTTCATAACACACCAAAACATCTTATATTATTTAAAACAACTGTGAAATGTATTGTTTCCCTGTTTTCTTTCTCAGTCCACTTGTCATTGGTACTTAGGAGGGATACTGAATTTTTGAGTTGACTTTGTACTCGGCTATTTTGCTGAACATGCTTACCAGCTGTAGGAGTTCCCTAACGGAATTTTAGGGTCACCTGTTACCTATGTATACTGTTGTATCATCTGCCTATGAAGATACATTGACATCTTACTTTCCAAATTGTATCCTCTTCATCTCCTTTAGTTGTCTTATTGCTTTAGTTAAGACTACAATTACTCATATGTTAGATATTTTAAGTGAAATTTATCTGAGTCATTAATAACATAATACAAAGAAAGATTAAATACTTATATTTTTTAAAAATTGAAATATATGATTAAAATTTTGATAGTTATTAGTGTAAATGTAATCAACATATACTTCTCTTTTTTGTTACTACCAATTTGCTAAGATTAAAACTGGTAAAAATGACTATTGCTTGTCTCTATTCTAAACTCTCTAGACACATATATAAATAACAAAACATAGAATTTTTGTCCAGTCACAATACCAACATATTTAAAATATAGATAATGCTAGTAATTTGTGTAAGTTTCCATTTTGTTAAAAGAAAATTATAAAGAACTGATAGCATGAGTTATGGTTTAAGTAAGAATAAACTTTATGAACATTATGGGAAAAAAGACTATAATTACTTTATTGAATAGTTATGGAGAGAGTGGGCAGCCTTGTCTTGTTCCTGATTTTATTAGAATTGCTTTAAGTTTCCCTACATTTAAGTTGATATTGGCTGTGATCTAGCTGTAAAATACATTTATTGTGTTAAGTCCCTTAAATCCCTAAACTCTCAAAAACTTTTATATTAAACGGATGTTGAATTTTCTTAAAGGAATTTTCTGTATCTATTGAGATGATATTGTATTTTCTTTTCTTTCTATTTGTACATTTTTTATATACATGTGTCAAACAATCACTGCATCTCTGGGATGAAGCCAACTGGTAATGGTGTATGATGTTCTTGATGTGTTCTTGTATTCAGTTTAAAAGTATTTTACTGAGAATTTTTTACATCTTTGTTTATAAGGATGGCTGCTTTGTGATTCTATTGATCTTTATGTGGTTTGGGTATCAGAGTAAGTGTGTCATCATAAAACTTTTGGCAATATTCCTTCTTTTTCTGTATTGTGTATTGATTAACATTAACTCCTCTATAAAAGTCAGCTATAATTCTGTGCTAAAAATCTCTAGCCTTAGGCTATTTTGTACTGGGAGACTTTTAACTACTGCTCCAAGTTCACTAAGAGTTATAGGTCAGTTTAAATTATTTATATTATGTGGATTTAACTTTTCTAAGTGGTATGTATTTGTAAAATTATACTTCTAAAACACTTTACAATTTGTTGGAGTACAGGTTTTTAAAGTATGTTCTTGTAATTCTGGATTTCCTTGGGGCCTGTTGTAATGTCTCACTTTTCATTTCTAATTTTGTTAATTTGGATATTTTTCCCTGCCTTTTAGTTAGTTTGGATAAGGGTTTTTCAATCTTTTTGTTATATTTCTTTTTAAAAACATATACATTTATATTATTACACATAAATAAACTACATACAGTAGGAAGAACCATGAAACAATCAGGAATTATAAAAAAAAAATGTTACATTCATAGTGATTTGGCTATCTGTATTTGGCAAGGGTTTTTCAATCTTGTTGAGTTTTTTACTGAACCAATGCTTTGTTTCATTGATTCTTTGTATAGATTTTTTTCAAAATTGCAACCCTTATCTTGATTATTCCTTTCCATCTCCTCTTGGAACTGATTTCTTCTTTCTGTTATGGAACGTGCAGGTGTGCTCTGAAGTTACCAGCGTGAGATAGAGATGTCTCCAGTCTTTGTAAAATGTGGGCACTTAGTGCTATGAACATGTTTCTCAGCAATGCCTTCCTGGTGCAACATATGTTTGCCTATGTTATGTTCTTTCTTTAAATCTGGAAATTCTCTAATTCTTGACCTGATTTGCACTAAGTAGTGAGTTGCTAAGTTTTCATTAATTTTTAAGCTTTCTATTGTTTTTGCTATAGTTGTTGATATCCAACTTAATCCCATGTGGGCAGATAGAATACAGGTTGCTATTTTAATTTTTTTCTTTTTGTTAATACACATTCTATGTTCAAGCATATGGTCAGTTTTGGTGTAAAATCCATTTTTTTGGTGAACTGTTCTCTAATATCTGTTAGGTTCATTTGGTTTATACCGTCAATTAGTCAATTAGCTCCAACATTTCTCTGTTTAGTTTTAGTCTGGATGGCATATATAGTGGCAAAAATGGGTATGGAACTCTGTATCAGTGTGTGAGGGTCAGCATGTGGTTGAAGCTGTAATAATGTTTCTTTTATAAACTTGGGTGCCCCTGTGTTTGGCACAGAGATGTTAAGAATTGCAATATCCTCTTGGGCTGATTGATTGATTAATTGATGAACATTTGGAGGAGGGTAGGAAGAGGTGAAGCAGGCAGTGGTCCTGCCTGTTTCCTTGGCTGGTCATAATTCACTTTTGCTAGGCTGCTAGTGGGGATACAGAGCAAACTATTGTTTGGAATGAGTTTGGGTATCAGAAGAGGGTTCCCCCATTTTTCTGATTTTCACAGTCTTATTTGAGTCTGAAGATATCTTAGTCTGAATTGTTATGACAATACACTTTACTGAGTAACTTATGAAATATAAGAATTTATCACTTACCATCCTGGAAATAATAAAGCCCTGGATCAAGCTGCTAGAAGATGAGTGCCTTATGAGAGTTTGTGTCCTCACATGATGCCACTGACAGACACACCCCCTCAAATTGCTTCTAGTGGAGCATTAGACCCAGGCATGGGAATGTAATTATCATGACCTGGCACTCATCTGCCTGGGGTACTTGAGGTTAGATTTCAACATGTAGCTTTGAGATTGGCAGAAGCACAGAGACCACACCAGGAGGTTGAGATTTGCTTCTCATTTTTTTCAGTACCTTTCCTTGTAGCTTCATAACATTGTGAGGTATTCCAGTTGGCTCTACATCCACGCACTGACCCATATTTCTACTTATAGATAGGAAAGGGTTAACACTCGAAGACTGGCAGGAGACATAGGCATGACAGCTTATGGCACGCTTTAGAAATTTTTTATTGGTTTAAGGTAGATTCATAGATTTTTTAAATTTTTACATTACAATTTATCTATATGTATACACATACAAACATCATAACATTTTAGGTATTTGTTACTAGAAAGGGTTTTCAGGTTGTCTTGTCTGCCATGTGCTAGATATAAAGTTGTTTATTGTTTTTTCACAAATACTAATTTCATTCAAATATTTTATAAATTATTTGACTTATGCAAAATAGGTGAAAATAATTTCATGGGTAAAAAAATTAAACATTAACATTGGAGGATACACATAAATATAATAACCTATACATTTAAAGTTCTGATTTTTTTCTCTTTTAGAAATGTTAGGATCCACTATCATATTTAAGAGCGTTAAAGCACATGTATAATACAGTTCTTTCTCTACATTCTCAGGCTTCTCTCAGAAGATATGTGAGGAACAACACCTCCCATCAGAGCCCGTACCACAGAGGACTGTGGGGGATCATAAAGATGACCTGAGGTTATCTGTATGAACATACAGTATCACTTTTTAAACCATGGGGCAGAGGTTTTGAGGCAGGATACAGAGGAGCTTCATTTTCAGTAAGAAGTAGTATTTTCCTACAACGAAGCAAAGATGCTTGATATGTAAACAAACATCAGAGACTTCTATCTCTCTTCAGCAGAGTAAGACTTTTAAGGACACACATTCTGTAGTAGTATTTTGTTTGGCCCTTTCACTGAAAACAAGGGGAACTTATTTGGGGGAAATGAAATGAACTTTCAAGAAACATCCAATGTGCAAACTTTACTTCTGTTGATAAATTAGGTTCTAAAGAAGATTCTCCGATGTGATTATTTCCTTCATGATTTTTAGATGAGTGAGCCAAGGTGTCTCCAGCTAAGTTTTCTTTTGTGGTCTTGTTCCTCCTTATCCCATGAAGGTAAATTAAGAGCAAAATTTGTTGACACTAAGATGATATTGGCTGACTTCTTCCATTGAAATTATTCTTTCATATTTAAGAACTTTATTTAACTATATTTATTTAAACTATGTATTTTGGATGCTTTAGCAACCCAACATTGTCCAACATTTATTCCATCCTTATTGCCCATAACTTTTAATCTAGTTGCCTAGCATGTCACTAGGACTAGCACCCACAGATCTCCAAGAAAATGAGGAATGTTAAACACCCAGAACTGTCTTTTCAAAGAGAAGAACATATAACCTGTTTTTCCAAAAATATGGTAATAGCTTGGTGATCTGTATTTTGTGAAGTGTTGGGCCATATTCAAGCTTCCACAACCAGGACTATAGGGAGCCAGAATTCTAAATGTCCCCTCCATTATTTGTATAGCTAGTGAATCCCTCCAGCTTGCACAGTCATGACAGCTGGTTAATAGCCAAAATGACCTCAGTGCTCTCTATATGACTGATGCCAGGCCAGACCCTTCCTTAGGCCCTTAGGTTAGTACAGGCAGCCTATCTCTAGCAATTACATGAACACTGAGCTAAGTTTCTATGTAATCATACTTCCTTGTGCTACAGGTATAATATCTTACTAGGAAACTTTGCTCCAAATTGTACTGTGTTTAAATATGCTGTCAATAAACTGCATAGCATCGGAGTCTCTAGATGTTTGACACAGTTTAATGAAGCCAAGCTGAACTGAATTTCCATCATCACCTCTTCATGGTTCATTACCCTGCATGCCATGACACCTGCAGTGACCCCTGTCAGAAATAGATGTGTAAAAAAAATGGAAACTCTTGTATCATAGAAAAACAGCTATGGTGGAATTTCTTATTTGTAATGGAATATAGAAATCAAATAAATTTATCAGCCAAAAATAAAATCTTTTATCTTCACTGTATTAGGCCATTGCTAAAGATGATGCATCAAAGCGGTGGGAGAAGGTCCTCAAATAAGTCATCTTCAAGAAGGAAAAAACAAAAGAAGTGTTTGAGTCCCAGAAAAGCAGAGTGTTCTACATGAAGGACAGTGGGAAAGGGGCAACACAGAGTACAGACAAGTGACTAAGATGTGGCTGAAGAGCAAATGATGTTAGGGCCAAAATTAGAAAGGCAGATCAATACGTCTATGCTAGATGCCGAGGTCTCAAGGCTGTGGAAATATGTTTGCTATGCACAGGAGGCTGTACGGTATTTCAAGCTCATCATAGAAGCGTCACTCAGGAGACCTGTTTCCTAATCCTCTTTTGATACATGGGCTCTGGAAATACAGATGATAGCTCAGGTTTCAGTTTGTTTGAGTGTAGGAAAATGCTATAAACTAAGGCCCGGAACTGCAACAAAGGTCAACAAAACATTTTACTATTGTACCAATTTTAATCCTTATTAATAATTTATAATTAATAGATTTAATATGTTAGAATGGTGTTTAATAAGTACGCCTTTACAGATTGACTTCATAGGCTTTTGAGCTCTAGATTTAACATCATGGTAGAGGGTAATTATCAGCCTGCAGAAAGCTGTGAGTTAGTTAGAGATAACAATAAAATGTAGAAATATGAGGCTGGAGAGATGGCTCTGGGGTTAAAAGTGTTTACTGTTTTTGCAGAGGATCCAGGTTAAATTCCCACTACCTATGTCAGGTATCTCACAACCATCTGTAAATCTAGCTTCAGGGGACATAGTGACTCTGGATCCTTCATGGACCTTCCCTTACGTGCAAATGGTCATATGCATACCTCCACACAAGTAATATTTAATATGAAAATAAACCTTTAACGAACTATAAGAATGTACTTATACGAATATCACTGACATGAAGGACCTAAGTTACAGAGACATGACATTGAAGCCTAAATCTCAACTGCACATTTACTTGCTACATGGATCATCTGAATGAAATGTTTGCTATTTCTTTGTAAATTAAGATGAGGTTAGTACTTATAATTTGCAGTTATTAGAAGCATTTAGTCATATTAACTGCTAAAACTGTAAGAGGAGAGGTATTGCTGCACCGGAAATGTCCATATAAAAATTAGACTGGAAAGCACATAGGCTAAAATAAGTTGGTGTTTCTATGACATGGTAGAAAATAAATGATAGTATATGAAACAGGGAGAATATAATATTTTAAGAATACATGTCCTAGAAAATATTGTGTCATGAGGTTCAAAGGGTGGCTTGGTTGTTAAAAGAACTTCTTACTTTTACACAGCACCTTGGTTTGGCTCCTTGCATACACTTCAGAGGTGCTCACAACCACTTGTATCCATGAAATCCAAAAACAGGGTCTCAGCAGACACCTGCACACATGAGACATACAATCAAACTGACATTCCTATATAAAAGTAAGATGAAAATAATTCCATATATGAAAGAGATGAACATACTATAAACGTTTTTCTCACTGAAAATTCTTACCTGTCGAAGTTTTCCAGTATACCTCAAAAAGTTAGAAGGTAGGTAGGCACATCCTCTGTGTCCCGAAACATATCTCACTGTAACATCTTTGCATTTTTTGATAGAATATTTATGATTTTCTGTTTTACTTTCTTGTTTCTTCCTCCTCTGACATATTAGACTAGTAGAGCTTTTTTTTATTGTTGTCATTGTCTTTCCTCTAGAGACTTTTGTTTTGTGGTTTTGTGGTTGTGACAGCTGTGAATAATAGCAACAGTGTTGCTTTGAACACTTGCTATATCATTTAATAATTTATGAGATCTATGAGAATGTCTTATAATCTTGTATTACCTTTGTATAACATATAGGATAATTTCCAATAAGGACTCATTGGATTACTACATACTTATTTAATAGTATAAGTAAAGTTACTGGGAAAAATACACTGGTAGCATCCATTTCACACTATAAAAATGTCTTATAGGAGATAAGTCTTCCCAAATGCCAACGCATAGTGGTAATGATGAAAACATATACTGATAAGACCAGAGTGAGTGCTACTCAACAGAGCCAAGAGCATCTAAGCAGACTAGTTAAACTGTGACTATAGACTATGTAGGTACAGGCGGAACTTAGACATTCTGCTATTTTGAGTCACTGTGTTCATATGACCAATTTCTATCAGAAAAAGATATGATATGGCACTCTACTATAAGCAAACCAATATTCAAGGAAGTAGCAGAGAGAGAGGCTAAACCTCAATCAACCTTTTAAAATTATCTTTCACCTATCTATCATCTATCAATCAATCTATCATCTATTTATCCATCTATCATCTATATATAATCATTTATCTAACTATGTAACATTATAGTTAGGACTTAGTTATACCAATTGAATAGGCAAAGCTAATGTCTGTGCTTAATATATGATACTAACTTTTATATTTAATTTCTTTTATTGTGCTATTGCACATGGTATTATATATTAACTGTTCAAATAATTCTATCTACAAGTATAAAAGATAATTGAATAGGAATTTTATTCTACTTGTAGGATAAATTTTCTTTTGAAGTATATCAATATACATTGTGGTTGTCTACTTTATAATACAAAGTAAATATTCCTTGTGGTTGAGTGAGGCTTTGAAAAATAATGTTTTTACGGAATTAAAAATGAGTTTTAAGTGATTTATTATCCTTGGAGAATTATCATATTTTTTGATAATCAGAAATCTCAAATTCATTGCATACATCTTGGGTCCATGAACATTGTTCTTATTTCAGTGTGACTCAAATGTCTGCCCCAAACATTAAACACATGCTCACATACTAACACATAAGCTTGCAGTGAACATAAATTGTTCAGCTCTTAATTTTTATTTATTTTTATTTTGTATGCATATATGTATGCATGTCTAAAAGGATGTATACCACATGTGTGCCCATAGAGGCCAGAGAAGGGCATTACTGTCCATTGTGATGAAATTGTGAGTGGTTCTGACCTGGGACTGGGTGCTGGGAACTGAACTTAGGTCCTCTGGAATACCTGCAATTGCTTTCCACTGATGAGGCTTCCTTGTAGCCCCTCTTAATTAACTTTTAATAAAGAAAATATTCACAATTGTGACACTAATAGTTTTATTCCAGTGAATAATTTCCAATAAGCCAGGCATGGTGGTGCATATCTTTAACACAAGTACTCGGGTGATGGCTGGACCTCTGTGTGAGTTCAAGGCCAACCTGGTTCCAGTCCAGCCAGAGTTGTACAGCTAGGCACTGTCCCGAAATCTGTGGACAAATGGATTGAGCTAGAAATGATCATAATGAGTGAGTTAACCCAGAAGCAGAAAGACTCAAATGGTATATACTCACTTATATCTGCATACTAGCCGAGGGGCATGTCCCATGAAAGCCTTCACTTACCAAGAAACTGAGACAGGGGAGGACATTCTAGTGGGACTCTAGATGAGAGAATCATGGGAGAATGGCAAAGTAGAAGGATCCAGAGGGTCCTAGAAACCTACAAGTAGAACATTATGATAGGCAGATTTGGGCCCAGGGGTCCCGCTCAAACTAAGGCACCAGCCAAGGACAATACAGGCGGTAAACCTTAAACCCCTACCCAGATCTAGACAATGGACAGAACACTCTCCACAGTAGAGTGGAGAGTGGGATATTACTTTCTCACATACTCTGGTGCCTCACCTTTGACCATGTCCCCTGGAGCGGGAGACCTGGTGGCACTCAAAGGACAGCAGGTTACCAAGAAGAGACTTGATACCCTATGAGCATATACAGTGGGAGGAAATCCCCCTCAGTCACAGTCATAGGGGAGGGGAGTAAGGGGAAAATGGGAGGGAGGGAAGAATGGGAGGATACAAGGGATGGGATAACCATTGAGATGTAACAAGAATAAATTAATAAAGGAAAAAATCTTTATAAGAAGTTTAAAAAATCAAAAAAAGAATCAAACATTAAATAAATAAATACAATTTAAAAGTTTTTGTTTGAGATCTCAAAATTACTCTATTAAATTGATAATTCAGAACATAATACTTTATGGACAAATGGCCAAGGTACAAAGAATAAGAGACTGTGGAATGCTCACCCTTAATGTCTATATTACAGAACTTCCTTTTAGGGCTTTGGGTTCTTTGTGAAAGGGCTGGTAGAACAATCTGGAAACAGTGGATACTCCAGACACAGCAGGTCAGCTGCGCATATGAATTCACAGTTGCTGCGACACCATGACAAAGCCTTTGCAAGATCAAACCAAAGCGAGTCCCAGCACAGAGAGCAGCATGGACACAAAGCCCCACCCCTAGCCAAGTAGCTATTGGTGATTGATTGATGCTAGGAGAGAGTGAGGAAATCCTTTATTTTTTAAAAATTTTTATTTAAGTAATTTATTCATATTACATCTCAATTGTTATCCCCTCCCTTGTATCTTCCCATTATCCCCTCCTCCCCCTTTCATCCTATCCCCCTCTCCTAGGTCTGTGACAGAAGGGGACCTTGTCCCCCACTATAAGATCACAGCCTATCAGGTCTCTTCCTAGTAGCCTGCTTACTCTGGTGAAATCCTTTAGACATTTATCCTCTAGCAAGTCAACCACATTCCAGTGCAAGGACCTTCATCAAGAGTTTATGGGCGGAACAACCTGGACTTGGTGGGTATTAAAAGAAAGAAAGAATGAAACAAAGAAGAGAAGGACTGCAACGCTGGATGGATATGTAAATAGAAATTGTCTCTGGGAAGAGTGGAGGGCATAAAAATGACCAAAGGACTATTAAAATATCCCTAAAATATTATATTTCTAAAATAAGTGGAACAAAAAGTGAAAATGCATGCGCATTTGTGTGTGTGTGTGTGTGTGTGTGTGTGTACACATGCATTGATGACTTCTAAGAATTTATAAATTTTCTGTTTTAAAAATTATAGTTCACAGAGGATGTGTAAAATATGTCAACATAGCATTCCATTTTATAAGTGTGTCAGTCAGCCTTCTGTCATGGTTGTAAAGTACGTAAGAAAAATCAACACCATAGAGGAAAGTTTTATTTTGGCCCATGGCTTCAGAAGTCTTGGCCCAGCATTTTCTGTGTTTCTTACTTCTGGAACACAAGAAGCCCAACTTTCAGGATGGAGCGCAGGAAGTCAAATGCATGTGCTTACTTCATAGAGCCTGTGAGAAGAAAGAGGGAACACCTGGGGGAAGGGAGAAAAAGAAAATCCAGAGACAGACAAGGCGGGGCAGGACTGGGGCAGAATGTAATTTCCAGTGAGAAAACAAGGAACTTTTCATTTCAACTAGATTCAACTCCCTAAGTTTCTCCCATCTTCTAGTAGGTCGTCAACTTGCAAAAAATATTTTTTATTTTTAGGTATACATTTATATTATTACACATAAATACAATAAAATACTTACAGCAAGAAGAACCACGAAACAATCAGCAATTATATAAATGTTGCCTTCATAATGTTTGGGCTATTTGTATTTGGCAGCCTTGAAGAAAACATCTTTCTTATCTTGGTGAGTCTAAAATTCTGGATGTAAATCAATATCTATCATATCTCATCTCCATCAAGTTAAAACATTTATCTAGACCTAAAAAAATCTTAACCCCTAAACAACTATGCTTAATTGTAAAACTAAACTATCTGGTCTTCAATCCCATCAGAGACTTGAAAAGAAATAAAACTTATTACCTGAGTAAACCAGAAGCTTCCAAAATGAAAATATGACAGAGACAGTCACCCAAAACTCTCTATAATGTTGGAACATCATCTTTGGCCTCCTGGACCAATATATCTGACTGACATATTTGTGAGGTAGGAGCTATTAAGGACTTGCTTAACCTGTCTTGACAGAGTTTGGCCATCAACTCTGCCTTCATCCAGCAATTTGGCAACATGACCATTTAACAAAATAAAGTGGATTCCATCGTATGACCTCCCAACCCTGAATTTTGAGAGGAATTACTGGTTCTTTGTGAATTTCACATCAGGTGTCCTAACCCCATTCCCCTTGCTCCTTCCTCCCTCTTTTCAGCCCCTCCCCAGCAGAGAAAAAGTAAAAATCTCTAATTGTTTCTAGGTCTAGAGAGATGTTTTAAGATGATTGAGATGAGATATGATAGACATTGATTTACATTCAGAATTTTACACTCAGCAAGATAGGAAAGATGTTTTCTTCAAAGTTGCCAAATACAAATAGCCAAAACACTAAGAATGTAACATTAATATAATTCCCGATTGTTTCATGGTTCTTCTTGCTGTATGTAGTTTATTGTATTTATGTGTAATAATATAAACGTATATGTAAAAACAAAAATAATAAAATACATATTGATTTATGTAATTGTAGAAGTTAGAGAATGGTCCAATTAATTTCCCGAAGCTCAGTTCTGAACACTGGTGCACCAGGGACACAATTTTTATGTTTGAACTGCAACTCGCTCCCCAAAGTTAACAATAAAATATTAATGATCAGTAATAACTACATTTCTCTTTCACTGTAACTGAAAGTGAATACTTTGAATACAAAGTAATGTATAATTTCATATAGTTAACATATGGTTGTGAACCCATGTGTATTAAATTAGGTGAGATAAATAAAGGCATTTTATGACATACGCACTATCCCCAAGTAGCTTAGCTCCTCTTAAGACAGTATTTGATTTCCACACATAAAGGATTTATTTCTTATTTTTCTACTTTCAGCAGAGTAGTTGTATTGTGTCCCAGGATCCTATCTTAAAGACACTAATAAACGCTATTGTATTTGAAGTATGTCACATCAAATTCTTTCATGTTCTATGAAATGCTGAGTCTAAGTCTCGTATTCTTTAGGATGCTGGTTACTGATGTACTGCAAGAAAGAAAACACAAATGTGGTTAGATGGTAACATTAAAATCAGAAAGTGACTGCAACCCCCTGGAGGGAGAGAAGAGAGTTGGAAATGAATGATTTTGCCAGGAAATTTATACAGACAGAGTCTTTTGCTAGGTCACTTGATTTACTCCTAGCATATTGGCAGCCATGAGAAATGCAGAAACACAGCTTTTCCATTGATCTATTTGTCTGTTAAAAGAAAGTTTATCACTTCTGAGTAAGAAACCTATCTTCCCACTGTCACTATGTTCTCAAAATCCTTTTCATCATATAAAAATTAATCAAAATGTACATTTATAGAGTGATGACAAGAATTTCAGCAAGCATTTTAACATAGTCATTTACTTCATATTTTCTTAGTAAAACCCAGGTATAGTGTATTGCATTTTCTTTCAGGGAAGACAAAAATAACTGCAAAATGAATAATGAAATAAAAACCCAACAGTACATCTCTTAGAATTTCTTAAGGATGAATCATTCCTTTTTCAAAGCCGTAATTGTGTGCCACATTTCTTTTGCATTTCATGTTAAGAAAAGCTTAAGAAAGAAACATGCAGCGCAGGTGATATTTCATCAACACCAGTCACTGTTCTGACAAACAAATGAGTACACGACTGAGTCAGGAGGCAGGGGAGGGCTGCTTGCTATGACGTGTGCATTGTTTCTGAGTAGAAGACATACTCCTCTTTTTTAAAATAAAATTTAAATATATTTTATTAATTTATTCTTATTACATCTCAATTGTTATCCCATCCCTTGTATCCTCCCATTCCTCCCTCCCTCCCATTTTCCCCTTACTCCCTTCCCCTATAACTGTGACTGAGCATGACCTCTTCCCCCTGTATATGCTCATAGGGTATTGAGTCTCTTCTTGGTTGCCTGGTATTTTTCCTCTGTAATGAGTGAGTTAACCCAGAAGCAGAAAGAGTCAAATGGTATATACTCACTTATATCTGGACACTAGCCCAAGGAGCATGTCCCATGAATGTCTTCACTTATCAGAAAGTGGGACAGAGGGGAGGACGTCCTATTGAGACTCTAGGTGAGAGAAGCATGGGAGAATGGGGAAATAGAAGGATCTAGAGGGTCCTAGAAACCTACAAGAAGAACATTATGGTGGGCGGATCTGGGCCCAAGGGTCTTGCTCAAACTATGGCACCAGCCAAGGCCAATACATGCAGTAAACTTCGAACCCCTACCCAGATCTACCCAATGGACTGGACATTCTTCACAGTTGAGTGGAGAATGGGGTTTGCCTTTCACAGGAACTCTGGTGCCCCATATTTGACCACGTCCCCTGGATGAGGAAGCCTGGAGACATACTCTTTAGAGCCAGTAACTCGTTCAGCCATTTCAGTTTGCCTCCTATCTTATTACTAGGATTAAATCAAAGACGAATATCCCAAAGCCCAGGGTGATGATTTTGCCAATCCTGTTATAAAAACAAATACAAACAAAAAACCAAATATGTATTTCAGAATTCTATTTCTTGATATTCAAACATTTAAAAATTTGACTTCAACTATTCACTAACATCTCAATGCACCCTTGGCTTCATCTTTCTTTGTTATACAACCAATCTATGATTAACTCAATGTACAGATCGAATCACGTTATTTCCCAATTAGGAAGCTCCACCATTGCTGGTGTATGAGTTGAAACCTTTTCCTCTGGGAATCTTAAATCCTGTGGATAGATGGGCACACTAGTTTCCTAGCAAATCTATATGATCTGTTCTTTTCTCCATTTTTCTCTTGTGTGTTTGCCATTCTTCAATTTAGCACACAGATTACTACCAACATCAGCAGTGCTCATTCATAAACTACTCTCTGGAGCACTCTTGGTAATATGTTGCCCAGAGATGTGAATTTTAGGGGTGGAATATCATAAGAGTTTAGATTTCTTGAGAAGATGCTAATTAAGCTGCTGGTAATTATGCACGTTATTTGTATCCTTCCAATAGTCCCTTCTAAAGAACTTAGGAGAACAAACTTTACTGTTCTTTTCTTTTCTTTCTTCCCTGTAAATGTTCCTTCCTGTTAATTTCATCATATCTGCTGTTTCTCTTGGGATCTGGGATCTTGGCAGAAGGCAGAAGTGACTGAGTAGGGATTCAAGGCTGGAGGTTGACTCTGCATCTGGAAGAAGACAGTGAGGAGTTCCAAACACTGAAGGAGTTCTAGTGGAGGACGTGAATATTTTAGTGAAGTTGCCCTCCTAATATTGGGAACTCGGCCATTAGTCAGTGCTTATTCATATTTATTTCACAAACTCAGTCAACATATACAACACACTTATGCAAATATAATGTATATTTATATGTGTATATATAACATAGAAACAGTCATTGTCTATCTGTACCCCCCCACAACCAACACAGTTAAAAGTAAAACGAAAGTCAATGAATGTTACCTATAATTCCATCTCTCAGAGAAAATTGAATTGCCATTCTTATGGAGTCACTCATTTTGGATGTTTGTAGATTTAATGTATCAAATACTCTTCCATGTCAACCTTTTCCTTCTTTCCATCACCTGCCTTTCATTTACCTGTCCCTCCTCCCTTCGCTTTTCTGCCTCCTTCCCTCCCTCCTCCTACCTCCCTTCCCCTCCCAGGTCTTTCTCCTTCCCTCCCTCCTCCTACCTCCCTTCCCCTCCCAGGTCTTTCTCCTTCCCTCCCTCCTCCTACCTCCCTTCCCCTCCCAGGTCTGTCTCCTTCCCTCCCTCCTCCTACCTCCCTTCCCCTCCCAGGTCTGTCTCCTTCCCTTCCTCCTCCTACCTCCCTTCCCCTCCCAGGTCTGTCTCCTTCCCTTCCTCCTCCTACCTCCCTTCCCCTCCCAGGTCTGTCTCCTTCCCTTCCTCCTCCTACCTCCCTTCCCCTCCCAGGTCTTTCTCCTTCCCTCCCTCCTCCTACCTCCCTTCCCCTCCCAGGTCCTACACCCAGTTCCTCTCATTTTCTTCAGATTCGCCTTCCAATACGCACACCCACCCCGCCCACAACTGACTCTACACTGTAGATTCTTTTTTGCTCAGTTTATTTGGATGTATGTTACCACTAAATGACTACTATTTTGTTCATTTGGTTTACTATGTTTTTAATGAACTCAATTCTCCCTACCTCCAACCACTAAGCGCTAAACAGTTGTCATTAATGTACTAATTGTTACACCTCAAGTTTTTATCATGTTTTGATACTTTTATTACTAATGTTATTTCTTTTAACACATCAGGTTGTTTCCACAGTAAAATAACCTTAGTCTTCGGCACTGTGCTGAAAGTGACACCGTTTCCTTGGGTCGGGTGTTCATATCCTCGGGAATCATAGCAGTAACTCTGGGATGTTACCAAATTATGAACATCATCGATCTCAAAAGACTGTAACATGTACCCAGTGAAGTGGCATCCATGTTGAGAAAATGAACTTCTCTCTTGCTCGTAACAGGTGAATTTCAGTCGACTTTCACTTTGAATTTATATTCTGAGATCTGTCCTTCAAAGTGGTTTATAGCAGATAAAGGGGTCTCTAGGAAGTTATTATTGGGTCACTGTGATTGGGTCATCATGAATGAGCTTAATACATTTATTACAGAAGCCAAGGAGCTTGCTGGTTCCTTCTATGTAAGGACTCAGCAAGGTAATGTCATCTATGAAACAGAGAAAGGCCTTCACCAGACTCCAGATATGACAGCAATAAAATCTTGTACTTCTCAGCATCCCCAGGAGAGAAAAAGGTTTGTCAATAAATTCTAATAAGGACCTAAGATATTTTGTTCCAGAGGCACAAATGATTTAATAATGCATTGCACACACACAACGTCACACCATCCTTGTTAGCTGCCTTCTTTGAGGAAGTTTTTGGCAATACCTTCCTAAATAATCTAACTCAATGGAATCCAGTCATCTAATCTAATCCTTAAAGTATCAATCTTATCTGATCGAGGCAGATAATCTTATCTAATATAATTTCAGATCAGATTAAAAAGCAATGGGTATCCCATGGATATTCACAGAGAACCAAGTCTGAAGAGCCACTAATCTGTCCATGTAATTATCGTTGGGATTTGAAGTGCCTGAAATGAACGGTTAAAAATGTAGGCTCAGTATAGATCAAGTTCATTGTTTCAGTCTTTAGCAGTATCTTCTCGTAGATTCGTAATTTTCATAGTTCTTTCTTTGTAACCAATTTGCCATCTGCTAATCTGACTTCATACCCCCAGCTCTGTCCTACGAAGTTTATTATGCTTTTCTAGTCACCCTCGTGCGTAGGAACCAGGTTTCCTTCCTACCCTAACCCTGTAGGCAGATATCCTCACACAATCTGCCAAGGATACCCGCTTATATTCACGGTTTCCTAGAAAATGATTCCAAGGTGTTTACAGAACCGAGAATTTTGTCACTGAAGGTTTACCAAGTCAGCAGCAAATAAATCATTTTGAAAACAGCAAAGGCAGAAGGAGGATATTTTTTTCTGCACATTTTTAGATAGCAGGGTGCATGAAAAGCAAGAATCAAGGTTTGTTCAAAGACCTGATGAATAACCTTGGAGCTTTCTTTCTCATGATCTTGAAACTCTTAAGCTTCTTTGGATAGTGATTTATTTAGTCTTAGTGAGTCATGAGATTCCTTAGTGATTCTGTTTTCTTTCAGTATTAAACCAATCAAACTTAATTTTTTTTTTTAGGTAAAGAGTGTCACAACATTTAAAGATTTGCCTGGCAACCCATTCAACAAATTGGCACATTGTATCCTAGCTCCTGCTGAGTGAGACCTTCCAACACGTCAGAATACTGGAAATGAAGCCAGGGCATTCCATGAAGGTGAGCCATCTGGGAGAACACTAGTGTAAGAATTTGAAAGCCTACCACTTTAGTGGCTACTTAATTATCTCTCTCTCTCTCTCTCTCTCTCTGCATGTGTATGTGTGTGTGTGTGTGTGTGAGTATGTGTGTGTCTGTGTATGTGAAGAATTTCAATTAAGTCATCATAGAATGGGGAAAATGCCCAAATAAAACATGCTACCAAGTGAAGCTTCCAGAAATTCCACCAACTTGTTGAGTTACTGGCCAAAGGGGTCACACAGACAACTCACCCCTGCAACCAAATAGCACACGCTACTTGCAAGGCTGTTGATTATCTTCTAGACCCTAACAGCGAGGCCATTTTCCTCAGAGCTGCTTAAGCTATCATGAGTAAATAAATCAAGTTGGTGACCAGCTAGAAGCTTCTCGCCTGCTGAAGAGCATGGTGCTGTAAGTTAAATGTAGGCTACAGGAGACAAGAAGTAATAATCCGTTTCACCCATCTCTCAATCTGGTGAAACTACAGCAGGGCCCTGCTTGTAAGACATACTGGAGTAAGACGGGCACAAAGTTTCGTGAGTCGCCAACCACTCTTTGGTTAGATTTAAGACCCACACCATGAGATGGAACTCTCTCCTGAGTCTGCTAGGGTGTCTAGCTGGTAAGTAACACAATGACCCACATGTTTGCAATGTGCAAACAGGAAGAGGCTTTGGAGCGCTGGGCCCTTAATGGGATGGATGTCTTCACCCCTCTTTCCTCAAGGCTCAGGGGTCTAAGAAGGGGAGGGTAGAAATACTACTGTAAGAGGCAGAAGTGGTAGAAGACTCCAGAGAAACAGTGCCATCCGTACACAGAGTGTTGATTCACCTATAAACTCACAGACTGGCGCAGGATGTGTAGGAACCACGCAGGTTCCAGCACAAAGCAAGAGAGTGGACACAAAGCCCCACCACTAGCCAAGAAATTATTTTATATTGATACATACCGGGCAAAGGTAAATTAGTTTTCTGCAGTGCCACTGGGTATATCAGCCACACTCCTGGGTAGGCCCATAACCAGGAGTAGTTAGCCATCACAGCCCAGACTCCATGTTTGTTTGTTTGTTTTTCTTTTGTTTGTGTGTGTTGTCTTTGTAGTTTTATTGTCTTGTTTGTTTTAATTTTCTTCTTTTTGGTTTCTTAATTTATTATAATTTTTAATTTGTTCACTTTATATCTGTTTGGAACCTGTGTGGAGGCAAATGTTGAGGGAAGGAGTCTAGCCACAGAAGAAGCCTGAATTTCCATGTGGACAGGAAGCAGAAACAGGCAGAAAGGATATGAGGTCAGACTCGGCTGACCTCAGAGTAAGACAGTCTCTGCATAACATTTAGTTTTTAAGATATAAGTTCCAGCAGATTTTGGTGAGAAAACATACAAGGTGTGTAGGAAATTACTTTTTCTTCTCCAGATAAAGAAACTCTCAAAGAGTTCAAGGTCTATGCCAAAATAGAACAATAAAGCCTGTTACCTAGGCCAGATATAATGGGAAATATGTCAAGACTCACACAGATATTTATAGCAGATCACTTATAGCTGCTGAAATCTGGGATTCAGAAAGAGGTCTTCCCAAACATAAGCAGAAGGATAAGCTGTGGTTCATCCAGAAGATGGAGCGTTATTTATTGCTAAAAAGAGACGAGCTGTCAAGCCACGGAAATAAATGACTGGCACTGACTGCAAAATCCAATTCAAAAGGCTGTGTGCCACGTTATTCCAACCAAGAGGACGCTTTGGAGGCAGTAAAAGAGGGTACTGGGAGGGGAGAGAGGTAAGCAGCAGAGCACCCAGGGCTTTATGAGGAGGGGACTGGGAGGGGAGAGAGGTAAGCGGCAGAGCACCCAGGGCTTTATGAGGAGGGGACTGGGAGGGGTAAGCGGCAGAGCACCCAGGGCTTTACGAAGAGGAAACTGCTGTGTGGTACAATAATGTGAATTTGGGGCATTGCATCCTTACCCCAAACCACAGAGTGTTTCCAAAAACCAAAGCTGGCTGCAAAGTCTCAGCCCTGGGTGACGACGACGATGACAACGACGTGACAACAGAGGTTCACTGGTTTCACACATGTACCACTGAATGTTATGCGATGGTGTTGGAGTACGGAAGTTGTACGGATTAGGGCAGAGGTTCATGGGAAGGCTATCCTTCCTGCTTAGGCTTGTTATATGCCTAAAACTGCTTCAAAGAACAAGATTATTAGGGCTGGCACACATACCAGCATATTTACTTTTCCTAGCATTTTGTTGTTCTGTATTCAATTCTAGAACAAACAGTGAAATCTTTATAGAAACAGCAGAATAATTACAAACACGGTAAGTGAGAGATTAGATGTGTAGGTAAAAGACAATTGTACAGAGTGGTTTTGGGTCATTGCATCTTGACTGATAGTTTCATATGAAGGGCAAGTGTTGAATTTTCTACCTCATGTTAACATTTAAAACATTCACGATTTGCGATATTCTGGGCTTTGGGATAGAATGCTCAGCCTGTATTACTTGTAAATCTTGTTTCTCACTGCTCCCTTCATCTCATCTAGTTACATCTTGCAGGGTTTTAAACTAAGACTGAAAACCTCTTGATCGAATCCTAATTATATCAAGCACTACTTGGCTTTTTAAAGAAAAAATTAAATAAAAGATAAATGGGATGCTGCTGCTTATTTTATTTTTCAATTGCAAAATAATTCCTTGTGTTTTGAAAATTAGCTCATTGTTATTATTTTCTAAGTCTTAAGCCAAAGCTTCTTCTGCTCAGGGGCCTCCGTTGCACCACAGGAGGATGGGCTCAGGCTTCCACTGGACTCATTGCTGCCTCACCTAACAGCATGGTGCTTTCCTCTGCTCGAGGAAGTAAATGCAGTTTATATAACACATTCATGACCTGGATAGTGGCCAAATCCTTAGAACTCTGCTATGTGTTTTATACTTTCAGGATTATGTAGGCATAGCCTGGAACAGATCTTGACTTCTGGAAGTCTACTGCTCGCCTCCATTTTGTGACAATCCACGGGCAGCTACTAGTGTCACACTGACATATTTTGCAACCGTATTTAGTATACATAAAATTTGCTAATGATTTAAGATCGGCATTACCTTCTGATGGTTTGACATGGGAGTTTCTTTCTCCTTGAATTAGTCCTGAATTAAATTTTATAATCATGAGTCAAATTTCATTTTCCAAATTGAGATTAGGCATTTGAGCGCCTTCGGTTCAAAAAGCTGATAAACTTATGAGGTTGTCTGTACTGCTTGTGAGAGCATAGCTGTCTCACAGAGGCATACATTTCTCTCCTGGGACCTAAACAGAACTATTCAGATTGGATTTGCCAAGCTGAGGAGCCAGCCTTTCCATACACTCCAGGGAAGAACTCCAGTGGCACCAGCAGGAGGAAGCCAAGCCTCAGCAAGGCTGTTTCTGCCCTTAAATTCCTGTCTGTTGTGCAATGATAAATGGGTTACTTGGCATTGTAAAAATGCACATATTCTTTGGAAATGTTTATTGTTGTTATGACTCATTGCAAAAGTGGGCAAGGAAATGACATATATGAAACCACTTGAAGTTTGGTACAGAACCAAAGGCAGGTATAGCTAAAAAACTCAGTTCTGGGTTAAAACTGAAGAGAGTCTGACCAAAGACTTCCTGAACCAATCCAAAGTTTTTTGTGCTTCCTGAGCTTAGCGCAGCCAAGTATAACGTCCAACTTATCCTGACATCCATCCACAGGGGAAGTGTTTGGCCCCCAAACCATCCACGCAATTCACTAGGTAATTCTCCTGGGAATGTGCCCAGAAAGCAGTTTTACTTTCTCACATGCCCAGGGATGGATTGCTGGCATCAGTGTGATGAGCCATCTTTAAATTATTCAACTTCATTTCTGGTCAAGGTCTTGAACACGTATTAAGTACTGGTATGTGGGCCTAAGTCACTTATTTCTTATTTTCCCATTGGACTTTCCATGGTCTTTTAAGATTAAGGCACAGTTACAGTAAACCTACAGAAAACCAAGCTAGTGACTGTTACAGAACAGAGTGGCTTGTGTTAGGATAGATCTCTTTAAAATGACAACATGTTTAATATTTGTCATGATTTTATTTTTCCTTATAGCAGAATAAATTACATTGTATATATGCACTGTGTTTCTAAAATCAATCATCTATTGGCAGAGGTCTAGGCTGGTTCCATTTATTATCGTTTGTAAAAAGTGTGCCAGTGAGCATGAGTGTGCACGTGTTTTTGTGATAGGACATATGGTCTTTTAAGGTTATGTCCAGATGGAAGAAATGAGTCAAACCTAGAAATATGAGAATTGCATATTTTGTTTCAACTGTAGATACTAGATTCTAATGTATTGATTTATTTTATATGTGTATGTATGAATGTGTGTATCAAATATAGTTCATGAAACAAGAGAGTAAATACATATTAGAGGGGGAGGGGGAGAGGGAGGGGGAGAGGGAGGGAGACAGAGAGAGACAGAGAGACAGAGATGAAGAGAAATGGCATATGTGGAATATAGTGAGAGAGTGGACAGAAGACGTGAGAAGGGAAGGATGGACAAGAAGAACAAAGTACGCATGAAAGCATCACGAGGGGACGTTGTATGCTCTTAGAAAACCCAGTACAAAGCAAAACGATAGATTGCCCGCTGAGAGGTAGGCTTCAAAGATATCCTCAGCCAGCTTGAACAGAGAGACTGACAGCAGCCCTACCCACTAGACTCACATCTAAAGCTACTCTCTGATTCACATGAGGGGGCCAACTGCAGATCTTTTGTCTAGTTATGACTTAAAGATTGAAGCTAAAGTTTCTTTCTAATGATTCAAACTTCCCTCAGAAGTTGCTACGTGAAATATACTTGAAATGCACTATTATTTTGATATAGCAAAGGTAACTGAATGGCTTGATTTCTATTTTAGCAAGATGTTATGACACATATCCTATGTTAAATCTCCTTACCGATATATGTTATTTTATAATACTCAGTTATCTGACAAAAGTGAGATAAATGTTGCCTACTCAATCATCTCAATTAGAAATAGCTATTTTTTAATGAATAGTGAAACAAATTTGGGCCAATGTGATGCTGCAATATGTAATGGCATTTCCTACTAAGCCAGAAAACCTGAGTTCACTCTCCAGGATCTACATGGTAGAAAGAGAATCTACTTCCAAATATTTACCTCTGACCATCAAATTCACATTATGGTTTGGGCACCACATGTGCATATTCAAGAGTATGCACTAATATGCAAAAGAAATGAACATACATAAATGAAATATAAGTAATAGTGTCCCAATTTTAATATAAGCATATAAGCACAACTTTAATAATATATTGTAATATTTTTCCATACTTTAAAAATCATGTATGCATTTCTTTGTTTATATGTGGAGATATTCTGAAACTGTTGCAGACAAAGTCCACTGTGTTTATATATTTATTTAAACAATATGCAAATTATTTAAATAGCTCCACTAGGAAGTACTTAGATTTTACACATTTATTTGAAAAATACGCAGAACTAATTTTTATCTCATTTTAAAATAAAATTTTATGTACTTTACCTTTTAGTTGAAGTATTTAATCCTTTTATAGTTATAGTCATGAGTTTGTTGCACATCAATGTGCATTTCAGTGATTTTCAAAGCATATTTGAAGTGGAAATTTCTGGTTTCTTTGAAGATTCATTTGTGTCATGTCTTGTTTTGCTGGAGGATGTCTTGTGAGAGGGCTTGTGAAGACTGAAAGGGTATAAATAGAACCACATAAAGTGGGAGGACACTTTGTGCATTACTACACTCCTATGCCCTGCAACTCTTTTCTGATCTTCACTTCACAGAGAGAAAGTCTGGATGATTCTGGACACTTCTGATGGCTTGTGCCCATTCCGGGGAGCCTTCCTGCTTCTGCTGAGCTATGTCACCACAGTTTAGTTGTAGAACACTCCTCTAGTTTTAAAGAAATCACCCACTACAATAGTAACCCCATAATCCCCCCATGTCCATTAATTCCCTTTCCCCATAAATTACTGACCCTGTTTTATTATGTGATAATTTTACTATAAATTATGATAAAATATTGATGAAGATTATTTTAATGAGTAAGTTAAATATATTGATGCAGCACGTACTTAAAACTACAGGCTTGGACCACATTTCATGCATCTCTTCTGTTCTTCCTTTTATTATCCTTCTGCTCTGTTGCCTACAAGAGACTATGGGCACGTTCTTGTAAGGATTTCCTTAACCCTAACCCTAACCCTAACCCTAACCCTAACCCTAACCCTAACCCTTAACCCTCACCCTAACCCTAACCTTAACCCTAACCTTAATCCTAACCCTTAACTCTAACCCTAACCCTAACCCTAACCTTAACCCTAACCCTTAACCCTAACCCTAACCCTTAACCCTAACCCTAACCCTAACCCTAACCCTTAACCCTAACCCTAACCTTAACCCTAACCCTAACCCTAACCCTAACCCTTAACCCTAACCCTAACCCTAACCCTAACCCTTAACCCTAACCCTAACCCTTAACCCTAACCCTAACCCTAACTGTAACCCTTAACCCTAACCCTTAACCTTAACCCTTAACCCTAACCCTTAACCCTAACCCTAACCCTTAACCCTAACCCTAACCCTTAACCCTAACCTTAACCCTAACCCTAACCCCGTCCTCATGGGCTGACAAAACACCCCAACAAAGTTCCTCTTCTCCAGCTACTGTTCCCAGTAGTGTTCTTTGACTGGGGAGATAAGAAATTTATAGAAACAGTGAAGAAAAAGTCATACTTCACACCACGCTGCCTGTATGGAGACATGATTTTCAAGGCTTTGGTCTTTAGTAAAAAGGAAATCTACTTCAGTGTGGTATGACTGCCCAAAAGGCTATGCTGATTTTCTTACCTGTTTGTTTGTTTGTTGCCTCAGAAATCAAATTAATGAAAACATTTAAAATTGTAGAGCTTAGGAAATTTACTATAATTACTACTATAAAACATTTTTAATGCAAGTATTTCCTAAGACACTTACAGGAGACTGCATTAGATGAGAAAGTGACTTATTTCTCAACTTTAAAAGAAAATTTCTAGCAATTTGAAAAATATAGCTTCTTGGAATGTCTTCAAAATTCGTCAGGTTCAGTTGATGTCTTGAAGTGTTTCAGTTATCTTGGAATTGTATGTTATTTTAGTACAGTACTCTGAATTTGAAAACTTATTGTTGTTATTCTGTATATAATTCTTCTGCATTAAAAGATTTATTCATTATGATTGCTTTCATTACTCTATTATACCTTTATAATAACTTTCTGGTTCGAGAAAAATTTTCCGTTTCTCAGAAAGGAGTTGGATGAACGTTGTTTCCAGTTAACAATCAATTTTGCAAAGGTTAACTGTTCATAGAAGCTGTGTGGGCCACTGGCATATAAAACATTTCTTCTCATGAACTTTATATCAAATACACAGATACATGATCCAGAAGCAGCATAGGTGCTAATAAAAGGATGAATAAAGAGAATGCATGCTCCACTTACAATGGAGCTTTGTCTAGATGCAAGTGCATCACTTGCAGAAAAGTGAGTGGAATTGGGCATCATCATGCTAGATAAATACATAGGCTTGGAATACAATTTCCCCATTTTCTAGCATGTGAAGAAGACAGAGTACACACACACACACACACACACACACACACACACACACACACATGATTTAAATGTACATTTATATGGAATTTTAGGTAGGGTAAAAACATAATGTTCGTATTGCTTTTTACCAACATTTCAATCTCTTGTTCCTGTCCTACCCTTCCTGGATATGTATTAAGTACCACCATAGAATCCCTTCTTCTGATGTGTGTGTGTGTGTGTGTGTGTGTGTGTGTGTGTGTGTGTGTGTGCAAATATATGTAACAAATTATATATTTGACACTATATAGAAAACACTATATATATATGTATATATATAATGTATGTGTTTGTGTGTGCCTATCTGTGTGTGAGAGAAAGAAAGAGAAAAAGTTTAAATTCAAATTATTTTTCTGTAGCATCAGGGCCTTGATTATTGTGTGTTGATCAATCTATTTGCTGTTCCACGTGCTGCTTCTTCCTTGATAGGCCTCTCCTTCTTTTCAAAACTTCTCTTCTACGATTTTGTTGAATGTATTTCCTGTCCATTAGGCCTGGGTTTCTTCTTCTTCCTCTGGTGCTATTATTCTTAGATTTGTCTTTTTATAGTGTCCCAGAATTCCCTGATCTTTTGCCCTTATCTAACATTTAAATTTAACATTTTATTTGTCCAAAGTATCCATTAGCTCAATTCTATGGTGTCCTTCATGTCTCGGATTCTTTCTTCTATCTCTTCTATTCTGTTGGTGAGGTTTGCCTCTCTGGCTCCTGCGTCTGTTAAAATTTTCATTTCCAGATTTGCTTCATTTTTCATTTTCTTTGTTGATCCTAGTGCTACCCTGGCTCCTGGTGTTTCACCTACGTGACAATATTTGGAGCCTGTCGTGGGAGAGTTGTTGGGCTGTAGTGAAGACATACTGCCCTGGGTGTTATTGATGGTCTAGGCATCTGGGTTTGGGCAGATTGTGGTTGTAGATGCTGATATCTGTTCTTGACTCCCTTGGGTGGGTGATTTGTTCCTTGGTTTCTGGTTTTCGGGAGAGTCGGGTGCTGTGTGATGCCTGGTAGTAAATTCTTCTGGGATCATGATATGCATGGCCTCTGGGGGTTTAGTGTAAAAATATGTTTCTGGGTATTGGGAGCTGACACTTAGAAGTGGTGATAGGCTAGGAGGGGAAGGTTAGGGGGTTCAGGTGAAGAAGAAAGCAGTATGCTCCACCAGGATCTGCTTAGAACTCTGGGAACAGGGGCAGAGAGTAAAGAGAGGCCACAACAATTAGTCTGCTACAGAGCTGGTGATGAGACAGGGGTGGGAGTGGGTTTTGAGGAGATGGAGAGAGAAGATCTGAAGCTTGCCTACCAGCTTAGCAGGTCTACTTGCTTCTCTGGCAGGCTTGGCTGGCATGTTCCCACAGAAAGCCTACTGGATTTGGGAGCCCTGATAACAGGATGATGGGTCCAAAGAAGCTTGGAGGAGGTGGTCTGTGTGGTCCTCTAAAGGTGGATGCAGAAAGGATGGGGTAGGCACAGCAGGTAGTCTGCTACAGAGATTGAGGGATTGGATTTTAAGGAGATCAGGGAGTGGTAAAAATCCACAGTGTGACTACCTCCTTCCCTGTCTGGAGTGGCCTGTGGTTCCCAGGGAATGCTTGCTGGAGGTGGGGCCTTGCACAAATCAAAGAGTCAGGTGAGGTAGTTTGGAAAAGAAAGATCTACCCTCTGGAGATGGAGGCAAGCTGAAGCAGGTGCTGGTTACAGATCTAGGGGTAAGACTGGGGTACTGGATTTGGGAGGGCAGAGGAGTCGGGGAAGTTCAGCAGTTAGCCTGCCTGTTTCCTGGACCTGAGTAGCCTGTATGTTCCTAGGGAGTGCCCGCTGGGTTTTGAGGCTGGTACAAACCAATGTGTATGGGGGTACAGGAGCTTAGAGGGGGAGATCTGTATGATATGCTGGAGACGAGGGAAGGGGGAAAGGGTGTAGGCTCAATTTTCTTAACCAATATATTTTATCACAACTTATTAACTGAGCATAGGTCACTTACAACACAACTAACCAAAACCATAGGAAAAAGGGGTTAAGGAACACAACAGTAAAACTGTAAGGATACCAGTTCCGAGGAATGATTCTTCTGGTGTAGTCAGCAGGATTTATTCTGCTGGAAACTGGAGTAACCAGAACCCGGAACCTCAGCAGGAACCGGAGCCCTGAAGCCTTCTCTTGAGCGGTTCTCTCTAGGAGCATCTCGAAGTGGAGCGATGAACAGCCAAAATTATCCCAAGTCTCCAATGAGTCCCATCTCCGGTTCTGGGCTCATTTGTATATCTCCTCCCAGAGTTTGTTCAGGGGATCTTTTCAGCTGGCAACAATCAAGCTCCCACACAAGGTGGTTGGTCTTCGAGTGGATTAACATCACCTGTTCTCTCACAAGACCGTTCTGATCCCACACTTGGTATCCTAACAAACAGGTTTATCTTTCCTTCAAAAGGGGCCTACAACAGGAGTTCTGTCTGGAAATTGCATTTAGAGGAGTGGAGGGAGAGGTGGTAATTTCCTGTTACCCTACCTGCTTCCCTGGCTGGATTGTGAAACAGAGCTTGAAATGGTACCATTATGTTAAGCATTGCCACAGAAAGTGTTGATGATAAATATTAAATAAATAAATAAACAAATAAGTCATATTCTCCTTTTCTTATGTTTTAAGACATTTTCTCTAAATGTCCCGGTAGAAGTGCTAGTATAGCTATGCCCAATAAAATTTAAAGCTGTTACTTGTGAAATTATTGTTATTAGCAGTGTTTATTATTAGACATTTAAATGTGACCTAAATGTTTTATAGAATTAAGTGGTTGTGTTTTACGGAGTTATTAAGCAAAGGACAGGCCCTGTGCTTTATTGTTTTAAAAAATATTTTGATGGCTTGAGTTGGTCTATATGTGTTTTAAGCCATACCATTGGATTTTTTTCCTATTTTTGTTGATGAATTCTGAAAAATCATAATTTGCTTTGTATTGTAGATTTACACAGAAAGTAAAACAGAATTATCTGATATCTGTGTAAATAAGCATTGATTCAATGATCAAGAATCAGTGGCTATAATAATTTACTTTGTGGCCCAGTAACTTAACAAAAATATACTTATTATTGTGATGATTCTATAACAATAATGATATTTGGTATAATTAGATGCATGCCATATATTTAATAATAAATACTGAGTTTATAATTCATGTTCCATGATATAATCAGCTACACTTTGAAGTTAGGAATGAGTCTAGAAACTAAAATACTATGTGGCAATTTTGTGAGTAAAACACAGACCTCTCCCCATCCTTGGCAGCAAGTCTGTTGCTGACACTCTTCTGGCCATCGTTTAGGAAGTCATGTTCGTGAGACATTATGTGTGTAGCTTTTCTGACATTTCTAGAACACACAGTTTCACAGAAAGTTTTCTGCCTCTCTGGCTCTTAAAATCTTTCCATCCCTTTGTTTGAAATAATCCCTGATCTTTAGGTGCTGGACCCCAGAACTCTGCATTTTAATTTATTGTGTTTTTCTGTGTTAGTCTCCATCTGTTGCAGAGACATTTCTCAATGACAAGTGAGAACTACAGGCAAGTAAGGAATATTAAGAGCAAGATAAATACTCTTTCCCCATATAGGAATACACTAATTGATTGATTATCCAATACCAAACAGTCAGCCTTAAAAACATATACATACAAGCAAATGACATAGACTGAGAAGTTTGCATGTGTGTGTGTGTGTGTGTGTGTGTGTGTGTGTGTGTGTAGCAACAATTAAAGAAATAGAGGCCATGAATTTGAAAAAGAGCAACACATGAGAGGGGCTTGGAGGAGCAAAGAGAAGTAGAAAAATGATACAGTTATACTCCCAAAAGCTACAAATATGTAATGAAATAGATCTTCAAGTCAGTTGATTTTGAGTTATTTTAAAAATAAATTTTAAAAAGTTCTTATTGTTATTTTATGTGTACAAACATTTTGAGTACGTGTATGTATTGCACTGTGTGAATCTGGGGTGCTCATGGAAGACTGACGATGGCATTAGGTTCCCTGCACTAGAGGTGTAGGCAGTCGTAAGCTGCTATGTAAGTGCTGAGAACTTGGCTCGGGTCCTGTGCAAGAGAAGGAAGAGCTCTTAAGCACTGCACCATTTCTCTAGCCCCTTACTTGTATTTTTGATAACTAAAATACATTAGAAAAAATATAATTACTGAACTATATCTATCATATAAAGAAACATTTCACTGTCTACATATTTTCTAAGTGTCATCACAGATAATTAGTCATGAAATTTTGGGGACCTTTGACCATGTCCCCTGGAGGGGGAGACCTGGTGCCACTCAGAGGAAGGACAGCAGGTTACCAAGAAGAGACTTGATACCCTATGATCATATACAGGGGGAGGTAATCCCCCTCAGGAACAGTCATAGGGGAGGGAAATAAGGGGAAAATGGGAGGGAGGGAAGAATGGGAGGATACAAGGGATGGGATAACCATTGAGATGTAACAAGAATAAATTAATAAAGGAGAAAAAATATCAAAAAAATTAATACATTTAATACTTCAATTAAAACTATTACTAAGGGGAAAAAAAAAGAAATTTTGGGGACCATAAATTTCATAAGTTGAAAGCCTGTGTGACTTTGAATTTTCACTTAAGAATACATTTAAAGCTACATCATCATAATGATGATGGTGAGGAGAATTCTTATAAAAGAGATATTAGGTATCAGGTTCTTTTTCACATTATCACTTCAGTCATTTAGGTCGTTGCCAATCGACAGCATTTCCTTGGCAACATTGTAATTCAGACATTTTCCGAAAAAGAAATTGAGATTCTAAATTATTAATAAGATGGTTTCAATTAACATAAAAGAGAATAATCTCATGTAACCTAGTTAGAAAGTATGCAAAGGAAGGCATATATATGTACATATATATGGATATATATCTCCAATTAATAATGAACTGCTCATAAATAGCTGAGCATAGTAATAATGCAGAGATAATGGGAAAACCAAATGAAGAATGTAACTTCATGAACTCTTAACAGATGTCCTAATTAGATATCATTAAGGAGACTATTAGAGGAATTCAAATTGAGGCTTTCATTTACTACCAAAAATACACTGTTTAATGAATAGTGGAGAAGTATTCGAGCAAATGCTCACCTGTGCAGTGGTTGGAAAGTGGGTTGCGCTATCTGGAATCTATGTTATGAAGTGTATTAATGTTATTCACTTACTTTTCCTCACTGAGAATATCAAATGCAGAATATGAGGAAGTAATTTTCTTAAAATTAGATATTTACAGACCTACAAGTGGTTCCAAAATTTTGTAGGTGATTCATACTCAGTAAAAATAACTTTTTCTGTCATTTAAAAAAATAATTTCCTGTTCAAAGATTTTTTAAAACAATGGTTTATCATTTTCAGTCTTCTGGCCCAATATATCTGACAGACATATTTGTGAGGCAGGAACTATTGAGGAATTGCTTACCCTGTCTTGGCAGAGTTTGGTCATCAACTCCCTGCATCCAAGTTTGCCCTTTTTTAGGCAGAATTCTGTCTGTGGTAGAAACGAGGACATTTTGCTCATTGTCTTGTTTGCCACATTGAAGCTATCTCCATAAGGAGGTTCTTTGATGCTCATCATCCTCTTTGAGGTAGGCTGGGTGTTGCCAGGAGTTAACCTGTCTCATTGTCAATGAATCTTTAAAATAATAAAAACCTTTAAAAAGACCATATTCTGTATGTCTCTCTAGAGAGTTTTGGGTGACTATTCAGGTAGCAAACGGTCTCTGTCATCTTCTCATTTAGAAAGCTACTAACCTGCACTCCCGGCATACTCAGGTAATCAAGTTTATTCCTTCTCAAGTCTCTGATGGAATTGAAGACTAGATAGTTTACTTTTACAATTAGGCTTAATTGTTTAGGGGTTAAGATGCTTTTCCATCTAAATAGATGTTTTAAGTTGATAATGACAAGATATGATAAATATTGATTTACATTTAGAATTTTAGACGCATCAAGATAGGAAAGATGTTTTCTTCAAGGTTGCCAAACACAAATAGCTAAAACACTAAGAATGTAACATTTACATAATTCCTGATTGTGTCATGGTCCTTCTTGCTTTAGGTAGTTTATTGTATATATGTGTAATAATATAAATGTATATATGTGAAAATATTTAATTAAAAAAAGAAAATAGAAGACACAGTGATAAATCCAAACTAGATTCACATGTAAGTTAGTTATCTCTTTATCCTGTCTTGAAATAGGCCTTCTGTATAGTTTAATAAAATATGATTAGTTTAAAAAATTATGATTCATATTAAGATTATTTTTTTTATTTTATTAAATTATTTATTTATTTATTATGTATGCATGTAGGTGTGTGTGTGTGTGTGTGTGTGTGTGTGTGTGTATGTGTGTGTGTGTGCGTGTGTGTGTGTGTTGGTACCTGAATGTCATTGCAAGGGTTTGCAAGTCAGAGGACAACTGTCAGGAGCTGATGTCTTCTTCCATATGGGTCCAAATGAAAGACTCAATCTTCAGGCTTGGTGGCAAGTCCTCTCACCTGCTGAACTATCTTGCTGTAGTAATTTGAATAAAAAATGCACCCTCATAATCTCAGGCATATATTACATCCGAACTATATTTTCTCCTCTTTCTCCTCTTCCCAGTCTCTTCTATACACCTCCCTTCTCCCCTACATCCCTTTTCTTCCATTAACCTTCAGGACGGAGCAGACCTCCTAGGGATATCAACAGAACACAGCATAATAAGATGCAATAGGATTAGTCATAAACCCTCATATCAAAGCTTGACAAGGCAACCCAGTAGGAGGTAAAGGGTACAATGAGCAGGTAAAACAGTCAGTGGCACTGTGTTTCCCACTGTTAGGAGTCCAACAGAAGCCCAAGCTAAACCACAACAGCATGCATACAGAGAACCAGTGCAGATGCATAGGCTCCATGATTGTGGCTTCAGTCGCCCCTGTGAGCCCTGCTTAGTGAGTTCTGTGGGCCTTGTTCTCTTAACCCCACTGGCTCCTCCAATCCTTACTCCTTTCTTCTGCGGGGTACTCCAAGATCCAGCAGATGTTTGGCTTTGGGCCTCTGTATCTGCTCCGATCAGTGGCTAGATGATGCCTCTCTGATGATGATTGGACTACACTCTGGTCTATGAATGTACAGAACATCTTAGGAGTCCCTTCACTGTCTTCTTCTCCAACATTTTAAATGGCTCATTTTATAAATTTGGAGCAGAAAAATAAGGTATATATGAGAAGAGTGTGGAGTGAGTTCTGATCCAGTTTGTGTAAACTCCAGGTTGTGGGGCAGGAGCTCTAAACACATATACATAAGAGTAACACCAAATGAACCCAATGGATTCAGAAGATATAAATAAAAATGACAGAGAAAGACATAAATACTGATATATAAATAGATATATAGATGTATGTATATAATATTTAGAGAATAAGCTATATATTTGAGAAGCAGTTATGAGTAAAGGTGAAGGGGTGAGAGTGATGTAAAATACACTATTTATGTGTATAGTTCTCAGAAAAGTAATATGAGTATAAAATATTAAAAAGTGACAAATGTGCATAAGATATGAAATGGTGAATAATCTCTAATAAACTTGTTCAATAGTGTTTATGATGATGATGATGATGATGTTTTTTATAATTTAAGTATAAGATAGAAACAAAAATATTTTATTAAACCAATAAGAAAAAAGACATCACAGAAGCAGAAAGAGTCACATGGTATATACTCACTTATATCTAGACACTAGTCCAAGGGGCATGTCCCATGAAAGTCTTCACTTATCAGGAAAGTGGGACAGAAGGGAGGACATCCTATAGTGACTCTAGGTGAGAAAAGCATGGGAGAATGGGGAAATAGAAGGATCCAGAGGGTCCTAGAAGCCTACAAGAATAACATTATGATGGGCAGATCTGGGCCCAGGGGTCTTGCTCAAACTATGGCACCAGCCAAGGCTAATATGTGCAGTAAACTTCAAACCCCTACCCAGATATAACCAATGGACAGGACATTCTTCACAGATGAGTGGAGAGTGGGGTCTGCCTTTCACAGGAACTCTGGTGCCCCATATTTGACCACGTCCCCTTAATCAGGAGGCCTGGTGGCACTCAGAGGAAGGATAGCAGGCTACCAAGAAGAGAATTGATACCTTATGAGCATATACAGGGAGAGGAGGTCCCCCTCAGTCACAGTCATAGGAGAGGGGAGTAAGGGGAAAATGGCAGGGAGGGAGAAATGGGAGGATACAAGGGATGGGATAAAATTGAGATGTAATATGAATAAATTAATAAAATATATTTAAAATGAAAAAAAGACATCCTCAAACTCTACAAAATAGAAATAAGAGGAACACTACCAAATTCATTTCTATGAGGCCACAGTCACTTTGATACCTAAACCACACAAAGACCCAACAAAGAAAGAATTTTAGATCAATTTCACTCATGAACATTGATGCAAAATTATTCAATAAAATACTCACAAATCGAATCCAAGAGCACATAAGAAATATCATCTACTATAATAAAGTAGGCGTCATCCCAGGCATTCAGGTGTGGTTCAATATATAAAAAAATCCATCAACATAATACACCATATAAACAAACTGAGAAAAAAGCCACATGATCATCTTAATAGATTCTGAAAAATCTTTTGAAAAAATCCAACACTCCTTCATGATAAAAGTCTTGGGAAGATCAGGATGCAAAGCCCATACCTAAACATAGTAAATAAAGTATATAGCAAGCCTATGGCCAACATCAAATTAAAGAGAGAGAGACTTAATTGCATTGAAACCAGGAACAAGATAAGGCTGCCCACTCTCTTCATTATCTCTTCCAAATAGTACTAAGAGCAATAAAAGAACAAAAGGAGATCAAGAGGATACAAATAGGAAAGGAAGAAGCCAAAATATCACTATTCACGAATGATATGATAGTATATATAAATGACCCAAAATAATACCAGAGAACTGCTACAGCTGATAAACACCTTCAGCAAGTGGCTGGATACAAATTAAAAAAATCAGCAGCTGTACTGAATACAAATGACAAACAGGCTGAGAAAGAAATTAGGGAAACAGCACTTTTCAGAATAACCACAAATAGTGTAATGTGTCTTGGTGTAACTCTAACCAAGCTAGTGAAAGACCTGTATGATAAGAACTTCAAGTCTAGGAAGAAAGATATTGAAGAAGATATCAGAAGATGGAAAAATCTCCCATTCTCAAATGGCCATCTTATCAAAAGCAATCTACAGATTCAATGCAATTCCCATCAAAATACCAACACACTTCTTTATAGACCTTGAGAAAACAATTCTCAACTTCATATGGAAAATATAAGTCACATATACTCACTTAGAAGTGGCTATTAGCCAGATAATGCAGGACAACCATACAACTATCCACAGACCTAAAGAAGCTACATAACACGGAGGGCATTAGGGAGGATGCTTAATGCTCATTCAAAGGGGCAGGTAGAATAGAAACCAAAATATGCCTTAGCAAAGGGAAAGAGATGGGAGCCTACCATTGATGTACATTGAAAGACTCCACCCAGCAGGGGAGCACAGGGAGTGTTACGGAAGAGTGGAGTCAAAGAGAGATAAATGGTCCCAAGAAAGGGATTGGGAATGGACTTGTGAGAGAATAGGTGATTTTAATCTAGAAGATGAACCACCTTGTGGGAGAGCATGATTGTTGTCAGTTGAAGAAAACCTGTGGCCAAAACCCATGACCAGACTTTGGGGAGATATATATATATATCTTGGCTATATATATATAGCCAAGACAGGAGGTGGTCAGTCATTCTGGAGACTGAAGATAGTTTTAGCTGTCCACCGATCCACTTTGAGAGACTCCTAGAGAGAACTGCTCAAGAGAAGGCTTCGGTACTCTGGCTGAGGCTCCAGATTCCAGTTGAGACAGGCTCCAGCAGAAGAAATCCTGCAGGCTATGCCAGGAGAATCGTTCCTCAGGACTAATATCCTTAAGGCTTCATTATTGTGTTCTTTAGTCTCTTTTCCCTTTTGTTTAGGTTAGTCCGGTTATAATTGAGGTACGCTCAGTTAATAAGTTAGTAATAAAATATAATTGTTAAGAAAATTGAGCCTATAGTGGAGGTTAGCAGGACCTGAAGGGCACTGGAGCTCTACCAGGAGATCGACAGAGCCAACAAATCTGGAGCCAGAGGGGCCTGCTGAGGCTGATGCACCAACCAAGGACTATGCATAGAGAGGACCTAGACCGCCTGCTCAGATGCAGTCAATAGGCAGCTTAGTCTCCATGTGGGTCCAATATGGGGAGCAGAGGCTGCTTCTGACATGGACTCTGTTTCCCACTGGTTTGTAACTTCCCCCTGGCAACCGGCCTTACCAGGCCACAGAAGAAGAGAGTTCATGTAGTCCTGATGAGACTTGATAGGCTGGGGTCAGATGATAGGGGAGGAGGGCTCCCCTTCTCTGAGAACTTGGGAAGGGAGGGAGGGGGAGGAGGAAGGGAGGGTGCAACCAAGAGGAGACTAGAGAGGAGGTTACAATCAGGGTGTAAAGTAAATAAATCAAAAGGGTGAATAAAATTTTAAAAATCACAAAATTCTGGAGACGGGTGATTCAAATTTAGAGTGTGAGGCATGGAAAGCTTCCCTTGGTGTGGATAAAGTTCAGGGTTCATCTGTTGGACCAATTAGCTTTACTTTGATTTAAGCGTTCAGGCAATGGGAGAGACATGACCACATAGTGTATTTACCAAGTAAAATGTCAGGTAGGTAGGTAGGTAGTTTTAAAATGCCTGATCAAAACTCCAGACATCTTATGGCTCATTAAACTAATTACCTCATCTACCAGGTATGCCCTAGCACCTCAGTAGAGACTTGCCGAGGACGTGTGAGGCCTTAAGTTTAATCCGAAGGATATAATGATAAATAGGTAGATAAATAAGAAAGTTATAACCATCACATTAAGACAAGAGACAAAGGGCAGCGTTTCACCCCTGCTTGTTTTCTGGGATTATTTGTCTTATTTCTAGTCTTATACAACATGCTCACAGTTTCTGATCTTAGGCAAAGCCGAAACACATGGACCACACCTCAGCTCCAGTTGTTCATGTCAAAAGGAAATCTTCTAGTGAGGAGAGAGAGAGAGAGAGAGAGAGAGAGAGAGAGAGAGAGAGAGAGAGAGAGAGAGAGAGAACAGACATTAGGTGGAAACTTACAATCCACTCAACTAAAAGACTAAAATTCTACAAGTCTAAAATTCTGTCATTATCAACTTAAAACATCTACCTGGACCTAAAAACATCTTAACCCCTCAACAACTAAGCTTCATTGTAAAACTAAGCTACCTGGTCTTCAACCCCATCAGAGACTTAAGAAGGAATAAACTTGATTACTTGAATATGCCAGAAGTGCAGGTTAGTAGCTTTCCAAATAAGAAGATGACAGACAGGTTTTTTTTTATTTTATCTCAATTGTCAGAATTTTAGAAGCACCAAGATAGGAAAGATGTTTTTTCAGGGCTGTCAAATACAAATAGCCAAAAACACTAAGAATGTAACATTTATATAATTCCTGGTTGTGTCATGGTTATTCATGCTATAGGTAGTTTATTGTATATATGTGTAATAATATAAATGTATATGTAAAAAATAAATGTTAATAAAAAATCTGTAAGTCAGGTATATAAAATTAAATATTCTGATTTTTCAACAACTGACAATTTATAGAGTCTCAGATCTAAGAAATGTAACTAGAATTTTTTGACTTTTTAAATTATTATTAATTTATTCTTGTTACATCTCAATGGTTATCCCATCCCTTGTATCCTCCCATTATTCCCTCCCTTCCATTTTCTCCTTACTCCCCTCCCCTATGACTGTTCCTGAGGGGGATTTCCTCCCCCTGTATATGCTCATAGGGTATCAAGTCTCTTCTTGGTAACTTGCTGTCCTTCCTCTGAGTGGCACCAGGTCTCCCCCTCCAGGGGACATGGTCAAATGTGAGGCACCAGAGTAGAATTTTAACACTGGAAAGACATGGGCCAAGCAGGAGAGTCAGGTAAGCAGCTGCATGGACTATTTTCCCATGTGAACTGCTCAGTCCAGCATAAGCTGCTGCCCAGACAGGGAGAACTTGAGAGGGGAATTGAGAGGATATAATTACTATGCTTGATGAATATGTAACTTTTGTAATTAACTAAGTATTTATTTTATTTTGCATATACAATTCCAAATTGGTTAGTCAATTTGTGAGTGTGCTTGAGTGCGTGTGTGTGTGTGTGTGTGTGTGTGTGTGTGTGTGTATAGTCTTAATTTTTAAATTATGTATATCTCAGATAAAAGGCATTCATCTTCTCATACTAATTAAAGTTTAGCTATTGGTGATGGTCTCTCAGAAGACAGATTTTATTTATCAATGTTCACACAAAGTTTTCTGAATTTCCCTACATAGATAGTATCAACAATTCAATCTTAGTTACTGAATTTTAAAAACATTTTATGCCAATAGAGACATCTCGGTTCAGCTTCTTATTGCAATATTGCGGGATAATAACAAACATGTACTTCTTTGTAAAGTGCGGCAAAGAAGTAAAGAAATGAGTTAAAGGGCTCAAACTCAGGAAGCACTTACTGAGATTTACACAAAGGATGCTCTGGTGGTCTACAACAAGCGCACTATAGATCGTCCTGTAACGTAGGCTCCCCACAGAATGGTAACCCTGTAAATATTTAACCCTGTGATCTGCTTAGACAAACATTGACTTTCAGCTTTTTGTTATGCACACAAAGACATTTGTAATGAAAGACACAGTACAGACACACTGTTTTTTTAGACTCTACTTGCTATTCTACATATGCATATTTGAAGTTTTTAAAATTCTATTTCAAATGTATATTGAGGTTTATAATAAATACCTGCTAAGAAATGGAAGAGGATCATTTATATCACAAGATTTTAGGACTGAAATAGGCACTGGAGATAAATTTGTCTCACAGCAAAATCTATTTTGTAAAAATAGCTGTATGTTTTAGCATTGATGACCCGGTCTTGATATAAATTTATACACCTTAAATACCTTGTACTATGTTTTTATTAAAGAATTCACCATGAAGTTTCACATGAAAATGAGCCTTATACTATGGAGTACATAAACAAATTATTTTTTTCTGAGTAAGTATTGTTGAAAGTGTTATAAATTAGAATGTATATTTTGTCTATTATTTCATGCCACAAGAAAATAACATGTTCAGAATGGAATTTTTAGAATTTTTTGCCAAATATTTAAAAAATAGCTTCCAATGGCATTGCAACATAAAACCAGGCCGATTTTAATAATCCCTAAAACCACTGTATTATTAAATAAATGGTATCCACTACCTCTGCACCATCACAAAAATGGAGCTATCAAAAGCTTTCATAATTCATACTGAGCGGTGAAAACAAGCTGGTCTTTAGATGTAAGGCCTGAGTTGTAAGTCTCTTTAGGAAATGTGGTACTCTCCAAGTATATATAAGATATGCATCTGCATTTTAAATTTTCCCTCCCCAGGAATCCCTGGCAGGATTGTCCTGCGCACTCTACGGGGGTCATTCCTGTGAGTACCGTTCACTGTCGGCATGTAGGAAGGGCTGTTTGCCCCTTGCTGTGTTTCCTTCACTGCCAGCTGTCAGGTGTTCGTCTCCTGCTTGGACATCCCTGTTAGTCTTCCGGTTGTTGCTCTCCTCTCTGCTGCTCTTCCTGTTACTCTCACTTCAGCTTCTTTCTTTCCCTTGTGTCAAGTGACTCTGCATGTTCTTTCTGGATTTCAGAGCCCAGTCAGACGACTCACCGTGCCATCCTGAGGCCTGGTTTCACCAGGACTTGGCCTGTCTCAGGCTCCAAGCCTGTCTCTCCCTCTCTCTCTCTTCCTCCTGATGCCTGCAGCTCCTGTCCTCCCTCCAGCCCCCAGCTCTTGTTGACCTCAGCGCCTTTTACTTCACTGCTCATCCGAAGAGTTAAGTGTCCAGTTCTTGGCAGACACAGATGTTACTCCTTCTTTGTTCAGAATGTAATTTTCCAGGCTCTCCGGGGGCTAATGGGCTATACATATTTCAACTGAATTATACTCTGTAATATGTCCATCACAAGTCAAAGATTGTATCAACATTCTAATTTCTAGAATTATCCAATGATGGTGATAGTTGCTATTATTTTCAGTCTTTGTTATTTTAGATAAGGTTTCATTTGGAGGAATGTTAATTCAGAACATGACTATTCTGGCAAGAGATCACATTCAAAGATCTAGGTCTGTGTGATCCACATGGAGTACAAACACACCTTTAATCCAGTTGATGGAGACAAACAGATCTGAGTTCAAGGCCAGCCTGGTATAGAGCAAGTATCAGGTAAAGAAAAGCTTAAGTCCAAGTGTAGTGATACATGCCTTTAATCACAAACCAAAGTAAAGTTAGTTTGTAGAAGGAAACACACATGTTTGAAAGTGATGTCTAATTCTGTGGCATAAAAGGTTAAAGGTCAGAGAAGATTTGACAGAATAGAATATGCCCTAGCTCTCACAAGAGAGTGGAAAGGGAGGCTACTTAAGAGGCAGTTTTTCAGAGAGAGGAGGCAGATTTTTAACAGGATAGTCATAGAGAGATGTGTTGCAGAGAATGAACTCCAGTGAAGACGGAATGAGCCAGAAAATAAAAAGAAGCCAGAAGATTAGGGCAGATTGCTTAGTTGGTTTGAGACCACACAGAGCAATTCCAGGCCAAGAAAGAAGCCAGATGAAGCCAGAACAGCTGAATTGAACCAGCCACTCCAGAGTTCAAAAAGACAAAGTAAGGGGTGAGCATAATAAGCAGTAAGTCTCAGAGGCTGAAAACATTCTAGGGCTATGTTCGATTGTATGGAGGCTAGAACCCTCCAGGACTAGGCCTAGGTTAGCAGACAGAGGCAATTAGCCTCCAAGACAACAACTGATCCAGGAGAATAAAATTACTTTTAGAGTTTCATGTAACTCAAGCTATCTTTAAACAAGGCGAGTCTTGACATGCTGATGCTTATGTCTCTACAGTCAGAGGAATGTGATGACCAGTGTATTTCCCCATTCCTGGCTTATCATTTTTTATTTTGTATTACTTCCCTCTGTTACCCTTATATAAAGACTATGGCAGAAATGGTACTTCCCTTTGGAGAGCTGAATTCGACATGCTTAGAGAGGAAACAAGTGTTTAATAGCTGAATAAATGTTTGAGTTAGCAAAGCATCTGGTCATCTAAGTGAATACTGTTAGGCTAACCTCCTGTGTAATTCAGGCAGAACATACTATCACCTCACATGAATCTTTAACATGTGGTCATTCTACAACCAATTCTATTGTTTATAACTTTATGGACACATATTTTTATGCTCTAACTATTCTTTTAGAAGCAATAATAAAATCCATTCAGTATAAGAGGAAAATAATAAACTCGAAGACATAGTCTGAAAGATTAATATTCAGTTTACTTGAATTTCAAATAGTTGTTAGTGTCAAAACTCTCTCTGATTAAAGGGACTATGTGATTTGGAAAGTAGCACTAGATTGCTTTTCTCTGCTTCATTATAAAGAAGCATAGAGTTTTGCAATTTCTCATGTAGCAATTTTTTTATTGATTAAATTTCTAACAAATGGAAGGAAAGACAGGTGCTTCTATGAAAGTTTCAAGTGCCACAAAGATATTGATGTAATTAAAATTTTAACCAGACAATAATAGAAAGATGTTTTGTTTAGCTCATTGCATTTTAATAAGTCTAGATGTAAAGTAGACAATGCAAGCAATAAAAGCAATTCCTTCAAAATGCAGTGAGTACTATAGCCTCACTTACTGGAGAATTTTGCCCATACATAGGGGCACCATTTGGGGGTGTTGTGGGACCTTTGCAGCATGGGATCTAGCTAGCAGCTAGAGGCCAGTGAATGTGAGAAATGAAAGCTGTAGCTTGGTTTTGCTTCCAGTTTGTTTCTCTATTGTATGATGCATGGAACTCTGAGAAACCTCCACTACAAGCTCCTGTCCAACTCATTTCCAGGTGCCTTCCCCTCCATTGTGAACTGAAGCTAGGGGCCCTAAGCAACTGTTCTTATACAATGTTGCTTTTCATGGTTATTTTTGTTATAGAGATAAGAAAAATAAAAGATATATTACCATTTTGTAAATGCATTGCAGGCTGATAATGTACTACATCCCCTTGCAAATACACAACACAACACACAAACATGGAACATAATAAGTCCCTGCCAAAAATTAATACTTCAACAGTAATGTTGCCCAAGAAAAGAGACTCAGGACATAAGGGACAAAAATAAATGTGATGAAGAAATTAAAGAGGATAGTAATAAATAACAAAATGAAGATTGTAAAAATACAACAAAAAATGTATGAAGTGATGAAAGCAATTTAAGATATGAAAATATAATTAAACAAAGGAAATCTCTGAAGAAAATCAAAGTGAAATGAAAAAATTAGGAATTCAAATCTTAGAAGAAAAAACAGTAAATTGAACTCAGTAGAATAGAGGTTATCAGGTTTGAGAGATTAGACCACTCAGCCACAAACAAAACCATAGAATCCTTAGCAACAGATGATGCATGGATTCTGGACCATGATTAAAAGACCAAATTTAGAATAACTATAGTAGGAGAAAAGACCTGGGTAAAAGACCCAGGAAGTATTTTCAACAAAATCATAGAAGAAAATTTCCTTATTTTAAGGAAATTGATGCCTATTGATGTCCAGGAGGCTTTCAGAATATCAAGTAGATAGAACCAGAAGAGAAACTACACAATATACAATAGTCAGAACATCAAATCTACAAAATAAAGGTCATTGGAAGTTTCAAGAAAATAGTCAAGTCACCAATAAAGGCAAGCCTATCACATTAGCTGATGAATTTTGAATGTAGACTGTGAAAGACAGAAGGGCTTGTATTGCTGTTCTACAAGTTTCAAAAGACCAGATTCCAGCATTGACTTCTATGCCCTGCACAATTATCCATCACAATCAAAGAGAAAAGCACCCTCTCCATGATACAAAAAGATCTAAGGAATGCATGACCACTAAGACAATTCTACTTATCCTGGACGGAATACTAGGTCAGAAAACATGGGTAAACACAGCCAAGGAGGTACAATGAATAAATAAATGATTCTAGGACATTAAAGGAAATATATATAATAAAATAATACAAAAATAATAAAATGAAAGGAATTAAAGCACATTGTTCCTTGACTTAGTATTAATGGTCTCAATTTCCCAATAAAGAGACATAGACTAACTGATTGTATTATAAAACCGGATCTATGTGTTTTTGTTTTTCTACTTCCAAAAAATATACCTTATGATTAATGACAGGTATGACCATGGGTCAAAATGATGGGAAAATGCATTCCAAGCAAATACGACTAAGAAACAAGCTGTATTAGCTGTTCTAATATCTGGAAAAATAGATTTGAACCAGAACAATTCAGAAGAGACAGGAAAGGATACTGCCTGTTCACTAAAAGAACAATCTAAAAGTAGATATTAAAATTTTAAACATTTACATATCAAACACAACAGAATCCAAATTTGTAAAAGAAAATCATTGAGATCTAAACACCAGCTTGATTTCAAGAGGAAGTGAGTGATTTCAAAACTTCACTCTTACTACTAGACTGAAAGATCATCTGGGGAAAAGCCCTCAACAAATAACAGAAACTCCAGAGTTAAATAACACTACAAGTCAAATGGACTAACAGATATCTACATATCACTCCACCCAAACACTAAAAAATATATATGTTTTTAAACACGGCAATGCTCAAGAGTGATATCAGTGGATCTTGTGGTAAATCTATTTCCCACATTTTGATGAATGTGCACGTTGATTTTCCACAGTGCTTGTATCAGTTGCAGCTCCCACCAGCAATGAATAAGTGTTTCTTTCCCTGTCTTCCTCCTCAGTATCTGGTGGGAATTGTTTTTATTAATAATGTCAGTTCTGAGTGGGGTAAAACTAAATCTCAAAGTAGTCTTACTCTGTATTCCCCTGGACCGTTAAAGGTGTTGAACACAGCTGTGTTTCTCACCCTCTTGAGTTCCATCTTCTGAGAACTCTTTGTTTAGTTCCATGCCTGTGTTGGTTTAAGTGAGAGAGGCCTCCACTGACTCACGTACCTTAGTGTGTAGTTCCCAGATAGTTGGCTGTTTAGGAAAGATTAGGAGGTGTGGCCTCATTGGAGGGATGTTACAGTTATATTTATGAAATTATGTTTGTTTTTGTTTATTTCTTTACCTGGCTATCACACTAATAATTGAAACTCTTTTTTTTTATATTTGTTTATAAGGCTTTACAACACAATCTTGGGCAGTTAATGTCTGTTATTAACCCTCTATGTTATCCTAACTCTATCTTTGCCAAAATTCTCAAGTTACTTGCTTTTTACTTCTCTGTTTTGTTCATTTTATTTGATGTGAGGGTGTCAGGTCCCTTGTAATTGCAGTTACAGACAGTTGTGAGCTGCCATGTAGGTGCTGGGGATTGAGCCTGGGTCCTCTGCAATCAGTGCTTTTGACCACTGAGACCTGTACCCAGCCTAGTCTTTTTTTCTCCAGCTGAAGGTCCTTCATCTCTTCTGCACCTCTGCTAAGTCCCCTTCTTCCTCTTCTAATCCTCCTCCCCTACCTGGCAGGAAGTCCAGCCCTATTCTCTCCTCTGATCAGTGATTGGCTGTAAGCTGCTTTATTGGCACACAGGGGGCAATTGCGGAGCAGAGTTTATGCAACATTGAGGCAGGAGATTCTCAGAACAAGGATTGCAACCAGATATGGGGGAGGGCACAGATCTCAGCATCTGAATTACAAAAGAACCTTATGCAAACATCTTTTATTCTAATAAAAGTCTTTTTCCCTTACAATAACAAACTATATGTAACACAACAATTATGAAAATAATTAGGTAAGACTTACATTTGTATATTTGGTATCCTTGGATAAAGTATTTTCCTATCTATCAATTCTATCCTCTTAAACAATTTAAATTTATCTGTGAGACTATAACTATCTATTATTCAATCCCATCAGAGACTTAAGAAGGAATAAATATTGCCTAATATGCAAGGAAACAACTTACTTTTTTGCTTCCTCACTCTTTTCCCACCTATGGCCGTCCGCATACCCACAGGCCTAGCTCCAGACACACAGCCCAAAACCAGCTTTGTTCACCAGCCACGTTTGCCTGGTAAATCACTCTTTCCCTTTCCCTTCTTTCTTCGCCACTTACCGTGATTTTTCACCCCAACAGACATAGATCTAACTTCAAACCTGCTTTCATTTTAAGCCACCTTTGACTAATAAGATGCCCCTTCTCACTTGCTTCCTCCTATCGTCTCTTGCATCCATCTCAGCACCCACAAGGCTGCTTCAGACCCATAATTTGAGAGCCATTTTTTAATGGCTCCCATCTTTTAATTGGGAACCCAGTTAAACAGTTTAACCAACGGTATACCTGGAGCTACACTGTTTATCAAACCAGGTAAAGGCACTCATATAAAAACAAACCAACAAAAGCGTGCACCCCCACACAAAATAGACCTAGGGGAGGGGAATAGGGTGAAAACGGGAGGGAGGAATAGGAGGATACAAGAGCTGGGATAACAATTAGTTGTAATCTGAATAAATGAATAAAATTTAATAAAGGAAAACAAACAAACAAACAACAACAAAACAAAAAACCTACTGACCAATATCCCTGACTAACCCAGATGCAGACCTTTTCAATAAATGTTAGAAACTGGATACAGGCACAGGAAGATTAGTCACAATAATCAAGTTGTCTTCATCCAGGAAATGCAGAGATTGCTAAGATATTAGCATAAACAACACAGCAATCATATAATCATCTCAAAAGAGACAAAGAAAGCCTTTGACAAATTCTGTCAGACTTTCATGATAAAAGAACTAGACGAGCTAAGAATGAACCTGGAGATAGAACATTTATACATTACATATCTATCCAGGGGGTCTGGGATCCACAAATCAGCATTTTGTTTTGGCTATGATAATTTTTTTTTCCGCAGGGAGCAGTGGCTGAATGATTGTAAGAGGCAGAGAGAGATCAGGGAGTGTGCTACAAGACTGTGTCTTCTAGTAATGTCAGGAGCTACAGCCATAATGTCTCATCAACATAACTCCCCAAACGTGCTGACCAAGAACAACAACAGACAGCAGTGTAGATCCGGGGAACAGCAGGAGGTCTCAAGAGCACACAGGAGGTCCTCAGGCAGCTAGAGGAGTGTTGACAGTGAGAGAAATAGTATTCCTTAGGGAACAGCATGGCAACTGCTGATCAAATACTACATGGCCACCCCTGAAAACATGTGTAGAAGTAAAAATACACAAGCTGAGCAGGTTATACTTTGCAATATATGATTTGCATTAAAAATTATTAAAAACTAGTGAAAAAAAGGAGGCCATGAGTATTAAAAAATAAAAAAAGCAAGAAATTTTATAAGGAAATGTTTTAAGGAGGAATCAGAAGGGTATAATAATGTAATTACAATCCCTTAAATAAAAATAATAAATAAATGTTATATGTAATAGATATAAAGCCAGCAATATTCTAAATGTAGAAAACTTGATCTCATGCCATTAAATGCGGAAAGGAAACAGGACAGTCAAGTGTCCCTACTCACCTTCAATATTTTGTTCAAAGCATTAGCTGGAGAAAAGGAAAAGAAAATGAAATTAAAGGGCTTTAAATAGGAAAAGAAGTTAAACTACCTTTTATTGCACATGGCACATAAGAAATATTTAAGAGAACACAAAAATTCCACCTAAAATCTTTCCAAAACAATAACAATTTCAGCAAAGTGTCAGGGTGAAAAAATGCAACTTTCAAAAATTTTTAGCCTTTCTATATACCAAAAAAAAGCAAACCGAGAAAGAGTTCTGCATTACAATAATACCAAAGGCAATAAAACAATGTGAAACATACCTAACCAAGAAGGGAAACCCTCTTCAACAAAAACTTCAAATCCTTGAACAAAGAGATTGAGAAAGACATGTAAAAAAAGCAAAACAAAACAGAGAGGAATTCTATGTTTACAAATTAACACAATTAAACTGTGAAAAGGACCATCCCACCAAAAACAAGTTACCAATTATCTGCACCACAATCAAAATACCTATAACATTCTTCACAGAGATAGAAGATGAAACCCTGAAGTTTATATAGAATCAGAAAAAAAAAAAAACCCCAGATAGTCAAAGCTGTCCCGACAAAATGATTAACACCGAAGGGATGCATCCAGATTTCAAGATATATTACTTACCTATAACAATAAAAATACCATGGTAGTAGAAGCACACACACACACACACACACACACACACACACACACACACACACACACACACACACTCATTCACTCACTATGTAGACTGATAGAATAACTTTCAAAATCTAATACTTGACAAAGAGTCAAAAACATACAGCATCTTTAACATATGTTACTGGGGAAAATGGATGTCTACATGAAGAAGAATAAAATTGGACCAGAATCTATTGCCATGCACACAAAAAGTTGCCTTCTGATTGATCAAAGACCTCAGTTGTAATCCTGAAGTGCTAAGACAACTAGAAGACATCTTCAAGATACCGGGGTATGGAAAGACTTCCTGACTAGGACTCCATTCGCTTAGTAGTTAAAGCCAAAAACTGCCAAGTGGGACCTCATAAAACTAAAGACGTCTATACAGCTAAATAAACAATCAAGTGTAGATGAGATCCACACAGAAGGAGAGTAACTTTGCTATTATATATTATCAGACAAAGCGTTAATAGTATATAAAAGAACACAACGCACAAAGATCCAAGGAAAAGATATTCTAATTGTAAAATAGGTGTGGGATCAAAACAAAGAATTCTTAACAGAAGAATTAAAACACAGCTAAAGAACATGGCAAATCACTTTCTTCATCCTTCACAATTAGAAAAATGCAAAGCAAAGGAACAGTGAGATTTTATTTCATTCCAATCAGGAAGGCTAACATAAAAACCAAACAACAACAATGATAACAACAAGGGCAACCAAAGCTGTTGAAGGAAATGCCAACTGATGCAGCTACTTTTGAAAAAAACAAAACAAAACAAAACTAAAAACCAGTCTCCCATATGACCCAGCTTTACCACTCCTCGGCATAAGTCCAAAGACTTGAAATCCTACTCCACAAATCCCAGCCAAGTAGTGTCTTTAGCACCTTTTCCCACAATAGCTGAAGAATGGAGATTAAATAAATCCTCAACAAATAAATGTACTATGAGAAAAATGTAGTACATACACAATGAAATACTTTTCTGCAGTGATGAAAATTTGCATGTAAGTAAGTGAACCTACAAAAGATCATGGATGAGGTGACTTGGCCTCTAAAAGACATGTGCTGCATCTTTTGTCATCTGAGGATCCTAGATCCAAGGGTGTGAGTATATAATATAGAGTAATCGCATAAACCAGGAAAGTGAATCGTGTGGATCAGGGGAACTTGAAAGGCTAACAACAGCACTAAGGTAACACTAAGGGGGAAGCTGAAGAGTGGGAAGAAGTCTTCCTCTGGGAAGATGACCAATACAGAAAGAAAACTAGAGAGAAGACAAAAATAGCATGAAGGTCATTTAATAAAGCCTTAAGAAGTCATTTTATTTTTATATACCTAATATTATATGCAATACCTATAAGAATATGTACATATACATATGCACATCATAAACAAAGATATTCTACTCTGTTTGTCAACACTCCTCACAAGAACAATACACTAACAAAACCACCTATGGCATGTATGGAACACCTCTTTTCGAGTGCTTCTTCAGAGTAGTCCAGTGGCTCCCCACAGGCAATTGCTTTTACCTTTGGTTGTCTCTCAGAGGTTATAGGTAAGGCTCTAATACTGCTGAAGGCAGTACATACTTTGTACAAAGGTCTTGGGATATTTGAACTGTAGCTAACCTAAAATCTCCTTCCTGTGTTCTAACATCCTTAGTACATAAAGTACCATGCAAGCTGCCAAGGGAGGAGAGTGATTACCAGTCTTCCTCAGCTGTGAGGCCATGAGCTACAACAATGACCAATGGGACAAGATATTCAAAGATGCAATATGTGGCACCCACATGTTGATGATAAGACTTAAGGTCCACTTGACAGCAGGATAACAGTGCATGGTTCTAGAAGCCTGCCCAGGTCCTTAGGGCCAGTGAGGCCACACGTGTTAGAAATGAATGCACTGCCACCTGTTTGCTAAGCAAGCTCAAATCCTAATTACAACCTACACCTCAACCCCATAACCACAGAAAAGCATAGATACCACCTCTATTGAAGACACATCTATACGCAGCACTCAAAATGCTTACTGGAAAGCACAACTAGACACAACGTAGAGATCAGTGGATCGTGGGAAGCTCAGCCCCAAGGATACATCAGCATCACAGCACCTGCATCTGTGGCTTAAGGGGCAGTGCAGAAGACGAGGTAGAAGGCTACAAACACCAGGAAGTCCGCTCTAAAACTGACTCTCCTGTGGATAACTGAGGAAGGAAGGCTTGAATGATGAAAATATCAACAGACATGCTAACTTGAAAAGAGGAAATTTTCACAGGGCCCTACCCCTAAACAAATAAGCACAAGCAACTAATGACTCTAGGAGAAAGAGAATAGTGACGTCTCCCAGGGATGAGCATCCTAATTACCCAACACAAATTGGTCAGGCACAAAACCATATACAGACAAACAACAAAAACAGAAATCATCAGGTTTATTCATTTACATGTTTATATATAGAGAGATACATGCATATATGTATGTGCATATATACACATAAGAAATACTACAATACATCCCAATGGAAAAGAAACTTAGTCAGAAAGGGAGTTGGTGTACATGGGAGGAGTCAGACAGAGAAACGGGCAAGTGATGTAATAATATTTAATTTTAATGCACTAAAGTAATAAAAAACAAAAATAAGGAAATAGAAAATTCAAAATCTCACTTGGAATGTTTTGGTCACTCTATGAGAAACAGAAAGCAGGAAGGAATTCACATCAGCTCCCCGCCACAGTGTGCTTCTCATACTCAACACGGCCCATTGTCTTGTACTGTTCTTGACAGCGAGAGAGAAGTTATTTCTAACTTCAAATGTATTTACAAGAATCTTAATATACATTATGCTTATTCTAAATATAATTCTTATTCTCTCATTTTATCTATAGACAAGAATTTAAATGTTATACTATTTTATAACTCAAACTACATCATACTATTTGCTCATTGTTGTTATTGTTTTGTTTTGTTTTTTATAAGATATGTTATCAAGTAGAACTGCACAGTGACGGTGCAATGGGCAGTAACTAAGGCAGGACTTGCAGCCTCTTTTTTTTTTTTTTTTAATGTGAAATAAACACATCGTTGCTGGTTGTGCACAGATTGAATCACTGAATCCGTGCACTTACATGAACAGTTCACACACATCACATTAGCCATTACTGACAAATGCTGAAAGAAAATCGCTTGAGCAGATGACTTGCCCTGTCTTTCCTATTGCATCTCAGGAAAGTGGAGGCAGACAGGCTGTTTGTTAGGGGTGGTGCCTGACAGTGTGGTGATGGCTGGATGTTTAGTCTTTTGCTGGCCTTATAAAACCATTTACTGAGAGATGGGTCCACTATCCTCAACACAGCTTCATGCTAGTTGCATTTTCAACATTCTTTCATGACTTTTGAGGTCTGTTCTTCTTTTCTTTCACTATTCCATTTCTTTTCACAGCTATATAATATCCCAAATAGCTTTTTTAAGTGGGTGATGTGAAAACTTGTGGATCATTTTTCCTTATATTTAATGAAAAGCAGCAGATGATTCTCTTTGCCTTCCCAGAATGACCAGCAATTCAGACAGTGTAACAACCCTCTTCTCCCCTATTTCTGAAGGCTGCAGAGTTCTGATACACCAGTCCTTCCTTGCAAGTGACCAATGAGACATTAACCCACGAGAGGGAATTCATTACCTTTCCAATCCCACTTCAAGGCATGAAGCTAGAGCAACAAATGAGGGTGGACATTCGCTGTCTCAGCTCTGATCAGAGTGGCGTTCTCAGCGATAGGATGAGCCTGCCTTATTTCCCCAGGGGCTTCTGAATTTCACACTGAAATAGAAAGTTAACTTGGTAGCATAATGTTATCGACTTTCAGTCGTTTATGGAATAATTTCAAGCTCCTCTCAATACTGTGCGATTACCTAGGAACTCTAAGATAGATAAATTTGCTTTTATTTTATTTGTTAAAGATTAATATGAAAAATATATAGGTATACATATAGATGTATATTTATGAATGTCCATATTCTTATACAAAATTTTATGCATAAGTAACAAATGAAGACTTTTAAATAACAGATTTATTTAAACCACATGCTAGTGTTACCTCTCATTTTTAAATGTAAACTATTTTCTTAAAGGTTTCCTTATGTAAAGCCTAAAATAATTATATTATCAAAACATAGAAAAGTGCTCAATCTGAAAGTCTATATTAGCCCATTTGACTTGGTATAATTTTACTATGTGAGTATTAATTCAAATAACTCTACAAGGAGTATGTTGTGAACACACTTAGTGCACCTCTTTTATATGGTGAGTTACACGGAATCCTTACCAGCATTTTAAAATTGATTAAAAAGCACCAATCTGCCTATCATAATGTTCTTCTTGTAGGTTTCTAGGACCCTCTGGATCCTTCTACTTTGCTATTCTCCCATGCTTCTCTCATCTAGAGTCCCAATAGGATGTCCAGGCTTGGAGGCATGCATCTTTATCTGATGAGCAATCTCAAGAGCCTTGAATTATTGACTTTAAAAAAATATTGATGTGGGGATCAATGTGTGGTTTAAGCTTCATTAACAGATCTTTTACAAATGTGGGTGCCCTTGTATTAGGAGCATAGATGTTCCGTACTTCAAACCCCTACCCAGATCTAGCCAATGGGCAGGACATTCTCCACAGTTGAGTGGAGGGTGCGGTATGACTTTCACACGTACTCTGGTGCCTTATATTTGATCACGTCCCCTGGATGGGGAGAACTGGTGGCACTCAGAGGAAGGATAGCAGGCTACAAAGAAGAGACTTTGTGGTGCCCACGCCACCATGGTACCGAGTCAAGGGCGAGGGACCGTGGATTTAACTCACACACACATACACACACAATAATACAGCAGGTCCTTCATGCTAAGAGAGCAGCAGCAGTGGCAGCAGCTTTAATCTTTATTCAGTGTTCAAAGAGCCTTGTTATAGGCAGTAAAACAGGAATGCCACTTGCAGGTGAAATCCCTCAAGAGGTAATTGCACACAGGAGGAAAAGTCTCGCGGAGGGGAGGGGTCCGTTCTCAGAGCAGTAAACATGACTAGCTAACCAACATAAACACAGACATGGAAGCTGCTAGAAACAGGACATGAAAAAGTAACACAGGCAGGCAGCCCAGTCGGGCCTGGATCCTACAGACTTGATACCCTATGAGCATATACAGGGGGAGGAAGTCCCCCTCAGTCACAGTCATAGGGGAGGGGAATAAGGGGAAAATGGGAGGGAGGGAGGAATGGGAGGATACAAGGGATGGGATAACAATTGAGATGTAATATGAATAAATTAATAAAAAATCATAATAAACAAAAAAATTATTTATTTATCATTATGTATACAGAGTTCTGCCTGCATGTACACCTGCAGGGCAGAGGAGGGCATCAGATCACATTATAGACGGCGGTGAGCCACCATGTGGTTGCTGGGAATTGAACTCAGGACCTCTGGAGGAACAGTCAGCGCTCTTAACCGCTGAGCCATCTCTCCAGCCCCTGTTGACTCTTAAGTACTTCAGACAGAGGGCCTAGGTCATCACAAGTGTACAGGAGGCATGGGTGCTGATTGTGGTGAGTAGTGTTAAGTGCTAAAATATGGGACGACTGGTGAAAATGCTCCCTCCCGATCACGGTAGACGGCTCCACACTCAGATGATGCCCTTCCCATTCTCGTTCATTCCCCTGCTTCCCCCATTCCAACGAGACAGCGAGGCGTTCTGAGCCACCAAGCCACGTGGGCCTCCAGCTGCCCTTGGAATGCATATGCATCCTGGGACCTCGCAACCATGACCTTACTGCTCGGGTTTCAAAGCCCCAGCCTTCCTAGAGGCTCATCAAGAGTCCTTCTGCTGGCTGTGGCCCACCTGTGTTTGCCGTTGAAGGGTAGAAGTGGTCATTTAACCTTCATGGATTGGCCACCTAGTAGAAAGTGAGTGACCGGTTATGAGTTTAACATTGCAATTCAAACGAACACCGCGTTTGACTGAGCGTCATGTGAGCGACAGGGAGAAGTAAAAGTTTAAGTGGAATGAAGAAGTTTTCTGTTGTACAGTGAGAAACACAAGGCTTCAAATGTAATTCAAATTAAAGTTAGGATAACATCTTTACATAGGAGAGAGTCAACGCTGTTAGAGAAAACTGAGTGGCAAAGAAAAGGGGTGTAAACAGAAAGTGTGGCAGACGTTGACGGTTTATTATCCAGGACTTTCAGGACTCAGGCTCGTCTCTATAATTCATTTAAAATTTATGCGTCAGCTGCCTTCACTCTTACCTCACACATTTCCTCTAGGAACGGTGCTTAAGCAGATTTCATGAAACACAAATAAAAGATTTCTCCCCGTGGAGGCTTCCTATGCCTGTCACCTCACCCAGAATCTGTTTAATCTGCCTAGCAACAGTCACATCTGCGGCCACTCATGAGAGAGGGATGAGTGAATTTTGCAGCTCTTCCATCTCTTGGTCCTCTACGGTATTCCACATTAGGAGCTAGAATCCTCACCTCTGGGTATGAGAACAGTCCAAACCTTCATCCGATCTGTCCCCGTGAAACTGTCTTAGGGGTTACTAGGCCTTGGTATCTTTGCAGCAAAATGCTGACTCATAAACTGTTTCAAGTGTGATTTAGATTATTCTCAAAAGTGCCACTGCTGTGCTCCAGAGACACGGCACAGCCTCTGCTAAACGAGGAAGGTTTGTAGGACATAGAAATGAAGAGGTGTTTCCTATAAATAGTTTACTACAGGTGGTCTGACCTCTTAAAGCCAGTTGTGTGAAATCAGAGGGAAGTGCTGTTGGTCAGTCATTTCGAGACAAGAGTTGGCTTCAGTTTCCACAAAGTTCATGAAGGTTTTCTGAGATAGCCACTCTCTGGAAACCATGCTTGCCATCTCTAGATGTCTCAGAAGTCATATTTCTACATTGAAAAGCATCACATAAAATGCTTACATGTATTAAAACATGACTAATTGGACTGGAGAGATGGTTTAGTAGGTAAGAGTTACTCACTCCTTGCAAGTATGAGACCTGAGTTTATGCTCCAAGCATCCATGTAAAATGCTCAACCCTTGAGGCTGGACCACTGACATTAGGGACTTGCTGGCCACCGGCCTAGTTCCAAGCTCACTGGGAGGCCTTGACTCAGAGGAACAAGCCTGGGAAGATAGAGCAAAGCATCATGGGACCACTTATAGACTCAGTGCACATGCATCTGAGTACAAATGTGTACAATATCATTGTGTATGAGGTTTCATACAGCCTAACTATTTCAATGTGGCCACTATGTAGGTTCAGATTTGATGCTGTACATTAACTCATTGCTGTTGTCCTGCAATCTGTCAACACTTGCTGTTACAACAAATTGAAATAGTTTTGAAGGCTTTGGAGGTTAACACATCTGCTCCTGTAGTGATCTGAACTTGACAGTGAATTACAGGCCGCTGTTGAGGGGGGGTGGGGTGGGAAGAGGCAACATTGCCTCTTGGTTCTTAAGAAAGCCACATGGCCTTGCAAATTCCTGACAATCAGTCTAAGAAGTAACAAAGCAGGAGAATTATCCCTGCGATTGAAAAATAATGAGGCACATAAACACCCTCACAGCAATCACGTTGGGCTCTTTACTTATTTACATGAGTATTTACTGACTGTTGGGTTCCCGAGCCAAAATTGATGTAAGTACACAGGCAAGAAAACTGATAATAGTCAACAGAGAGGCAGTAAAAATCATAATAAATGTCAGTTAATGGTGTGTTTGACTAATAGTATAAACAGAAGAGCATGAACTGGATTTTTAAAAAGACATTCTATTTGAGAATAATTGCATATGCAAACTTCTGGACAAAGAAATGATCCAGTTTTACATAATCTCATTGTTAGTTCTTTGCACAGGTTTTTGTATACAGAAAATCTGGATTTCAGTTCTTTAAGTCATGTTATATTCTTAAATGACTCAGTGATTATCACTGTATACATGCATGTATGGGATCAAGCACAAATGAACAAATGCATAAACACACATACACACATGCACATGTACAAACACAAAAGGAAGCAAATGTATCATTGCAATTTTTTCATGTGCCTTATATCAATAATATCAGTGTTTGCATTGAAACTGTTTTAAGAAGACAGATTTAGATGTTAGTACTCTTTGATCAATAGGTCTCGGTGTGAAGATGTCTCAGGAGGGAATCCTTGATGAAAATTAAGAGTCATGTGTGACAGAAACAAGAGATGAAGAGAAAGACCTAATGTTAAACAAACTCATATGATGATATACCTCAGCATCATTGATCCATGCAGTGTGATTGTCAGCTTTGCATGGATTACATAACTACAGGTCAGCGCTACTCTCCGCCTGGGTCAGAGGACCTTCTTTTGGCTCTGAGCAGTGGACAAAACCAAGACTAATAACCAGTCAAGTGACAAAAGTTAGAGATTGTTAGTGGCCACTCCTAAGTGGAACATCTGTCTTCATACCCACAAAGTGCAGGGGACACTGTGGAAGAGGATGTGGGAAGAACGGAAGAGCTGGAGGAAGTGCTGTCTTCTGGACATTACGTCATCACTGTATTCAGGAAGTTACAGGAGCTCTGCTTCCTTCCACAAGACCTGCATGGGGTTGAACCATAGTTATCAAGCAAAGATGAGATCGTCCCTTGTTTCCCTCACCTGTGATTCTCTTTCTGCTCTGTCTCTGTGGATTTGAACACTGCAGATACCTGAGATAAGTTGGTTTTGGCAAGTTGCTCCTGAGTGGTTAATTTCTTTCTCTTTCCCATCCTGAGCCTCGGCACAGCCTCTGTTTCTGTCTGGGCCTCTCTTTTGAATCACACAACTTCTGTGTTCATGGTCTATAAAGAAGTTCACCACTTTCCTGTTTGCTTTTCTGGGTTAACTATTATCCTGTTATAGTGGTCAATTTAGGCAGAAATCTCTGTAGTTCAAGGTGTGACCAGTTGAGGGCTAAAAATACGCTACAGAGGGCCTGCCCAACGCTCGTGTCCTGCTTCTATTTGTTCGCCTTAACAGGAACATCTGTCTATCTCTGAAAGGCTTGCCCAACGCTCGTGTCCTGCTTCTATTTATTCGCCTTAACAGGAACATCTGTCTATCTCTGAGAGTTAAAAGAGGAACAAACCCATCGCCTCTCCAGCACACGTAGCCACACACCGAATGTCCTAGATTATCTTTCTCTACAGAACTAAAAGAAAACCATGACCCAAATCGAAACCTACACCAATATTCTCAACTTTCTCATTCTCAGTCCAGAAATGTGTGAGATGCTAAATAAAAAGATTTAGTTTTGAAGTGGAGCGGACAGATCTGGGCTGGGGCTGGGGGACGGGGACGAGGGGCTGTGTACTGCAGATGCACCAACCAAGGACCATGCATGGTGAGGACCGACACCCTCTGCCCACATGTAGCAGACAGGCAGCACAGTCTCTTGTGGGTCCTATAATATGGGGAGTAGGGGAGCACTCTGACATGGACTCTGGTGCCCACTTGTTGATCACTTCCCCCTGGTGGGGCGGCCTTCCCAGGCCACAGAGGAAGAGGATGCAAGCAGTCCAGATGAGACTTGATAGGCTGAGGTCAAATGATAGGGGAGGAGGGCTCCCCCTCTCTGAGGACTAGGGAATGGGAGAGGGATGATGTGGGACAGAGGGTGGGAGCAGGGGATCAGGGAGGGGCTGCAATAAGAATGTAAAGTGAACAAATTAAAATTTAAAAATTTAAATTAAAAAGCCTATATACTAATACTACTCTTGTATATTAGAGCAATAGGATTATGAAGTCAAAATTATAATAATTATTATTTTACAAATAATAATAATAATTACTATGATCACTATTTTTGGTATTTTACAGAGTACTAAAATAGAGACCACTAGAGTCTATTTTAATTCCAAATTTAAATGCCCTACCACACTCCCCTAATCTCTTAGTGATGTTCCCCATCCCACTGGAATGAGTAAACTTGAGTATCACTGAGAGAATGGCTTTTATATTCAATGATTAAACAGTTTCCTAGTCTAACTGTTGAGCTGTCCCCCTGTGAAGCTGGTTGTGGTTAAAGGGAAGGGGAAAATGGCATTATTTAAACACCAACAACCAGTATTAGAAGTGAGAAGTGGCTGTGGTAAAATTTTAGCAATAAACTAGATGTATATTGGAACTTCGAATTCTATAACATGAGTTATAGAACTAACACTACACTCAATTTTCCTTATTGCAGAAAATCTAAAACAAGCCTCAACTGACCTGTGTTTCCTCTGTGTCTTTGACTAGTGTGCTGACTAACTGATTATCACTCTGGTGGACTACTATTTGTGTAGTCATCACTAACGTTATCCTGAGAGGCTCTCATTTTTTCCTGTCAGTCATAAGAAGTTCCATTAGAAATTAAAAACAGAATATTAACAAATCTAAACTTGTGTTCACAAGTTTAAAGAATTTTAATGTACTCTAGCTTGATTTATTTATCCAGAATAACATTTTTACAAGTTATAATGTTTATAAAATTCCAATTATACCAAAGACATTAGGATCATAAATGTATTGTAGTAAAATTGTGTTTCTTCTTTCAAATAACTCATTTGTAATGACTCAGAAGTATCTTATAGCCTTACTGTTTACACATTTTACCCATATATTTGTTAAGCAAAGTGTATGTAATAGGAAACACTAATTTCAGATGGGAATTTGAAAAATAAAGGCATAGCTCATTTTCAAATGGAATATCCTTTGTGATGCATTGTCAGTGCCGCACCGTCCAGCAGAAATAAGACACCAACAACCAGACTTCTTCTCGAGATCTTTACTCAGGATTAAGCTCAGTGGGAATGGCCCCGAAGAAGGGAAGGGCCAAGCTTAAGTACAACTCAAGGGCCAATCAGCTCATGCCAGGTGGCACCTCCTCATAGGTCCGCGTCAGAGCAGGACTGCGTGTCATCAGATCACCAGTTACCCTTGCACAGCCTTTTGCCATATAAGGACTTGTTTATCTTAGAGAGCGCTCGCCATCGGCATGGCGGAAACCTGCCTGCGCCTTGTTAAGGTGCGGCACCTCACAGCTCTCCACAGTTCCCCCTGTTTTATTTTGTAAGAGCAGGATGAAACGGGTGAAAGTAGAGGTCTGATCTCCAGAGGGCACTGATGTATGACCACCCATAACCCAGGTTATCCACCTTGATCATGTACGGAACCCGCCCTGAAGTTTGGCCACTGATGTACAACAGAACTCAGCTAGGGGCTTGGCCCCAGCCTAGCTCTGGACCCGACCGACATCTTTTTCTGGAGGTGGGATTTTGGGTGTCAGCCCACATGCAATCAGATGTGCTCTCCAGGAAGCCATTAACTGCAAACAATGTACCTCCTGTGCAGTGCTTTGCCTTGCACCCCGAACGTGATGAAGATCAGGACTTAAAGGCCGCCAGCCAAGCCTGAGGGGACTGTCCAGCCTCAATAGCATAGAAGGCTTGTGCAATTAGGGCACGGTCTCTGTTTTGAGATATGACCAAGCGCCAAAGGAACACAAGGCAGAGGAAGCTGATAATCAGAAGGGCCATAGCTAAAGCCCCGATACCCGCCCACTCCTTAAGATGATGCATAGCTTGTTGAATCCAAGAGGCAAGGCCTTCATTGGTGGTAATGTCCACTGCTGGACATTCACAGTGACGATAGCAGTATGCAGCTCTGTCATTAGGAGTCAAAGTTTTTGGACCAATTTCCTGTAAGATAACTTGACATTTGTAAGCAGGACTGATTGGTACAGGATAATGAGGAGAGACTATTGAAAGAACCATTAAACACAAGCCAAATAAAGGGTGGCCACATACACACAGGTGTGGGGGAGAAACCAATATTCTTGCCTCTGGCAGAGAGCCTTGTGGAGTACTTCTATATTGCTCCAAGTAAAGGAAGCATTGCCCGCTGTCGAGCATATTCCTGGAGGAAAGATTTCTAATCTAAATATTGTCCCACGGACAGGCAAGCCTTGACAGTGCTGAACCAGTCTGACGGTGTCATAGCCTTATTTGCTAGTCTCTGTAACTGAGCCTGTGTAAAGGATGCCTGGAGGCCATATGCTCGAACCGATTCCACCAGGCTTTTAAGCTCCTTAAAATCCAAGGGCTCATGGTATCTTTGATTATTGGCATCCTCAAAGACTGGGAAGGCGGCACGAGCCTTCTTCCAAACCTCTGGGCACAGAGAATGAAAGTTCCCCTGTGGTGCTGATAAAGGGGAAGTGTCCGCATAAGGCGGCTGTGCCAGTTCCGAGGCGCACCAAGATGGCAGATTATCTTGTTTGGGTGCGGCCTCTTCCACCTTCTTCTTCCTCCTACCCTCCTTGTGCTGTTTCTGCGAGAGCGACTCCATTTTTAGCATGAGTCTCTCAAGCCTTTTCTCCATTTCCTCCATATTTTCACCATCCTCTGAGCTAGTCCCCCTATCAGAATCCCTGTCTGTCAATAATTCATTCAAGTCAGGATACAGACGTCCCTTTTTCTTTTCTCCTCTCTCACTGGAGGCCTTTTCAGACCTGCTCTCTTTTAATTGCTCTAAAGCCTCTGATGATTCTTCCACGGCCTGACAACATTTCTCATCCTCCAAGCAACTATGAACAAGCCTCCATAGAGGGCCTACCCCTCTCTTCAAACTTCCTGTTCCCAAGCAAAATCTAGGTCTCTCCCTAACTTGTCCCAGCAACTTATATTCAAGTGCCCAGAGATTGCAAACCATGGTGCAATTACATCTACCTCCTCAAGAAAGGTCTCTATAACTTCCTCTTTCATTTCCAAGCCTTTAGTTTTCAGCAGCTCTTCCAGAGCCGCCTTGATCGGACATGACGAAGAATTTCCCATTTTTAAAGGGTCTCCGAATGTCCCCCGCTTTACCGCGGACTGAAAAACTTGTCTCAATCTGAGAACCTTCCTCTGCTTTACCGCGGACTGAAAAACTTGTCTCAACAACCTGAGAACCTTTACACTTGGGTCCTAATTTACTGGACACTTACCGATTGATCGCCCTGTAGATCAGAAGTTCTGAAGTCTGACGTACCGAGGACTTTAAGTTCCCCGTACGGGCCACCACTTGTCGGCACCGCACCGTCCAGTGGAAATAAGACACCAACAACCAGACTTCTTCTCGAGATCTTTACTCAGGATTAAGCTCAGTGGGAATGGCCCCGAAGAAGAGAAGGGCCAAGCTTAAGTACAACTCAAGGGCCAATCAGCTCATGCCAGGTGGCACCTCCTCATAGGTCCGCGTCAGAGCAGGACTGCGTGTCATCAGATCACCAGTTACCCTTGCACAGCCTTTTGCCATATAAGGACTTATCTTAGAGAGCGCTCACCGTCGGGATGACAGAAACCTGTGCCTTGTTAAGGCAGGGCACCTCGCAGCTCTCCACAATGCATTTCCACATGTCTTTTATTATTATGTTTTAAACACTGTTTATTACATTTTTTTGAGACAGGGTTTCTTTGTGTAGCCTTGGCTGACTTGGACTTACTTTGTATACCAGGCTGGCTTCCAATTCATAGAGATCCACCTGCCTCTGCTTCCCCAAGTGCTGGGATTACAGACATGTGCCACTATACCCAGGTTATTAAAGTATGTTTAATCTACAAGAAGTAGAACTGGTTTAAAGTTATTTTCATGTATGTGCACATGTATTCACAGGTGTACCAGTGAACATGTGTGGATGTCAGAGGTTGGTAATGGTATTTATTCCCTCACTCCTCACCTTGTATACTGAGGTAGACTCTCTTATTGAACCCGGAACTCCTCAGTTTGATTAGTATAGCAGGCCAATGTGCATGAGAATTCCCTGTCCCTTCTCCCTGCAAGTTAGGATTACAAGTTTATTACCAAACATCTTGGGTTTTCAAGTGAACTCTGATCTCACACTTGCACAACAAACAGTCATACACTGGTCCACATCCCCAGGCCTCTGTATACATTTAATGTATACAATCTGATGAGATTGTATAAGGGTTTACACCCACAGATCCATTAGCCTAATCTATAGTATAAAAATATTCATCACCTCTCAGAATTTTCCTTTGATCCCTTATCAAATGTTTTTTCACTAATATTTTGTGATATAAATTTGAATAAAATTAAGGTAAGATATACACGGCAGTAAACATTTAAATATACCTTCTTGTACTCCTACCTCTAACTACTATGATACACAGTGGGTCTCCAGGATTTACTTGTCTTTTGTACCTGACACTTTTCACCCTTGGGTCAAAACCTCTGCTTGCCATACCTAAGCGCCCAACAGCCAGAATTCTATTTTTTTGGTTCTACAGCCTGACTGTTTTATATCTTTGTGCTGTCATACAGTGCTTGCATATATGGCTTGTTTAAGCTAGCACAATGTCCTCCAGATATGTGCATGCCATTCAGATTGCACAATATCATTCTTCACAAGTCAGAAGCAGATACACTGCTGCATTTGTGTAGCATTCTTCCATGTATTCACTGACAGACATTTGAGCTGGTTTCATATCTCAGTATCTATGCACAATGCCGTAGCATTCCCTGACGTGTGGGTTATCTCCAGTCCTGACTTCAGGTCTTTTGGATACATACCCAGGACTGGAAATGATGGATTCTATGACAATTCTACTTTTAAATCTTTTTCTTATTTTTTTTTCATAATGGCACTATTGGTTTACATTTTTATCAAGTAAGTCTAAGAATTTCCTTTTTTCCCCCCAGCATACATCTTTGTCAGCCTTCATTCCACTTTTTAATTTTTATTTTATTCACGCTAACATACGTGGGAAAATTACTCATGTACAGTTAGAATATCCTTCCCATGTTCACAGCAGAGGTCCACTTGAATTGTACCTCCTTCCGTGCCATGTGCCTTTGGCTTTTATATTATGTTCATTCTTTATTTCTTTGTCTATTTATTTATGTATTCATTTATGAGAAAATGGGGCTACATAATCCACATGTTTTGAAGAGAAGAGATTTTAGCTGGGTAAGTTTCCATTGTAATAAAGAGGAAAAGACAAGAAGGAACACAAGAAGAGCAGTGGACACAAACACAGGTAGGCAGGAACTTATGGGAAAAGTCACGGTTAGAAAATACCCCAAGTGTCTGTCTAGTTTAGTAGGGTCCACTTGGACTTTATAACTTTAAATACAATATATAATTATTTTGGATTTTATTTTTTGCTTTTTAGCAAGACATGAAAATAATTTTAGTAAGAGCTGGAACAAGCAATATATCCATATATATTGAAGATTTCATACATGTTTCCAGTGTGTCTTAACCATATGTACCCCTTCCAACACTTGCGATAACCCCCTCCCATCACATCACCTATACATCTTCACGTCTGTCTTTTGAATTAATCGCTCTATTCGGGGGTGTTCAGAGCAGGGATCCTCTGTGTAGCTCTGGCTGTTCTGGACTCACTTTGTGGACCAGGAGGGTCTCACACTCCCCAGTGCTGGGATTAAAGATGTGTGCCACCACGCCCGTCAAATCCTCATCATAATTTTACAATCTGTTGTGTACAGCTGGTTCTGTCCACATAGTCATGAGTGTGTGATTATTATTTCGGTGTCATTTCATCTTATATTCCAGTCATTTTTGAGTCAAACTCCAATAAAGTTTGAGTATTACTGACATCAAATTAAACCCATTGTTTTGCATTCATGTGTACGTGTACTCTCTGCGTTGCCATCATGTGTCACATACAACGTAGACATGTGCATCATTCACATGCTATATTGTTGTCCAGTGGGATTACTGTTAAATATATAATCCCTAATTTGTCACTAAAATAAGATGCTGTATTAAGACCACCATTCTCAATTTGCAGTGACTCCTGTTTTGAAGCAAACAGCATTTGCCACATACTTGATGAACGTCATCTTCTCTTTTACATCTTGCAATTATTGTTCCCATTATTTCTGAAATGTCTTATTCTATAATTATCTCAATATGATTAATGTCATCCAGACTAATGAGGAGAGAGCACAGAGCATCAGGTCATTCGTTTTAATGTAGTATGGCAAGCATTAAAGATTAGTCCGAGATTTCCTCTTCAGTGACAAATACAAGAAACATCCGTTGACTCAGATAGGAATCTGGAAGACATTCCTGTTTACAGTGGTGGCTTTGAAACACTCATCGCTTTGGACATTGACCTGGACACACGGAGAAATATGCTTAAGCCTAGAGACACAGTGCCATGCGCATGAAAACTGAAAATGTGAATTTGACCGGAAGGTCTCCAAGTAGAAGTTAGTATTCAGTTGCATAAGGTTCTGCTTCTCCTCATTTATCATGCATCTTTCACTCTTATCTTATTGTATAGAGAAGACTTTTCAAATATACTAAACACAGAACTGATCCCTGGAGTATGAGCGATGCGACAATTCCTGCGCTTAACAAAAAAGCATACATAATATTTTCTCCAGAGCAATATTTTAGTATTTGTATTTTATGTATCTTTTACCAGATAGAGTGGTTGACAGCTTTTTTTTTCCAGTTTATCTCAGAACATTGCTATCAATTGTGATGAGTCTGATTATCAAATGATGTTTTTAGACCTATTGAAATAGCCCTTAATCATTAATAGATTAAGTATTTTAGTAAAACTGTTGATGTCAGACAGTCCTGATGTGCTACATCATCACTGTGCATACACACAGAAAAAGGTAGTTGAATTTAATATGGATTTTATTACATGAAGTTTAGTTCATATTTCAAAATATTTATTGGAATTTATTGTGCCAATTGATTTTGGAAAAATTAATGTTGCTATTTGATCACTCTTCTCTGATTTTTGTATCACTTTATTAAAAGATAAATATAAATATTACCCCTTTAGAAATTTAATGAACATACCTAGAAGAGCACCAGATAGAATCTCACTACTAATTGTTTTGACAGATATTCTTTTCAAATTTTTGTTTATGAAACATTTCTTAATGGATATTTTTGAATTTATTAAAATACTTTTATGAACTTGCATTATGTCTCAATTTATTTCCACTAATTAGTCCTATATTTTACTTCTTTGTAATCTGTCTCTTTAGTTTTGTTCCATATTATTACATTATCATTTTTTGTTGTTGAGTATGTGGTAAGGCTGAGTTAACTCAGTAAAGGTAACTAGAAATCCATAAGGTTATAAATATCACTTTCTATTTCCATCCCTATGATGTACTTTCTAAGAGCCAGGCCCTTGAGTGTTTACTTTATTGATGGGACATTGAGAGCTCCTCTTTTTTTTAAAATTTAATTTTATTATTTTTTTCATATTACATCTCAACGGTTATCCCCTCCCTTGTATCCTCCAATTCCTCCCTCCCTCCCATTTTCCCCTTACTCCCCTCCCCTATGACTGTGACTGAGGGGGATTACCTCCCCCTGTATATGCTCATAGGGTATCAAGTCTCTTCTTGGTAGCCTGCTATCCTTCCTCTGAGTGCCACCAGGCCTCCTCATCCAGGGGACATGGTCAAATGTGAGGCACCAGAGTTCATGTGAAAGTCAGACCCCACTCTCCACTCAACTGTGGAGAATGTCCTGTCCATTGGCTAGATCTGGGTAGGGGTTTGAAGAGAGTTATCCTGTACTCTATCCTGTTGTCAGTGCTTGTTTAACTTGACTAAGCATTTAAAGGACCCAAAGTGTTTCTTCTCTTTCCACCTTATTACACTGTCTGTCAGGATCTTTATCTGTTTGCTCCTTAAAATAATATAAGTGCTTAGAAGTTTGCTTGGCATGACAATTTTAAAGAAATGTTTGTTAAGTACACATGAATTTATATATATTAAGCATTTTTCCATCCAATTTCAAATATATTATTCTAGTCTAATAAAAAGAAAGGAAGCAATTGATGAGTTCTAAAACTAACTCATCTATTCTGGTCTGATTTCTGACATCAGGGGCTTTGCTTGCCAACCTGCTCTTTCAGAAAGAAGTGGTGGCTCAGGGCCAGTCCTGTCTTGGCATCAGTGTCTTCCAACCCTGAGGGGCACCTCAGTGTCAGCTGCTGCTCTCATCTATCCCTCCCTTTCTGTTTATTTTAATTACCTTGGCTGCTTCTGCATTTGCCAGAAGAAGAATATGAGAGACAATGCAAAGAATATTATGCAACCCATGAAGTCAAGACTTGGTGCATGATCACCATTAAAGGAAGAAAACCAACTTGAAAAGCTGGGCTTAAGTTCCCAATCAAAGATGCTGAAACTCTAAATATTTTAAGTTGCCTTATGCTTTCAATGACATTCTTATCTTTGAAAGCTAGGATGTGGTCGATATTCTGCAAAGACAAACAATGCAGAAAAAATGTACAGATTGCAAGAAGATATGCTTCCTAACAGCTGAGGTCTTTATTTTAATCACAATGATTAAAATGTGAAAAAGCAGAGGATGCCACGGAATATGCTTCAGTCACATGAATATTTACATAAAAGACAATGTGCTTTTAACCCACTTCTTATTTCACCTTCACTCAGATATTAAACTTTTTTGCTATTCCATTTCTAAATTCTTCTGGTTGTTATTTCATTTAATAATACATGTGGTCCCCAATTATATTATGTATATGTATATGTATGATAATTCTTAACAGATTCATTTCTCATCAGTTGGGGAAGATGAACATTTAACTCCTTTTCATATTCTTCTCTGACTTTTCCTCTTTCATTTTTTGGTCACATAGTATAATATGCTCTTTTCTTTTTATTGAAAATTTATTTTTCTTCTTATATAATATATCCTGATTATGGATTTCCTTCCCTCTAGTACTTTTAGTTTCTCCTGCTTCCCCTTCCATTTGGTTTCACTCATTTTTTATCTTTCATTAGAAAACTAACAGGCTTCTAAGGGATAACACCTCAATAAAATCAATCAATAGTTTGGAATTGGACAAAACCTACAGAAGAAAAGAGCCCAAGAGAAGGCAGAAGAAACAGACCTACCCATTCACACACCCAAGAATCCCATAAAAACACAAACCTGGAATCCACACTATATATGCAGAGGACCTGAGGTAGACCCCGGCAGGCCCTGTGCTGCCTGCCTCAGTCTCCGGGATTTCACATGAGCTTGGCTCGTGTTGATGTGTACGGCCCTGTGTCTCAGTGCCTATGATATCCTCTGGCTCTGACATTCTTTCTGCCTTCCTTTCCTCAGATTTCCCTGGATGCTCAGGAGGAGGATTTGATGGACACATTCCACTTAGAGCTGTGAGTTTCAAGGTCTTTCACTCTGCTTAATGTCTGGCTGTGGATCTCTGAATTTGTTCCCACCTGCTGCAGGAGGAAACTTCTTTGATGATGGCTGAGCAAGGCACGGTTTATGAGCATAGAAAATGTCATTTGGAGTCATTTTACTGCTAATTGATTGTTTGTTTTATAACAGCACTAGTTGGTAAATTATTAACCTTTTAACTTAATCTTTTACTTAATTGTCTTTCCTTGTGAGATTATAGTAATAATCTCTTGAATCGTCACTGCACACAATAGAAGTGTTTTCCTTCCTATTTCTTCATTTCTCATTGCGTTTCTTCCTCTCTCCTCTGGTTTTTATTTTTCTCTCCCCCTCCCCTTCTCCGCTCCTCTCTTCTCTCTTCTCTTCCTTCTTTTTCAGTTGTTCATCTTTATGCATCTATAGTGGGCTCGTGAAGAGGTTTAAATCCCAAACATCTTAGTCTACATTTAATCTCTACACTCCTGTTGAATGTATTAAGATGGTATACAATAAAGAACACTTTTATAATGTGTCACACGGTGGGTGACAGGTTTCAGGCATGCTTCCCTCCCTCTGACCGCGACACAGATGTGAGGCACGTTCTGAGGTTCTGTTACGAAGAGAAGCACCCATTTTCACTGGCACTTTTTTAGGAGAGGGAACACACTACTACCTCCACTGTGATATATTAACTCCAAGTCTTTATGTAACATTTTCTCCATAAGCACACTAATTTATCTCTCCTTGTTGTGGGGTATTATTAATTTTATTGGTTATTATTTATTTATTTATTCACATTTGGAACATAGTATAATTTGGGGGCAGTGAATAAAGATGCTCCTGTTCTCTCTATGAACCCCCTTTTTATCTTCGCTCCCTCACAAATCATCTGCTGTGACACCAAAACTTCCAGTCGGCACTTGTCTTCCAGTTTCTTCACTTGTCTAAGAATGAAGGGAGCCTCATGATGCCCTTCTTCTTTTGTGACAAAACTAGCTATTTGTACTCTTAATAATATAAAATTGTATTTATTTATTATGACCTCTGTCCCTCCGCCTTTCCCTCTTCCTCTTTCATGACTAATTCTATCGTAGCCTTCTTTAGGTGATGTCAGAATTGATTATCAACATCCTCACAACATACAATAAGTACACTCTCTGTGGTGGCATCAGCAGCAGGTGAGAGTAGACTTTACTGTTGGCAGCAGCCCACGTGCTCTATGGAGCATTAGCTACATTCATGCTTGTTTTCTGTTTATTTGTTTGTTTGTTTTTTAATCTTTTAAGCAGAACTAAGATAGTACTTATCTCCCACTGATTCTTAAGAAGATTAAAGAGCACACACTTATAAAAATTGAACCCACTGAGCTGGCTTTGTGCTGTTTGTGTGTGGATGTAGGGCCGTCTACAGAAATGTCTCAGGGACAACATCTGCCAAGAAAGCTGACTGGCTCTCCCAAGAGCCCCAAACTGCCAAGAGTGTTTCAGCTACGCACGATGCTTCCTGCCCCCCACCCACTTCTCCATGCTGGGGTTTTGTCTGGCTTGAGCTCCTGTGCATGATTTCACCACATCCTTGAGGTCATATGTGAAGCTTCACTGTCCAGAAAACAAAGTTTATTTTATGTTTGAAATGAAAATAGACATTTTTATCTATTATATAGTGATTGTGATTCCTCCTCCCCCAGTTCCGTCCAGATCTTCCTCACCTCCTCACCTAACCAAATTCTCTCCTGCTTTCCTGCGTTAGAAAACAAGGCATCTAAAAATGAGAAAAAATATAATAAGTTAAAAACAAATGAACTTGAATAGGAGAAAACCAAAACAAAACAACATCAACAACAACAACAACAAAACCCAAGCAAGCAAAGCCAAAGAAAGACCACAAGAAACACTTAAAGATGTAGAGATGCACACGTTGGCATGCACAGAAATATCCTAAAAAGTAAAAATAAAAATAAATACAAAACAAAATACAGAACAATGATATGTAAGGGGAAAAAAAGCTGCAGAAAGGGATTAAAAAAGAAGAAAATTGCCTAGACAAAGCATTATGATTCAAAAAATACCCTGGGGTTAGCTTTGTGTTGCCATCTACTGTGGGCGTGGGTCTGACCCTCAGAGTGTTGTATGCCCAGTAAGACTCTGTTGTTATCAGCTGGAGATAGCTTCTTAGCTGAGGATGGGGCTTGTCTCCACTTCCATGCTCAGTGATGGATGAACATGTGTCTCTAGAATATAGCTTGGGGGCTATAAACCCAAGAGAGGTTATATGGGGGAGTCTGTGGTGGAGAAAATAGGGAAGCAATTAAAGGGAAAGGAATGGGGAACAGCTTTTATTAAAACATTATATGCATCTATGAAGTTCTCCAACAATAAAGTACACATTTAATGCACCTAAATTAGGTCATTAATGTATTAAACACTAAAGAATTGTTAACTCGTTTTACATTGACTTTTATCTACTTGATTGGTCCTGTGGTAGCACTGGTGATGCTGAGTAACTCAGGGGTGGTACCCCACCAGTGTGAGCACTAGAGACCTTTCTCTGAGGCTATCCTTACTGTCCTTATTTAGTTTATTAATATTTTAGCTCATTCTCTGAGTTTGCTGATGTAGATTAAGTGGATTTACACCTAGGTACTCTAAATATTATAAATTATGAAATAGTTGAATTATGCATGAATAGAGACAAATTAAACCTGCCCTCACAATTAAATATGCTAGTGGCTTATGGCACCACGGCGGGTTTCTGACTAGCAGAATCCGGCTACTGAAGATGCCCTCAGAAGTTAAAGTGCTAGGGGTAATGCAACAAACTGTGATACTCCACTTCATTAAGCATCCATTAAAACATCCCATCTCCTGGAAGCTTTTCCTTAAGGATCATTTGTGTTTCTATTTTCAATGTATCCCATGAGCTCTTAGTCATTTTGGATATGTGTCTTACCTGGCTTCTCTCATGTCAGGTTCCTACCTTAGGGCGACTCTAGCAAACAAATCTAGGATGTTCTACTGATCACCCATTGCTTCTCAGGAAGTGAGAAAGGAGGAGTATGCTCAGCTCATACTAAATCATTTTCTCTGAAATGAATAAGTGATTGAAAACCCTGTCATTATCTTTGCTCTTACATTTTGGATGACTTCACCACTTCCACTCATGACTGTATTATGTCTGAAGTTTTTTTGTTTTGTTTTTTTGTTTTTTGGGTTTGTTTTTGTTTTTGTTTTTTGTTTTGTATGTGTGTGTGTATGTAGTGAGGATGGAAACATTGTTTATAATCATAAACACACAGTATTTTTGCCATATTGAGATGATTCTAATATTGCCATTACACGCAACGGTCAGGCATGATAACCACTTAACCCATAGAGGGTTACAATTCTGTATTGTTACCACTGAGATCAATTTGAAGAGAATCATCTATTGATTTACTTCAACCTCTGTTTTTAGTGCCTCCAACTAGAGTCTGAAAATGTAAAGATAATTAACAAAACCACTAAGTTAAGGAAATACAGATGCAAAAAAAGAGAAAGAACTTAAAACTGTATCCTATAAAATAACTGAGAGATCACTATTAGAATGTGTAAAGGAATATTGTATTTTTAAAATTATCCTTTCAGTGTTGCTCATCTGTCTTGGTTGAGTCATTACAATCCAACAGACACTCTTGGACAAGAATGGTGCTCAGTTATTGATTTAATTAATTACTTTCCAACACTGGGCATTGAACCTTGACCTTAAGGACACATAGTAGTCAACAACTCTGCTGTATGCTACATCCCTAGTTCATTTTGAAGTTCTTATTTTGAGATAGGGTCTTTCTAGGTGTGCTGGTCTTGAACTCTCAAGGCAGCACAAGCTTACAGTGTATCCCATGCTGACCTTGGATTTACAAGGTAGCACAAGCTTACAGTGTATGCCTTGCTGGCCTTGAACTCACAAGGTAGCACAGGATTACAATGTATCCCATGGTGACCTTGGATTTGCAATACTCTTAAGTCAGCTTGGTGAATAGGTGGGAATACAGGCCTGTGTCACTATGCCTGGCTTTTTTATTGTTATAATTTTCACAGTTTTCTTTCTTCAATTTGTACAATTTTACATCATTGACTGTTGACTAGGGTAGAGTTGAGGTACAAAAATTTACTTTTGAGATATTAAAACTGGTTCATATTTCTATTCTTTTTTTCTCTTCATATGTAGGCTACACCTCTAGACTCCAGTTTCTTTATTTCTACATTTTTGATCCGTGGTGTTTGTACAGACTCATGTGTGATAATTTCATTTGTGGATATAATGTTTAATACTTATCATATCAGCACTTCTCTCTCTTACCACAATCTGTGTTGAGGCATCTCATTGGCCTCTCTCTTACCACAATCTGTGTTGAGGCATCTCATTGGCTTTCAGCTACTTGGACTGTAGCAGAGATCATTGTAGATGGTGGTTGTTACTATGTTGTGCAATTAAAAGTCAGACTTGTTTCTCTCATAACAACTTTATTCTCTGGAATTTGTTTAGACAAGTGATAATTTCCCCAAGAACACATGTTTGTTGACACTCCAGAGATTTTCATTGATGCTACTTGTTATTGATGCTCTTCTTGCCAAACAGGGCAAGACCCCTGCCTCTTCAGCAACATCTCAGTTTCTTTTCTTCTTGCTACATCAAGGCATTTAGTTCATTAATCATTTGTTTTGTGACAAATTCACATGAATCCTGTGAAGGTACATGGTTTTCTGTCATGGTCAACATTTTATTTTCCTGCCTTGCATAGTGTATGCAATATAAGACACCCTATCAGATATTTATTTACTGAATGTAACTGAGAAATCAATATCTACTACACATAAAAGCAGTACTAAATGAATAGTAAGCATTTTGTCACTAAATATTCTGAATGTACTATGCGGTTAATGACTTACAATATCCTCCATGCTTAATAATTAGTTCAGAGTTCTGAGGCTTGTCATAGCATAGTCATACCTCAAGGTCTCTTATATGGGAATGAAATCAATACAGGTGCATGTTTTAAAATGTGGTAAAAACTTAGTACCAGATTCAATTTTTCTTTGGACCATTCATCTTATAAAGTGTTATATGTTCTGTTTGGTTTTTCCTACTTTTTCCCATTGTTTCTCAATGAGGCCTCTTATAAGGCAGCAAATATTTATGATTTTTTAAGATGAAATAGAAAATGACACAAATATAAGTAAAGATATAAATTAGAATATTTCCGTGAGATAGAATATCTTTGCATATCCATCAGCTATGTGTGTTTTGATTTTGAACTCGAGTGCCGCAAGTTGTTAAGATTGGTGGATATAGAGACTGACTAACTGAACTTGTTATAAATTCCCAAGAATATACTCCAGAGCAGCTCACCTCACTTTGTCCCACTGTTGACATACTAAGCATGGTGCCACCCTGTCCCACATCAGGCTTCTCTACACAATGCTAAGTTCCTCTCTCTGTAATGACATACGATACTGGGTGGTTACTGTGCATGGCTGGTCAGCTGCATAGCACTGCTGAACCTTGAGAAAGAAATCCTTCATACAGTCTACAGGTGGAGATGACATGTGATATTTCTATGGTCTGTCTGTCTGTCTGCCTGTCTGTCTGTTTATGTGCCATCTACCTGCCCATGTCTTTTCATCTTTGATCACATTTTACCTAGTTTACATTTGGTTAACTTACATTCTTTCCAATGTCTGTTTTATTCTGTTTCAAATTTCTTTTGTTTTAATTGGAAGTATTCCTCTCTAATACAATACATCCCAAGCATAGTTTCTCCCTGCTCCACTCCTCCCAGATTCCCCAGTCCCTCCTCTCCCCTAGATCCACTCACCCTCCATTTCCTATTCAGAGAAAGGCAGCCCTCCAAGAGATGATAGTTAAACAGGACCAAACAAGACACAACAAGGCAAGACAGAAGCCTCCATATTGATGATGGACAAGGCAACCCAATAGAAAAAAAAAAAAAGAGTCCCCAAAGCAGGCAAAAAAGTCAGAGATACACCTGCTCCCACTGTTAGGAGTCCCACAAAACCACCACATTTTCTTATCCATTCTATACTTGAAGGACATGTAGCTTGTTTTTAGTTTCTAGTGTTTGTTATCAAAGATGGACTGAACATGGTTTCACTGAATTCTTGTGGCAGGATAGTGTGTCCTTTGTATTTATGCCCAGGAGCGATGCAGCTGGCCTTGAGGGATATGGATTCCCAGTTTTCTGAGGAACTACCATATGAGTTTCCATAGAGGCTTTGCACTCCCACCAGCAATGGAGGAATGTTCCCTTTGCTCCACATCCTCCCCAGCATGAGCTGTCACCTCTGTTAGAATGGCTCAGATCAATAACACATGTCTTATATTCTTTTAAACATCCTGCTAACAGAATTTGGGGTCAGTAATGTGAGCAAAGCTTTCTGTTAGGTTCAAGTTACACAAAGTTCTGTAGAGCCTACCTATTTACATGCTTTCTTTATCTTCTCTCTCATCTTTTCTGTTTCCCACAGTGAATGACAATGACCCCAAAGTTGGAGAGATAACAGGAGGATGGAACAGTCATTCTAATTTCTATTATCTTTACAAGATTGCTCTTTATCCTAATCTTTGTGACTATCATAACCTGCTGTATATTTGTACTAAGTGTTTATTCACAGAGATAATGGCTTTGGTTAAACAGTCAAGGGTAACTGCTACAATGACCTTAGGCATCTGCACTCTGTGGCTGTCTGCTTGATGTTTTATTAGCTAGTTTATTAATTTATTTATTCATGTACTTTACATCCTGGTCATAGCCCCATCCCTCCTCACCTCCCAGTCCCACTCTCCCTCCTTTCCCCTCCCATCCCTCTATGCTTCAGAAAAGGGGAGCCGACTTCCCATCATTAGTGACAGGAGGGTTTGTATCAGCAAGGTTTATTCATGATGGTTCTCCTAGGTGAAGCTAATAAGGAACCATGAGAGGATGACGGGAAAATCAGGAGACCACATGGAGTGTCTATTTTTTTTTTTTTTTCAATTTGACAAAAACTAGAATCATTTGGGAAGGAAACCTCAACTGAGGAAATGCCTCCACAGGACTGGCCTAGCGGCAAGTCTGTCCAACAGTTTATTTTACTGATGAATGGTTGCCCTCGGAGGGCCCAGCCCACTGTGGGTGGTGTTATCCCTGAGTAGGAAGTCCTGGGGAGGATACAAGTGTACCATGAGCAAGCCATGAAGTAAACATAGCAAATAGCCTCTGCCCATTGTCCCTGCTTCAGTTCCTGCCCTGAGGTCCTGCTGTGACTCTACAGATGACAACTGTAAGCCAAGGCAAACCTTTTCTTCCCCAAACTCAGTGTGAGGCAGAACTGTGGTCCCTGTAAAACAGGGAGGGAAAATCTTCCTTTGCCTATTCTGGCTTCTTGTTGCTGACATACTTGGGCGTTCTGTGGCTTGTCATACCATGATGTCAACCTCTTTGACTATTGTTACATGGCTGCTGTTTCCCTAGGTATCACTCTTTCCACATACACTTTGTCTTAAGAGGATGTCAGCTATGTTTAATTATTGCCTGCAGTAATCAGTTATAAATTCATTTTAACTTGATTCCCAATTCAAAGTCTTAATGATAAATAAGATCCCATCCAGAGACGCCAAGACTACTATTTCAGCATATCCCTTTAAGGGCCACAGTTCACCTCAGATTCAGTGTCTAATCAACAACATACAGAAATTAACAATGATTAGAGAATGTTAGCTCATTCCAATGTACTTCCTGAAACTCCAGCTATATAGTTCTCTTTTTATTTTAATTAAATGAAAAAAATGGAGTGGCTTTTATGTGAAACAAACAAACAAACAAACACCCCCCAAAAAACAGGCTTTGCCATGGGTTGGCATTTTTGTAATTCTGATATATTTCTCAATGAGTGGGAGAAAGTATTTAAATTTATAAGAAAATCAAATATCATTGTGATAGTGTTCAAGTATTACAATATTCTTCAGGTCACATAGCAAGTAAAAGTTAAAAAGAAAAAATATAAGGCAAAATAAATTTTCTGCATCACAGTGTCCATGTAGTATGAAGGTGTTTACATAATTTTATTGAAATTTGGAATGCTCAGCACATTCTTGTTTACCCAGCTCTCTACTGCTATATTTTTCTAAGGAACTACTTAACGTTGACTTGTAGGTCATTTGTTGTTTCACCTGTACATAATCTAGTATCACCAAAGAACAGAAACAATTTACAGAATCGTAATGCCTTTATCATATCTAAGATATATAGTGGTATTAGTTAACATAATTAACATTGAACTTTATCAGTGAGTTTCTAAAATTATCTCTGTGCTAGTGTTCTTGCCCCACCTCGTGTGGCTCCTGAAGTTTACAGGACTGTCATGTCTTCACATTTCCTGACATCTTCTCTTGGTTTTGCATGAGTGATAATTGCTAACTTCCCAAGCTAGGCTTTCACCCGATGTGTTTCTGATTGTTCTCACCTTACTGTTAGCTTTATTCTGGTAAACTTCTTTTCAAAACCAAAACCACAACAGGTAAATGTGTTTATTTGCATTATAAAAACATTAAGTTGGCTTTTCCCATCCTTGATCATGCTAAGCATGACATCACCCTGCATGACTCATCTATTTAAAGGTAAATTCTTCTCATCATAATTGTGCATTATGATATCATAAATACGATAAAAAGTGATGCCTGGGGGTATGGTTTTTACACTGTATGAGTAAATTTGGCATTTAGTGAAAATCCTTAGTTGATTTAGGTGTTAATTTGGGGGTTTTATGATCTGATATTGTTACCTCAATTCATCTGTGAAAATCCTGATAGTGATGATCAGCAGTTAGGTCTTGACAGTGGTATCATGACAGCACTGCAAGAAGAGTCATGCCCACAAGCATCCCAAAGAGGTTCATGCATCTATTCTACTGTGTGTTAAAACGAATGGAACCTAACCTTCTATTTGGTACAAAAAAATGACACTAAATATGTGCCACATTTGATTTTGGGCTTCCCACTCTACAGAAAAGTAAGCTGGGGTTGTGATTTTTTTTATTTTCATAGTTTTTTTTTTTTTAAACTGCTGCTAATCTACACACATGAGTTTGAATGTTTTTCCTTCTCCTTTACTACCTCGGTCTCTGACTCTCTTGATGTATCTATGACATTGTTGAAGACTCATGACACTTTATATAATATCTACCTTTTAAAGTCCAGCATTAGCAAACCACAGTCTACAGGCAGCATTTATCTATCCACTGTTGGTGGACAGAATAGGAAGTAACACATTTGCCTGCATTTTTTTTTAATGGTTGAAAAGTTACACAAGAAATTAATGCTTTGTAACCAGTAAAGAGCACATGAAGTGATATAAAGAGTTAAGGAAAGAAAATGATGTGAACTAAGTATAGTGAGAGTGGAAAAGGAAAGAAGAAAACTCAGTTATTACAAGAAGACACACCTTCTGCCTAACAAGCTGAATGGCTTTGAGAGGAACCACAGGAAAAATCCTTTTCTCTCTCCTTGGTCAATAGAGCTGCCTTAGTTTCCACAGTGCAGATTCTCCTGGAAGCTCATCTTAAAAAGGTCCATAGAAGTCAATTTCGGGCTTCAATTGTACTATGGACTGGAATGTGAAGAATGATTCTTTCCAAGGATAGGAATTCCTGCAGAAACAAGACAAAAACAACACATGATGGCATAATTTTCATATTGAAATTAACATCACCTGATAGTATATTTATAAAATCTATCTTCTGCTTTAGCATGAACCAAAAAAATACAGTGAAAAGTAATAGATACATTATGTATGTACATATTCAGAAAGGCTAACAAGTGTGAGAAAAGTCACATCATTTCAAGAATTTATAGAGATTTATGCTTCACACCTTTGACGATTGAGTTGGGTATATGGTTCAGATGGTAGAGTGCTTTTTTGGCACATAGGAAGCCTGGAGTTGATCTCAGGAACAATATAAAACAGACATGCTGGTAGGCTTCTGTGATCCCAGCACCTGGAAGGCCAGGGTGGGAGGGTCACAAGCTTTAAATAATATTTAGGAGAATCATGGGTTGGAGGCTAGCCTGAGACACATGTGTAAGACCGTGTCTCTAGGAAGAAGAAGATACACAAACCTGAAAAATTCTCTCTTAATTCCTTAAGTATTTCTTGCTAAGTCTCTGCATATTGTCCAAGAGTGTTGTGTATAATACCTGAACTGCTGAGATGCCGTTGATGTTCTATTTTAATTTTTTGTTGATCCTTTGTGAGTTTTACATCATGCACTCCAGTCTTGTTCATCCCCTCATCCCGTCATACCCACCTTTTGCTCTTGCAATCTTTCTCCCAAATAAAACACACACAAATGAACAAATACCTACAGCAACAACAAGAACAAAGCATGGAAAACATCTCAGCATGGAAGCTGGAGCCACAGGGATGTCACAGTGTGTCCCTTCTGTCCACACATCTTCACTTGCAAATGTTCACTGCAGTGAGTCATTGGTCTGCCTCAAGACCTTTGGCTTCCTTGACACTATCAATATTCCATCCTCATGGGACTTCTCCCTGTTAGCCTGTCGTTGCTCTGCATCTTCAGAGCAGCAGGACTGGCCCTTTGACATGTCCCAACCATTAGCAGCTCATATAGAAGGTGAGGTGGGCCAGTTCAGAGCCTTGGATCTGAGTCTGGGTGGTAGCTGAGCTGGCCATCCTGCCAGGTCCCCTTATCCACTCCACTGGGGTGCACTCTCCAGCACTGCTCTAGCTAGACCACCTAATGCCACCATAGACAAGTGGCAGAGTCATCTCTCCTGCTGTCATGTCCTGTGGCCTGCTTACCTGCCCCCATGATTCCAGAGCCAGCTACACTGTGTTGCTCAATCAATGTGCAGGAATCACTCTCCCAAGTGTTGCAGCCTCTGAGTGGCTTGTACAGCTCTCCCGCTCTCACCCCCTGAGGGCTGACTCACCTGTGCCTTCGCTATCAGAGCCAGCTCCACTGTGTTGACCAGGTGAGGGGCAGGGGCATGTCTCCTTAGTGATACAGCCAGTGGTGGGGGAGGCCTAGCTTTCCCACTCTCATGACCCCAGGGTCAGCTCTCCCTGCTACTACAGGGGGTGAGTGGGTCACTCCCATACCCATGCCACCTAATGCAAGATAAATGGCAGGGCCAGCTCTCCCAAACTCATGGCCTCTGGGCAGTACTGTACTCCCTCCACCAGGGCCAGCTTGACTGTGCTGCTCAGGGGAGGTGCAGAACATGCTCTCCTGTATACTGCAGCCAGTGAAGAGCAGGGACAGCTCAGCTGGTCTCATGACCCCCAGGCCAGCTCGTGTGACTGCTGCAGGTGGAAAGGGGCTAGAGGGCTCACATGCCGTCTCATGGCAAAGGAGTGGCAAGGCCAGCTGTTTCTCTCGCTCACGGCCTTGGGGTTGGCTCACTTGTGCCCTACCGCAGGGGCACAACTCTGACTGTGCTGCTTTCCTGAGTGCTGCACCTGGCAAGAGGCAGAGCCAAGTTTCCCAACTGTCACAGGCAGTGAGGAGCAGCAGTGGAGAAAGGCTTCTTGCCCATGCCTAGTGCCCCTCACTGGAGATGAGTGGCAGGGTCAACTCTCCCATTCACACCCGTGGGGCTGGGCTCACTTGTACCCTCACCTCCAGGGCCAGTTCTCCTGTGTTGCCTGGGCGAGGCACACAACTTGCTCTGCTGAGTGTTGCCCATGGTGAGAGAAGAGGCCAAATCCAGTGAGGGGCAGGACTAGTTATGCACAGCCCCTGGACATACACATGGCCTCCAGCAGCTGCCCCGACCGGGAATATTCCCCATGTTGTCTGGTGGTAATATGAGCCCTGGATGTCTGCACCACCAACCCCTGCATAGCCATGGACTGATACGTGACCCTCAGCTGCAGTTGCAGCTGGCACCTCACCCTGGCTCCAGGTGGCAGGGCTGGCCACTCATAACAGGCTACACCTCTCCATCCTCCATCCTCCAGTCTCCATCTCTCTTCATAATGCTCAAGCGGCTCCACTTCGCTTTCTCTCTCATCTGACCAACATATTCTTGCACAGTGTATTGGATCCTTTTGCAGGCTGATCACATGGCTGTCTGGCCCCTAGGTGACGTGTGGCATGGCAGTAAGTGAATGGCTGTGGCCCACTTGTGCCACACACTGAGGGGCAGGTCTGTAAGTGGCATGGCTGTCTGAAGGTTTCTGTTTCTTTCTTCTCCTCAGCAGAGATGCCTGGGTTTAATTTGGTTTGGTTTTTATGAGTCCTGGGCATAAGTTTTGGCCACAAAGCCAGGCATCAAGCTAGGAGGAACAGAGGACTGCTGGCTGCTCTGCCCTTGGCTAGTGTAAGAACACCACCACCAAGAAGGTGCTGTCTCTTTGCCCATTGCCAGGAGCAGGATGGGGGTAGGCTCCGAGGAGACCCATGGAGACATGGAAGAATGGGACAGAACAGACTAACAGTACACTGTTCTTATCCTGACTTTGTAGAACAAGCCAGGTGTAATTAATACAAATTTTATTACCAGTACACTCTAAAGTTTTAATGAAGCACAGGTCTGCCTCTGTCAAATAATTAAAGGGTAAAATTCTTTTCGTGGAAATGACATTACTTGATTGGAGCCATGCATTGTTGGACACATGAAGCTAGAAAATGCTGTGTAGCAAATGGTCAGTTTTCACTGGCTTTGAACATCAGCCACGGTTGTGAAGCATGACTTCAGCACTTGCTTAATTTCCATCCTTTCCTCATGTTCTACTATGAAAGAGCTTTGTCCTGGGGCTTTTGTTAATGGCTCTTTTGATGGATAGAATTAAAAGGAAAGGATGAACATGGGAGACTTAGATGATCCACTTTGGTCTGCTTTTATCACATGGCAACTTTATGTGTGTGTGTGTGTGTGTGTGTGTGTGTGTGTGTGTGTGTGAGAGAGAGAGAGAGAGAGAGAGAGAGAGAGAGAGAGAGAGAGAGAGAGAGAGAGAGAGAGAGAGGGGTGGGGGAGTTTAGCAATTCAAAAAGTTGAATATTCAGTTACTAGATGTCACAGGCCATGCAGCTGTTCACAAGGCTCTTTTCAAATGTAAATAGAGCATACACATCTGTCCACACAATGGACTTTTCATTGAGAGATGTGGTAAACTCTGCTGTGTGCTAAGATAGAAAGTGGTCCCTGCTCCTTACAATGAAGTGACAGGAAATGTCTCTGTGGAAGGTGAATGACAGGATTCCTTCAAAATGTCTATCATATGTTTCCTCATTCTTTACTCTCTCAAAGTCCAAAGCCCCATAAATAAAATGCCAATCCCTAGTTCCTGTTACTGCCTTTAACCTTTGTGCACCGGAGACCTGCTTGATGAAGGATTTGATTCCCCATGGCTCCTATAAGGAATGCCAACAGGCTAGGATATTTAGTGCACATGTTTCTTGTTAGATATAATTTATAAAGATATCATGGTAAATAAGTGAGTGTTGTGAACATTGGGGTTATTTATTTTAATTCATAATAGTAACTTTAAATGTTTAGCTCTCATGGCTAAGTTCAACAGCCATGTAATAAAGAGGATATATGTGCAAATATTCTTATCTCCCTAGAAATTGTGTGTTGTCCTGTGGGTGGTGGCCTGCCTTCTGGTACTCAGGTGGAAGGGTGTCCACACCTTGGAGAGTTGGGAAAGCATCCTAGCCCTGAGGTGGGACACAACATCACAAGGGATACTGAGGCACCCAAGCCCAGGAACCTCACAGCTCCGAGAGGAGGCCTCCTCAGCAGAGACATATAGCTTTCAAGGGAGGGTTGCCCTCAACCCTGAACCCTGAGTAACTGAGGATCCTTGGTGCCTGAGCTCAGCTCTTTCTTTGTTTATCCTCCTCCTTCTCCTCCTCCTCCTCCTCCTCTTCTCTTTCTTCTTCCAAGAAGAGAGTCACAGAAGGTAGTACATCTCTTAAAAGAGATTTATTGGAGGGGCAAATCCAGGAGAGGAGGGATGAATCCAGGAGTGGCTGCCTCTGTTCCTGGGAGAAGGCAGCAGGGAACTGAGCAGACACAACCTTTAGAGGGCGGAACTTTCTAGGCCAGGGATTTCTATAACGTGGGTTTGGTGGTATTTCATGCCTGAGTGGGGGTAGGGGAGGGAAGCTTGGGGATTGGTGGGTTTTCCTCCAGACTTTTCATCCCAAATTAACATAATCTGGGATGAGTCCTACTGAGGGACTGGAGACTGCAGTTACAGAGGTCTGGAGTGGTGGGTGCTGGGCTGCTGGAGCTTTCTCAGGCAGTGGCCTGGCCACTTTTCTCCCTTGAGGGGTAGTAAAGTTTACAATGTATCAAAGAGTCCATTGCGAAGGCAGCAGGCTGGAGCAGGAAAGATTGGTGTTACCATGGACAGCTCCCATGGAGGCGGCAGGACAGTCATCTGAGGTAGGAATGGTAGTCACCTTGGAGAGCTCCTGTTACCCACCACCACCTTTTTGTCTCCTGTCTCCTCAGCCCCAGGGAGGGAAGGAGGGCTGGCAGCAAGACACTTTAAATTTTAGTGGCCCAGTATTCAAGGGCTAGACATAGCTCTTGGGGATGGTGCTACAGTGGGCTGAAGGACTGAGGAAGGAGCAGTGGGAAGCTTGGGGAAGGCATCCTGTCACAGAGCAGGGGAGGGGACAGCGGACAGCAGCAGGCCACACCAGCTTGGAGGTGCTGCCCCAGGCTGAGGCTTGAGTCAGGGCATCATAGCTTTTGCCTCTGTGGGAGGGGGTGGTGGTGGTGGTAGGCTCAGCGCCTCTGAGTGCTCAGGGCTATCTCTGCTGCTGTAGCAGTAGCTTTGGTCTGGTGGCAGAGGCAGCAACTGAGTAATCTCTACATTGTGGGCACCAACTTCCTAGCAGGTATGTTCATCTTTCGGGCTATAGGCCATATGCACCTCAGGACACCTATGAATAAATTTACTCAAAATACTGTGGTATTTTCTTTGTGATTTTTTATAGCCTGTGGTTCTTGAATATGAGCTTTGTAGCTACCAAAGTTGTGTCATGATATATCACTCACTGAAAAGTGTTAGACTACCAGGAAATGAATCTTGTAGCTTATCTTCAAGTTTACCCTTCCTCCCACCGAAGGAAAGGAAGAGTCATTTCTCCAGGCCCAGGCTCCCAGTCTGGCTTGTCAGCCAACAGAGTATAGTAAAAATGTCCCAGAAGAGGCTTCATGGTGCACACCTGTAGTCCCAGCACTTAGAGAGGCAGAGGCAGGCAGATCTCTGTATATTTAAGGCCATCTTGGTCTATAAAAGCAAGTACAGGACAACCAGAAATACAAGATAAACCCTGTCTCAAAAACCAACCCCCCTGAAAAAAGTCCTAGGGTCATTATGAGATATGATCTTAAGATACATCATATTTTCCACTTCCTCTTTCATAGGCATCTCACTATCATATGTGACATGAATGGTCGCTGTCATACCACTATACTGAGACAAAGCCCAGAGTCACCAACTAGGTGAACCATAAGAGGTAACTAGCTGATGACTCAGTCCTTCAGCTATTTATAAGGTGCCAACAGATGAAAATAAATGTGGAAATTAATATACATTCTTGGTTGATACAATACATACACTTACAAAGAGAACCCAGCCATTTCTCAAATGTTATGATAAATGATTTGGTGGAAAGCAAATACTCACACATATGCATATATGTATATATACATACACACAAGCTCTCTCTGTCTTTCTGTTTCTCTGTCTCTCTGTCTCTGTCTCTGTCTGTCTGTCTCTGTCTGTCTGTCTGTCTCTCTCTCTCTCACAGACACACACACACACCACACACACATATACTCACACCACACACACTACACACACATACACTCATACACACACACCACATACACATACACTCATACACACATACCACACACACATACACTCACACCACACACACCACACACATATATACTCACACCACACACACCACACACACATACACTCATACACACACCACATACACACACATATACGTTCACACACACAACACTCATACACTCACATGCACATACAAACACACACACACACACTCATATAGTTGGTGAGCTGATGGGATTAATGTTTAAATCACTATATTGAGCAAAATACTTTACTTTCCATAATGTACATGATGTCATTCTGTCTAGGGAAGGCCTTAATATAAGCACTAAGCAGCCAAACAATTGACTACTTTGTGTGTGTGGGGGGGAGGCAGGGACAATTCCAACAGTCACCTCGTCAGAGTGTCCTTCTGATTGTCTGTCTGCCAGGCTGTGCCGAAGGTTTTAAACTTATTAACCTTGAAACCTCATGAGTCTATTATTACAATATCCTACTGTTCTGTTTTTTCTGCAGGACAATAATGAGGAGAGATTAAGATATCATTTAAAAATCTATGGAAATAATAGGCAAACACAAAAGAAGAAACTGAAGACATATTTGTTCTAGATAATCAACTGGGTATTTGTGCTAAGGACAGATTCCTCCAGTGGATACAGACAAACACAAAGGGAACAGCTCACTGCAGTCCCCAGCCGACTACTAAGGTACAATCCCAGGACACAGGCAGCCAGCACGTATCACACTCAGGTGTGCATAGCAGAAACCCCAGGATGGGGGGAGTGGCTGAGAGACTGCCCATTATAGCATACAGTAAACATGCATGGGGGATGACTGGGGACCGAGTACTTCATCCTTTTTTCAGCTGGTGTGTGAAGTTGGGGATGAAAGCTGGAAGATTTAAGGCAAGAGATTCAGAAGCATCTGTCTGTGCCCTACACTTGACTGCTAGATCAAAGTGACCCAGCTCCAAGCTCAGGAGCACAGAGTTCTCCCAGATGAGAGACAGGTGATGCCATAGCAAGATCTTTGTGTCACAGGGAGACATCTTTATAGGAGGTCTCTAATCTGTGGGTCATTTTATGAGACTTAACACCTGCATCATTCTTCAGTAAGAGCTGCATTCTATGCATTATCCTGTGCACTTGCAGCTGTAAGGAAATTTAATTAAGTGAGGCAGGGTAAGTGATTAGCAATGACTTAACCAGTAATAGAAACATTTTAGTATGGTTATAAAAGTTGTTACCATTACTTTTTCTTTTTTTTTTAGTAAGAGGAAGTACTCATGGCAAGAAACATGCTTTCCAAACCAAACTCCTATTAGGACTGGATACCAGAATGAATATTTGACATAAAATGATTTTCATGAAAACATTGTAAAAATATCCCCCTTTTTTATTAAACCCAGATGTAGCTTTTTCTAAATTGTTTCCAAAATTCTTACAAAATTTTACAGGGAAAATTTAAAACTTATATGGAAAAATACAGTTTAACACTTAAACATATTTAATACTTTCTAATAGTTAATTCATAATACATTTTGATGGTATACCATTAAACATAAAATATTAGTTAAATATAAAAATTTAAAAATAATAAAACTTGATGTCTCACATATTATTCCTAATAGAATATATATCTATTCCCACTGTCCCTTGCAGCACATTTTCCTTAAACATATTCGTGCCATTAAACTTATGAACTTGCACAATATGCCTCCCTCTGAAGCCCTTGTCAAACTTCTCCCAGATCATCCCCATGTTTACCCCATACTCCTGTAACTCTGGTCACCCTGGGCTGCTCCCAGCCCTGTGCCTGCCACCACTTCCGCTACTCCTCCTGGTCCATCTCTACTCTGGGGCATGCCTCCACCTGTGATGCTGCCCCGTTGTTTCTCCCATGTTCCGCACTTACTGCCGCTCTTGTAGGTGGGCACAGCGCCCTATTTAGAACACTTCAACCAATCCCTCTCTTCTGCCTCCTGTACCTCCCATCCCCATTCGGGTTATCTTGGACTGCTTAGAATATAAATGCAAAAATTCAACAAAACTTCAAATCCGAGAAAAAGCAGAGCCAGTCTTAATTAGGGATTTCTATTTCTGTGATAACAATAGCATGGAAAAATTACATTGGTGAGGAAAGGATTTATTTCAGTATGCATGCCCTGGTAATAGTCCTTCATGCAGGGAAATCAGAGAAAGACTTCAGGCCAGGAACCTGAAGATAGGAAGTAACTCAGAGACTGTGGAGGAAGTTTGCTTACCAGCTTGCTCTTTCTGGCTTGCTCAGAATATTTTCACAGGACCACTACCTGCTCAGAGGCAGCAGCACCCATGGTTAGCCGGGCTCTCACACTTCAATCAGGAAGAAAATGCATCCCATACTGATCTAGTGGGGCCATTTTATTAACAGAGGTTTCTTCTTCTCAAATGACTCTAGTTCATTTTAAATTGACAGAAAAATACCAAGCACAGAGTCTGAATCCCTAATCCCAGAAAGAATTCAAGACTTAAAACCAACCAATCATTATTGAATTTGTCTACAATGTGATAGATTGAATTAACAGTCATCAAAGGACCAAACACCCCCCCCCCCACCCAACAAAGGCTAGAATAGATTCCCACACCAAGAAACACCACAAACATTGTAACTCCTGGTGCATGGATATCATCACAAAGCGAACATGAACAACTAAGACAATATTGTTGCTTTGAGAAACCAGCTCCCCTACTGTAGTGTTCCCTGAGAAAAGCAATTTTGATAACACACAAGATAAGAACTTTAAAATAGCTATTAGAATATGTTCATAGAACATAAAAAGGGTGAGTAAATGATTCAATGATGAATACAAATCACAAACAGTTGAATAAAATAATAAAATCATTTTAAGAGATGAAAATAAAATTTAACAAAGTAATATAATCACTCAAGAGAAGCTGGACAGATAAAACTCAAAGTGAGAAGTTCAAGAAGTCAAACAAAAAGGTGATTGGAAAGCCTCAGCAACAAAATGAATAAAGTAGTGGGAATAGTTTTATGTGTCAAGACAAGATAGAAGTAATAGATAACTAAGTTAAAGAAAAATGTGAATCTAAGATTATCAAAACATGTAATATTCAGGAAATTTGAGAAACTATGAAAAAACTAAATCTATGCATAAAAGGTATGGATGAAGGGATAAAATTTGAAAATTAATACACAGAAAATGTTTTTAACAAATTACAGAGTAAAGCTTCCGACATCCAAAGAAAGAGGCATTTGTAAATTTGTAAGGGGCTTTCAGAACACCAAATGCACAGGACTGGAAAAGAAATTTCTTAAAGACATAACAACCAATACACTAAATGTATAGAAAAATTAAAGGATATAAAAATGGGAGGGAATAATATCAAGTTACATATTTTAAAAAAAAAGGTTCATTATAACAACACCTGACTTTTCAGTGGAGACTCTGAAAGCCAGAAAAGCTCAGACCACTGTTCTCTAAACTCTGAAAGAACACAGATGCTATCCCAGACTACTATACCCAGCAAAACTATCAGTCAATATCAAATGGGAATGTAAAACCATTTCCTAATAAAAATAAGCTAAAACAATTAAAGTTCTGGCACACTACAGAGGAAATGAGAAAAAAAGTTCAGTTTTAAGACATGCTTAAATATATCTAAGAGGGCACAAGGAATAAATCATCTCAGTTTACCAAATGAGGTTTAAGAGGAAAACAGAATAACAGGAATTAGTAATACTGTTTGACAACAGTTCTCCATGTTCACGGTCTTAATTCTCAAATAAAAAGACACAGACTGATAGATTAGATTAGAACATAGGATAGATTTTCTGCTGACTCCCAGAAATATACCTCAGCATCTAAGTAAAGATATTATCTTGTACTAAAAGGATAAAGAAAGGTATTTCATGCAAGCAGAACCAGGAGGGAAGCAGATGTAGCTATTTTAATATCTGGCAAAATAATATTGATCCAAAGCTCATAAGAAGAGATTGAGAAGAACAATGTATGCTCATCAAAGGAAAAAGTCCTGTCAGAGGATTTGCGAATTCTAAACATTTTTATACAAAATTACAAAGAACATCCAATTTAATAAGTGAAACACTGCAGCATCTAAAATCACATATTGAGCCCAATACAGTGATGATGAGTAACTTCAATAAACCATTATCAAAGAAGACAGGACATCCAGACAAAAAACAAACAAAGAATCTATGTAATTAAGTAGATTCATAAGCCAGACCAACATAACAGACAATTACTGAACATTACATGTGAACCCTGAACAATATGCTTTCTTCACAAAAGCCACTCATACTTTCTCTAATGTTAATCACATAGTAGGATTATAAGCAAGTTTTAACAGATACAAGAAAATTAACAACTCACTGCAAAATGAAAACATTTTAGAATGGAATGACAACCAGCATACCAAAACTTAGGGACCACAATGCATGGGGTACTAGGTGCATAGTTCATAGCACTAAGTGCCTACATTAAAATCTGGAGAGGTCCCATGTAAAAACTGTAGTGACAAACTTGGAAGCATGATAAAACACAAGTAAAAACCCATGGGAAAAAAAGGAGGTGCTATAAATTAACTCAGGGCTAAATTAATGAAATGAAAATAACAAAAAATACACAGAAATAAAAAAATGAACAGTTTATTCTTAAAAATTAGAATACAGACAAGCCATTAGCAAATTAACCAAAAAAAAAAAAAAAAAAAAGAGAGAGAAAATCAAAGTTGGTAAAAAAAATTAATGTTGACAAGGGAGACAGTACAGCAGATAGAGGAACTTCGGAGGATCATAAGGACATACTTTAAATGATGAGTAAAATTTACTGGATAGATAGAACTGTAAAACATCATCCTGAGTGAGGTAAGTGAGACCGAGAAGAACACATGTTCTGTTAGCTCTCTTATATGTGCATGTTAGCTTTTATGCTGTGTGTGAGAGCTTCAGTTAGAATACCCGCAGAGTTTAGGTAGTTGCTAAGGGACTAGGAGGGAAAGACATCTTAGAAGGAAATGAATTATAGTGTTGAGCAGGGTAAAGGGAAATTAGGATGGAGGATTAAGTGTGGAAGACCACGTGAGGATGGGGTAGAGAAGAGATGTAGACGGACAATTAACACTAATGGCCTTTTAAAGGCCATAGGAAAACCTACAACTGCAGAAGCTTCATAAAATGCATACTTATAATACGTAATAACTAAATGAAGTCACCATATACGGAGAAAACAATACCAGAACCAGGCTTCATAGGCCACCAAATAAAGCCACCAGTGCCAGGAATGAGTTACACCTTTCCTTGTTGGCCAGAGGGCCCATAGACCCCCCTCAACTTCACAGCAATACTCTACTGCTGAGGACATCACATTCCTACAGAATAAAACATGGAGAAATCAACTCACAGCTTCACTCCCGCTGGACAACATGCATAGTACTGTAAGGTATGTATATAAGCTGCTGGAGAGGAAAAGAAATTATCAGTCTGAACCAGCTTTGATCCCTGCAAGCTGTGACGATGACCTGCCGGTAAAGCATGGCCACTTGTACAGCAGAGGCACAAATGCTATTGGAGTAACCACCCACTCCATGAGATGAAACTCATACCTTGTATTTTTATTAATACTGAGAACTTGAGACAAGATAGTTCATGCACTGTAGATGAAAGCCTTTTACTCTGCTAGTAGAACATAGCAATAGCAAAGAAAGTGACTCCTAAGGACGTATTGATATAACCATGGAGCAGGGCATCTTTCAGCCATCACCATTGAAGCTTCTCTTATAGAAAATGACAGCGCACAGAACAAAACCCAGACAACACGAAGAGAGAGGGAGGCATTGGAGTAGATAGCCCTCCCCTCAGGCCTCAGAGAACTACACCAAAGAAGGGGCAGAGAGACTATAAGAGCCAAAGTTGATAGAAAATTCCAAGGAAACGTAGTTTTTCAAGTACAACAGGGCAGAAGCTCATATAAATCCAAACACTATGACAGCACACACAATACCTGCACAAATCTAAGCCAAACAAGTTCCTAGCACAAAGGAAAAGTTGGCACAAGCTGCGCACCCTGCCCAGCAGATATTCACAAATGAGAGCTGCTGTTAGGAGGAAAATTAGTTTTCTTAGAATTGTGCAACACTGGGTACATTGAACCCACTCCAGACAAGCTCATGACCAGGACTGGCTAGCCAACATAAACCAGACTCTGGATTTCAGAGTTTTGTTTTGTTTTTTAATTCCCGCTTTTTGATTATGTGTTTTTAAGAGAGACAAATAACATGAAGTTGTGTGGGTAGCGAGATTAGGAGGATCTAGGACAAGCACGATAGGAGTGTAGTGCATTAAAGTCTGTTTCAAAAAATTTGGTCAAACTGTGATAAACTGCTCCTGAGGCACACATGCATCACTGGCCCAGTGTCTCGCAGTTCCTTCCTCTGTCACTCCGTGCAGCAACTAGCTTCTGGTGCACACATGAGGAAATTTCTCAAGAACCTGCCTGGTGGCTGGACTTAGGACTTCCCTGAGTTTTACTGGCCTTGGGGTCTCAGCTGAAGACCCCCTAGGGACTTCCTGGAGCCTTCCCAGGCAACAAGGGGGAAATGTGATCATCAAGCTGTATTTTCCATGCAGGAAAATTAGATTTAGTGTTGTTACTGAATTTCTTAAGCATTATATATTAAAAAAAATACTTTAAGGTATTCTTACTCCTTTAGAATTTTAATTCTTTTATTTTTGAGTTTTAATTGATTTCACATTCTAAACTGTAAAGTGCGTTGATTTAGGCCCCCATGAACTTGTTAGATTCCTGTTCAGCAATATGAACTACCTTCCACAATGTGGCTGGGGCATTTACCATGAATCCATGACTCTCTGTATATAATAAAACCAGCAAATTGTTTCCTCGTCCAGAGAGAGACAGAAGTTTCCTTCTAGTCACCATCACCTGCTTTCCTCAGTTGCACCACCACAGCAGCTCTGAATATACAGCACAGCATTAGGTGTTTCCATAACTATTTAATTTAGTAACTATAATACATGAAAGGGTGCTTTGAAAGCTTGGTTGCTTTTACCTTAGATGGCTAACTTATCCAGCAAGCTTTGGGAGTATGGGAGTATAGACAAATCCTGCATTTCAGAAATATGCTAATAAAAAGTCTAATGTGTTGAACAAGGACCACTAGAAGTCCTAAGGAAATTATAGTATCTTAATGCAAACCCGAGAGAAGACTGGGTTAGACCAAGCCTTATATAGCATCACTTTGCTCAGTAAGTGGTGCAATCACACCTGTCTGCTGTTTATTTCCTGATCCAGACTTTCTTCCAACAAAAGGGTTAGACAGTAACTTCCTGTACAGAATACCTTTCACAGCTTTTTGGTATAGTTTAGGGAGATTAATGGACACAATCTTCCTGAAAGCCCAGCCAGTGCATATTCCACATGAGCAGCATGCAGGTTCCTGTCTAACACACCTGCTCTCCTCCTGTGCCTATCACAGGCTGGGATTATAATGATGTCTTAGGATGCATTAGCACAGAATTATATGATTCTTGTGAGTAAGGTTGAATAACCATACTCTTTTGTATTTCTCTCATAATTCTTCATTTACAAGCCAAATAACCTAACTTTACTTTCTATTCATATTCTTTTTTCTCAACAGTGAGGTTTCTCCTTTAAAATGCCATATTTTCATATTTATACCCAGTATATGATATCTACTCTGTGACACCTACAAGCTTTGGGCCACTCTGTGGGAATTAACAGGGACATGATTAATGATTACATCCGGTTGGGATGATAAACAGGACTGCACAGGATAAACCAAAACAGATGGCTACCCTATCTTCTTACTCCTTTGAAGGAGATATGCCAGGGAACAAAAACTGTTAATGGTTACTTCTGCTCTCTCGGTAGGAGAAAGCCTTTCTCCAGAAAAATCCTAAAATAGGGCATTTAAGGAGAGGGTGGGGACTGGGGACTTCCTGTACAGAATACCTTTCACAGCTTTTTGGTGTAGTTTAGGGAGATTAATGGACACAATCTTCCTGAAAGCCCAGCCAGTGCATATTCCACATGAGCAGCATGCAGGTTCCTGTCTAACACACCTGCTCTCCTCCTGTGCCTACAAGTCTGCCTACAAGTCTGTAGTGAGGACTCTCCATGGCTTGTGAAACACAGGGAACCAGCTGTAATATGCACCAAATTCTAAACATGGAAGAAATTCCATAAGCCCTGCCCCAGCCTGCACCTCTGTGCTGTTAGGCACTCTTATAAGGTACATCACGGCTAGCTGCGGATACTCATGTTTCATGCCAGGAAGGAAGACACACAGACTCTGGTTGCTCTAAGTCTGAGCTCATATGCAATTATTGAAGGAACCCTTTCAAAGCATGTTTTCTATTAGAGGATTCTCTAACTCAGTTGGTACAAAGCTTGTGGTGCTGCACTGGGTGCCTAGTGTGTCTCAAAGAATGACCCTACATAGTATGTCCCCCCATCACATGGGGTTATTGTATGTTATATTTTATTTTTAGATTCAAATACATTTGGTTTTTTTATTGGCATATGTTTATTGTGGAAAAGTATGAGCTTCAGTATGATATTTCAGTATATCTATGAATCATACTCCAACCCAATATAAAATCACTCCACTCCACTCAAACTCTAGTAATGATTTCTCTTCCAGGACAACTGTTTTAGCACTTACACATCAGGAAACAGGTAGAACTTTTTTTTTCAGCATATTTTGATTAATAGGGTGTTTTTCATAACCTTCCATTGTGTTGCAAGTGACAAGATGACGTTCCTCCCCTATTCTGAAAGTTGACTCTTTCTTCTTCTGATTACTTCTTTAGTTGTATACAGAAGGCATTACATTTTCATGTGTAAGCACAAGTGACCCTGAATAGCCCAAGAACAACACATTTTAGGCATCACAGTGCTTTATTTTGGGACATAATACAGAACCTCAGCTACCAAAACAGAATGTCAATGACAAACAGCAGACACACAGCTCAGGAAGAAGACCCCACATCCCAGAGTCATCTCCATGACACTATAGCCACATGATCCTCACAAAGGTGACAAAGCAAACATTAGAGAAGAGGCAGACACTCTGATAGGGGTTCTGGGAAAATCGGATGTGTGGAAGATTAAGACTGTACCCTGAACACTTGCTATGAACACAACCCGGCTCAAAGTGGATCTGGATTTCAGATGTGAGCCACGAGCGCGTGAAATAATTAGAGGGAAACATAAGGAAGGTCTGTGAGACATCTGAACAGGCCATGGCAGTCTACATGTGACTCCAGAGGTACAGCAAACAAAAGCAGAACAGGCCATGGCAGTCTACGTGTTACTCCAGAGGTACAGCAAACAAAAGCTGAACAGGCCATGGCAGTCTACGTGTGACTCCAGAGGTACAGCCAACAAAAGCAGAACTGCACAGAGGACATCTCCTCGCTCTCCTTTAGCAGCTGACTACAACTCCAGAAGACGATCACCGGAACCAGCAGTCGTGCAGGAAGTGCGCTCAGGTTTCACCTGCTCATTCAGTTGTACAATGCAGGTGTAATCAATGGTCAACAGAGAAAAGGTCAAGAACAAATCTCCTGACCCTTTGCTGTTGTTATCACCGTAAGCCGGCTGCACAGTGTCTGCATGGGCCTTCTGTAGAGGAGGAGAGGTGGTGAATACATTCGCTTATTTTCTCATCTGGTGCTTTGCCATTGGAGGCAGAATGCTTTATGCTGCATGCCCTTTGAGAGATGAACTAAAGAACCAGTCCACTAGCAGCCTGTTATTGAGTAGAACTCCATGCCAAACACTTTGTTGTTAAAAAGAGAGAGAGAAGCACCCTTAGGAAAAGACCCACATGAGTCCTCAGACATGACAAGTGGCTTGACTGGTTCCAAAGCAGCATCTAAAAAACAAGTCTAGTGTCAGTGACCCAAGGTCAAATATTCACAAAGCGCGTCTGTGGGTGGCTCTGTCTGAACAGACACAAGTCATAGCATCCCTGTGTCTTACGCAGGTATCATCAGCTCTGTCAGGAAGACTCTGCCAGTGGAGGTCAGCCAGTTCCTGTTTGAGGAGAGTCAACATCAAGAATCACAGAGAGGAAACTGGAAGTGATCCTTGCTTGCAGGTGAGAACGAGATCACTCAGCTTCCTGCTCTGGCCACCGTGCATGCTGCTTGCTGCCATGCTTCCCAAAGGTGATGTGCTCTTATACCCTTGGAGCTGCACGGCACGTACTCTCTTCTGTAAGTTGCATTGGCCATGGTCTTTGACTGCAGAGGCCTAAAGGTCCCCAGTGTGACAATGAGGATTCTTCCATCCCACAATGATTGTGCATAGTGCACCCAGAAACATGGATGTGCAAATATCTCTCTACTATCTCTACCAGCTACACACTCAGGGCAGCATAGTTCTATTTCACTGTAGTCATGTTTTCATAACATTTTAGTACATTGTCTGCTAGTTTTAGAGTGTGTTTATCCAATAACACTTTCCTGATGAATATTTATCCATCTTTTTTTGGCTACAATGTTAATGTTTGTCTTGACTTTATTTGTATTTTTTCTAATTTATCTTCCATATAATTCCTAAAATACAATGTTAACACATCATACAGAATTTGCAAAGTTTTTATTTGCAATGAAAATGATCAAGAATACATAATATATGTAAGCCCAGATTAATATAACCTAAGAATGTGGTATCTTTAAAAAATTCTGTCATTACAATTCAAGTAACTAAAACCTCATCCTGATAAAATGAAATGTGCATCATTGTTATTCATGTGTGTTATTAAAAAAATATTAATAAAAACTTCTGAGCCTGATTTCCAGAGAATAGCTTAATTGAGTAGTGGTAGAAGCAATCCTATCAGGAGAGTGTAGGATGCATTCAGAGCTGAGAACCACTGGATTTCCTGACGCAGTTTTGGATAGTTGCACACTGAACCACTCACAGACATCAAGAAGCACAAGCTGCTTTGTGCTATAGACCCATTACATGAGTCTGCTGTCCTCTTAGGTATCCCCAGTTTTCTACTCCCATCTTCCATTCAGCTTTCTTTTTCTGCTTCTTCCTCATCTTCCTCCTTTCTTTCCCCTCTTTTCCTTATTTTTATTAAGTAGGGGGAAACATTATGACATCATGTAGTTAGTGCATTTGTATGATGACCCATATTGTGAAACATCCATGTCCTACAAGAAGGATGTGGAATCCTTAGTTAAATACATGTAAAGATGCTGTGAGGAAGTCAAAGAAGACTGGCACAGGTAGGAAGACTAGAACATGCCTTTGAGTCTGGTAGGACTTACCTCTGGCTGGTTTTGTGAACCACGGTGTCCAGTTACCACTGTTGTTATCATGCAGCTGTGCGGCTCTGGTATCAGGATGCACCTGTCACTCTTATTCTCTGCCCCAGCTTGCATGGAACATTCCTTAGACACACAGGTTACAGCAGACAGAAAGTGTTTTGTGAACCTCAGACTGCATTACTTTTCTTTGACTAAATGTGATATTTTTCTATTTTATTAAAATTGAAGTGTTTCATTAAAGAACATGAATATGTGTTCTAATATAATTGAAAAATAACATATTTTAAGATTACATATATAATGTACTTATCAAGTATAAGGAGCAGATGAAGCTGATACTTTGAGCATAATGTGTCAGCTCTCTCAGTTAGCCATGGATAACAAAGTACAGCAAAAACACAGATGCCAAGAGAAGGGGTCCACCTGATTACAGCAGGAAGGGATTGGAAAGGTAAACATGTAAAAGGAAATGGGTACATATTATTGCCACACAGTGAGCAAATATTGAACCATTGGCTGATTAAGACATAGAGAATTAGTTGCCCTGAAGCCTCTGGCCACATTTTCAACAGTGAATCAGCATGCAACCTTGATCTGAATATGTTTCCTTTTAAAATACAGCATTTAACATTCATCATTAATTTATTACCATGGTCCTCATGGGAAAGATACTATGTATAACTTGGGTCATATAAAGGTAGCTTAACATGTCACCAGGCATCCCGAAGCTTTCCAATGTGTAGAATAGCAATTAGGCCTATTCAGGATGCACAGGCATCGTCCTAACTACAAAATCACTTAAACATAGAGCATACATGTAAACATCCTCAGGTACATATGGCACAAAATGGACAATTACAATGCTGCACACAGCAAGAGAGCTGAAAGAGGGGAACATGCAGCCTCAGCTCCTTTCAGACCAACTATTGCTATCAGGTGTGGGGGAGGGGAGGCAGGGCTGGAGAGTGGCTCAAGAACAACTTAGAGTGACAATTAAATTTTGTGGATGGGGAAAACTCACAGGTATTGAACTCAGAAATAATGAAGAACAATGGTATTGTTGATGATATTAGAACAAAGTTATTCTCCTATGTGATACTATGAAACTTCAGCTGTGATACAAGCTACTTTGTAACTGTTGCACTAAGTAGGTGAGAGAGTCCAAAGAACCACACAGAAAGCTTGCTAAACACTAGTGGGATTGCCACAGAAGACTCAGCAACAGGAGGAAACTAAAACGTTGTGTTACTGTTGTTGATCCATGCAGTAGAATCGTGACTTTGGACTTGAGAATGTGTTAGTCATATTTCCAAGGTAGGACACACTTCTTCAGTTAACTTTACCCCACTTATTGTTCGGTCACAGGACAGACTTTGTTCTCTTCCATGCCTTTACCTTTTCTGTCAATCTGTTATTGTTGAATTGTATCCACAGTGTTCACTGGAGGGAAATAACCTTACCGAGTTCAGGCAAGCATGTCTGTCTTACCCATGTTCCTGTCTTAACTGATTACGGCACAACCTTCCAACAGAGTGGAATCTGAGACGGAAATCAGAAACTCTACAGTTCAGTTTATATCTTTCTCAATGACTTGGAAGCAAAGTTAAGCTTAATATAAACAAAACAAAGAAATCCAGGAATTCCCATAGTGAAGAAAAATTAATTTCAGATTACATTTTTTATTATAGAATACAGATCAAAGATCAAAGATAAGAATACAGTTTCACTATTTAAACTCTTCGCAGGAGGAAGAGTTTTTCTTTATTTTTACTGTTGATTTATGACTAAACAGTAATAAACTTAGTCCCAGCTACTGGGCTGTGGCATCCTTAAATGGATGACCCTGCAGACATGAAGCAGTTTGTTTTCTGTTTTGTAGAAAATGATTTGCTGACAGAGGGATGCTGAACCGGCATTCCTGTGTCTTTGTTTCATTTTCCTTACTCATCTTTCAAACCACAAATCCACAAGGCAAGACCATGGTGCTGACAGTGATGATCATGATTTCTCTCAAGTCATCTTTGTTACAGATGTGAAAATATGTTTGCTGGTCCTTGTGTGTTTTAATGAGATATGAATGCTGATCACACATAAGCAAAGCAAGATTACTACTTTGTCACTTCAGAGAGAATATTCCGTACTTATAAATGTATTTGCTCACTGCTGAACTAGCAGAGAGCATGGAATAGACAGAGGTGGTCCTGCTGTAAGAGCAGCTGGCAGCCACTTTGCTGTAGAAAAGAAAACCGAGATATTGCAGCCCTTGTACTAAATGGTAGGGTGAGCCTTGGGGAGCAAAGGATTTTTTGTTTGTACAAGAAAATTGCTTGGTAGTGACAGAAATTCATTTCAAGCCTTTCAGGAAGTGTTGTATGATTTCCCCAGAGATCTCTCCAGGGGTTACAGGAGAAGAGAGAAACAAACCTGGCCCTTCTATTCTTGCTAGAAGGAGAGAAAATTAATATAGGGGAATTTGAGCAGCATCCATTTCACTCAGGAAAACAAGCAGTTACTGATAGACGTGCTCGTTTGGAGTCCTTTCATCTCCGTTCACTTGGTTTGATCAGCTCCTCTCCAAATAGTAACCCTGGCATATCATACCAGAAATGTGTCTGCTTGTTCTTCTTACAAGATAAATTCATGTTTGATTAATCAAGGACATCAATATTGTTTTCCATACCTACCAGAGTAGCTAGAAACTAAGTAAATAATTTCTGGTATAATTATGTGAGCTTTCGACATGAGCTAATAGACAGCCATATATAAATTTAACAATTGCTTAAGAGAATTGTAATATTTAAAATCTGTTAGTAATGGCATTTATGGTTGACTACTGGATAAATAACATACCATAGTGGCTATCAACAAGGATTTAAAACAACAACAACAAAAACAAACATACAAACAAACAAACCTCATGAATAGCTGGGTGTGGTGGCACACACCTTTAATCCCAGCACTTAGGAGGCAGAGCCAGGCAGATCACTGTGAGTTCGAGGCTAGCCTGGCCTACAAAGCGAGTCCAGGACAGCCAAGGCTACACAGAGAAACCCTGTCTCAAAAACAAACAAACAAAACAAAACAAAAAACAAAATAACCCCAAAACAAAACAAACAAATGAACAAACAAAAACAACAACAACAACAAACCCAAACCTCATAAATAAAGGTGCTAATACTTTAATTTAGAAATTATATTTTTGGCCATGATTACAATATTTTTCATAAATGTGTGTGCGTGTGTGTGTGTGTGTGTGTGTGTGTGTGATATTCCTGAGTATGGGTCTCTTTGCATGTGAACAGGTACACGAATGCACACACCTGCCTATAGAAGCCAGAGGCTGACGTACGGTGTCCTTGTCCGTCTCCACCTTCTGTCTCAGGACAGGGCCTTTGAAGTGAACGTTGGTCTGCGTAGTGTGGCTGCCGGGTTTCTAGGATTATTTCCAGTCTCTGCTTCTCACCTTCATGTCCAGGGAATGCAGGCAGTTTTACCATGCCTATTCTACACATCAGTGGTTGCTGGGGATACACACACGTCAGTGTTTGTGCTCATATGACAGGTGCTTATCCCTTTGAGACCTCTGTAGTGCAACAGAAAAGTTTAAATTATCAAAAGATTAGTTACCATGAAAGCCAGTTCTCAGGGAGGGTTTCAGGTCCACTCAAGCTCAAGTGGGCTCTGGACCCCTTGTCTGAAATGCAAGAGATTTTCAACAAGGAGTTAGTTTCTGCCTCTAGGGGGCAACCCAGGACAATAGCCTGCAGTATTTTGGTAGTCTCTGGGACCAATTTGACTAAGACCTCAGAAGTAGGTTTCTCATGCCTGGTGCTTGGGGTTTTGTTAGACGGTCTTTGTCTCTTGAAGGCATTATTGTCAATTCAAGTGAGAAAAATTCAATTAAACTATATATGTACATGTCTACACAGTTGTGGGTATGCAGTACAGCATTTTCTAAGGAAGAGTTAATAGTACGATTCCTTGTGACTCCAAACATGCTTATCTTCCTCTCTCCTTCTGAATTTATATCCCATTCCTTTCGTAATTAGAGTGTTGTCCTCCCATCTCAACACAGGTGATTTGTACAGTGCACACTGCTGTTCCAATCTCCATTGACTCCCTCACCCGACTCACCTTTTACCAGATACGGTCTGTTTTTATTTGTCTAGTGTTTGCAGTCACTGTATGATATGTATTCATAGTTGAAGATTTGGAGCTAGGAGTCCCCCATGAATGAGAGCATGCCACATTGTCTTTAGGAATCTGCCTTAGCTCAATCAATACACTCTTTCTAGCTCCATCCTTTCACCTAAGGACTACCTGAGCCTAGGGTTGCATGCCTATAAAACTAATTATTGGAGAAACTGAGGCCAGAGGACAAAGTGCTGTAAACACTTCCAAAGGGGGGAAGCGACCAATAATCACACCCAGCTGTGGTGCCTGTGAACCACAGCAATGACCAACATCCACTATAACCCTAAGGTACAGCAATGGTATGTTTACCTCGTTGTTAACAAAAATATCTCTAAAATGGAATTAGGGCCTGCTCAATAAGAGGATATCCATGCCTGGAAATGGGAGCCTAGACATGTTGCCAGAGACAATGGACTCATGAATCTTGGAGAAGAACCTACAAGCACCCACCTTGTTAAACCAGTGTAATCTGTAGCTAAGTTCTAAATATTGATCCTTATACCCACAAATAAATAGAGACCTCACCCCTTATCAAAGGAACTTATATTTGCAACAGATGGAGATAATTCAAGAAAATCACGACCAATCAAACTGCAGGCTTAGGGATCTGAGCTTCGGTGGATATATTTGGAAACACTCCCACATACAAGGCCTTGGGGACATTTGGGGGGAAAGTGCTGGGAGGAGTGTAAGAACCAGAAGATCAAGAGTTTGCTGAGAGGTTGTCCTTGTCTGTACAGCCAGAATTTACACCCAAAATGTCTCACCAACAAGACTGCATAAACGTGAGCTGAACAAAAATAACAATAGGCATGCTAAAGTAGACTGGGAATGGAGGTGAGGATTAGAGCCTACACAAAGAATTACAGGCATCTAAGGAATGCTGGGAGCAGGAGAAATAAACACACCATTTGGTTATCCTATACTAAATGGTCAGTCCTGAAAATATAACAAGTGACTTTACATAGACTGAGCAGGTTATATTTATGTATTTAGGGATATATATATATATATATATATATATATATATATATATATATATATATATATATATATTAGGGATATATATGCATATATATATTTAGGATACATACATATATCCATGTATATACACATATATTTATATAATAAAATACATATGTAGTTAATTAAAAAGAGGTGTTGATTTTTCAGCAGAACAGGGAGATGTACACTGGAAGGTATGAAAGGAGAAAAGAAGGTGAATGATATCATGATATTATAATCTCAAAAAATAAAAAATTAAAAGTATTCAGCTTTCAAAAGAGTATTAAAATGTTAATCCCCTTAAAAAGTAAAATTAAAAGTTAGTACTGGGCCTGGTGTTGCATGCCTTTAAAACAAACTATTGGCGAAACTGAGACTAGAACATCTAGACTTCAAGGATTGTCTTCGTTATAAAACAAATTCATGGTCACTCTGAGAAGCTTCAGAAGACACCACCATCTCTAAAAAACAGGACAATGAGAACCCTAAGAGAGTAGCTCAGTGGGTGTGTGGTGCTTACTTAGGATGTATGAGCTTCCAGGTTCAACCCTCAGTACCACAAAGAAAGAAAGAAAGAAAGAAAGAAAGAAAGAAAGAAAGAAAGAAAGAAAGAAACGAATGACACAAACAGTACCATAATCTAAAACAGCTCATTTTCTTCAGAAATTACTAAGTCCACATTAATCAACACCAATAAGAGCAACTCAACTTGCAAACAAAAACTTTAAAAGAATTACAATAGGTGTTTAACAACTCCAACACAGAAATATGAATGAAATAAGGAAGTCAATGCAAGATATAAAACTAGAATTCAATAAAGTGATAAAATAACTGAAGGAAAACCAATTGTGTTCTTGGATTTGGTTTGCAAGTATTTTACTGATAATTCTAGCACCTATGTTCATAAGAGATTATTTGCCTACAAATTTTTGGTTGTGTCTTTGTGTGATTTAGATATCAGGATAAAATAATAAAAATAATTGAGAAATGTTCCTTCATTTATATTTTGTGGAATAATTTGAGGAGTATTGGAGTTAATTACTCTTTGAAGGCTGAGTAGAATTCTGCAGAGTCCACATGGCTCTGGCTTATTCTGTTTGGGAGATTTGTGTCTACTGCTTTTCTTTCACTGAGGCTTATGGGTCAATTGTTTAAATTGTTTATTTGGTCTTGATTTAACTTTGATGAGCCATATATATCAGAAATTCATCCATTTCTTCTAAGGTTTCCAGTTTAGTGGAATTCTGGGTTTTAACTGTGTCCTTATGAGTCTCTGAATTTCTTTGGTATCTGTTGTAAAGTCTCTTTTTATCTAATTTTATTAATCTGTATCTTCTCTCTCTTTCTTTTAGTTAATTTGACTAAGAGTTTATCAATCTGAATTTCTCAAAGAGCGACTCTTTGTTGCTTTGATTCTCTGTATTCCATTTTGGCTCTATTAACTTGATCTAATCCCTGAATTTGAGTGTTTCTTGCTATCTACATTTTGGGGTGTTATTTCTTCTGTTTTAGAGATTTGAGGCCTACCAATAAGTTACGAATATTAGTTCACTCCAATTTTTAAAAATATAAGTACTTAGTGCTGTGAATTTGCCTCTTAGAACCTCTTTCATTGTGTCCCAGAGGTTTTGATAGAAATTATTAGAGCCAGATGGCATGGGATTAGGGCAGAGATCCCATACCTTCTTCACTATGGGAAGTAGTTTAGAGGATTAGTGTCTGCCCTGCCCCAGGTTAACTAAGGCTATTTGAAAATATAACAGGTGTCTGTGTCTTGATTGATGGATAGCATATTAGATTGTACTGCTGTAACAATAATAATTATGGGCTTAATAATAAACAATTCTTATGCCCTATTTGTTATTTAAAAACAAGTGGCACCCAATGTGGTAGGTATAATAATAAAGGTAATTTAACTACAACAGGATATAGTTGAAGTGGGCAGGGTTTCTGTCATAGGATTTAAAGTACTTGAGAAATATGTTCAAGATTGGTAGAATTTAATCAGTTGGCAGATTGATTTTTAACTCTTTGAGTAACTTGCACACTGAAGGGCCATATGGAAACCTGATACTTTAGAAGTTTAGAATGGGAAAAATCAAAACGGAATCACCAACTAATAGTGGTGGCAATTCGCTAACTAGATATTTTATGCCACATAGTAGAAACTTCCGGGACAGAAATAGGTTACATTTTGTTGTGTCTTTGCCAAAGAGGGTCACATGGAAACGTCTCAGGCTACTGCCATGGCTATTGGTTGTTATCCAAAAACTAATAGCAAGACTCTATTGCTGAGGACAATACATATCTCATTAAATATAGAGAGGTTGGCCAACTAGGAGCTTTGCCCTACTGACTAGTGTTCGTGGTCCTAAGAAGTAGCCTGCATGCCACCAGATGAGAAATGTAATCAATCCAGCTACAAACACACCTACAGTGGTGACCTTCATGCAAAACATACTGGTGTAATATAATCCATAAATGAGAGGAGTAACTGATCATTCTCTGATTGGCTATAAGGCCAACTCTATGAGATGGAACACATGCCTCCTGGCAACACCTCCAGTCTAATAATGTGAGCATCAAGAAACGATAGTGGCAGATAGCCACTGGTCTGAGGAACTCTGCTTATCTTTACTGATGATGACAGAATGACCATGCACTATGATTAAGCCTGATACTGAGAAACTGGCTGCCCAGCCTGGCAAAGACCAGGTGGGCTAGTCCTTCAGGATTCATGCTTCAGAGCAGCCTGTGAGATGCCTTGGGCTGGCTGGATGAAGACTGGGTTTCCCTGACTATGGAGAGGAACTTGTGACTCCCCAGACAGTCAGCTCTCTGTCCTGTCAGTACTTTTGGAAGTTGCTTGCCTGCACTTCCTTCATATTAGATACTTTTTCCTTCTGGGGCCTCTGATGAGGTTGAAGACTAGATAGCCACAGTATTAAAATAAATTTAGTTAAAAGATTCTGTAGCATAGGATAGTGGAATAATTTCTTAAAAATAGTTAACTACCAATGGACTGGTCCTTGTAAATGTTGACTTAATGGATAATTCTTATTTTGTTGTATATAGATTATTTTATTAAATAGGATGGGCACGATTAAGGAGAGACAAATCTGTTTTTTAGGATCCCAAGTGTAGGATCAGAATAGTCTTGTGAGAGAACAGGTGAGGTTAATCCACTAGCAGACCAACCACCTCATGCTGGAGCTTGATTGTTGCCAGCTGAAAAGATTCCGTGAACAGGCTCTGGGAGGAGATATATAAATGAGCCCAGAACTGGAGGCGGGGCCTTTGGAGACTTGGGGTAGTTTTGGCTGTTCATCGCTCCACTTTGAGATGCTCCTAGAGAGAAGTGCTCAAGGGAAGGCTTCGGGGCTCTGGGCTCCTGCTGAGGTTCTGGGGTCTGGTTACTCCAGGTTCCAGCAGAAGAAATCCTGCTGATTATGCCAGGAGAATCATTCATCGGAACTGATACCTTACGGTTTTGTTGTTGTGTTCCTTAATCCTCTTTTACTATTGGTTTGGTTAGTTGGGTTACAAGTGACATACACTTGGTTAATAAGTTGTTGTAAAATATATTGGTTAAGAAAAGTGAGCCTACACATGCCCAAAACTGCTAGGACATCAAAGGACCCAACACTGGATAGGCCATGGGACCAGGGAAAACCAAATATCTGATAAAGGACCATAGCAATAAAATGACTACTAATGATATTTTGCTATGGCAGCAAATCACTGTCTTGCTCAGAAATTATCAGAGAAGCTTCTTTTTGCAGCAGTAGTGCTAGTGCTCAGAGACAAATCAGGAAGATACAAAAAGAGTTAGAGAATTTCAGAACACTCAGTCCTGAGTGGACACCTTCTTCAAACTCCTCCCCTCTGTCCCCAGGATCTACGCAGAAATGGAAGTGAAAAGATCATATGAGCCAGAGGTGATGGGTGACACAACTGCACGGATGTGCATAGTAATCGACAGCACCTGTGGCAGCTTGCACAATATCTGCACTGACTGAACCAGACAAAGTTCCAGCAGGAGAGGGGTAGGTGATAACAGATCCCGAGCATAAACACAAAGCTACTTGTAATATAAACCTGCTGGAAAGGGAAAATGGTTTCCTCAAATGGATCCTCACTGTGTACATTAGCCATGTTCTAGCATCAGTTTCATGCCCAGCAAAACCCAAACTCTGTGTTTTTTATTGTAGACTACTTATATCTCATTCCTTTCTTTTTTTTTTTTTTTGGCATTCTTTTGTTTTGTTGATATTTTGCTTATATTTTTACATTTTGTGTTTTTCTCATTTTTGTGTGTTTCTTATTTATCTTGCTTGTTGTTCTTGTTTGATTTGAAAGAAAAAGTGAAGAAAGGTCTTGGAGTTGGGCAAGTGTGGACGATCAAGGAGGAGTTGGGGAAACAGGACAGCATGATCAAATATATTGCATGAAAACATATTTTGAGTAATAAAAGGCACAGAAGTGCTGAGGAGAATGTTCTAAAAGCAGTGGAGGAGCTGTAAGAAAGAAATTGCAAGTGGTGAATATGATCAATGTACATTATATTTGTATGCATAAAATGACAATACAAAATGAAAAGCCAAAATAACTAATTAGTAAAACTGAAGCAATTCAAATAAAACTCCAGTGAAAAGTTTCACTGATACAGTAATTTATGTGAAAACATAATATCAGATCTGGAAGGGAAAAGAGAATTGTATTTCTCAGCAAAAGCCAATAATAAACTTATAATAATTCATGGATCAGACATGAGAGAGTTCTGAAACACAATAAAGACACATAAAACACAGATTATAGGCATAGGGGTACAAGAATACCACAATAAAGGCTTAGAATATGTTTTCAGGAAAATAATACATTTTTCACACTAAGAGAAAGATGCTGCCCATCTATGTGCAAGAGGCCTAGCCTTGTATTATAAGCTATCAACATTGTTCCTGGCCCCTCAATAACTTAGTAAGATTCTATTCCTAAAGACAACACATATTTGAATCCTATTATATTGTCAAATCAAGCTGCTATTTAACTGGAAGCTTCATCTGAGCTCGTTAGCTTTCATAGTGGTGACGTTTCTACGCACAGTATTTAACTGGAAGCTTCATCGCAGCTGGTTAGCTTTCATAGTGATGACGTTTCTATGAACACTATTAGAGAGTCAAATAGCCAACAATCTCACACTGCTGCAAAACCTAGGAACTGCTCTGACAACTCACATGCTCACTGTTACAATGGTGGCATGAACGTCATAGGGGTAACTAGCCACTTTGTGATAGTATTTAATGCCCACCACGCAAGATGGAACCTATGCCTCATGTCATTAGCTGGGCCGAAACCTCTGAATCATTCTAAAGACAAACCTCATGCTAGTATTTGGTTAGATAGACATCAGTAACACACACCCCCTTAACTGAGTTTATAGGTGCCCCCTAGGTAGCCCCAGTCATCCTGGGATTCATTACGTAGACCAAGTTGTCCTCAAACTCACATAGACCTGCCCCCATCCATCTGGAGTGCTGAGATTAAAGGTGCCCACCACCATGCTGAGCACTATACTCATTTTTGCCTTTATATCTTTACTTTTCTTTACCTGTGTATATATTTGACATTTATATTTATTTTATTTTGTGGGTATAAGTGTTATGTCTACATGTATGTATGTGCACCATGCATATGACAGGTCACCATGGAGGCCAGAAGGAAGAGCTGGGTACCTTGTGAGCTGCCAGATAGTTAACCCGTTCTTACGGAAGAGCACACAGTGCTGGTCCCTGATGAGCCAGGTCTGCAGTCCTCATCTTTATAGTTTTAAATTAGTGTGTCTTTCAACTCTCATCAGACATGCTTCTTTTAACAGTATATTAGAAATACCCACACCTGGTAAATATGCAGAGAATAAGAGACTACACACATGAATTCACAACAACTTTTGCCTGCATGCATAAGAGCCTTACAAAGCAAAGTCAGACAAAATCCCAGCATGGAAAAGGAAGGTGGGACTGGAGCATTGGTAACTGATGGCTGACAGGTGAGGGACAGTCACATTTCTTCAGAGAGACCACCCGTGTTCTATTATGTAGTTCTATAACAATTCACATACTATCAGAAATAAGTAAATTCTATAGAATAAAGACAGGGAAATCAGAAGGAAAGTATGAGAATTGGGTAGGAGTTAAAGGTATCTAAAGGAGATAGAATTTGATCAAAACATTATATGTACATATGAAATTCTCAAATAATGAAGCTAAAAAAAATGCTGTCACAGAACTCCAAGCTATACTAACAGGTAAAGCAATAAGACCAAAATTAAATAGTTATTTTTTATGGATTATAGAATCAGGAAGTATGTGTGTGGGTCTATGCACATCATATGTATACACAGAGTAACTAGTCACTGACACATTTAGGTTGGTGTACACACAGAAACCTTAGATATGGTCCCATTGCCCAAATAGTTGAAAGTTCACAAAGGCAGAAAAGGGAAACTGTGGTAAATTTCTCATTTAGATTTTGCAGTATTAAAACACATTATTTTTTTCAGAAAATCAATTTAAAAATTGATGCAAGCATGAAAATATTTATTAATGACTATCAAAACCAACTTTCATTTTGTTGTTTAGTGTCTGTGTTTTATGTTCCATTTGATGTTGTAAAAGCTCTAGGAAATTTAAATTTTGAAAACTGAAATTCAGGAAGCTCATTGTTGAAATAGATGAAATAACTCAGTGGGCTAGAAATGTTCTGATAAACATACTTAAACAGAATGAAGCATCAAATTAACATTTTAAATTGTTTAAGTAATATTTGTTCCTATTCTGAGATCATGATTCACACTATTTAAAAAAGATCTAGTCATCTAAGTTTAAACTTTTCCTTTAAATTGCTATATGCAACTAGTAATTTGTCATCTTCTAATTTATGTTCTTGAGTCACACTGCCCAGTTCCACGTGGTTACTTCAGACAAGTCACTTCAAATAAACACATATATGACTTGGACAGCCTTGCTGTGTGCTCACAAACAATGAAATGTATGTTTAACTTGAGTGTAACATAATTTAGATAGGACAAAAGCAGCCAATTATTACATTACAAAGACTACCGTTAAATATAGAATGATGGACTAGATACAATTTACTCAACCATCCAGTAACAAGTAAACGGCTTGTAAGGTTCACCCACAGATGCAAAAAGGGTGTGAGATGCTTTCCTGTGGTTTTTATGTGGGGCGTGGGCTCCCTCCACAGATGCCTCATTAATATCAGTTCTGTGTTGTGCAGTAAGACAAGTAATTAACCCTCAGCAGCTATGAAACAAGGCCAATGTTCCACGTGCTAATGTGCTCAAAGTCATACAACAAAAACAAGTCATCACACAGCCTCATGTGCTTGCACTATCTTTCTGGGAACTAATCTTGAGTTAAACATTAGGTAAACTCAAAATATTCAATTAAAATTGACAAGAATGTGGCTTTGAATTCAAAGCAATTTCTCTCATGAAAATAAAAATTGAGTAGCTTCTAGATTAGACATTTTTATTTGATTATGCTGTATCAGTCTTAAATTTATTTTGGATTTAATATAAAGAGTTATACATAGGTAAAATTTTTACATGGATATATATCTAGTGGAATTTTAGATTGTCAGTGACCTTATATTTGGTCATGATGTTATAGATACATGGAACCTATATTCTTAGAGGTACAAGCTATAGATTAAACTAGCTAAAACTAAATCTGTGTTAGGTTACATGCACATTAATACACATTAAAATATTGATTCCATGTGTGTATACTTTTGGATATAAACATGTAATAAATTTAATCGACATCAACTTGTACTAGTTAGGTTTCCGTGGCTGCGATAAAACATCAAGATCAAAACAGCTTGAGGAGGAAAGGGTTTATTTCGTCTTACATTTTCAGATAACGATCTATCACTGAAGGAAGCCTGTGAAGAGAATGTGGTCTTGCATTGGTCTGGGCCCTAGTTGAAGGCAGCTTTCAGATGACACCCACTGAGGCGTAGTCTTTAAAGACTGATAAGGGTCTGAGGTAGACCAAGAGGAGCCATATTGGACCAGGGTTGAAGACAGGGGCCCGGGACTCCTGCTGGGCTGTTGTGTATCAAGAAGGAGAGGAGGACATTGAGGGACCAGAGGAAGAGAGAGAGATCAGAGGTTTCTGCCCACAGCGCTCCTGGTTGGAAGACTCACCAGCGAGTGGCCAGCTCGGTGGAGGCCTCCACGTTCAGCCCTCTGATGGTGAGAACCAGGGCGGCTTCTTCTGTCGAGTTCCCAGAGATTTGCGCCAAGGAATTTGCTCCGTGGAACTGATACCCAGAAGGTTTCCTTCTTGTTCTCCTTAATCTCCTCTCCTTCCTGTGTAGGGTAGCTGGGATGTAAGGGAAGTAGGTACATTCTTTTAATAAATTACTAATAAAATAAAATCATTAAAGAATCAGAGCCAACAGAAGTCAGGGCAGGAACCAAGACAGAGTAGGAATCTGGAGGCTGGTCTGAAGCTGGCTTGATCCTCATGGCTTCTTCTATAACTCATGCTTACCTCCCCAGGACTGGGACTGCCTTCAATGGGCTGGGACTTCTGGTCACTAAGAAAATGCCCTACAGCCTAAGCAGACATTTTCTCAAGTCTTGCCTCTCTCTCCATACACACACACACACACACACACACACACACGCACACACGCACACATGTAGATGTGTATATATCTGCATGATATGTATATGGTATATACTAAATGTATATACTTTGAACAGACACATACATGACAGTTGTCTTACAATGACACACACGAGTGCATGCACACACACACACACACCTCAATACTCTTTAACGTAGTTGCATCTCTTCATACAAACAAACTCCATAAGTGATGTCTTCATGAAAAAAATATTTAACAGCACTTGTAGCTAAAGTGCACAGAAAACAACCAACATTGCGTCAGAGTTTTGGCCTGGCCAATGCTCTGTGCAGTAGTCTATGTCCAGGATGCTGACTTCCACATACTATATCAATAGAATTCTTTTAACTGATATTTAAAATCCAATGCATAGTATTAATATGCAGCATAACCTTATGTTTGCTGAACAGCAGCGTTTTGATGACAACTAAAATTGTGTTAGCATTTTGTTTGTCTTCTGTGTGTTGATTGCTCGTTTAAGTGTTGTGAATATTATCTGACACACCATGGTTCACTATAGCTGGCTTTGTATTTAATACACTTTCTAGAGCTAAAGCTCTGAGCTCTCGCGAGAAACACCTAACCGGCTGTAGAGAGGGACCAAATCTCATGAGAAATCACAGAGGCTTGTGTCACTTATTTAACATTAGTTCTGACATTTGCGTGTATGTGATAGAAGACACAGATCAGAATCAAAGGGCTGTTTATCTATTTGCTGAGATTTAGTTAGTGACTGCATAGACAGCTTCTCTCTTACTGTAACCCAGATCTCTCCATTTGCCCTGCACATTCTGTAGACTACTCACCCTCTGTCATGCAATTCCACATGTATTGAATTGACTATAGTCTTTAATGAAAGAACCTAAGCGGGACATGGAATCAAGGCTCCCCATAAGTGTGGTTATGAATCAGGCACTAGAGAGTTTTGCTCTCTTTGAAACACTCTTAATGGTGTTCGCAGGCCCATGACATAGCTGAGGAGCAGCTGCTTGTAGGTCTGTTCTTTCCATGTCTAACCTGCGTTAGTAATTAGGGCACTGATATTAATCTTGTGCAGTTCTGAACAACATGCCCTGGACGATAATGGTGATTCTATTAGTTGTTTGACATGGTCCAATTGTTCACATAATTCATGCTATAAGTTATTCAACTATAAAGCAGAAATATATTGACTTCAGATGCTTGCTGCGAATATTGAATAAATAAATGCCGGTAAGTAGGAAGAACAGTAAATTAATTGACCATGGTCATCACACAAGAAATGTCATCTTTATTAATAGGTGTACCATAGCTGCTATTATCATTATTACCAAAGTTAAATTCTGGTTGGAGTCTAAACATTAAAACTGAGAAAAGTATATGAATGTGATAATGTGGACATTTTATTAAAAATCCATAGGTACACCTGATTATTTAGGTTAATTCTTTCCTTTGACACCCAGTGATATACTCACATTAAGATGGGTGGGTATTAGTTTGTGAAAAGATGAAACTATTTTCAGTAAATAAGAAATATGTAAGCATACATCCTCACAATATTTGGAGTTCTTTACAAAATCAATTATATTGGCATCAGGACAATTTAGAGAAACATATTTTTAAGAAGCATATTATTACATATGTTGGATTAGAATAACTTAATTGACTAATAGTTATAGTCAAGAATACTATGAAAGATTTCTCAGTTCTTGCTTTATACTTTATTTTTTAAAATACTCTTTTCTTGTACAAATAATGCATATGTGAGTTCATTTGCTACACAAAATGAACCTATTAATTAACTAAAAAGTCAACACAAAATGAAGATGTCAACTTATCAGTGAAAGATGCTTTCACTCCATCTGTTAATATTAATATTTTGAGGACCTCAGAATCTTTTACTAAGTATTTCATTTTAATCCAAGAAGAATGTTATGAATTTCTAGAATGTGGTAACAAAAGGTTGCATCCAAGTAGTGACTAACTCTCTAATTCTTAATAACTGAAAATTTTGAGAAAATTTATGCTTAGAAAAACATAAGAACACTTGGCAGTTAGAATGCACTAATTTAACCCTGCCAAAAGCTAATCTAGCCTGCTGTTATCCGTAGCTGGTTAGCAATAGTGTCTGCTCCAATGATCAGGGTTTGGAGAATAACCACAAAATGCATAATGTATTTCAAGAAAGCTACAAACTTTGCTTGAACTGTCTTCACTTCTGCCTTTGTGCTAATTTGCCTGAAATCTGTTAAATTAGAATATTTTCCTGTTCATAAGAGTACTTTTCTTCAATGTAGTTGCAGAAAATTAAATACTAATGTATTATCCATAACAATACAGAAACAAATACACACTCCCCCAAATTCCTGCAAGACAAGAACTATGTCAGCAATTATCAGGAACAACAATTAATATTTGTATTTCACATCCTTAAGCTGAAGCCACCGTTTGGCTCCAGAAGGCTTCATCACAAGGTAACCTGACTTTTGGCTTCCTTGCCAAAAGAAGGTACAAAGAAATTGCCCTCCTATTTAGCCACTCTTGGTTTTTCCCCAAGACAGATTAATTGCACCTTCACCTGCAGTTCTCCTCTGATGTCCATTTCACTGTAGGGCCGAGGGATCAGGAAAGCAAGCAGCAAAGTATGCTTCAGTTCCTTTGCTCAAAGATAACTCCATCTCCAGGGTGCCTTCTGGGTCAAAGGTCAAGGGTTATAACTTCCATGTGTCAGGGTTCAGGTGAGTGTATGAGGGTAGGTCTTCCGTATTAGAGAATGGCCTCCAAGCATGTTGGTACCCAGGACTTGAGGGTTTGCTGATGTAGCAGTGTGAAGTTCTTTGTGCAAATCCTGACAGGATAAGATCCCCTCGGCTACCCATGAATCTTTTCAGTGAACGAGCTCTTGGCCTCACAGAGCACCAATTCATTCAGAGGGTAGATGCTTGCATGGGTAAGTTGCTGTACAGAAATTTTCTGAAGTAAACACACAATTAGTTAGTTATTAAGGGTGGTAGCGTATGAAAGGAATGAAATTAAAAGAGAGGAGAAATACTGGGGCGAGAGTGCCAGCAGGAGATAGAGTGATGGGGATGGAGAAATTAGGGGCAGGAAGGCTTAGTCAAGATAAATGATGTATGCAGAAGCTGCCTGGGGACATTTACTCTTGCAATACAATGCAGTAGTTTGGCTTCCTGTGATAAACACATGACCAAAAGCAACTTGGGAGAAAAGCATTATTTCATCTTACAGCTTGCAGTCCACCATGAAGGGAAGCTGGGACAGTAGCTCAAGCTGGGAACCTGAAGTCAGGAAATAAAGCCACTTAGTGGCTTGGTTTTCAAGGTTTGCGTGGCTTGGTTTCTTATACAGTTTGAGACTATGTGCCTAACGGTGCCACCGGCTATAGTGGACTGGTCTTATCCACGTCAATCATTAATCCAGAAAAATACCTTAGAGACATGTTCATAAGCCACACTAAGGGAAATTATGTTTCAGTTGAGGGTCTTTTTTCCTATTAACCCTAATTTAAGACATGCTGTCAAAATAAAATCAGCACAACTTATTTGTTGCCAATTTTAAACACAAACACATGTTTGTTAAATTATACACATCTCTTTCTTATTTGCCCCCAATATTTGAAGTTAATATCAGAATATAAAATACAAAGTTAAAAGTCCCACAGCCTTCTAAAACATTCCATAACCTAAAAGTTCAGTACCTCATTAAAATTTCAAAATCTTATGGCCATAGGCTCCTATAAAAATAAACAGATAACTTAAATGATTTCTTGTTTCAAAATGGAAATAGCAGAGAACTAAGCCAATTACATGTAAGCAAAACCAAGGCCTAGTTTGGATAGCTCCATAATGTGTAGCATGGTCTACAACCTTTGCTTTTCTTCCAACGTCCTTCTCTTTCAAGCTCCCACAACATTAAGCTCCAATCACTTTGAGACCTTTAAACGCTCTCCCTGTTCATGTTATCACAGCTGTATTGTTGGGACCCAGCCAGGGTAGGCAGCAAACTAAAGGCAAGGCCTGAAGTAGAAACCACAGAAGAATGCAGCTTACTAGATCTCTTTCCACAGCTTGCTCAGCTTGGTTTCTTTTTCTTTTCTTTTCTTTTTTTTTTAATTAATTTATTCTTGTTACATCTCAATGGTTATCCCATCCCTTGTATCCTCCCATTCTTCCCTCCCTCCCATTTTTCCCTTATTCCCCTCCCTTATGACTGTTCCTGATGGGGATTTCCTCCCCCTGTATATGCTCATAGGGTATCAAGTCTCTTCTTGGTAGCCTGCTATCCTTCCTCTGAGTGCCACCAGGTCTCAGAAAGACTCAAATGGTATATACTCACTTATATCTGCATATTAGCCCAAGGGGCATGTCCCATGAAAGCCTTCACTTACCAGGAAACTGGGACAGAGGGGAGGACATCCTATTGGGACTCTAGATGAGAGAAGCATGGGAGAATAGCAAAGTAGAAGGATCCAGAGGGTCCTAGAAACCTACAAGTAGAACATTATGGTAGATTTGGGCCCAGGAGTCCTGCTCAAACTAAGGCACCAGCCAAGGACAATATAAGCAGTAAAGTTTAAACCCCTACTCAGCTTGGTTTCTTATATAGTCAAGGCCCTGCGCCTAAGGACGGCACTACCACATTAATGAAAGCATATTCACAGGCCATCTGATGGAAACAAACACACATACAAATGAGCGCTACCAAGCTAGAGAGTATGAATGATCCGAAACAAAAAAACTTATGAAGCTCTATACAGAACTGATCACAAGAAAGTATTAATGAAGACCAAGTTAGAGTAGAGTACCAGAAGGAATCTAGACATCAAGACTTGTCATATATCAAGGCCAGAAATATGGCACAGTGGTTGAGAACAACAGCTGGCTTTCTGCAAGTTGTTGGTTCAATTCCCAGCATCCACAGGACAGCTCACAAACATGTACCACTACGGTTCCAAGGGAGCTGATTCTCTCTTCACACCCTAAGCACAAAACAAGTGATGCACAACATACCTCAGGGCACACCATCTGTCTGTCACCTATCTGTATCTGTATCTATCTATCTATCTATCTATCTATCTATCTATCTATCTATCTATCATATATCTGTCATCTCTCTATATATACATATCATCTATTTATGTAGTTTCTATCATTATACAGTAAAAGATGCCACAGATAAAGTTATAAATAAATAGAAATTACATGAAATGCCATAGGCTCTACCCAAAAGCTAATGGACATCAGACTTGAGGGGCTCACTTTACAGAATCATGCAGCCATGATTCTAAATTCTCCTGCACTGTCTCTGACGTAACACAGTATTAGGATTCTGTGAATGTGGTACGTTCTGTTACTGCACTAAATCAAATAAACGTAGTTTTGCTTGATTAATGTGTTTTTCAGAAGCCCTGTGGGGAGTCAAAGTTTGACAAGAGACATTCTATTTGAAATTACATTAAGAAGTCTTAATAGATGAATATTATCTGGACCCTGGCTTCTATGTTTTCAGTGAGTTGGGAAGAATGGTAAACATGGTAAACATTTTTTAAAAATTGTGTACAAAACAAGGAACCCAAGTTCTTTTGTTGTTGTTGTTGTTGTTGTCATATACTAGAATACAAGAGTGCAGAGCAAAGGCAGTAGTGTAGTTAGATGTACATTATGGAAATTCATAATATTCAATGCACATGCTTCACTAAATGATAATCCACATAAAAAAGATTTGTAGAAACACACACCTCTTTATAAATTACCAGTGAATTGCTATAATATTTTCAAGTGGTGTTTTATAAACTGAGAAGCAAACACAAATTTAGCATATTACATACTATAATATACTGAAGCTGAAAAGGAGCTGAATTTCAGGGATCCCAAGTACTTACTTATTCTTGAGTTATCCCTAAGATTTCAGGCCTAGCTACACTTTTGTTATCAGAGAATGCAATTAGTCTATACTGACAGAAATTAGAGGACAAGAAGTAAGTTATTATTTTTTTTTTTTTACAATTTCTACTTAAATCTTTCTGTTTGTGTTTGTGTGTGTGTGTGTGTATGTGTGTGTGTGTGTGTGTGTTCTCTCCGACAGAAGAAAAACTGACTGTAAAATACAAATGTGGACAGTTCCAGGTTTAATCTTGTTGCCATAGGGCATATATGAAGTTAATTACTTACTTTATTTGCTATTCAACCATACACACACACACACACACACACACACACACAGACACACACACAGACACACACACACACACACACACAGACACACACACACACACACAGACACACACACACACACACACAGACACACACACACACACACACAGACACACACACAGACACACAGACACACACACACACACACACAGACACACACACACACACACAGACACACACACAGACACACACACACACACACACACACAGACACACACACACACACAGACACACACACACACACACACACAGACACACACAGACACACACACACACACACACACACACACACACACACAGACACACACAGACACACACACACACACACACCCCTAAACCTTCATCCACAGTCAGTCTACCCATGCCTACATCCAGCCTCCTTTCCCTTCATATCCCATCTATTTACTCGCTGTCTGTCTACCCTCTGGTGTCACATGTCCATCCATGCAACCCGCCATCCGCTACCCACATATCACTCATTCACATTCACCAAGCATCCACTGCTTCATTAACTCACTTATCTACCCATCCATCTATCCAACGTCCAATGCACAACTTACTCCAAACACGTACCCTTCTCCCACCTGTTCTTCTACCCCAGCATACACCATCTAGTACATAGCTACCTTTGTTAAGCCCGATTTTAAATATTGTTAAAATTAATAAAAAATATTCACTATTTGAAATTCCAAGTAAAAATAAAAATGTTATTTAACCTTAATAAAAAGGAAAAGACTTTATATGTGAATATATACACATACATACACACAGACACGCAGACACACACGCACACACACACACACACACACACATGATTTTCACTCTAGTAGGCAATTACAGCTTTTTTCCTCTTTTCACCTTATTGCTACAGGAAGTAATGATGATCTAGTCTTGGTGGGTTCATGATGATTGAAGGATGCTATGGTTTCAAATCAGTCTGAGCATTTTCCACATATGTCTGTACTTCTCCCAGATTATGCGTACTGTATTAATCACCAATATTCATCATGTCAAAGTTCCCAATTATTAAAATAAGCCTTAAATTTGTACTTATACATCCACCTATGGCATTAAATTCTGGGTAGTCAAAGGGTTATGAAACTACAGTCTCACCATTATAAATACTAGTAGAGATATTATGCAATAGCCTTAAAATATTTTAATAAGTGTGTGAATACGTTCTAAAAATCTTTGTAGATGCAAATGCAGCAACAAATTTGTTATACAGTTTTAAAATGATGAAAAATTATCAGGAGTTTCTATAAATTAGTTTGAAATTTGCTACTTTTAGCATATATGAATAAATTTTAGAAATGTTTCTAGTCAGGAACATAACCTATGATTTTAATATGAATTTTAAAATAATGACTGGTTTTAAGTACGTTCCTTAATTAATTAAAAAATTTCCAATTAAAAAACTTACTTTTGTTTATTTCTCATTTTATTCATTTCAGTGCTTTTTATTTGTCTTAGTTAATAAGTATATGTTCATGAGGTTCATGTGATATAGTCTGGAAATTTTTAAAATTTTAAAATTTAGTGCTTGTTTATATTAAGGGCTGATTACACTCTTTTTAAAATTTAATTACTTTTTCTTTCTCTTTTATTACATATTCATTCTTTAAGAGAGCCATTATCACACCTTCATTTATTTTAGGCAGACACATTTAAGGTCTAATTTTCCTTCCTTCTCTTCCTTCCATGTCTCATACCTTTAACATCTCCCATGCGTCCTCTCACTTACTCGCAAATCATTGTTTTTATTTCTTTTGAATGTATATATTCAAGGAAATATATATTAATATTCTACATGTGATTTTATTCTTTAAATATATATCATGATATATAAGTACATATGTACATGTATATATATGTGCACATACATATTTATTCTGTTGATACATTCTTGTGCTGTTTCTGTGTGTATGATTACAGGAATCATGACTTAGTATTGCAAAACCAATTTGGGGGATAAGTTTCTCTCTTCAGTCATTAGTTGCTTATAGATCTTTGTCTAGGGGTTGAGCTCCATGAAATTTCCCCCTTGTATTTTAGCATGTATATTGCTGTTGCCCTTGTTCAGATCTTGTTTAGTCAGCAATATTGTTAAATTATCCTGATATAACTTCCCTTTCATTTCTAGGAGACTTCAAAAGAAGTTTTCATGTATTATATTAGGGCTTTTTGGTAGATTGTCTATGGTTCTTGGAGAAAGCATAAGGAGTGTTCCATATAGTAACATAAATTTAACTAAGACACACACACACACACACACACACACACACACAAACACACACATACATATATAACTATGTACTAATATATAATTTTAGGTACATATAATATAACATGATTCTTAAATATTTTCAACACTCTAACTTAATTGTCCCTTATACTTTGAACCTTAAATCTTCCACATGGAGCACACATGATATGGTCTATTTTCTATTACCATATTTTCCAGTGTATAATGCAACTGGGCATATAAGATAATCCCCAGCTTTTCCAGTTAATATATAGAGTTTGGAATATACTCACAGTATAAGACTACCCCTCTTCCAACGCACATGCTATGCAGCAGCATAAAGGCCAAGCGATTACAGTGTTTGGGTTGTGATAAATGTTTATTTCAGGACATTTGTAGCAGTTTGCATGTGCACACTGTGATGTTGATTTTGATGGTGATGAAGATGCTGATAATGTTAATGTTACTGCTGCTGCTGCTGTTGTTGTTGATGATGACGTAGAGTTATCTGGGACATGTGTGTCTGTGTGTGTGCATATGAGCATGCATGCGGAGATCAGGGGATAGCTTTTGGGGATCAGTTCTCGTGTACTATATAGATCCAACGTTTCACACTTGGGTCATCAGGCTTGAACAGCAAGCATGTTTACCCACTGAGCCATCTTAGGAGCTGTGAAGGACAAATAGAATAGTTTATTATCACCAGGGTGATTTTTTTTTCTCTAGTAGGAAGACCGAAGTCAATCTCATTAATGTTCAAATTACTTTGTTATTTCTTGGATCATCTTATGTGGTTTCTTGAATGGCTCAATTTCAGAGATTTTAAAACATATTCCTGATATTTTAAAATCATATTTGAAAATCTGTTTTTGATTCTAGAATGATATATATTTTGAATAATATAACATATTTTCTTTGTAGATTTTCTTATTTTACATGTCAATACACATTTTTTTTCTGGTATATTTTCATGGTAGAGCTAATCAGGTCTTTTCAGTTTGATTGGTCTTTTTACCATAAGGATGAATGATAGTTTCTTAATCCATTTATTTCTGAAGGGAATCCTTGACTTTAGCCCAGTTTAACAATATTACTTTCAAAGCAGAGTTTTGAGAACATTGTATTATTTATATATGGGTGCCTATTTGTGCACCGTGTGCATGCCTAGTGCCTTCAGCGATGAGAATAAGGCTTTCCATGCCCTGGACTGTGACTTAGAGATGGTTGTCAGCTACCATGTGGGTGCTGGGAATTGAACCCAGGTCCTCTGGAAGAGTAGTCAGTGCTCTTAACCTCTGAGCCACTTCTCTACCTCTCAAAACACATTTCAACAATCTTAAATAGCCATAGTCTCTTTACTGTTTGGCCTATTGGTTTTATCTCTTTATTGGCCTATTGGTTTTATTTTTATGTGAAACCTTCTTGTTTAATCACTTTACAGCCTGACCCCAGCCTGATGCCTCCTCTCCCTTCATTTGCCCTGCCTCCTCCTCTTCTGAAAAGAGGAGGCCCCCAAGGGGTACCAACCCTCCCTGGACCTCAAGTCAGAGTGGGGCTAAGCTCATCCTCTCCCACTGAGACCTGACAAGGCAGCCCTGTATGAGCAAAAGCATCCACAGGCAGGCAACAGTTAGAGATAGCCCATATGCCCATTGTCAGGGAAGTGCGTGATGAGCAAGCTGCACATCTGCAACATATATGCAGGATGTGTAGATCCAGCCTGCACGTGCTCTTTGGTTGGTGGTTCAGTCTCTGTGAGCTCCCACGGACCCAGGTTAGTTTACTCTGTAGATCTTTTTGTGGTGTCCTTGACCACGCCCCCTCCAGCTCCTGCAATACTTCCTCTCACTCTTCCACAAAACCCCCAGAGCTTGGCCTACTGTTTGCCTGTGGGTCTCTGTTTCCATCAACTGCTGGATGAAACCTCTTAGAAGGCAGTTATGCTACGCTCCCGTCTGCAAGGAACACTATTCCGTTGCTGGTAGGAGTGCAAACTTGTGCAACCACTGTGAAAATTAATCTGGGGGTTTCTTGGAAAATTGGGAATAGCTCTACCTCAATACCCACATATATCACTCCTGGGCATATAGCCAAAAGATGCTCCACCATACAACAAGGACACTTGCTCAACTATGTTCAGAGCGGCTCTGTTCATAATACCAAGAAACCTGAAACAACAAATATGTCTCCCTCAATGGAATAATGGACAAAGAAATTGTGATACATTTGAAAACTTGAATACTATTGAGATATTAACAAAGGCATCATGAAAATTTCAGGCAGATGGATGGAACTAGAAAGACTATCCTGAATGAGATAATGAAGACCCAGAAAGGCACGTGTGATATGTACTTACTTACAAGTAGATATTAGCCATGAAGCACAGGAATGCCATGCTGCAATCCACAGACCCAAGGAAGCCAAGGAAGACCCAAGAGAGGATGCTGGGATTTCACCCAAAGAGGAAATATAATAGACATGTGAAGTAGATGGAAGGAGGGAACTGGGAGGAACTGGGCAAGGAGAATAACGTGGGTTAGGATCAGGTGTGGGGGAGGGGTAGAAAGAGGAGGGGGTAAAGAGAAGACCAGACCCGGACAGAAAACAGAAATCAGTGTTGGGGGGCATCCCTGGGACAGGGGCAGCCCCAGGGAGTCTATGGGGGTGACCCTAGCTGAGACTCCTAGCAGCAGAAGATACGGAGCCTGGAGTTGCTACTTCACGTAGCCAGGCAGGACTTCCAGTGGAGGGAGGGTGGCATCAACGCAACCACAAAAGCTGCACTGGAAGTCCTGCCTGGATTTAGCTTCTCAGGCAGCAGGGCTCTAACATAGTATGTGCCACTGTGTCCTTCTCGCAACTTCTTCAAGGAGTCCCGGCTGCTCTGTAGCATGGATCCTGTGGGTGTGCACTCGTCGTTTCCTCTGTCCTTAGGGTGGAGTATCCTCCACCTTGAAAATCACCCACCGAGTCCGTGACTCCTCTCCACTCTGAAAGCGTCCTCTCCTTGGTTTTACTAACAGCGCTCTTTTTCCTGTGGACAGATGCAGACTCCCTTTCCCCACGTTACACAGCGTAATTGATTGATGCAGAGATGCAGTGTAGTATCCACCGCTCACGCTCCAGCGGGGCCTGCCAGTCTCCTCGTATTCTAGCCACAAGCCGCAAGCTTTGAAAACACATGCTCCTCGTCTCACCCCGCAGCTTTCCTGGTACTGCTTCTGAGGTACACGGCCTTTTCCAACTTTATACGTCCCGCCCCCGTTCTATAACGACTACTTGTGCAGGTACTGAGGAAGGCTGCAATTGCGTCTCAGTCTTGTCATCTTTCTCAAATGCTGGGCTGCTGACAAGCTCCTCCGAATGCCTCTCTGACAGGTGTCATTTGCATACATTTCAAGTCTGCATGGGTCTTCACAGATTGTTTCTCTATCGTAGTTCCAGTTTCCCAGCCTCAGGGCTTCGCTCAGTGTCACTGTGTTCTCAGTCTCCTCATTCCCTGCTGTCACTCTGCACAGTCTGACCTAAGTGCTGCCTTTTGTCACTGCAAACTGTTCAGCCCCAGTGCTGCACTCTGTTTCTTGCAGTGCTCAGTCCCAGTACCCTCCGCTGTCACTCTGCTGAATGCTCAGTCCCAGTACCCCCTGCTGTCACTTGGCTGAGTGCTCAGTCTCAGTACTTTCTTTACCTTAGCTCTGCTTTGACAACTCTTCAGTCCTTCAGAAAAACAATTTTCTCCATATTTTCCACATTTTATTTAATTCAATAAATTCGAAACTTGTAAGAGATTATGATACATACAGAAGAAGTTATGTTCTACATCATGTAACATTATGATAGGCAGATTTGGACCCAGGAGTCCCGCTCAAACTAAGGCACCAGCCAAGGACAATACACTGTCAATACTCAACTGTGGGAAGCCGCGCCCACATTCGCCATTACAAGATGGCGCTGACACCCTGTGTCCCATGCTGATAAACAACTAATCTGCGCATGTGCGAAGGGATTTTCCACTCGTTGTGCTCTGCCTCTCCCATGGCATCATCTCGCCCGATGAGCAACAGCCAATCAGGGACTGACACATCCTAAGCGGAGGACAGTTTCCTACATAAGGGAGGGGTTTCTGCTGTTTGCTCTCTCTGTCTCTGTTTTACGTGTTGTAAGCTTATGCTCTCCCTCTCAAGATGCATTAAAGCTTTACTGCAGAAGGATCCTGTTTGTGTGTGCAGCGTTGTTCTTGCTGACGAGACGGTAACGCTAGCCACACTCAACTTTCAAAGTAATACTATAGTAAATGTAACTTTTCTCCATTTATCCTGAGATTATAAGTATCCAGTTCTGATTTATTCTGGTCTTTTGTATATGTGTGTGTGTGTATACATCCGTGTGTGTATCTATGTATGTATGTACATATGTGTGCATGTATGTACTTATCATCTTTATGTCTGTCTACGTGTCTTCATCTGACATCTGTCTGTCTTTTATCTATCACTCCTTCTGCCATACATTTATTTACATATATTGTTAAGTTTTACTATCATCAATTTACTCATACCTATTCATTTGTCTATCTCTATCTTGCATATGTATAATCTTATCTATCTATCTATCTATCTATCTATCTATCTATCTATCTATCATCTATCTTTCTATCATCTATCTACCTATAATCTATATTTCTACTTGTCAATCATCTGTCCACTTTCATTTTCTCTTACCTATTGATGTGACCAAGTCTATTCCACTTGTAATTCTTTTCCATGTTATGTTTCCTGATCATGACTGTTGACTTTACTAATTTCATTTATTCATCAATCCCTTTAGGCATAACCTTCCTTGTTAGGTTCACTCTACATTATCCAGCTGTGATGCATTTAAAAACTCTTGTGTGCATAACCTGGTGATCCTAAGACTATAGGAATTGATATGGAAATTCTTTCTCCTTCAGAATCTAACAGGGACTTTGATTACATTACTCTGCATTCCTGAATCATACAAGATAGCATTTAATCTCCCCCAATAATAAAATGTAGTTCTTCATATTAAGCACAGAAAGGTTAATAATAAACATACAAATAAATAAAGATGTGTCGGGATTTAAATACAAAATGTCTTTGCAAAGCTTAAGTTTTGAAGGCTCGATTTCCACCTGACAAAGACACTACCATTATGCCATTGCAGTATTAACTCATTCATTAATTGACATATTGGCAAGCTTATACCTGATGGGCAATTAAGGTGTAGGACCAAGGAGAGGAACAAAGCTGCTCAAAACAAGCCTTTAGCAAAGATGTTTCTGGTTCCTGAACATTATGGAAGAAGCAACTTTCCTCTACCACAATGCAGTTTCTCCCCTGCTACTGTCAGAAACGTAAACGGAGCCATCTGACTCAGTAGTCACTATGAGCCTAGAGCTGAAATAGATATTTCTTCATTTAAACAAGTTTTGTTGGTGCATTTTGTCACAGAAGTAAAAATGTTGCTAATAGAGGATGCTTTGAAATAGAACAGATTTTGCTATACACTGACAAAGTGCTGGTGTTAGTTGCCAGCAGTGTTCTAAACATGTTTGTCCTTGATATTTTTTCTGTGTCCTGGCTATTTGTATTTTGACAGTTTTATGCCCTGGAGAAGCATGTTTCTCTTTGATTCTCAAAATTGGTTATAATTATATTACCATGTCTGTTTGCCCGTTGGTTCTTGGATTTTGCTGACTTTTGTGATCATGGAGAACACTCCTTTTCTAAATATAGCCACAGTATTTCATTTATATATGCGGTCAATTCCCCATGTTTTCTCATTCTCCTTTAAGGGCACATGGTACATTAACAATTGGCTGTCACTCCATCTTTAGATGCTAGCACGCGGCAGTTTCTTCTTTAAAATATTTGTATCTGGTGTGCTGTGTGTAAGTGTCTGCCTGTGATATGTGAGGGTATGTATGTGTAAATGTGGAAGTGCACATGATGCAGTGTGCACATGAAGACCAGAAGATAGGCTTTTGGGAATACAAAGTCTTTTATAAGGGACTGTGTGTGGTTACCGAACCTGGAGTGAGCAGATGATGTATTCGTCTTACTTTACAGATGTCAAATTGTACTCCCCCTAACATGAGAGCGAGGATGGCTTCCCACGTAAAGTACCACAGTGTACTTTAACAAAAGGGCAGACACATGCATTCATAAGCTACCACAAGAGCACTTCAATTGCAAATGGTGAGTAACCTATCTGAGCCATTATGAAGACCTTTTACTAACACATAAAGAAAGAATTAAACAGGTGAAAGCATTATCAGAGCTTACTCGTGTATTCATGTGTGTATGTGTACATTGAGAACCTGGCAGCTAAGAAACAGACACGAACTGTGGTGTGTTTCCACAATGCCAGAATTTGTTGAGTAACAAATTCACAGTGTCAGGGTATGATGGTTTCATTGGAGTGGTTTGTCATATGTCTACATTTCCTTGATTGTCGACCTGGACATAGATTCTTTTGTAGCACTCTGAATTACTAAAATTAATATCACACAATAAACACTGCTGCATTTTCATTTGTATCTGTATCTTTATCACTGTCCTTCTATCATTTATATGTTATCTATCATCTATCTGTCTATCTATCATCTACTATCTATTATCTACTTATGTATCTATCATCTATTTATTTATCTATCCTTTATCACTATCTATCTATCTATCTATCTATCTAACATCTATCTTTGTATCCATCTATCTATCCATCTATCTAGTTACAGGATGTTTGTTAGGGGCTATGAAGCCACAGGAAACTTCAAGGGGTTTCAGAAATCAGTGCAGCATGAAAACTGAAAGTTTATAGATATGTAAAGGGAGTTTTTGGAGAGGTGATATAACCAACATCTGGAGAAGTTACTGTAGTTGTGAGTCAGGCTGTCATTTGCCACGGGTTGAGGCCAGTTACAAACATGAAAGGATACGATCAGGACCCAGTGACGGGTGGATGCTCAGATAGGTAACAGGAGGATGTGCTGTAGATAACATTTAAAATTGGTTCTATGAACACTGAAGACCAAGCTGTGATGGAGCATCTGGAGGCTCTGCTGTTAAGTCCTTTGGTGCACCCAGGCAATGGTCAGATGACAGATCAGCAAAGGCCATTACCTTCACAGCACTGGGTATTCATTGCTTTAAAGGATCCAGGTAATCCAGGTATGCCCTTTCCTTGCTCTGCTGTAGCTGATAAATTTTCAGAAAAGGTTTCCTTGATAGCCATAATCTGCCTTGACAAATGGATAGGGTGGCACCTTTTCTGGTGACAGAAATAAGTCATCCATCAGTCTGTGCCATACAGACGGTGAAAGACAGATTGGGCCATTCGCCTGTCCACCTGGGTGGACATCATCTTATATTCTCAAACTGTAGTAAAAAGCTGCTTGTCAATATATATATATATATATATATATATATATATATATATATATATATATATATCCTTGCAAAGAACAGTCTGAAAAAAAATCACCGTTTGCACTGGGTGGAATAACTAGGGGAGGGTACAGAATATTCAGGCACATGTATGTGTAAAAGCATATATTCACCTGAGTTTTTCCTGTTGTCCTCTATTTTCCCAGTGTGTTTCACACCCTCTCTTCTCTCCTTCCCTCTCTCTGCCTCTTAGTTGTAGTCTCCTAGCGACTAGCTTTATTCTCCAAGAACCAAATGATCACTTCCAGCAGTTTATGTCTTTCCCATTTTACAGCTAGTAGTGCGCAAAGGAAGCCCTGCTTACTAACCAGCAGCTGCAGAACCCTCTAATCACATCGTCCTTGTCCATGATGTTGATGCCTCAGGTTCGCCCTGACACAATCACCGAGAAGACTGAGCTCATCCTAGACTGTGTCTACTGCAGCGGTTATGGGGGAAGGGGCTGGTGGATGTGTCTCGATCCTGGCGGGTTCTTTGCTGATGTTAACAGGTGGGTTAGAAACAAGTTAGTTTTCAAAAGGTTAGTAAGAACCTGGCTCATGGAATGAGTCATTCTGTACCTGTCACTCTTCTGAGAGTTTTTGTTAGCAGGCTACCAAGAAGAGACTTGATACCCTATGAGCATATACAGGGGGAGGAGGTCCCCCTCAGTCACAGTCATAGGGGAAAGGAGTAGGGGAAAATGGGAGGGAGGGAGGACTGGGAGGATACAAGGGATGGGATAGCAATTTAGATGTAACACGAATAAATTAGTAAAGTATATTTTAATGTCTTTGATTCTTCCTCGGAAGCCAGATTAAAATTTAGTGACAACTTCCATTTAAGATGCTTTAAGCTTGATGCCAGAAATTGGGGCAGTTATCAGTTAGGTACACCGTTGATTTGTTCATTTTGCTTGTCTATGCACATTGGTCTTAAATGTTCACAAATGGGCATGTTGCTATTTTTCACCTGGAGTTCTTACTGTACACTGTTGATTGCATCCAGTGTCTAAAACTGAACTATTCTTACAAACCTGGGGTGAAATTCTAAATAAAATAAATTGTAGGGAGCCTGTAACTGTGGCAGGAGAGTAGGATTGTAGAGAGAGAAACATCAAGATTAGCATATGAAAAAAAGTTGATAAAAGTAAGTGGAATGGAATGAGCTGTGCACGCAGGAGACATGTCCAGAACACACGGACATGAGTGAAAGCAAGTGTGTGATAAGTCAAGTCTCATGAGACTTGTGTAAGAGCGTATTTCAGCCTATGCCTTTTTTTCTTTTTTTTTTAATGTCATAGAGGAATTTATTAAATGAGCATGGGGAGAGATGGAAAGGGGGAAGGGTACCCGAGAGAGAGAGAGAGAGAGAGAGAGAGAGAGAGAGAGAAAAGAAGAAGAAGAAGAAGAAGAAGAAGAAGAAGAAGAAGAAGAAGAAGAAGAAGAAGAAGAAGAAGAAGAAGAGAGTACCTACGCCTTTTCTTAGGGTAGTATTTTACACCTGCTCTTCGATGAGGTGAGAACCAGTCATGTATCATTGACGTAAGTCTATTCTGATGCTTCAGCATCTGGAAAGGCCAGCAGGCACTCTCTGAACACAGATCTACAGCATAGCTACCGCGTTATGTCAGTTCATTTCAAGCATGAGAGACTGAGCAGTCTGGGTGACATTATGCTTCCTTTAGCTGACTCTGCAGTGTTGATGACAGATTACCCAGTGTGCTTGTGGGCAGAGGTCAGGCAGCAACATGGGGCAAAGGATGACATAAATTTCCATAGCATTGAAAGAGCATCACACTGCTGAATTTAGTCAGCTCTGTATACCTGTTTGGTTACCTTTTGAATACCGTGACAAAGTACTTGATATAAAGAAAGGAGAAAAATGCTATTATAGCTCACAGTTTCAGAGGTTCTGTCATGGCAGGAAGGTCATGGCAGGGCAAAGCCACACACAGCATGGCAGCCGGGAAGCAAGGGAAGAAAATGCTAGTACACATTGTTTGTCCAACCTTCTGCTCCCCACAACCCATATTCAGGGTAGGCCTTCTTCCTGCTGTGAAGTCCCCTGGCAGCAGCGTTCAGATGCACCTAGACATGCTCCTCAGTGCAAGGGATTCTAACTCAGTTCATCTGTCAGAGGAGATGAACCATCACGTCACAGTAACTGTTAGCAAAGAGGGCGACAAGCATGGCAGCTGTTTTTTTTTACTGAGTGTTTAACAGAGAGTGTTAACGTGGGGAGTCTGTCTTGGAAATGAGAGATAAGTCTATTGCTCAAATTGCTTTTGTCTGGGTACCTTATTTTCAGCAATGGAAATGATACTGAAACAATACAAATCATTTCAAATTATTTATTGATATGGTAGATTCATATTCTGTTCTATACTGAGAAACTTCTTAGTACCTTACTCTCCTATTAATCATAGTTTTATTATTGAAAAATGCATTCAACATTAAGAGGTATTTGTGTTAATATGACAAATATAATTGCACCATCTGTAAAGTGGGGTCAATAAAATTATTTAATGACTTTTTCTTGAGCATTAAATAAAATTATATATGCAGACATTAATAACAATGTACCCAATTTGGCTATATAAAATTTAAATATTTTTACAGATGTATACAGTAAAAATATATTTTATATGAATGCTTGATAATGGCCATAATTACAGTTAAAATTTTCATAAGGAAAGTCTTTTCAGATAGTGAGTACCAACCTCAACTTGCTTATCTATGCCAACTTGTGTGGTTTGTAAATGAACCCATGACCCTAAGCAAATATTGAATTCAGACATACAGAAATACTAAGCAAGCCTCAAACCCTTTAAGATTCTAGAATCAGTGAGGTCATAACTAAGGTAAAAAAAACAATATATCTTATTATCTGTGGGAATGAACTGCTTTGTATATATTTATTGGATGACTTAAAATTCCTTTTTCTTCCAAATGACTTTTAAAGATGGTTCTAGCACACTTCCTCATAAATCATGTGGAGCTTCATGTACATGTGCTGAGAAGTAAAGCACTCAGCGAATCGTCTCAGGGCACAGTGTTCCTGAAGGGCCCTTCAGGATGGTACCTTCAGGGGGCGTGGCTAGCCATTAAGTTAAAATTTAAAAGTGGATGATGATTCCCATGCATACCATAGCACATTTTTTTTTGTAAGCCCCTGAAACATTTCTGGTGCTGTCAATAAAACTTGGAGAGCCACTTCCTGTGGTATCTGTTTGTCTCTGGGCTGAGCGTTTTCCCTTCTCTTCTGTCTTCCCTGCCAATATCTGCTTCTCCTCTTGTGAACTCAGAGGCCTTAGTATTCTGCTTAAGTGGACACCTTCACTTAAACCATATTCAATACAACTGGTGTCCAGTTGGCCTCTTAAAAGCCAAGTTATTGTGAGATACTGGGAGGGTCTATCTGACCTTGGGAAATCTGTCCAAAACACAATGATCAGGAGAGAGGGTGCCTGTGACATGAATCCCAGCTTTAGTGAACACCTCCCTCCCACTGGTGAAACTGCCTCCTATAATGAAAGCACACGAAAGTTTTCTTTCGCTTTGAGTAAAGCCGATGGGAACCACAGTCAGCCTGACTCTACCACTCCAGTTCACAGCAGCTGTAAGGTTTCCTTTTCAAAAGGGTAAACACAGAGCAAGTGTTGCTTGCGTCCTTCATTAAACAATTTTGACAGATTTTTACAGTGCTTGTTAAAGTATCCATTATAAAACTTCCGACTTTGGCAATGCTGACACATTGTGTGTCTCCTTTCCTTTGGTCTTCATCTTTCTGTCCATCTCTACAGCCATCTCCACTAACAGTAGCATTTACACCTACCTTTGGGTATATGGAATAGGAGTAATACAAACATTTGTCATCTGTTAAAATATTTACTTAGTTGGTTAGTTTTAAAAGATGGAGAGTTACCTTTCTATATTGCCTTATTGATATTTTCAAATATTCTTTTATGGATGAGAAAATAAAAGTCTCATTCTTACTTTAATAGCATGCTAATTAATATTTATTTTAAGTCTCTTTCTCTCTCTCTCAATATATATATATTCTTGAGCTGATTTGTACCACATGTGTGCAGGTGCCTGAAGAAGAGCAGAACATCCAAAACCACAAACTGAAGTTACATGGAGTTGTGAGCCATGTGATGTGTGCGGCTCTCCAGGAAGATAGGAGTCGATCTACATCAGGATTCAGCCATTGGGCATGTATCAAAAGATGCTCATTTTCTGTAAGTCACATGCTCATCCAGGTTCCCTGCTGCTCTGGTCATATTATCCAGAAATCGAAAACAACCTAGATGTCTCTCAATAGAAAAATCATTTTAAAAATGTAGTGCATTTACACAATGGAATATTACTCAAATGTTAAAAAAAATCAGGAAATTTGAATGTAAATTAATGTAACTAGGAAAGATCATCCTGAGTGAGGTAAGCCAGACCCAGAAAGACACACATGGTTTGTATTCATTTATTTGTGGACATTAGCTGTAAAGGTACTTATAACCGAGCTACAATCTATAGAACCACAGAGGGTAGGATATGGTAAGGGGCTAGCGGGAGCGGGTAGAATAGACAGCTATGGACGTATGGCGGAGGGCTGGAATGGGAAGACTGCGTGGAAAAGGAGAGAAGATGGGGTTGTCGGAGAGAATACAGTGAGACACAGCGAAAATTAGAGAACGTTTGAGGGGTAGCATCAACGTCTAACACACTAGAAATTCACATATGTATATGTGCATATGATTATATATGTACATGTGTACATATGCACATATGTATATGATATCAGCAATCTAAATTAAGTCACCAAATAATGGGGGAGACAGAGTAACTGGGCACCTCTTATCATCAAGCAGAGTGTCCAATCCTGAGTTACATCTAAGTTAGTTTAGTTTAGCTTAGTTTAGTTTAGTTTAGTTTAATTTAGTTTAGTTTTGTTTTGTTTTGTTTGCCAAAGGTTCCCATGAGAATCCTCAAACAACCTCGGATGCTGCCAAGACTAGAAAGGCAATGCCAGTGTCCACGCCGTTTTGGGAAACTTCTGACCAAAACTACATAGAAGTTTTCTGTGAATGCACTGGAATTTGTACTAGCTACATGGATAAGTGGTGAGGGGAAAGCACCATTTGCCTAACTCCATTAGATAAAATTATATATGCATACATATAAACATGTGTGTGTGTATACACAAACATATATACATACACACGCATGTATTTGAGTTTGTATTCTTTCATAAGGCTATAGAGTAATATTTCCTTGTGGATTTTTAAAACTGGCCATAAGCTCACTTATCTCTACATCTTCACTGTTCTTTCCCACGCTCCAGCTGAAGCCCCATCACTTTCCCTCTATCACACTGGTCCTTACAATCACATCCCTTTTTTACTTTCCTCCCTTCCTTTGATACTATTTAAAGTTATAAATTCAAACCTGAAGACTCAGAGATCCACAGACACAGGAAATCATGTGGCATTTCTCTTCCTGTGTCTGATTAGGGTCTCCAATTATATACGTGTTTTTGTTGTTGTTGTTGTTTTTACACTTTTCCTTTTTTAGATATCAGTAGCATTTTGGTAGTTGTATGTACCACATTTTTTATTATTCATTCATGATTTGAAGGATATTCAGATTGTTTGTTTTTTTAATAGCTATTGTGAATAAATTGGCCTTGAACATGGCTGAACAAGTGTCTCTGTGGTGAGAATTTGAATCCTAGAGCATATGGCAAGGAGTGGAGTTCTTTGATCAAATGAGAGATACATTGTTAGTTTCATGAGAATTCTTCACACTGAGTTTCATAATGGCTGGTTCATGATCTTACCAGCAACATAAGCTTTTAATCTCCCTCCATCATTACCAACATCTGTTGTCAGATTTTTTTTTTTTTTGATCTGAGTCATTCTGACTGTGGTAAGCAAGATGAAATCTTGAGGTAGTTTTATTGTACATTGGTCTATTGCTAAGGCTTTAGAACACTTTTTTAAAAAGATATTTGTTAGTAACTTTTATTTATTTATTTACTTTTTGTACTCTCTGTTCAGATACATAACCAATTTTAACCGGGTCATTAATTTCTAGGCTTTTTGTGTTTTGAGTTATTTGTGTATCTCTGATATTAATATGCAATTGAATAAATAGTTGGCAAAGATTTTATCCACTGTACGTGCTTTCTCTTGATTCGGTTGAGTTTTCCCTTACTATACTCAAGTATGTTAGTTTTATGGGGTTCCATTTTCAGTTGTTGGCCTTAATGCCTGAGCTAAGGGTGTCATATTCCAAATGTTCCTTTGGATACCATTTCTTACAGGGCTGCATATGTTTTCTTCCAGAAATTTCAACACATCAGTTTTCAAACTGCAGTTTGTGATCTATTGAATTTTGTGCAGGGTGATGTGGGTCCAATTTGATTCTTTTGCGCATCCTGTTTTCTCAGCACCATTTGTTAAAGACGCTGTATTTTCCCAGTGTGCAGTCTTGGCATCTTTGTCAAATATCAGATAGCTTAAATTTCATACTCTCACATCCGAGCACTTCATCTTGTCCCAGTGATCTACACGTCTGTTTTGTTCCAATGCCGTGCTGGTTTTATTACTATAGCCATGGAATGTGGCCTCAGGTCTGGTGTTCTTTTCTGGTTCCACATTGTCAGAGTCGCATCCCTGTTGTTACAGTATTAACACCATAATTCAAAGAGACCTGGTTTGAAAGGGTTTCCTTTATCTTACAGTTCTGCAGGAAGTCATGGCAATTACCAAAACAAGACAGGACCCTGGAGGCAGGAGCTGAAGCAGAGACCATGGAGGGTTGCTGACTGCCAGCTTGTTCCCCATGACATGCTCAGCTTGCTTTCTTAAATGGCCCAGGACTGTGAGCCTAGGGAGGGCACCAGCCACACTGAGCTGGGCACCGCCATGTCTATCATCAATCAAGAAAGCACACCGCAGGTTTCCTCACAGGCCAATGTGTTTAGGGCATTTTCTCAATTGAGATCTCTTCTTCCCCTAATGTGTGTCAAATTGACATATATCAATTTTTATGAATTTTTTAATTTTCGTTAACAATATTATGGGGATTTCATTCACTCTGTAAATTATCCTTGGTAAGATGGTCAATTTCACCATATTATTTGTACCTATGCATGAGCACAGAGCATCTTTCCTTTAGTGCCTTTCTCATTTTCTTTCTTCAGATATTTGAAATTTTCAGTATAAATGTCTTTCCCTTTCTTGCTTCAGTTTACACCTAGATGTTGGTAGCTGCTGGGTATGGAATGTTTCCATGACCTCTCTATCAGTACAGTTGTTATGGGCCTAAAGGTAGGCTTATAATTTTTGTATGTTTATTGAGTATGCTGTACATAACTGAAAGTTTTGGTCATTTCTAGAAGTCTTTTGATGGAATTTTGGCATCTCTTAAGTATATCGTGTACTCTGTCAATACGATGATTTTAATTCTAATTATAGTCATTTAGTGTTCTTTTGTCTTATCCTTTTAGCTAGTGCTCCAAGGACTACAATGAAAAAGAGTGGTGAGAGGTGACAACACTGTCTCGTTTTGTGAAATTGCTATAATTATGTTCTCTACTTATGATGACACTATCTGGGAGTTTGTCACACATCATGTTATGGTATGTTCCCTGTAGTCCTGTTATTTCCAGGACTTTTATCATGAAAGAACAGTGAATGTTGTCAAAAGCCTTTCTAGTACTGACAAAAGATGATTATATTTTTATTTTTTTCATGTGGGTTTTGGTGATTGAACTTTGTGAACTTACAATTGAAATGAGGATGCGATGGGTATCGCCTGTGGAGAAAAGTGATATAGTATTGGTCACTACTGACAGCAGATACTGGGAGACCCAGCTTGGGGATGGAAGAGCCAACATTCATTGTTAGGAGAAAGATACCAATTGAAATTTGAGTGGATGAGGTTGGAACTCAGAGGTGATACCTTCATTGCTTTTAGGTAGATAATTTTCACAAACAGTTTATAAGTCTTTTTTTTTTATTTCCTAAGTAATGGAGTTTATAAGATCAAAGCAGTCCTATACCTGTAGAGATATGTTTTTGCTTTCTATGTTAGCCTGAATTCCTAGGTCATCTGTGCAGCTACAACAGGAATGATGGGAAGCGAAAGGCGGGTGTTTTTCAGATGAATGTACCTTGACCCAAAGGTGTACAAAACAGCATAGGCAATCTCCACTCTCTATTTCAGAATAAAAAACAAATCAACTACACACACACACACACACACACACACACACACACACAGGTACATTGTGTGTGCAAATACATACATGCACATATGCATTATGTATGTATGTATGTATGTATGCATGCATGCATGTATGTATGTGTGCATGTATGTATGTGTGCATGTATGTGTGCATGTATGTATGTATGTATGTATGTATGTATGTATGTATAGGAAGTATGAGTGCCTAGTTTGCTCAGGAAGCAGGCAGTTCTTAAGCCTTGAAGAAAAATGGTTGCTTCCAAAAGTCAGTAAACCATATGGACCCACAAGGTAGCTTAGGTAAAGATTATATTAGATAACATATCTGACCATTTCATACTTGAATAGCCTACATTATTTTTCTCTCATTCTTCAGATGTGTGTCTTTCCACAAATGTGTGCCTTCTAACATTTTATATAGTTCAGAACATAGTACATCAGGGGAATCTAGAAGATGCTTCCTGATAAAGTTTGTAGTTATAAATATACATCCAATGGAACTTGCTAGGGCTATTTCAGATCGCCACTCCTCCTCTTTGTGTTTGTGAAGAGGTCAGTGTTCTCAGAGGCATGATTCCTTAGGGAGCAGTTTTGCACCACATCCCCCCAAAGCTAAAAGACCTCCGTGAACTCTGCATTGTCATTCTTTTAAAGAAAAATAGAGGAATCCCTATGTATTTTCTTTGTGCATTTTAAATTAAGCCAAATAAAATCATTAATTTTACTATTTGCATTAGGTAATATAAAGTAAATTAATTACATATTTAAAGTTTATATTTTACAGTATTTATTTCATTTTATTTAGATGCATTTGTTCCTCTGTGTGAGTATATGCCATGTGTGTGAGGGAGTCTATGAAAGCCAAGTGAGGGTGGTGAATCCTATAGAGCTGTAGCTACAGGTCGCTCTGAGCCATCTGAGAAGGTTCTACTAAACGAACTCAGGCCCTTTGCAAGAGCACTGCATGCTCTTAACCTCTGATACATTTTTTCTCACCTAAATTTTATTTATTATAAGTTTCATGGCTAAAAACATCCCTGAAAAGCCACTGTTTTATAAATCTAAATAAATATAATTATAAAACCAAACAGATGCAATAAAAACAATGTAATTAAATATGAAGATAATAAAATAATTATGAAATATAACTTCATACGTATTTCTTATATATGAAATGAATTTTTCTGCAGATATTTTTCTTAATGTAAATTCAAAGTTTTTGTAAGTACTGCAGATATTTTTTAGTTAAGCATGATTGCTTGCTACTGTTCTCACATACTTAAAAAGAGGCATTTTACTCTTCAGATAATAACTAAGGAGAAATAAAGCAGCTAAAATTTAGCTTAGATACATTGCTTTCTATGTACTTGCTTTCTATGTACTGTAAGTTGCCTAGTAAGTTGCATAATTTATCTTTGTGCTTCTTTCTTAGAATTTTGATAAATTTGTTAGCGTTCCTCAATACTAAATTGTTTTTGCTGTATTCTGTATCCCACACATGTGCTAACATAATGGGTGTTGACTGGTACTGACAACAAACAGTTCTTGGACACAGCAAACCTCCCTGTCCCTTTACACGCCACTGGGCCTTTGTGACAAGATTGACTGCCACTCCAGGAGTTTCCTCCTGGAACTATAAAGTATGAAGGAACCTATATTACTTGCTTTTCACTTCCTAGAAGTAGATTTTCCTCCTTTTCTTTTTCTTTGAACGTTCCTACATGCCAAGTGGATTAAAATCATCCAGAGCAGAACTAAGTGCCTATGTTCTTATGTTCTATGTTCAAATGTTAAAACCCATTTTGAGTTTTCCTCTTCTGAAATATGACTACCCACCATCACAGTGACAGACTTACTCATTATAGGAAATCAAGCCAAAATTGCTGATCGAAATAGTCTGGGAATAGTTGGAAACATGGCCACTTATTCTTGGTGTTCCTTTGAGATGAGGAGTGACTTCAGCGTCTTGTCTCAAGCCCTTTACTCACAAGTGGCCTAATTCCCTGGGAATCCATGGAATTCTGATATCCAGAGTAATACATGTTTATGTTTATTAAGAACTTGACTCTTCCTCCTATAACTCTGTAGTTGGATTCATATTTTATGATCTTTGTTACTTGAACTGGAGTAGCATCTTTTCACTGTTGGGAAAATGGTTTTTACTGCAAGAACCGCCCAGATTTGCCTTTATTCTCCTATTTTTTCCCTTACAGTGCTGCCCTTAGCTATTAAATTTTGTGAACTTGTCAGCTGAGTTTCATCAAAAGGAAGTGGCTGTGGCTATGGCAAGTTTCTCTCTTCCACCCGTGCAGAGCGCAGGTGACTTCTGAAGGTCACCTTCCATGGGCCTCCTGATGGAAGCTCTGTTTGACACATCGTTTTCAGCAGAGTGAAAGGTTCTCTTCTCAGCAGCACCCAGAGCTGCTTTATTAGTTTCCAGCATAGGGGACATGTCATTTCTCAGTTGACGGTCCTTGTTCCCTGTTCTTTTTCTGGAGAAAATACTTTTGGAGATGAATCCCCTCACCAGCAATGATTATTACATAGACCTTCACTGCCTGGTCCTATAGTCCAAGTAACTACTTATTTTCATTATCTTATGTATATATATATGCATAGATATGTGTAGATATATCTGTACATGTGTGTGTGTGTGTGTGTGTGTGTATCCCCAATAAGAACAGTGCCAGCTGGGGCACTATGAAATTAGGCTAGCCCCATAAGTGAATACTGATATACATTCCATAGTTTTTATGAGAATCACATGAGAGACTACTGTACTTTATAAATGTGCATTCTCCTTTATCTCTTCTGTCTGCTTCCTTCTCCGACTTTTATCTTTTGACTTTTGGAGATAGATGAAGATTAGTGTTGTTTGGGTAATGCTTCTGGCCTCTGTGAAAGATGAAAAGCAAGAATTTGATGCTTAAATTAAAAAATGCTGAACATTTTCTGATACATGCAGATATAGTCTTGTTACATTTAAAAGATCTGTTACATTTGTTACATTTAAAAGATTTATGCATAAATTTCGAATATAGGAGAATATTTTGGTAGATAAAAGTGAACTTGAGAGTGGCGTAAAAACAGTCCTGCTTAATTCTCTGTTTCTATCGTTATGAATAAGCCATGTTACTGCAACACGAAAGACCCAGTTTTACTTTTTATTACTTATGCCTATTAACATTCATAATGTATTTCTGCAGATGCAACAAATTACTTTTTTATACAAATTGTTCAAGACTACAAAACTTTAGAAATATAATTCATCAAATTAAATTGTAAGATTAAATATCTTCTCAAAGCTTTGACATTAAAAATTTTGAGCCATGGAAAAAAGAATTAATAAAAAATGATGGTAAATATTAGAAGGGAAAGATTTGGGTGTTGTAATTGTGTGATGTACCTCATGTGAGAAGCACCTTTATCCTTCATCAGATCTAGGAAATTGCCTTAGCAGTTTAAATCATGTTACAATTGTTTTTTAAGTCAGAATAATATGTGGTTTTACAATATTAAAAAATGAATTAAATTATAACAATAAATTTTGTATTCACCTTAGAGTATAACCTAACATTAAGATAGCTAATAAAATATTTTGATATTGAATAGAGTTTAACAAGGGAAAGATAAGACCATTGACAGTTACTCTCAGTATGATAAAACAGCGTTGTCAGATAATGCTGTGCTTACAGGTGAGAGCATGCATGCTATTCATAAATTACAATATTGCTAAAGTAATTGAAAATAAATATTCACAAATGCTGGGGAGGATTGTTTAGTAGTTCTCAGCACCCAAGGCAACTCACAACAACCGGCAACTCCCCCCCTCCCCGCCCAACACTGTCTTCTGGGCTCCTGAATGCACACATATGCATAGACAGATGCATAAATAAAAACTAAAATAGGTATGTATGTATGTACCACAGTTTCTTTATCCATTCTTCTATTGAGGGACACTTCGCCTGTTTCCATGTTCTGGCTATTATGAATAAGGCTGCTATGAACATGGTTGAGCAAATTTTCTTGTTGTGTGCTGGAGCATCTTCTGGATATACACTATGGAATACTATTCAGCTATTAAAAACAAGGACTTCCCGAAATTTGTGGATAAATGGATTGAGCTAGAAATGATCATAATGAGTGAGTTAACCCAGAAGCAGAAAGACTCAAATGGTATATACTCACTTATATCTGCATATTAGCCCAAGGGGCATGTCCCACGAAAGCCTTCACTTACCAGGAAACTGAGACAGAGGGGAGGACATTCTAGTGGGATTCTAGATGAGAGAATCATGGGAGAAAGGCAAAGTAGAAGGACCCAGAGGGTCCTAGAAGTCTACAAGTAGAACATTATGATAGGCAGATTTGGGCATAGGGGTCCCGCTCAAACTAAGGCACCAGCCAAGGACAATACAGGCGGTAAACCTTAAACCCCTACCCAGATCTAGCCAATGGACGGAACACTCTCCACAGTAGAGTGGAGAGTGGGATATTACTTTCTCACATACTCTGGTGCCTCACCTTTGACCATGTCCCCTGGAGGGGGAGACCTGGTGGCACTCAGAGGAAGGACAGCAGGTTACCAAGAAGACACTTGATACCCTATGAACATATACAGGGGGAGGTAATCCCCCTCAGGAACAGTCATAGGGGAGGGGAGTAAGGGGAAAATGGGAGGGAGGGAAGAACGGGAGGATACAAGGGAAGGGATAACCATTGAGATGTAACAAGAATAAATTAATAAAAAAAAAATAAACACATTAGAAAAAAAACTAAAATAGATGTAAAAAATTCATATTCACAGAAGTCTATTTACCAAACATCTCTCTTTTGGACTTTTAGCTCTCATCTGTTTTTATAAACCAAAAACTGAAACAATACAAAAGCAAACAAAAACACCAAAACCCAACCAACCAAAAACAAAAAGAAAAACAAACTTTGTTTAAAGCTTCTAAAACTTTAAATAGTTAAAACAACATTATATTCACCATTTATTGTGCTGTAAATATAGATACAAGAAAATCAATATGCTTGATGTATTGAGGAAAAATGTAAAGCAGTAAATTCACATTTTATGACAGCCAATATTCTCAATAATGTTCACAGGTAAATCATTTTCTAATTTAATTGTTGTTCTATGAATATACATAACACAATCTTCGAGGTATACTTAGATAAATTTAAAGAACTTGTTACTTGTCTAAGCAATAATTGTTCCCGATAAGACTGTGAGCAACTTTAAATACATTTAAATAGCTAATCATACTTCCCTAAAGACACCATTCTCAGCCCTTATTCCAAAGGGAAGATGCTATGAGCTCCATCCATGATGGTACCTTTTAAGTGTGAGCCTCAGAATCAGCTAAGGCCACACCCTGCAATTGCCACATACCCACAGCCATACCTGCCAGTGTGTCCCTGAAAGATAAGCAGTTCCCATTAAATAGTAATTGACTGCCTTCTCTTCTGAGACACTGTTCTCAACACTAGGATACATCTGTGAAAACAATGTTGTTTTTCTAAGGAAGCTGACATTTGTAGTGCTGTGACTCACCATATACAGTAAAACACTGTGATCACAAAGACATGCTACTTCAATCAGGTGGGAAAACACAGGGTATCGTCCTGTTGGAAAACGCAATTTAAGAACAATATAATGTGACTTTTCCGTTATTGGCAGATAGATTAGCTGTGAATGTAAGACGCTTGACTTTTTTCTTCCTAAAAAGACTGACCTGAAAGCTAGGTCATTCAGCATTGCTTCTGCCATATGTTGGGGTGTGACATAATGAGAGCGCTCACAGCCCAAATTAAAACGTCTCATCGCAGACTCCCATGCGATTTTGAAATGGAAAAAAAAAAACCATCCAAGGTCAGAGAAATGTTACTATTTGAACAAGCTGTCATACAGCCTCCAAGGGAACGTGTCCAGATGGCTTCTGCGCAGGGAGAGTAACTCACTAAAGAACAACACTGCTCTCTCTTTCTGCTGGAAGGAGGAATCTACTTTGTCTCCAGTTTTCTCTGTAACACCATATATATGGTGGAGTTCAACAGTTTACATATTACAATTTTAAAAGTCACATATGATTTTAGTTGAGTACAAGCAGCTACCAAGATGAATTAGTCCAAGAAGTTCTTGTTAAATAAACAAAACAAAACAAACAACCCCCCCCCAAAAAAAATCCCACCTTGGAGCCAGTAAGATAGCCAAGTGGGCAAAGATGTTTGCTCCCAAGCATATAACACTCAGTTTAATCCATCATACATCCATGGCAAAAGGATAAAATTGACTCTTGCAACTTGTTCTCTAATCTCCATCCTCTGCAAGTGAATAAGATAGATAGATATGAGATAGCTAGATATATAGACAGAAAGATAGATACTAGATAAATACTAGAGAGATAGATAGAGATAGGTAGATAGAGAGATAGATAGATAGATAGGTAGATAGATGATAGATAGAAAATGAATAGATAAATAGATAGATGATAGGTAGATAAAATATAATTAATTTAAAAAACCAATATACTTCAACTTACACATAAACATTTTTGTTCCTGTATAAATGTCTCATTCCACTCCATAGTTGGAGATGGCGATGAAGATGGAGAGAGGGTTTAAGTATTTGTCTGAAATATAAAATTTAATCTATTTTTTCCTATTTGGTGTCTTATTCTGTTTGTTTTGAAACAAAGTCTTACTACATAACCCAGCATAGCCTTGAACCTGAGGATCCAGAACCTCCCTGCCTCAGTTTCCCAAGTGCTAGCATTACAGGCATGAACCACCATACTTGGGCATGAAAGTAAGTCTCTTACAGAGGTGACGGTTTAAAATTTCCCAGGAAAATGTTTCCAGGACAAGCAAGGGGGCATGTGACATAAGTTAGTTACAGAGTTACACTGAGTCACATACAGTGCCCACCACACACACTGTTCAGTGCACTGCAGAACCAGGTAAGATCCCGAGTGAGCTGCACCTCAACCTCACAGGTGTGATTACAGTGGCCAGGCTGGGAACTCACTTGGCATGCCTGGGTTTGTGCCACCCTTTATCCTCACAGAGAGATAGGAGCCAGAGGCTCTGCCAGCCACCGCACATCCAGTGCAGGCCTTAGTGAGTAAACCTGAACCTTGCTCAGTTCTAACCATTCAGGTTATGAGGCTTGATTGTAAAATGTACAAGGTAGAGTCAGCATTCCACATGGATAGCCTGAGGAGGTTTGTGACTAGATGCTGTAACTCTCAGAGAGGATGGCGGGGCTGAGAGCTGCAGCCTGCCACCAAGCAGATCACCTTGGGAGATGGATGACCTAGTGTTTGTTATGCACTGTTGTTATGCAATGTTCTGACCACGAAATGGAATCTATATATTCTGGAGAGTAATTTTGGTGTCTGCTATATTACCACCAGGTAGTTCATTTTTTAAATATATCTTTTATGATAATGCAGCACAAAAATATCAAGACAGAGGAAATAATCTGTGAAAAACAAAGAAGAAACTTCCAAAGATGAGATAGTGACGGAGACGAGAAGGCTCTGTGGCAGGATGCAGTAGTGGGCGTCATCTGATATTGATGACTGCTGTGCAGTTATTTTACAGAATTTTAAGAATTCACTCTGTATATAAAACAGAATTGATTAATTTTTTCATCAAAGAGGAAAGGCTAGAACTCACACAGCTAGAGCAAAAGGCATTTGTATTTCCATTCGTGGTAGCGATATGTTAATAGACACATTCATGAAGCCAATTTGGAGCCCTAGATTCAATTCCAAATAAAGGGGGATTCAAACTAAAGAGTATTTACAAATCTTACCTTTAGTAAACTAGTTTTTTTCTCTCTACAGAAATTACATAGATTTTATCTTCCAAAACATACAAATAGTTAAGCAGGAGTATCAGAGACAATAGCTGGAACAGCAAACATTAAATGGAGTTTGTCCTAGATTTCCCTTTCAATATTGAGAAGAGCTAAAATACCCTACATCAATGAGCCTCCACGGCATCCCCAGGACTTAGATGATTCGGGGAATCAAACTTCAAATCCTAGAAACTGGTACTTTTGATCTTTTCACCTCCTCTGCTCACTGCACGAGAGCCTGGAATGCTTACTATGGGATAGATCATACCGTGCTAGAGGAGGCTTACATATTAGCATGGGAAACACATGTACCAAAAGTGCCTGTGAGTACATACGCTTTATTGAAAATGGTCAATTGTCTATTGCAAGGGAGATAGCAAAGAAACTGGCATATTAATATTAGCTTATGAAGGGAAATGTATTTGTTTCAGGATGTCCATTGCAAATTATTACTAGCTGTATTATCTATCTACATACAAGTTCCAGAGAATTCCCAGGTAGTTTGTGACACTGGTGTGTGTGTGTGTTGGTGTGTGTGTGTGTGTGTTGGTGTGTGTGTGTGTTTTGGAGTGTGTGTGTGTGTTGGTGTGTGTGTGTGTTTGGTGTGTGTATGTGTGTGTTGGTGTGTGTGTGTGTTGGTGTGTGTGTTGATATGTGTGTGTGTGTTGGTGTGTGTGTGTGTGTTGGTGTGTGTGTGTGTTGGTGTGTGTTGGTATGTGTGTATTGGTGTGTGTGTGTTTGGTGTGTGTATGTGTGTGTTGGTGTGTGTGTGTGTTGGTGTGTGTGTATGTGTGTGTGTTGGTGTGTGTGTGTTGGTGTGTGTGTTTGGTGTGTGTGTGTGTGTGTGTTGGTGTGTGTGTTTGGTGTGTGTGTGTTGGTGTGTGTGTGTTTGGTGTGTGTGTGTGTTGGTGTGTATGTGTGTTGGTGTGTGTGTGTTGGTGTGTGTGTGTGTTTGGTGTGTTATGTTGTATGTGGTGTCAGTTGGGGACAGCCGATGTCCCTGGGTTCCTTTGGTAGCTATTATTCTTATATAAGCCCACCAGTTAGAACCAGATGGAATAGCATGGATGGCAATGGAGTTTGCATGCTCCCCTGTGAACTACAGCACTGAGCTGTATTTCATGCTCAGAAGTGCCAAGGAGAATATTTGAGGTCTTTTCTCATTCAGAAGTCCAGGGAGTTTTTCTACAAGGCTCTCTCCACCACACTTTCATTTTTAGTTTCCCACTGTTGATGCTTTCTTTCCACAAGCTCTCAAAAACTCACCAATCACCTGTTTGCTTAATTGAGGGTTCTGCTTCAGGCACCAGTAAATTTTCATCAAGCATTCCTTAGCATCACTGGGAAAGGAGACACACACTCACACACACACACACACACACACACACATACATACACACACACACACTCTCACACAGACACACTCACACACACTCACACACACTAATATACACACTCATACATACACAGACACACACATTCAGACAAACCTATACAGACACAAAACCACACACACACACACACACACACACACACACACACACACACACACACACTGAGCCAAGAAAAAAAAACTAGTCCTTTATTTGGGTCACTGTCTGTGTTCTTTTGAAGTTTACTTATACATAAAGTATTTAGGAAAGGCTATTGAATTTCAAACTTTTAAAAGAGTTCATCTTAAAATAAGAAAAAGAAGTACATATTATTTTAAAAGCTCTTGAATGACAAATTTTGATTTTAGACATTCCGCCTAGACAGGAATTGATTTTGGAGCTGAGGGTTAGTATAACCCTTCAGGGAAGCTTTGTGCCCACTCTAAGGCTGTAGATTTGTTCTGCGTTCTGACTCTTAGCTGTGTGTTCTCAGCTACCTCTGACCCACCTGTGGGCTGACAGAAGAGCTCAACTTCTATGTCTGGCAGACTGGAGTTATATCAGTGGGCAGAAGAGAAGGTGGTGTCTGTATTTCAGCCATCTCTCTGGAATTAATCACAAAGAAGAAAACTTCTCTCTGAAATCACATTTGTGACATGTTCCCAGGGCTGTTTGACATGGAGGGAGAATGTGTCACCCTGGTTCAGCAAGGCTCTCTATCTGTAACAGACACAGCTCTAGCCCATATCAGCACTACACACTCTGGTCATTTATTAATAATGAGAATCATTGTGATGGGTATCTGGCATATTGTCAGCAGTTAAAATTGTTCTCAGAAGTCATCTGCTGGTTCCTATGTAAAAGAAAATCATCTCATTTTAAGTGGAAGAAAACTAAATGCATTTTGTTCAAACAATATTTTCATTAGCCCCATACACAGGCCACAATATTGTTTAAATTTTAAAAATAGTACCATATTAGTGTGTATATAAAAACCAGAGTGTGGGCGAATGACATGGTTCAACATACAAGTGCAAGTGCAGCCACGCCTAAGCAATGGTTTGAGTTCCATCACACAGAATGGAAGTAGAGATCTGAGTCCCACAGTGTGTCCTCTGACTTCCACACTATGCTATAGCGCACCAGCCCAATACATAAAAAATAAATAAATCCGTGTAACAAAAAAGGAAATTCAGAGTATCATTTTATTAAGTACATACTGCAAGTGTTGTATTTAGGATATTTTTGTGTACTTTTAGCATAAACGAACATATATTTATTTATCTTCGTAGTGAGTTGGCAGTAATGATGATCTTTTAAAAGCCAATAATATATATATATATGTATGTATATAATCATACTTACAAATGCATGTAAAAACAATCAAAAAAGGAACATGAATTTGGAAAAGAATGAGAAGAGATATGTGGAAGAGTTTGAAGAAAGAAAGGGAAAGTAGAAATGAGGTCATTAAATTTAGTCTCAAAAATTAGAAGAAATCATTAACAAAGCATTAAGGAAGCAGAGCAAGACGCACAGAGAGAACACTGACTGCCCATCATTAGACTCCTCATAGACAAACAGCAGAGCTGGAGTGAGTCCCTAGACTCCCTTCTGTTCCACCACACACATATGTTCAAATAGCAAAGAAAATAGATTTTATTTATTGGCATTTCCTTATAGTCTTTAAGTTCTTTCAGCCACAGTCTTCATTAGTGTCTTCTCTCCTCCCGAGTTTCCAATGAGAGCTTTTCTCTGCGCAGCGGCCTCACAGTGCTGCCAATGGAGAGGCTCGGAGCATGAGCCTCCGGTTCCTGAAGCACAGAACTCAGATTCTCCAAAGCGGGTACTAACAGTGAAACATCACGTGTCCATCTTACATGGAATGAGATGAGTTCAGAAAGCCTCAGGAAGTGGCAGTTTAATAAAATGTCAACAAAAATAAAAATGACAAGAAGGGAACTTGGCAATCGCAGAAAGGCCCTATGCACACTGGGAGCTAACGCGAGTCATGTGGAATTTACTGGGTTCCAGGGATAAGTGGAAGCAGAGAGCACGCATGAGTGTGTGTCAAGGACAATGCTGAGAATGGTCGCACAAACGAGAACTAGTGGGAGAGAGGATGGACATCAGGGCCAAGGGCTACAGGGAAAATTGATGACACAAGTGTGACCAGAGGCTGCAGAAGGTAGATACAGGCTAGTTATGTCATCTGCTGAGATTGTAGAAATGACCGTCCCATTACTTCATGAATGGTACAGAGAAAGATCAAAAGTTGTTCATAGGAGGATAATTATAGAAATAACTTCTCCAGCTTAGTAGAGTTTGTAGATTTGATCCAAGAGATGGCAGTGGAAGCAGAATGGAAGAAAGCAAAGAACTTGAGGACATGTGATATAGTAGTGAATAAAACTGGTGAGGGCATGAGAGGAAAAACAACCAAAAGCAACAACAACAACAACAACAACAAACCTGTGCATTTGGGATTATGGATACATGAATTAGGCAGCCACAAAATATTCATAGTTTTTCAAGCTGTTTCAGCGAGGGCCTGGAAAGATGGCTCAGCAGTTAAGAGCACCCAGTCGTCTTTCAGAGGCCCAAGGATGGTTGCTAGCACCCACACTTAGCATCTAAAAACTGACTGTGGCACCAGCTTCTGAGGGTCCCACACTTCTGGTCTCTGTGAGCACCTGCCATGACATGCACGTACCAACACAAAAGCACATAATTAAAAAAATAAATCTTTTAAAATGCTTATTTTATATTTATTCACGACACATAATGTGGATATCTAAATCTGCTTTGTATATTGAAATAGTGGTGTATAAGCTGGGACTGCATTAAGGAAATACAGAAGTCCTCTTTTAAAGACTTTTGGTAAAATTTTTTTTAAAAAGACTCAGAAATATATCAAAGATAATTATTCTGTAAATGAGTCTTTCCAAGCTTCAAGTTCTTATACTGTTCAGAGCAAGTAGCTTCTGGACTGATGATAATGTGTTCACAGATGTCTCTCAATTAAGACTGAAATTTAGCGCTGGAACCTCTAAAATGGAAAATGCTGTTGTCTTTAAAATATATTTTTATATGTGCATTTCCATACTGACAGGTACTTGGGGGAGAATGAAGGGACTAACTTGTAATTTACTGTGTGGGGATCATTTATCTCCGTGAGTAATGAGGGCCTGCAGTCCAGGGTGTGGGTGGGACTGTTCCCCACCACACAATGGTAATGATAGCTCATCAGGTGGTGCAGCGGGATGGCTCTGTGCCTTTGTGGCGCCTAAGCCACAGTGGCACTTTGCTAAAAGGTTAGCATGTATGTGCGGGAGAAGGATGCAGCAGCCATATATTAACCAGAACGCTGTGTGTTAAAATAAGCGCTGGGCATTCCCAGTGGATATTTTAAGAGACTATAAGTGCCTATTATGCGCAAGTGCTTTCAGAGAAACCACTTCCTCCTTGCTTCAGGCACAAGGAGGCTGTGGCGTTCCTGTCCTTAAAAGTGTTTCCCACAAGTATTTCAGGATAATCCTACGAACAGGAACAACGGGAAGCATCCTATATTGTGCTGCTGGCAGTATAAGTGTTTCTATTTTCTTATCACAAAAACTAAGTACACTGCTGTTTACAGATACCAGCCAAAGGGAATTACGGAAAATCGGTTTAACTAATACTTAGGAATAAATGCATATTATAAAATGTTAAAATCTTCTTAAGATGTGTAGGACAGTATACGTCGATGCATTTCTCGTTGGTGCTGTGCACTGACAATTCCCAGTGGTACAAAGCATGCACAGTTTGTAGTCTCATGAAATATTATTTGTAACTCTTGATCCTCTAATATTTTGGATTCAGTAATTACAAACAGGCATGATACACTTACTGATGAAATTTGTGGAAAATCTGTATAAGTCCTGAGGTACTTGGAGGGAAAAGTGCCATTTGGGGTAAAGAGTGAAAGTGTATTCACTTTACTGTATTTAATCCTTCTTTATATATGTACATATTATACATACATGTATGAAACACAATACAGTGGTGTTGTATATGTACATGCATGACTGAATTACTAGATTAATACAACTAACTTGTCCCAGTCTCCCAGATTTATCTTTATTTACTAGAATTGTAAGTGTCATCTACTTGCTAAATCACTTTCAAAGTGCGGATGTCGTTTGCTATAAATAAAAGGTTCTGCAAGAGATCTCTGAGATGTCTCTGCCCGTGTAACTGAATCTGTGCATATGCTGTGATGAACTTTCCCAGGTCCTGAAAATAAGCATGTTGCTCTCTGTTTATGGGCTAGAGATAAGGTAGATAATACAGCACATTTCTTGTCTACGCTTGGTTTATCTAATTTATTACAATTCCCTCCAGGCCAAACAGTGTTGTGTCAAATGGCAGGGTTGCTGTCCTCTAATTCTGAACTGTGTGTACTTATCATACATTCCTCAACCATTCAAGATATAATACTTAGGTCGCCTGTTGTGAACAACTCTACAAAGATTATAGAAGTGGGAACTCAGCTTCAAAAAGCCACAGAGAAGATGCAACGTACAGACTGACAGAGGGTATGAACAAACCTTACAAGTAAGGATCTTAACTCAGTATCAAGAAACCGAAAACTCCAGGTAAGCCTGGACAAAAGACCTCATAGATTTCTTCTAAGAAGATACACACCTGGCCAGAAGATAATAGAAAAAGTCCTCACTGTTGATAACTGTCACTGACTCTCAAATCAACACAACCACAAATATCACTACACACGGGGTAGAAGGGCTGACGTCAAACAGCTGAAACCCTAATGAACGATGCCTGAGGGTTTGGAGCACAAAGGAGAACACTCGCAGGCTGTTGGGATGTGGTTAACACAGCAACATTGACACACAGTAGGGAAGTTTCTAAGGCAAAATTAAAAAGAGAGCCATCTGAGACCCAACATTTCTATTACTGGGTATATTCCAAAATGAAATCAGACTTTAAAAGAGGTATTCATTTTCTAGATGAGTAATTTACCTAAAGCAAACACCTTACATGGTCAGTTGCTGACATGTGTAAGTTATCTTTCTTTTACTGATATGCTGTTACTATGCAACAGGAAAGTTGTGTGTGCACTATATCTTTAGCTATTCTAGACAGAAAAGCTGAAGAGAGCTCAGCACTTCTCATATACCGAGACACCAAGAAGAATGTACTGCTGTATATCCTGAAGACAATATAGGCAAGTAACCTTCCAGACCTCAAGGATGGCCATGTGACTTTCGTGGGTTTGAAGTGAGTCTTTAAATTTTTAATAGAAGAAATTGAGAAAGATTTTTTATTCCAAAAGGAAGAAATGTATATTTAACACGAAGAGAACATTGCAGGTAAGTAGTGATGGATGTATTTTTTCCTTTGTATCTTATAACTTATTCTTTTGAGCATGATGTATATTAAGTCTCCTCCAACTCCTCCCATGTGTCCCCTGCACCCTCCAGACCCCTCAGACCTACAGGGAAAGCCACAGGTAACCAGTCCCTGCTGAGAGAAGAACTCCCAGTTTCCTTCAGGCTCATGCCCACTGTTAGGTCATCCAATCCCAAGTGATCATCCCTGAACACGTGTGTTGGGGGTTGGTGTGGTGCTGTGCATTCAAATGCTGAATTACTGTCCATCAATATCTGCTTGTAGCCCAGATGAGCACATTCTCACATACACTAATTGATGCTGCGGAGACTTTGATTGCCAGTATTCTCTGGCTGGTTAAAGAAAGTTGCTGACAGGCTGTAACTGGACAGAAGAGAGGTAGGTGGAGTTTAGGTTCCTGGGTTTGGGGTTGATGGGAAGCCTGAGACAAGGGAGGAAACAGAAGATAGTGTGTGTGTTGGGGGGGGGAGCCAAAGAGAAGGAAGTCACCGTGGGACAGTGTGGACCATGAGCAGGTGGCCATGAAGGCTGGCCTGATGGACAGAAGGAAAGAGAAGGAAGTTGTGATGAGACAGTGTGGACCATGAGCAGGTGGCCATGAAGGCTGGCCTGATGGACAGAAGGAAAGAGAAGGAAGTTGTGATGAGACAGTGTGGACCATGAGCAGGTGGCCATGAGGGCTGGCCTGATGGAGCAGAAGCATCTCTGACAGGAACAGTGATGACAAGTAACATGAGGTGTATAGCTGTGAATTAACAAAATAGCCTAGAGGGTTGACACCTGCTCAGTTACTGTGTTGTAAAGCTTTTATAAATTGAGAAGTTCTCTGTCTCACTTACTTGGCAAGTAGCTGGGGTAGAGAAGACTTCTGGAGTCTGGTATCTATTCTACAACCACATGTACAAAAGAATAATATTAGATTGACTCAGTAGGGTGCACGAACATGTATGTGTGTTTATGTGTATGTGTATGTGTAACAGAAACAAGGATACAAAAGAGATATCATGAGTTTTATTGATTCAATGTAATAATCACCAGATTATTTTAGACTCAGAATTTTTGCTTGTATTTTCACTATATGTTACATAATAGTTCAAGGTTTTGCCTATTATTTAAGCTTATTTATGTTGTGGTCACATGGGACAGGGAGGCCAATGAAAATTAGATTTCAGTAACATTTGTTGAACAGTAAACAAAACAAACTGAAAGAACAAAGCATAAACATTTTGAATACACTAACAGGTTGTAAAACTTGAAATTGAAATTTTCGAACCTTTAAATAAAAATAAATGTTTGAAATTTTACTTAATTTGACAAAGTAAAGCAGTTGTTGGCAATGAGAGAAGTTGGCACTGACATTATGTCTCTCCAAGAGCAACACATTTCAGAGCATTTGTCATTGTGTCCTTTGCTCATCCCCACAGTGACAGCTTTAAGTCAAACTGTGTCTGCTGTGGCACTGTTCTGTCATATTCATAGAAAAACCAGTCTCCTGAGAGTTTATCCTGTAGTATTGTTCATTGTCTAATAAGACCTAGGGTTTAGGATGAACTTATCTCTGGCTACAAAGAACGCTGTAGCAGTCAAGGAATTTCTTTTCCCTTAGCAAAATATTCATAATGCCATCCATCTTCTGTTGTCGTCTGTCCTAATGCTAAAACCATAGGAGTTAATATTGTCAACTTGGCAGGGTCAAAAATTAACTGGGAGAGCAGCCTCTGATAACATCTGTTGGGATTGTGTGGAATAATTGTGTGGAGTGACTGGTGTTAGAAATCCTCTATTAATGTGTGACAACCTACGGACTGCGGTCTTGAACTAAGTGACGCAGAGGGAGGGAGCTGAACACTGGCACCATTCATCTCTCTCTCTCCTTCCTGCCAATGGATGCTAAATGATGAACTGCCTCAGGTCCCCATGAGCTTGACTGTCCCTCTGTGATGGGCTTTACTCTGAAACTGTCGGAGTAAATAAACCCTCCACAGCAACAGGGAAAATAGATAATACCAGGATCAGGGGTTCCTTCATAGACACTGTTCTGACACCACAGAGAATATCTGCACATACAGATTTGACTAGGACTGTAGGTTAAGAAAGAGGGTATCCACGCTTCAGCAAGGCTTAGATTTAGTGGTGGTGTTTATTATTACACCCCTCATATTGTGCACAACGCCTGATCAGTGCAGTATATTGGTAAGATTTCTCTTACAGAATAACTTCATCCGCTGTAACATTTTGTTCACACTAGACCAGCTCCTTACTGCACGGCCTCAGGTGTGGAACTTAGGACCGTGGTTGCCACTGCCTGAGGGAAGGATAAATTCATGCACTTAAGGAGCGAACACAGCTTCGAGCATCATCAGTCATCTCTCAGTCTGCAGTGGAGCTGCATATGGACAGACTTGTGAGTCTTTGTTGCTATGGACATATGTGGAGAGTAAGAGGCTACAAGGAGAGCTTCACTTGATACTTACATCTCAAGTTACCAGATTCAGCAAAATCCTAGTGTGTGAAAACTTTTGGTTACTTACACGTAAGTAATTAAATATGCATTAATTAGTCAAAAAATCTACCATAGTCTAAAATCCTTTAGGGTACATTTTTAAAAATAAGCATTGTTTTATTTAATTTTTCATATGTTTCATCATATTTCCTTCCTCTAACACATCCCAGGTCCTCTCTCCACCTTCTTAACCAGCTAATTTCTCTGTCTCTCTGTCTCTGTCTCTGTCTTTCTCTCTCTCTTTCTCTCTCCAAAACAAACACAATAAAAATCAAAACAAATGAACAACACCCCAATAAGACAAAATATGTCAAAATAAAGGAAACAAAAGCCCATAAAAAACACCAGCAAGGTCCATAGCATCTGTCCCTGAGTGTGGTTAACATAAGCAATGACCCTCCATTCCACAAAATCGATTTTTTTCTTCACATGATGAGATTTTGTCTGCTTTGAACATTTACAAATTTTAAAAAGGGCCAATCTGTTATCAAATACATTGATTGATAGATTGAATGATTTATTGAGACAGGTTTTACTCAATGCCAAGACTGGCCTAAAACTCAATCCTTTTTCTTCAGCCGCCTGACTGCTAGAATTAGAGACACAGAGCATCATGTAGTAGGCTCAGAAACTTTCTGGGTTACTGTATCAACTCTATCTATCTATCTATCTATCTATCTATCTATCTATCTATCTATCTATCTATCATCTGTCTTCTCCCTGTCTGTCTGTCTGTCTGTTCACTTTAGATCACGATTGTAGCCTCCTCACTCCTCTTCCCTCGTCCCTCTATCCCCCTCCACTACTCCTCAGAAAAGGGAATAACCCCCGGTACATCAAGTCACATCAACTCTCCATCTAAAATTTGTTTTTTATTAACATAACTTTTCCCTCATCTATGATCAGAGAAAGAAAGTAGGAAAAATAGAGGTCATAAAATGCTGAGCATTGTTCTGCACTTGACCTACTTTTTGATTATTCAAGTATGTTAGGAATTTGGATAATTAATAAAAAGGTACGTGATTGCTGGCTAGTCACAATTCTTTTCTTTTCTTTTTTTATGGAAATGGAAGAGAGCTCTGGAAATCACATTGGTCGTGCATCCCAGTGTGGCTGAAAGCAAGATAAATGACTGTGTCAATGTCTTTGACTCCTTGAAATTTATAGAATGCATTGAAATGAGAAGCTGGTTTGTACATTCTAAAAATAATTGTGTATTTAGGTGATACAAAATGATGACTATGATGAAAATCAGCTTTACCTCTGAAAGAAATGTGATCTTATTTTATTCTTATTTAATGTAAAGACTTTGATTTTGTCCTTGATGTTCAAATACTCATGACTGAGCTGCAGAATATTTAGTTCTCTGTTTGGAGCCACATGTGCTCCCTAAAGTAGAAAAATAATAAATATATTTCTGAAACCAAACTCTATCTATTAACTTCATATATAATTTTATATTTAAGATGATTTTAAAATTAAGATATTAAACACCAACATACCACATATATATTAATTTTCATGTGTAAAAAGTTTACAAGTATTTAAACTCAGTTTAGTACTAAAAGGTGACAATCATGCTGTTTCTGTCATATCATTAGATACATGTTTAAAATAGCACTAAAAGGATAGTGAAGATAGAAAAAAATCTCCTAAGTGTTTGCATTATTGGGAATGATGTGGTACATGTTTACATTAGACTTTGATATTTCAAGGAGTTAGTTTGTAGTAAATGAAGTATAAAATAATTCTGTTGAAAGTAATATAGAAAATGAGAGTCTTAAGAAAGAAAGAACAAAAATAATCACAAAGACACAGAGGGAGGAGACTGGTCAGCTGAAAAGTGTGACAATAAAGAGTGACATGGTAAAAAGTTGCAAGAGTAGAGGTGCTAGGAAATACAGCCATGACTAGTCACCAGCAGGTGCCCACATTACCATATGTTCTGTGCTTATCCTGGGTTCTGAGGACATCAGGGATGTGCTGTCCCCTCATAAGTACTAGTGTGATGATTAATTGTGTGTGAACATTAGTGAAATTAATATTACAAGGCTGCATTGTGCCACCACTATGCTGCAAAGTGATAACAGTGGTTTATTGTGACATAGTAATGATTAATTGTGACATAGCAATTTCTTTTTCAGTCTTATGGAAGTCTTTTATTTTTATTTTTATTTTTATTTTTTATTGCCATTCATGATGTTTCCCCTGAACGCCATATTTTCATGTATGTGGCATGCTCTGATCATATTTTCATGTATGTGGCATGCTCTGATCATATTTTCATGTATGTGGCGTGCTCTGATCATATTTTCATGTATGTGGCATGCTCTGATCATATTTTCATGTATGTGGCGTGCTCTGATCATATTTTCATGTATGTGGCGTGCTCTGATCATATTTTCATGTATGTGGCGTGCTCTGATCATATTTTCATGTATGTGGCGTGCTCTGATCATATTTTCATGTATGTGGCGTGCTCTGATCATATTTTCATGTATGTGGCGTGCTCTGATCATATTTTCATGTATGTGGCGTGCTCTGATCATATTTTCATGTATGTGGCGTGCTCTGATCATATTTTCATGTATGTGGCGTGCTCTGATCATATTTTCATGTATGTGGCATGCTCTGATCATATTTTCATGTATGTGGCATGCTCTGATCATATTTTCATGTATGTGGCATGCTCTGATCATATTTTCATGTATGTGGCGTGCTCTGATCATATTTTCATGTATGTGGCGTGCTCTGATCATATTTTCATGTATGTGGCGTGCTCTGATCATATTTTCATGTATGTGGCATGCTCTGATCATATTTTCATGTATGTGGCATGCTCTGATCATATTTTCATGTATGTGGCATGCTCTGATCATATTTTCATGTATGTGGCGTGCTCTGATCATATTTTCATGTATGTGGCGTGCTCTGATCATATTTTCATGTATGTGGCATGCTCTGATCATATTTTCATGTATGTGGCGTGCTCTGATCATATTTTCATGTATGTGGCGTGCTCTGATCATATTTTCATGTATGTGGCGTGCTCTGATCATATTTTCATGTATGTGGCGTGCTCTGATCATATTTTCATGTATGTGGCGTGCTCTGATCATATTTTCATGTATGTGGCGTGCTCTGATCATATTTTCATGTATGTGGCGTGCTCTGATCATATTTTCATGTATGTGGCGTGCTCTGATCATATTTTCATGTATGTGGCATGCTCTGATCATAATTATCCCTGTACTCTCTTCCTTTTTCATTCACATCTCTAGTTTCTTCCTTCCCAGTGTCTGCCTTTAGCTTTTATGTCATATTAATAAAACTGGTTTATTGAATCATATATAATTTTCTACTGTGTCACCGCAATGCTACACTTTGCCCTTACAATGGTGAAAAATAACATAAAATGGCTTAACTGTTTCATCACAATGTTCCGTTTTGCATTCAAAATACTGTGCCATTACATCATAATTGAATTTGTAACAATCTCACAAATAGTTTCAGGTAATCTCAGGCAAGAACTGTGAGGAATTCACAAAAACCTATCAGGGATCAGTGTAGGTAGCAAAAACCCACAGATGGAGATAGATAAAAATGTCAGCACAGCTTCTGTAAGCCTCGGGGCCTCCACACAGGAAGCGCCGTCTGAGAAGTGTGGCTACCCACACACCAGAGACAAAGTAGAAGCTGGCACATAGGGGCTCTCAGACTGAGAATCTACCACAGAAACCAGGTCCAACACATTAATCTCTCCTGGATGGAAGAGCACATGGGTCTACCACGTGAAAGTCATTGAGACTGGCAGGCTTTACTCCATCTGCAGAAGAAGACGGCCATGAGCAGACTAGCGTGCGTTAGGAGCCACGTCTGTCCCAACTATGCAGAAGCACAAACCGATACTGCCATAGTTACTACTTCATTTGACTTCTTTTTCTCATTTTGTTTAATGTTTTGTATTTTAACAGTTTAATTTATTTTAACTCCATGTTGTCTGAACAGCTTTTGTACATGTCCCTTGAGGGACATGCTGAATATCTTACGTATTATTTTGAACACCTTTAATATAAATATTTTTTCTCATTACAACTTTTCTTCTTATTTCTTTTTTCCTTCCCACCTCTTTTAACTTCTTATTTACTAACTATCACAGCTTTATAAAGCTGTGAAATAAATTTATCCCAACAGTACCTACTGTTCCTGTCTATGAAACTTACTTGGTTCACCTCTGACTGTAGATAAGTTGGAACAGCTAGAGACACCAGGAAAATGAAGCAAGCCGTGAGGGGATTGGGAAAGCTCCAGAGAAGGGAATATCAGGACCCATGCACTGTGCAGGGTGGAAAAGACCACAGGGGCGGGAGCTGTCTCTGGAGAGGGAGAAGAGAGGATAGTTCTGAGGGGAAGGGAGGGAGTAAGTGTTAATAACTTTAAATATAATTGAAAAAGCAAAAAACCCCTAAATTTCATTATACACACATATCTGCATATATATATATATATATATATATATAGTAATAATTAAATCAGAAAATGTCAGGAATGTAATACAAGATGGTGGAGAAACAGAGCAATTTGAGGGAGGAGAGCGATATTTAATGTAAATTTTTTAAAAAGTAAGAAGTTCTTTTAATTATCAGAAGGATCTGAGAAGTATATTATAATGATTTTGTTATTAGACTATACCATGTCATTATCAAATGTTATTACATCCTGAAAAAATAAAACTGTAAATGATGTACATCGAGCTTGCTTGTTTTTTCCATATTTAATCTTCAACCTGATGAAGACTTGTGCCTGAAACGTATGAATTATAGCACATGTATAGATCAAGTGCACCTGTCTTGCAAATCTTGTGACAGGAAAACAGAAAAACAAAAAGGAGAAAAAATGTACACGAAATTTGAATAGATGTTGAGGAATAGCAGTCACAGAGGGATTTTGCATTTCAAGAGTTTTCCATCAATAGTATATTAAAAATGTTGAACAATTCAAAATGGTATTGTTAATAACTATTGATCAAGATGGATATAAATTATGGCTATAATGTTTCCCCACGGAAAACACAAACAACCTCTTTGTCTTGGTCCTAAGGCTCCAGAAACAGGAGGACAGTCCTGCACATTCACTCTGGGGAACCAATGACTTTACTAGGCTCATAGGAAGATGAATGCATCCTTACAGGTGGCAGGATAGGAGTTCTTCAAACAGCCCTACTGAGCGATCACATCCAATATACATGATGACACTTTTAAGTGGAGATAGATTACTTTGCCTCCTAGAGGTCTGGAAACAACTTAGATGTCCCACAACCAAAGGATGGATAAAGCAACTGTGGTACATTTACACAATGGAGTACTACTTAGCTATTAAAAACAAGAAAATCTTGAAATTTGCTGGCGAATGGATGGAACTAGAAATGATCATCCTGAGTGAGGTGACCCAGACCCAGAAAGACAGGCATGGCCTATACTCACTTATACGCGGATATTAGCCCAACATACATGTTCTCTGAGAGATTCCACCCAGTGGGCGAATGGGGCAGATGCTGGGACTCACAGCTGGACTCTAGGCAGAGCGCTGAGATTTGTATGGAAGAGTGAGGGGGAGGCGATGGAAGGTCCCAGAGGGTTCAGGAGCCCTGCAGGGATGAAGGCTAGCGAATCAGGACCCAGGAGGAACTGCAGAAACTGTTGTGCCAACAAAGGACAGTGCATACAGAAACCTAGACCCCCTGCTCAAATATCGCCAATGGACAGCGCATTCTCCATGGTTGTGGGGGAGTGGGGACTGCCTCTGACATGAACTCTGGTGGCCCTGATTTGATCACTTCCCCTTGGTGGGGAGGCCAGGAGCACCCACAGGAAGGGGAAGCAGGCTATCCAGATGAGACCTGCTAGGCTGCTGTCATATGGTGGGGCAGGAGGTCCACTTCTGTCAGAGGTCTAGGGGAGGGGAATAAGGAGGAAGAGACAGGGAGGGTAGGAAAAGTGAGGGGATAACAATACTGGTGTAATATGAATAAATTATAATACATTAAAATTTAAAAAGAAAAGAAAAGAAACCTTCTCAACAGTGGGCCTGTAAACAAGCCCCATAGACATCTCCAGGGCTCCAGCTTTTGGTGAGTTCCATGTCGCAGTGGGCTTTTAATAATGCAATTGCCTTAGTTGTCTCTGCTCCCATAGGGAACATTTTACCTATCCTCCTGTAAGAAACCACAGTATGTGTGTTGGTTCACCAAGTCAGACTTTAATGGTAGCATTATTTGGCCTGTTATCATATCCTATCTCTGCTGAACAGACTTTGTTCAGGTATCTCCAGGAATAGTCTCACACAGCAGAGGGTCTCATACTTTGGGACAATCTCAAATAATTTGTTGTTGTTGCCTGGAACTTGGGTTGCAGCGTGTCATCCTGATGTAATAAACATTGTATAAACCATTATTGAGTTTTAATTAAAAGAAGACATTTAAAGTTTCAGTGCAATGTAATAAAGATAAGTGATTTTCTGGTTCTTCTTGGGATGATAGTAATAAAGTCATGTTATTTTGCTTAGGAAGTTTGTCTTCACAAATTGTTAGACTTAAGTACATTAAAAAGCTGTTAAATTTTCAGGGTCAAATACAAATTATTTGGTAACAGCTGCTTTGGTGGATGAATAGTGTCCTTCATTATTTTAGGCAACTTAGAAAAACATCTGTCCATGATTTTTTAAAGTTAAATATATGAAATCAAATTTGTTACTCTGGTTTTGCTTCTATAATATAATTATAACATTTATTCCTTTTTTTTCCCACCTTGCAAACACTCTCATATACAACCTTCAATTCTTATTCAAATTCATGGCCTTGATTTTCATTAATTGCTTAATTGTTATTGCATGCATTATATTATAATATAGAATAACATATATTTAATATTTAATAGCATATATTATACATGTTAATATTTAATATAATATTTAATAACATATATTATACATGTTAAATATATAATTATAAATATAAGACACATGATGGCCTTCTGACCTCACTTTTAAGCACATATGTCTTCTTTCTCACTTTGTCAACCTGCCTCCTGGCTCCCTCCCTAATTGCTCCCATTTTTTCTTCTGTGCCTCTCTTCTTTCCTTTCTGAAATGTCCTCTTTAGCCTTTGTTCTTTTAAATAGCTAGAAACAGAAACTGGATTCAATTTCTCCTATGGCATGCCTTGATTTGTCTCTCTTTGGCTGGATTTTCAAATGCGATGGAGAATGTTGTAAAGGGAATTTATTTTGGAATTCCAGACTCATTTGCATTCATACTGTATTCTGTGTCAAGGATTTAGGAAGGTCAAACATTCTCGTTGATATCATAGAATGTACAGAGGTCACTTTTCTCTTCAGACAAAATTCCTTCATGATATTTATTCATGAACTGGGGAACACTCTCCACAGTAAAGTAATTCATTGCCCAAAATGTCTTTGCTGGAAAATTCAAACAGCCAGATGGTGGTTGTATAGTGCCCTACTATTCAAAATGTGTCAAATGTGTGACAAAAAGAGTTAATATACACATTAAATATAATGCAGTCAATGGCCATATGTCTTTCATGTGAAGATCTGCAAGATAATACGAAGACAGAAAAAATAATAAAGCTTTTCCTACAGACACAGTTCAAGATACATCAAGCTGGGAGCAAATGTACTGCATTTCAAATTTTACTCAGTAATTTTGGACATCAGTCCTATGTATGTTTTTATCTTATATTTTCTGTACCATACACAAACATATTCCTGCATCTTGAAATATAAAAAAATCAGTTATGGTTAATTAATCATTAGTAATAGTCAGTGAAATATTTTATTTCACCTTTCATTAAGTTAAATATTTGTCATTTAGTAGACAGACATAGCAACCAACTAGCTCCTGATGCTGTATTTGTATTTGCCTTTTCTATGGCTAATTTTAAGATGCTCCAGTAGTTAATGTGTTATAGCATTGGGGCTGAAAAACTTTCAAGCCTTAAAATTAAGACATGAAATTAACCGAATTGTTTTCATTCTATGAAAAGTGCATTCTTCTCAAACATTTTAATAGAGAGACAGAGAACATTCTTATTTTAAAATATGATAAAAGCACCTTTAGTTATGTCTGGTTGGGAAAAAAGTTATGAATATAGTCATATACAGTTAAATACAAGAAGAAACATAGGTTACTAACAAATATTATCAAGAAAACGTCCTCTACAAAAGAGAAAAGGCCTGGTCAGTTATGTCTCAGAGATGCAGTGCCAGGCCTTTCTATACCAGACCCAACCACTCCTTTCATGAATGGGCACAGGCTGGCATGGAATTCAATCAATATAACTTACCCTATCCATAGCACATCAAAAGGTAAATTCTGATGATGAAATTTTACTATAAATATCTGTATTTAAGCACAAAATTATGAACACTAATATAAAAAAGCAGTTGTTCATGTAGCACAAACTGAACTTGAGGTATTTTTATTACAGTTTGGCCTCAAAATCATGGCTATGTTTGTGCTTCAGCCGCCACGGAATGTTAAACTACAGGCTGGCGACACCAGCAGACTCAAATGCTACGCACTGTAAAGACGCTGTTAGCAGTCCTGAGGCTAAAATCTGAGAGTTTGGTAGTATCTCTGATAAGAATGCTTGTAGGACAACCGACAGATGAACAGCATTTGAATTTATATTTTAAAATCGTAAAAGCATATAAACTCCATTTTTCAGAATAAAATATAATTGAAAGCCATTTTAAAACTATGGTATAATTTAAAACATCAAAATGAAGATTACTATATATCATGTATAGATTTCTATATATTTAATGCGTTTTAATGAAAACATCATCACTTTCCTGGTTTCTCTGGTCACGTCCTGTTTTATATCGCTTTCCTCCTTCCTTCTCCTTTTAGCATCTCCAATATCCTACTTTTCTAGTAACTCCTGCCCAATGTCCCTCCTACTGCAGAGTTGATAACATATATACATGTATATATAACATATAACATATAACAAGTACAATAACTACAACCTTCCATGTCCATTTTTGGTGTTTGTATGTATATTTCAAGGCTGACCACTTTGTGTTAGAGAACAAAATAGAGAATGGATTCCTGGGAAAGTCTACAGTCTCTTTCTCTAGAGAAAGTTTAACCCCTTCCATCTTAACCGTGTCTATCGATATTGCCGTTGCTAAGGTCTTGTTTCAGTAGCAATTTCTAGGGGGCAGAGTCTAAACAGACTTCCTGGTATTCTGGCTCCTAACTCCCCCACGTCAATTTTCTGGGATGTTCTCTGAACCATGAGTGCACAATCTCTGTTGAAGCTGTATCCACTGGGGTGGAGATCTCTCTGCCTTGAGTGCACTTGTGGTATTCTGTGGTAGTCTCCATTTTCTGTAAAGAAAAGCGTCTTTGCTGTGGGGTGAGAACTGTGGCTATACCTGCGTAATAACAGTGAGTTTTAGGATATAGGTAGGAATTATCCTGGTCTATCAAATTTGCAGTAGTAAGTTCTTCAATAAGATCCATGGCCATACTAGGCCTAGGTTGTTGGCTAGACTTCCAGTACCAGACACAATCTATCTTATGCTAAGCAGGTCTTAAGTCCAATTATGCAGTTATTGGTTACTACTGACATGTGAGGGACATTGTTGTGGCAATCTGCAGCCCCCACTTCTTCCTCAGAGCATCCAGGGTCCACCGCACACCGGGCTGCGAAGGATAAGCCGAGCTGAAACAGCGGGCTAGCAGAATCCTCGTCTGCATGGGAGTGCTGAGGGAGAAAGCCTTCTCCAAGGTGTCTAGGGTGAGAGCTCTTTGGGGCAATAGTAGCCTGGGGTCCATTCCTTCCTCTCAGAGTGCCCAGGTACCGGAGCGCGCAGGCACCAGACCTGACCAGAAGAAACGAAGCCTAGGCAGGACAGAGTGTCCCAGGGTCCCAGCCTGGTGGTGAATGCCCGGAGAGAGAAAGCCTTTTCCTAAACAGGCCTTCAAGTGTTACAGCCTTTTAGCTCAGAGCCCTTTCCGTGAGAGTAACTTGAGAGGATATTCAGTGGAACACGCATGCGTTTTATTCAGGGTGAACAAGGGCTACGTGAACCTGGGGGAGTGGAAAGAGAGTTTTATAGAGGGAGCATATCGTTGGCATAGGCTGAGATTGGAAGGGGGTCCTTATTTGCATGGAGAGGAATTCCAGGTGACTGGAGGCTGAGCGACTGTCTCACAAATTGCGGAGGTAAGGGGTCAAGGCTGTGCTCTGGGGCATGTGGGCGGGCGCAGAGCAGTGAGGAATCCCTCCTCACTTCTGCGGGTCTCAAGCAACCTTGCTCTAGCTCCATTGTGATTTCCCGGTGTCACAGTCCACGTCCCCGACACTATTGAAAATTTTATCTTTCTATTGATGGTCATCGTTACATGCTCATAGACAACTGGATAAGACTGCTGATTTCGTACTTCTTCGGTAGCACGCATTATGCTTTCCAGCACTGCGGTGGAAGCCAGACGCAGGAAGGAGAATTTCAGGTTGGACTAAGTTTGAACCACGCAGGTCATCAGCAATAAATTTTGCCTTCAACCTCTAAGAGGCCAAGAGTAACAGCAACTGCCCTTGGGGCATCACATAGGCAACTAGGAACAAGTACTCAAGAGGTGTCATGTGCATGATGAGGATGCACTCAATTTACTGTTCTCGTGGGGAGTGCTGTCCAAGCAAATAGAATAACTGTTAAAGGGGTGTGTGTGTGTGTGTGTGTGTGTGTGTGTGTGTGTGTGTGTGTGTGTTGAACTTCATATTAGGTAAGTAAGAAATAATATGGTTTCTTGTTGTTGCTTCTTTTCTCTCTGTCTATATTGATCCCAGAAGGAGCCCTGTCCTCATCTTTCAATTCCCCACTTCCTGTTGCCTATGCACTGTTATTCTCCTCTCAACTACCACTGATCATCAATAGTCCTTTGTACTTCCCTGGCTCATGCAGTTGCTCCGTGTTATATACTCACATCTGAAGGCTTGGAGGCAGGGTTCTCAGGAGAGAAGGAAAGTACAGCATTTGACATTCTGGAACCAAGTTACCTGACTCACTTTCTTGCTGGTTTTATGTATCTACTTGCAAATTTTCTTTACTACAGAAAAGTATTCCACTGTGTATGTGTAACAACTATTCTTCATGCATTCATTTGTTGAGGAACATTTCATTTCCATGCCCAGGCTATTGTGGAAAAGGCAGCAAATGAACATGATCGGCAAGTGTACGTGAACTAGGATGCAGTGTTTGGAGCGTACACCAAAGACTGGTAAAGCCGAGTCATACAGCCGATTGGTTGATTCATTGGTTGATGACTGACAGGCTGATTTTGAGGACTTCCCAAGCTGACTTTCTGTGTAGCTGCACCAGTTGGCATCACCACCAACAGCCATTGTTGTCAGTTGTTTTATTGTTTCAGGCATTCTGAGTGGGGTGAAATAAAATCTCAATGTCATTTTGCTTTGCAGTTCCCTAATTGCTAAGGATGATAAGCACCCTTAGAGGTATTTGTTACCCATTTTTAAAATTTTCTTTTGTTGAGATCTCTCTGTTTCAACACCAAGACCAGTTTTTCCCAAGTGGGTCACTTATGAGTTATTTTTATGTACTGACTAGTGACCCTCTGCCTGATGTATAGCTGCAATGATTCTTTCCCATCCTGTGGGCGTCTCCTTCACTTGATTGTTTCTTTGGCCTTTAGTTTTATGAAGTCCCACTTGGAAGTTTTGGCCTTAATTTCTAAGCAAATGAAATCCATGTCTGAACATCTCTCCATAACACATGTATCGTAAAGTACTGTGTGCATTTTCTTCTAATGATGTTAGCCTTTCATGATTAAAACTGAGGTCTATGGCCCACATGAAGGCTGTTTTTGTGCAGGGCAACAGATGCAGGTCCAAGTTTATTCTTCTTCATGGGGACATACACTTTTCCCATTACTATTTGTTAAAGATGTTCTCTTTGTTCCAATGTATGTTGTTTTGCTTTTGTTTTTGTTTGTTTTGCTTTTGTATCTTTGTCAAATATCAGACGGCTACTGGTTCACATGTCATTTTGGGGGGCGTGTGCCTCTAACATGTTGTTTTTATTCCTATAGCTCAATAATGTATCTTGAAATTAGATGCATTCTATTCAGTGTTCAGTTTGCTCAAGATTGCTCTGACTGCCCAGGGTCTACTTCTCATTCCATATAAAATTTAATTTTTTAAAAGATTTATTTATTTAGTATACAACGCCTTTAATCCCAGCACTCAGGAGGCAGAGGCAGGTGGATCTCTGTGAGTTCAAGGCCAGCCTGGTCTACAAAGTGAGTCCAGGACAGCCAAGGCTACACAGAGAAACCCTATCTGGAAAAACCAAAAAAAAAAAAAAAAAAAAAGTTAGGGATACTCAAAAAACATTCTGTGTCTGCTAATTAATTTTTTTCTTATTCCTCTGAAGAGTGTTCTGCATATTTTGACTGTGGTGCATGGATTCTGTAAATTACATTTGTTATAGTGGCCATTTTTGCAGTTTAATCATATTGATCTATAAACGTGGATGTCTTTCTGTTTTTAAATGTCTTTTTATTCACTTTCTTCAGGAGTTTAAACTTTATACTGTAATGGTCTCTATCTCCCTCGTTAGGCTTATTTCAAGTTATTTTATTGCCAGTTGTTAAAGTAGTTGCACATGCCTTTCATCTCAGCATTCTGGAGGCATAGGCAGGAAAATCTCTGAGTTAGAGGCCACTCTGGTCTACAGAATGAGTCCCATGACAGCCAGGGTTACCTTCAGGACACACACACACACACACACACACACACACACACACACACACACAGAGAGAGAGAGAGAGAGAGAGAGAGAGAGAGAGAGAGAGAGAGAGAGAGAGAGAGAGAGAGAGAGAGAGAACAGGAACTCTTACTCTGTGTTTGGTGGTGGTGTACAGAAAGGCTAATTTTTATATGTTGATTGTGTATCCTGCCACTTTGCTAAAATTGCTGAGTGTTTCCGTAAGGTTTTCTGTGGAATTTTGATGAGGTCTTACATAGAATGCCATGTGATATACAAATAGGAATAGTTTAACTTCTTTTTTATTTGCATCCCTTTCCTTTCCTTTTTTCACATCTGTTTAATTAACTAAACAGCCTGATCCCAGCCCTCTCCCTCCATTCCTTTCAGTCCCACCCTCATGCCCCCTCCTCCCATCACCTATCCCCTTCTTTTCAGAGAAGGGAATGTCCCCAGGGCTGTCAACCCACCCTGGCATCTCAAGTCTCAGCAGGACTAAACACATCCTCTTCCACTGAGGCCTGACAAGGCAGCCCAGCTAGGGACAGTGATCCAAAGGCAAGCCACAGAGTCAGATACATCCACTACTCCCATTGTTTGGAGATCTATATGTTGACCAGGCTGTACATCTGATAAAGGTGGTGTAGGTCCAGCCCATGCATGCTTCTTTGGTTGTTGGTTTAGTTTCTGTGAGGCCCCATGGGCCCAGATTAGTTTACTCTTCTTGTGGTGTTCCTGAGCCACTGGCTGCCTTGATCCTTCCCCCTACTCTTCCACAAGACTCTCTGAGCTCAGCCTATTTTTTGCCTGTGGGTCTCTGCATCTCAGAAGACAATTATGGTAGGTTCCTGTCTTGTATTACTGTCTCAGATAGTATTTTCAACACAACATTGAACAGGTGTGGAGCTAGTGTACAGCCTGTCCTTCCTGAGTTTAATGGGATTGCTGTATGTTTTCCTACATTTAGAATGTTGTTTGCTGTGGATTTCTCATACATGATGGTTTTGGGGGGGGGATATAGTTACACAATTTCCCCTTCTTGTCACTCCCTTTAACTCAAGTATATGGCCTCTTTTTATTACTTTTTGTTATGTGCACATCATATATTCCCAAATATAATCTTCTCTTTCTATATAATGTTTCTTGGATATTTGTTTTCAGGACTGACCGTTGGGTACTGGATAAGCAAGCGGTGTGCTCTTCCTTGGAGTGTCAGCATTCTGTGGTTGATTGACGTTCTCGGTCTAGGGTGAGGTCTCCTTCTCCCCACCTGTTGTAGCATCTCTGTTGCCATTACCCTTGATCAGCTCAGCGGCTGATGAGGCTTTATGGGCACAGATCACGACGTTAGTAGGAAACATGGTCTCATTCATAGCAACCTCCCTGATTCTCCAGCTTTGACCATCACTCACCCTCCTCTTCCGCAATGGTCCCTGAGGGGAAAAACCCACAGTCCATCAACATGCACAACTGACGAGCCCAGACCCAAGGGACATATCTGTAAAATACATATTCTTTTAATTTTGAGGTACATTCCTCTCCACTCCTTCTTTCTCCATTGCTTTTGTCATGAAAACATGATGGATTTTCACAAGCTTTTTCTGCTTCTCTTGAAATGATCATGCGATTCATTTATTTATGCCCATTTATATGATCTACTGCATTTCTTTTTTTTTAATACATTTTTATTAATTTATACATATTACATCTCAGTTGTTAGCCCATCCCATGTATCCTCCCATCCCTCCCTTCCTCCCACTTCCCCCCCCTACTCCCCTCCCCTATGTCTGTGTCTGAGGGGGACCTCCTCCCCCTGAATATGCTCATACGGTATCAAGTCTCTCCTTGGTGACCTATTATCTTTCCTCTGAGTGCCACCAGGCATCTCCATCCAAGGGACATGATCAAATATGGGGCACCAGAGTTTGTGTGAGAGTTAGATCTTCTTCTCCACTCAACAGTGGAGAATGTCCATCGGCTAGTCCGGGTAGGGGTTCAAGGTTTTTACTGCCTATTTTTTCCTTGGCTGTTGCCACAGTTTGCGGAGGACCCCAGGGCCCAGACTCGCCTGTAGTTTTCCAGGACCCACTGGATCCTTCCATTTCCTCTTTCTCCCAGGCTTCTCACACCTAAAGTTTCAATAGGATGTCCTCCCCTCTTACCCATTATTCTGGTAGGTACAGTTTTTCATGGGGACGTACACCTTGGGCTAGTGTCTCGATATAAGTGAGTATATACCATTTAGCTCTTTTTGCTTCTGTGTGAACTCACTCATTATGACAATTTCTAGTTCAATCCATTTGTCCACAAATTTTGGAAATTCCTTGTTTTTAATAGCTGAGTAGTATTCCATAGTGTAAATGTACCACAGTTTCTTTATCCATTCTTCTGTTGAGGGACACGTAGGTTGTTTCCAAGTTCTGGCTATTATGAATAAGGCAGCTATGAACATGGTTGAGCATATGTCCCTGTTGTGTGGTAGTACATCCTCTGGGTATATTCCAAGGAGTGGAATAGCTGGGTCTTGAGGAAGCCCTATTCCCATTTTTCTGAGAAAGCACCAGATAGCTTTCCAAAGTGGTTGTACTAGTTTGCATTCCCACCAGCAATGCAGGAGTGTTCCTCTTTCTCCACACCCTCGCCAGCATGAGGTGTCAGTTGAGTTATTGATCTTAGCCATTCTGATGGGTGTAAGATGGAATCTCAGTGTCGTTTTGATTTGCATTTCTCTGATGACTAAGGAGGTCGAGCATTTCTTTAAGTGTTTCTCAGCCATTTGATATTCCTCTGTTGAGAATTCTCTGTTTAGCTCTGCACCCCTTTTCTCTATTGGGTTATTTGGTTTGGTGGTGTTTAATTTCTTAAGTTCTTTATATATTTTGGATATTAGACCTTTGTCAGATGAAGAGTCGGTGATGATCTTTTCCCAGTCTGTAGGCTGTCGCTTTGTTCTCTTGACAGTGTCACCAGCCTTACAGAAGCTTCTCAGCCTCATGAGGTCCCATTTATTAATTGTTGATGTTAAGGCCTGGGCTGTTGGTGTTCTGTTCAGGAAGTTGTCTCCTGTGCCTATGAGTTCCAGACTCTTCCCCACTTTTTCCTCTAACTGGGTTAATGTCTGTGGTTTTAAGTTGAGGTCTTTAATCCACTTGGACTTGAGTTTTGTGCATGGTGACAAATAGGGGTCTAATTGCATTTTTCTACATGTAGACATCCAGTTAGACCAGCACCATTTGTTGAAGATGCTGTCGTTTTTCCATTGAATGGATTTGGCTTCTTTGTCGAAAATCAGGTGAGCAAATGTGTGTGGATTCATCTCTGGGTCTTCAGTTCGATTCCATTGATCCACTAGCCTATTGCTGTGCCAGTACCATGCTGTTTTAATTACTGTTGCTCTATAGTACAACTTGAGATCAGGTATGGAGATTCCTCCAGCGGATCTTTTATTGTAAAGGATTGTTTTTGCTATTCTGGGCTTTTTGTTTCTCCATATGAAGTTGAGAATTGTTCTTTCAATATCTTCAAAATATTTAGTAGGTATTCTGATAGGGATTGCATTGAATCTGTAAATTGCTTTTGGTAAGATGGCCATTTTTACTATGTTGATTCTTCCAATCCACGAACATGGTAGATCCCGCCATCTTCTGATGTCATTTTCAATCTCTTTCTTCAGAGGTTTAAAGTTTTTTTCAAATAAATCCTTCACTTGCTTGGTTAGGGTTATTCCTAGATATTTTATATTGCTTGTGGCTATCGTGAAGGGAGTAATTTTTCTAATTTCTTCCTCTGCCTGTTTGTCATTTGTATATAGGAAAGCTACTGACTTTTTTGAGTTTATTTTGTATCCTGCCAATTTGCTGAAGGTGTTTATCAGCTGTAGGAGTTCTCTGGTGGAATTTTGGGGGTCACTTATATACACTATCATATCATCTGCAAATAGGGATAATTTTACTTCTTCCTTTCCCATTTGGATCCCCTTGATCTCCTTTTGATGTCTTATTGCTCTGGCTAGAACTTCAAGAACTATATTAAAGAGGTATGGGGAAAGTGGGCAGCCTTGTCTGGTCCCTGATTTTAGAGGGATTTCCTTGAGTATCTCTCCATTTAATTTAATGTTGGCTATTGGTTTGCTATATATAGCCTTTATTGTGTTTAGAAAAGTGCCTTGTATTCCCGATCTCTCCAGAACTTTAAACATAAATGGGTGTTGGATTTTGTCAAATGCTTTTTCTGCATCTAAAGAGATGATCATATGGTTTTTCTCTTTCAGTTTGTTTATATGGTGGATTACATTGATGGATTTCCGTATGTTAAACCATCCCTGCATTCCTGGAATGAAGCCTACCTGGTCATGGTGAATGATGTCTTTGATATGCTGTTGTATTCGCTTTGCGTCTACTGCATTTCTTTACTCCTCAAGTAAACAATCTGTGCGTTTCTTAGATAAAGACAACTTGATAATTGTGGATAATCTTCTTGTGTCTGTATTCAGTTTCTATGATTTTATTGATAATGTCTTTATCTATGTTAGTCAGGGATATTGGTCAATAGTGGGTTTGTTTGTTTATTTGTTTTGTGTGTGTGTGTGTGTGAATGTGTGGTGTATGTATGTGTGTGGTATGTGTGTGTGTGTGCTTGTGTGTGTGCGTGTGTGTATGTCCATATCTTTATGTGGTTTGGGTATTAGAGCCTGGCATGACATAAAGCTGGTAGGTGAAGTATTTACTTGGTCTAGGCAAAGATGTCTTCCAAATCAGGGGTTTGGAGCAGGCTTGTGGGTGCAGAGACAGATGAGGGAACACCAACAGCCAAAGGTGGCCTAAGATCAGAGCAGATTTGGAGGTAGTGGGTATGGAGCTGGTCCTGTGGGTGTGCAAAAGTCGGTAGGTGTGAATAAAAAATGGGAAAGCAAAAGAGAGACTTATCAGACAAATGTGGTGAACAAAACTGTTTTGGGCTGTGTGTCTGGGGCTAGGCCTGTGGGTGTGGCCACAGGTGGGAAAGGGCCTAGGAAGCAGAGAAGTACCTCACCAAACCAAGGTGGCTCAAGAACCATCCCTTGGCTTTGAATCTGGAGCTACGCTTGTGAGCGTGCAGATGAGCAGGTGAGGGGAGGGCTAGCAAATGGAAGACACAGTTACCTGGCAAATGTGCCTCATCAGAAAGTGATTTCTTCATATTATACTGACATTACACAATTAAGTGAAAAGACACAGTTTATTGCACACCTTCTGGACATGATATCACTGTCTCTTTCTTGGACTTCCCTCAGGTGTGGTTATCTTCACAAGATAGGCAACATGGTTACCTGGATCAGGGATGGCCTGATGAGCCTCTTTGAAGAACTATTGACTTTAAACTGTTCTTGGGAAGGTGGTTTCATTTTCTGCTGATGAGTCTCCCTTGTTCACAGAGGCTCCTGCTATGCTCAGGCAATAGCCACTAACTAAAGTGACTGGGTTATACACATAAAGATGACATGGGAGTAGGAAGGGGACTTGTTGGAAGAGGAAGGAGAAAAACAGAGAGGAACAAGGTGCAAACATGTTTAAAAGTCATTATATTAAAAATGCAAAACTATCAAAAACTACAAAACTTTAAATTTTAAGAATACATTTTAAAATATGGAAAGGAGAATTTTTATTGAATTCTTTATATTAACAAACTTTATCTTATGTGTTCCCTTTGGGGTGCATTTATTTTTCTTCCTCAACTGTAACTGTGTCTAATATATGAGAGATTATTTCATGAGTTGAATGGGAATGAAAAAAGCAAGGTATATTTAGGAATCTAAGACATCAGGCCTAAGAGGTACAGTTTATTAACATCTTGGTATAGTAATGACCAAGGTCTACCCACGGAATGATTTATTCTTACCAATTTGGCACAGCTTTTGAGATTAAAATATCTACCCAAAGGGCCAAGGAGGTGGAGCATACAGTAATGTATCTACTGATTTCATCTCCTCAAACCACTGAAACAGCCCTTTAAGTGGTGCGTCCCTTTTAGCTCGGAACTCACCCAGTGATACAACAGCTCCCAGACGATACTCCGTGAAACAACGTGTGCCCGGAGTGTACAAGGGCTCTATGCATCTTGGGGAGTGGGAAGAGGTTTTCAGGCTGGGTGCCTATCACTGGCCAGGCCTGAGGTGCTGTGGATACTTTATTTGCATGGAGAGGAATTCCATGTGCTAGGATACTAGAGACTCCCTCAAGGATTGTGAGGGTGGCACAGAACAGGGATGGAGCGATCCTTACTCCATGCAGTCTCAAGACTGAGATTTTCAAGGCTGGGATACTTGTCCATGCTGGTTTCCTGGCAGAACAGTCTGTGTGCTCCACATTTTTTCTCTGTCTCTCTGTCTCTGTTCCTGACCTCCTCTCATCAGATTTTCCTCCTTCATTCAACTAACACTGTTCCCATGCTCAACAGTTTTTTCTTCATTTATACTTTTGGTGCACAGATACAATGTTTAATTTTCATATCTGTATGTAACTACTGACATATACATTTCCTAGTTTCCGAAATATAGGGAAATAATAGAGCTAGTGATCTTTATTTGCATATTGACTCTCTTAAATATTTTTAAATGAAAATATGATTAACTTCTCTGAAATAAGTTGTCAAATGTAATGCCAAAATAACATTAGAATAAACACATATACTGGGAAGGACATTATATTTACCTCAAGGCCCAAATTAAGAGTTAATGTGCTTGGTTATCAATTACACTGTATTCTAACACAAACACAAATGCTAAAATGGTATATTTTTGGTGGAGCTATTGACAGTCTTGTTCTTATAATTAATTAAAATCTTTCCATATGTTGTAGCAACGGGAGATGCCACCATAAATGATGTCAAGATAATCATGGTGCTCACACACTTGTCTGTTCATCACTAAGAAAATAAACTAATTAATAAAAGCTTCCACTCCTTATGGAATTATGCTGATTTCTTTCTTTTTGGTCTCTTAACCAAAGCAGCCCTTTACCCACTTTGGGCATTTACCAGGGCGTTGGTGCTTCATCTAATGGGCAGCACATTGTTTTCATGACAGCTTAATGTTTCCTAGGTATACAAGAAACCATTCCTCCAAGCTGCTCTGCTGTCTATCCTGCAGTTCTCAGGATTCAGATCCAAGGGTGACCATAACAGTGGGTGTGCTTGCATTTCCTGTGAAATTCTTCTTACAAAGGAAGCTGAAAACAGCCCACATGTTTTCCTACTGGGCTGGCCCAAAGATGGGACAGGAGAAAAGCAGAATTGTGCTTGTATTCCTAAGCAGCTTGTATTATCTGTTTGTTTGTTTGCTTGTTTGCTCGTTTGTTTGAGACAAGGTTTCTCATGTAGTCCTGGGTGCCCTGGACTTGCTATGTAGACCAGGCTGTCCTCGAGCACACAGAGATCCACCTGCCTCAGTTTGTATTGAAGTTGAGTTCTGGATATTTTTAGGAGATCTTAGCTATGAGACCTTAATGCTCCCACCTTTCAGAAAGAAAATTCTTAAAGCCTGTACCAAAGGCTGGAATTATAATCCTAGGAACTATAATTAATTACAGGAAGTGGCTGGGTTCTTTCAAGATTAGAATTCAAATGTAGGATTATTCTTCACACAATATATATATATATATATATATATATATATATATATTATAATATGAGTTATTTCACCCATAAAACTCAATTATAATACAAGCTTTACTTCCAATGCTTTGAAAGTGCTATCAAGCTGTTTAGGAAAAATAAGTTATACAAATTAAATGTTAGTAGATTAAGTCATGGTCATGTCAAATGCTAGTCTACTTTTAACACAAGAATATACATCTTAGGTACATAAGATAGATATGACTCTATAGAAAGACAAGGTCTTCAAAAACCCCAGAGACATGAAAAATATGGAGTTTAAAAATATGTTTATTACTTTAAAGATTCATTAACAATGAGACAGATTAATTCCTGGCAACACCCAGCCTACCTCAAAGAAGATGATGAGCATCAAAGAACCTCCTTATGGAGATGAATTCAAATGTGGCAAACAAGCCATGGGACAAAAGGTTCTCATTTCTATCACAGAGAGAATTCTGCCTAAAAAAGGGCTTGGATGCAGGCAGAGTCAATGGCCAAACTCTGCCAAGACAGGATAAGCAAGTCTTCCATAGTTCCTGCCTCACAAATATGTCTGTCAGATATATTGTGTGACAAGGCCGAAGATGATGCTCCAATGTTATAGACAGTTTTGGGTGACTATTCAGTCAGAAGACTGACTGTGTCATCTTTTCATTAAGGCTACTTTTCAAATCAAGCTCTTTTGTTTGTCAAGGTCCCCCATGGCCTCTGTCTTGATGTACAAAGATTCTGATGAAAGAAAGCCATGCTCAAGAAGGAACATGATCGTTATCAGGTGATGCTCCTGTGTTTTTTGTTACTAAAGTCGCATGCACCTGTAAGTTCAGAGACAGCATGTAATTGATTTTTCATTAAAAAATCAATACAGCATGTATTACCACATGGGCCATGTGAAAAACTTAGTATCACTTGATACTTATTCACTTGATCATAGCCTCTCAGGATTTCATATTCATTCTCATGAAAGTGACAAAGATCTTTTTAGGTATCCATGGAGTATTGCAAACCATGTATATGCTGTAATTATTGTGTAATTGCTATTCTTCGAAGAGAACAATTAGTCTGTCAGAAGTTTTTACTGCCCCCACCTCCAGTGTGGCTATGACAAGAGAAATAGAGAAGGCGATCTCTGTACTTAGCACCTTGTTATGTGTTTAATGAGATATATTCAATGCCTATAAAATATTTTAATAGATACAAGATAAGTTATAATTAAGTGCTAACATCTTTATGAGTCATATCTTGGCTGCAGATTTGGAGAATAGGAGATCTTTGTAAGACAAAACTATAAAGTAGGAATTCAATAGAAAAATAGGAAATCTCTGCACTTTGACACAAGAGGAGAATTTGAGGGAGTATTAATAATTGTGATTATTTGAGCAGTTAGAAATATCTGAATTTAGGGAGGGTATTTTAAGTATATCCAGATTTTTTCAGGAAGCTTGGCTAATTCCTTTATCCAGAAAAGGGATGAAGAGATGAGAAATGAAGTAGCCATGGCCTCACGTGTGTAAGATCAGAGCTATGTAGGAATATGGAGCTTTGCCCTGGAGCTCTTGAATTCTTAGTGAAAACTGTGGGGGACATAGGACTTGGCTAGCATGTGCTGAGAGCCCAGCTAGCTTCTTCCTTTTTTTTTTTTTTTTTTTTTTACTTCTTTTATGAATTTATTCTTGTTACCTCTCAGTGGTTATCCCATCCCTTGTATCCTCCCATTCTTCCCTCTCTCCCTTTTTCCCCTTATTCCCTCCCCTATGACTGTTCCTGAGGGGGATTACCTCCCCCTGTTTATGCTCATAGGGTATCAAGTCTCTTCTTGGTAACCTGCTGTCCTTCCTCTGAGTGCCACCAGGTCTCCCCCTCCAGGGGACATGGTCAAATGTGAGGCACCAGAGTAAGTGAGAAAGTCATATCCCACTCTCCACTCAACTGTGGAGAGTGTTCTGTCCATTGTTTAGATCTGGGTAGGGGTTTAAGGTTTACTGCCTGTATTGTCCTTGGCTGGTGCCTTTGTTTGAGCGGGACCCCTGGGCCCAAATCTGCCTATCATAATGTTCTACTTGTAGGTTTCTAGGACCCTCTGGATCCTTCTACTTTTCTATTCTCCCATGCTTCTCTCATTTAGAGTCCCAATAGGATGTCCTTCCCTCTGTCCCAGTTTCCTGGTAAGTGAAGGCTTTCGTGGGACATGCCCCTTGGGCTAGTATGCATTTATAAGTGAGTATATACCATTTGAGTCTTTCTGCTTCTGGGTTAACTCACTCATTATGATCATTTCTAGCTCAATCCATTTATCCACAAATTTCGGGAATTCCCTGTTTTTAATAGCTGAATAGTATTCAATAGTGTATATGTACCACAGTTTCTTTATCCATTCTTCTACTGATGGACACTTAGGCTGTTTCCATGTTCTGGCTATTATGAATAAGGCTGCTATGAACATGGTTGAGCAAATTTTCTTGTTGTGTGCTGGAGCATCTTCTGGGTAGATTCCAAGGAGTGGAATAGCTGGGTCTTGAGGAAGCCCTATTCCCATTTTTCTGAGATAGCACCAGATAGATTTCCAAAGTGGCTGTACTAGTTTGCTATTTCTGTTGTTGTTGAATTGCAGCCTAAGCCCACAGTAGAGTGGAGAGTGGGATATTACTTTCTCACGTACTCTGGTGCCTCACATTTGACCATGTTCCCTTGAGGGGGAGACCTGGTGCCACTCAGAGGAAGGACAGCAGGGTACCAAGAAGAGACTTAATACCCTATGAACATATACAGGGGGAGGTAATCCCCTTCACGAACAGTCATAGGGGAGGGGAATAAGGGGAAAATGGGAGGGAGGGAAGAATGGGAGGATACAAGGGATGGGATAACCATTGAGATGTAACAAGAATAAATTAATAAAGGAAAAATAAAAGATAGGCTGTCACATGGTAAAGACTGGCCTCAAACCCACTAAGTAGCCGAGTATGGCCTTTAACTCCTGATCCTCCTGCATTTGTAACCCATGGACTGAGATTACAGCCTGAATCATCGTGTGCGGTCGCAACAAGCCATACACACACACACCCCACACACAGAGACACACACACACACCACACACAGAGACACACACACACACCACACACAGAGACACACACACACACCACACACAGAGACACACACACACCCCACACATAGAGACACACACACACCCCACACATAGAGACACACACACACCCCACACACAGAGACACACACACACCCCACACACAGAGACACATACACACCCCACACACAGAGACACACACACACCCCACACACAGAGACACACACACACCCCACACATAGAGACACACACACCCCACACATAGAGACACATACACACCCCACACACAGAGACACACACACACCCCACACACAGAGACACACACACACCCCACACATAGAGACACACACACACCCCACACACAGAGAGACACACACACCCCACACACAGACACAGACACACCATACACACACACCACACACATACACCACACACACAGATACACACAGACACACACACCACACACAGACACACTACACATACACACACACCACAAACACACACCCCACACACAGACACACAGACACACACACACACACAAAAACACACAGACACATACACACAGACACAGACACACAGACACACACACACACCACAGACACACAGACACACACACACAAAAGCACACATACATACACACATTTGTCCATATATATTGCTCATATTTTATGAATAACTTATTAAAATACTACTTACTAAATATACTTATTATTTCCTGATGGGAGCTGTTCTTTATTTTGTTTGAGACAGGGTCTTTGTTTACAGCTCAGACCTGAAATACAGACACTTCTGCCTTAGCCTTCTGAGTGCCAGTCTTGATTGCATGCATCAACACATCCATCCGACATAGTCCTTTTCTTTTCTTGTTTATGTACACAATAGAAGCTTTTGTTTAGCTACGTGGAATTTTAATGAAATTTGCATTACTAAAATATTTCTGTCCAACAAAATAAATAACAAATGCACCATAATTCCATTCAGTTATACGTCTTAATGTAATTATAATTATATCAGTTTGGTTACAATACAAGGCCAGTTTTGATATGTGTAATTTTCAAATATGCACTGAGCCATATATGATATTGTAAAATAACCATAGGATCACTTAACGAAAGATATGTGCAATATCACAAATCACATAAATGTGAATGTTTACTTGAATACTAGACACCATTAAAATACTTAGACGGGCCCCTTGATCAAATTATAACCAAGGTACTTGAGAGGATATCAGAGGAATAAAAAATACATGCAAGGTTAAAAACTAAGTTGTCCACAGAAATATGTAAATAGGAGAACAGTGAAATTGTCCTTCCTATTTTTCAGCAGGGAAATATAGCAACTGCTGCAGTCATTGAGGAGCAGCCCCCCAGCATGTGGTCGGATACATACATTGGAGGTGATGCGACCTGGCGGTCTTAACCCAGGTGACCTTCTTGGGAAGCACCCACAGAGGCCTCCGGGTGCGCAGCTGTAAGAGGCTCATGTTAGTGTTGGAAGTGTGTCACTAAAGATATGTGAGACGCCCATTGCAGAGGACTAGGCAGAGCTCAGATGATGTTTTGGTTGTAAAGTCAGCAGGCATGGGGTTTAAAGAGTACCAAGAGGATGCAAATAAGCAAAATTTAGTCTAACACACAGAACAGAAATATTCTTCAAATATATATATATATATATATATATATATATTTAAAGTGAAGCCTATGAGAATGTATACAAAAAAGAGTAGATGCTGAATTTGAGGGGAAATGTAGTTTTCTTTTTCCTGTTTTTAAAGAACTCCTTAATTTCTATAATTTACTACAACAAACTTTTGTTTTTTTATTCACATTGCAGTGTAATGAACATTTTCATGGGCAGGCAGCCCTCAGGGTGATTCACAGCTTCCTAATACTTGTAATAAATGACTCATGAGGTCATCTGTGAGTCATCTCCATTCCAAGAGCTGGAAAGGGAGGCTACTGGGGTATTTGAATGTGTCAAGCATGGAAAATGACTTGCTGACTGTGTGCCCACCTACTGGTTAGTCTCCGTGTGGGTTATTAGCAGGTAAGACAAGAACCTGATGCCACACTGTGCAATCAGCAAGAAAGGGATGAGATAAGTAAACATGGAGTCAGGGCTGTCTCTGCATGTTGGATGCTGAGGAGACTGGAATTAAGAGGTTGAACCAGTGCAGCTGTCTGCACTGAAGCACATGTGCACCTGCTTAAGCAGAGGAGCACAGGAAACTTTATGACACAGTGTCATTGCTGACGAAGTAAACTACCAACATATATAACACTGCTCCAGTCCATGAAAACGTCAGCTCACTCTGTATGTTTTAAAATGATATAAACATTATAGTCACAAGTTATTCTAAATATGTTGATAAAACTCTCATGAAATTTAAATATGAGTTAGAATAGCTGACTAATTACAAAGTAGTTAAGATTACAAGTTGGAATGGAACAACAGCTATCTCTTCTTCTTCTTCTTCTTCTTCTTCTTCTTCTTCTTCTTCTTCTTCTTCTTCTTCTTCTTTTTTCTTACATTTACTAGTTGGGAAACTTTTTAAAGGGGAAGATGGGTATTAGAAAAAAACCCACCGTGATCCTATCAGAACATTAAGTTTGATAGTTACATGATATTAGGATCCATATGTTCCAATCTCAGTTTCACATCCTTGAGGTACAGGCAAATCATCCTTAGATGCGTTTCTGAGCCGTGGAGAATCCATGGCCTTGAGTACCTACTGCAAGACTCCAGTGATCAGAACGGATTACAAAGCAAATACTGACTGAGGGACAAAAAAAGAATGTAGTATTTTATCCAAGACAAAGCAAGTGATATTTGGGATTCTTAAAAAAAATCAATGGAAAAAAAATCTAAATAATATGTTGGGCATGGGAGCACAGGCCTGTCATCTCAGCCAAGGAGGATGAGACAGGAAAATCCCCAAGGCTCAATGACTGGGGAGCCTTGTGTAAATGCTAAGTTCCAGGTTTCATGAGAGACCCTGTCTCAACAAAGCCCCATCGATGATACCTTAGGTCATCTGTCCTCCTGCCTGCGCATGCCTATGAGCAGAAAATGCAACTTCAGAACATGTGGAGGAAGGAAGTTTCAATTTTGTGAAGCATCTCCTGAATTTTTTCCATTTTTCTTGATTGTGATTTAGTGATTTGGAGTACATGATTTTCTCCCAGTGACAAACACAGGGATTTGTGCCTTATGGAATTGACACAATGCCTGTGCCTGTTCTAGTTAGTTTTTGGTAACTTGACACAAGGTGTTCACTGAGTAGAGGACAGCCCAACTGAGAAAATGCCCAATCTGTGCATGGTGTCTGAGACAGTAAGCCAACCAAGCCCTGGGAAGCAAGTCAGCAAGCAGTGTTCCCCTTACACTCTTCCTCCAGGTTTTCATTAAGTCCCTACCTTGGAACCCTTTAATGATGGGCTGTGACCTTTAGACCAAAGAAAACTTTATTTTCTCCCCAAGTTGCTTTTGATCATGATATTTTATCACAGCAATAGAATGGAAACTAAGACAATGTATTTCCAGGTAGTTTTCTCTAGATCCTCAAATTTGGACTTTAAAATTTCTCTACACAAGGCTTATACAGAACATTTGGAGTAGCCTCACAGGTAGTCACAGCTGAAGATGAGAATCAGATGAGATTTTCAATTAACGGAATCTCAGAACATAGCTGAAGTACTTGGGATATCAACCAAGTCAGAGAGGTGGGTCCAGGGTTTCCTTCTGTTGTTTCTATATTAAGGGTTAAGATCCTTTCCTTACAACCTTCATAGACTAATCAATCAGCCAGACCCACTGTGTATAACAGTGCATGCCTCAAGGGGTGTTGTTGATTGTCCTGTGTTTGCTTCTGTAACTTTAGGATTTTTAGTAAATTACTCCTTTCAACAACACTTGTGTGACAGAAATGAAGATTGAAGTGCACAGAGGATTTTATTAAATTGTTTCTCTTAATTTTGCCAGGTTTTCATTTCACTGTACTATATCCTACACTTAAATGATAGCTGTTAGCATTGTATTTTAAATAGTTCACTTTTAGATGGCCCAAGGAGGGATTCTAACCAACCCTACACACTAGTTCAGGTCACATCTGCTGAGGGAGGAAGACACAAGTCCCAGCTTGTGACCCTGCCTTGGTGTCCGGCACTGTGAGCTCCTGCAATGCGTACATCTTACCTGTGTCTAGAAACACAGAGCAATGAGTCACACATACCACATGGTATTTTGGCAGCTGAACATTCATTCTAATGAGCACTCTGGTAAAATCTGTTACATTGCTTAGTGTAGAGAAGCGATCTGCATTCATGTTTAATTTCTTGAAAATGTACACAAATTGAGATGAGTAGCTACCCTTGCAGAGCAGCATGGATTGGCTACTTGGTGGGACGGTTCACATTGCTACTGGAGTTCATTTGTCAAATCCTGGAATTCTGAGGACTTTCCTGTGGTGTGATGTATTCCATAGTATGCCAGAAAGTGGTTATATGTCTGTGGCATTTTAATATCGTTGTCTATTTTTATTATGTTATTGGAATGTACCTATGTATTTAATGTCATTATGGTATTGAAACATATCTGAATTTTAGTTCACCAAGAATATATCTGTAGATAGTATGTTTTAGGAAGGGCTTTCATAAGTATGTGAGAAATGCTTATAAACAATAGAAGAACAGGCAAATTCCATAGGCATGCTGACATATACATGTGCAGGATCCCAGAAACAGAATTTAATTTTCCTCAAACTAGATAAAAGCTCAGATGGCACAGACCAGACCAACCAGGAGGACATACTTTTATGTCGATGATTTCAGGACCGAGAATTCCTCACATGTGGCAGACCCCTTGGCAGATGGCAGAAGTACCCAGACGGCCCAGCCTCACGGGCATTGTGGTGACGGAGCTTAATCTGGTATCACAAAAAATACACTTGACGTGGTGTTAGGAAAACGGAAATCAGTTACAATACATGCAGCCAGTAAGGCAGCGGCGCTGTAGTAAGTGACTACTTAAACCACACTGAAAGCAAGTCAGTAACCGGCCCCCTTCCCCAGTGTCAACGACTGGAGATCACTGCATTGCCAGAGTCTTGGCTTACTCCGGCAATATTTAAAAGCTAGGTAAAACACAAGATCTCTTCTCAATAGAGTAGATTTTCTCCACTGTGGACAATGTCATAGATGATGGCAAAACTAGAGTTATGAGAAGGGTTTAATATTGGTGAGTTGAATTATTTGGGTAATCTGGAAAAAAAACCCCTGCTTTTATTTATTTTTTAATTTAAATTTAGTTTCACATTTTTATTCGCTTTACATTCCAATCAAAGGCCCCTCCCTCTTTTTCTCTTGGTCCCATTCTCCCTCCATCCCTTCCTCCCCGCCCCCGTGCCCCTCCACTAGCCCTCAGAGATCTGGAGCCCTTCTCCCCTCCCAACTGACCCCAGCCCATCAAGTCTCCTCAGGACTGCCTGCATCCTCTTCCTCTGTGGCCTGGTAAGGAACCCAAGGGTGGCGGGGGGGGGGGGGGGGAGGGGGAGTGAGCAAAGAGCAGGCAGCAGAGTCCACGGCGGGGGACAGCCCCTGCTCCTCATACTAGGGACCCCTATGGAGAGTGAGCTGTCCATTGGCTGCATCCAAGTGGGGGCCTAGGTCCTCTCCGTGAACCTTGTTGGGTGCATCAGTCTCTTCCGGTCCCTCTGGGCCCTCGGTCGGTCTTCTTGTGGAGCTCCTGTCCTCTCTGGGTCCTTCTCTGACACCACTCTTCCACAGCACTCCCTGCGCTCTGGCCAAAGTTTTGCTGTGAGACTCAGCTTCCTCTTTCATCCCTGCTGGGTGGAGTCATTCGGAGGAAAGCTATGGTAAAAACTGCTTTTAAGTCGATGTGAAAAGCATACTGAAAACAAGTCTCAATTTAAGAAGTGCTTGGGGTTTGCGATGGCTGTCTTCATACATACTTTCTAGAGCGTGGTGGCAGCTTTAATACTATAATAAATTATTTTATTCATCATTTTTCAGACATTACTAAATCCTCTTACATACTCATGTAGCATAATTTAGACATCACTTCATACAGCTTCTGCAAAGGAAAAACAAAAGGAAACACACTGCCATCATTGTGTGTGGGAAATAATTTTCTGCATCTGAACTTTTGTGTGGGTGATAAGTGCATTCATCCTTTGAACAACCTGCATATTCAAATTAAGAGTCATGGTGCTGATTAACATTTAAATGAAAGTAATTATCCTTTTCTAAATTTAATTTTAATTTTTTTGGTGATGCCCGAGGACTGTGTTTACTTCATTTCTACAATGTCCTCTCCTTGTCCAGCTTTCCTCATGCACTCCATCTCTTTTCGAATTCACGACCTCTTCTTCGACTGTCATTCCTTTATAGACATGACCTGCTGGGGCAACTTACTATGTGTATGTATTTAGAACTGATCATTGGGGACTTAAGCTATCAAGGAGCTGATCCCTGAAAAAAAAAACCTGATTCCCTGTTGTCTCGGTAGTCAGTCACTGGTTGCCTGCAGCTGTTCATCTTGTGGTGGAGCCCTGTGACTACTTTCCTGCCCACACTGGAACGCCAACTGTTGTTAATAATACTCAGGTCTTGGTTAGGGACCGCACTGTTGAGATTTCACTGGTGTAGTTTCACTGTGGTGTATAGTGGACACTGTCTGGCAGCAGGTATTCTGGTCCTTGGGCTTTTATAATCCATTTTCTCCCTCTTCTGTATTTTTTCTCTAAGCCTTAGGTATACAGGTTGTGATGGAGATTTCTTACTTTATTAACTGGGTCAGGCTCTCTACGATCACTTATTATGTGAATTTTGCCAGGTGTGAATCTTTGTAATAGCCAAAATTTTTCTCTGATGAGAAGGGAAATCATTATTTATCTTTAGGTTCAAAAATAAATACTTAGAATAAAGTTAAAAATGTAATGGTTTAGGACAATGACATTTGTAATTATCTTCTAGCGTCTACACATTTTCCCACTACTGGGAGGTGGCTAGGCTTTTGGTACCAGGATGAATTCTCTTGCTTTGGGTAGCACGTAAGCCCAATGAGACAACTGCTGGTTACCCAGGTCCCCCACATAAAAATGCCACTATTGTAACATTAGCATATCCTGCAGGGCCAGGATTTCTGTGCTTTGTAGGCCCTACAGGTGGGTAGGATTATTGATTGCTTTTCTTCCTTGGCAGCTTGCAATAAATGCAATTACTGTTGGAACTAATCTTTAGCTAGCCTAGGCTATTTTTTTACCTCAGTTATTCCAAGTCCTGTACCTGGAATGTGTAGTATAGTCAGTATACACACACCAAAGTACATATGTATTATAATTATGGTTAAAGGTGATGTTTCCTTACAGCTTTTTCAAACACTTAGTGTTACTTATAACCCCCTTCCCGTCTCGGTATCACCATCTCTCTCCTTCACCAATTTTCCTTATAGCTGAACAGAGTTTCATTGTTTATTTGTACATTTGCATTATCTATTTTTAGTAGAATGATAGCGCATTTGTTCCTATCTCCTAGTTATTACTGTGAGAGTAAAGATGAACATACTGAGGATGTATCTCTGCAGTAGGATGCTGAGTCTTTAGGGTGGGCATGAAGGAATGGTGGAGCTGAGGAACTTGGTAAATCTGCACTAAGGTTCTGACAGTTCTCCACACTGAGTTCCATATTGGCTGCATCAGTTTACACAGCGAATGAGACTGCGTCCTGGTCTGCTTTTGTGATCAACTGTTTTGATCTTAGCCATTCTGACAAGGGATGGTGGAATCTCCACGATTACCAAAGATGCTCAATTCCTGTAAAGCTAGTTCTTCACCATTTTTAGGTCTTCTATTGATAACACTCTATCCATTTCTGTAGCATTTGGAGTGTGAGGTGGTAGATCATTTGTTTATTTGTTCTTTCTTATTTTTTGTCTTTTGAGTTATTCATATGTCCTAGATAACAAATGATTGTTGGAGGTATAGCTGGCAAAGACTCTCTTCCACATACCATGCTTCCACAAGAACTAGGTTGTTTTCTTTTTTGTTTCATTTTTTATTATTACAATTTATTCATATTACATCCCAATTGTTATTCCCTCACTTGCATCTTCCCGTTCGTTCGCACTCCCCCTCTCTCTTTCACCCTATTCCCCTCCCCTTGACTACTGTCAGAGGACTTGTTAATTGTTAACCTTAGCTCCTTCCTAAGCAAACACAGTCATGTTCAGGACGTCCTATTCTGCATCTGTGCCTTGTTGAGCGCACAGCCTCTGCTTCCTTGTAGCTGCTTCATGGTGGCATGGTTCACACTCAATTCTGATCCATTTGGAGTTGACTGTTGTATTGGGTGATAGATATGGGTCTAATTTCATTATTCTGTACATGGGAAATTCAGTTTTTCTAACACTGTTTGTTGAAATTACCCATTACACAGAGATGTGACTCCATAACAACAAAAGTCTTTTATATCTACTTTTGCATTTCTCTCTCTCTCTCTCTCTCTCTCTCTCTCTCTCTCTCTCTCTCTCTCTGTGTGTGTGTGTGTGTGTGTATAAAATGCAAACATATAGCAATGTCAATATAGTAATGAAGTCCTTTCCCTAAAAATAGGCAATGCAAATCTTGTAAGATTTATAAATAAGATTGATATGAAAATCAAGGAACTGTCACTGTTCCACAGAGATAAGTAGAAGTAATGCTTAATAAGTGTTTCTTCCTCTCCCTCCTCCACTCTATCTCCTAATTATTTGAGGAAGTGTCATTCTAGCCCACATTGGCTTGGAACAACTGGCAGACTTCGTGCCTCAGTCTCTTAGATGGTGACTTTATAGATGTGAAATACCATGCCCGGGTTTGGGTTCTGTGCCTGCAATCTAACCACACTGACTGGGCTTGTTGCTCCGGCATCTTCCTAATCACATCCTTCACAGTGAGGCAGCTTGAAGCACAGGGTGGCTGCACACTGTGGTAGAGACAACAGCCTTTGGAGCGTCAGTTGTCCCCAGCACCGTTTTCAGTGTGATGCGCCTTTCTGATTGTCTATACTTACCATTGCTCTGGCCATGAGATAATGCTTTTTTTTTATAAGACCCAACAGCTAACCTGACATTTAGAAATGTTACGTAAATTAAAGCTTCCCAAAATATGAAAAAGAAGAGTCTATGAGACTTTGTTTTAATTTTTACAATATTAGCCAACTAGATCACTTATTACCTTAATGAGTATGTTAAAAAAACAAAATATGGTTTATGATAATAAAGTCTTTGATGGCTGGTAGATGACTCAAATATGTTAGATGTAAGTTCTACTATTTATGCTGCTAGTAAAATTGATTACTTTTCTATTAATACCATTCATTTAAAATCAAATATATTGTAAGCAATGTATAAAGTTTAAGTTAGATATATTTATGTAGTGTCATGTGATTTGTCTATATAGGTATACATTATTTAGTATTAAAATGAATTTAACATATACCTATACATCTATAAGTATATAACATTATTGTTTAACTCTATTTAAATATATGTTGTGCCATACTCTTTCATTTATTTGAAACTTTTAAATTGCTTATAATTTTTTAAAAATATGAAGCATATAAACAGCATCAGTCATTATCTGAGTATGCAAGAACGTTAAAGAATATCTTCTTTGCCCATAAATATGACTTCATACTCACTGAAAACGTTTTCTCATCCCTCCCATTTCTATATTTTCTCATGTCTCAAACAGACCCTTTTACTCTCATAGTTTATGATGTAAAATTTTCAATATTTCTCATTAGAGTAGAATTCTGGTAGACTTATCTTTCTATGCCCAGCTTATTTTGTTTAGCATAATATCTTAAAAATTTGTGTTCCACAGCAAGAATTTCTAAATATGTAATGAAATCTGCACTAACTAAATCACACTCTGCTGATCCTATTTAGTTTGTAATTATATTACCTCATGCTCAGAAAACACCACCTGGCAGTGCAGTAGCCCTAGTAAAAGTAGTGGCCATCGTCCTATAAATAAACAACAAGCAAGTAACTGTCGCTACTTTTCATGTTGGGCCAAGTAGACAAACTTGAAATCAGCTATTTGAAATATATATTCCATGGTTGTCATTACCTATGACTGTGCAAACATGGTCATTTATACTTTTACCTGCCGACCCACATGCTATGGCTAAACTTCTATCAACTCAGATGAATGTAACTGCTTACACAGCGGGGAAAGATACACCAGCCTTTCATGGATTTGTCAGGGAATCACATTATTGAAATGCATTTCTCCATACTGCCTTCATCAAGCTCCTAAAATAACTATTATTGTTATTTGTTAATAGCCACATGACACGTTTAGCACTAATTGTTCCATTAGTCTATGCTGAAGCCAACTAAAATGTTTTGATATTAACTTCCCAGATTTTTCAAAGGTATGTGAGGAATGTCCCCACTTCACTCTGAAAAAGCACTGCTTTTTATTTAAGGGACCATGGGTGTCTGCTTTCATGGAGGAGCTTGGTAAGAACAAAATTCAAAGTCTAGCCTCTAATTATCTGCAGTCGGCTAGACATGCCTCATAGTCTGGAATGTACATCACAGTGACTCTCTGTAGCTTAATCACGAGTCCTCATTAAAGCATGTGTAACATAAGTGCAAAGCTGCATCAATTTTTTTCTGTCCTATCTGAGCACTAATAGGTCATAGGCACTCAAATCATCTAATAAATTTATTAATTAATGGATTAACTCAGTCATCACTTAACTGGAGCAATAGAACATATAGATGGCTATACAGCCAGAGTAGAACGCTTTACGGTGTTAGGAAACCTGGAAAGTAGAGATCAAGACAGAGAAAATTAAGGCAACAGTTTGTATGCAGATGATCATTACACAACAGTTTTCAATGTAATCACTGTTCATTCTCAGAGTTATGGAGATGAGACACTGCTGGGAAAGCCCTACAAAGGCTTCCAGAGTTTTTTCCAAATTTCCAAATAAGAACCCTCAAAAGATGCTCTTCCAATGATTTTTATAATTGTCATTTATTCTAAGTGATGATTCATTTTTCTTGGCTACTTTGCCACTTTCAAAATCTTCATGATATTTAGTTTGTTTGTATGTGTACCTGTGTGTTCATATACATGCTTGTGTGTGTGCACATGTGTGTGCTTGTGTGTGTGTGTGTGTGTGTGTGTGTGTGTGTGTGTGTGTGTGTGTGTGTGTTAGTGAAAACAGGTTTTGGCCAGCCTGCTCCATTAGCCAATGAATAGATTCTTAAGCTCTCATACCATAAAAATTCCCAATTTTTAAATTAGATTCAAAAAGTATGATGCAAGAATCAAAGCTCAACTCTGCCCTGCTGATTTTGTGAATTAACAATCCTGTATTTCATAAGCAGGAAGTACCTACTTGAAGTGTGGGTGTGCAGCACTCCTCCTGATTGCATCTGGACACCAAGTGTTTATTTGTGAGAAATACAAATCTATCAAGCAAGACATTACGAAGACAATACATGACAGGAAGTTTCAAACAAAGGATATACTTTTTAAGTGATTGAAACAGGAAGGCCTCCAAGTACCAAAATCAGATTGGGTTTTTGATCAAGAGAGCTGCCTTACCAAGAGGGAAATTTGTATAAACGTAACTATTCCTGGTCTCCAGTTGCCCCAGGCATTAAGTACAAATGAAGAGAGAAAGCTGATTCCCTTTCTAGAACCAGGCAATACGATAGCCCACTCTTAGCTGCATTCCTGTCTTCTGACATGTTTTTACTACTACTTTATGAACTCCAGTCACTTGTAACACTTACTCCTATATCTTATTTTCTAAGTAATCTTAAAATAAAAGACCCTAATACAAATTGAACAATATCGGCAAACACTTTCTGACCCACTTGGCCTTTAAGATTTGCTTTCTGTCTCTTTTAAATTTTTTTAAATTTTTAATATGCTAATTTTAAAAGCTGATTGTTGCCCTGCCCTTAGTCTCTCCCTGGTTCCACACTCCTTCCTGTGTGACCGTACCCCTTTCACTAGTCCTCTGAAAAGGGGAGCGCTCCTACCTATCATCCAACCCAGGCCTATCAAGTCTCGTCTGTACTGCTTGCATACTCTTCCTCTGTGGCCTGGCAAGGCTGCCCTACCAGGCGGAAGTGATCAAGGAGTGGCACACCAGAGTCCATGTCAGAGGTAGCCCCTTCTCCCCTATATGATGGGACCCACAAGAAGACTATGCTGCCTATCAACTACATGTGAGCAGAGGGTCTAGGTCCTTAGCTGATGTGTCAGTATCTACAGCCCCGCCCACCCAAGTTTGTTGGCTCCATTGGTCTCCATTCAGAGCTCCAGTCCCCTCCAGGACCTTCTGTTTCCCAACTCTTCCATAAGACTTCCCGTGTTCCACCCCAAAGTTTGGGTGACTCCTCGCTGGGTGGAGTCCTTCAAGGATGTCTAGGATAGTCTCCCTTCCCGTTGCTTCTTTTCAACCACTTCAGATGTCTATTCTACTTGCTCTCCTGAATGAAAATTAAGCATTCTCCCTAGGGTCCTTCTTGTTACTTAGCTACTTTAGGTCTCTGCATTGTGGTGTGGTTATCCTGTATTATGTGGCTAATATCCACTTATAAGTGGGTATATATGGTGCGTTTCTTTCTGGGTCTGGGTTACCTCACTCAGGGTGCCTGGAAATGTCAAGATTTCCTTGTTTTTAATAGCTGAGTACTAATCCATTCTGTAAATGCACCATAGTTTTTTTTTTTATCCATTCTCCTGTTTGAAGAACATCTGTGTTGTTTCCAGATTCTGGCTATTATGAATAAAGCTACCATGAACATAGTTGAGCAAATATACTTATTGTATGGTAGAGCATCTTTATGATATATGCCCAGGAGTGACATAACTTGGTCTTTAGGTAGCACTATTCCCAGTCTTCTGAGAAATCACCAGATTGATTTCCAAAGTGGTTGTCCAAGTTTACACTCCCATCAACAATGGAGGAGTCTTTCTCCACATTTTCACCAGCAGCCATTGAGATAGGTATAAGGTGGAATCTCTGAGCTGTTTTGGTTTGCATTTCCCAGGTGACTAAGGACATTGAGAATTTGGTTAAATGTTTCTCAGCAATTTGATATTCCCTGGTTGAGAATTCTTTGTTTAATTCTGCACTCCATTTTTAAATTGGATTATTTGGATTGATGGTGTTTAATTTTTTGATATTTAGATATTAGCACTCAGTAAGACATAGGGTTAGTGAAGATCTTTACTCAGTCTGTAGACTGTCATTTTGTTCTGTTGACAGTGTCCTTTGCCTTACTGAGGATTTTCAGTTTCATGAGGTCCCATTTATTAATTGTTGATCTTAGAGCCTGAGCTGTTGGTGTTCTGTTCAGGAAGTTGTCTCCTGCCAATGTGTTCCAAGCTCTTCTCCACTTTTTTCCTAACAGATTTAGTGTGTATGGTTTTTATGTTGAGGCAATAGAGATAGATATTACCTCAAAGTAAAGGGCTGGAAACAGATATTCCAAGAAAATGGGCCCAAGAAGCAAGCTATGGACCAATAGCCATGCTAGTATCTATTAAAATATGCTTAAATATTAAGATAGGAAAGGATGCTTCATACTCATCAAAGGAAAAATACACCAAGATGGCCTCTCAATCCTGAACATCTGTGCCCAAAATGCAAGTGCACCCACATTTTTAAAAGAAATATTACTAAAGTTTAAATCATTCACTAAACCCCATATATTAATAGCAGGAGATTTCAACACACCACTTTTAGCAATAGATTGAGAGAGAAACTAAATGAAACTAATAGGCATCATGAATCAATGGACCTCACAGATATCTAGAGAACATTTCACCCAAACACAGAAAAATATACCTTCTTCTCAGCACCTCTTGGAACCTTCTCTAAAACTAACCATATTCTTGGTTGTAAAGCAAACCTCAACAGCTACAAGAAGATCAAAATAACCCCCTGCATCTTATCAGACCACTGTGGATAAATCCTGAACTCAATCACAACAGAAAGAACGGAACACCTACAAATTCCTGGAAACTGAACAACTCTTTACTTGATGGCCTCTGGGTCAGGGACAAATGAAAAAAAGAAAGAAAAGACTTTTCAGAATTCAATGAAAGTGAAGGCACACCATACTGAAACTTAAATTCTAACTTACCTTATAGGTAGAGGCCATTAATTTGGCTTTCAATAATGGTAATAGATGCTACCAGAGACTTCTCAGAAGCTTATTATTTTCAGAATCAGAAGTAATATAAGGTTTTTTGGTTTTGTTTTCTTTTGTTTTTGTTTTTTTGTTTTGTTTTGTTTTAGAATGACTGAAGTCTGGGCAAATGCTACTGCAGAGAAATGAGAATGATAAGTTGTCCTGTGTAATTTGGTGAAATGAAATCAATGTAATAAACAAAGCTTCAATGAATTCTCTTGGTCCCCTATTTATGGCTTTTTGTTTCTGGTGCTGCCCTGTTCATTCACTTATAGCTACTTTCACAAATTAGCCTGCTCATTTGTTACAGCTTTTGAATATTTGCTCCACATATATTTTATCTGGTAGATTATATTTAAAATATTTCATATAAATTAATTGTTCACTTTTTCTTTTTAGGAAATTAGCAGGATTCATTACCAAACTAAATTTAACTATTTAGCAATTGAGTTACTATTGAATTATCAATGTAAAAGATTAATAGAGGTCATTCATTCCATGAACTAAGTCTCATGTCAGACATGAAAAATTTAGAGGTCATCAGTGTGGGCAGCATGTTATCAAAGTCAAGAAAACTTATCCCCCCATCCACTCTCTATTGGGTGTATTTGTCCAACACAATACTCGTGACCATTGGTTTTCATTGCAATCCTTGTTACAGTCTTCCTTATCTGTGATTGTAAAGTAGTTAACAGATCCCTCTGGGATGCCTTAAAACTTGAAGAGTACTGATCTTGACATGCACATAAATTTTTAAAGGAAGCATTTTTTTCAGTTTACCTTTGGCTTATCAAAATGAACTCCATCATTACTGAGGACTTTTGAAAGCTTATTATGTTAAATAAGAACATGTATTCTGTAATATCCTCAGTCTTGTCTGGTTTACTTTCAGTGGCTATGATAAAGAATACCTCAACAATAATCATGATACCTTATAAATGGGGTTCTTTCAGTTCACAATTCCAGGCTACCGCTAATATTTGAAGTCAAAGAAGAAACTTCAAATAGCTTGTCATACCACATCCATGGTCAATAGCTGAAGGAAATGAATGCATACGTATTAACTCACTTCTTTTTTTTTTCTAAGCTCAGTTTCTCCACTCAGATAGTGTATAACCTTTGCATGGGATATGGAGATGCCAACTGGGGTCTGGGTTACACTACATTGAATAACTTAGGGTGATCTATTACAGAAATGCCAGAAGACAAGCACAATGTATATAGTCCCTTATTGAAAAACTCTTCCTGGGTGATTATAGGTTGTATCATGTTAATAATAAGAGCCCACCATCACACAGTTGTTCTAAAGAAGTCTTCTGAGGTGGATAATGGGATAATGGTCAGGGCATAGAGCCTAAATGAACTAGAGAAAGTGTGACTCAACCCTTACATGGACAGGTGGGGCAGTAACAGTTTTCATCATGTCACGTGGCATCATGTACTTCATTTAGCACATGAGGATTTATTTCTGAGAAGGTGAAAACAGGGACACAGCACACTGCTCCATCATCTTTTTCAGAGATTAGAAAGCTACAGGTGCATGAGCAAAGCACCAGGTCAAGGCCAGTCCACACTTCAGTGTGGAGATTCTGCTCTTTAAACTTCAAAAAGGCTTAAGATACAATCAAATTCATGAATAAAAGATACTTTCACTACTAGCAGCGTGTGGAGTGGACATGGAAGAACCATTGTGAGGGGTCTGAAGGCAATGGGTTGAGTATTTGTCCTCCTGGTCATAAGAGAACTTAAGTGAGCAAAAGCCAATGAAACAAATGAGAAAATTGAAGAAAAAAGAGCAGACTAAAAATTGGAAGGCAGATGTCTCTAAGCACTTTAGAACACCTGGTCTAAATGGCTATACTAACATATAAAAGTCTATATAGTATTATACTGTATATTGGTGGGCTTCTCTCTTGGCTGAGTTGTGGCTGGGTCTTCAGCCCTCAACATGAACGCAACTCCCTATGGATACCATTCTGATCTGCCCATTCTCCAGCCTTACCCTGCTCTGATCTTCTATCTTTTCTTTTAGATATCAACCTCATTGCCTCTCTCATTAATTGGCCATTTCACCTGCAAAAACTGATTAATATCTCCAGTCTAAAATTGTCAGAGCATCCTGTCTGTCCATCTTAGGCTTCCGCAGTCTACCCCATCATAAACTACATAGGTCAGTGTGGAGATTGATGTGAAGTTCTCCCTTCATCCCAGAGACCAGAGATGAAGAGTCACATGTATTGAAATGTGTGAAGAGCCAAAATTGAGATATTACGTGGGAGCACCATTTAAACACTCTGGACATATGATTTTATATTCTTTACACATCTGTATGAACTCAGCTGGACCTGATCTTAGCCACTTTGAACCTACTCTGGCTAGTGTTCTCCCCACACCCATATTCTAGGAAATTTCAAATACCTGGGACCATACAATGGTGTGAGAGGCTTTATGATAGTCTACTGCCCCGTAAGGATCTGGAATGGCCATGCGCTTGACTTGTCTTAAGATAAGCAGACATGTGTCAGCTTGCATGAAGCCACCATTGCTTCTAGTGAGTGGTATAATCTTATTCCTGTGATGCTATTTGCACACTAACATCCTGGTCTGATTGATACTCTGGGCCACGTTCCTACCACCAGTGATTCCTCCACAGCCTGGACTCACTGTACTCCTGCCTGTCTGCTCTTGTCTTTGATCTTCTGGCAACACAGGATAATTCTCTTGTATTTTATTTTCCAAGAACAAGACAAAGTCCAGAATTTTATTTTATTTTTTTATTTTATTGCTTAAGAATGCAATGTCCATAGCATAGGATTGAATGAATAGGAAGATTAATTTGAGTAACTAATTTGTTCTACTGGATATTGAGATTGGAAGGACACTCCAGAACAAGGGAATGTTATAAACAAAGGGAAGATAATCAGAATTAAGTGAAGAAAAATAAATGCAGGGAGTGGTATGCCTGACTGCAATCTCAGTACTTAGGGGGCTGAGGTAGAAAGTTATTGTAACTCAAGACTGGACTGAGCCACATAATTTTATTTTTTAGAAATAAACAAAACAATTCACAGCAACCCTGCCCCCAACTTTTGAGGATATTTCATTTCCTTTTAAATTTCCAAGTAGAGATTAGTAGAAATGACATACATACAGAAGAAAGTCTGCATCACATGATTCAGCTGACCAGAAGAACAGCATAGGTGGGCTTTGACCTTTATAGTGACATTTTAAGAGGCAACCAAGATGAGTGGAGCTCCTGATATGCTACTGAAGCAAGCTATGTATTTCTAAAGGCAACGCATTTTCTCACATTATAAATATTAAAATGTATAATTTAAAATTCTGCTTTTGGAACACAATGCATGTATATGGGCTTTTGAAAACTGACTTTTAAAAATTCTTAAATACAGTCCTAGCCAAAGGAGACTGAGCTGCCTATCCATTACATCTGAACAGAGGGTCTAGGTCCTCACCATGCGTGGTCCTTGGTTGGTGCGTCAGTCTCTGCAGCTCCCCCCACTCCCACGCAGATTTGTTAGCTCTGTTGGTCTCCTTGTGGAGCTCCTGTCCCCTCCAGGTCCTTTTATGCCCCAACTCTTCCATAAGACTCCCTGCCCTCTGCCCAAAGTTTGGCTGCGAGCCTCAGGTCTGCTTCTATCCCCTGCTGGGTGGAGTCTTTGAGAGGGCCTCTATGGTAGGCTCCATCCTGTTCCTTCTCTTTATTTGCTTCTGGTGTCTGTTCTGTTTGTCCTTCTAAATGAGAATTAAGCATCCTCCTTAGGGTCCTCCTTCTTATATAGTGTCTTTAAGTCTTCATATTGTAGTGTGGTTATCCTGTATTATATGGCTAATATCCACTTATAAGTGAGTATATACTCTTTCTTATCATTGACTTCACAGTACAAAATATATGAACTGGTCATTTGCCAGTTCTTATAATGCAAAGCCAGCATTATAAGAAAGGAGGAAAATAATCCTGTGTTATGATATCCAGCTTTGACTATGGCTAAAATTCCCAATTCAGGAGAACTCCAAACTGTCTTAACAATCCAAAACAGCCATCCCAGCCATTCTCTTGTCACAGGGACTGGTTTTATTTGCTTCTGGTTGTCAAGGTAAACAACCCTACCACACAGTTAGCAAACACAGCTGTGTAAGAGTTAATATAACTGCTGTAAGTAAACCAGTTTTCTTTTGATTGGGAGGTTAAGCCAGGAATTCAATTAACTTTTCAAAATGAGACAAGGAATTAAAATTGAGTCTCATCTAAAGAAGAAAGAAAATTGAAGAACAAATATAATTCACACGTTGAAAGGTTTCCAAAAGGTTCCAGAGTGGTTGGAATTGGTTGAGTGCCAAGATACACGTGAGAGAGCAGCCCTATCTGCGCTATTGTCACATAGGAGTTAATGAAGCCCTGAACAGTAAGCAATTCAGTACTTCAGGGAGAAGATTTAGGCTGTTAAGCACGATACAAATGGACACTGTTGTTTCTTATTTTCTATAGCCAAGCAAATGTATTACATGCCACTGCTAATAGCAGAGACGCTTAGGCACCTTCCTAAACAGGCATCCCATTCTGAAGGAACAGTGATTAATGCTCTTTCTTTAGAATGGAAATAGAAAATTGCTCAGCTTCAAACCATTCAATCTAGTATTATTAATTATGTAGAGGATTTCAGGACTTAATGACATTTAGATAGCCTTGCAGGAAGCATTGTCACCAAGTAATACACTGACAATTAGCTAAGAAATGTATCATGTATATTTTATCCATATGTCTAGACATCACCTTCTTATTAAAGCATGAAGGATAAAAAATATTTGTCAGTCATTTCCCACACTATTCATATCATTTTTTAAAGAACAGGAGTTCTTCTATCCAAAAGAAAAAATTTTTATAATTACAAGTCCATTTTCTTAAAGTGTTTTGTGTATGAGAAATGAGTTGAAGTTCAAAGAGGAAAATAAATTAGGGGATGGTAAGACACTAATAGCTGCATTTGCACTGTGATCTTTCTTATTTTGAATTCCCACAGAACTCTGGGAAGTCCCCTGCAACACATACTGATTTATTGCTTACTGTTATTTATCTATTTATTTTTACTCTGAGTTTTATTTTGTTTTGTTTTGCAATGCTAACCAACAGAGAGTGGGAAAAGGAGAGTAGATGGGCACTTTTCAGAGCAGAGACTCTACTCTTGAAATGCTATTGGCCAGGATATAGTCAGTCATGTGGACACTTAGCCAAAGGAGTTTTTGTAAATATTGTCTTCCATTTGAACCTGATAGGCCCAGGTTACCAGAGTTCTAATTAGCACTATAATGAACCATTGACTCTGGGAAAACATGAAGGAATCAATGTGAAACACATCACTGTATCCACTCATCATACAAAATTATTTTTCATTAGCTAAAAACAGTAACAAGGCTGGAAGATGGATCAGTTGGAAGCATCTGTCTTGTGAGCATGAGGGCCTGAGTTCGATCCCTAACACTCACATTAACCCAGGCAAACCTTCAATATCCGTAATCCTGGTGCCTGCAATCAGAGACAGGAAGATCCTGAGGGATGACTGGCCTGCTGAGCCAGTCAGTGCCTCAAGGAAGGATTCAAAGGGTGGCAATTGACTGAGAAGATAAGATGGAGATTAGTAGTAAATAACGCAGAATGCTGATGTCTGGCCTTAACACACACACACATGCACACACACACACACACATTCAGAGACACACAGACACACAGGGAGAGACACATACACACAGGCACACACAAAGGCACACACACAAAGGCACACACACAGAGGCACACACACAGAGGCACACACACAGACATACACATTCAGAGACACACACACACACACACAGACACAACCATGGACACACACCAATAGTGTCAACTGTAGGAGAAGAGGTTTTGAGTTTCAGATATCAACTAAAATGTGTTGAGCCAGAGTTTATATTCATCGGGCCATAAAGACTATATCCTATCTGGATACTTATTTTCCATCTTAAAACTGTGTTTAAATAAAACACTCACCTCCATCATCCACGGCATCAGACTAGCTTGGGTATTGACGTAAACTATTGTATTCATCGCTTTTTACACCTCTGTGACCAAAGACTTAATAAAATTCAATGGAGGGAGAGAATGTACTTTAACTGATAATTTGAGTACATAAAGTCCTCAAATGTGGGGAAGGCATTTTGGTGGAACAACTTGTCACAGTGGCAGGAGGCTGCACATACATGGGTGTTTCCAGACACAGAGTTACGGCTGCTGGATTCCGCTGCAGCCTAGCCGGCCTCCCCATCACTATCCCACTTCCTCTCCCTCAGCTCCACCGCCTAAATGCTTTGCAGTTCCCAAAACGGCACCAAAAGCTACTCAGTGAGTATTCAAACAAATATACTCATTGGGACATAATTCCCTTTTAAAATCATAATCATAGCCATGGAAAAAAATACTTCATAGAAATATATTAAGGGATGAGAAGTAATCAGTTTATCTCAAAGTAACAAATATTTTGTCCCTGGCTATCTGGGTCCAATTTTCGGGCCTGAATGGAGGTAGAGAATCATAGACGTGGGAACTGGGGGGAGGACGCATCCTGTTGGAAGCCTGGAACCACAGGTAGTGGAGGAGGATGCTGTGGTCTTCCTCCTTCCAGCTTCCAGTGCACAGACTTCCCTTTCTTACTGGCTGTTTTGCTCACTTGCAGCATAGGTCAGTCTTCTCCTTCAATTGCTGTCACGTACCAGTCTTCTACGGAAATGTCCTCCCGCATACATTTTATATAATCCATTAAACTTCCTTCAATCCAGTCAAATTGAGAATGAAGAGTAACCATCATAGATTCATGCCAACTTTCAGGTCTCTGTAAATAAACACCACATAATTTTCTCATGCTGCAGTTGAAAATATTAATCCATGTATTTATGAGGAACGATGCCGATGTTTTCACTTTTTGCATTAGAAAGTACTGGAAGCCAAAACCTGGAGCAAATGGGACCTAAATCAAGAGGTCCGCTCTAGAGGAAAATGCCTAGGGTTTCATTTTCATATCTGTGAAAACTCACTGGCAAGCCAGAAGGGTGGTGAGCCAGTGTGGAAGCCAGAAGGGTGGTGAGCCAGTGTGGAAGCCAGAAGGGTGGTGAGCCAGTGTGGAAGCCAGAAGGGTGGTGAGCCAGTGTGGAACCCAGGAGGGTGGTGAGCCAGTGTGGAAGCCAGAAGGGTGGTGAGCCAGTGTGGAAGCCAGGAGGGTGGTGAGCCAGTGTGGAAGCCAGGAGGGTGGTGAGCCAGTGTGGAAGTCAGGAGGGTGGTGAGCCAGTGTGGAAGCCAGGAGGGTGGTGAGCCAGTGTGGTAGCCAGGAGGGTGGTGAGCCAGTGTGGAAGCCAGGAGGGTGGTGAGCCAGTGTGGAAGCCAGGAGGGTGGTGAGCCAGTGTGGAAGCCAGGAGGGTGGTGAGCCAGTGTGGAAGCCAGGAGGGTGGTGAGCCAGTGTGGAAGCCAGGAGGGTGGTGAGCCAGTGTGGAAGCCAGGAGGGTGGTGAGCCAGTGTGGAACCCAGGAGGGTGGTGAGCCAGTGTGGAAATCAGGAGGGTGGTGAGCCAGTGTGGAAGCCAGGAGGGTGGTGAGCCAGTGTGGAAGCCAGAAGCAACGCTGACAGGAGAACTAGGGAGCAAGGGTTTAGAGCTCTGTCAAAGGTGAAAAATAGCAGGCTCCTCTCAGAAGGTACAAGCCACAAGCATGGTCAGACCTGAAGACTGCAGACCTGACGCTAGAGGATTAAGGCTCAGATGACAATTACAGACCATAAAAACAGGCTAGATCCAGCACCTTATGCTCACGTTCAGGACAACATAAGTGTATATCATAAAAGCATCAGTACAATGACCGCATCTCAAGCAATACTATAAATATGTTTGTGGTCAGTTGAGAAAATGTGGCTACCTACTTATGCTTGTTTTCCTCCATGCCCAGGGCTTTATTACAGGGAGCTCATGTCTTTCTACTGAACCCAAGGCACTTTCTTAAAGCCCACCAGTCTGTGCCTAGCACAGTCAACTGGACAACCACAAACAAGTTTGCTTTGAACTCTGATATAAGAGGGGACACCTTTTAAAAACAAAACAAAAATGAATTGAAACAGAAAGCAAACAAACGATCTTTCCATATAAAGTAGAAAAGAAAAAAATTGCCTGAAATGTTGTCACCATGTTGGAGAAACCGGAAAGGTCCGTCTTGGCTGTGGAATGAGCCTGAGTCATCAAACCACTTCCTCTTAGTTCTTGCCCTGGAAGGATTGCTAACACCTGCCATCAGCTTGCCTGAGGCAAGCATCGGGAACCTGCCCTGAACAGAAACTCCTCATTTTGCCTCCTTCATGAATCGAGCATTTCTATAAGGCTGAAGATCTTGCAGTCTCTGTTTGCTGGTCTTTTGACTCTCCCCAGCCACCACCCCCCAAAACAAAACAAAACAAAACAATGAACAGACAAAAGCCAAATCCAGGAAACAGTGGCCTGACACATGCCATGCTCAGTCAATGGACAGTGGCTTGGACTTTGGAAAACGTTGCTGACAGGCAAGTGTACCGGTAGATTGTTTTGAGTTGTGTCAGTTTCCCGTCCATTGTGTCTTATTTAGAGTAAAGGATTCAGTTTCTATCTACACTGTAGAATCCTGACGTCTACACATTTGCACCGAAGTTTTAATGCACTTGACCACAAATCCCAGCTGGCATCGAGAAAGGGATTTTAGGACAGACCTGAATCACAAATGGTGAACACTGTGGCTGATGCTTATATGGGTCTTGGAGGAGGAAGAGGCATTTACTCTAGGAAGAGGGAGGCTTCTAGGCAACACCAGACTCCATGGAACACCAGACACCGAAGTTAAGGTGAGATGGTTAAAATGGGGTTCTTCAGCCCAAGGGCATCTTACATACGACATAAACAGTAGTTTTCTAGACCTCAGCCCGTGCTCTACCCTTCCCCTCATTCCACCGTGAGGTGCAGTCACCCATGGAAACACGCCTTTACATTCTGCCTCTACAGAGCCTCTCATAGTTACCACTTAAATTTAGAGTAAATGTCCTTGGGAAGTAAGAAAGCCTTGATATTTTAGAATTTGAGAATTTTAATACAGGCCATGGATCAGTTTCATAACTTAGTCATTTTTAACAGTTTGTTGGAAGACTAAATTTTTTTCTTCACATAATTATAATATTCTTCTCAAAATCCAATCTGCTACACTTTGTGGCTTTATTTCTTGTGTATATTTGAGTCTGTTGATGTATATAGCACTCCTCCCCCAAGCAACATTTAACTAGTTGGCTGTTTGGTTATTGTACTCACAGAGAGACTACAAATAGTATCATGCTTCCTCCAATGTCCTTCTCCTTAAAAAATGCTTTAACTGTTCTTGGTCCTTTATCTGCCTACATAGATTTTTATCTGTCATGAAAAAAAAAAACATGTTTTCTTGTGGTGTGATAAATTCTCCTTGGCTATGTTCTACATACTATTGATGCATTTTATTCAGACTTATATATCTGTGATGTGTGTATAGTTATATCAATAATGCCGAGTACATACACACATGCATACACATGCACATGCACAAACACATACACACACACACACACACATGACCACATATGGCGGATGGTGATGATTTGTTGACTATATTTCTTATGGACTAATGAGTTTCACTATTCTTCACTTTTGCTTGTTTGTTAATGAGGTTTCATCTTGTTTTTACATTAGGATAACACTTGGTTTAAGATAATTTAGGAGCCAGGCATAATGGCACACACCTGTAATTCCAGCACTCTGGGAAGCAGAGGCAGGTGGATCTCTGTTAGTTCAAGTCCAGTCTGGTCTACAAAGCAAGTCCGGAACAACCAAGGTTACAAAAGAAACCCTGTCTCAAAAAACTCCACAAAAATAAAAATAAAATAATAATAATAATTTATGAAGGTGTAACTCTCTTCATATTTTCTTGAACAGATTGTTGAAAACTTCATGATGCCCACTTTAAATGTCAACAAGCATCACCACAGAATCGATAAATCTAGTCCATAAGTTGGAGAAATGTGATCAAGCATGATGCATTCATGAACAACCTGACATACAACTTTTTCTTACATTCTGTGATGGGTAAAAATAGGATCTTTTTTAGCTCAAGGACATCATATCATAAACACATTTTCTTGCTTATTTTCCCAAGTTGTCAACAAACTCACAATCCTCCTATCTCAGATTCCTGAGTGGTATTGACTACAAATTTGCACTGATAATCTCATGTGCACACTTGTTGGGGTATGGTATAAAACAGGTCAGGAAATATCTACGTCTGCCCCTGCTTATTAAATTTCCATTTATCAAAAGTATCTGTATCAAGCCCTAAAGGTCTGGCACCACAGTATCAGTGAGTGAGGAACAATACATTAGGAGCTCCAAGCTGTTTTTCCTTATATCTTAACTTTCTTCTCCATGAAATTTACTTCTAGATGTTTGCAAGAGGACCATGGTGTTGGCACGATCCAGGCATCACTTCCTGCCTTGGCAGTTAACATAACAATCCAGACTAACTGACTAGCTGAATAGTCCTAGTCTGTGTTCCCGCCCCAGTCTACAGAACAAAAGTGCATGTGTGACAGAGATGCTTCTAACCACAGATGAGGAACTGAAATTACCTTCATTGAATAGGTTGGGGAAAAAGCTACAGAGGTCTGTGGCCATATTCAACCCCATACAATAACAGTAAGAAGAACAAGGACAAAGCACACACACACACACACACACACACACACACACACACACACACACAGAGGCACACACACACACACACACACACACACACACACACACACATACACACACGGAGGCACACACACGAATGCATGTTGATAATCCTAATAACGTATGTAAAGTTTTCCTGTGGTTTTCCACATAGAATAATAGCACCAGTATCTCTGAAGACAAATATCTCCAAATGAGGAGCATCCAGAATAGGCATAATTTATTCTAGGTTAATTGTTTAAAGCAAGAGTGTGTGTGAATATTATCACTAATAGTTCTGCATAGAACTAGAATATTTTACCAAGCATCACAGAGAAAACAACTCTTGCATGGCCTCTGTAACATAAACTCAGAACTAGCCAGCCCCCTTCCCCTACACCAGTAACCATATGACATCCCTCACATTCTCAAGTACTTGGTGACTTACAAATTTTATAGCATTTATTTGTCTTGTCTATAAATTTTGTAAGTCAAATGCTTTTTCTCACTCTCTTATATGTGAATGCCCAATTCTTACATTTTTCTTAGAAGAAAAGTTTTCAGCAATAAAGTTTCCAAATTTAATTTATGCTCAAGTGTTATAAAGTAGGGAGTATAAATAAAAATTTTTCCTACAGTATTCTACACCATAACTCAAACAGTATGCCTGTGAGATTGTCAGTACAAACTGTAGTCAGCACTGCTCAGGAGGCTGAAATAGGAGATTGTGAGTTTACCAAGTACCTAGTACGTAAGAGACACATGTAGCCTGATTCTGGGGAGATACGGGATGGAGGATGGGCAACTCTAGACTAACCTGGACAGCCCAGAGAAAGCCTGTCTCAAAATGAGGTTTAGCAGAGGTGGATGGCTTAGTTGAGTGAGAGGGCAGCTGTTTTGCTCAGGCAAACCATTTACTCAAGTTTCTCCATCATGCCAGAAAAGGGAGTTATAATTAAAGAGAAATTCACAGCAAGGGTTTTATACATGTTTCTCTTACAAAACCATGCCTCCAACATAAATGCCAGTAAATTTGTCTGCCTTTTTAATTGTGAATAGGATGAAGGTAACAAAAAATATCTTTAGCTAAGTTAGAATTTTATAAAGAGTCGAGGTGCACAGGACAAAACTATCAGAGCAAAACCAGATCAATCTCCCCCTATGGCTCACAGCTGTCCTTTACGTCAGTCTTGTCATATGGTGCATCGTTGTCATTTATTAGGGCTGCAATGCATAATTATTAAAGTGCAATGTTAGACTGCATTTTGACTAATGTTTTTCAGTCACATTGTTGATTTTTAAACCATTCAACTAATGCTATTATGATTCTCTTTCCTCATATATAAATGGTAGCAGACATTCCTTGCATGCCTTGTAAGAATTGAGATCATCTGTGATACGTAACATTATGCTATTAATATATTTCCATATAAAGAGTAGGGGCTTAATGACTGAAGCCTCAATTAAAGGCAGGACTTCATTTTAACTATGAACAGGAACGGAAACCTAAGTGAGCCACAAAAGAGAAGACCTCACTCACAGATGAATGGCTACAGTGCTGATCTTGGGGCAGTACTCGCTTTCAGACTCTTCCTGGTAGTGTGAATTCCCTGCCAGCCCCAGCTGCAGTTTCTTAGCAACACACGCTTTGAATCATCGCTGTCACATGCCCCAGAGTGTCTGCTAAACATCTACATTTTATTCGCCCCTAGACCTTTCCATGGTGTTTTTTACTTGAGTGATGGAGGTGTGTCTGAACACTATATGGAGGATGCTCTCCTTAGTGTGGCCTCTGTCTGAATACTGCCTTCAGTGGGCAGACCCTGCAATGCTTCATCTGTGTTTGTGGAGAGCGATGGAATGCAGAGGCTTCCCAGCCCCCAGGCAGAATGTTCTATCACTTAAGAATGTAGATTATTTCCAATTTATGAAGTTCTGTGGCCCAGGGAAACACACTTATGTCCCTAAGTCCCAGTCATGTATTATCATGAAAAAGATTATAAAGTCATGCTTTTGTCATCGATAACAGTTCAAGGGCTGAGGTAAAAATGTAGCTTACTTGGTGAAGTGCTTTTATAGCATTAGGAAGCTTTGCACTGCATTCACTTCTCCACATAAACTAGACATTGCAATCCTAGCCCTGGGGAGCTAGAAGCAAGGCCATGCTTCCCTGCATAGAGGGTTCAAAGCCAGCCTGTTATCCTTGAGACAGCACTGTTTCAAAGTGTCTCAGATGACAGAGACAGTATTATAAATTACATTCCCAAACTGCACTGGAGATTTAGCATATCAGTGTCCAGGAGTGATTTTCTAGTTTTTGGCAGTTGGGACTCTAGGATGTAAAAAGAAAACATGAAGCAAACATGGAGAAGTCACAGAAAATTGGGTTATTTGAGTAGGTAACTAAGTCATAATGTTGTGCTGGTAATGCCCTGGAAAAACACATATATGATTGATTGCATTCACAAAAATTAAGTCCAATTTTGTCTGTGTCATAGAGTACATATAGAGGCCCATAGGTTCTGTGGGCCTCATAATTTATACTCTAGAACACACAGAGAGCTAAAGGCCTGGTTTGGGCGAGGTGAGTGAATTTTGCTTTGTGATCATGACAATTGCATTCAGAATACCAACAGTAGTTTATAAAAATGGTCTTTTCATAAATATATTTTTGATCCATCAAGAAAACTTTTTTGATCCTTGAAGTTTAGGTGTTACTATGAAGAACATCCCTCAATCCAAACAATGTGCTCGACTCACAGACAGGAAACTGCAGTGTGTGGATCTATTGAGGCCTTTGGTAGCTGGGGACACAGAGTGCTGGGTAAGGACACATATTCAGGAGCCCAGAAAGAATACTTCCTTGCTGAAGTCACTAAGCTGCTCAGTCACTGGAGGAACCATGGGAACCCCACCATTCTCCAGTGCAGCCATCCTTTACTATTTATGCATCTTTACAGAGAAGCTGGCCTGGAAGGAAAGGCTCGAGGTTGAATGATATTTTGTCAATGCAAGTGCCATTACAAAGAACAAAGCCCTAGTTCATAAAATAATAAAGGCTGGAGGTCACTTGCTATCATTGCTTTGGCTTTTCTTTTTTTTATTTTTGATTCATCTACTTGCCTCTCTTGAATTTTACATTATAATCTGTTCATGTGTATCTGTGTCTATGCTGATACATGTACATATATGCATAGGGAAGTATGCAGGCCAGAAATTAATATTGGATAAATATCTTCAGCAAAGTGTCTGGATATAAGATTAGGGTTTTTTTTTAATTAGTGACCCTCTTGAGTACAAGTGACAAATGGGCTGAGAAAGTAATTAGGGGAACCACACTCTGCACAATAGCCACAAATAATACAAAGCATCTTGGTGTAATTCTCACCACGCAAACAAAAGACAAGTACTTCAAGTCTCTGAAGAAAGACATTGAAGAAGATATCTGAAGATGGAAAGATCTCCCATGCTCATGGGTCAGTAGGATTAACATAGTAAAAACGGGCATCTTACCAAAAGCACTTGACAGATTCAATGAAATCCCCATCAAAATACCAACACAATTTGTACAGACCTTGAAAGAACATTTATCAGCTTCATATGGAAAAGCAACCCAGAATAGCTATGATAATCCCATAATAAAAGATCCTCTGGAGGCATCACCATCCTTGACTTCAACCTATACTACAGAACAACAGTAATAATAACTGCATGGCACTGGCATAGAAATAGAATCGTTGATGAATGGAATTGAATTGAAATCCAAGAAAGAAACCCACACACTTATGAACACTTGGTTTCTGACAAAGGAGCCAAAACCATACAATCATACAAAGGAAAAAAAGACAGAATCTTCAACAAATGGTGGTGGTCTAAATGGATGTGTATTTGTAGAAAAATGCAATTAGATCTATATTTATCACCCTATACAAAACTCAAGTCCAATTTGATCAAAGACTTCAAAATAAAACCAGACACAATAAATCTATTAGAAGAGAAAACGGGGAAGAAATTTGAACTCATTGGCATAAGAGACAACTTCCTAAACAGAACACCAACAGTTTAGGCTCTAAGATAAATAATTAATAAATGGGACCTCTTGAGACTGAAAAACTTCTGTAAGGCAATGGACACTGTCAGTAGAACAAAACATCAGTATGTAGGTTGGGATAAGATTTTCACCAATCCTACATCTGGCAAAGAGCTAATATCCAAAATATATAAAGAACTAAAAAAATTTAACACTACCAAACAAATAATCCAATTAATATGCAGTACAGAATTAAAATAGAATTCTCAACAAAGGAATATCTAATGGCTCAGAAACACTTAAGAAATGTTCAACATCCTTGGTCATCAGGGGAATGCAAATCAAAGTGACCCTGAGATTCCATCTTACACCCTTCAGAATGGCTAAGATCAAAAACTCAAGTGACAGCACTTATTGGAGAGGATGTAGAGAAAGGGGAACACTCCTCCATTGCTGGAGGAAGTGCAAACTTGTACAACAACTATGGAAGTCAATCTGGTCCTTTCTCAGAAAACTGGGAATAGCCCTATCTCAAGACCCAGCTATACCACTGCTGAGCATATACCTGAAAATGCTTCACCTTTGTTTTGAAACAGGATCCTTATTGAGCCTGGAGCTTGCCAATTAAGCTAGTATGGTGGACCAGAAATCCAGCTGCAGGAGTCCTCCAACCTCTACTTTCAGAGTGCTGTGATAATTGTGTACACATCACTCCCAGGCTTTCATGTGGAGGCTGAGGAATCACACTCAGGTCATCATGATTGTCTGCCAAACACTTTACTAACTGCACCATGCTCCCAGCCCACTATTTTACATTAATTTTAATTCTGTATGTCAAGAATTGAATGTGCAATAGTTGTTCAACAAATGGTCTTGGGAAAACTGAATTTGTTAAAAAGACTAACAAGATGTGTTTTTGATACTTTTATAAAAAATTAGAAGGCTACATATTTCTATTTGTGTGCACAGGTTTGGGGGAAGAGCTTGTATCTGTTCTGTTGGTCTTAGCTTTTCTTTCATGTTATTTCAGATATTGCAGCTTTGTGGTATGATTTCAGATTTGACACACCAATGACCACAACGTCATGCTTGCTGCCTGCATTTGCTTTGAATATACAAATGACTCTGCCTTTCCATATGAGCTTAGATAATTTTTATTTCCTGTTCTGAGAGGGACAGCAGTGATATTTTAGTAAGCTTTGCTGTCAGTGTGTGATGCTAATTCTGCTGACCAGTGAGCTCGGAGGGTCTTCCTGTCACCTAGAATCCTCTTCAGTTTCCTTTTATTTTCCTTATTCTTTCCTTCCTTTCTTTCTTCATTTATTTTTGGTGCCTTAATGTTTTCATTTTAGAGGTGTTCCACTTCCCTGGTTAGGTTTATACTGTGATATTTTATTTTTTAAAACTGCTATAAATGGGATTCTTTTGATTATTGCTAAACAGAAAGCTTCTGATTTTTGCATGTTGTTTTTACACTCTGATACTTAGCTGAGCGTGATTATCATGTATTAGTGTATTCTGGCCGACCTGTAAAGTTCTTCTTAATATGAAATCATGTCGAGCCGGGCGTGGTGGCGCATGTCTTTAATCCCAGCACTTGGGAGGCAGACACAGGTGGATCGCTGTGAGTTCGAGGCCACCCTGGTCTACAAAGCTAGTCTAGGACAGCCAAGGCTACACAGAGCAACCCTGTCTCAAAAAAACATGAAATCATGTCATCTCAAAAATGAATACTTTGACTTCTTATTTATAAAGGTGTCTTTTAAATAAACAGTTTTTAAAATTTTTATTCCAAGTGCATGAATATTCTCCTTCATGCAGACATTGCTTAGTGTTGATAGAGATGGGAAAGAGGTATCAGATCTCCTGGATCTGCGTCTAAAGATGGTTGGGGCAGTTCCATGTAGATTCTGGGAACTGAACACTAGTCCTCTACAAGAATGCTCTTAGCTGTGGAGCCATCTCTCCAGCACTATTTGCACAATTTTTATTTATTTCTACTGTAAATATTTCATCTAATGTTTTAAGTATGATGCTAAAGAAGAGTAGAGAGAGCTAGCACCCTTGCTTCATCTCACATCTTGCAGGGGTTTTTTTTCACAAATTTTCATTCATTTACATTTATTATAATGTTGACTATAGCCTGTTGCATACAGGTGGAAGTCTTTACTATGACTGGATTGTAAGCTTTGTAGATTGTCTTTACTACAGTGATTGAAATAATCATAGGATTTCTGTCCTTAGGTCTATTCATTCTCAGAATTAATTTTATTGATTTGTGGATATTGAACCAATTTTGCCTCCCTGGAATGAGATGAACTTGGTCGTGGTGTGTAAACTTCATAATGAGTTCTTGCTTCCTTCTCTGCATATGGTGCTCCTCTAAATGTCTGCAGTGCTGGCTGTTTTATCGTCAGCTGTCTTAGTTTTTTTTTTTTTTTTTTTGCCTGATATTCCCTTTAATTTTAGAAGAAATTTTTGACTGATATAGCAAGGAAGATTAATAATTTGTATTCTCAAGACTTTAATAATGTACTTCCATTCTTCTCTGGCCTCTTATTAGTGTTGTCAGTAAGAGTCCTATTAATAGCTGATGATGCTGTTCTGATGTATTGGCTTTGTAGGTGTGCTGAGCATTTCTCTTTATAGATTATAACTTCTTATTTGATTTTTTGTTTGCTTCATTGGAGTTTTGTATACCTGACACTTTCCCATTAGCTGTTATGAGGGCATTCTTATCTGGTGATTAGCTTTTCAATTTTGCTTTCTAAATAATTTCTATGTTTTTGTTTATATTTATTTCAAATGATTATGGAGATCTTATGCTGTAATTTCACTGAGTAGATGTACCATGCCTTGATTCTGTATCTCATCTCCTTCTTCTGTTCTGGGGATTTCTGGGTTTGGATTTTTGATTGTGTTATAGAATTCTTGGACACTGTCCACAGTGATGCTCTTGTCCAACACTCCTAAAATTCTTTCTTTTCATCTGTGTCTAGCATTTTTATTTCATTCATTGGGGTTTCGTTTCTGATACTTTATTTGTCATTTTTGTCTAATTTAATTTCCTCCCCAAATTATTTTTTATGTTGCTACTGTTTTCCCATTTTGGTGACTACCACTGGTTCTAGAATGAATCCATTTGCTTGCATATATAACCTTTTACAGGTCATAGATAATTTTTAACAGAAAACTTTCTAAGTCTTTATGTGATGTTTTGCCTGTTTCACTATCTTTGAGTTTGCTACTTATTGAATTATAATTATTCTATGTTCTATACTATATGCAAATCCAAAGATTTGGAGGTAGGAACTCAGATGAGAAAAAAAATATGCATTTGTTTGGGCATGTGGGGCTTACCTAATTCCATATAATGTTTTCAAGTCACACCAGTTTACCTGCAAATTTATTTCATCTTTCTTCACAGATTGATAATGTTCTGCCATGCATCTGTAACACATTTCCAGTATTCATTCATTTCCTTGAAGGATGTTTAGATTGATTCAATTTCTTAGCTATTGTGAATAGGATGACAATGAACATATTTTATTGTTGTGTGAAATTGTATGTGTGTGTGTGTGTGTGTGTGTGTGAGAGAGAGAGAGAGAGAGAGAGAGAGAGAGAGAGAGAGAGAGAGAGAGAGACAGAGACAGAGAGAGACAGAGAGAGAGAGAGACAGACAGACAGACAGACAGACAGAGACAGAGAGACAGAGACAGAGAGACAGGAAGAGACAGAGACAGTGAGAGAATGCCTGCACATGAGTGAAGATGCCTGAAGATGGCAGGAAAGGATGGTAGCGCCCATGAAGTTACAGGTGGTTGTGAACAGACTGAGTTGAATGGCCAGAATGAAATATGGGTCTTCTACAAGTGAGTTGTGTGCTCTGACCTGCTAAACCATCACTCCAGTCTCTGATGTTATCTCTTTAAAAGCATTGAGAAAAGCCCACAGCTAACACACATGATGCTGTTACTATACAAAATGCTTTTGAGTCAGTCTGGGGAAAGAGAAGGTATGATGAAGAGTTTTAAATTTGACAGAAGCTAGCGCCATTGGCGGGGAGGGAGCCTCACTTGAGAAAAGGCCTCCATAAGACACAAGCCTGTTGGTCATTTTCTTAATTAATGATTGATGAAGGGGCTCAGCTGTGGTGGGTGGCAGCCCTAGGCTGGTGGTGCTGGGATCTACAGATGAGCAATACCTGATGAGCAAGCCAGTGAGCAGCACCCTTCCATGGCTCTGCATCAGCCACTGAGTTCAGATTTCTGTCCTGTTTGAGCTCCCACCTTGACTTTCTTCACTGATAGATTAAGACACGAAAGTATAAGCCAAATAAACCCTTTCCTCTCCAACTTGCTTCTCCTCTTCATATTTTATCACAGCAATAGTGACTAAGACAGGGAGGCAAGCCTTCCCTCTCCAGCATCGCTCTTTCACAGACACCCAGCTTTTTTTCAACCCCACATACCTCAGTGTTTCTGCTTAACAACCTTCATTCTTATTTCAAATTTAGGTTTTATTTTATTGTTACTTTTCCTTCTAAATTTTGGTTATTGTGCACACATATATAACCATTCTGTTTCTCTGTCTTCTAGTTATAACAGTAGAGTTTGAAATTTTTTTAGTAGAAAAAATTTTTTAAAAAGATGAGGACTGATGAACAGAACAGTCAAAACCTGCACTGATTGTCCAGAAATGTGAAGGATTAATGATAATATTTTACGGTGGATAAAGATAAGGTCTTTATATGGCATCTGTAGAAGAGAGAGATCTTCCTTTATAAAATCTCTTCAACAAGTTGAGCTAATTAAGCAATGGATGTGAAATAAGTCACTAAATTACACTCTAACTTTAAACACTTGTTATTCTGCTGTATCATTTGTACTACCTAAATCATCTTTTTTTTTATTAAAAATTCCAGAAGAAGAGAAAAAATAATAACAGGTTGTGTTTGGAGACATTGATTGACAAAAGATCCCCGTGCAAATGCCAGCGAAGCATTTGGAAAGTCAAACTGGCAAAAATAATTGCTGGCCATGCTTTGAGCCTCCTTGTTCAACTCCTTGTTCAAATGTGCTTAAAATTCAACAATCATTTAGCCATGCTGCTCAGTGTCTTGGTAGTGCTGGGACAGCTAACAGGAGCAAGAGTCAAACTGGTCAAAACCTAGAAGACCCAGACCTTTAAAAATGTTTCCGCATTTCCTAAAGCCACAGGTGTTGGTAGTTATTCTGTATTTAATATTGATGAGGTAGTAAGGGACATGTACATTTTAAAAGTAAGTTACTGTAACAATTATATAAATAATTATTAAAGGTCTGAGGTCAATCAGACTTGAATTTTCCCCCAACATTCCTAGGGCTTAGGGAAGCACATGGGTATCTAGGAAAGGATTCCCATAGCTAAAACTGCAGCTTGATACGAGGAGGCCAGAGATTGTATCTGTTGTGATGCCTAATTCTGGCCTCAGTACATTCTCTGTGTGGAGGGTTAGTGCTCCCAATATTGTTATTCACAAGCATTTTTACGTTTTGAACAGTTAAATCAACAGACTGAATGTTGTTTTCTTTAGACCCTGAACATCATTACTTTTATAACAAATAAATGTCTGTACACGTATCTTAAAAGGGGGCACTAATCAAGTCCCTTAAGCCCCATATGTGAAGAACTCTGCTCTCCAACAATGTGGTCCCTCTGGGAATCATGGCTCCCACTGTGAAACACAACACAGCACCCAATAAAGGATCTATTGCTTTAAAAACACAACTCCAGTAACATGGGCACTAATTAACAACTTTCTCGATCCCACAAGCAACATAGTCATTTGTATGATTCATTAATTCAATGAAGACACTCAGTTTTCTCAAAAACATTTTTCTTAAAGTTATGTTTTGCTTTGCGCTTCTAGCCATATATTCGAAGTATATTTGGCTGTCTTTCAAAATCTATCCCTGTAGAACTCAAATCTTGATTTTCAAATATACCGTATGATAAATGCCTTATGTATACTTTTTTTCATGTGAGGATGAAGAAATACTGCATGGCACTGAGGAACTATGACTAATAAGTGATTTAATAAAATACAGTCCTGGAGGGGGACACCAACCCATCCATAAAATCTTTGACTCAAAACCTTGTCTTGCCTACAAGATGTGCAGAGATAAAGATGGAGCAGAGATTGAGGTAATGGCCAACAAATGACTAGCCCAACTTGAGACCTACCCCATTGGACAGAGAGCCAACCCATGATATTATTAAAGGTACTCTGCTATGCCTACAGACAGGATCCTAGCATAAGTGTCTTGTGATAGGCTTCATCCAGCAGATAATGGAAACAGCAGATGCAGAGACCCACAGCAACACAATAGGCTAGGCTTGGGGAGCCTTTTGGAAGAGTGAGAGGAAGGATTGAAGGAGCCAGAGGGGCCAAGGACACTACAAGCAGAGCCACAGTGGAAACTGACCTAGGCCCATGGTGGCTCACAGAGACTGATCCACCAACCAAAGAGCATGCATGGACTGGTCCTAGACCCCCTACACACATGTAGCAAAGGTGCAGTGTAATCAACATGTGGGTTCTTAACAATGAAAGTAGGGGCTGTCTCTCACACTGTGGCCTGCCTCTGGATCCTTTTGCCCTAGTTGGGCTGCCTTGTCAATCCTCAGTGAGAGAAGATGCACTTATTCATGCTGTGGCTTGAGGTGCCTGGGTGGGTTGGTACCCACGGAAGTCTCCTCTTCTCTTAGGAGAAGGAGAAGGGGGAAAGGAATGAGGGGGCGTGAGGGTGGTGGGATGGGAGCAGAGGAGGAAGGGAGCTGGGATCAGCCTGTAAAGAGACTAAATCAATGAAAAAACATGCATACCTGGTACTGTAGAACTAACCAGCCATGATGCTGGATAGGTCACAGATGCTAAAGGGGAACCCACTACTGCCATTTTTCTAACCCAAAGTAATCTCTAAATATATTTCAAATGCTTATCTTTACATGTACAGATAAGTTTTACTATCACTCCTAATCAAAATAGCCTGCCTTTTCAAGATATGAGGCTATTACAGAGATACACAACTGGTCAAAATGAAGAGAATAAATGAAAGTGGGGTGCCCTATGCTAAACCTAACGCACAGAAGGAAAAAAAAAACATGAAAGATGTAGACCTATTTTAAGAGCAAAAGGATCCAGGAGCCTCCTGTTAGATAGTGTCTCTAACATATGACAAGGACTATACACCCACATAATCCTGGAAATATGTTGCCTATGGAGGACAAGCATGAGAACCCCAGTTTACATTCTAGCAAGGGTGGGGAAACTACACAGGATCTCGCCCTGAGGTGAGGAGCTGCCGCTGCGCAGTGGCTGTGGGGGTGCAGAAGCAGTTTATCAGAGAGCAGCTTCCCTGTTATGTCGTCTAATCCCAAGAGGTCAGCTCTGGCCCTATGTACATGGAGATAGCACATCAATTTCAGTTACCTCAAATCTCTCATGTAAAGACAATCATAAAGGAAGCTGAAAGTTAAAAGTAGATGACGACCATGTCTGTAATTCGGTGCGTTATTTTTCCCTCACGCATGGCATGAAGCACAGAAACTTGCAACAAAGAACACGAGCTCTGCTTTGTGGAAAAGCCAGAATGCAGTTTGGGAGTGAGTATGAATGTGCTTCAGTGTGAGGATAGTGGTCTCTGTGAACTCCAGAGCTATGCTGTTGGTTTGGTTTGGCCTGGCTTTGAGAATACGGCAGTGCACTGTAGCCTTCAGCTCGGCAACCTGCCACAGCACAGGAAGAAATCCTCCAAAAGCATCCCAGGAAGCGACTGGTGTAGATCAACTGGGTTCCCAGTAAACCTGCCAGGATGCACAAAGCACAGGAGTTCCCCACACGCACCTCTACAGATTAGCATGCTGCACAAAGTGACTTCATGGAAACCAATTACATTTTGTAAATTTTCTGCCAGCCATAACAGTTCCAGTTTTAGAATGCATCATCTGAAGTCATTTTGGAGGCACTAATTAAATACAAATCCTAATTGGATAGTAAGGCCATATTCCGCTTGTGATTATAAAACCGTATTGTCAGCACTCAGCCATCCAGAGACTGCTCTGAATTATCTTCTGTTATTCCAATAGAGTTTTATCAAATCCCTTGAGGACCAATAAATACTTCATCAAAGGGTGTGTGAAATATACAGTGAGCACTTGATTAATAGAACAATAAAGTCTCATCAACAAACTGAAACATTTACTAAAGTATGTGACATGACTCTACACATGGTCAACTGTCAATAAAAGTAAGATTTGTACTCTAATATTTCCACATGCTTTTAGTGCATGTGTGTGTATGTGTGTGTGTATTTGTGTGTGCACGCACACACGTGCGCGTGCATATGTGCCCACATGTGGTCGTACATGTATCTGCTGCATGTGCATGGCTGTCTGTGGAGATCAGAGGAGAGGGTAGAATCCCTTTAGGTGGAGTTGTAGGCCACTGAGTGTCGGTTAATGCAAGCGCTGAGCCTGAACGCTGTTCGGCTGGAAGAGCAGCCCACAGTTACTCCAAACCTTCAAGCACAACATAGTTTATCCTTTCCAAAAGCTTCTCTCTTATTTCACACTTAGCATATCACTGCAAAAGGAAAGAGAGGAATATTTTATAGATATTCTTGAATCTTATCAGGCAACGCAATTTAGATGTCAGTGGGGGTGGAGTTTGATTCTTTACAGCAGAGGTAACAGCTGTTCTACTTTGAACAAATCAGTAAAACTCACAAAGCCTTAGGATTCCCATCCTTAAACGAAGATAACATTAATACTAAAGGTTTTCACAGGAATGGTGCAAGATATTGCAGGATCCACTACACATCATGGCCGGGACCAGTGAAATACTCTGGACATTTGGTCTCCAACTGTAGCTTCTTTACTCTTTGCAGAACTTTACTTAGGTAAAAGTTTTGTCATCGTCACGGACGTGCTTTGTTAAAGAGAATATTTTTATGTTTCATTGGCTGTGAATTTTTTCACATACAATAAAAACTGCATATCTTTTAAGGGATAATATTTTAGAAGTATATTTTTTTTGCTAGCCTAGTGGCTCAAGTATTTGATCCCAGCTGTAGTAGGAAGGAAGAAACTACAGAGTGAGTTCAATGTTACTCCAAAAAAATTTACAGAGAGTGATACTTAAATAAAATACAAGATGGTGTCTGGGGATCCAGCTTAGTGGTCGGGAGCTTAGGTAAGGTCTTAAGTTCAACACCCAGCATATCACCCTCACCACACCCCTGAAAATGTACATCTTTCTTCCCTGTTGCTCGGTGCCATTCTTAAATTTTACTGCAGACCTAATTTGTTATTGCCTATTTATCCATCTGGCATTTTGTTTCCTCCGCTCTCATTGTGTTGGATGAATGGCCATATTAAGGGATGCTCTCAGGATTAGACATGCAGATATCTGGCTTGCATTAGCTAAACTAATGATTCTGATTCCATATTGCTCCGATAATAAAACTAAATACAGTTCTATCATTATTCAGATAGCTGCCTTGGGAGAAATGACTGCAGTGTTATATCAGAATTTAGATAAAAAGCGAAAAATGTTTTAATGGCTATTGCAACATTGCACAACAAAACAAATATCAGTGTTGTCACAATAGAATCTACTCTACGGTACTGGAAGGAAGGCTAGACACATTTCAGCTCCTGGTGTGTGCTAATACCACAAGCCTGTGAGCATATTTGTCCATGGTCAAGCTGTATTGTTTTCTTTTCTTCCAGAATGTTTAAAAAGATGTATGGCTGAAAGTCTGGGCTGTTAAATGTAGAAGGGGTGGTGTGTTAGTGAGTACTCAGATGTCTGCAGGATATGGTTAAGCAGGCTCTCATCTACCGTGAGTTTTACATGTGGAAAGCGGCTTATTAGTTCTTGTCAGTCTTCAAAACCATTCCTACAGATTTTCAGAGATACTCATTCAATCCTATTTTCATAAAGAACAAAACAGCTCTCTGAGCTGATAGAGATCACAAAGACAGAAAGGTGTACCCAGAACCTATCTGCTGGTGTCTTTTTATCATACCACATGGCCTCATTCATTAAATACCTTGTCAAAATAAATGTTTTTATTGAAGTAAATTTAATCTATCTTGCCCATACTTTCCAGGTTCAACAGCACAAGTGACATGTTTTGAGTGATGTATCCAGGATGAGTTGACCAAGGTAAAAGCTAAGAAGCATTCTAGCGATGTGAGAACTGTGCCAACCACCCCTTTCCAGCTACAGTGGTTACATACCTAATTGTATGCTCATTATCAGTCTCTACTTCTATATATAATATTTCCTCTGAGCTCAATATTTGTAGAGACAGTTCAAATAAAATATCTCCATGTTTATAGGTATGTGTATAAAGATATACTAACGTGTGTGAGTGTGTGTGTGTGTGTGTTTGTGTGAACATACATCTATATGTATAGAAAGTTATCTGGTGTAATTCCAAACTGAAAGTCCTTAATTTAGCCCTGTAGAGTATAAGGAGATGTTGAGAGTGTCGTGCAGAGCTGTGCGCACTCTGTACGCTCACATTTGCAGTCACTCCCGCTAGTTGGTTCTCAGCCCATATCATCTGATCACGGTTCTCTCACTCCCTCCTCAGGACAGTTCAGTGCAGACCCTCACCATTAGCTCACTCGGATCTCTGAATTGGCTGACTTCAGCTATGATCGGCACCTCACAAGGGGTAGCAAGCACAAAGTGCTGGTGGCTTTGCTTAAGGCACAAGGAGGAATCAACAAAATTTTGATGTCTGCTCTAAAAAAACAGTTATTGATTCTAGACCACAGAATAGATACATGATAGTAAGACTTCGTGTTGTGTCTGCGGTTTATCTCTCACCGTGGAAGTGCGACTCACAGCCTTGCCTGGCCTCAGGTGAATTCGGGATTGACAAAGAAAGATGCCTAACAACAAGAGGGAAGTCCGGGTTTTTTAAGTGGCTTTAGATTGAGACTACCTGCTGCCATTGGAGTTTGGTTCCTGGGACCCATGTTGGGTAGCTCACAATTGCTTGTAACTCCAGCTACAGGAGAAATGATGTCTTCTTCTGACCTTCAGATGCATCAATATACATGGGTGTGAAGACGCACATATGCATGTCAAGTAAATTACAAAACACGTTTAAAAAAAAAGACTCAAAATGTTCAAACCCTAAAAATAGGTCTCAGTCTGCTTATTAGGAAAATGGATCTAAACGCTAGACAAGCTGATTCTCTCAGTCAGTTCGTGCTTCCCTCAGCAATTTCAAGCCTTACTGACCTTTATAAATATAAGATTTATGAGGCGGCTGTAATGTGGATGAAGACATATAAAACCCACCGCGTTATTGCACAGGAACAAGGCAGCACCACACGTATACCCACTCCCTGTGGACATTCGTCTTCAGTCTGTTCAACTTCTAGTTCTTTCTGATTTCAAATGATAGAGTTTTATCTCAACTATATTTATGTCCTTAAATTCTCAAAATATACCTGACTGTTTTCCTGTGTGTCTGTAAAGCCCCTGTTAATGCACATCTTCACCCACAGACTTTGTCATCGCCATGTAAAAGCTTGAGAATGTAAAAGAGAATGACAATTTCAATAATATTTATGGAAATAGTTAGGCTGAATTTGGCACTGAAAGTTGAAATGTACTGCTCCTCCGATTTTGGTGAGGTTTGAACTTTCAATCGCTGTGAGACAAAGTGAATATCTCTCGAATCATTGTATATTCTGCCTCAATCTACTAAAGAGGTAAAAATAATTTGAGAATATGCAAATGATGTCTCTAATGTCAAGACAGCCATACACAAGGCTCCAATACCTGCTGCACTGTAAGTGGGCGGTGCAAAGACTGCAGGTGCCCTGAGGGAAGCTGGGATCATCTCGCGAGAGTTCCCATAGGCAGTGCCCTCACCGGCAAGCTGTTCCCTTCCGTCTTGCGAGAGTTCCCATAGGCAGTGCCCTCACCGGCAAGCTGTTCCCTTGAACGCTGAGGCCTTCCTGTGCTAAGTGCTACTTTGCACACAGAACTGTGGGGATTTGACCTCTCTCCAGGCCTTTGAGGAAAACAATTGGAGTTTCTCTTATGCTTTGGGTGCACACTGAATAATGAGGCATTTCCATGTCTAACAAGAGTCAACCTACACCTTTACACCCCTTTTGAATTATTTGAAATATTCTGATGTAGAATGATGGTGGTGACTTTTCACCTTGTCATTTCAAAAGTGATTATTAGTGTGTTTCCAACTCATTCTAAAAAAGAGCCCCATGCCAAGTCCAGTACCACTTTTCTCTTGTTACTTTTTGATATTAATGGCTATGGAATAAATTGTAAGGCTATGTTTATTGTATACTAATATGTTTAGTAACAGTCTCAGTTATGACCTTTAAAAATATATATATATAATCTCAGCTATTTCCAATATTAGACCTAAATCATAAAATATTATATGTTAAATGTTCATTAATAACTCACAAGCTGGACAAGTGTCTGTTTGTGGTGTGGATGCCAGTGTGTGTGTACACGTTCTCAGGTGTGTATATACTTTTATGTGAGTGTGCATGCATGTGTCCACAAGTGCACGTGGAGGCTAGAGCTGATTGAAGCTGTCTTCGCTCGTGTCTGTCCACCCCATGTATCAATGCAGGTCTCTCCCAGGAAGCCAAGCTTTTCAATCCCCCTGATCATTTCCCTTAGCTTGCTCTAGGAATCCTCTGTCTCTGATTCACACCACCAGACAAACTGTCACTCACTGGAGGACCGAGCACCGGTGCTCATACTTGAACAAGTACTTTACCCTCCAGGTCATCCGCCCAGCCCTTTGTCTGATGATCTTTCAAAGTATTCACTATGTACTGCTAAATTTTCTCACTTGGATTTAAATGAAGAAAAGTCATAAAGGGAGTTACATATTTTATTTTCTCCTCTCCAAATACCATTTCTACAGAAGGTCTAAGTACATGGAATTGCCAGGATCTCCAGATACATTTTGAGATTTTTGTTCTTCTTTACCATTTATCTGTATAATGACTAGGATTTCTATACCATAGTAGATAATACTATTATTTAAGTTATTTAAAGATAAATGAGTTAAAATTCTGTAAGTGAAGTTCTTCATAAAGAACATAAAATATACCAGATTGAAAGTCTAGAAGCTATTGAATTACAGTGAACAACTCTGAATTGTGTTCATTTTTTATTCTTTACTTATTGCATTAAATATACCATAAATGATTTCCTGATCAGCTTACTTAGACAGTAAGACTTTAAGGGATTTTATGGATCAGTATGAGCACTTTATCTTTTAAAAAGTATATTTTATTAATTTATTCATATTACATCTAAATTGTTATCCTATCGCTTGTATCCTCCCATTCCTCCCTCCTTCCCGCTTTCCTCTTACTCCCCTCCCCTATGACTGTGACTGAGGGGGACCTCCTCCCCCTGTATATGCTCATAGGGTATCAAGTCTCTTCTTGGTAGCCTGCTATCCTTCCTCTGAGTGCCACCAGGCCTCCCCATCCATGGGATGTGGTCGAATATGGGGCACCAGAGTTTGTGTGAAAGTCAGACCCCACTCTCCACTCAACGGTGGAGAATATCCTGTCCATTGGCTAGATCCTTGGCTGGTGTATTGTCCTTGGCTGGTGCCATAGTTGGAGCAAGACCCCTGAGCCCAGATCTGCCCATCATAATGTTCTTCTTGTAGGTTTCTAGGACCCTCTGGATCTTTCTATTTCCCCATTCTCCCATGCTTCTCTCACCTAGAGTCCCAATAGGATGTCCTCCCCTCTGTCCCACGTTCCTGGTAAGTGAAGACTTTCATGGGACATATCCATTGGTCTATTATCCAGATATAAGTGAGTATATACCATTTGACTCTTTCTGCTTTTGGGTTAACTCACTCATTATGATAATTTCTGGTTCAATCCATTTGTCCACAAATTTCGGGATTCCCTTATTTGTAATAGCTGAGTAGTATTCCATAGTGTAAATGTACCACAGGGCACAGGGAGCACTTCATCTTTATCTTTATTTCATATCATTGGATTTAACAACAAAGTTACTACAACATTTAATTAGTTATCCCTGAGATAATTCAATTTAGTACCCTTTTTGTACTTACATTTTATAACTACATATAATTAAAATTAAGATGATATGTACAGTTGGCATACACAGATGGGACAAAATTCAATGGTTGTTAAGAAACTATTAATTCCTCTCTTAGGATCAAAGAGAAGTGAATTTCTAGAAATAATACTGAAAGTGTTGAAAACGCCCCATGCAGAGGAGTGTTCAAAGGAAGCTGGCTGTTCAAGATAAGTGGTTTTCCGTAACTGTTAATCAAAACAGTAATTTTAATTTCTGTATAAGAGTTGAAATAATATGTTTTTCTGGAATTAGAAACTTCAGGAAGTTTACTATACAGAATTTAATAACCTCACTCAAATCCTTGGCAGTGAGAATTATTTTATTTAGAGTTCTGTTGGTTGGTTTGAAGGAAAAATGTCCACCATGAGTTTATACATTTGAGTTGTGGGGAGGTTACGGAAAGGAACTTTGAGGATGCTGATGGAAGCAGAAGGCCACTGGGGTTCTGAGCATTTATAGCTCCACAAGCCAGCCTTTTGTTGATGAAAGGACTCGGTGTTTTCACTTATAACTCAGCTATAAGGCAGTTGTTTCTAGTTCTACGAATAGAGTTTACTACCATGAAGTAACTGCCTTAAAATTTGAAGTAAAATAAGCAGTAAAGTGTTAAATTAGTTGTGTTGCTGTTTCACTATCCCTGGTAATATGTTCCCACTGAAATCTCAATAATCATTGAGAGGTTGCATTCCTGCTTGAAGGACTCACTGTTGCCCATGGGCGAATGCTCAGTGGAGGAAAGTTGTGGGACTGTGTTCACTTTTATTTTAAATTCTGTCCGTCTGTGTTCTACCCACACACCAAATGAGACAGTGCAATATTTAAGCCACTACTCCTTATAAATTTTAATTTAATTTCATTTACTTGCCAGACTCATGAATAAAACTGAAATCTGATAAAATAATTGTAAGTCGTCAAGTTTGATTAAAGTCTGTGTTGTGCTTGTGCTATAGCTGCCAAGTCAGCTCACGTTGTGAGAACTTGACAACACAGTAATCATTCTGTATAGAATGATCAGAATCTCTCTGGTGCTCTTCTGTCAGTATGTTTTCCACGGGGGCTGGAGGGGCCAGTAGCTTATTTCTGGCTCATAGACTGAGTTTCAGCCTATTAGTCTCAGTGCCTCTGTTTTCTTATATGGCTTAATCTTCTTTGGTTCATTTGTTAGAAATAATTCAAATGCACAGATAAGCATGCGTGTGTTTTGGAGCTACTGAAAGAAGTGTCATTCTGTGTCTACTTTGCTACTAATATACTATATTGTTTTTATATTCAGCACCACATTGTACCTTGCCTATATATTAAGACAGTTTTTACATTTCTATAGATTATGATTTTTTTTTAATCTGAAAGGATTAAGCCAGGGAGATGGCACAGGGAACAAGACCTTATATTTGCCACTAAAGTATGAGAAACTGAGTTCTAATCTTCCTCACCTCCCCCCAAATACTAAGGTGTTTCCAAGAAGGCCTGTAACCCCTGTGCTGAGAAGTGGATATGGCAATATCATGAGTTTGCTAAATTACAGCCACTAAAAAATACAAAGTTTGTAATGTCTACTGATATAACTTTGACAATTAAAAATATACTTTCCATTTAAATAATACGGTATTATTTGGAGATGTGTTTTTCTCTTATTTCTGGGGAGTTTCTTCAATGCAGAAGTTTGTCCAATGCATACTTAAATATGAAAACATTTAACAAAACCCATATATCTTGATGTAAGACAGAGGATTCTTACATAGAAAATCATAGTATGCCTTTGTTGAAATGAGTTTATCTGTGTCAACGTTTGTTAATCATTATTTAGCCTTTTGTATTCTTTCTCCCCTCATGAGCTTGCTTTTATGAATTCCCAGTTAACCATATCCAGGGGGAGTTTATTTAAGCCGGTGCCTCTGAATAAGATATCACGCATTTTCCAAAATCACTACAAAGGCATGCAATAGCGGAAATTTCTGATTAAACTAAGCTGACTACTTTTTGAAAAATGAAAGGTAAAATTTTTAAAATTTATAAATTTTTAGATATTGAGGCTACAGGACCCTGTTCTCACTGATGAGCAGGTAAGTTGGGCAGGAAGTGAAATTCACCTCCTACCTCCTACCTCTTTCTAAATTTACTATGCTTCCTTTTCTTATCCACAGAATTTTGAGTTTTTAAAAAGAAAGAAAACAACAATAGCCAACAACAAAAACCTGTTTAAGAATAACTTGTGTTACCCAAAATATTTTGGAAGTGTGGGGTTCCTCCTGAGAGTGGCTGACTTTGATCCCTCCAACTGGCAGGCATTCTCACTATTTTCAGGATGACTTACAGAGCCAACATGCATGGTCATGTGAGGCAGAGATTCTTCTAGGACCTAAAGAAGAAGAGAAACCTGTAGGTGAGCACATGGACTCAGAATCCCGGATGCCGTGACTTTCAGTGTTAACTTATTTACATTATTTCCATATAATTTTTGACAGTCTTTCTTCCTCTTTAACCGTTTGATCATTTTATTCCACTTTATTCTTTTTTTCCTTATTTTATTTTTATTTTTATTAATTTATTCAGATTACATCTAAATTTCTATCCCCTTGCTTGTCTCCTCCCATTCCTCCCTCCCTCCCTCTTTCACCCTATTCCCATCCCCTAGGTCTGTGACAGAAGGGGACCTCCTCCCCCACCATATGGTCACAGCCTATCAAGTTTCATCCTGGTAGCCTGCTTATCCTTTCTCTGAGTGCCATCAGACCTCCGCACCAAGGGGAAGTGGTCAAATATGGGGCACTAGAGTTCATGTCAGAGTCAGTCCTCACTCTCCACACAACTGTGGATAATGTCCTGTCCATTGGCTGGATCTGAGTAGGGGTTCAATATTTACTGCATTTGTTGTCTTTGGTTGGTGCAGTAGCTTGAGCAGAACCCCTGGGTCCAGATCCGCCCATCATGACGTTCTTCTTGTAGGTTTCTAGGATTCTTTGCATCCTTCTAGTACCCAATTCTCCTGTGGGCAAATGGATAGAACTAGAAATGGCCATATTAAGTGAGTTACCACAGACTCAAAAAGACTCACATGGTGTATACTCACTTATAATTGGACACTAGGCCAACAGTGATGTCCCCTGAAAGTCTTCACTTACCAGGAGATTGAGATAGATGCAGGGACCTCCTATTGGGACTCTAGGTGAGAAAAATATGGGAGAAATATGGAAATATTCCACTTTTTAAAGCCAGCCATCAAAATCTGCTTTTATCTAGATAATGTATTTAATTACAGAAAATAAACATCTTAAGGGAAGAAATGGATCTTCTTTGTGGTACTTAGACCATAACTTATCATACACCACATGTATGAGCATCATTAGATAGGTGAAACTATGTTGAAATAAACATAATATGTATTTGCATTCATACAATAAAATATCAAAAGTTAATCTGGCGTCTTTAATATATATTTAAATTTATCATTGACAAATTGAGTACAATTTATCCAAAGTACCTGAGGGAATAAGTTTCAAATATTATAGTTTTAATCCTGGAGAAGAGTCTTAAGACATAAAATTACATTTATGTTCATTTGATCTTGATACACACAATCCAGTCTATTGAATATTTTATAAAGTAATTTTAGAGCACCAATATTTGATCTGCACCCATCAAAATTGTCACTTATATCATTTTTCACTGGAGGCTTCATGTTCTAAAAGTGTCTGACTTTGAGCACCTCTGATCTTTAGAGGTGTGCGTCACAGTGGATAGAGCTCTCTGGTTATGCTGGTATCGATTGCTCAGAGTGATGCAAATTTCTATCATCATAAAAATGAGAACGGATCAAGAAAATAAAAAATGCAAATGTGAGTAGTATTAAGCATCTCAGTCAGCATTTGTTTCTTATTCTGCCAAGTAGTCTCCAGAATATGATTAAAATAACACAGCTATTCAGATGACATGTAAGTTTGATGTAGAAACAGGGAATACATGGAATGTCCCCTGCATAGAGCATGAAGTGCTGGCTCAAGCTGCACAGAATTAGGCAATAATTGTGTGTTACGATATCACTTTTCTTTAGAATCCAGGCTGTTAGTATGCAGTGGCCTTTCCCACCATCTGCATAATGAGTTGCCGTGACAAGTCCCCCTTTTCAGTGTGGTCTGTAATGCATTTCCTGGCTGTGCCACGAAGCTAATTTTACTTCCACAGCGTTTCTTATTAAAGTGCACAGTTTTTGGTGATCCTGCTGGGTCCCCATGATTTATGAATATGGTTCTGACAGACGACTTTATTGTGCTTATATTAGAAAGTGAATTAACAGTTAGAATAACTGTAATGCTAGTGTAATTGTGACTTAACGTCTGTTGAATGAAATCTCACTTTGAAATCACTGTTTGAGCCCCACCTCGTAAGTGTCTGTCTCCGCAAGGAGTCCTTTGTGAGCCACAGCAAGTATGACTTCCTTAATTTGGTGCCATTTCTAGATGATTTTACAAACCTGTCCCCTCCACAGTGTTGTCCAGAGGGCACATTGCTCCTCATTACCTGATGCCCACAGAAAGAACCGAATGGTGAAACAAGGGTCAGCCTCTCTGGCATCCTGCAGTGTGGTCCAAATCATGTGCTTCAAGGTCATAGTTTCAGCAGCTTGGACTTCCCCTTCCACGATCCCAAGGACTCACAAAATGGCTCCAGCCAAGGACAATATGTGTAGTAAACTTCGAACCTCTACCCAGATCTACCCAATGGACAGGACATTCTCCACAGTTGAGTGAAGAGTGGGGTCTGACTTTCACACAAACTCTGGTGCCTCATATTTGACCACGTCCCCTGGATGGGGAGGCCTGGTGGAACTCAGAGGAAGGATAGCAGGCTACCAAGAAGAGACTTGATACACTATGAGCATATACAGGGGGAGGAGGTCCCTCTCGGTCACAGTCATAGGGGAGGGGAGTAAGGGAAAAATGGGAGAGAGGGAGGAATGGGAGGTACAAGGGATGGGATAACAATTTAGATGTAATATGAATAAATTAATAAAATATATTTTAAAAATATATCCAGAGATATATACTATGAACTATAACATTAGAGTTGCTTGTACTGCCTAGACTAGTCCGCTAAGTTAAATACAAACAGAAAGACAGACAGACAGACACACACACACACACACACACACACACACACACACACACATACACACAGAGACACTGCTAAGTACAACCTGCTCAGTCTGTCACTTGTCTGTATGTTCTTATGTCTGACTGTTGGTACTAGATAACCAATTGGTACAGAAAGTGATACTTTAAACTTAACAGACACACCAGGCATGGGTGTATAAATTACTGTTATCTTTCAATTAAAATGAAAATAGAGAGGAAAAGTGCTGTGATTGAAAGTCACAAACATGCAAGTGAGTGGAGACTGTGGGAGTGAGTGTCAGCGGAAGGCTCGGCCAAAAGAAAGAGGGAATGAGAAGGCAAAATAGAAGCCTACGCTTTTCCAGTGGAAAAAATGTCCAGTAAGACAGGACCTTGTGGCACAGGTTTCAGGAAATTGGTAGGGGAAACTTGGGGTTAAAGCTAATCTAAGGAAGATCTATAATATAATACAATATATAATATAATATATTTATATATAACTATATGCTATTGTAAAGCAGATTACCCTGCATGGTTGGACAATACTGCTTTGGGAGACATGAGCATCTTCGCTGCAAGCACAGGATGTCTAAAATGGAAACATACAAAACTGCAGAGGCTATGCCTATGACTCTTGCTTTTTTGGACTATAGAAAAATGGTAAAGACAGCATGCTAACTCTGATACAGGACACAGAGAAGCCAAACTCAAAGTAACCAGGAAAATCTCTCCCTCGTGGCTACCTCAGAGAGTGCCAGATGGCAAGCTAGGCAGTTTGCTGGAGGAGAAAAGGCATCAATAGTTTTGACCGGCATTGGGCTCTGCATGCCACAACACTGAACAATGGCAAGATGAACCCACAGGCACAGTCGTGGCACACGTGAACACTATGGGGGCAGGGGGGTAACCAACTGCTTTCTGATTGGAATGGAAGCATGCTCGGCAGGAGACAGTTTACATCTGATACCATAACCTCGTTACAGGCTTATAACTGGAGAAGTGATGGGGCCTAGACACGGGAACTCACATCGTTTTGCTAACTGCTTGTGCTGACAACCTACATCGTAAACATTTACGGTTGTGCCCAGAGATGCTGGTTTTGTCAGTGGAGACTCACACTCATGGAGTGAAAAGCTAACCCTGATTACTCATCGGTGCATAGGCCAACTCTGTAAACCACCCACCACTAAGTGCTCAGAGAACTTCAGGGTTGAGGGGCGGAATGAATGGAAGAGAAAATGTATGGTAGGCAAAGGAACTGTGAAACGCTGGCTTCCGGTCACAGCATGGCTGTGACACATACCATAGCACAGACAGACGCTGTGGCCATCTGTACAGGACCTGCACAAGCTCAAACTAGTGAAAGTTCTAGCCTCTTAGTACTCATCCCTACATGAGGAACTGTTGGGGGCAGCAGAGGGCTGACAGGAGGGGACTCACTCTCCTGAAGATGTGGCCTCTGACGCTGGTAGCTTGCTGGTGTCTCAGAGGATGACCCATGCACATGTGTATACAGACAGTACTACAGGGACTTAGGTCATTAACAACAAAGAAATAATAAAGAAAAGAAAGCTTGGAGGGTCTGTTGTGAGGAGAGACTGATTTTGAGGTATGTAGTAGTGGATAGAAATGGCCAAGATATATTGCACAAATAAATAAGACTTTCAAAGAATTAAAAAAAATTATGAAAATGTATTTTTGTTTCTTCCTCCTACTTTATGATGCTTTTTGCATAATTTTATATTTATAATACTTTTTCAAAAATATTATTAGAAATAATTTACTTGGTTTATGTGGATTCATGTGATAATATTATTTTTGTAACATCATCAGAATTCTGCAGTGAGAGAAAGTAGAAAATTCTGGATTGTTCAATATACTACACTTTCAAAATCAAGATGATTCTTTAAATGGAATGATTTATGCTTTACTGGATGATAAAAATGAAATACTTTTCGAGGATTGCATCTGAAGAGCTCTCTGTTTTTAAATAACTATGCCAGCATAAACAGAGAGACTGGAAACACAGTTGGCCCCTTAGAACATAAAGTTTGGAGATCTCCTTTCAATCATGAGGAAGTTCCCTCTGTGTCCCCTCTAAGAAGTATATACTCTGCCACTAGATGGTGGCATGAAGTTATGGAGCCTCATTGTCCCCGTAAAGACAGATATCCTCAATAGGTTTATAGCCTGAGAAGGTACATGAAAGGCTATGCTATTTTATCTTAAATTAATCTCTACTAGCTAGAAACAATTACAGTTAATTCTGTATGTGTATTTACTGTATATTAAATGGAAACAGAATAAAAATTAAATGGAAACAGTTTAAAATATTAATTAAATTACATTTCAACAGTAATTATACATTTTGTGATAAAATTATACTATTAGTCCAGTATGGTAACTGATTCTTTACATAATATTGAGAACATCTATAAATAATTGGAGTTAAAATATGACAGAGATCTAGTTTCAACTGGAACAGTAGAGTTACTTCCAAGGCCAATTCTGGTCCACAACATTCATAGATAATTTCTATTACTGTCATGTATAAACCAAAAAAAATTGAAAATCTGTTATAGAACCCTTAGATTTTTCACATGTAACCTGGGAATTCAGACACAATAACAAACAATAAAATAATGTGGTACCAAAATATACAACAATATATACATTAAAGTTCTTGAATAATGAATATTCATTTTTAAAATATTATTTGAAAGTACCTTTCAGACTGTAAAGTTTTTTCAGACACACACACACACCCATACGTGTTCACGCGCACACACACACACACACACACACACACACACACTTCAATACTGTTAACTTTAAGTAGACTCCACATAGAACAGACAGGAACTAAAAGTAAACACGAAAATCTGGATAATGTAAATGAAACAGCAATTCACTTAGTCACAGTTGAGTGATAAAAACAGGTTGATGTTCAAGCTCACCATGAACTTGGGAGCCAGAAAAATAAACATATTTTACCCAACATGCTTAGAGTATACACCCTGTGAAAAAATCATGGACAACTGTTTCAAAAGCCTCCAGAAAAACAATTTTGTTGTATTTATAGAAAGTTTGCTTAGCAATTACACATGTCTACAAAGATTCCCACTGAAATACTAAGGATGGACAGACATACACACGAGATATTTTAGATATGTGGGAGTTTATTTTTATATTAGAAATTAATTCAGAAAGGACATTTTTATTTAATAAAGTGGTGATTTCTCAAAAACTGGGAAATATTTCACCTTTTCATGGACTGTCATTTCACAAGCTCTAGTCTACAGAGAGTCACACTAACTAACGGACAACAGAACTCTGCTCAATCAGTTGTTCACCTGCCAGCTTATGAACGCCTATCTGCAATATGTTTTCACAATAATAATATTCTGAAATATGAGTGAACACATTTAAATATCTTGATTGTGATCATTTTAATTCCTTGCTATCTTTATGTAAAATAACTTTTTTATTTTATTTTATTTTATTTATAGAAACAAATTTTATGATGTGGGTAAATTATTGAAAATATAGCTATCTCAGCTTCCTAGAAAAGCATCAATCATCCTAGGTAGGGACATGCCCATGTGACATCACTTCCTCTAAATACTCTCACATTCTGATGCAGTAGGGATCAGAATTTCTCCCCACATATTGTGTGAGGGTCCTGCTGGTCTCACAGGCACTGACTGCCCAATCCTCATGCATATTGCTGCCCTTTGGTTTCCTTCCTCCAGCTCTGCTTGAGAGTCTATGCTCACCCTTCTCCTGACTTTTCACACTGTTGCCTTGTCTGTGTGTGCCTTATCATAAACACAGTTACAAGGTAACTGGCAACTAATTTGTTCTCATAAGTATATGTTTCTGGCAGTTACTTCTGTTCTTTGTTTCTTTATAAAATTGTAACCTATGTCTTAAATACATTAATGAATATTTAGAAAATGTATCCATTCTGATGACAAACCTTTCAAGTGTGGCTAAACCTTCTAATTTGCCCTCATGCCCTTGGGCTGTGGTGTTAAGATTGACATTCTAAAGCATGGAGTTTGTTGGAGGAGGCATCCGGATCATTAGAGCCACCTTCTGGATAAACACATGAGGGTCAGCACTGTCCTACGGTTTCTCCAGTGTTTGTCATGGGATGACAGTGGGAAAGCGACTAATTCTCTCTGTGCCGGAAACACTGCCATCACCAGACACTGAATCATCACCTGGGCCCGGGACTCTGACCCTCCCAGCAAACACCAACTGCTTCAAATTTCAAAATGTATTTCATTTTCCTTGATAAAATCATGCATTTAAATATGTTTTAAAATATATAAATAGTAACCATGGCCTTTTCTTAGTGGTGGTCAATTTCCCCATTTAGAATATAAAACCAAGCATAGTTATTTCTGAACAATTTGATTATTTGAAGTAGTTAACTTGAATTACTTGCTATAATTTTAGTTATCAATGAATATTGGGCAAGGTGGCTGATACAGCTTTGATTTAGAAAATTATTAGAGAAGGTAATAATTAGCACTTATGTATCATTTGATACGTATGAAATAACCACTGATATCCATGACCAACTGAGCCTGAAAATTAACAGATTTTATTATTCTTCATCACAGAATCAGAATATAACTGTGCCACCCACTAATTCATTATAAAACACACCGATTATGAGCAAGAGTTATAATGCTGCTCAAAGTTGTCATGTTACTCGGTATTTAATTCAATACACAGGAAGCTAGGGAGTTCAAAATGGTCTACTTAGCTTTATCTTTAAAGTAAACCATGAATATATGTCTCTGAAGATTAATGCAATGAAATGGATGGAAAAAGTACATTGTACCAAAAGACATGAGGGCTGTTTACAAAGAATACTATTCAAACTGAGTGTCTTTCAAAATTAATGTGAATTTCTTGCAATGACTTCTCCTACCCAAAATATCATTTTGTGTCTATTCCCCGGTTGTTGGTTTTGTGCTGTTTGTTTAAGGTTTTCCTTTTTCCCCCTGCCCCTTCCTCATTAAACCATTGCTACCAACTTTCCTGTCCACTGAGCAATGGGCTTTCACTCTCTGCCAGTGTGGACCAATGGTTAGTGACTAGCAAGCCAGGCCAGATAGAACGGCCAAAAAACTGTCTCTCTCATGTCTTCCTTTGCCCCCCCCCTTCCCTCTTCAGTTTTTCTGCTTCCTTCTCCTCGCTCCCCCACCCACTGTTTACCCCAATGCTTTGTGTGTTCAAATTCTAGAAGTGTAGCAATTACGTAACATAGTTTTAGCAGAAACAGGTTTAGGAAACTACTGCTGCTGTATGGCGTGAGCTGTGTAGGCCAATTCACAAACAAAAGATTGGAACATTTACTTTAAATTTCCTAGTTAGTGAAACTATTTGTTGTTTAAGGGTTTTGTTTTGTTTTCTTTTGTTTTTTAAAAACACACACAAACCAAAATGCTCAAAAGAGATGAGTATAAAGTAACGAGAGGAAATGATCCGTGGGTAGGCACAAGAACTTAATTGGACTAGTAGGGTACTATGTTAAGTGAAAATGCCTTGTCTCAGGGGTGCAAATATGCTTTTTAGTTTTACAAAGTTAATGCTACCTCTTTCCTTATAACAGATAAAATGCTTTTGGGAGCTGACAAGATAGATCAACAGTTAAGTTTATATTGTGCTCTTGCATTGGGCCCAAGTTCAGGTCCCATCACCCATATCGGGTGGCTCACAACTATTTGTAACTTCAATTTCAGGACACCCAGTGCTTTATCGTGGCCCCTACAGCCACCTGCCCACCCCTAACATAAAGACACTCACACACTAAAATATGTATTTAAAGATGAAATAAGTAAAACAAATATTTTTATGTAAGTAAATTTACATAGTGTTTCTCTTATGCATTGACAAAATTGTACCTCTATTATATAACGTTCATGAACAACATACTCACTTAAAATTATTTTAAATATGGTTACATAGAAAATTCTGTATTCCTAAAACAGTTAATTCCAAACTAAGTGCTCATGAAATATTTTATTAAACCAATTATATCAAACTAAAAAATAAAGTTATATGTATCATTTAAGCACTGCTTGTCTCCAAAGTTAAAAGGCTGAAGAAACTAGGAAGATACTTATAATTGGCATTTGATAAATGATCACAGATCTTTTTACATAATTCTAATGAAGATACTTATGTAATAATTATAAAATGTACATATTATCTACTCTATTTTTGTATACTTGTCCATCTGTAGCAAACACTTAAGGTAAAATAGAGCAGCGTTCATAGAATTATACCCAAGCCATGCAGGGGTAAATGCGATGTTAGAAACAAGCTTGAAAATTGTGTCAGACAGAAAATACATTGCTAATTGTCTCTGTTAGAGTTTCTATTGCTGTAATGACATGGTGCCATGAGTAAAGGCAACTTGGAGAAAGGGCTTATTTCATCTTCTGGCTTCTATCCATCCCCTAAGGAGGTCAGTGTAAGAGTAGAGACAGAAACAAGAGAGCGTAAATGGTGTTTCTAGTATAAACTAGAGATGCTGAAGGGTGCTGCTTACCACCTTGCTCACTCACAGCTTGGTCAGCCTTCCTGCTTAGACATCCCAGGACCACTACCCCAGGGCCGGCACTGCCCTACAGGCTGGGTCCTCATCAATCACTAATTAAGAAATTGCATTACAGACCTGCCTACAGGCCAATCTTATGGGGAAATTTTCTCATTCCCCCATTACCCAAATCATTCCAGCTTATGTTAAGACAATTAGCCAGAAAAGACTTTTTAAAACATTTTAAAAAGTAGGCCTAAAATTTAGCAGCCTTACTTGAATATATTTAGTGTCTAAAAATTTTAATTATATTAAATTTGGTCACTTCACTGGCTGATCGTGGTTCAGCTAAGAAATTTCACCTATATTAAAAGTGTGCAAATTAGTGTGTCCATTCCCTAAGGTATTAAGAAACAACTACAGAATAATGAAATATTATGATGTTGACAAAAGCGGGAAACTGTGAGTTGTCCTTACTTTGCCAATAGCAGCTGACTCACTCCTATAATGAGTGAATAGCAGCTGATTCCTATATTGAGGATCTCAGCCAGCCAAACTCAGATACAATTAATGCACCAAAAGATTAACAAACGATTCTTAACAGAGTATTTGGGGATGAGAAGTGGAATTAAAATGTTGGATACAACTCATTGAAGAGATAGATGTTTATTTTAATTGGAAATTGGTTATAAGTTATTATTGGTTTTATTCAGAGAGAAAATAAGGTTGGATTCAGGGATGTCTCTCTTTTCCTTTATCTTTCATTCTTAGGTTTAGAGATAGGGGCTGAAAAGAAAGAAGAGGGAACATAGAAATATATAGGGATGATAGAACAAAAAGTAGATTATTGAATCTACTCCTCAACGTAATGCCTTAATTGTTACTCACAAGGTTATTTTTAATTCACTGGTATAGAATTTTGTATATAGATGCAAAGTAAGTTTAATTTTAGATGCATTGGTACAGAATTCAAATTTGCAATTATTCTTCACATATTATATATATTTCTACTCTAATATGTGCTATTGTTCCCATAACCATACCCATACAACTCAAGGTTAACTTCCAATACTTTGAAAGTGCTATTGCAGGCTATTTAGGATAAGTAAGTAATACAAGTTAAGTGTTAGTTGATCAAATTATGGTCATATCAATTACTAGTCTATTTTTATCACAAAAATATACATCTTAAGTGTAACAGATAGATATGATTCTATAGATAGATAAGGTAAAATAGATAAGGTCTTCAAAAACTGCAGAGACATATCAATATGGCATTTAAAGATATTTTTATTATTTTAAAGATTCACTGACAATGAGACAGGTTAAGTCCTGGAAACACCCAGAAGATGATGAGCATTAAAAATCCTCCTTATGGAGATGGCTTCAATGTGGCAAACCAGACAGTGGGCAAAATGTCCTCGTTTCTACCACAGACAGAATTCTGGCTTAAAAAGGGCAAGCTTGGATGCAGGCAGAGTCGACGGCCAAACTCTGCCAAGACGGGGCAAGTAAGTCCTCAATAGTTTCTGCCTCACAAATATGTCTGTCAGATATATTGGTCCAGAAAGGTGAAGATGATGCTCCAGCCTTATCGAGAGTTTTGGGTGACTATTCAAGCAGCAAAATATTTCTGTCATCTTCTCATTTGGGAAGTTGCTAATGTGTACTCCCTGCATACTCAGGTAATTAATTTTATTCCTTCTCTAGTCTATGATGGTGTTGAAGATCTGATAGTTTAGTTTTACAATTAAGCTTAGCTATTTATGGGTTAAGATGTATTTAGGTCTAGATAGATGTTTTAAGTTGATAATGATGAGATATGATAGATATTGATTTACATTTAAAAGTTTAGACTCACCAAGATAGCAAAGATGTTTTCTTCAAGGCTGCCAAATACAAATAGCCGAATTACTATGAAGGTAACATTTATATAATTCTTGATTGTTTCATGGTTCTTCCTGCTGTAGGTAGTTTATTTTATATATGTATAATAATAAAATGTATATATAAAAAGTATTTAATAACATAATTGTAAAAATTGTGATACAGAAATACACAGAGAATTAACAAAAAACTGAATAATTGATATTAGGTAAAATTTTTATCTAAACAAAGAAGTGAGCAAAGTATAAGATACTGTGTTATATAACAATTTACTTTAAATCTACATATTCTCTACTTGAGGCAGATAGTAAACTCACAGAACAAACAAAGGTAACAAACGCTGGAGGATTCAGGAGGCCTAGAAAGTTAGAAGACTCCTGAGGTCTCTTGTGGCAGCTGTGTAAACCATAGAGACTGCTGCAGTGAGCAAATTCTGTTCTGTGGAGCTGTGTAAAGACAGGCAGGGAACTACAGAGATGCCTCTTTCTCAAGGCATGGTGGCTGTAGCTACTTTGCATCACTTTAAGTTCCTGAATGTGAGCCCTAACTATGCTTCTGTAAGTAACTCAATATGGTCATTGATTCACCATGCCAGCCTAGGGTGGGCTCACTTGCATGGTTTTTGAGGTGATCTGTTTGCAATGAAGATTGTTTGCCATATCTCCAGGAAAAGCCACATGAGAGAATGCAAATTTGTTAGAAATCACTATTAACATATCTGCACTTTAAGAAATATTGGAGCCACTCAGGATGAAATGAAAGAGTACACACAGAAAGAAAGAAATAAAACTTGAAAGGGTATAAGCATTATCAGTCAGTATAAAACAAATGAGTTTGACTTGTTTTGTTTTCTATCTATTTAAGAACATAACTGCATGATTTAATCATTATGAAACTATATACTAGAAAACACTTTATAAAGATATGGTATGATCATAAAAACTAAAAGGAAAGGAATAGAAAGCTAAGTAGTTTCAAAGTATATTCACACAATTTAAATAAATTGGTATTAATATAAACCAGAATGTTATAAATTAAAAGATAAACCATAGCATCTAGTGTCACTACTCTAATCAAAATAATATATGAAATATATGCAATATAAGGAAAAACTACTGGAGGAACTATACCCTGAAAATGTAACTTAACAAAAATGAAATATTTATTGCACTACTAACCCTATATAATACCCAACAAGAGGGAAAACTTTTACAAAGGAAGTAGTAAAAACTTTTACAAAGGAAGTGTAAACTCCACAATATTAGTTATTGCATTAAATAAAAATTAATTGAATACTCCAACAAAATGAAGACAAATGATAAAATGGATTTAGTCATCATCCCAGGAACATTTCACCTACCTAGCAGTAGCTCCAAAGCACCCATGAGTTGTAGATTAAAGTACATGCAACATGAAGGAAGATGGAGTGGCCATATTCACAGCAAGTGTACTGTGAGATTAAATTGCAAAAATGGAATACCATTATAGAAATGAAAATTCATCAAAAGATATAATTCCAAATTTATGCATTTCTTTTTTTAATTAATTTATTCATATTACATCTCAGTTTTTAGCCCATCCCATGTATCCTCCCATTCCTCCCTTCCTCCCACTTCCCCCCTACTCCCCTCCCCTCCCCTAAGTCTGTGTCTGAGGGGGACCTCCTCCCCCTGTATATGCTCATACGGTATCAAGTCTCTCCTTGGTGACCTATTATCTTTCCTCTGAGTGCCACCAGGCATCTCCATCCAAGGGACATGTTCAAATATGGGGCACCAGAGTTTGTGTGAAAGTTAGATCTCCTTCTCCACTCAACAGTGGAGAATGTCCATCGGCTAGTCCGGGTAGGGGTTCAAGGTTTACTGCCTATTTTTTCCTTGGCTGTTGCCACAGTTTGCGGAGGACCCCAGGGCCCAGACTCACCTGTAGTTGTCCAGGACTCGCTGGATCCTTCTATTTCCTCTTTCTCCCAGGCTTCTCACACCTAAAGTTTCAATAGGATGTCCTCCCCTCTTTATTTCTATTGAGTTTTGCTTTGTGTATCTCAAAGTCTCATGTGAAATGCATAAATTTCCTATATGCATTTCACATGAGACTTTGAGATACACAAAGCAAAACTCAATAGAAATAAAGAGAGAAACAAGCAAGTGAGGAAAACGAGCTGGGTCTTTTACGACCTCAGTTGGAAAGCAGATGATCGCTGAAATGTAAAGATTCTCACAACACTGTACTAGCAGAGCTAATGACTATCTAGACAGCCTTCCAGTCACTACTGAAGAACACACATGCTTCCAGTGTGCACACAGCACACCACGCAGAAGAAAGCATATGTTTCCCACCAAATTTGTTCAGATAAATGATTTAATAAAATTGAAATTAGATAAATTATGTTTTCTGACCACAATGGAATAATGAAGTAAGTCAATAACAGAATGAAGTTTTGGAAACACACAAATGTGTGAAAATTAAATACTCTCCTAAATAACAGATGGATTAAACAAATCATAAGGCACACCAAGAAACATTTTGACATAAATGAAAATAAAACATAATCTATCAATCTACTGATGGGATACAGCAAATACTCTCTGAAAGATAACTTATAGCTACAAGATGAACTCTTTTTATTTCTGGTTTAAAACACTTTAATATAAAATATCATTTTTCATTAATCTTACATTTACACATACAACATATATTGCCTTATATCCAATAACATAGCAACAAGTGGTCATACTATCTATAAAACAGGATATAGCTCCAGCATAAAAAAGAAAAAAAATCCATGGACAGACAAAGAATACTTTATACTAAATATAGTAGGCCAGGCATATAATACTGTAGGATCTCACTTATGATTAGAATCCAAATATGTGATCTCATGAAGGAGAGACTGGGGATCAGGTGGGAGTCACCATGGGAGGGTGTTGATTGACTTATAGGAAGTTACAAGCACAGGGAAGGGTAGTTTCTGTTCTAGGGTGTAGTAAGATGCCTTACTATACAAACTGTGTGTTTCATGTATTTAGAATGTTAACTCAGACAAAAATGACAGATATTTTTGATGCAATATATCTGATAGTTACTCTACTTTGATCATTATACAATATATGTATGTGTTAAAATTGTCCCTGTATCCAACAATTTGGCACAATTTCTATCAATTGGTGAATGTTCAAAAGGCTGCTATCCATTTTTATTCATAGAACTTTTTGTTACCATTGTTAACATACCATCCTGTTAAACTATACAATAAGAAAAGATAATAAAATACATAGCACAAGTAAAAATATTCATTTACAGAAAACCAGCCATGTTTTTATCCCACAAAATTTATCAAATCCACCTGAATATCAGTCACAAATTTTTTGAAAAATGTTATTGTAGGGAACTGAGGAAGCCCTGGATGAGTGTGTAAATGGGAGAAACAGAACTGAGTGGGTGTGTCTTATTTGACATGGCCACCACCATGCCAAAAACTCAGTGCCTCAAGACCCTTGAGAGCAGCGAAGCCCCTGCAACTCTAGTGTCAGGCTCAGAGGGTTGAAAAAAACCTTCCTCTGATCTGAGTGCAAATGTTGGCAGCGTGACCAAAACCAGTTCCCTAGCCTCAGTGGGAATGAAAATCAGGTCAGAGCTTAGCAAGAAAACTGGCAGGCATTGAACTGTCCAAGTGTAGAGAGTTTCCTACTGACCTTTCAGATATAATCAAACTTTTACTTATGTAGCAGAAACATCATGACAAAGAATTTTTGTTTTTGTGACCCCAACATATGTTGGGTTGTATAGTAGAAAGTTAGATGGTATATGAAGAGGTTTGGCCTCAAAGTCTTTTGTCTTTCTGCCAGCTATGCCTGAAGCAGTCTGTACCAGGAGCTTCTAAAGAAGTCTTTATAACAGCCTTCATGCTGTACCACTTGGTTCTGGAGACCTGATTTGGGTGACCAGGGAATGAAGAAATGACAGACACAAATCACACATACAGAACAGCTGTATCACATACACAGGGTCACATACACTGTGGATACTCTGATAGAGTGCCACCTACAATATGGGACCTAAGAGCACTTACTGTGCACAGCATAGAAGAAAGGTGTGAGCCAATCTCAGAAGGAGGTGTCTCTGTTTGAACAGTTTCTTGCTGCTCTGAAAGGAGAAAGCTGCAGCTGTTAGTTTTTGGCAAGACAAACTATTTAAAAATAAATATTATAAAACAATATTCTTTGGGGAAATTTGTTACATTATTTAAAGATGTATATCTTAAATTTATTCATTTATATATGTAATATAATATATAGTTTAAATGTATTGCAGTACCCTCAGATGCTAGAAGAGGACATTGGGTCCCTTGGTGCTGGAGCTGGAGCTGGAGCTGGTACTGTGAGTCTCCGGATGTGGGTGCTGGAAACTGTCCTTGGATGCTCTGTTAACTGCTGATTCATCGCTTCAACCCCATCTCACCGTCCCAAGCACTGCCTTTCATAAACTAGTTCACTACAGTTAAATCACGTACAAAGAGATAAATAATAAAGATTAGATATGAGAAGAATTCAAATGAAATTGAAATGTAAAATTCAATAGATAATTTTAACAACCGCAAAAGTTAATTATGCTGAACAAGATCTAGGCACTTTGGGCCTTTCCCTACACTGACCAAGGAAAGAACAGAGAAAAAGAAGATTAAAATTAAGGATAATGGCTAGAGATTTACTTTAGAAATAGGAAATTTATAACAAAATTGTCTATACTCTAGGTGAAATGTGTATATGTATGTCTCCTGAGGCTACGAAGGCAGGAAGCTATGATCAAATAGGACTCAGTCCTGAACACCCAGAAGCAGATTGAAAAACATATCAAACTTATTCTCATCTTTCATTGTAAGTTCTACTAGGTTTTCCATTAGCAGATGTTTCTGGAGGACAGAGAGAGGGGGGAGGGGAGAGGAGAGAGGAGAGAGAGGTGGGAGAGGGGAGAGAGAGGGGACAGAGAGAGGAGGGGAGGGAGGGAAGAAGGGAGGGAGGGAGAGAGGGAGAGGGAGAGGGAGGGAGGGAAAGGGAGAGAGAGGGAGACAGAGATGGATAGAGGGAGAGAGAAAGTCTGGGAGAGAGAGAGAGAGAGAGAGAGAGAGAGAGAGAGAGAGAGAGAGAGAGAGAGAAGCTTACTGAAGAACAGGCAATGGATGAGGCAGACAGGAAAAAATAATAAAGACACATACACTCTCTCTCAAGTCTATTTTAGTATCACTGTTCAATGCAGATGGAATCTCAAGTCTATTAGTTATGAAGAGAACTACCCTGTGTTCCTTCCATAGATAGAGATTGTAACTGTACTTTTTATATAAATTTGGTAAAATGCCTATGCAATTATCTAACACTAGATGTAATTGCCACTGCCTACACTTATTAGTCTGTCATTGACATCTAAGTTGACGTAGCGGTATTCTTCTACCCCCAATGATTTTCACCTCGTGCTGTGTTCTCAGCTGGTACATTTTATTGTGTAGTTTCATGATCTGAATCTCCTTTCTTATGAACAGTCTCTTTTACATCACCTTTGTTGCCAGTTTCTCATTCTCACATTTACTAAATATTGTAGCATTCAGATGATGTCTGTGCATTATTTGTCTTCCAGCAATTCCTTCTTGATGCAATAGTGTATCAGTGATCTCATACACCTTGTAAACTGGTTGGTTACTCTAGTGACTAGAGTGTATTTCTTAAATTAGATCACTTCTCTGTTTATGGGCTCATCAACCCAATAGGAATTATAACCCTGATTCACTTGAGGTTACATTGTAACCAAATCTTGAAAGATAGGAGAACCTTGTGGCTGTTCCTGCATGAGCAAATGGATCACCCATGCTAAGGACATAGGCAGTGATCTTCACTTGTATAGGTAGTGGTGAGTGTGAAGTGAATGAAGTCTGTCACCACCTTGTGTGTAACCAGGGACAGACCTGACTGGGATGGCGATGGCAAGGGAATGGAGAAAAGATGGTCAGATGCCTGAACACAGCCAGGAAGTTTTCAAATAAGTAGACTGGATTCTCTGATGAAAAAACTTCAGCATTCTCATAGCTCACTTTGTTTATTATATACGGTTGAACAAAGAGGCAGGCTCATTACCCACAGCTATACAAGGAGATGACATTACTATTTACAGATAAACAAGGAGACAAGGTTTATGCTACACATATGGACCAAGGAGACAGCTTTAGTTAATTTTGGTAGGAGCTGTTTCTGTAGAGTTGAAATCACGGAGTCATAAACACTCAGGGGTAGAAAGCTATGGTAGACATTTTCTGCACCTATATCAACATCCACACCTAGACCAGAGGAAGGTTTTGCCATTCTTCATAATCTTAAATGCAGTGGGGGTGGGAAGTGCCTTTAGCAATTTCCCATGAATTTGAGCCTAGGATCCTGTACACGACTGTGCCCATGTCAACAGCACACATTCACTTAGGACTTCATAGACCAGAACTTTCCTCTGCTCCTCACAGAAACCTTCCCAGAACACTAAGTCCTACTCACTTGGAAACTGCACCATGTACCAGGCTAAAGAATGAAATATACTACCCTAAGTGGTGCTATTGGGCCTATGAGTTCTCTGTCGATGAATACATACATATACCAAGACTCAAGGTTCTGGAAGAAGTTTGCTTTGTTAAAGGAGTTTGAGTGGCTATAAAAGAATTTGAATTTTTAAATTTTATTTATGTCATAATGTAAGTTTCACATTTTTATGCCATTAAAGAACGTCATGATAAGTAGAAGTTGACTAGTCTGGCAAATTCATGTTGTTGGCTTTGTAAGTCTGTTTTAAAGCATCTTAATACATTTTTGTTTGTTTATTTGCTGGCATGTAATTTATTTCTTCAAACAGTTGCCCATGTTATGCTAACTAATTAGGAGTACTGAAACAATAGCACATTCTTTAAAAGAAATAGATACGTTTATAGATTTATTGGTCTATTATTAGACACAAAAGAAAGCTTAGGGAGTGTAGAGCTGGGCTCTAATAATAAATTCTTTGAAACCTTTTCAGTAGCTGTCTGTTTCCAAGACTAGGTAGATAATTTCAATCACAGGAGTTGGCCTTAGAGGGAACTCTGAACTTTTGTTTAGGAGTTAAGCTAAAAATGGAGAGAAACTAATTTAGCTTTCTTTTTTTAACTTTAGCATCTTGGATTAGCTTTATAAAAATTCCATGGTTAATTAAAATAGCATTTCAGAAGACTTGAATAATTTTCTCTCTTCGGCCAAGGTAATTTTCTTAATATTTGCCAGATAGCAACTTTTTACTGAAGAAAACATGACTTGATAAATATTCATGGGAGCGCATTATGTGTAGGCTATCTCATTCTCCAGAAGATAAATATTTAAGCAACAAAATTGTCCAGAGCCTGCCAAGTCTTCATTGTGACCTTTCCACCTAGAAGTTTTGTATATTATTATTTCCTCTGCATGAATAGCAGTTATGTACCAAATGGAGACCAGAGCCAATAGGATTGAAGAACGCTGCCAATGCAGATGTTTTAAAAGGATGATGGCTAATCTACCCTCTAATGACAAGCACGATGATTTCATGGAGTTTAATTGTGCACACAATTTATTTTTAAATGTATTTAAAATATCAGAAAGTTTGAAGTGGTTTTACATGTATTTCTGACATATTGAAAAGAATGGCAAGGGCTCAGAAAGAATTGTACTGACTAGTTTTGCTTGTTTCTTTGTTTATTTTGTTACTTAGTATTACTTGAATATAAAAGGAAAATGATTTTACAATAATTCCTTTATTAAGAGTTATCTATTCTATGATACTCACAAGGAATCACTGGGTGCATCAATGTGGTATACTGGTGTGCATGGCTTCCTTCCAAAAGAAATTTGCTGTTTCAAAAATGGGGCCAATAATTAAAGTACACAATTCTCCTACAATCTTGTACCAAATATTCTCTACCAGAGTTTCAACCCAAAAGCATGAATACATTAAAATTACACTTATGTTCAACAGAGTGAAAATTTAATTGAAAATGTCATCACTATAAGCAAAACCGAAGAGACGGCAATTATCACAGTCCATAAAGGTGAAGACTGCACTGGCAGAAAATACCAATAAAGTGTCTATTTAAGAAGAAATATCTACATTTGAGATATCAGATAAAAGGAAATATGAGACCTGGTAATGCTAATGTCACTCTTAGAACATTTCTCTTTGTGTTGCCAAGGCATAAAACTATTAAGTCCTGTCTCTAAATCACCTGCTGTTATATTTTAGATGTTGGTAGACTAGTGGATTCATGAAAATATTGCCTTCTCTCATGTTAACAGTTCATATTCTGTGTAACACTGAAGTTTAATCAGTATTCTCATTTCTCTGTGCCTTGCCTGACTTTAAATATTTGTGTTCTTTGAGGAAATATGTGCTTGTGTGGGGGGAGGGGGGAAGAGAGAGAGAGAGAGAGAGAGAGAGAGAGAGAGAGAGAGAGAGAGAGAGAGAGAGAGAGAGAGAGAGAGAGAGAACAGGGAGTCGATCTCTGGAGGCTTGGGGTGGTACTATAATAAAACAACAAAAATATTGGACAGACCTCTGCTGTGGTGCTGATCAACCCAGTTGAGTGGAGTGCATCATCGGTTGAAGACTGCAGGAAGGTAGAACACTCTTTGTGTCCAGCCATATTTGTTCTAATGCATCAAGTTACTATTAAATATTTATTTTAACATACAGGCTATATATCCTCTCCTTGAACAATGCAGATCCTTATCTAAATACGACTAACACATAAATAACCAGAACTAACTTCATATCTTTTCATTATCTACCAAAAATCCAGTCCATCAAGTTAGTGCCTTGATGGCCAGTCAGTAACTGTGTAACTACAGCCAGCAGTTGGTCATTTATTTGTGTTTACTTATATCTAGTTATATCTCATGCTTCCTGTCATTTTCAATCTCAGTTTCATCCTGAGAAAGTAGAAGACACAGACCAACTGAGAAAATGTTCAGTAAAGCATAGCCCACAATTCATAACAAATTTTCTTCCTCTTTCCTTCCTTTCTTCTCCATCTCTCTTTCCAGGTATTCCTCTACACCTAGAAGCATAACTTCAGAAAACAAAAAGAGATTTTAATAGCTAATTGTTTAACTTAAAATAAGGTGTTCATTTTATCAAGAATGTATAAAATATCTCCTTAACAAAATTTGTTTTAAGATCTCTAGCATGTGTACAATAAGAAAATATAAGTTAACTGCTAATTTATTTACATTTTTTCTAGTTTACTTGTGTTTTCTTTTCCTAGAATATCCAGAGCTAGAATTAGGGGGAATACAATAGGAAGATTGATTAAGCAAATATGACACTACCTGTCTTGCTACTCACCCCACCCTTTGTCTAGTTTATTTGAAACAGTTATTACAACATTAAGTAGATACTAAGTATGTTCTTGGAAGGCAGAATGAAGATTTTTAACTCTTATTTGAAATATTACATACCTTGTGATGTGACCTTGCATAATTATTAACTTCTGAGACTCTTTTCTCTTCTGGAAAGTGGATGACAATATTATCTAAAAGTGGATGACAATATTATCTAAATCCTTAGTTGGAGTATGCCATACTCGTATGGCATGCACTCTTTGAAACGTGCTTTTTAAAGTAAATTTATTTTTATTTATCAGTTTTGAATTTTATATATAGCTGCAATGTATTTTGATCATATCTATCTATTTATATTAACATCTAAAAAATAATAACCCAAAGATCAATGATTTTGACTGATGTGAGTCATTTGGGAGAATAAGGTTGCATTGGACTCCAAGATAGCTTCACGGTACCTTCTGGTCAGAGTGTTACTCAGCTGAGTGGCCTTGGATCACTGATGTTCTTCTGCTTAATCTTGCCAGTTTTAAACTTTATGTAGACTGCTTATGGAGTTAATAATAGCAGTTCAGTAATCTTTCTCGAAGTTATGAGGAAAGTTTAATGAGCATGCACTGTCAACTATTTCAGGTGATGAAACATGTCCATCTCTGCTTACCAGTATATAGTTATTGCCTGACCTGGCTCTTGATACATAGTGAGGGCCATTGAGAAGACCAAGTAATTCACTGCAGAATAAATGGGCAGGTATTAGTAATATTTTTAAATAGCAAGTGTCATGTCATACTATGAAAATGAACATCTACTATCAATACTTATGACCACAAGTATTACTCTGATCATTTTAGTAATTTCTGTTATCTATAATACTTTAAGGCTATACCACACCTAGGAAGTTTTTTTCTGATATTGAAGAAATTCCTCTTTGATCTGAAATTCTACTTCCGTGTCATGGTTCCTGTATTTGAACACTCAGTCCAGCTAATGGTGCTGCTTTAGTATGTGGGATCTAATGACTATATTAGGTCTCTGGGGGCAAAAGTTAAATATTAGCTCTGCCTCTGCTTCCGGCCTGAACCCTCTACTTCTTAGTATCCCATGAATTGTCACCATAGCCATTAGTCTCGTAACTCGATATGCCTGTCCTGCCGTGCTTAAGTAGACACCTTCCACTGGAAAGGGCTTCATACACCACCATCCTCTACCATTACAAATTGTGATCTTCACACCCTCAGCCACTTCCCCAGCCATGCTTCCTCCAGCAGGGTGACTTATATCTCCTACGCTGGAGTCCATGTTCCCAGCCGTGCCTTCTCTAACATGTTGAGATGCATCTCCTATACCATTAGCCACTCTGGTTACCATGTTATCTCCATCATGGTTTAACTACCTCTTCTTATACCATGAGCCAAATCAGCTACTGTGAAGGATGCTATGAGCTAAAGGAAACATTCCCTATCTTGAGACGTTTCTGTCAGTTGTAGAGGAATTTAAATCTACCTACCTGGTTGCTCTAGCAAAGGATCATATCCAAAGTCGTGTTCTGGCTGGAATGCAGACATTCCCTTAGTACATACCTTTAATCCTAAACAACGAAGATAGGTTAGCTTATAGAAGGAAGCAGCCATGTTTGAAAGGATCTGGGCCCAGGGGTCCTGCTCAAACTATGGCACCAGCCAAGGACTATCCGTGCAGTAAACACCGAACCCCGACCCAGATCTAGCCAACGGACAGGACATTCTCCACAGTTGAGTGGAGAGTGGGGACTGACTTTCACACGAACTCTGGTGCCACATATTTGACCATGTCCCCTGGATGGGGAGACCTGGTGGCACTCAGAGGAAGGATAGCAGGCTACCGAGAAGAGACTTGATACCCTATGAGCATATATAGGGGCAGGAGGTCCCCTCAGTCACAGTCATAGGGGAGGGGAGTAGGGGGAAAACAGGAGGGAGGGAGGGATAGGAGGATACAAGGGATGGGATAACAATTGAGATGTAATATGAATGAATTAACAAAAAAATTATTTAAAAAGAGAAAGTAGTGTCTATCTAGTCAAGGGGCAGACAAAGTGATGAATCAGACAAAGATTTGGCAGAATGAGTTAGATAGGATACACACAACGCTCATGAGCACAGGTTAGGAAAGAGAAGCTACCTTGCTTGAGCTGTGCAGGGAGAGACAAGAGTGTTTTTACCAAGAGATTTATTTTTTATCAAGAGTTTTTTATTGGGACAGTCTTACAGAGACAAGTTGCAGAGAGGACAATCTAGGCATGAGTGAAAACAAAGGAAAATGAAAAAAAAAAATACCAGAACATATTGCCAGAATTAGTAGGAGGCCAGGTAGGGCAATTCAGTCAGCAGCTGAGAGAAGCCAGTTTGAATTAGTCAGCTTGGAGGGAAGTTTGAGCCAGAACAGCTGAGCTGAAACAGCCAGTGAAGTTCAAAAAGAGCAAAAAAGATTTAGGAATGGCTCTCATCCCATCCCCTCATCTGAGGAAATGAAAACAACATTTACAGGAATTACATCATCGCAAAGACAAAAGTAAGGCTGCCAATCACCTACATGGGCACGTGAGAAGCCACCACTTTCCTGGGTAACTCACTGCTTCTTTTCACATACATATGCATGTTCATTCATCACAAGTTAGTTGGGCAGATGCTTCACACTCAAATATATTCTTCATGCAACTTCTTTCTGAATTCTACACAGCTCTTTCTCTTTTATCAAAATTCATAATAAAGATTTCTTTGGTAAGACTCAGGGGAAAAATGTACTTAGAGCCCTGGCTGAATATTATTGTCTGGGTGTACTGAAAAATAAACATCCATTTACTTAGTTTTATATGCAGGGAAATCCAAGACCAAGGTGCTAATGCATTTGATGTTTGATGTGGCTCTCTTCCTGGTTTACACTTGCTAACCCTTGTCTTCCCAGTGTCCTCACATGACCTTTCCTCAAAATTAGCATGCTAAAGAGAAAATCTAAAGCCTTTTTTCCCCCATGAAATCATTCACCCCATCCTAACCCAAGTTAATCCTAGGTAAGTCACAAAATTGCTATCTCCTAACATGCTTGTTTTGTAGATAAGAAATCTTGGGATGAGTTACAGATCTTCAACCTGTAGATTGTCCTACTTTAGGATAGCAAGGTTTTGGTTTTTTTGTTTGTTTGTTTGTTTTGTTTTGTTTTTGTTTTTGTTTTTCTCACTCTTCGCTGCATACAGCACAATGCACCAATCAATTAGAGGCATTCTTTTCTCCAGAGCTGAATGGTAGCCATGAGAACCCTTCTGTAGCCAGCATTTTGAGAAAATGCTAAAGAAAACTCAAAGCAGATAGCCAGCACTGTGAGTGTCTTCTGAGTACCCTTTAAGGATGATGGCTGGATCAATCTATTACCCGACGACAAAAGAACAGCATTCAGAAAGTCTGAGTACCCTTTAAGGATGATGGCTGGATCAATCCATTACCGGATGATGACAAAAGAACAGTATTCAGGAATGAAGCTGGAGAATCAGGGAGAGAAAAATAAGAGTTCTTAAAGGTCTTCTTTCTAAAAATAGGGCAATTAGAAGACTGACTTTAAAACTGCAATTAAATTAATATACTTGATGGGTCTATTTGCAGTAAGTAAAGGTAATGTGTAGCTCTTTGATGTGTTCAGAAAACGCAGCTCTGCCAACTTTATTATTTTTTCTAGACTCTATGATTCCTTTGTGTTCTGAATAATTACAAAACGTTAAAAGTCAAGCACATTATTATTTCTGTAAAAGTAGTATTGAAAAAGTAGAAGTTAATCTGAGTGGGATAAATGCTTATGTCTTACAATAAAGATAAATTTTGTATAAGGTTTGCTTAATAAATTATACTTTAAAACACAGGGACATGTCACAGACACCCATCTTAGCATTATTAACCATGTACTATAGCTCCCAGGGAACCATCCTTACTGATATCAATGTTCCTTCCTTTCTTATGCAGCTTTGTTGTTATTTTCTTTTGTTTTTGTTTTTCAAAACAGGGATTCTCTGTGTAGCCTTGGCTGTCCTGGACTCACCTTGTAAACCAGGCTGGCCTCGAACTCACAGAGATCAACCTGCCTCTGCTTCCAGAGTGCTGGGATTACAGGCATGTGCCACCAAGCCTGTCCTTTCTTATGCGTCTTGTTGCTTCTTATTCCATTGGTCTCATCATCACTTTCAAATGTGTTTCCATGGCAACAGAGTTTGTTCAGTGGTTAAGCGTTTACTGCTCTTACAAAAAGAATGAGTTCAGTTGTCAGAGTCTATACCAGGCAGTTCATCACCACTCGTAACTCTGGCTTCATGGTATTTAATTCCCTTTTCTGTCCTCCTTGCAGACCTACATGCAATGTACTGGACATGATTTCGCTTAGAATACATAATACACATAATTTTTTAAAAGCACTTTAAAACTAATTAGTTAAAAAACACTTTAAAATAAATCACACTGTAAAAGCAATTTAAAAATAATTGATAAAGTAAGGTAAGAACTCAATTTCCTGTACATGGAGAAAACAATTTGTTCAAGATACCGAGCGAAGTAGTGATTTTTGCTTATGTTTAAATGTTAAAGTAATGGCAGCACAGACACAAGGATGATAAAGAAACAATTGTTCTTTTTGATAATGTAAGCTACTTATGCCAGCATTGAAGCAGAGAAATATTGTCTGAAAGTAAGTTTGGGGAGGGTCTGCTAAAGTTGCTCAGTGGGTAGCACACTGGATCAACGTCAAAGCCAAATGTCTGGAAAGAGTTCTACTAAAACCTGAAAAAGTCACGAAGGTGTGAGCTCTGAGCAGACTCTCTGAGTTGCTCTTGAGAAAGAACACTATGTAGAAGGCATCTTCCTCTTACCTGAGTATTTTAATCCTCATCTTGGTGTGCTAATCTTCTTCCACTCTCCATGGCAAACCATGAGAGTTGAGATTCTTTAGCAGTGCAGAGGCTAATCCCAGGGTCAGACGTCTCTGTCCACAGTTGTTTAGTCCTCTGGTTTTGGATCCGTGGGAAGGCAGATGCTGTGGTGGAGGGAATGCGAGCCTGCCGAGTATATCGCGAAGAAGGGAAGAAGGGCACAGGAGAGGCTACCATCTCGGCCTCCCCAGCTAGGGTCCATGACATTCCTTCCCTGCTGTTTCACTTCAGACAGGTCTCCCCATCTGCTATTAGCACCACCGGCTTATAGACAAGCTGTTAAGCCATAAACTTGTGGCTCACTCACAATCTGAATTTCTTTAAGAAATGATACAGGACATATAAAATAATTTCCCTCAACAGTTTCCCCAAGGGCAAAATGAAGATTATGTAAAGCTGCAGAATAAACGGTTCAATTGATTTTATTGACTTCTGAGAGTCGAATATGTAATTGGACCCCTATAAATTTTGAATCTAGTCAGTAACACTCCAATCTAAAATTTCAAAAAGGGTGTGTAATGTTATTATATGAAAATGTCAAGTCCATGCATTAAAGTGGGATTTGCTACTGAGTCAATGAATTGGTTTTGATGTTTTTAGAGTTTTTTGTACTTGCCTTATTGGAGACATATTTTCCAATGGCCTGGCCTGTCATGCTTCAATGGCCAATACCTATTGTCTGCTGTGCTCAAGCCTTTTCTCACTGTGACTTCCATGAGTTACCTCCATACTTTGGGTCTTGAGTTTACTATCACAATTTCCTTCCCAATCTGATCACTAGTAGGCAGACTATACTTTATGGAGTAATATTGATGGTGTTTGTGTACTACTGAAAGTGTTGTACATCTCCCTGTTAAGTAATAGTTCCCTAGAAGACTCATACCCTTCCTGTAGTAAGCTCCTTAAGCAGGGAGGTAAACAACTCAAAATTGCTCCAGGAAGTCCCTGAAACTAGCCAGATTCACTCCCTTCTGGAGTAAGATAAAAGCTGGGAAGCCCTCTTAGAAGAGCAGTCAAGCTGCAAAGATACTCAGATGAGACCAGCTTGCTATTAAAAAAAAAAGGAAAAAGAAAAAGAAAAAGAAAGAAAGAAAGCAGAAACCAGCCAAGCTGCCAGAAAGAGCTTCAGATCAGCTGAGGCACCTGGAGAGACACTCCCCATTCTGTCTGTTGGGCTGCTATCAGTGTGTGCAATACACTTCAGGTTCCTAACTTTACGAACTGTCATCCTTGATGCAGTGCATTTGATAGTATAGCTGTCTTGCAATCAGTCGTTTCTGTTCCTGGGTGTAACTCCTCATCCATATTCCTGAAAGTAACCTCAATAAAACTCAGTGGTACACAAAGCTGGACTTGGTGGCATTTGTATTTTGGTCTGTTGGGGGTTCAGTGTCTGGGGGGTGTAGACCTCTATGTTTTGTCTCCCAAGGAAGAGTTTTGTGACCCCCCTCTTCCCACTTATCACAAATAATGTACAAAGTCATATCAAGGTCTTAAAAGTGTTTCATAACATGCAGCTTCAATAACTATTTTTGATGTATCTATGGCTACAGATTTTCTTAATGTTTACATATTGGCTGCTTCTAAAGACAATGATTATTTCTCCCTCCCAGATTTTTTATATGCTTTTATCATTACTTTGTGCATAAAATGAGCACAAAAATAAACAGAAAACTCTAAGGTGAGAATCCAAGTCTCACACACCCTTCAGTTTATACTAGAATGCCCCAGCAAAGGTACCATACACTGGAAAGAATTCTGTCTGTTGGTTTCTTATGTGATAGAGAATACCAAGATCTTTGGAAAGTATACATCTCCTGCAAGTCCCCAAATGTAATACTCAGATCGCCCAGATCTTAAGACCTATAGAATGACCACTAGGAGTCGATATTGATGCAACATACACAGGTACACAGCTATTCCACTCCTTGGAATATACCCAGAAGATGCTCCAGCATACAACACGGACATATGCTCAACCATGTTCATAGCGGCCTTATTCATAATAGCCAGAACATGGAAACAGCCTAAGTGTCCCTCAGTAGGAGAATGGTTAAAGAAACTGTGGTACATTTACGCTATGGAATACTATTCAGCTATTAAAAATAAAGAATTTCCAAAATTTGTGGACAAATGGATTGAACTAGAAATGATCATGAGTGAGCTAACCCAGAAGCAGAGAGACTCAAATGGTATATACTCACTTATATCGAGACACTAGCCCAATGGGCATGTCCCATGAAAGTCATCCCGGGTCCTGTATTACAAGCTCAAGCCTTGGGTCACAATCCTTCCTGACTCAGCAGGACAGGAGAGGGGCACCGGAGTTTCAGGGGTAATGGGTTTAGAAGGGGGAAAGTGTAATTAGCGTTGGGGTCACAGTGAGGTAAGGAAAAAAACCATAAGCCAGGGTTGTTAGTCTCAGGAATGTTGACCTTCAGGCAGGTTGGGGGGAGGCTGGAACTCGAGGGAAAGTTGTGGGTCCCAGGATTGTCAATCTTCAGGCAGGTAGGGTCCAGGAGGCTGAATCTCCAGGGAAGTTGTTTTATCTCAGAGGATCATTGGAGGTTAATTGTATCTAATGTAATCACTCTTGTGGAGTTTCTGGAGACTGCTGGCAGGTCTAGTTTACGGCAGTGCGTGGTCGTTCCCGGAACGCAGGAAAAAGTGAAGTTACTTGGAAGACAAGTTCCCACAGAACTTTCACAGACTTTGGCATTATTTGAAGAATATACATTACATATAGACTACGGCACTAATTTTGTCCTTACAGGTGGCAACATTGAAAAGTGACATAAATCTCAGCTATCAAAGCCGTCTCTGTTGGACTAATTAAATTATTCAGCACAGAAAGACTGTAGTTGCCCAACCCAAGGAGAAGAATCTGAGCTCACTCTCTGGGACCCACGTGACTGAGGGAGAGAACCCTCGTCATGAAATAGTTCTTTGGCAATACATGTCCTCTGGGCATATGTGCATAAGAGCATAAGCATGCAAACACACAGCAAAAACAAATAATGTAAAATATGCAAAGGTGTGGCTGTTACTGTAATGGATTAGAACCAATGAAGTAAACACATATTGACGGAAGCTGGTGATAGCATGCAGATGTTATTAGAAATGTCACCCATGTGTGCACTATACATAATAACATTTTGTGTGATTTTGCAAGCATTTTAACAATATCATTACCACACATTCTTTCTACGATAGAAACTCTTTATGCATTTTGTTGGCTGCACGAGTATATGAGTAGATACCACAATCCAGAATTCCAATGAACTTATTGAACGATATAAAGGGATGCTTTAAAAAAAAATCGCTGCCTTGCATATTTTTCCAGTAAAATTTTATATCCTCGGGAATTACAAACATATGCTCAATAACCAAAATGTTGAAGTAAAGTGGTTGGAAATAATTATCTCTTCATGTTAACACCCAAATCAACAGTAAATTCCCTTCCCTCCTCAAAGCAGCAATTCACGTGATAATTAGCAGCTGTATGCTAATTACATCGGGAGCTCTCCATTTCCTGAGTATGCTAATTTAAAGTTCTGTTGAGTGGTTGCTTTGTTTCCCAGAAGCCTGGAATATCAGCCATATAGAATTCCAGGCTTCTGCCCCATTGGGAATCAAAAGGAATGCCTATGTTGGCGGTGCCTCGAAAAGGAGAGGAAGATGGTCAAGAGTCTGAGTCACTTCAGCGGTGATTGAAAGATGAGACGTAAAGCTCCCAAGAGAGCAGCCCAAACGCAGAAGGGAGATGGGTGACAAGCGGCATCCACCAGCATCAAACTAACGTCGGGCTCATCGGGAGTGTCAGAAATATGGAACAAACATTTACAAAATGCAGCGTTTAACTAATGTAGATATGCAGGTAGTGTAGTTTTTAATTGGAGAAAAAAGACTGTTAGGGAGTCTTTCTAAGCAGTAGGTGATGCTGTGGACTGCCTGACGTCACAAGTGGGCGTGTCTAAGCTATGGGAGGGTTACCTTCACTACACCGTTTTCCACTGCACTGTGTGCAAGCCAGTGCTTTTCTTACAGGTATCATCTGATCCTTCTCCAGCTCTGTATTCTGCTAAACAAAGGGAAGCACAAGCATGGGATGAGTTTTCACTAACAGCTTTCTCTGGAATAGCCATAGAAAACATTATTAGAACAGGTAGGTGGCCAGCTTCCGTAAAAGAAACACAGAAAACAGTCAGTGCATCAATACTAAAAACGTTAACAAATATAGCTTGCACTATGTATCAATACAAGCATGATATGTATGTATGTGTGTTTATGAAGACAAATACACATGTTAACACTAATAATTAAAAAATAGCAGGCCATGAATTTGAGAAGGTGTGGACTATGGTCGGCCTTTGACGGAGGAGAAGAGAGAAATAATATAAATCCAGTACCCATATACAGAATTATCAAAGATAAAATTAAAAATTCAAAAGTTTAAATTCTTGTTTGAGAAAGAAAATTCAGAATCACAAAAATGTAAGGTGATTTTATGAGTTCTGCAAGTAGATAGTGTAACCAGTTTAGGGTATTATCACTTTGTGCAGAGGATCTGCAAACATTTAGTCACTATTGCTCTTGATTTATAAATAGTCACTCACGCATGTAACCAAAACTTAATGATAATTTAAAAAATATCTGGCAGGCAGCTATTCAAGAAGAAAAAGCAGGAATATTTGTGGTAGAAGATGTGTGTGTGTATTCTTATGTATATACAGAAAAAATTTATCTTTTCCTTGTTTTTTAAGCTTTTTATACAATATATTTTAAACATATTTTTTTTCCTCCACTCCTGCCAGATCCTCTCCCCAACCACCCACCCAACTATATGTTCTTTCTCTCTCTTAAATATAATAACAAAAAATAAGACAAAAAAGTATAAAATGCACAAGGTCATTTTGGGTTGTTAAACGAGCCTTTAACAGCTGAGCCATCTCTCCAGCCCACACAAAGTCATATTTATGTTGCCCAGCGACACATGAGCCTGGAGCCTGTTCTGGAGTTTGCTGAATATGCTCATGTAACTCCCCTGAAGAAAACGGATTTTCCCCCTCATCCAACAGTCAACTACAAATGGATTTTGACTGGATGTAATCTTTGTGCCAACTTCTCAGTGCTAGGATTTAGTGTAGGTCTTATACATGCTGCCATAGTCTCTGAATCCATATGCGTATCAAGCTATGTTTCTTGGCATACATGTAATGGAGCGGACCTTAAATCCAATCAAATGGCTATTGGTTACTCCCATAACACTTGTGCCACTGTTATGCAAATATAGTACACCACATCCAGCAGGCAGGTCATTGTTATAGCTCTCAAGGTTTGTAGCTGAACGAGGCTGATGATTACTATTCATACTGCTTCCTTGGGTCACATGTATGGCTGCTTCTAGCTGGTCAGTAAGGGTAATGCTTCCGGTTAGGTGCCAGCTTGATTTGTCCATATTCACTGACATGCGTATGTGGTAACTTCTGAAATATGCTGTTATCATCAGGTTGTAGAAAGTCACCAATACCATTGGCCACAGCCTGTGCTGTTTGATCAGCTCTAAAGGAGCCCTTTTGCCAACAACTCAAAATACAGTATTTTCCTGGAGCTCAATAAATTATTTATTACCATGTGATATTTAGATGGGCTACTACCCAGTTTTCTCTCTTTATCCATGAACCACATAGCCACAGTCGACCGCCAGGAAAATACCAAAGCCCATTAAATGTAAAAGAATGAAAATTCTACAATTCATTTTTCTTAACAAAATTGAACCAAGGTGAATTTGATACAGTCTTCAGAAATCATAAAGCATTTAAATATTAAATATAAGCTCCTGTGTGTGCCACAGATCTCCAGGAAAGTGATTAATGATAACAATAGTAGCACAATGACTTACTTCAGTGGGAAAAGAAATGTCACTAGGTAAAGTTGGAGGGACTTAAAGGAAGAACAAAGGACATAGCACTTAATTGAAAAATTTGGAAAGATAATTCAAAAATTTCAATAATCTAAGCTTTCACTCCAAAAAAACTAAATAAAAGAAAATTAAGTACAACGCCAAGAAAAAGAGAAAAGCAAGAGCAAAACTGAAACTAGAGAAATACTAGGGACATTCAATGAATCACATTTAGGATGTTGGAAAGAACAGAGGGGCAAATAGAATATAGAGCAGAAGCGGTTGAAGAGAGAGGGAACAGGACAAGAGCCTAACATAAAGGTCCTCTGAAAGGTCACACCCAGCACGGGGTCAAAGCAGATGCTGAGACTCACAGCCAAACTTTGTGCAGAGCACACTCTATGAAAGAGTCTGGGGATAGATTGACCCTAACGGGACAGGAGCTCCACAAGAAGATCAACAAAGCCAATAAATCTGTCCCCATGGGGTCCCTGCAGAGACTGATGTAGAAACCAAAGACCATGCATGGAGCTCTCTTAGACCCCATGCTCAGATATAGCTGGTGGGCAGCTCAGTCTTCATGAGGGCGCCTTAGTAAGAGGAGCAGTGGCTGTCTCTGACATGGACTCTGCTGCCTTCTGTTTGACCACTTCTCCCTGGCAGGGCAGCCTTGCTGGGCCACAGGGGAAGAGGATGCAGGCAGCCTTAATGAGACCTGATAGGCTTGTGGTAGGGGAGGAGGGCTCCCCCTCTCAGATGGCTATGGGAGGGGATGGGAGGGAGGAAGAAGGGAGGGTGGGAATGGAAGGGATGAGGGAAGGGGTTTCTATTGGGATCTACTGTGAATGAATTAAAAAAAAAAAGAACAGCAAGATGATCAACTTTTAACAATTCTGACAAAGGAGAAAACAGAAGACATAATCTTACTGCTCAACAATGGAGCATAGCACTACAGGTTTTGCAGTCATCAAAAGTTTATCAAATACTACCAACTATTCTATATGTGTTAATACACAACTCTGATTAAATTGATTAACTGTTAAAAACCACCAACCACAGCATCTTTATAATATGAGATCATCATTTTGTTATGTTACTTACTTTTCCTTCTTTGAAACTTTCTTGCATGTTTGTATTTTTATCATAATAACCCCAGTTCTCCCTCAATTCCCACGCCCTCTCTACATCTTCTTTCCAACTTTATGTCCTCTTTGCATCTCCCACTGAATCCAATTAGTGCTATATCATATGAAATTATGCATCATAACTGCTTAGAAATGGAATTCGTAATTTAAAGACTTGTGGCAAATAAAAAAATCAGTGACGTCCAGATGGTTTTACTGAGAAATTCTGCCAGATGATTTTTTAAAAATTAAGACCACTTTACCACAATCTTCTCAGAAAATTATAATATGGAAGGCATCTCAATCTTGTGAAATTTGCTTCACTCTAATAGCAAATCTAAACAAAAATATGGAAATAATAAATTGCACACCGGTGTGCTTTTTCAATGCAGTTTAAAATACTAACACAAATGTTAAAATATGAGCAAATGCAATTTTCCACTATATGAAGTGAGTATAAATCATAATAAGCTGAGATTCATTCCAGAAATGTAAGGAAGTTCAATATTTAATCCTCATATCTACCATATTAGAAAGGTACAAAAGAAGTGTTGGCCATGCTACAGGATCCTATCTACTTATGCGGAAAACTAGTCAGTTTTCTCCCACCTTGAATGAATAAGCGGGAACTTCTTCAGCTAGAAAGAACATCCTCAAAAGCTTACAGGTAGCATTATGATTCTTGATAAAATATTCTGTTCCAATTGGGGAAATATAAAGAATATTTCTTCACTCTATTATTAAATGATAGAGATTCTGGCCACTGAAATGAGGCAAGATAAGAAAGCAAAAGCACTGAGAAAAGATAGGAAGGAACATGCACTCTTTCTACTTCACATATCACGGTTTTCTAGAAGAAGATGCCAGTCCGAGAACAAAAATGTAGGTTTTGAACTTGTAAGTTCAGACAGATTGCATGATATGCAAATAAGACTGACTGTATTTCTACAAACTGATAACATGCACATTTACACTGGAGTTAAAACTACAGCGACATTTACACTCATTTCTGAGCATAAACTAACAACTTAGTTGTAAAACATACAAATAGTGTGTGTGGGGGGGGGGAGAAGTGTTGTTGTGGTTGTTTTGTTGTTGCTGTTTAGGTGTTTTGTTTGTTTGGGTTCGGTTTGGTTTTGCTGTGTGTGTGGGGAGGTGGTTTGTTTTCTTTTTTACTCAACACAAACTAGCATTTTCAGGGAAGAGAAAAAAAAATCATTTAAGAAAATACCTCCATCCGATTGCCTGGGGCGATTCTGTAGGGCATTCTCTTGCTTAGTGATCTTAAGGCAGTGCTGAGGCATCAGTGTTTTGCAACACACTTGGAAATTGGTCCTTGGGTATCAGACTAAACATGCCCTGGGGAGCAAGCCAGCAAGCAGCATCCCTGTATAGTGCCTGCTTCAGAATACTGCGCAGCGGTTCCTACCCCGACGACTTCCCTCACTGGAGTCCTGGTATTACCTGCACAATAAGCTAAAACAAACCCCTTTTTCCTCAAGTTGTTTTCTGGTAAGGATATTTTAGCACAGCAATAGAAACAAAACTAAGACAGATATTGGTGCCTGGTTATAGAGTATTCTTATCGTAAACATGACCATAGTTTCTGGGAGAGCTGTGGAGGCATTTGAACCTTTGACTGGAAATGCTGCTGAGTTCAGTGAGCTGCTCTGTTGGAGCTTGGTAGATGGAAGTTTGACAATCGTGCGCCTGAGCCTGGCCTGGCCTCTGAGTTCACATCCAAGAACTGACTATAATGGTCCATTTATGTGATGCTTTATATTAGCCACCTGTGGTATCCTAGTGATGAAGAGGGTACCAGCATCCTTGAGATAGAATCTGGGACTGTTTCCTGAACAGACTGACCCAGAGAAAAGAAAGCTACATCTCATGCACATCTCATGCTGGTATCTGGACTTGGGATTGTATAATAGTCACTCACATGGTACTTGTGTTGAATGCACGAAACCGCCATAGAGAATAGCGGATGCATGCACCAGCTGGAGTGCTGGAGTTCGGAAGAGAGGCAGGTGGATGCCGTTAGTGTGGCTACAGCCCTGGCCTGGTTGCTTCAGAGACCTCAGAGTATGGAAGATAGCCCTGCAGTTAAGGGATACCGAATATTTTAAAGCCTGTGGAACTTTTGAAGTTACATTTTATTGTTATATTAATATTAACCTGAGATCTTGCGGATAAACAAGATAGGAAGGGTTATGATTTAAGAGTAATGTTTTGGTGTGTCATGTTGAAAAGGGCTGAGTCATCCTTTGTTAGTTTTTCAACTTCACAGAATCTTGTTCTTTGGGAAGAGGAGCTGCAGTTAAGAAAATGCCTACTTGTGTAGTGGAGCATCTTTTGGGTATATTCCAGCGATTGGGATAGCAGGGTCTTGAGGTAGCCTTATTCCTAATTTTCTGAGAAAGTGTCAGATTGATTTTCAAAGTGGTTGTTCAAGTTTGCACTCCCATCAGCAATGAAGGAGTGTTCCCCTTTCTCCACATCCTTGCCAACATGTGCTGTCACTTGAATTTTTGGTCTTAGCCATTCTGATGGGTATAAAATGGAATCTTAAGAGTCGTTTTGATTTGCTTTTCTCTGATGACTAAGGATGTTGAACATTTCTTTCAGTGTTCATAGCAGCCTTATTCATAATAACCAGAATCTGGAAAGAACCTAGATGTCCCTAAGTCAAAGAACTGATAAAGAAACTGTGGTATACTTACACTATGGAATACTATTCAGTTATTTAAAAACAAGGAAATCTTGAAATTTGTAGACAAATGGAGGGAACTAGAAAAGATCATCCTGAGTGTGTTAACCCAGACCCAGAAAGATACACATGGTATATACTCACTTATAATTGGATACTAGCTCAACATAGAAGTCTTCTGAGAGTCTTCACTCAGAGGAGGATTGGGACAGAAGCTGGGACTTCCTATTGGGACTCCAGATGAGAGAGGTATGGGAGAATGGGGAAATAGAAGGACCCAGAATGTCCTGGAACCCTACAAGAGGATAATCAAGGCTGGCGGATCTGTACCAACCAAGGACAATGCATGCAGTAAACTTAGACCCCCTATTCAGATCCAGCCAACGGACAGCACATCCTCCACAGTTGTGTGGAGAGTGGGGACTGACTCTGACATGAACTCTCATGTCCCCCATTTGACCACTTCCCCTTGGTCAGGAGGCCTGGTGGGCACTCAGAGGAAGTGGAAGTGGGCTATGGAGATGAGACCTGATAGGCTGTGATCATATGGTGGGGAAGGAGGTCCCCTTCTGTCACAGACCTAGGGGAAGGGAATAAGGTGAAAGAGGGAGGGGGGGGGAACGGGAAGATACAAGTGAGGAGATAACGATTGAGATGTAATCTGAATAAATTATTTAAATAAAAATTTTAAAATTAACCACCCTTCCCCCAAAAAAGAAAATGCCTCCATCAGATTTCCTCTGGACAAATCTGTAGGGCACTTTCTCAGTTGATGGTTTATTTATGAGGGCTTAGAACATTGCTGGTAGTGTCATATCTGAGCATTTACTCCTGGGAGTAAGAGGAAAGTGGACTGAGGAAGCCATGCAGGACAAGCTAGTAAAAAGTGTTCCTTCATGGCCTCTGTTGCAGTGCAGGCCCCACCTCCACACACCTGCCCTGCTTCAGTTCTTGTCCTGACTTCCTTCAGTGAATGGCTATTACCTGAAAGGAAGTATAAGGGTGTTTTATAAAAGCTACAGAAGCTTAACCAAGGTAACAGCATTGCATGTAGGAAATTTTTCAGTACAGATAACTACAACCAATAAAAACAAGTAAATGGAGAGGCATACTATATTAATGGATATATATCCAATATATATTCTCAGAAAATCAGTATACAAATACTCTGTTCCATCTCTTCAGCCCAGAAAAAAAAAATGCCCTTCGTTCTGCTCACCTTTTGTGTGTGTGTGTGTGTGTGTGTGTGTGTGTGTGTGCTTTGTTGTTCATTTCCCCAATTATCTATAGTGTGTGTGTGTGTGTGTGTGTGTGTGTGTGTGTGTGTGTATGTGTGCTTTGTTGTTCATTTCCCCAATTATCTATAGTCTGATGGTGAAAACTGTCATGATTGACAGTTCAGAACTTTTCAGAATCCGTAGCATGATTTGAGATTAAGAATTTTTTCTTTCAACGTCATTGTCTCTGTTTTTCCTGTGTGTGCTATTTATGCCTTAAATGACAAAATAATATTATGAGTATGACTGGGGATGACTCTCTAAAGAGACTAAGTTAATACAGTAATATATGATGCATTATTCCTGTTAATACTGGTTTATCTGATATTTCAAATGCATATAATAATTTAAGCTAAACTAAACTGTAATGTAGAAGAGAATAAAATGGTGATAACATTTTAATTAAACCATAATGAATAGAGTAAAAAGTGTTTCTTCTTTAAGAAGATATAGTGAGTTATAGTAGGTGTCTCCAGAGAAAAATCACGACCAGCAATTCAGGCCAGCATCTAAGCCATTATTTTTGCATAATTCCATTGCTTCATGTGGCTCGCAGTCATTGTTTTGTGAAATGTAATGAATTCCTATCCATTAGCTTTTCAGAACTGTCTGGAGAAGATTTATTTGGCCTACGCAGCTATTTTGTTCTTTATGGAAACTTCTTAATACATATCAAGAGGTGTGATACCTCCCACAAATAAACAAAACCATAATGTGATATGACTAGCAAAGATTGAGTAAAAGGAAAAGAGGCGAAGGATAAACAGACCTACAGTAAAAATATCTGTTCGTGGATTGAATTAGAAAAGTGTGGCAAACGAATTCCCAGATAACAAACTATGACCACCAAATCAACCTCAATGAATCAGACATCAATCAGATTGCTTCAGTTGATAGATTTTCTGAGTTTGGAAATGATAATCCAAAGAATGTTTATCTGTAGAGTGTTATGACTGTGAAATACAGCTGGGCAGTAAGACGCATTTCAGAAGGACGTGATGCATTGTGAATTCCCGTGCACTGAAGATGATCTGTGAAGTAACCCACCCACTTGAGTAAACTAGTTACCACTCCTGCTGGTGGAACACATGTCCTACATGGAATAGGCTCACTTCCTCCTACACCCCAAATCTTATATCATATAGCAAAGGTCAAGTTCAATGGTTCTCGCAATATAACTTAATGGTGCGACACCAAAATAAACCCATCATCTCATCAGCCCTAAAATGAAAAAAAAAATTATAACCGATTCTTTCAATGGAAAATTCTTAGAGGATATGAAACAGCAAACTATTGCTACTTACAAATAATAGATGAGCCCTATACTCTGAATATGCAATATGAGCAAAAACCTGAATACATAATGCTATAATTTCATTGGTAGGATAAACCAGAGTGGATGACTCTTATGTATCATATTTGCATTTGGAGATGTAACTGTTAGTGAGTGGACCACATGGTGGTGTAATCATAAGAGGTCTGTGCTCTTTGCCTTGATGTAGGTGCTCGATGACATATTTATTAGCCACGATTTTGTGTTCTGCATACTCATTTTGTGATATAAAAATGAAATAATTTTTAAAATAAAATCCAGCTGAATGTGAGTGTTCTGATGTGATCATGACCTCTTTAAGTCTGGTGAAAATCAAATAAGTTTGGGACTTGTTGAACATTGTTTGCTGTCCTGTACATTGCAAGAGAATAGTTTCATTTATTACACCTTCTTTTTTCTCCCAGATGATTTTCCTCTCTTCTTTGAAAGTCGATTTTTTTTCCTTACAATATATCCTGATGATGATTTCCCCATCCCAAATCCCTCTGAGATTCTACATACCTCTGTTCTTAACAAATCCACCAGAATAGGACAAACATACATACAGACAGACAAACAGGAATCCCATCAAATCACAAGATCAGAAGCCATAATATATGTCATAGGAACTGTAACTAAAGAATAAAAAAATGCCCCGCCCAAGTGTTATGATACAAAGAACCTCCAAAGGCACCACTGAGCTTGTTTTGTGTTTGCAATCCACTGCTGAGCATGGGACCTACCCTTAGGAGTGGTTTGTATTTCCAGTGAGACACTGTGGTAAGGAACAATTTTTTTTATTTGTGAGTAGTTATTAATTGGAGATAGCTTCTGGGTTAAGGGTGAGAGCTTGTGTGCACTTCTGTCAGCACAGGGTCACCATCATGCCTAGACCCCTGCAGACCCAATGCACACTACCACAGTCTCCGTGAGTTCATATGTGGATTGACCCCACTGTGTTTGGAGAGCCTTCTTTGCTTGGCATTCTCCATTCACTCTGGCTCTTAGAATCTATCTGCCTCTTCTTCATCAGAGATTCCTGTGCCCTAAGTGGAAGTATTTGATGGTGACATCCATTTAAGGTTAAGGTTTCCAAGGAATCTCAGTTCCTGCACAATGACTCGCAGGCCTCTATTTGTTCTCTTCCATGGTAGGACGAACTTTGGTGGTGATGGCTGAGTGGAACACTGATCTATGAGTATAGCAGAATAGTTTTAGAATAATTTTATGACTAATCCCCATTATCAGAATAGTAGTATATTATTTTCCACTAGTTCCAATCTAGTCTCAAGGTCTTAACCACCTGACCATAGTCAGTTATGGGTTCTGTCTCCTGGAGTGGGCCTTAAGTCCAACCATATATTGGTTGGTTCACTCCACAGTTTTTGTGTCAACTTTGCACTAACATAGCTTGCAGGCTGGTCACCGTGGTAAAGCAAGGAGTTTGTAGTTGGGTTGTTGTTTGATGTCCCTCACTGTTAGCATGCAGAGTACCTCATGAACACTAGTCCATAGATGGGAAGGCTCTTCCATGTCATTTAAACTGAACATCCAACATACCCTGCTCATAAAAGACAGCACAGTATCTCCAAATATGTTGTTAATCTCTGTAATAAAGTATTACACTGCTAAGATAGGTGGCTTTCCTAATCGTTGGTCTTTCATTATCACAGACTTAGTCTACACATAGATCACTGGGACCAACTGGTTTTAAGGTAATATATTTTCTTATGTCATTGGGTTTTCAAGCATTAATGCTAATCATTTGTATGTATGCTTTGATCAATGACCACTGTCTTCTTCTGTTGCAAATTATAGTACACTAGTAAGAGTGTGAATGTAAAAATTGATTGGGTTCACAACAACTATATCATTTACAGTATTCTTTGAAACAAAAATACATCTTTCATCTCACTTTATAAGGGTTTAAAGTGTTCATTTTTATGTTCATTTTTGTGTTGGCCTGGAATTTGCCAAGTGTTATGGGGAATGACACTAATTCCAACCGACCCTAGTTACTCACAGAAGCATTGGTCCTTAGTGATGAGATATAGGAAATAAATTTTATTACTGTCTTAGTTCTGAAAGTTTCAGACATAGATGATTTTTCTTTGGAAGTTGTGGGTGTATTTTCTGAAAGACCTAGAAGTTGTTTTTTGCTTAATTCTTCAACCATAAGGTGCTCACAGATGCCTAATTACATGAAGGACACGCTTGGAAGAGCTCTGTGAAGACACTGCATTCTCTTGGCAGCAAGTACTGTGAGACTCACTCACCTTCTGGACGGATAGTATTTATTTATTTATTTTTGATATTTCATCTAAAGGATCACTCTCTGATTTTTTAAAGGCAAAATTTCTGTTAGTATTTTTCTCATTCAAATAAATTAAAATTTCATCTTTTTACTGAAATGCAGATGACACCAGGATAGATTTGCTTGGTATGAACTCCTCGATGACTATTGGGCATTCTTCAGCATATTCTTCTCAAGTTGTACTTCTGAGAGTAACATTTCCCACAGTAGCATGTGTGCTCAGGAACATCGTTAACCAAAACATCACACAGGATATTGTACACTGAAGGCTCTGTCTGTCCTACATCTCTGAAACATGAGCAGATTTATAACTGGACTTCTGGTCTCCAAAATCTCACAGTGCATGCAAACTACAGTAGGCATTAAATGAATAAAATTATAGTTCAAGGGAAACAGAACAAAGCCAGTCAGAATGTATGAAGCCCATGCTGAATCTCAGGAAATATAAAGAATGGGATGAAAAGAAAAGAGGAAGAAGGACGAAACTCACCCAAATAACCATGTAACCAAAGAACGCCATTTACAATGCACCAGACACAGCTGAGGAAAAAAAAAAAAACCCAAAGCTGTATGGCTGATGAAGTGACCCCTTAATAATGTAATAAAGATATCAGAACCAAAGTTGGAATTTCAGTAAGTATCCAAGTGAGCGTGCAGAAATTTATTCTCCAGACAACATGAAGCAACTGTAACCATTTAGGAGTTTGGTGGGTTATGGATGTGAGAAGGTGCTTTGTTAGCATAGTTTTTGTCCATAAGATGATGACGTGAAGTCTGCAGTTCAGATCAAATTAAAGACTTCTTTATGTAAAATGTACAAGTGTGTGAGTACGAACATTCAAATGCTTAGAAGCAAATGTGCTGACACAATGTGTCTGCAAATGAGTCCTGCAAGACCAGAATATTCTGTCTTTAGCCCTCCACCTGTAAGAGTTCTCAGAGTGAACCATGGCAGCCGAGTACGATGCTTAGGTCACAAAGCTGTTACTGGCCTCTGTGTGGGAACGTGTGGTACCGGCTGGAGAATATTCTACTTCCTGAGTTCAAGCCACAGGCACCTCAGAGGGAAGGGCACCGCACCCAGCAGGTGGAGGAGCTGGTGTGTCATTGGGGAAAGTGCACTCTTGTTATTACAGGCCTAAACATATCGCGTGTCCCAAAGTTTACATCAGCATCTGCATGACAGAAGCTGATTCCAGGATTCAGACATAAAGAACAGACAACTGCACATAAATTACTCTTTTTTCCCCAAGGAAGAAGCCTGTCACTGTGCCCCTGCATTCATTGTCAGAGTTCTCAATCCACAAGTCCCTTTACATGAAAGGAGCTGTTAAGAGTGGGACCTTTTCCTTGAGACACTACTTTTTGTAACTGTTTGTGTCAACGTCCCCCATCTTTAAACTCACCCTCGGAAAACCTGGGGTTGTTTTCTGGGGGGATCCATCAAAAGATATCAAAGGCCTAGCTCTGTCCCCAATGGGCTCTTTGCAAGGTTTGTATATGTGATGCCGTCAATAGTACTACCTAAAATTTATAAAAGAATGGAGGATTCCTAATAAAGACAAATGTGAGATTCGAGTCTGGAGCTAAATAGCCATAGGTCTGAATCCATCCTGCCACTCACTGTGTAACACTGAAAATTAATTACCCACTTGAAGTCTGTCTCCTTACCTGCAAAATGCAGCCATCATAAAGACTGCCCAGGGACCCATTACAGCTTCACAAGGCAGGGACTTTCTTTCCTTTCTTCGCTGAAGGATACTTGGCACCTGCAGTGCAGACTGCTCCTCGCCTACTGCTGAGTGAGTTCAGAGCACAATGCCTGTAAAATGGAAATCACATAATTTCATTAATACCTATTGTCACTTTATTGTTACACATGAACAATAGCAGAAATAATAGCAGCAAAATGGTTGATTTTTAAAAATGCAAGATGAATGTTGCGTGCTTTTCTTACAAAGCATCATGCTTGTATCTTGCTCTGGAGGATACGGCCTTAGTTAAGGGTCTCTATGGCCCTCTTCTTTATACCTTACCTATAGATTTATTTCAATAAGAATTATATATTGAATCTCGGCAAATCCTATTTGAGGGTGAACATACAGGACTTATTTTCTAAAACTGAAAACTCTAACGTGGCTACATTTTGTTTCAAATAACACACAGCAAAGGAAAATTCTACAGGATAAGTTGCAATGTTCTGTAATATCATAATTGATGGCTCTGTATCTTCTTTATAAAGAGCTTTGAAATCTTTTAAAAACACAACTTTTAAATACTTCCCAGTTGGGATTATTCTGCCATATATTTTAAGACTGATTATATTCATGATCCAAAGGAGTCTGCTTTTGACATTTCTCTCATGGCTGAAAAGCCTTTGCCCACAAAATTGCTTTTTCTCTCTCTACCTCATTTTCTCAATTAGTTTCCACTCTTTTATTGCCAATTTTTTTGGTATTCTGGAGCCATTGTTCAATTTGTATTTCTGGTTGGTTTTATGCCATTATTGAGTTAAAGCTCTTGAGAAAGCAAAGTAATATCTTGAAGCAGTGATTAAATTTGTATTTTTAATTCATTTATTTTAGGCAACTTAATTTTTAAATTTATTTATATTTATTCCTTTCTCTCTCTCTCTCTCTCTCTCTCTCTCTCTCTCTCTCTCTCTCTCTCTCTCTTTCTCTCTCTCACACACACAGTGTGTGTGTGTGTGTGTGTGTGTGTGTGTGTGTGTGTGTGTGTGTGTGTTCTTGCTTGCTGATACCCTCAGAGGCCAGGCCAGAAGATGTCTGGTCCACTGGATCTGGAGTTACAGTTGGTTGTGAGCCACCTGACATTAGTGCTGGTACTTGAACTTAGGTTCTTTGGGAAAGAAGAATGTTCTTAATTGCTGAGACATATCTCCAGATCCTTTTATTTTCACTGTATTAATTTTGTTTTACGTCATTATCTTTCTTTGATAAACACTAGTCACTAATGTATGTGAAGCCTGATGTTAGGATGTGGTCTATATAACAGTGTATGTCATGTTTTATGCTCAGTCTTTCACTCCAAAAACATTTATTTGCCTTCTGGCTCTCATAGAATGAATAAATGATAAATTATTTCTTTTTCAGAAATGTCTCTGCTTTCAAACAATGCAGCATATGGCTAGCATATATGCTAGATTACGAATTCAGTAAAAAAAAACCAATAACATGAGGAAAATAATGCACAGGTAGGAAATAAATTCCTACATTTATAGACTTCATAAACAAATAGTTACTATATGAAGACTCGAGTGCAAGGCAGAAAATGACATGATTTTAGGGAGGAGATTTGTAAGCACTATTTGGCAATATGGAACAAACTACAGGACAAGTGAACACAATAGAAGATAAAATGTTTGAAGAAACCCGGATTAGAAACGAGAGCATGAAGCCAGGCTTGTTGGTACACAACTGTAATTCCAGCACTAGGAGAGGCAGAGGCAGGCAGATCTCTGCAAGTTCAAGGCAAGCCTGGTCTACAAAGCGAGTCCAGGACAGCCAAGGCTGTCTTGAAAAAATGCATAAAGAAAAAAAAAAGAAAGAAAGAAATGAGAGGTGGACATGAGACAGAGGCGAGTGGGGGGAGGGGCGTAAGAGAAGGAGTGGGAGGAGTCAGCTGAGTGGCAGCGAGCACTGCCCTGCAGGTTCAGGCAGCAGAACCTGAGCTGAAGGCTCTCAGAGTCCTGGGGAGAATGTGGAAAACACTCAATCAAGATAATAGAGGAAATCTTGTAAAAAGGGCAGGCCGTCTAGTGCGCAAGTGGCTGTGCTGGAGATTAATTACAATGGAACTCTGACTGAGCTGTTAAGAACCTCCTTGTTTTTGAATTTGGGAAACAATACTGAGAGAATTCTCTGCTCAGCTGATTAAGAACAAGCATAAGTTTAGCAAGACTGGTGGGATTAATGGAATAAAGTTATTTAACAATCTCCTCATCGAGTTAAATTAGATGTCAGGGTGGCACTTTTCACTGATTAGGGGCTCTAAGCTGGTGATCGGGCCGTTGCCATTCTCAGGAGCCACTACGATGGAAAGAACACGCACCTCAAAAATCTTCGCTTGACCTCCAGGTAAAATAATTTGGAAAATATCTTTACTCTGGAATGTTATTTTAAGAGAAAGCATTCGTAAAATTCTCCAGTGTATCTATTAACTAACTATGAAGAGACTAACTTGTTAGATGATGCTCAGTCTTGGGATGAAGATGTGAGCTCACAAACGAGCTCTATGTTCTCTCAGATCTGAGTTCACAAATGAGCTCTATGTTCTCTCAGAAAATTAGAAAGGGAGAGAACCTGGGATCCGTGCCAGCAACTGACCTTTCTAATAAACACTCAATTAGTTCTGATGTGCACAACCTAAAGGACAGGAGTATTATGGGATACAGAATGCTGACACCCACCTTCCTTCTGCTCCATGTCCGAAGAAATATCTAATTTTTAATTTTAAAAAAATCGGGCAACTAAGTATTATGAAGTCTTGTAAACTTACTTGTCATTGTATCATCTCATAGAAGTTAACTTTTCTAGACCTATTGCTAATATTTTAGTTCTTGTGTGAGATTTTTATTTCTATGTGTTTAATTCATGTTTTTGCAGATATATATATATATATATATATGCATTCAATAGTTTGATCATATTTATCCCTACTGTCCTCTCTTATCTTTCAGTCTGACCAACCACTTCCACTTCTTCCCTACATCCCTTCCCTACTTGTATGGCTTATTTTTCTCCTTGAATTTATCTTTTCCCATCCAGTGTTCAGAGAAAAAATTATAAAAGAAGAAGAAGAAAGTGCAAGCGCCTAAGGATTGAGGAGGGCGCCGTGAAAGTGGAAAGTGAAATGCTATCTTCTGGACATGGATGTTGCTCCCATAAACTCACAGCAATGACAATTACCCTCACAAGACTGGGTCTGTTAATAACACATCGGGTGGGGGAGGGGCTCCTGAGCCTTGACTGTCTATAAGAAACTACATTTAGTTAGGAGGGTGAAGGGGAGCAATATTCCTCCATGGTACAGCCACTGGTAAGCTGTCCTTGCACAAATAAATAACCACACATAAATCTTCATCCTCGCTACCCCAATAAAACACAATGACTCACAAAATATAAATTATGTTTTTATTTTTAAAATTCTTTATATTTTTGAAATTATAATATAGTTGCATCATTTTCCATCCCCTTTCCTTCTTCCAACTCTCCACCTCCCAGGCATTCATGGCCTATGTTTTGTTCAAACTCATGACCTCTTTCACTTTAATTTTTAATATATATTTATATATTCTTAAACATCTTGATATTGTATAATCTTTAATATATATATAAGAACAACTCACTCTGTCTGCATAATTTTACTTGTGTTCACATGTAAGCTGTCAGGGATGACTGTTTGGTGTTTTATACACAGCTGTGCTTGTCCCTGTAGAAGGCTGATCCTCCAGCTCCCATCATCCCTCAGTGCCTGCAGTTCGTCTGTCTTGGGTCAAGACCTCATAATGGACTACAGGTAAATTTCAAGTAAGGTTTTGATGTTTGCGTTATTGATAAGCAAAATCACCAGGCAATTTATCACAGTAGCAAAATCTGGTTTAATCTGTCAAGGTAACATCTTACAAATTCTTTGACAATGTTTAAAGTCTTATTTTTTACTGACTAGTCCAAACTGATTTTTTTTAACATCGTTATCTTAACAATAGTTTTCCAAGTGTGCTCGGTGGACCTAAAGGGACCATCAGGGGATTCTCAAAGTCAGAGTTATTTTCTAGTGATTAGAGATATTTAGTTACTTTCTCTATTCAGTCTAACACGTGTCTGCAGTGTTTTTCAGAAGCTGATAATTTGCCTTAGAGAAATGAGGAATAGGTACCAGAGTCTAACTGTTGTCTAAGCCAGACAACAAGTACACTGTGCATGTGTGTGTATGTGTGTGTGTGTATGTGTGTACGTGTGTGTGTATGTGTGTACGTGTGTGAGTGTGTGTGCATGATAAATTTTTTGTGTTGTATAATATAGCCATTTTTTCATAAATTAATTTCAAATTCATGACTCAACTTGTTTGTTAAAAATAGTCATACTAACTGGGCATGCTGGCACAAGCCTTTAATGTGAGTACTTGGAAGTTAGAGGTAGGCAGTTCTACATAAGTTCAAGGCCAGCCTGGTCTACATAGCAAATCCCAGGCTATCTAGGACGACATAAGAAGAAAAACAAAGCGATCGTGACAAACTTGCACCAACAGTTCTTATTATCACGACCTTGCTTCTCAGAAGACACCTTGTAGAACTTCAGAACTGCATTGTTGCTGTGATAACTTATGTCCTAAACTACAGATTATTGTACAGCCAGAGTGAAGAGAGGGATCTGCTGGTCCAGATCATCCCATGCCGGACAAGTCTACACTTCTGAGGCCTTCACGAGTCAGGAATATTGAAAAGTAGGACTTTTCAGTTGGGAAGGATTTGAGATTTTATATATATGACTTCAAAGTTAGCTAATTTAGGTCAACTTAATTTTTAACAGAAAATTATTGTAAAATTATAAGAAATGACACATTAAAAAGACAGGAAAGATCAGGAGTAGCTATGCACACCTCTAGTGCCAGGCAGGGCGGGAGCTATGGAACTCTGTGAGAGGGACATCAGCCAAGTCTCAAGGTGGGAGGCGGGAGCAAGCAGGAAACAGTGGAGGCTGAGGCCAAGGTCACTGAGGAGCACAGAGTGTGCACATGCACACTTACCAGTCCAAACTGAGCTGCTGTTGCCAGATGCACTTCAACCGACTCTCAAAAGTGCTACATAAAGTGAGATGATATTTAAATTGCTCTATAAAAGACACAAAAGCACTCAGTAAGGTGGCGGAGGACTGCATCCCTAGAACTCAGAAAATCAAAAGATGCAGTCTTGGCAGAGCTCGGTAGCAAACTCCTGTCTCAAAACAACACACACACACGAAAGCAACACATATTTGAAAAGACTGTGATGTGTGGCATAATAGCATTCACAATCTCATATTTTTCCATTGATTTTAAGTGAATTATTATCAAATTCAATTATTTGTCTTGAACAGTGAAAATTTTTAGTAGACCAAATATACACAGACAGACCTAAAGCTGGCGTTGTCTGATTTCTCTTCCTTCTGTTTTCTGTCAACAGAGTCTGGCATTGATGAGAGCAGTATATACTTCATAATATTACTACATAGAAATGTGTCCATAAATAATGTGTATTTTATAAATTATACAGGTTACACATTTGCTAAACAATACACCTGCTTAATACATATTATATTATTGCTTTAGATCAGACAGGGCTCAAATAATTTTGTTTATTTATTTATTCACTTTACGTGCCAATCATACATGGCTTCCTCCCTCCTCTCCTCTGGTCCCATCCTCCCTTCTGCTTTCCTCAATCCCCTCTTCCCTATTTCTCAGAAAATAGGAGGCTACACACACACACACACACACACACACACACACACACACACACACACACACACAACCCACCCAGCACATCAAGGACTGTGGAATCCTCTTCCCCTGTGGCTTGGCAAGGCAGCCCCGCCAGGGGGGACGTGATCAAATAGCATTAAATATGAATCAACTTAAAATGTAAAAGACAAGATCCCTTATAGTAAAAATTAGATTCAAATAAAATTTGAGATTTATTAAAGCCAAAATTGTATTTAATGAAAAGAGACTTCAGCCTCACACCTCAGACAAAAGCCAGATGTGATTTAGGAGCCAGGGTAGGAAGTAGGTTCTGCTATGAAATATCTGTCCAGACCTGATGGGCATCAGCAAGGAGAAGCAGACAGCAGAGTGGGAAAGTAAGCTAAAGGCCCGAATGACTTTCTCCAGGCAGGCCTTTGTCTAAGACTACCTGCCCTAAATGGTGAAAGGTATAAAACAATAAAAACCTGGTTGAGGGCAAACCATTGTTGTAACTTAAATCACCTCCACATACCTAAGGCAGGGGCACCATGGCTTCAGCTTCTGGGATCTTTTCCTTACTGCAGCCGAGGGAAGTGTTGGTGTAGTGGTGATGCAATCCTTGACAGAAACAAGGGAGAAAGAGTTTACTGGGGCTCACAGGTTGAGGATACAGGCCACGGGCACAGGAAAGTGATAGCTGCAGAGCAAATGGCAGCTGAACACTTCATATCCTGTCAGGAAGCAGAGAGAGAGACCCATGTTGGAGATGAGATCAGAATCTCCATGGGACCCATGGGATAACATCACCCACATTTTGGGTGGGTCTGCCTTCCTCAAAACTCCCTCACAGATGTAGAAAGGTTAGATTCATAAGTGATTCTGAGTCCTTTCGAATTGACAGTAAATAGTAACTACGGCAGTGGGTAATGAATAACCATCCAGAGTGAATGGTAAGACCCACAGTAAGACTAAGTTGCCTGGTCTTCAACCCCATCAGAGACTTGAGAAGGAATAAACTTGATTACCTGAGTATGCTGGGAATTCAGGTTAGAAGCTTTCCAAATGAGAAGATGACAGAGACAGTTTGCTACCTGAATAGTCATCCAAAACTGTGTAGAATGTTGGAGCATCTTCAGCATTCTGGTTCAATATATCTGACAGACGTATTTGTGAGGCAGAAACTATTGAAGACTTGCTTACCCTGTCTTGGCAGAGTTTGGCCGTCCACTCTGCCTGCATGCAAGCTTGTTCTTTTTTAGGCAGAATTTGTCTGTGGTAGAAATGAAGACAATTTGCCCAGTGGCTTGTTTGCCACATTTGAAGCCATCTCCATAAGGAGGTTCTTTGAAGCTCATCATCCTCTTTGAGGTAGGCTGGGTGTTGCCAGGAGTTAACCTGTCTTGTTGTCAGTGAATCTTTAAAGTAATAAAAACCTTTTTTAAATGCCATATTCTGCATGTATCTGAGGTATTTGAAGACCTTACCTAACTATCCTGCCTTATCTTTCTATAGAGTCATACCTATCTTCCACACGTAAGATGCATATTTTTGTGCGAAAAGTAGACTAGTGATTGACATGACGATGACTTGATGAACTAACAATTAACTTGTATAACTTATTTATCCTTAACAGCCTGCAATAGCACTCTCAAAATATTGGAAGTAAACCTTGTATTATAATTGAGTTATATGGGCACAGTACCTCATATTAGAGTATATTATGTATTATTATGTGTGTGAAGAATAAACCTACATTTGAATTCATTTTTATAATTCCTGATTGTGTCATGGTTCTTCTTGCTATAGGTAGTTTATTGTATATATGTGTAATAATATAAATGTTTATGTAAAAAATAAAAAACATGTTTAATTAATAAAAAATGTGAAAAAAAGACCCACAGAAAGAAAGTTGTGACAGTCACTGTCAAAAGCTAAGGCAGGGCAGAACATCAAGAAATCATCATCTTCGTGTCAGTGCTGTGTTTTTAATCAGTCGCTACAGATACACAACTGAAGTATGAGGTACAAATTCAGTGTGAAAGGTAGGGCATGACAGTTAGCTTGGGTTTTCTGACATTTATGTGTCTGCAGGACAGACTTGTATATCTTTCAGTCAATGGGTGGTGTCTTAACACACGAGAGGATGAGACAAGAAGGCCAGTGTTGTCTACCCAGTCTCAACAGGAGGAGGGTAGTGCCAATTAAGCAATGATGTATTTTTAGAGATCTTCTGGTTAAATATGAAGCTAAGCCGTATTCATCTTTGAAGACAAGGATCACCTAATCCAAAGCTGAAACTTTCAAGGAGTCCTAAGATTTTGAAGGAATAGTTATAGGAAAAAGTTTTAGGGAAAAAGGAAGGCCAACAAATGCATGCATTAAATATTAAAGGAAACAAAATGCTCAGGTATTTTTGAATACTAGAAAAAAATATCTAGGGTGGCTGTGATGCAGATGGGAACAGGAACAGAAAACTACAACAGAGAGAACATTTGTGTTCTGAGAAAAGTTTCAGTTTTATTTCTGGGCTGGGAAGTGTGAGTCTAATGTTAATTTCCAACATGACAGAATTCTGCGTGACCTGGGGTCGGCCTCTGCTCATGCTTGCACAGAGCTTACTTGAGTGCACTGATTGGTCGTGGTAAGAACTGCCCCCACGGGGAGGTACCATTCCCTGCCTGGCATCCTCCACTGTACAGTGGAGAAAAGGGGCTGAGCAGAGCATTACTTCATCATTCTTTGCTTCTTCATTACAGATGGGATGTGATCAGCAACTTCAAGTTCTGCTAAGCTCAATTCTTTGCCTTGATGGGCGGTATCCTTGAACCCTGAGTCAAGATAAGCCTTTCACTAAGCTGCTTGAGGTAGAGTGCTGTATCATAGTGACACAAAAAGAAACAAACAAAAAGGGAATTGGTACTGAGAAGGGAGTCGTTCTTGTGATGAGTCTAACTCCATGGGTCTTGGGACATTAGGGATATTTTGTGCTGTGACTATGGAAGAATTCGGCACTTTGATGAGAAAGGTATAAGGATACGAGACACAGGTTAAAGGGATATTTTTTGTGGGAGTTTGAAAGATAGTAATGCAAAGAGAAATGTGGACATGAGACGCCTGGATCCTGAGGTTTAAGAAAAACCTGGTACTCAGCAAGAACCCACTCATCAAAGGCTCCCACCTATCAAATCAGAATTCATGTGTAGAAAGAAAACGTAGCTGAGGGGTTCTCTGCTCCTTAAAAGCAACTCCCTAGGAGAGTGTTTCCTAGGGGTCAGCACACAGAGGATGATGCCACTGTTGTCCAAGGGAAAGGCTCCACCCATGGTACTAGTTTTGCAGGTATGAAGAAAACAAGACTGAAGGGTCGTGGAGTCTTAAGGGCAGCTGAGGCCGAGTAATAAGTGATGGTATGGTAGCTGCTCCCAGAAGTCCCTGAGATGCCCTCATGTGTAGGCCTAGGTTTAGAGACACCAGCATATTAGAGATGTCAGGACCATGTGACATGTACCAGCGAGAGCTGTTGGCATGGAATGGAGACCCTTCTGGGAGACTATCATGTATTTAGTATATGCAATTGACTGCATTACGAGTCCCAGATACCAGACACAGAGATTCTGGATTGAGTGTTTTTCTTAGCAGGTTTTGGCCTTGCTTTGGTGAGATTAATCTGTACTAGATTCTGCTAGTTCATATTCTTTTTAGTAGGAATATTTACTCTGTACACCATATATTCAAATTCAATGCATGTATCTTGTTTTATTGTGCTTTGTAGTAATTCATTGCTAAGAGACTTTGAAATTTTACAGTATTGGAATTTTTAAAGACTATAAAGTAGTCTTTAAAATAGACTTGTACAGTTGGAATGGATGCATTTTACATTTATAACATGGTCATAAACCCATGGGGAAAGATATAGAAGGTCATGGCTTTAAAAGGATAGCTTTAAAATTTGGGTGTTGACAAAGGGCAGTGGTGTGATGGAAAATGTTAGTTACCAAGTTGTCAAATCACCTGGCAGATGGGTCTCCGGGCATATATGTAAGGGATCTCACTGTTGGTATGAACTGAGGTGGGAAGACTAGACCACTGTGGATATGTCCTCCCTGGCTGGGATCCTGGACTGTATAAACAGAGAAGAGGAGATGAGAAACAGCACACATCCATCGTTATCTGCTTCCTGATTGTTTGTGCAACTCAGCCAGAGTATCCAAGCTATTACCACCTAGACACTCTTACCACGAAACACTGTACCCTTCAGCTGTCGGGTAGAATAGACTGTTTTCCCCTTAAGTCTTTTCTTCAGTATATTTTATCACAAGAGAAGGAAAGGAAGCTATATAACACATGTACAGACAACTTTCAAGTAGAAAAATGTTACTGTATTATCTCAGGGGTTGTTTATACTATGCAAGAAAAAGCACCAGAACTGATAATTGCATTAATACCAGACTGTGATAAAAACAGTTGAATTTTGACTATGATAATATCAAAGAACAGAAGAGTAAATGGATTAATATGGGTTACTTATTGTTTATGAGAGAGTTGGAGAGAAAATAGTAACTTATTGTCACTTATGAACAGGGCACTGTCTGAAGCCGCAAGTGTATAGGAATGAGTAAGAAGGCTTGAGTGCTCTTCTATGCAGGGGAGATGTGAGAAGCCTTTAAAATTGGAAGTAGAAACTTGATGTAGCTGTTTGGGGAAGACTTAGTACATAGTCTACCACACCGCAGCAAATAGAAAAGAAACAGGCAAATAGAAGAAAGTTTGAAGTGACTAGTGATGTCTAGAATTTGTTTAGAATTGTGTTATGAGTGTCACAAAGAGATTAAAAGTAGTTTGTAGCGAGGAAGTAAAAAGAAATACAAGGAAGGAAGGAAGGAAGGAAGAAGGCAGCAAAATGAGGCAATTGGCAAATTTGCCAAAGGGTCAGTGAATACTGAAATGTTCCTTTGCAGCTGAGACTCGGCAGGGACGCTTCTGGCAGTGGTGAAAGTGAGAGAATTTGGTTTTCTGTAAAATGAAAAGTTCAGAAGCAAAGATTGTAGATGAATAAAGAGGATATGAAGAAAGCTTCTATAGACATATAGGGGAGATTTAAAAAAAATAGACTGATAGGAAAGATAGAAAACCAAGGGATTATCCATGAGGTATGTTAGAGACTGTTTCGTGCACTGAGAACAAAGGTCCTGGAGAAAGAAAGTTACGATGGCAGCAAATATGAGAATCTGAGAGCAAATGAACTTCCGGTTCCTACTGAGGTGTTTTCATAACACGGAAGCAAGGTCAGCTGTGTGCACACCAGACTGGATTCACACATGGCAAGAGGAGCATTTCACTGTTCTTGGAACAAACAGATCTTGATGGTTCTTAAGTTACTTCTCGCTTAATGTTAGTCTTTTATCTGGATAATGTGTTAACACTATTGGTGCATGTGTGTGCTTATTGCGCACATTCACACAAGCACATACATTATTGTTCATCACTTCAAAGGTCACGATGGACATCCTTATTTTACAGTTGTATTGGACATAATTCATTGATATTCTTCTTTCAACTTCCTTTACTTATATACTTGGACCTCAAATTTCAGTCTTCTATTCATAAAACATGTTTCTAAGGATAAATTGATTTCGGGTTTAAAACTACCTACAGCAATATTCCTGTGCTCTGGCAGCATATTTAGACCACCTGGGAGCTTTAAAGTACGCCAACCCACAGTCACCAAAACCAAGTAAATAGAATATCTAAAGGAAGTAATTTTGTGACTCTCAGATAACTTTCATATACCATAGGCTTGGAAACCTTGGCCATTTGCAAGAAATATATTAGCCTTTCTTTTGCCTTTTAATTAATTAATTTATTTATTTATTTACTTATTTTTCTCTCCCAACTCCTCCCAGATTGACCCTCCCTACCCAACTTCATGCTGTTTCTAAAACAAAACAAAACAACAATAAAACACTAACATAAAAACATACATATGGAGTCTGATATGAGTTGGCCACCTACTCCTGAGCATGGAGCTTATCCTGGAGTATGGTTGAGATACACGTGTGACTTTTATTACACAGTCTATAGACATTTCTCAAAAAAAAAATGGAGAGAGAGAGAGAGGAGAAAGAAAGAGAGAGAAGCATCAGAAATCTAGAAAAGTATATAAAGACGCAATATGCTGTAGATAACAGTTTTGCCATTTTAATGAGATACCCAGGAGGAAATTATCTCATTATTTTAAAGAATTCTAACATTCTAATAACATTTAAAATCTCATACTTCTTAATCAAAATGACAGTCCATTTTATTTGAGACCAAGTTATTTTTACACACCTTTGACTGACCTTGAGCTCACACCAACCCTCCTGCCTCAGGTGTGTAATGTCTCCTGCGCATTCACCCTTTCGCCAGCACACCCGGTTTGCCCTGATAATCTTTTGTCCAGATGGATGGTGTTCTATATAATATTCAAATAATGTTGCATGACCTCACAACAGTTTTTGACAATGAGTAATATGTAAAATCGTGGATTTTAAAACATTTATTTTGTGATTAATTTGTAGTGTATTCATAGAGGTCAGGATCATACACAGGTGAATGGCCTGAGATGACACATTTTATTTGTAGCAAGACTTGACTGCCCCACTGTTCCACATTCCAAAGAACTCAAAGGGAACAAAATTTCCATTTGTCTTTTCCACTTCTGAATTTGGTGCCTCTTTCCCAACTGCTAGAAGAAGTTCTGGAAGAATGCTTGGCAACTGTACACTTAGTTATTGAGACAAAGGTTTGGTGTAAGCATTAAAATACACGTTCCAATTCCTTTCTTCAAATTGTCACTGCAAATCAAATGGAACATTAAACAGCCCTTTTCCTGAGTCTCTGGTCACTGAAGGATGAGGGTCCTACCACACGACAACGTGGAGAAAAAGCAGAAAAGGCAACAACAATGAAGTTCATTAAAGGAAGTGTCTAACGTTTATAGAAACAACAGCCTTTTAACAATATCACATTGCTTGCAAACTCTTTTATTTTGTAACAGCTTAAAGATTGGAAAGAAGTTATAAAGTGCAGTAGGACTGAAGGGGAACCAATCCAAGATAGGATAATATGAATTATGCAGGTGCATCTGGGGTACCTCACACACCTGCCAGGAGTCATTTCTGTACATTTGTGTATGCATTTCTTTAACTTTCTGCAGAAAGAGAAGCATACATTTATAGCTGCAAATGTTCTCATTAAGGAGAAGACTTTCAAACAGCAGTTAGGTTAAGTCATATTTGCAAAGTTGAATAATCAAATTAATGCACAGCTCTTCAATAGGTTTATGACATCGATACTATTTAGGGTTTATTAAAAAGAGAGACTGCTTTGATAGTAGGACTCTCTCCTATATAAACATGTTAGATACGTGTTTGTGTGGGCATGTGGCTTTGATGGCTGTGTCTGAGAGAGGTGATTCTAGAAGAGGAAATAATTACCCTGAATATGGGCAGCACCAAGAAGTCACGGACTGAATGGACTAGGAGCAGGAGAAGGCTGTCTGCACTGACGTGCCACTTCATCAGCTTCTGGTTCCATGATAAACTCCATCTCCAGAACCAGGAGCCAAAGTAAATAATGATCTCAGTCTTTAAGCTGCTTTTTTGTCACAGTGAAACAAATAAAATAAAAGAAACAAAAATAAAGAAAACCATAAAACCATTACATTGCCAGCTGCCATGGCATGGAGGCGTGGGTAAACTATAACTCCGGAGTCTCTGAGAGAGTCTGTGAATCACCACTGATGAGCTCACTCCAGCTGAGTCTCTTCCTCTTTCTCCTCCTCCATTTCCTCCTCCTCAAGTTATGTGAGGGTCTGGGGTTGTTAGTCAATCAATAGAGCCGAATAACGCTGTATAGCAATTGGAATTTTTCTCAGAATTTGGGTACTCAAATATTTTATTTGTCAGGATATTTACAGAAAAACAAGTCTGGAATAAAAAGGTGACAATTAAGAACCACTTAAGACACAATCATGGAATAAATGTTTCCATTTGCCAAGGAATGATTTGGTTGATCTCATTTGGCTGGTTACCTTGAAATTTATTAACCATTGACTATTTTCTCTGTGACCACACATAAATCAATTCACATCACTGCACATTCCGTGATGCATTTGAAAAGCCTCACTCAAGTCCCATGAGGGACCCATCAGTGTGTTGATGGGTGTCATCTTGGGTATAATAACCCAAGTGAAAAAGCTGAGGTCTGTTGAGATCTGAAGTGTCTGTGGTGCTGTGCAGTGGTCCTCATTGCAACCTACCATTCACCACTATTGCATCCTAAATGGCAGAAAGACATTGCCTGTATGTGTGAACTTGGGAAGTTGAAATGAGAATGCTATTCTGTATTACTAATATGAATCTAAAATAACCACAATCAGCATAAGCAGCTTCTCACGCCTTTGAAGTAGGGAGCCCCCACAGTGGGCTTTTTGCACTGATGGTGTTCCAGACATCATGAGGAATGGCCTCAAAAGTTGGGGTAGATGGGATCTTAAACCATCACGCTGACAACAGAAAGTGAACTTCCTCATCCTATAAAGAAAAGCCACACCACCTGGAATCATAAAAACAATTCAGTTTTTGAAAGCAAAATTGCTATTTGTTTTTTACTTCTACTGATCAGAAAAGTGTCACCATATTGTTCTTTAAAATCACGAAGTAACAACAACTGGATCACCCATAAGATTTTCTGTGGACATTAATGTTCACATGGTTGTCTGAACACTTTAGTGCTGACAAGCCTGTTAATATTATTTGTTAACCAAATGCTGAAATAAACCATGTGATGTTTTGTTAAAGAGTTAGTTTACTGATTGAATTTCCAAAGGATAGAAATGCAATTCTAAGGGTTATACTATCCAAATCATATTTTGTACAGCATCACTCACATTATTACCAATTATATTAAAGTCATTTTGTCTCTTTTCTTCCTGAACTACAAAACATATGATCTTTGAGATAAGTAGCTTAAATATACTGCCAGGGTACATGAAAGTGAGTGAGTTGCACTGCTCATGTGTGAACCGAGTGTTCATCAAAATCATCTTTCAGAGAGTGTCATTTTTTTTTTGTGAATGATGACTTTTGGCAATAAAAATAATATATAAAGGAAACCCATCTGCTATAGGCAGGTATTAATTTGTCATATTCAAATGAGAGATATCAGGAATTTGGACATATGTTTTGTGAGATGGACATTATCCTCTTAAATGTTAAGAACTTTCATTTATTCAGTAACATTTACATTTTAGCATGGCACTGAGTGTGGCTGGACATACTTGCAACACATTCTACCCCAGAATCTTCATGATGGAGGATGTATTCTCTGATTCTGAAGGAATTGTGGCATGGCTGTGTCTACCATAAAGGTATTAGGGATGGGAGAAAAAGAGTGTACTGCTGAAGAGGACACAAAGTGAAGTAGGAGCTCCGAGGCTCCAGACACTCTAGGGAAGGCGTGTGGATGTAGAACCACAAAGTATCATGCTTTGTGGGCATGTGGATGTGCAAAGGACAGCAAAAGGAGCTTTCCTGGGAAAGCAAACAGAATTCTTTATGATCCTGTTTGATTTAGAGGCAAAAGAAAATTCATGTTAAAAAAAAACAACAAAACAAGATTCTATTTCTCTCTAGAATGCCACATGTGCAGACACCACTGAGGATGCCATGTGCCTTCCTTCTCATTAACGTGTGTGGTTCAGAATATGAATCATGTTCAAACTAAGGAGGTCATCGTTAGGTACAGAGGGAATAGCATGTGCTCATATCTACACTCAATTTTGAAATCAGACAGATTTCCGGGTCTAGTCTAAGATACAAAGGAAAGAACCTTGTCCCCTGAAAGAATAGACTAGCTGACTGCGGGTTTTACTTAATGGTGAAAGTTTTAAAATTATGGAGCATTTATAATACAGCTAATCTTGCATATTTCTTAAAAGACATATTTCAGAGTTTAAGACTTGCAGAATTCTTTATGAATTACAATGAGCATAAAATGATGTTGCAAAGAAGTCTGCCTGATGAAAGAGAAATTCCGTTCTATAAGACTCAGCAGATACTGACTCTGGAATTGCAAACTTTTTAAACAAAGTTGTACTCAGAAAACTGAAAGAAAAAAAAAGACTGAAAATAACTTCTTACTTCAAAATGAAACTCATGAAAGAGAACATAGAAGGCTAAGAACTTAAGCTCAGCTACAAAATGTATGTAGGAAGAAATATATAGGGTTTTATTTTTCAGACAGGATCTCTCTGTGTAGCCTTGGCTGTCTTGGACTCACTTCTTAGACCAGGCTGGCCTCGAACTCACAGACATCTACCTGCCTCTGTCTCCCTAAGTGCTGGGATTAAAGGTGTAAGCCACTGTGGCCAGCTGAAGGATAATTTTGATTAGATTCCGTCTTACAGTTATATACACTGCTTTGAAAATTATGAAGAATATTAGAGATGATAGAAGAAAATTGCCTTAATTCAAAAGTTAAGTGATTTTCAGAAGAAAAGAAATGTATAAAATGCTAAAAGATTTCCAAACATTTTATCGAGCATCTACTAAAAAAAAAACCCACCAAATTTATTTATTTGTAGCATAGCCCAACATTTTGCAAGATGACTGAATCAAATAAAAACAGAAGTGTTTCCTATATTTTACAGACATTCCCTTATAAGCCAGTATTCTCTTTGAGTGACTATAGGCATAAGTGGAAATCACACAACACACACACACACACACGCACGCCTCTATACATGCATGTATAGAACTTACCTTTGTTTCTGTGTACATGTGAGAAAGGGCCAGACTATAACTGTTTCATGAATACCTGGAAATCTGACTTTTTATGAGGTAGCCTCACATAGCTAGGAGAGACTTAATTTGTTCGAGTTAATGGGAATAATTCATTTAACAAAAATCGAAGGATGAGTTTTCCCACTGCTGTAATCCAGTTTTGTTATTCTTTCTGAAAGCCAAGAATCAGAAAACAGAACCTATGGGAAACTAACATCAGTTTGTCACTAGTCTTTGGCTGTCATGTCACACCCTAACTCAGACAAAAATGAAGCCGGCTCATTAAATTCTGACACAACAAAAGCAGCAGGAGAGTTGGACTCTGCGTTGGAACTTGCTATCATGGAAGACAACCTTGCTAACAGAGAGAACTGAGTGGGGCCAAAGAATGAGATTATAAGTGCAGAAGGTCTAGTGTGGGCCTTCTTAAACTTCCATTCACAGACCTTTTCTACCTGAGAACATTTTACACAACCATGGTTATATAGGCCTATAAAATAAACATGCAAAAAACATTTTGTAACAGCCATATTAATTATTCAAACAATTTCACTTTTTGAAGATGAAAGGAATTTGCACTCATGAGGTGGTTGTGCATGTTTATTTTTACATAACAAGTAAATCTTGGCTTACTTTTTGATATGGGAAGACATGGCTCATGTTCAATATTTTTCAGGATTTATTCTCATTTGGTGAATTCATGCTAAGAGCCCCTGTTTCACACAATTTCAGAGTGCAAAAGGAAAGACAAGACTATGTTAAAATATTTTTTTTAAGAAATTGGTTAAAGTTCTGTGCTAATTTCAGGCCTAGTCTTATTATGTGAGTATTTATGAAACAACACAGAAATTTTATTTCTAATCAAGCATTATAACACAGTGTCTTGGAGGTATATTAATTTTAAACCAATGCTGAGAAGTGATAGAGGGTATTAATAGCCTTTTATTTCAACCAGTGTGTTTCTATAAAAAAGGAACAACACTGAATGTAACATAACATGGTCTGGATCCTCAGAGCTTAAGTGTCAAAATTTCCACAAACCCAGTAATGACCTGCTTACGGAGACCACATGCTGGGGAACATGGGTCCCCCTCACAGATAATACTGGTTTGTGTGATTGCCAGTGTTCATGTGAATAGGCACGTTCTGTCAGGTTCCATTTACCAAGGTGTGCCCACCTCATCTTAGTCTTCACTGTCCTTTCAAACTGCACAAGAGCCTTGGGAACAGAAGGGGTTATTTCAAGCAGGTGGCATTTGGAGTCACGCTTCCCTCAGGTGTCATGAAAGTGTTACCATTTTAAAAGTTATAATGGAAGGAAGACTGGGTGGCTTTTATGATTCTTGGAAATCTTTGGTTGTTCTCAGGACTAACACAGTCAGGAAAGAAGAGAAAAAACCCCAGAGGGGAAACATTAGGAAGTTTCAGAGAACACGTGTGGGAGCAAGCCTTGAGGGTGACAGCAACTCAGTCTTAATCTTGAGTGTAAGAGTCTAGTCCTCTTGGAGGTGTTGGCTTCCTTTTTTTGGTTCTAACGCTTTCATGTGAACTGTTAAGCTGCTGGTATGTGATCAATAAATTTCCTTATGAAGGCATTTAGTGCTAAGAATTTTCCTCTTCGCAATGCTTTCACTGTGCCCATAAGTTTGGGTATGATGTGCTTTAATTTTCTTTGAATTTTAGGAAGTCTTTAATTTCTTTCCTTCTTTATTCCCTGACCAAGTAGACATTGAGTAGAGAGTTGTTCAGTTTCCATAAGTTTCTGGTCATTATGTTGTTTCTGTTGTTGTGGAAGTCCACATTTAATCCATAGTGATCTGATAAAGTACAGTGGGCTAGTTACGTTTTCTTGCATTGCTTAAGGTTGGCTTTGTGACCAACTACATTATCGATGTTGGAGAAGGTTCGTTATGAAGCTGAGAAAAAGTTATATCCTTTTGTGTTCATGTGAAAAGATCTTTAGGTATCTATTATGCCTATTTAATTCATGAAATCTATTAGTTTCATTATTTCTAATTTGGTTTCTGTTTTGATGATCTGTCCATTGGTGAGAGTGGGGCATTGAAGTCTCCTGAGATTAATGTGTGGGGATAAAGACGTGAATTAAGCTTTAATAATGTTTCTTTTACAAATATATGTACCCTTGTATTTTGGGCATAGATGTTCAAGATTAAAATGTACTCTTGGTGGATTTTTTTCTTTCATGATAATGAAGTGTCCTTCTCTATATCTTTTAATTAGTTTTGGTTGAAAGTTCATTTTATTAGATATTATGATGGCTACTTCAGTTTGCTTCTTATGCCTGCTTGCTTGAAAAATCTTTTTTTCTAGCCCTTTACTCTAAGGTAATGTCTATCTTGGTTGCTGAGGTCTGTTTCTTGTATGGAGCAGAATGTTAGGTCCTGTTTATACATCCATGCTATTAGTCTGTGTCTTTTTATTAGAGAGTTGAGCTCATTGATGTAGAGAGATATTGATGACCAATGATTATTACTTCCTTTTGTTATTTCTTATTCTCTCTTTCCCTCTCTCTCTCTCTCTCTCTCTCTCTCTCTCTCTCTCTCTCTCTCTTCCCATTTTTCTTCCCTTCTTCTAAATCAAGGTCTTGCTTTTTAGCCTAGTCTGGTCTTGAAGTCAACAGCTTCCTGCTTCCTGCCTCAGCATCCAAGTAGATCACTGGCATGGGCTACAATAATGACTAATAAGTTAGCCTTAAGATAACTTTGTTCACAAGAGTATTATCTGCAGCTCTACGTCCTTGTGCAAGTCTGGACTTCAAGAGGAAACCTACAATTGGCATTAAAAACAGAAAGTTACTAAGGTATTTATATCTGTTGGCAAGGAAGTTTTATTCATCTTAGGAACAGTGGTTTAAATCTATACTTTCTTAATATGGAAGGTGGCAGTGTTTCAGCATGTACTGTATTTGAGTACCAGAAAACCAGAGACTGCAGGCCAACGAAGTGATCTAGCTGCTGACTTCAAAAGGCCAATGCCTGTGTTTCCCAGCTGAGAGGCTGGAATAACCAGCCAATGCCAGGAACAACCAGATGGCTAAAGACCAGCCTAAGAACCCAATCAACAAAAACCAGGACCATATGGCAAGAAGCTATGGCTATCCTAACACAACTGAACCACAGAGAAATGACCATAAATCTATGCTTATGGATATTATAGAGGCCTTTAATAAGGAAATGAATAATTTCCTCAAAGAAATATAGGAAATGCGATGAAACAAATGGAGGCTTTAAAGAGGAAACAAACAAAACACTTAAGAAGTACAGGGGGCTGGATAGATGGCTCAGTGGTTAAGAGCACTGTCTGCTCTTCCAAAGGACCTGGGTTCAATGCCCAGAGCCCACATGGCAGCTCACAACTGTCTGTAAATCCAAGATCTGACACTCTCACACCAACACACATAAATTAAAATTAAATTAAAAATATTAAAAAAAAGAAATACAGGAAAGCATAATCAAGCAGGTGAAAGAAGTAAATAAAATTGTTCAAGACCTGAAAATTGAAAGAGAATTAATAAAGAAAACATAATGTGAGGAAATCCTGGAGGTGGAAAACTTAAGAGAGAGAACAGGAACCAAAGAGGTAAGCATTACCAACAGACTACAAGAGATAGAGGAGAGAATCAATAAGATTCCTGACACAAAACATCCAAGAAATGAAGGTCACCATGAAAAGTTGAAACCTAAGAGTAATAGGAATAGAAGAAAGAAAATATTCCTGGATCACAGGATGAGAAATATTTTCAACAAAATCATAGAAGAAAATTTCTATAACCTGAAGAAAGAGATGGCTTTAAGCATACAAAAGGCTTAAAGAACACCAAATAGATTAGACCAGAATAGAAAACCCTTCTGCCAAATAATATTCAAAACACTAAATGTACAAAACAAAGAAAAATATTCAAAGTTTCAAGGGGAAAAGGCCAAGTAACATATAAAGGCAGACATATCAGAACCACACCTGACTTCTCAACAGAGACTCTAATGCCAACAGAGTCTGGGTAGATATCATGCAGACCCTAAGAGACCATTTATGTTAGTCCAGACTACTATACCCAGTAAAGCTTTCCACCGTAGATGGATAAAGCAAGATATTTCATGACAAAACCAAATTTAAACAATATCTATGCATAAACCCAGCCCTACAGAATATATTGTAAGAAAAATTCTGATCCAAGAAGGTTAACTACACCCAAGGAAACACAGATATAAATAACTTCACAATAACAGCAAACCCAAAAGAAGACAAGCAAACAAATACACTGCCACCACCAACATCATAAACCCACATCCTTAATCTGTGAGAATTTTGAAAAAAAATTTAAAAAGCTATTGTAGAAATTTTATGCAAATGCTGTTGACATCAGCACTTGCACCAGAAGAAAGCTGCCCAGACAATAAGCTTCAAACCTGAGAGAAGGGCTCACCATCCCTCCATGACTCTGAGGCTCTGAGGGTCCCTCCATCTGGCCATGGCCATGTCAAAAGCACACGTTATCTCAGGACTGCACTCACTCAGGGCTTTCTCTACTACATGTTCCCCAAGTATTAATCCAATAGTGTTAATACTACATGGAAAAGTCAAAATATATTTTATCTTACATGAATGAAGTCTACTTAAAGTTTATATGAGTGACTTCAGGATGTGTGGTTATGCATGTGTCAATATTTTTAACTTGTACAGGACAGCCTTGGGATTGTTATTCTCAATAACCAATATACAAGCACGTTCTGTTCTCTATATCCTCTTTGGATTTTAGTTAAATGAAAGGAAAACTAAGATATTTAGGATAATTTCTCACACAAAATTCACAAAGAGAAATTGCATGAGGGAGAACTCTGTCTATAGGATAAATGGGACCTATACATGCCAGAGATAGGTGCTGATGTTGTAATCTGAATGAAAAATGTATTACTTTTTCTATGTTCCTGACTATCAGGACAACCATGTGGGTCCACAAGGCTGATGTGTTATGGAGACAAATTATTTTCTTTCTATTTTTTTTGTCTCTTTCATTTAATCATTTTGTGGATGTGTGTGCATGTATGAGTGCACACAGACTTTGTGTGTGTTGTGTGTGTGTGTGTGTGTGTGTGTGAGTGTGGGTATGTGTGTGTGTGTGTGTGTGTGTGTGTGTGTGTGTGTTTTCACTATGCAGGTTCCACTGCTAAAACTTAAGTCAAAGCCTCAGCATCAGGCAAATAAATTCACGTACTGAGCTACATCATAGGTATTTCTGTTTGATTCTTGCAGATGTCTAGGCTTTCTGTGGTCATGGATATTGAAGGCATAATCATCATTATGTGACACTCTTTCCTTGGTCCCATCCCTGGTGTGTTCTACTGACCATATTCATTTATGTAATACAGCATCAAGTAGATGATTTTTTATTTTCAATTTTGTACTTAAGATAACTTGTACACTATGCTTTTAACCTAACTCCATTCCCTTGAATACTTCTCTGAACTCCTAAATTGTAAGTGTAAAATTGTTCTCTTAATCCTTTAAAAAAATTTGCAGGATGCAATTAAGGGCTTTAAATAGGGCTTTGTGCTTCTCAGAAAATAACAGAAAATTTAACAAGAAGAGAAATGTTACCCAGAACATATAATTTCTTCCTTTAAAGTATTTGTAAATAGTCTGTTGTATTTTAAGTAGGCAGTTAGCAAGGAACTGAGTTATTTTTAGTAGCTGAGAAATTTTAGGTTGATATTTTTTGTGCATGCCCCAGTACAGAAGCTACATAAAAATAACTTTTGAAAGCTACTCGATTTTTAAAATATAAGTATAGTAAACACTCATAAACATTTATAATTACAGAATTGTGTTGCAGTTTATTTTCCATGTTTGCTCACTGATAATTCCACATTCAAATTGTTGATTATTTAAAAGACTGTCATTTATTACTGAAATGAAGAACCAGTATTTACAACTAAGTTGTTAAATTTTCCTTGAAATAGTATCTTGCTATAAAACCAGAAACTATGAAGATATTTTTATCATCTGAAAAAATTGTGTAAACCACTGTGAATTTAGTTTGTGAAAATAAATCCTCAGTGATGACTTTTGAGCTGTTATTTAATTTATTTTGCCTATATCCAACCAGGAAATTTGGAGGACAAATCTCAGACATAGTAACACGCATACAAAAAACACACACAAGAGAGTGCTTTTTTGTCTGTGTCCTTGTGTCCACCCAGGGCACAGTGTTGTCTTTCAATGACATAGCCCACAATGAGTATTCCATGAGTGCTTTAGTGAGCAGACTCCAGGCTTACCCTTTGATCCACACAGTCAATATTCAGTGTTCTCCAAATGTGAAGTCTCTCCAGCTCTGGAGGAACCTGAGCTGAAAACTGAATCTGCTTTATCAACACGTATCAATGCACTGCTTACCATGATGATACTCTGTACTGCAATACATTAACATAACACATATTAAAGTAAGAGTATTCATATAATTGTCAATCCTAAGGAAATCATTGGATACTTTTTAAAATGACAGATTTTAAAATGATACTTTATCAATTAACAACCCCAAGGATTACTATTGGAGAAACAAAACAAAACAAACAAACAAACAAACAAAAAACCCACCAAAACAAAACCACCAAACTTGGAAGAGTAAATGATTATATAAACCATTGTGTAGAGGGTCAAGACCAGATTACAGCCATTTCCAAGGATAAGATGACAAAGCAAGGCTGAGATGTGATGTACTCACTTACTTCTATTGTGACTAAGTAACTAGAAAATAAAACCAATCAATAGTATCATTGCAATTACCAGTCGGTAGTCAAGGTCAACAGTGTTGACATCCACTTCTTGTTCTTATATTGACTACAGAGAGAACATGTGCACTAAGGAAATCAGTTTATTTATCTGGTTAGGTTGAAAAATGATTAATATGTTTAAAAATTAATATAAGTTTACAATGTTGAACAGATGAGACTGCCCACAGGATGGGGGTGTGCCAAAAGAGATTATAGGTCATGTAAACATACACACACTCAAACTTACATATTTTCTCATACATTCTCTTAAATATATATAATATACTTAAATATATTATGAAATATAATTGCATATATTAGATTTTATAAAATTATAAATTTAAGTAGTACTTTATATATAATACAAAAAATATTTACAGAATCAGCTAGCACATGTTGGGGGATGGGGATGTATTATTTTTTCTTTCCTATTTTGTTAAAGATTAGATGTCAAATACGAATCATTTGAAAGTATAATCACCACAACATATTTGCTGCTGTAACCTTCAACTCGCAGAATGTTGCTAGGGCTAAGTATAGACTATGCCTCTGTGACATCTTAGGGAGCAGGGAGTAACCACAGTTCTGCCTTTGGCTTCATTAGGAGCTTTGGGTAGAAATGACTAAGGTGTCACTTGCACTTTTTTTGTCAAACAATAAGGAAATGTTTTGTGTGAATAGTTGTAGGCATTGCATGTCTTTTTCACTGCTCTTAATGAGTCACAGTCCCTAATGTTTGGATAGAACACAATAAATTATAGGGTATGGCTTCTGGCCAACAAAATTGCCTTCTCTTAAGACACCATCATTAATATATTCCCCTGGATGTTATATACCCTCCACTCCTTAGACCATAATCTCTGCATTTCTCTTTCCTTGTTCTTAGAGTGAGACAAAAAATTTTTTTAGTTAACTTAAAGAACCTAGACGTTTATGGGAAACAATCAGAAGGCATCAAGCACTTTTCCCCTTTGATGTGCACGTTGTTTTCTCTGAGCCACATAAGCAGAACTGATTTCCTTTCAATCTGACTATTTGCCAAGTTCCTTTGCATACTCAGCTGTTTACAATTGTAAGGATAGTGAGATGTTTGTTTGTTTGTTACATCCTAAGTGTGAGGAAACATCTTCCTCATTATTGGTAGATATCAGGTGTGAAAGGCACAATTATGTTTTTCCTTGTTTCTTGAAGGACCTTGGCTTACCTGTCTACACGCTGACCTACCCTTCATATTCATTGTCAGTGTTCACTCCCCTTAGACACTGGGTCTGTGGAGGTTTGAGAATGGTTCCTATAGGCTCATACATTTAAATGCTTATAGGGCTGCACTATTTAAAGGAAAAGTAGGTGTGGCCTTGTTGTCGGAAGTGTGTCACCAGGTGTGGGTTTTGAATTGTGAAAAGCCCAAGGCAGGCCCAAGTGGCTCTCTTCTTCCTGCTGCCTGTGGGTGCGGATGTAGAACTTCTCTAGATCCATGTCTGCCTGCGAGTGGCCATGCTTCCTGCCATGCTGACAGTGGGCTAAATCTCAGGAACCATAAGCAAGCCCTACAGCCATAGAACACTGACTAAGATGGTGCCAAAGGACAGATGCAATTTACTTCAAGGCATCCAAGGTTAAATGAACAACAAAAGAAACTAAGTACCTGAAAATGCCCTTACTGTGCACACTTCCTTCACGGCATGGCTACACTGTGGTTCTCAGAATACTCTTAATGAATTAATGACACTATTTTAACAAAAGATTTCCAAACAGGTAGACCTGAGGACTGATATTGTTGCACAGGTGGTATTTCTGAAACTGTACAGATCCTCAGTGTAGGTCTCTTTAATGTGAGCAATATAGAGTAAAATTTTTCCCGCAGGATTTTGGCCCCTTGGCCCTTGTTGACATATCCCATTCCATGTGCATGTGGGTTGTTGCTGTGGCAGATGGAGCGTTAGATGTGTATTACTAGATGCATAAACCATTATGTAGTAAAGTAGGCTTATCACAGCTCTGGTTAGATAAATAGATAATATCAGAACAATTAGAAAATCCTTCCAGGGTTGATATTTAGTATTTCTACAGTTCCTTTAGGAGTCTTCAAATCTTTCTAATGTGCACCATGCCACCACACTCATAAAGCTACCTCTGATTACTTCCATGGCCTATTCAGAGTAGATTCGCAAGAGAAATTAATAAATGAAGTTAACACAAACAAAGCAGGACAAAATGATTGCCTAAGAAATGTTCTTAGGTTAAACAGAAGTTAGAGAAGAGGAGGTCTTTGGTGGATAATGAGTTCTCAGCTTGATAAAATCTGACTCACCTGGGGAGGGACCTGCTCACCGTGGCCAGAGCTGTTCCCTGGATGGGGCTCTGGACCCTCTCCCCCAAAAAGGAAACAGATTCCCTGAGCAAAGCATTCATAGCTTTCTCTGATGCCTGACTGCAGATGGAAGGTGGCCAGCTGCCTCAAGCTACTTCCTTCCTGTAAAGGACTGTGCTGTGTAATTCTGAAACAAAGAGCACTTGATCCCCTATCCTAGTTGGTCACAAAGAGACACAGAAGGGCATGGAATACCTGTGAAAGTTATCTATCAAGACTGTCATTTTAGCAAAGTTCTTAAAATTTTAAAACTCAAAATCAAGGACTAAATTCTTCTATTTTTTAAAAAATTCTGTTAGGCAATCTTTTTTTTTTTTTTTTTTTTTTTGAATTGGGGCAAAAGCCTAGGTAGAAAGAAAAGTATAATTTACAAATCAAGTGCACAGCAGAGACAGCAGATGATCTGTTCATAAACAAGGAAATAGCTATCTTCTAACAGAGTAATATGTATCCATGAAGTTTTTCTATCTACCCATGAACAATGAAATATCACCCTTAAGTATAGAAACATCCATAGACAAACAATGAGATAGGCACCCACGAAGCAGACAGAAGTCATCGATGTGTGATGGAATATCTATCCCAAAGCAATGAAAAGTCCACTCATGAACAAAGAAGTAACTATCTATAAATAAGACATATTTATGTATGAATGATAGAATCCATGAACAAAAACTAGCTACAAAATAAACTGTGGAATACCCATCCATTAACAGTGGAATACCCATCCATTAACAGTGGAATACCCATCCATTAACAGTGGAATTCCCATCCATTAACAGTGGAATTCCCATCCATTAACAGTGGAATACCCATCCATTAAGAGTGGAATTCCCATCCATTAACAGTGGAATAGCCATCCAGGAGCAATATCTTAGTTATACTAAGATAATAATTCTATACATACAAATGAAGCATACCTAACTCTAAGGTTCATGTAGCTATACATACTTAAACAACATAGACATTGCATAATTAATTTATATATATAGCATATGTCTATTCCTACATATTCATGAATTTATGGCAACAATGTGATTAACATATTTTCTCCAGAATGTTTTTTTATTATAATTTATTTAGACTACATCCCAATTGTCATCCCCTCACTTGTACCTTCCCATTCCCACTCTCCCTCCCACTCTTGTCCTATTCGCCTCCCCTAGGCCTCTGACAGAAGGGGACCTCCTCCCCCATCATATGACCACAGCCTATCGGGTATCTTCTGGATAGCTTGCTTCCCCTTCCTTTGTGTGGTGCCTGGCCTCCCCATCAAGGGGAAGTGATAAAATCAGGGCACCGGAGTTCATGTCAGAGTCAGTCCCAGCTCTTCCCACAACCAAGGATAGTGAGCTGTCCATTGGCTAAATCTGAGCAGGGAATCTAGGTTTACTGCATGCATTGTCCTTGGTTGATCCAACAGTTTGTGCAGCCCTCCTGGGTCCAGATCCACTGGCCTTGATGGTCTCCCTGTGGGGCTCCTGAGCCCTCTGGGTCCTTCCATCTCCCCACTCTTCTTTACCACCCTCACCTGGAGTAAAGCACTGAGTCCCAGCATCTTTCCTGATCCTTGGCTGAGTGGAGTCTCTTAGAGGACATCTACGATGGGCTAATATCCATTCATAAGTGAGAACATACTATGCCTGTCTTTCTGGAGCTGGGTTACTTCACTCAGGATGATTTTTTTTCTAGTTCCATACAGTAGCCTGAAAATTTCATGATTTCCTTGTTTTTAATATCTGAATAGTATTCTATTGTGTAAATGTGGTACACAATATTGTATACACAATTATTCTATTGTGCAAATTTACAAATAAAGCTGCTATGAACATAGCTGAGCAAATGTCCTTGTTGTATGGTGGACATCTTTCAGATAAACTACTCCTGGGCATATACCCAAATATGTTTTTGTCTTCTCTAAGTTATTTGGTTTATAACACTTTTCAATTTGTGAATGACATAGTCTTAGTAGTTCAACATGTAGATACACTGTGTGTTCTTCCAAGTAAATAGAATGCAAGCTAAATGTTTAAAATTTAAAACTATGAAGCATTTTGAGGACATTTTGTTGTAAGGCATAATTTAAGAAATAATTAACAGTGGATTAATTTCTTATGGCAATCAAAATTAAGTGTCATGGACAGGGATAATTAAGCCATAATAGTTTATGTTTTTAGGATCCTGGTTCGTAAGAGAAGTTGAGACAGGGGTCAGCTGACTTGCTCCTTTGGAGGCGTCTCCTGTGGGTTGCTGTCTTCTTACATCTATGTCTTCCCTTAGCCTTGACACCTCTTCTAGGACATCAGGAATACTGCGTCAGGGCCCATTTGCATTACTTCTTTAAATTGTTTTTCAAAATGTGGTCACGTGATGCGATTTGGAGGTTCCAGGTGAGTGCCTGCATCCAAGGGGAACCTTATGGTAACAGAACCATTACTCCAAGTATGACTACCAATATTACAGAAAGGGAAAAGCTTCTAGACTTCTGGAATATGATCTAATGAAGAAGTGAAAGTACACAGGTTGCAAACAATTGATTACTTTCAAACAGATTGCTAAAATCTCCTTCCTTTTCTCAGTATTCTTTTTTTAAAAAAAGACTTATTTATTATTTATACAGTATTCTGCCCACATGTGTGCCTGCCCACCACAAGAAGACACCAGATCTCACTACAGGTGGTTGTGAGCCACCATGTGGTTACTGGGAATTGAACTCGGGACCTTTGGAAGAGCAGACGGTGCTCTTAACATCTGAGCCATTTCTCCAGCCCCTTTCATTTTAATATATTTTTAGTTAAAATATAATTATATTACTTTTCCTTTCTTCCCTCCAGCTGCTCTCTGCTACTTTCCCTCAAATATTCCCCATGCCCACCTCAAACTTTCATGATGAGAGTCTCTTTTTACTTTATTATTGTTACATACATGTATATATGTGTCTATGTGTGTACTCATAGATATGTGTGTGTACACAGATGTATGTGTGTTTACACATATGTGTGTGTCTCTCTCTGTGTATAAATACAACCTGTTGTGTCAGATATACTGTTTGGATATGTATGGTGTACAGTGGATGTAATATATGAGAGAACAATAAAGAAAAAAACAATCAAAATAAAAAAATACTCAAAAAGTAAATTATTATTCCTCTGCATTAAGATATTATAAATATTTTAAATAACTTACCATATTGAAACACTTATTGTTTAATGTATAATTTTGAGAGCACAGCCTGCATTACCATCATGGCCTGTGCGTCTAGCCCAGCCTCATCCTTTTTTATGGACAGGCTCAGTGACTGCTAAGGACCTGCTGTTTCTTTGATTCTGAAAGGACTATAGAGTCTTACACCTTATAAAGTGTTGGCCCCAATAGATTATTGAGTCTATGACTCAATTCTTTAATAATCGTTGTAATGTTTTAGAAGATAATCACTATTTGGACTTCTGGGTTCTAATACTAGTTTCATATTTATATAGAATATTTTTTAAAATTTCATATGTTGTTTACTGGTCTTTCTCCAAAAGTTAAACTTTTATGACGTTGGGAAATAAGTAATTATGTAGTCCACCCTGTCTGTTGCTCTGTGTTTAGAGACCCCTGCTTTGCTCATTTCAAACATTATGTCTGAAACATCTCTTTCATGTTTATCTTGCTGTGAACGTGAGGGATTTGCTCAGCTTCATCACTGGCTGCAGTAATCTCCTTCTTGGCTGTCTAACGAGCTTCTTTACTCAGTCAGTGGGTGTGGTGCCTTAAGAGAGAAATAGGCCCAACAGACAGCTCAGACATTTGAACACTCTGTCCCCACTTGGTTGTGCCTTTGGCAGGGTTGTGGGAAATGCAACTTTGTGGAGGAAGTAAGTGACTTTGGGAAAGTCTTTGAGAGGTCATAACCTCCCTCACTTTCAGTTTACCCCCTGCTTTGTGATTTTGGTTGAAGTTTGCTGGCCCTGTCGCCATGTGTGACACTTGGGGCCACACCTCACAACCATGTTGAATATTTATCCTTCTGGAACGATAAGCTACAATGGCAGTTAAAATCAATACAGTGGGATTTCAGCTCAGACCATTTTTTATTTATAGGTAGACATTTGTCTCTTCTGTGGTTGTTGGTGTTAAAGAGATGGCTCAGCAGTTAAGAATATACGCAGATCTATCCAGTACCTAAGCTAGATTCCCAGGGCATAATTGCACAGGTCACAAATGTCTGCAACTTCAGCTCCACAGAATCTGATGCCTCACTTCTTAGAGAGAGAGAGAGGGAGGGGGAGGGAGAGAGAGAGAGAGAGGACATAAAATCAATTTTTTTAAAATCTATGATTTCTACTTGGTCATATTACTTGATTCTTAATTTTAATTTGCTTTAATCACCGGATAGTATCTTTGGATAGATAAGCTTCTATCATTTAATGTGTTTGAGCTTCCTGCTTCTCTGAGCCTGTGGGCAGTGCATGTTCTATGAATTATACTCAGCCTGTGGCTGTGTCCTCATGTGGGTTTTATCCATAAAAGACTGTGCAGTCTAGATTGACAGCATATAATGACATTGACTCTGTGATTGGCTTTGTGACTTTGCTTCAATGTAACAGTCACTACAAGTCTGACTTTTGTGTTAAATTATTTACTGATCATGCTGGTATTAAAACTTTAAAATGTTAATTTTAAAATATCAAAACTACACATCTATAAAATACCCCACATATTACTGAATACATCAGAGCCCTACTATACATGAATATCTTACCTGTGGGTGGGTATTCCCACAGAACAACTCTGTTTACTTCCTGGAGCTCATCTGTTCTTACAAGCCTCCTCACCAACTATATATACCACCCTTAGCTTGATTTTAAATTATATATTTTATTTTAGGTTATTATTACATCATTTCTTCCTTTTATTGTTTTCCTACCAATCTTTTCATGTATTTCTCCTTGCTCTCTTTCAAACTTATGACCTATTTTTAAATTGATTATTGAACATTTCTATACAACCTGCTGAGTACAACCTGCTCAATTACTAGTGCTTAACACATGTTTATAATGAAAACAAATGTATTATTATTTTATTTCAATTCATGAGTCAAGATACTGAGTTATCAGGAAAGATTTTGTGGGGACCCATGACAAATTCTGCCATGTCAGAATTCCTGTGCTTAGGCTATATGCTGTGACCTTCGAGTTGCTGACCTTTACCTCATGAGGTCTTGTGTTCTAGGCTATCCGTGGACTATTTACCTTTGAAAGAAGTAGAGAAGTCTCAACTTGGAACCACCCAGAGGATCTAGGAAGTTCTTACAAGGAACTACTCAGAGAACTAGGAAGTTCTACAGGGAGTAAGTTAGGCTATTGCATTCTTGCCCGGGGGCTAGGGTGAGTGATATAAGAATAGATCCTATTGACCTTGCCCTATATATGTTCCTGCTAGTCGGCAATAAAGTGAATCTTGATCAGAAATGTCCTGACTTGATTCATTATTTCTCCCATCTCTGTATCCTACTTTCAATCCCCACTCCCTCTTTCAGGTGAACCCTGATTCGCTTTTTCCCGCGGGCTGGGACCCAACAAGATTTTCAACACATTAACAGTACTCCCAACCATTCTTTCTTTAAATATTTCTTTGTAATTTATGAGACCATAGAGGCCTTTTGCTGTTTCTTATCCTTCATTTTGAAGAATACATTCAAACACAAACTTGGTAACTGTATTTGTTTTAATATTGGGAGATATATGCAATTAACTTTCCTCTACTTGTTCATTTTGAAAATTTGTAAGAGATTTTTCACTGGAATGCCAAAAATTAACATATTTCATTTATTGAATTTGCTAAGAGCACCACTCTCACTTGGCAAAGCCTAAATCCATTACTGTTCACATATCAGCAGCAGGGAAATGCAGGAGTGCCCACTAAAGAAAGCACAGCAAGCTGCATGTACAACCAAATGGGGTTAGACATGTTCCAGTGAAAAAGGTAGAGCTAAGAATCCTTCTAGATACAAATTTGAAGCCACATGAGGCTCCCATAGCTCACTAAGCACCAGTGTCCAAAAGCACACAGCTTTCCCCTACAGCTCCTCCTGACACTGTCACCGATGCCATTGAATCATGCAGTATGCATGTGTGCTGTGTGCAGTGTGCAGTGTACAGTATGCAGTGTGCAGTGTGCTGTGTGCAGTGTGCAGTGTTCTGTGTGCAGTGTGCAGTGTTCTGTGTGCAGTGTGCAGTGTTCTGTGTGCAGTGCGCTGTGTGCTGTGTGCAGTGTGCAGTGTGCACTGTGCAGTGTGCAGTGTGCAGTGTCCAGTGTGCCAAGCTACAAACACAGACAATGGATTAGTGAGGTTAATAGAAAAGGGAAGATGGGGCTTTGACTGGGACAGAGATGGTTTCAGGTCCAGACAATGAGTTTGCTTGTTCTTATATCAGGCCAAGTTCTTAAATCTTAACCAGACATAGAAGGTTTTAGTCTTATGACCTAAGAGAATGCCACGTGCATTTTTTTTAAATGCATAATCACTTGGGTTAGGGAACTGCACACTGGTATTGGACGTTCTGAATAGTTTCCTGTTACTTGAACTGACTTTGTGGACTCTGAGCAGTAGGATGAGCATTCCGCTGACTGTCAGCTGCTGTGGTCGGGAGCACTGGGAGATGCTAAGTCCGAGGTCAGGATACACGCCTGGTTGTTCTGGAGGCCCACTGGTACTTTGAAAAGAATGGATCTGTGCCTCCAGTTGGAGATCATAATGCAAATCTTGATTTAAAGAAAAGTTTCAAAAGCACCATCTTTGTTGTAAATACAAGGTCACTGAACCTATCATGAGTCACTAGAGAGTAAAGGAAGATGAGTAATGTGTGGAACGAGATGGTGAGCAGCAATCCCAGGCCCATCCCTGGGTTGTCAGCCCTCGACTCTGTTGTAAGAATGATGACTACCATATGGCTTGCTTTTACCTCCTTTTAAATGCTGACTATATTGATTTGAACTTTCAGAAAGACTTTTTAATGGCTATTAAAATTAAAATGTTGGAATAAGAAGAACATCCTGTGGGATTCCATGGGCTCAATGTTCTATCAGCAGGAACTGTGTTCTACCGACAACACACGCAAAGAGGAAAGAGAATCCTGTCAAGGGCAGAGGAGAAACAGCTCCCTGCCCCCATCCTGGTTTGGCCTCTTGGTCCTCTCAAGAAATGATCCAAGTGAAAATGTTCTGAGATGTCTGTTGCCCACAGTACACTGATGTTCAGTAATATTCCACTTGGTTAAGCTGTCAAAAATATGAGTGTGTGTTATATAAGCAACAGATAACACATGTGCACCATTTACACACTCTGTCCACCCTCAGAAGGATGGTGCTATAATGGGGGAAATCACATATGGTCTCATTTAAGTTTATGTCCCTTTCAATAGTCTGTTGTATCAACATGAAAAAATTCACCTTATTTGATTGATGTCAATGTAAACTGAAGTGAGAATGAACTAGAAAAATACAAAGAGTCTAGGGCCCAAACAAAGCTAATTACAGAATCATGTACGTGCTAAAATTTTCCAACAGTATCTGAGTTTGTATGTGAGGGTAAAATCTCTATGTTGACAAGAAGGAAAACAATGAAATATTACGAGCAAAATCTTGTGTCCATATAGGAAATTGCCCTCTAGAGGACAAAATGAACAAAGTATGCTAAGTTTATGTTTTTTATAGTTAAAATACTACAGAGAACTTATAATTTTGTAGGCACCATAAAATTTAAATGCATAGTAGTTCCTTGAAAGAGAGGTAAATACTGCATAGCTAATGATTGCCAAAAGACCTTTAAAAGGCTTAAAATGTAAAACAAAGGCATTCTCATGTGCATGTGTCTAAAGACTTGTGTGAAAGAAAAAAGTCTTAAAATGAAGATCATACTGAAGCTATGAAAGAATAAACCGGAAGTCAGAAGCTCCACATCTTATGAACACCAGAGACATCTACATGTTTCCAAGAGCCCACAGTTTAATGGACATTTTAAAAATAAAATATTTTAAAGATTTAGTTAAGTGATTAGAAGTTATCCTCTCTCTCTCTCTCTCTCTCTCTCTCTCTCTCTCTCTCTCTCTCTCTCTCTCTCTCTCTCACACACACACACACACACACACACACACTTAGTAATGGTAGTTAATGACACAGAGGTCATTGAGTCTGAAAGATAGCAAGGGGGATATATGAAAAAGTGTTTGGAAGGAGGAGCAGGAAGGAGAAAATGTAATTAAACTAAAATATAAAAAAAAAATTAAATGTCACAAAAATTTGTTACAAAGAGGCAAATATTTTCAAATCACTTTTTAAATTCAAAGATACCTAGTGACCTGTGGCAAGTAGGGCACGATTTTACACAGATGTGGTAGTAACTTTAATGCCATACCCGCAGAAGTAGTAAAAAAAAAAAAAAAAAAAAAGATAGAAAGGATTTCAGCAACTCCTTCTGCATAAGAGTGCAACTGTATGCGCTGGTGACCCTCATGATATCTTTATGTGCTTTACATCTTCATTTTCCCAAAGAATGCATGTAAACAACTTGTGTGCATTGGAATTCGGATGCCCATACAGACAGTAGGCAGGTGAGAGCCTCACTAGTAGATGCCAGTGGAAATTACACACTGACAACATGGAAGGGGTTTTGGTTTATTCGTTTGTTTTATTTTGATTTGTGGGACAAGGCCTCACTTATGAGGTCTATCTGGTTGGGGTATCTGGTAAACCTTCTGTCCCTGTCTCCTGCTTCAGTTTCCCAAGTATGAAATACAGGCACGTGTCTTCCAGCCAGGCTAATAATGATGGTTCCTGTTTTGCTTTTTGTGGTAGCTTTGCTTTGAGGGACCCAAGCCAGGGCTTCATGTACACAAAGTGCTCCCCACTATTTTGAGATATTCCTCAGCACCCAATTTAAAGTAAACCTCAGACATAGTAAAAGCTTTAAATGGAGTTCTTTATTTTATTTTATTTATGCGTTCGTTTTACATCCTGGTTACAGCCCCTTCCCCCGCTACTTCAAGTCCCACTCTTCCTCCCTCTTCCCCACCTCTCCCTCCCCTGTTCCTCAGAAAAGGAGAGTCACACTACCCACCCCATCTCACTGAGTCACATCAGAACTGAGTGTGTGTCCTTTCCTCCTGTGGCTTGGGAAGATAGTCCCGCTAGGAGGAAATGATAAAAAAAAAAAAAAAGCAAAACAAACAAACTAACAAACAAAAAAAAACAGACCACAGAGTCATGTCAGGAACAGCCTCTACTCCCCTTCTGAGCCTGAGCTGCCCTCTGCACTGGGGGCCTAGGTCCAGTCCATGCCAGGTCCTTGGTTGGTGCTTCAGTCTCTACAAACCCCTCTAGGCCCTGGTTAGTTGGCTCTGTTGGTCTTCTTGTGGAGTGTCTGTCACCAACAGGTCCTTTTGTGTCCCTGTCTCCCCTGCCAAGACTTTTCCACAAGATGCCCAACACTTAGCTTAACACTTGCCTGTGAGTCTCAGCATCTGTTTTGAACTGCTGCTGGGTGGAGCCTCTCAGAGGACAACACTGCTAGGCTCCTGTAAATGAAGTTCTTCCTCTCCAGGTCTGCCTTTTTTTTTTACCCCTGATTTCCTTTGGTGTTATGAATACCGCTGGGCTGAAGGAATAATATTATAAAATTTAGGGATGACTGCTCTTCTAGCCAGATAAGTAGATTGATAAAATCAATAGGGCACAAGAATAAACATAAAGAAATGGGAGCCAGACTTACCAGGAAGTGCTTAGGTATTAGGGTTGTCCTCACTGGGTTCCCACAGAGAGACAGAGCTAGGTTGGATAACCACTGTAGCATTGCCTAGACTGAATAACTCTGGTGAGGCCAAAGTTGTAAAAGAATAGCCTATAAAAGATAAAAAAAATGAAAAGAAAAGAAAGAAAAGGAAAGGGAAGAATATAACTGACGCTTGGCCTGCAGTGAGCTACAATGTATCCAAAGGTTTCTCTTCATAAGCTAGTACATGCTGGTGCTGAGGTAGGGTACCTGGATGCTATGGGAACTCTAAGAAAAATATGTACAAGTAACCAACCGCATCCTTCCATCTGCCTCTTAGTACAGCAGTTAGGGAAGCTGGCAACCTGAGTCAATGCAGAAACAGCCCTTGCATGCACATATTCTTCAGTGCAGATGGAATGAGGGACACTAGATTCTAATCAATTAATCAGAGCAAAAACTTGTAATTTACTCAAGTGTGATATGGGAATTGTACATAGTAATCAAGTTAAATCTAATAGAGGATTTGGCTAATCAGGGAGATAAGAAATGTCTGGATTTAATCAGCAACGCTTATCATTGGGCTGTAGATAAAAATGCCTGGAAAGCAAAACATTCAATATAGAGGAACCTAAAAGTGAATAGGCTTGGGATGGAGAGGTCTCAGTAATGTCAGAGAGTGAGGGAAACCCACCTGCCATCAGCACACACTACCGAAAGCAGCTAAGGTCAAGGTGAGCCAGAGTGGATGAAAGGAGCATCACGAAGGCAGCACCATGTGCCTCCTTTACCAGGTATCTTAATTGCAGGAGACAGCCTTCCCCGAGAGCTTTCAGAAAGTTGGAATGAAACTGAAATCTGCTCATTGCCGTAAACATGTGCGTATGATCACTTTATGAGTATCTCACCGTGCTGGTAATTTTTGTGTTTTGTAGTAGATGTTGCAGGTGGGTGAATTATTTGCTTCCTCTCCTTGATGTCTTTCATAGGATTTTCTGGAAAAGTGTAAGAACATCAACAGGAAAGAGGTTTTCAGCTCAGATCCAGCTCAAATCATCTGAGACCTGTGTTCTAAGTGTGTGGTGTCTTCAGCAATAGGGTTGGCCTACCTTCAACCCCTGAGAAGCAACCAAAGGTATAAATAGAATCTGCGTAGCTTGGGGAGAAACTTGGACTTACTTACAGTGACAAACACTTGAAAATGAGGTTTATTATTTCTGGCTGGTCTATGATTCTTGTGGGGAGCATTGCCTCCCTGAGTGGTTTAACTTCATTGTTTCCTTTTCCATATATAAGTGTATTAAAGTACATAGTGTATACTTTAGTATATAGTATATATGTACAAATATAGTTTTATATATATTCTGCATAATTTAAGAGGAATATCACACTTCTAATTTATCAGATATTCACATGTGAAAGATTCTATTATGAGAAAAACTGCTCTAAGCTCTACAGTGTGGTAAGGTGAGGTGCAGTCACGGTGTCTATTATACAGATAAATACAACTGACCTAGAAAGGTGGAATAAGGTGTCCATCAGGAAATAAGGGGAGAAATCAGGCTGGGGCACAAACTTTTGCTTAGAGCATGTGACTTTTGCCTTACACATCTATAAACCAGTAGACCTTAGGCGTGATCTGAGAAGATGACTGCACACAGTGACACAGGACATAAGAAACAAGCCATTTTGGGTCAGGTTTCCTTCCTGTCCAGGAACCCATGCCTCTACCTTCTCTGAATTTCTTAATTGAGCTTTCAGATTACTTTTGCTGTCAGCATGACAGTGTTCCATATGTTCTAATGGGTTTAGACTTGTCCCAGCTGGGTGGTTTTTTTTTTTTTTTGCAGACGCAGTGTTCATTATATGGAAAAAAAAAGTTATCTTCAGCTGCTTTGATTTCCATTGGGTGTGGATTCTCTTGAAGTCATAATGGAAAAGACTGAAGACACTGGTTTACATGTGCAACAATGAACTTGATTATCCACCCTCTGATGGTTCTGAAAAGGTGTCGTTGGTTTCAACTCTTTTTTTTTTCTTATGAAAGAAAAGATTTACTGTGGGGTTGGCTTACAGTTTCAGAGCCTCAACCCATTATCATCATGGCAGAGAGGATGGTGGCAGGCAAGCACAGTGTGGAAAAAGTAGCCTAGAGTTCTATATCCTGATTTTAATATAGAGGGGTGGTGAAAAACCTCAAAACCTACCCATAGTGACACATAGAAAGGCCACAGCTACTCCATACCTCCTAATACTTCTCAAATGGTTCTTTTCCCTGATTAAGCATTCAAATATATGAGCCTATAGGGGCCTTTCTGATACAATGCACCACATCTGCCATGACACACCTGCCTGTCTATTTTGAACTATGAGTAAACCCTTTCTCCTTTAAGTTGCTTTTGTCAAGGCTGTCAACACTTTGAGAAACCATCTCAGGGTAGAGACTAAAGGGGAGGAGGAATTCCCTTGTTGTGTGCAGTGACTTTAGCCTGATGCCTCAGATTCTCTGACGCCTTGTTCTTACCACAGCTGGACAAGATTAGAGGATCAAAACCAACATGTCAATCTCTTCCTTTTTTATTTTTCTGTTTATGGGACTCTGCCAAGTACTGCCCCCTAAATGCATTTGGTTCTTCGAAAAAAGAAGGAATTACTTCAGTTCACCCTGCCAGATTGCCTTACTCGTGACTGGCTGTTAACTGGTGGTGAGTGAAATCGCAGCACAGAATGGATGTGCTTGCTTTCCTTAGACGGATCTGCACATGGCCACAAGCAGAAGTTAAAGAAACGAGATGGGATTGGGGCAGTGAAGACGGCTCTAACTATTTCCTTAAAACTCATCGGACGCTAGCTTTGGAGAAAGATGTGAGGCCTCTCTGTTCAGCCCTATTAATGAACAGTGTGGAGCTTCAGATAGTCACAGAATAAAGGGCTCTTTTTATTCCACCAAAAAGAACTACTTTAATCTAATGTCTGGTAATGAGATGCAGAAGCCCTTCAACAGAGACTCTTTCATACACACCCCAACGGAAAGCAGTCGCTAGCTATAACATCCCTACTCCTTTCCCTTAGAAAGGAAACAGTTGTTTCAGCGTAGATCATTGAGAAATTTAAGAAAGTTCACCCTGACGTCACACACAGAGGCAGATGCACACCCACTATTTGAGTGTTTGTGTTTATTCCAGTGTATATATTAGGTGTAAACAGAAGGAAGAGAGGGAAACCTCCAGTCTATCTACTCTTCCTAGCAGCTATCTCCCAAACATACCTTAATTTCATAAATATTATGACTCTTTTTTAAATCTAAAGAAGAAATTATATTCATTAGTATGGCCTTGGGAAGCAAGAGAAATCTTCCTGTCAGGTATAAGCCAGTGAGCTGTTACTTATGAAAGATTTCCCTAAGACAGAGAGGAAAATTCTAAACATGTTTTAAAGCTTTACTTTGGAGTACATATGCTTAATATAACTAATATTGTTCACCATTTTCTTGTATACATTCAGACTAGGAAGCATGCATGGAAAGACTACTTCAGTATGGGGATACTGAGTTAGAAACATATTAGGATGCCTCACCTTAAAAGAAAATATGAATGATGTCATCATGCATCTGGTGTAGCTTTAACTTACTTTTGTATATAATTGAGTCTCACTTTGTTTATACTTCAGAGTCTAATACAACTAATGGACTCTAGTAGGGGCTTTCTTTCTAATAAAGAAATATAAGGTATTTGTGTGTGTGTGTGTGTGTCTGTGTGTCTGTGTGTTTCTGTGTATGTGTGTGTGTGTGTGTGTGTGTGTATGTGTCTGTGTATGTATGTAAAAGAAAGAAGAGAGATAGAGACAGACGAGGGAGAGCATGTGTTTTATTTGCAAGCATGTCTGCTTTGCACAGAGGCCAGAAGAAGACATTTGGACTCTTGGAGCTAGAATTATGAATGGTTGTGGCCCACACCTGGGTGTTGGGAACATACTCTGGGTCCTCTGGAAAAGCAAGAAATGTTCTGCTTTACATGATCTGGTAATTTCAGATCTTGTAAGGTGTGTCCCAAAGTCCTCAGGGAAAAAATCACATACCAGACCCTTTCCTGATACAGAAACTTGTTTAGCAAACCTTACCCTATGCTAAGGAAATCCTAGCCTCAAGCAAATGGCCTTTAATAGTATCTAGAAGTTATTCCCTCACCCACAGGCTAATTAAGTACTGTGTTTCCCCCATGCTACTACATGTAAATGAGGTGCTGCACCACTACATGTAGACTGGGTATCTTGGCACCTCTAGCTCAGGGAATCGGACACACCCACTGAGCCACTGGCTGCGTGCTGACCCTTGGTGAAGCATCACTGGTCCTGCTTCTTATCAGACTTGCCTTCTGGGTGTTGGCTGGCATCCCTTACCGTGCTTAGCACAGCAGCCTAAGCAAAGAGCTGTAACACAGAGGTATCATTGCGTACCTTCAGAACAGCCAAGTTTCCGTTGCCATCTGATTCTGACAATTTCATTGCCTTCTATCTGGCTTCAGGCACGTGCCTGCTCCCTCTGCCATGCTCTTGTGGCACGATTGTCTGTAACACTTTGGGGATCACATGAGTTTGTGGAGCTCCTGGGTTTCCACTGCCTTCTGATACCAGCACTCTCATTCTAAAAGAGCTAAACAGTAAAACTCTGTGGAAAACTCACTTTCCACCAGGAATCTGGCCGATTTCCCAGGCCATGAGCCTTACCGTGAGGGCTTGAAGGCACCTCTGAGTGAGAAACGGAACCTTGAGACCTTTGATCTCAAGGTCTGTCCATTCTTGTCTGGAAGTAAGCTGCACCTGGACCAGCCTCGGGACACAGAATCCAGGCCACCCACTGGATGTTGAATGATAATAATAAACCTCTAATATGTAGAGAACACCATGGAAGAAGTGTGTTAGAAGTATGTAAACACAGAAGATAGACTGAGGAGCTTCGAGAACACCACCACCCAAACTCAATACAAGTGCTGCAATTGCTAACTCACAACCACTGAAGTTACCTAGGCTGGGCTCACATGAGATTGGATCTACAAACATTAAGCCAAGGAAATGGGCTCTACTTACCTCTGAATTATCATCTGTTTACTGCCTCTGAGGTATAGGTAAGCATTTAGTTGTATACCCACTGCTGATCCCATGAGGCACTGAAGGACAGATCTAAACCCCAGGTCACAAAGATAGTCCCGGTTTTTCTCAGTGTGCACAAAACAAAAGTAATACATGTGAATGTGTTAGAAAATAATAATAATTTCAATGTTTCACAAAGAAACACATGAAAAAGTGAAGGTGAACATACAAGGTAATTTCTTTTTGTATAAAGAATATGTCCTGACTGAGAGAAGCACAGCAAGCACTGTGGGGCAAGGGGTTCACGTGGTATTTTATTTTAACGCAGATGGTGACTATATCTTACCTTATTCATGGAAGTTCAACTTTACAATGTGACAAAAGTGGCTAATTAGGAGAAGTGTTTGAAAAAGGGTCCCGTCTCAGTAATATCTAAGGGTTGAGCAGGCAGGCACATCACACTGTGCAGGAGGTTTATAGAGTTGAGAAGAAGCCTACCTGACATCTCAGTTGTTCTCAGTCTGAAAGCATCAGTAGGATGTCCTCAGTCACTTACACTTAATTAAATTCTCGCAGCTTCAGAGTCCCATTTGAGAAAGGGAATAAAGTCTTAGACATCCTCACTAGTTCAGCGTTAAGTAACAACTCCACCCACCATGATTCACCCCTTTCCACGTCTTCTACCCTATCCAAACTCGATCTATCAGTTATAACAGAGAAGAAAGGCCTGATGAACACGTAATCCCAAAACAGCCAGCAACTAGATCACCAGTGACAGGCAGGTGTGCAATTCTAAATATTAAGAAGACTAGGAAAAAAAGAAAACTAAAAATGGCGAAACGAATCTCATCCTGGAATGGAGAGTTCTCAGGTCGTGTGTCCGTGAGAAACCTGAGGGCAACGCCGACACTGGGTGGATATTCTCCGGATTTTTCCATTGTTCAGTAAGCTAAACGCGGTCTCAGAAACCACACATTGGGCCCTCTGGTGAAATTCAGAAATCCTGGTTTAAGAATTTTACATTTTACTAAAGGATTCCAAACAGACGTGCCAAACAGGAAATCGGGTCTGCACATGAGTGCTGTGATGGAGACACAGCGTCGTTTAAGGGAAAGCTCGAGTAGAAGACAAGATGTAGAAAGGCAAAGGGAGCGAGGGAAGGGGAGGAAAAATAAATAAATAAACGAAATCCTGATAAGATAAAGAGCAACAGATTTTATATGCAATTAAGTTCCTCATGAACTAGAAAGACTAAGAAAAATATTTATGAGGACAAAAGTTTATCTTCTTGTTTCATTCGTTCTTCTTGAAGAACCTGTTTGAGACCAGCTTCACACCACCAAAACCAGTTTGTTATTGTTAGCATTATTATTATTACCACATACCATTTATAAAACATTATATACAACCAATTAATCTCTAAAGAAAAATAAAGAGCGAAAGAAGAGGGTATGAATCAGTAAGACAAATGTCATATCATCAACTGCAAAATTTCACTTATTTATTCTGAAAATTAATAATTATTAGGAAATAATTAAACAATGGCCATTTCATATGAGCTGTTGGAAAACAAATTTTAAATTGGCGTGAAACGTGAAATATTGGAGATATTGGTGGAGAAGGCTTGCTGCTCTACCCTGAGAGCTTGTTAGTTTTACTTCTTTTTATGAGATAAAATGGCCATAATTAAAAGTAAGCATTATAAGAAAAAAATGTCAAAGGAACTTAACCTATCCAACGTGTCATTTTGTTTATCTCTGTGCTGAGTGATACAATCATATTACAATGCCAAAATGACATTTGTACAAGGGAACTTATTAATATCCTGAGACAACCACTGTATTCAAAAACCTAATTTTTCTTCTGATCATGACTTTTGTCTTTGGCTAAATTTTTCTAGGTTCATATTTTAATAGATCAAAGTGAGGAGGAAATTGACAAAGTAAGACAATATTATTCCTTCAAAGTACATCAAATTGGGAGGATAGCTATGGGAACTTCACAAAGTGTCTTGCCTGAGAATTAGTGGTAACTATAGAAAGGAGTGTAACTAGAGTTACACACCTGGAAAAAGAGGAGACCAGACAAACACATCTCACTCAGTCATGTGTACATGCTACTTTCTGTTGCATGTGAGTCAAGTAAGAAATAGTGTTTGTGCTTAAAGAAAATTAATCCTTTCTACTGAAAGAAATTCTCCTGAGAAAGTGAAGTGTCATCTAGTGTTTCATTAGTATTATAACTGATGTCCCTGCTTCGTCATAAATACTGAGGAGCATTATATACATTTGAGTAACTATGTTGGGTCAATTAAAATGTCCTTTTAAATACAGTCTTTATTTAGAATTAGCATAGGTTAATACTTTTGGAACAAAGGAGACAGAAGTAAAAAGAATTCCCCTGGCCCCTCACACAGCTTCTTCTGTCAACAACATGCTCCATTACCATAATATGTTGGTTATAGTTCATGAAGTCACATCATTGTTATTGCTTCGAAGTCTACACTTCATATTTATACTTATTCTTCTCTATTTTCCTGGCCACCATATTACACTGTGCCATCTGTTTCCTTGACCTCCTTTGGCTTGACAGTTACTCATATTTACCTTACTATGATTTCTAGGGCTCTAGAGAAGGAAGGACTTGTAGATCCTCTACAGAGTAGGATTTTTAAAAAATGTTTTCACATGAATAAACTGTAGTTATGGGTTTTTGGGTGATGGAGAAAGAGCCAAGAGTTCTATATCTGGATTCATAATCAGCAGGCAGAAAGCAAGACACTGGGCTTAGATTGAGCATTTAAATCTTCAAAGCCCCCCGCCCCCGAGTGACACACTTTCTCCAACAAAGCTAAGCCTACTTCTAAAAGGGCAGGTCTGCTAATAGTTTCACTCTCTATGGGTCTATGAGGGACATACTCACCCAAACCACCACAGATACTAAAGAAAATTGCTGGGATTTGTGTACTAATAAATTGCAAACACAGCAGAAACGGATGGGTTATTTGAATGCGTGGACACCACTCAATGACTGTCGGAACCTAGGCTCTGCAAAATTATGAAGTACTCCAATTCGAATTTACTAATGATCATATTTGTATAATGTATGTTTTTTCTGTTCCTTTGGTACTGTGCCACATTCTGTTTATGAAGCTATTCTGGAACTCTCTGGAACTCAGGCTTTCTTCAATATGTGAGCCTTAGCCTCCTCATTACTAGGCTGACATGTGCATGCAGAGAAAACGTATATCTTTCAAAAAATATTATTTTCAGGCAACAGAAGTTGACATTTTACAGATAAATTTTAAATATTAAAGGCTAAATTTTCTCCTTTTATCATTTTTGTAATGTATTTATAATTGTTTATATTGAGAAAATTTGGTAATACATCTAATTAGCCATATGTCATTATTAAGTTAACCATATGTCATTGTTATTTTTCTATTGCTGTTATAAAACACCATGTCCAAAGCAACATATAAATGGATGCATTTGATTTTTCTCATGGTTTCAAAGGGTCAGAGTACTTGCTGCTGCAGAAGTGTCTTTCCTGACAGTGGGTTCAGAGTCAAACAATAAACATAGACATCAGGAAAGTAGAAAGGTGGAAGGTGGGGAAAGAACTTTTGAGAGGATACTCTTGCCTGCTGTCTGTGGACCCTCACGTATATATGTATATAACTGTGATGACAATGTTTCTCTGCCCCAAACCATAGCAGAAAAAAAACCCAGTGTCAGGCATGGGAAAGTTGCCTTGAGTTGCTAGGCAGGGAATCTAGGAGGTCCTCCAAACAACATAGGCTACTGCTGTTGCCTTTGGTTGTATCCCAGGTAACAGTAACAACTTATTGCTGAAGACACCACATATTTCAGAAACAGGACTTTTAGGTATAAGTCTATGTCTCAACCAGGAGCCTATCACCCAAGGACTGGCTCTCCTGGTATGGGAGGGAGCCTTCCAATTTACCCACAGAGAAAACCCAGTCATTAGCCCTACACAGCTACAGCATCTATGAACCATAAACATGGTCAGCACAGCAAGATATCCAGATATGTGAAATAGTGGAAATCACTTCTTGAGAATTAACTAATAACAACCTAATTAGACTCAGAGGCCCCTCAGTAAGAGGCAGTTCATGCCTGGCACAGTAAGCTTAGCCAGTGATCCATAGTGTCGAGCCCATGGATGCTATGGGGGAGCCTGGCACTGTCACTTTCCTAACTAGGTATAATGTGCAACTGTGTTTTAAAGGCTTATGATTATCCCCAGGTATGCGTGGCTCTCGCCCGTCATCAAGTAGCTTCTTTTCTCAACAGATGGAGATTATCACTGGAAACTGCAACCAGTCAAAAAGCAGTACAAGGAACAACTGAGAGTGGGGTGCCCTGTCGCCAATTAGTCCCCTTAAAGTGCTGCTCCTACACCCACAGCTCAGGACACAATATGGAAGATGAAACATAAATATTATAAGAGAATATGCTATATTATATTCTCAAGGGTTTAATGAAAGAATTTTTAAAGGCAAAATTGCTAAAACTTGGAGGCAGTTCTCGTTAAAGCAATGTGAGTGAGTTCATTTCTGAGGATAAAAAAAAAATGGGTAATGCAGAAGAAATATAGAATGCTTTGAAAAGCCTCTCTTTTCAATAGAGCAATAAAGGCTTGAAAGGAGCATGCATAAGTGTTAGAAGTCACTGAAAAAGATTTCTATAAGATCAAGCATTTAATTGAATAGTGTCAGGTGAGGGTGTGTCTAAAGAGATAGTTCCGTCTCTGTAGAGAATGCCTGACATTATCTACCCATGATGGTATGTAAGGTCCCATGAGAAAATGTCAGGAGAAAGAACCAGGAAATACCATTTGGCTTGAGACAAGTGGGTTCAGGAGAGGAGCACAGTGTGAGCTAGAGTCCCATGGAACATTCCATACAGTCAGGAGGGGCAGACATCCTCAGAGCAGGGCTTGATTCTCTGTTGCTGTCTCCATTCTTTTCTCCTTACTCTCACATATAGTAGGACCAGTTTCCAGAATTAAAGAAATACACATTTAACACTCCATATGACCAATATGCTTAAAGCTCATTATAGCTTCTTTCAATAAATTTCTGAAGAAAACAAGTGTGTGTGTGTGTGTGTGTGTGTGTGTGTGTGTATGTGTGTGTGTGTGTGTGTGTGTGTGTTGGGGATATTTCAGGTCAAAATTAATGTTATAAGCCAGGAGAGAAAGAAAAACTCACAGCATGGTCTTGGTTGAGTCTGTCCCTGTTTGTAAGGATCTAGTAGGATCTCGCAGTCACAAAAGTGACTCAATGGTCACTATTTTACACCTATAAAATTTCTGTTAACAAGCCCCATATAGGGTGCCAAAATGTTATAGTTATTTTAATAATATTGTGTTTGTTTCTCTCTTAGCCCAGTTGTCACCCAATAATTAACACTCTATCTTATTATTTTCACGAGCTTTACAGCACAATCCTGAGCAGTTATTACTCTACTCTTAACCATCTAAGCTAACCTGGGCTCCTCCCACCATACATGCCAGAGATACTTGCAATTTGTGAATTTCCTACTCTAGCTCCTCTCTTTGATGTCTCTCGGAACTCTGCCTGTGTCTGAACCCGCTAATTTGTCCTCTAACTACTCCTCCTCTGTCTTGCAGGAAGTCCAGTCCTATTCTCTCCCCTGCTCAGTGACTGGCTGAAAGCTGCTTTATTGGCACATCAGGAGACAATTGGTGAGCAGCCGTGTTTACATAACACTGAGAAAAGAGATTCTCAGGACAAGGATTGCAGCCAGACATGGGGGATACAAAAATCAGAATTTGAGTTACACAAAAACCTTATGCCTACACATCCCCCTTTTAGTCTAATAAAATTTTTTTCTCTTATAAAAACAAACTATATGAAACAACAATTATGAAAATTATTGGGTAAGTTTTACATTGTATATTTGGCATATTCTATTATCTATCGATTTCTGTCATCCTAAACAATTTAAGTTTAATTATCTAGTCTTCAATCCAGTCAGAGACTGAAGAAAGAATAATTATTAACTAATATGTAGAAAATGCAGCCAAGTGGTTACAAAAATAGAAATGACAGAGATATTTGATGGTGTGGACAGTCTCCCAAAATTTCTCCATAATATTGGAGCATCATCTTCAGCCTTCTGGCTCTGAATATTTGACAGACATTTCTATGAAGCAGAAATTATAAAGGACTTGCTTACCTTTTCCTTGCCAGCAAGGCAGTTGACTTTCCCATATCATTTGTACAGCTGGGACAATATTCTCTCTGTAATTGGCACCAGGACATTTTTTCATCCAGTGCCTATCTTGGTGCCTATGAAGCTTTCTTGCTCTTTGAAGTAGAACGGGGGTGCTACCAGGAGCAGACCTGTCTCATTGTCAAAATAGCCTTAAGTTAATAAAAAATTTAAGTACCATATTCTGGCGATCTCTAAGGTTTTTGAAGACCATCTATCTATCATCTATCTATCTATCTATCTATCTATCTATCTATCTATGTATCTATCTATCTATCTATCTTTTCTGAATTGTTTGTTTCTAGCTATTTGTTATCTGTTAATCTAGGAAACATATCTTTAAGTTAATTAAACTAATATGTAACATGACCAAGTTTGATTATCTTACTGCTAATATGTGTTTCCTCTTATCCTGAACAGTTCATAAGGGCAGCTTTCAAAGGACTAATATTTAACATTGAAAACTTAAGAATTACACTAGTATACCTTAGTATGTTGTCATCAAATATAATCTTAAATCTGTATCAATATACAAAGATTTATACCAATGTAACGTTTTTGGTTTATTAATGTTATTTGGTATAAATGCATATTCAGTAATCTACTCTTATTTATCATTCCTATAACCAGCCCCTTTAAAGCAATAACAAACTTTTCTCACCCATAGAACAAGCAAAACCGTCCACCTCCTCTGGTAAATGGGGTATAGTTTTCTTAAATTGCTTCCTACTGATTTAAGACACCGTTTTCTTTTGGGGATCCCCTCAAAAATTGTGATATTATCCAGTCTTATGAAAGTCAGCTGTAGCTTTTGCTGTTCAGTCTCTGAATGCTTAGAAAGTTCAAAGCTTAACTGACATCCTTACTGAAACTGTCTGTGATGCTGGGTAATCTAGCTAGCCATTTTGAAATTGACCATGATTCAGATTTTTGAGAAAAAGTTATTAAGGCTGCCTGTCAGGTTGGATCATTGGGGTGACTTGTCTTGTTATTTTGGTGTCTGGTCCTCTTGCTCTGCAAAATATGTGAACTTTCAAAGGCATCATATATTTTTGTATTAATATATGTATGGTCTGTGCACTGAGCACAGTTCAGTTAAATATGTTTGTAGGCCTAGGGTTACTGTGTAGTTTAAATTCTGATTTCCTGTCTAAATGTTGTATAAAGTGTGCTCCTCAATTGTCCCCCTGATATGTTAACAAAACAGGAAAATATATAAGATACATTAAAAATTTATAAAAGATAAAATGGGCATCAGGTCTGGGAAAGACCTGGGGTTGGGTGGGGAAAAGAGAGGGAACTGAAATCTGTAGAAGGTCATCTCTGGGTCAGGGGAGGCTCCTAGGAGTCTATTATTTTATTCCTGGCAACTGAAATCCCACTTCTGTATATATGCTAAAGAATTGTTTCATAGAATAAGTTAGCCCATACATACATACATACATACATACATATATACATACATACATAATTAAAAATAAAGCAGTATTTCCAACCTAGAGTTTTTAAATAAGTAAAATATACATCATACATATTATTTCTTGGGAATAAATTTTCAGTGATTCAATAGTGAGATTTTTCAGTATTTGTCTCCAAACTCTGTTAGTAATATTCTTAGCCTTAGAATTATAGAAAAACAGTGTTTCAATCAATGTATTCACCATGACCTACTTCTTTAACTGTTCCTTGTAAGCCTAAACTTCTGTTACTTTTCACTTTTTTTTTTATCACTTCCTTCTAGTCAAATCTCACGTTCTGTGCACATCACAACTGTTTCCACAGCTGTTACAAAACCCTTGGATTTGACTAGATTAAACACTGAGGGATTATTTAAAACTCGTGAAATGTCCTCTTTCTCAAAGTTGCTTCTTTAGCCCATAAAAGTGTATATAATAAATAGCACTAGAGGTTAGAGAGTGGTACCATCAATCCTTGTGTGCACTGTATTATATATACATATATATTAATATTAATAATCTGTAAAGCTGACCACTGGCATTGTGAAACCGTAGATACTCCCTTAGACAGGCGCTCACTCTCAGTGCTTGCTCATCTTGGTTTCGTAGCTATAGGCAATGATCTCCTGCACAGCAGAATGAGGACATTGCTCTCCTGGAGCCTATGCAGACAGCTGAGGAAAGCCACAGCCACAGAGCGGTGGCTAGCTACATGACCAATCTACGCCAACACATTTGGCTTGTGGTTGTCCCTCCATAGCCATCAGTAACCTCATTTATCATAACACATATTAAGAACCTATAATATGTCACATACAGTCGTAATTTCAGAAAATGCCATCATTGTGGCTGTGAAGCTGTCAAGAGAACAGTATATAATAATGAAAGTATGAACTAAAATACAGGGATAATGTTGCTGAAAGGTTATACTTAAGGGTTTCTATTAACAAGAAGATGGTCTCTAGCAAGTTAAAAATTGGACCATGAAGCTCACCGCCACCTCCTGATATTTCCTTTCCTTTCCTTGGAAGTCAGTGAGAGTGACTGTCACTCTTAAAGAACCTTCCAAAGTGGATGATGTCTCTCTATCACTCTACTGGATTTTGCATTCTTTTTTATCTTAAGAGAACAAATTTCTATAAAGAAAAGGTCATTTACATTTTAATTAGTGGCTTTGGGGTCAAAGGCACAGACTAGATACTTCTGGGTTGCTTACTCAAGAATTCTTCCTTTATTTCTGAGTAGGTTTCTTTGGCTTGTACATTCTTCTTGTTGCCCTGGGAAGGAATAATTACTCATCTACCAGCCCCCTTGGTGAGTTCACAGGACATACATTGTAATCCAAATTTCTATTACAGGCCCAGACAACTCTTATTTATTACTCTTGTAGGTCAAGGCACAGTTCTGCATGATGTGAAAGTTAAGTCACTGCTTAAATTACTTCCTGTATATAAGACTCATTAACCGTGGTGACCTGAGAACAGTTTCAATTTCAGATGCTGCTCAGCCAGAGTCCTAGATTAATCCTGATGCGTCCTGAGGCAGGGAGCACTGGGCTTCGATCTGCTCTTCCCCCACAAGAACTGACCCTTAGCACCTCAGAGTTGTAGGAGCCACTCCACAGCGTCTTCCATGGTCATTCTTCTGTATGTGAGGCTACACATTTTATATTTGTGTCAAAATAAGACAGAGGAAGAATGAAAGTATTTGATTTTGATTTTCTAAGAACTTTGGAAAAGGTTGTAGAAGTTGATTACACATGTGCTCCAGAAAATAAGGTTATACCAGTTTAATCAGAAAAATAGTCAAGTGACGTATTTCTGATATAGATCCTGTAACTTTAATTTTTTGGAAAAAATAATTTATTCATTCTTTATATATCCTAGGCATTTTAAATGTATAGAAATTTGATTTTAGTAATGCACGTCTAAATGAAGAACAATTTTAATAATATTAATTTTAGCCTGAAGCAACATAGCATATACACATCTTTCATGTAACCATATAAATTATATGATTATATACCTATATGTTATATACACATATATCTACATCAATTACTTTTGATAATGAAAATAGAATTTATCAGAAATAAAGCATATGTAAATTTCTTGAGCACATATGGCTTTTTGGGACATTATAATGAATTGTATATAGTAGGAAGCTAAATTTTGTCTGAATGTCAAAATGCTTTAAATTGATGTAAAAGAATTCTGTAAATGTAAACTGAAATTTCACTAAAAGCAGTTCTTAACTGAAACTGTCATTCCATATCACTTATGGAGACTAACAAAATAACCATGAGTGAAGAATTTTACAGAAAAGTAAATCTACTTCTTTTCCATCTCTCCATAAAGTGATCATTTATGAAAGGTTTAAAGTGCAAGATTCATTACTTACCTTCGAAAACATATTGTGACAGGAGTGAACAGTGGCGAGGAATGAGTCACAGAGTCCTGGAATGTGATATCACTTCTGGCCTGACGGAGGCAGAGGTGCTGCCAAGGTGATAGGCAGAGCTCTCCCTGACAGAGGCAGAGGTGCTGCCAAGGTGATAGGCAGAGCTCTCCCTGAAAGTGGATTTGTTTTGATTAGCCTAGCTGAAGGGCAAAGTGTCTAAAGCAGTCATGATCAGAAAGGACATGAAACAGCAGCGGATGTGTTTTAAGATAGATATCCTACAGGGCTCAAATTACCCAAATACTCAAAATTCCATCTACAGCTTTTCGTTGGGCTAAATCCACATTCCTGATTTCTAGGAAGATAAATGTTCACCCATGAGGTCTTTATTTCGTTATAAATATCCTATTATAACTATGGACATCATATTCTAGATATATTGCAGGCACAAACATTGTAATTTATATGACCCCATCTTTTATTAGGTTTGCAGTATAGCCAGGGTGGAACAACAAAGACAAATGGTGACATTTTTAATGCAAAACAATGTGAAGCTCAGCACTGTGGAGAGCTGAGCTGTGTATATAATATGGCTGTGCTCTGAGCGAGCACAGAGGCATGTATGTGCAAGTAGCATGAGGTACTTACAAAATTCCAAAGACAGGTTTCCCAAGAAGGACAGTAATGTAAATGGATAAAATGCATGACAGAACAAACTCATAACATGTGAGTATGCATGGGGTGTTGTTACAGAAAATTCTGTTGGGACCCTGGGATTCTCTGCTGTGTTCACGTGAGGTGATTCCTGGCCTCTAAGCTGCCATGTTGGTTTGGTTTTTTTTGTGTGTGAAGTTATTTAGTAATGACATAGATAGATTAGAATGGAGAGATGGACAAATCAAGGTAACAAGCCAGGCAATTTATAGTGTTCCTAGAATCTCATCTATACTTTCCATGCCTGAAAATCAGGACACTTGACTGATTAATAGCTTCTCAATAATATATTTTTCTTTTGAATGAATATTGAATGCATTTGTCCTTCTTAAGTCACTGTGGTTTTGGGCTAAGTAGTGAATGCTTTCAAAACTATCAAATACAATTTAACTATGAATTGCTCTTATATCATAGAAAAAATAAAAAGATTGGTATAGCAAATAATGTCAGAGTCCTCTACAAGACCTTAAAATGAGAGAAGATGGAAGTCAATGTTCTGGCAAAGTGGCACAAAGTGGGTTTGCCCTAATGAGGCCCATGAAGGATGCTTCTGAGGATGGCTTTAATGTCACCTGAAGTGATTGCACGTCTGTAATGTTGTTCGATGTGCCGAGGCTCATATGAAAGGTCAGACTGTAAGGGCAGGTAGTAACAGGAAACTCCCACCACTTACGTTACGCTAAGACCCATGACGTCATATCATTCACTGCTTCAGATGCTCTTCTGCAGTTCCCACACAGCGTTAAAAGGAGGATATTCCTGTCACTTATTGCCAGCAATAAGTGCCCTGCAATCACACCAGCCCTAAGGGGTGGAATGAGGAATCAGTGCTGTCCGCGTTGATTCAGAATCTATGAATATCTCATTGCAATAAACAGAATATTTAAACAGTAGGACAATGCAGTTTGCCAATGCAGTTTGGTTCATGCATAAAAACGCCTGCCACTCTAAGAAAGGAGCCTCTGCATTTACCCATCACTCTTCTAACTCACAGTGAAGGAGCAGGACTGGAAACATAGCTCAAGGGCACAGCAGTTGACAGCAAGTGTTAGGCCCTGGGTTCGATTTCCAACATCAGTCAATCAATATCAATCAATAAACAAATAGAGGGAAATTCTTTAGCAAAATAACTGTTTAGAGAAGAGGAAAGAAAACAAGGAAAATGCACACACACACACACACACACACACACACACACACACACACACACACACACACATACACCAAAAACAAAAGCTCCAGCAGCATTTATTGAGTAGCTGTTTCCTCCCAGTGTATAAGTGTTTGACAATTTTGCCAGAGAGTAGCTGTCTGCAATTACACAGTCTGATCTCTGGGCTTTCTACTTCTTTCTGCCTACTTCTCAGGTGTGTGTGTGTGTGTGTGTGTGTGTGTGTGTGTGTGTGTGTGTGTGTGTGTGTGCTGGCACCATGGTGATTGTGTCACTATATCTCTGCAGTATAATTAGAGGTCAGATAATATGGTAGTGCTGCTGTCTTCCTCCTGCTTTGACTTACTTTAGCTATCCATACCTTTCCCAGCTTTCACAGTTTTATGGTTGTTTTGTCTGGTTCTGTTGCAGTCATTAGTATTTTAGTACACATTTTTTTGAATCTATAGGTTGCCTTTGAATTTGTAGGTATATTTCATAATGTCAGTTCTTTCAATACAGAAACAGAAATGTTTACAGATTCCAGAGGCTTCTTCAATAATTTCATTCACTGTCTAAAAATCTTCTGGATAATGGCCTTAAAATCTCCCTGGTTTGATTTGTTCATAGATTTGGGCATGGACGGGGGTGGGGGGAGAGTATTGTGAATGGAATGTTTTCTTATTTTTGTCTGAATAGGTGGATTGGAATTTATTTTTATGCATATATGTGTATGAGTCTGTGTGTGTGTGTGTGTGTGTGTGTGTGTGTGTGTGTGTGTGTGTGTGAGTCTGTGTGTGTGTGTGTGATTGTGTAACTCCTACACCAGAAGACAGTACCAGTTCTCCTGGAGCTGGAGTTGGAGGAGATTGTGAGGCACTCTCCACAGGTGCCAGGAAGTGGCCTGAGCTCCTTAGACAGAGTAGCAAGCACTTTTACCCACTGATGGATCTCAGCAGAGTGCGTGCTAAGTTTTATATTTTGTCTTACTACTCAGTCTAAGAGCTGAGCACTGTACAAGTCTTATTTGGTCAATTTTCGCCAGTTGTTTTAAGCCACAGTTTTGTGATGTTACTTTTTGCTTGCTTTCTCAAGTGGGCCAACCTCATCATCTCTGATGGTTTTGTGAGAGCCCAATTTAATGATGTTTTGCATCTACTCCTCACATTGTTGTTTACCCTTTTACTTTTGCTTAATAAACTTATTTATATAATAACAAAGATATGGTTATCATGGATAATACTGAACATATGAACATGGAATTGACAGATTTCCAAGACAGCAGCACTGAACACACACTGTATCTGATCTACAGGATGGAGAGTAGGGACCCAACTGGGAGCTACATAGGTGAGAAGGGTCCACACAGTGCAGACCACAGGTGGGTCTGACCTCAGGTCATCAAATAGCCCACTGAGAACAGGTGCCCAGTCTGGACCCAAACCCACCTGTGGACAGCAGCCCTGCTCTATATTATGAGCTCTGTCTGGGACTGAATTCTTGGCAGGGGAGCACCGGAACTCCTGGCCTGGGGAAATCTCAGGAAAATGGGTGGATCTGACCTCAGACTCCCCCACCCTAACCCCACACCAGTTGACAGGTAGCCCCAGGTTCCACATGGGTGGCTGTGGACATGTTATCCAGCCACAACTGCACAGTCTGAACCAGATAGGGCAGAAACCCAGTTGACTGTCCCTGCACATTTGGCAGAACTTAACTGGCCTAGCCAGTCTTCATAGCCCAGCAGGGCCTCCCATGCTATCGGGAGGGACTGGGCTGGCCAAAGGGGATACGGAAGAAAACTAACTTGCTGACCTAATCCAGCAGGAGTTCCAGTGTGACCAGACGGGGCTGAGCAGCCATAGCTGTGCAGTCTGAAATAGACCAGGCAGAAACCTAGCTACCTGCTTCAGCAGACTATTCCTGCACATTTGGGTGGAACTGACCCAGCCTAGTCAGTCTTCAAGCCCATCAGGGTCCCCCATACTCTCCAGAGAAGCTGACCTGGCCTGAGGGGATAAGGCAGAAACCTAGCCAACCAACAATAACCAGAAGGCAGTATCTGCTCTCTCCTTGGCTGGTGGAACATAGGCCCCACTGCCTGGATGAATCAGGAAGAAGCCTAAACAACTGCTACAAGCCAGCAAGAGTTCAGGCACTCTAGGGTGATCTGAGCCTAGGACTCAAAGCCTCAGGGCTGGAGGGCAGGTATTCAAAGCCCAGCCAAAGACAGGATAACTGGCTCTACCTACACCGCCTTGAACTGATCTTGGGGCTGCAGAGCACCAGCATCTACCTCTGCTGACCCAGTTGGGATAAAAGCACAGACAGAAGAAAGACAGGAAATGAGAGAATTTAGAGAAGAAAGCAAGAAATATGGAGTTAAGCATCTCTAACAGAATTCAAGAGATGAAGGAACGAATCATAGGACTAGAAGTTACAATCAGATTTGAAGCAACCATCAAAGAAAATGGTAAATCTGAAAAATTCCTGGCACAAAACATCCAAGAAATCAAGGACACCACAAAAATACAAAACCTACGCATAATAGGCATTGAGGAAAGAGAAGACGTCAGACTCCAAGGCCCAGAAAATGTTTTCAACAAAATTATAGAAGAAAAATTTCCCCAATTTAAAGAAGGAGATGCATATAAACATACAAGAGGCCTACAGGACACCAAATAGAATAGACCAGAAAAGAAAATCCTCCCGTCACATAATAATCAAAACATGTAATCAAAGTGTACAGAACAAAGAAAAAATATTAAAAGCAACAAAGGAAAAAGGCCAAGTAACATATAATGGCAAACCTATCAGAATTAAACCTGTCTTCTCAGCAGCAACCACAAAAGCCAGAAGGTCCTGGACAGAGATCCTGCAAACCCTAAGAGACCACAGATGTCAGGCCAGACTACTGTACCCAGTGAAACTTTCAATAACCATTGATTGAGAAAACAAGATAGTCCATGACAAAAACAAATTCAAATAGTACCTATCCACAAATCTGGCCCTACAGAAATAACTAGAAGGAAAACTTCAACCTAAAGTGACAAACTACAATCAGAATAACAGAAGAAATAGATAACTTCACTGTTGCAAAACATAATCATTCAAACAGTCTACTGCAACCAATATCAAAATCAAGGGACTTAATAGTCACTAGTCATTAATATTTCTCAACATCAATGGTCTCAATTCTCTAATAAAAAGACCAGGACTAACTGAATGGATGCATAAACAAGACCCAACATTCTTCTGCATTCAAGAAACACATCTCAGCCATAAGGATAGACATTACCTCAGGGTAAAAGGCTGGAAAAAGGTATTCCAAGCAAATGGACACAGGAAGCAAGCTGGTGTAGCCATTTTAATATCTAATAAAATAGACTTTCAAACAACATTAATCAAAAGACATGAGGAAGGGCACTTAATACTCATCATGGGTAAAGTCAACTAAAATGACATCACAATTCTGAAATCTATGCTCCCAATGCAGGGGCACCCACATTTGTAAAAGGACTATTAACAAGGCTTAAACCACACATCAATCTTCACCCATTAATAGCGGGAAACTTCAACACCCCACTTTTACCAAGGGGTAGGTCACAGAAACAAAAACTCAACCAAGAAATAATGACACTAACAAATATCATGACTCAAATGGATCTAACAGATATCTATAGAACTTTTCACCCAAACACAAAAGATTATACCTTCTTCTCAGCACCTCATGGAACCTTTTCCAAAATTGATTGTATAGTAGGTACCTGGTGACACTCAGAGAAAGGATAAGCAGGCTACCAGGATGACACTTGCTAGGCTGTGACCATATGGTGGGAAATGAGGTCCCCTTCTGTCACAGACTGAGGGGAGGGGAATTGAAAGAGGAAGGGAGGGAGGGGTGGAGGAATAGGAGGATACAAGTGAGGGGATAACAATTGAGATGTAATCCGAATAAATTAATTAAAAAATGGAATCAACACAGATATCTGTGAATGAATGAACAGATAAATAAAATGTGGTACACACACACACACACACACACACACACACACACACACACACAAAGTGGCTCTTTATTTAGCCTTATAGAAGAAAACTATCTTGGGATATGTTTTCTCTCATATGCAGATACTATCATATAAGTGTTTATTCCATGTACTCTGATAAAGAAAAAAAATGAAAGGCCAGAAAATTAGAGAGGTACCCATGTGACTGGGAAAACAGCAACAACAACAACAACAATAACAACAACAATAACATGAGTTTAATGGAAAAGTGTGGAGGACAATTTAACCAAAAGTAGAACGTCGAATATAGAAGCTGAATGGCACAGGAGGACGGAAGGACATGAAGGAGAGTCAGGAAAGACCAATGACATATGCAAAGTGCCATATGGAACTAACTTGCTTTGTAAGCTAACTTAAACAAAATCTTAAATGCACTCATGAGCACTATAGCCTGATTTTATCTGTAAACTCTTTAACTACTATGTAGATTAACTATTTGTTTAGATATTAGTATGAGCTGTAGTTCCCAAAGCTCATTCTCCCAATTTTTGTACAGGATAAAATCATGTGCCTAAATGATATTTCCATTCTCAAGATGATCCTGATAGTAACCAAGGAGTGCCAGGCATCCAATAAGGTGTGCTTTAGCATCTTGAGAAAATAGGTGTGGCGTAGTGACATGTGGATCTCCATTTTCCTCCCGTCCTGTCCTGCTCATACTTTCCTTGTCTCCCTTGGATTTTGTAACATCTTAGTAAAATGTTGCTTCTGAGGCTTTGCCTCACACTATTTTAGAGATTGAAAAACTAGCTCTGATGGCTATGAAGGCTAATTGTTAGCTTGACAGATTCTAGACTCACCTGGAAGACAGGTCTCTGCTTTTATCTGTAAAATATTATCCATATTTATCTATTAAAATATGGAAGCCGACACACTCTTTGTGGCATTATTTCCAGGAAGGCACAGAAGGAAGCATGGAGCTGAGCAGTGCTCATGAGTTTGTTGCTCTTTTCTGACTGGGATGTGACTTGACCAGCTGCTCCAGGCTCTTGCCCTTGTGAGGCTCTTGGAGCAGAGGACTGTACTGTGGATTGTGAGTCAGGTGAACTCTTTGCCCCTGAGTTGCATTTGTTGGAATGGAGTATCCCAGCAACAGGAAGAGACAGTAGGAGATTATTGGCCTTCAAATCACCAGGGGAGTTGGAAAGTACAGAACATTTCCCACTCTTCAACATTGGCACTTGTTGGTATTTGTCACTTACATACAGGGCGACTTAATCATATTTTGGGAACGTTATGTTATGAAGCAAAGTGAACATACAGATCAGTTGTTAGAATTCAGAGAAGCAGTATTTGAAAGAATAGGAGAGGAAAGAGGAAGAGGCTTGTTTGGCGCATGAGGCCAGCCCGAGCATTCATATATCGCTTTCTTAAATAAATTATTGCAATTTGCTGATAAGAAATATTCGAGCTTCATGAGCTAACACGATAATTTCATTATCGAAACTGATTGTAGTAACTTCTCTTGAGGCAGAAGATTGATCCATTAAGATACTTACAAAATGCAACCTCTTTATACATGAATAAGGAATTATCCCAGCACGTTCAGGAGTTGGCACTGAGCTTCCTTGGGGACCAGCGTCTTTGATGTTACCACTGCTTTACATTTTTCATTTTTCTGTCTGGGCTGTGGCAGTTATTACTGACTTTGCAGACATGGTTATATGATTTGGCTGAACCTGAAACAAAATTTGCTTAAATCAATTTAACTGTGATGTGAGAGCACACGCTGTCAGCTCATGGACAAATGACATATTTTCTCTCCTACTAGTGAACTAATGCACACAGTTGCGGCCACGTACTGATGAGGGAGGGCTATATGGCCCTTCCCACCATGAGAAAGAGATTGCCAGCTGCTTTCTAAGCAACATATCCATGCTCCTATGCTCAGAGCTCACCACTCCTTCAAATAACATATTCCTGAGAAGTCTGTTATTTGTGTTTGTTATTGTAAATGTTATAATTGTCAAAACAAAACAAAACCCACAGTTTTCGCTTGGAAAATGGATAAAAGACAGCTTGTCCTGCAGCCCAACAAGAACGGGCACTGCATAGGAACACAGACTTAGGTTACCCAAAATGCTGTGCTCTAACATAGCACTGGTTGTATAAAGTTTTTATATTAAAAGAACAAAGAAAGATATAAATCAATGCACTTTGTAAGTATAATAGTGGGAACAGCAGGTGACTGGGTAATAGCAGATCAGGAAAATCTTTGAGTCCATAGGTGATACATGATATCATCCATTAAGTTTGGGTTGGTCAAAGCTAGGGTTCTATTGGTACATTCTAAAATTATTTGCTCTGGCTGTGGAGATGGCTTAGCAGGTAAATAGCTTGTCGCACAAGAGTGATGACCTAAATTTTACTACCAGAACTGCCTCTTCAAAACTGTTATATGACCACCATATATGCATCCTAAGATGACACTCCATGTATACAAGCCCACACACATAAGTATGACACAGACATACAAATATAATAATAGTAAATACTTCTTGGGTTTTCAAGTCAGGGTTTCTCTATGTAGCCTTGCCTATCCTGGACTTGCTTTGTAGACCAGGCTGTCCTTGGACTCAAAGCAATCTACCTGACTCTGCCTCCCCAAGTGGTGGGATTAAAGGCTTACACCACCACACCTGGCTAACAATAAATACTATCAAGTTTAAAATATTTAAGGGATTCACCTAATGCTCCTAACATGTTAGGCCGTACAGAGGTGGGCTATAAATGTCTATTTAAGGGGCTAACATACCTCCAAGACATTTGAGTCTGAATGTACTTCTTAATTCTAACTCACCACAATTATTAAACCAGTCTTGGGGTTGGTCTGGTTGCTGCCCAAATGAGCAAACTCACATACCCCAAAATGTTTGTAACCTTGCCTAAGAACTTATTCCTGTTTCACCAATAAAAAGCCAATATACCTGAGTAGGGAAAATGGGATAGGCATGGCTAAGGTTCTCAGGCTTTGGCGACAGAGAGGATCTTAGGAAACAAAGCAGTCAGAGAGACCAGAAAAGGACCTTGGAAAGGAGACAAGAGGGAAGAGGAAACGGAAGGAGGCTACCATAGGTTTAGATGTAGTAAGAAGCAAATGATGAGAGAAGGTGGAGTACTTGGCTCAGATGAAGAACATTAGCAAATATTTGGAATTGTAGATGGGAGGTTGCTTGGTAGAAATTATTAGAAGCAGACGCCATGGGACTTGGGCGAGGAGATATGGGAAGTAGTTTTAGGGAACTAATATTTGCCCTGCCCCAAGTGAACCAAGGCTATTTTAAAATATAACAGGTGTCTGTGTTTTTATTGGTCAATTGCAGGTTAGAAAATATTGCCATAATAGTATTTACCCTAATAATATTTATTAGGCCCTATTTATAAATTAGCTGCAACAAATCAGCTTTGTAGAATGATTAATGCGTTTTTCTTAGAACTTTAGTCAACACATCTAAGACAGATATGTGTATTTACATAAATAATATAAATTGGCTCCTTCAACTAATATTGGCAGTTGTCTACACAGAACAAACAAACAAATAATAGTTTAACTCTCCAACATCTGGGGAGCTAAGAGTCAACATAAAAGGCCCGATACAAGACGTCCATGGGACACAAAGTAAACTGCAATATAATTAGTGTTGTATAAATATTTTCTGTATGGAACCATGCACTTTAATGGCTGAAATTATACATGAGTTCATTTGTTATCATTTATATAGTAAGTACTGGTGTTGGGAGATGGTGTAGTAGATAAAGTGTTTGCATCATCAGCATACATCAAGAATTTGGCACCCCAGAATGATAATAAAAATTGGGTATGAAATAGAGGCAGAGGATCATCAGGGCAAACTAACTAGGTGGGCTAGCCTAGTCAGCGAGCTCCAGGGTCAGCTAGTGGAACCACTTCAGTCAATAAAGCAGAGTTCAATCAAGAAAAGCATCAGATCTCAAATTTTGGACTCCAAAATGATTTGTTGGTTTTTGTTGAAACTCCGAAAGACTCCAAAAGTAACTCTATAGGAGGAAGTGATACAACTCTGTACTTGGTTGTGAAGTTGAAGCAATTAATTCTACAGTTAACTCAGCTGCATACTCCTCTATTTTTATCACCAACTCCATGCTAGTAGTAACATTAAGATATGCATATTAATGATCCCTTTGTTATGTAAACATTTTCTGAAAAATTTATGCATAGTAAGAAAAGCCAGAAGAGTATTTCTATTAAACAGTTGTGCATTATTATAAAAAATTGATTGGGACCACTGATTTATAGAGAGAACTGTGTTGTTTTTCTGATGGTTCTGCAGGCTGTAGTTGTAGTTACGTTGTAGTTGGGCTTCTGGCAAGACTCCGTGCTGGAGAATAAACTGTCTACTATGTAAGCTAGGAAACCAAGGTAAGGGAGAATTAAACTCCAGGCTCCGTTACTCCCCTAGAGAACACCCTTCAGCGTGGTTCCTATGAACCAAGTCTTTAGTATGGAGACCATTTCCAGCCACAGGGCACTCCTATTAGGACTTTATATTAAATGGAATCCGTTGTTGTGATGCCATTTTCCCATGATTCATCGCTGAAATCTGGGCTCTGAGTTCAAGGTTGGAGAGTTGTGAGAGGCCAAGAAACTAAAATTGATGCATGGAACTGCAGATATATGTGACTATATCAATATTCATTAACAGCAAAGGCTGTCACTGAGCAGATACTGGGATGGCAGATACCTTGTAGGCATTATGGCACACGATGGTACACACTGCAAACCACAGGCTCACACACACACACACACACAGTCCAGCAAACAGGCAGCACAGAAGGAGGCATACAGGCCTACAAGCAAGACACACACACGCACACACACACACATACACACAATCATGCTTATGATGGTAAAGACAAAGGTGAAAAGAGAAGGCACCGGCCTCTGATCTCAAGTCCGTATTCACATAAAAACACACAAACATGGTATTTTTGCCAGGAAAAGCTATATTACAGATTATAGTTTGCTGTGTGTTCCCTGGACAACTACTATCAGCCAGATATATGTATCAACATATTATCTAACCATAAAGTGGCTTCTGTTCCCTAGACTCATCTGTTTATTTTCACGAGCCTTAAATGCCTAGTGCTTCTTCTCATGTACAGCTTTTCTTTGACACCATGGCAATTCTAGTAAAACCTTCAATGGATCATATGTACTGAGGTAGTCATGGTAAGTAGGTGGCCATGTCTCTAAGTCACTGTTACAAGTGCCAAGGTCTCAGGCAAAAGTTCAGCAGTCCAGTAGATAAAGAAACGTCTTTGATTGTTCTCATCCTGTTAATTGATCACAGTGACTTCTACTGCCAGGTAGGCCACCACCATAGCTTGCTCTAATTTTTAAACATTGCACTTGAAGACTTATGAAACACACACACACACACACACACACACACACACACACACAAGCTTTAGCATGAGCTGAGAATGGTGGTGCATACCTGTAATCCCAGCACTCTGGGAGGCAGAGGCAGGCAGATCTCTGTGAGTTGGAAGTCAGCCAGGTGTACAAAGTGAGACCAGGACACCCAAGGCTACACAGATACACAGAGAAATTCTATCATGAAAAACAAAAAAAAATTTCTAGAATGAATTACTCATATTTATACAGAAGACTAAATGTTATGTCAGTGGTTATTTTAATACATTAGAAAAATTGCAGTACCATTGTTTTTCATTTCTTATGTCTATTTATTCCTGTGAACATATACCATCTATTTTTCCTAGAATTGAAACTGTGGGCAGTAAAGAATAGTCTTATGTTTTAAATTAGTCTCAAATTAATATCTATAAAATAAAATATTAAAAACATAATTAGTAACAATTCTATGCCTTGGGAAAATTGTTAAAATTATTTCTAATTAGAATTCCCAAAGTGTGCTGAATGTATTTTGAGTATTATTTTATTTAAACAAATTAAAAAATTAGGCTTATGCCAAAATATTTAACAACATATGACATATATGGTACACATAAAGAAGTAAAGAATGTAAATCTATTTTTTTATTTAATTAATTTATTCAGATTACAACTCAATTGTTATCCTATCACTTGTATCCTTCTATTCCTCCCTTCCTCCCTCCCACTTTCACTCTATTCCCCTCCCCTAGGTTTATAACTGAGGGCGGCCTCCTCCCCTACTTTATGGTCATAGGCTATCAAGGATCATCATGGTAGCCTGCTTATTCTTTCTTTGGGTGCCACCAGGGCTCCCCACCAAGGGGAGGTCGTCAAATAGGGAGCACTAGAGTTCATGTCAGAGTTAGTCCCTTCTCTGCACATAACTGTGGAGAATGCCCTGTCCATTGGCTAGACCAGAGCAGGGGTTTGATGTTTACTACTTGTATTGTCATTGGTTGGTGCAATAGTTTGAGCAGAGCCCCCTGGGGCCTGATCTACCCAATACGATGTTCTTCTTGTAGGTTTCAAAAATCCTCTGGGTCCTTCTATTTCCCCATCTCCTATATATTTCTCTTGCCTAGAGTCCCAGTGACAGCACTTGATGTTGAGGATGTAGAGCCAGGGGAATACTCCTCCATTGCTGGTAGGAGTGAAAACTTGTAGAAACACTGTAAAAATCAATCTGCAGCTTTCTCAGAAGATTGGGAATAGTGCTACTTCAAGACCCAGCTATGCCATTCCAAGACATATACCCAAAAGATGCTCCACCATGCCACAAGGACACATGCTCAATTATGTTCATAGCAGTTTTATTCATAATTTACAGAAACTGGAAACAACCTAGATGTCCCTCAACTGAATAATGGATAAAGAAAATGTGGTGCATTTACATAATGGGAAACTACACAGCTATTAAAATAAAAGACATCATGCAATTTGCAGGCAAATGGATGGAACTAGAAAAGCTCACCCTGACTGAGATAACCAAGACCCTGAAAGGCATATATGGTATGCAATCATTCATAAGTGGATATTAGTCATAAAGCATAGGATAGCGATGCTATAATCCACAGAAGCCAAGAAGGGCCCAAGTAAGGATGGTTGAATCTCATGCAAAAGAGGAAATAAAATAGACATGTAAAGTAAGTGAAGAGAAGGAACTGGGTGGGAAAAGGTGTGGGATAGCAGGGGTGGGTGTGGTGGGGAGGACCTTGAGAGACAATGGAGGGGGCATCTGTGGGGCAGGGGAGGCTCCAGGCAGTCTATGGGGGAGATCCTAGATGAGTCTCCAAGTAGAAGGGGAAACATGGAACCTGAGTTCGCCACCCCCTCAGCCAGGTGGATTTTGCAATGAAGGGAGGAGGACACTAACCCACCAATAAAACCTTTGACTCAAAATTTGTCTTGTCTACAAGAAGTGTAGAGATAAACATGAGCAGCGATTGAGGGAATGTCCAACTGATGCCTGGCCGAACTAGTTACCAACCTCATGGATAGAGCCAACCACTGTCACTATTAATGATACTCTGCTATGCTTATGACAGGAGCCTAGCATAATCATCATCTGAGAGGCTTCATCCAGCAGCGGATGGAAACAGATGCAGAGACCCATAGTCAAACAATAGGCTCAGCAAGTTTTGTGGAAGAATGACAGGAAGAAAACAAGAAGGGGCAAGGATACCACAAGAACACCTGCAGAGTAAACCAATCTGAGCCCATGAGGCTCACAGAGACTGAAACACCAACCAAAGAACATGCATGGACTGGACCTAGACCCTTTACTTATATGTAGCAGATGTGCAGCATGATCATCATATGGGTCCCTTACCAGTGGGAGTAGGGGCTCTCTCTGACTCTGTTGCCTGCCCGTAGATTCCTTTCCTGTGCTGGGATGCCTTGTCAGGCCCCAGTGCAAGCAGATGCACTTAGTCCTAGTGTGACTTGAGGTGCCATGGTGTGTTGGCACCTTCTCTTCTCTGAGAAGATGGAGATGAGGGAATGATGGAAGAGGGGAGTGAGTGTGGGACTAGGAGAAGAGGAGGAGACTAGGAGCAGGCTGTAAAGTCATTAAATAAATAAATAAACAATGGAAAATGAGTATTAGGAAAATGATTTTTATCTAAGGAATGATAATTAAAATCCTGAGTTCAAGTTGAAAAAGAAGAGAACTGATTAAAAATATGACTGGTGTACATGAAAGCCCCGTGATGTGAGATACAGACTGAAGGTATGTGTGCTACATACATTGGTGATGCACTCTCAGCTCAGGCTCCTGAGCTTCTTATTTAAATGTTGGCTTCTTCCGAGTGTGGGAGAAACTTCAAGTGCTCTTTAAGTCAGACTCTCCTTCTCTCTATTAATAAACTATAGCTAAAAGCCTCCTTCAGCTGTGAAAATGTCAGGAAGCAGCCTAAAAGACAGGAAGATTTTGTTCAGGACTTAGCTGGGTTGTGGCACACATCTACTGAACACAGATTTTGCAGGACAGGCTTTAGGAGGGAGTTTTGATTTATCCTCCTTCCATAGCCCAACCATTTCTTTTTCACACACACACACAAAAATATGCTAACATCCATGACCTGCCATGTGGTAGTGTTAGAAACTGGCTTTGTGTGCAGAGTTCTTGAGTGGAACAAATTCCTTCTAAAACCATTTCCAGAGACAGAGTTAGCCTCTGTGAGTTGCCCCAGAACCCAACATGAGTCTTAACAGGAAGATGCTCTGGTGCCTGGAACTGACACTTCCCAGACTCCAGTAAGGAGGGAATAGATCTTGTGTCTATAGAGCACTCAGAACAAAGACCTCAGAACACCAGCCCTTCCTTGCTTGTGAGTTTGTTGATGAAAGAACTGGGTGGGTGTGAAATAGACAACTGAAGTGATTATAAGGGGAGAGAAAGAAGGAAGAGGCAGGGGGAGAGAGAGAGAGAGAGAGAGAGAGAGAGAGAGAGAGAGAGAGAGAGAGAGAGAGAGAGACAGAGAGAGACAGAGACAGAGAGAGACAGAGACAGAGACAGAGACACAGAGAGACACAGAGACAGACACAGAGAGACAGAGACAGAGACACAGAGAGACACAGAGACAGACACAGAGAGACAGAGACAGAGACAGAGAGATTCTAACCTAAGAGTCAGTGTTGTCTACAGATCTGGGCTGTCATGTATTCACAATGTGCTATAATATAAGGATGCTTACTGAGAGTGCAATGCATTCCAGCTGAGATCTGAAGCTGAGATGACAGAGACATTCTATGTGCACTGTCTCTGGAAGATGACTATAGGCCAGCATAGAGGCTGCAACTGTTTCTGTCCATGGTTTTCAGAGGGGAAGCTGTGTAACAATGAGGGTACAATAGACACAGTTAAGGGGTCCTCTGTTACTTTATGTGGGTGTAAGCAAGTGTTCAGTCTTCTGCCTAACTTTACACAGGCGTTAGAAGAATCACTGTGGAAGAAAATATTCATCCATTTCCACAGAGAATGGAATACCAAGTTGAATATTATAAATAAATGAACTTGCTTTTTTTCAACTGTGCCATGGCTATTTTAATTGTATCTATAGTCATTTACAAATAAATTTGTATTTAAAACCTATACATTCATCTGATACCTCTATTCATTATCATTTAAGGCAGAAAGATTATACATATATATGAAGTCCCCAGTATCTTTGACCACGATACAGAGATTTAGCATGCCTACTCAACACACTTTTTGTAAGTGTGTGAAGCCACCTATAAACATGAGCCTATTCAGTTAGCCTGGGCAAAAGAAACTGCAGTATCTTATTCTGTCATCTTGTCACACATAATGCTAGCAATGAGGTGAGAAAGAGCTGCCTGTTCCTGGAGATCAAGTTGCATCACTTGATTGATTAAATGTGTTTGCTGGTTTCTGCATACATGCAGCATGTATGTAGCACATGTGTAGCATGCCTTGTGGACCCACCCATGTGAAACATACATTGATGTCTCATTTTCAGAAAGACTTTCAGATCCAGGATGGTGATGGCGAGCATAAGGCATAAACACTAAGTGGAAAAGCTACACTTTTTTCATGACGATGAGGTTGCAAATTTGTCACTGAAACGAGCCTTTCAATGTGATCTTAGTCATGGCATATTTGGGCTCAGGGCTGTTTCTTCTGGGCGGTGTATACTGGTTACTGCCCACTCAGTCACTTATTTAACACCGTTCATGGAGACTGCTAATGGGTTTCTTCAGGAAAATTAGCAGTTGCAGTCATCAGTCACATTTCAAAAGTGAACAGAATGTAACTTAAAGCCTTTCCTGAGGTGTTAACCATGAGTTGAGCGTTATAATAGATGTGTCTGCTTTTAACCTTGAATTCTCATAACTCAGTTTTACCACATTTAGATGAAATAACACTGGATTATTCTACAATCCATCTGGGAAAGTGTGCAGATGTATTCTCAAGGAAATTGAAAAACTAAATAAATGGGAGAGGGTCTTGAGGCCCAGAACAAGGGAAACCTCCCATTTTCTGAGCAAACAGGAAGCTGAAGCATGAAGTTTGTTCAGATGGTGCTCAAAAGCATATTCTGTAAAGTTTAACATCTGTTGTTAAATATTTCAATGGTAATTTTTATTAAAGACAAACACAATTTTACACACACATTCTGATTGGAGACGATATGGTTCTACAGTAAAAACGATTTTCAGTTTTTAAAAGTACTCTGTGTTCCATATTTGTGCTGGTATGGGGATAGACTTTTAATAAGATAGGCAGCTTTATGAAGACCTGTGTTTATGTATTTATACAGGAAACTCTATATATGAATTATAGAGCCAAAATACTACACTCATTCATTCTTTTATTCATTTATTCAATATCATCACACAATGTTATTTGTTGCACTCTCCGTTTGTGGTCTTGTTCAGATCACACAAATAGCGTTATCTTTGCATTCAGTTCAGCCCAATGTATGAGTTAGCACTCATCTCGAAGGCCAAAACTTACTCACGTTCTAGTGTCTCTGTGTTTCTCTCCAACTGTGATTGTGACAAAGGTCAGATGAGTCTGCTAACATTCTTAAGGTGGAAAGAACAGGGAGCAATGGAATTCTGGCAAGAAATGCCCAGTTTTCACAAAGAAATGGAATGTGTTTGCTTTGTTAAGCGTGTTTGGGTTTGTATGATGTATGGTCATACATTTGTGACATCATCAGACTCACACAAGGACTCTATCTGCTAAGCAATTTCTTCAGTCCTGAGATCAAGGAACAACAGACACTGTAGCTCATCAGCGAGACATTTTATTACCCAAGTCCAGGAAAAGAAATGCTATTTACTATTTACTCTAATACTCTAACTTTATCAGAATGGATACAGTGTATATATAACTTTTCACAGATATTTTCTGGAAAAAATTACCTTATTTATATGGATACATTTTAGTTTACACACACATACACACACACAGGGAAGGGGGTAGTCTTCTTTTCAAAAAAATGCACATCCCAAATAATTTGCTATAAAATAAAAATTTCAAATTTCTTCATTGTCATACTAATTTTGCATGCTTTAATATTTACTGGAGTGGTCAATGAACATTATATCTTAAATTACTTCTAGCATGGGGTTCATTATACTGACTAAAGAAATGCACACTTCTTGGTTATCATTATAGGATATTTTTAAATGAATTAATATTTGGAATTAATGAGAATACATTTCACTCTCATAAATCATAAAAATAAGGTCCTGCTTTAGGGAAGCACACACGAGGCATTCTGAAGCTGGGATAATCAGCACACCACACTGTGCTTGCTTTTTTTTTTTTTTTTTTGCATCAGAATATTCCTATAGTAGCAGACAGAGTTGTATTTTTTGCTATGTTTTAATTAATGAAACTTGGGGAGGAATTATTTTGTTCAGTATGAACGAACCAGGCAGACTGAGGCTTCTGTGAATCAGAATCCTTCAGAAGTTTATCCAATCTATGCGGAGACTGGTGAGATAATTTAGATTTTTAACATATGCCTGGGAGTTTTGAGCTACAGTTTTCCAAATCACTCATGGTGAAAGTTGTTTTCACAGACTGACCAACACCGTCCAGAAATTATTCTTATTATTTGTGTTTCCCATGCACGAACACAGAACTCTCACTTTTTGAAGATGAAGTTTTCTTTTGAGATGGAAGTTTCTCTCTTCCTCTATGAGTTCTGCACCTGAGACTGCTTCGAAGAAATTCCACCGAAAGGCCCTAGCAAAACCTCCACCAGGAAGCAATGACACCTTCTGGCCTTCTGAAAAAAAAAAATTGACCTTTTAGTCATATCCCTGCTGGAGTCAACAGCATATACATCAGAAGAAAATCCTGGTCACTCTGCAAATCAGGGACATAAGACTCTTCGTCGTTGTTTGAACTCACTAAGTCTGTGGGATGTGTGTTATGCAGCCTCAGATAACAAAGCACTGGGTATAATATACATGGTCCTGTTTCAGGACAAATTCTGCTCAGATTTGTTAGAGGAAGTTTCTATTCCTCCCATTTATTTGTTTTGTTTCATTTTGTTGTTGTTGGGTTACCACAAATTACTTTGGAGAGTTAGAACAACACTCTTATAAAGAATAAAGTTAACCATTGTTGTAATAAAATTAAAAATAAAATAAAATAGGTAGGCTATTTTGACACAGGATATGCTCTTAGAAGTAATAGAGGACAACTAAGTTTATTTAGAGAATAGGAATTATGTGTATGCTTCTTTTAAAACTGAAAACAAAATCTTCAAAAGAAATTAGTAAACAACACTGCAATTCTACAGTGATGATGAAAACAATTTCTAAGAGAAAAATAAGTGTATGATAACAATGCCATGTTTTTCAAAATGTTTTTTTTCTGCTCACTGTCATGTTTTCAAAGACACATGACACATACTTTTAAAAGGCCTCATGAATTTTTTGAAAAGTATAATCAATGCTGTGCTTATCTTTGGCCTGAGTGAGCCAATAAAAACATCTTCTGCACACAAGGAAAGTTCTTTTGGGTTTATCTCCACCGTGTCTCATCAGTGCTGCGTGGGAAAGGATGCCTGACAAGGGAGTCAGCCAAGAGTTCATCCCTGCTCCATTATTCATGTCCCAGGTTCGGTTTGCTCAGTGATCCAATGGTGAGAGGGAGAGAACAGAAGCACTTAGGTCCCATGCTAGCCCAGGAGTTAAGAAGACAGCTGCATCCAAGGCTTATGGCTTCTTTGTAGTGATGGGCATGCCTGATGGTGCCTATGACAAATGTCTCAGACTGTATCACATGACTTTACAGTATTGCTGCAATTTAACATGAAATACCAATACATTATTGATACAACTGACAAAAACGTGCATGCTATATTCACTTAGGAAGTTAACATTTTCCTATAAAACTGGTATAGTATAACGAATAAATTAGACTGCCCAGTAAAAAAAAAAAAAAAAAACCAGAGCCTTAAAAAAACCCAATAACTATAGTTTTAATTTAAACATCTTTTAATTATGTGTAAATCATTGACATTTTTAATTTCAAACTTGAAAATGTTTTGTAGTAGTGTCTTAGTCATACTAGTGCTGAGTTTGTACTTTCACTTCATGGCAACACAAGTGTGCATTCCACTATCTGCACGGCAAGTGTCATTAAAGGCTGATTTGGCAATGCCATGGCTGAACCACTGAATATGTCTAAGCTTTAATTTCATTTTCTTTCTGATCCATTATCGTATCATTTGTAAGTAGTTCCTATGCATGCAGAAAATGAATCACTGAAGTGTGTAGCAAAGATGAGGAATAAGGAGATAGCACCTGTGAATTTTTACAGCTTTATACAGGTACAATTTTGTTCTCTCTCTCTCTCTCTCTCTCTCTCTCTCTCTCTCTCTCTCTCTCTCAAATATAAACACAACTACAAGAATCAAAAGAACAATAAGACAGAATAATGCCAAAACAAACATTCACAAAAGACATGAAGTTTCTTTTGTGTTGGCCAACTATTCCTAGCATGGGGTTTCCCTAGAGTGGAGTCGATACATCCAGGGCTACCCCGATGGAGAAAAATGACTTTTCTTTTGCCAGTGGTTATCAATTGTGAAAGGACTCTTGGTAAGGTCACTTTTTTGCTACGTTTCTGCAGGAGATGAAGAGCACTGGGTCTTCCCCTAGACTCATGACCAACTAGTCTCAGGTCCTTGGCTACTTTAGTAGTGCCAGGCATGAGTTCTATCTCATGGGGTGGACTTTAAGTTTGATTAATAAGTTGTTGGTTACTCCCATAACATTTGTTCCACTGTTATACTAGTATATCTAGAAGTTAGGTTACTGTTGTGTTTCACAGGGTTTGTAGCTCGGCTATACCAACAATTACCTTACTTCTTGGAAACTAGTCCCATTCTCTCTCTCTCTCTCTCTCTGCACTTAGGTGCCATTGGTTAATGAGTTATAGAAAATCTTCCACAAAACAAAAGGGAAGAAATATTAATAAAAAAAAAGAAATGTCAATAATACAGTCTGCAGTGAATAGCTGTTACATGCTTAAAAGGGAGTCTAACAATTTACTTCTCGATTAATTAATTATATATTTGAATTTAAACCATCAATAATTAGTCAAAAAATAATTTAGCAACATTTCTCTCTACTCTAATAATTCAGTTTTTGCCTCATTTTGTGATAATCAATACTTATTTCTTTATCTCAGACACTGCTATCCTTTTTATTTTCTTATTGTGCTAAGAATGTTTAACATGTAACATTCATAGTGTTTTGGCTATTTGTATTTGGCAGCCTTGAAGAAAACATCTCTTTTATCTTGGTGCATCTAAAATTCTAAATGTAAATAAATATCTATCATATCTCATCATTATCAACTTAAAATATCTATCTAGACCTAAGGATATTTGAACCCCTAAACAACTAAGCTTAATTGTAAAACTAAACTATCTGGTCTTTAACACTATCAGACTAGAGAAGGAATAAAATTAATTACCTGAGTATATAGGGAGTGCAGGTTAGTAGCTTCCCAAATGAGAAGATGACAGAGACAGTTTGCTGTCTGAACAGTCAGCCAAAACTCTCTATAATGTTGGAGCATCACCTGCAGCCTTCTGGCCCAATATATCGGGCAGACATATTTGTGAGGCAGGAACTGTTGAGGACTTGCTTACACTGTCTAGGCAGAGTTTAGCCGTTGACTCTGCCTGCATTTAAGCTTGCCCAATTTTGGGCAGAATTTGGTCTGTGGTAGAAATAAGGACATTTTCCCTGTAGCTTGTTTGCCACATTTGATGCCATCTCCATAAGAAGGTTCATTGATGCTCATCATCTTCTTTGAGGTAGGCTGGGTGTTGCCAGGAGTTAACTTTTCTCATTGTCAATGAATCTTTAAAAGAATAAAAACATCTTTAAATGCCATAATCTGTATGACTCTAAGGTTTTTGAAGATCTTATCTATCTATTTTTCCTTATCTTTCTATGGAATCATATCTATCTCTTACACCTAAGATGTGTATTCTTGTGATAAGAGTCAACTAGTAATTTATATGACCATGATTTGATCAACTGATTATCAATGTTATAATTCCTGATTGTTTCATGGTTCTTCTTGCTATATGTAGTTGATTGCATATATGTGTAAATAATATAAATGTATACGTAAAAAGTAAAAATAAACTTAAAAAGAAAAATTAACTACAAAAAAGAATGTTTAATATGAGATTTTTCCAATAAAAACTTAATACCCATATAGAATATTGTTACCTACATTCACAAATTTCTATAAAAACATCTAAAATTCACTCAGACTTAGTAACTGAAACTTTATACACATAGACTAGAACAGTGGTTCTCAATTGTCCTGAAGCTGTGACCTTTTAATACACTTCCTTATAAAGTGACCTCCAACCATAAAATTATTTTTGTTCTGACATCATAATTATACTTTTGCTATTGTTAAGAATCAGAATGCAAATGTCTGTGTTTTCTGATGCCCCTAGGTAACTAGTGTGAAAGGGTCATTTACCCCCTCAAAGGGGTCATAACCCACAGGTTAAGAAACACTGATTAGAAACTTTTTTCTTCAGCCAATGGGAGGCATCAGTATATCTAATGGTTTATGACTTTCACTATTTTAAATACCTTTTAATTTTTAATTTCCAAAACAATAGAAGAAATTGGGCATGAGTAAGCTACAAACAAATGGAAAGCTAACAACAAGTAAAAGGGCTGTAAAGTTAACTGTCAATTGTAGATATAAGGGGATTGAACACTTTATGAAAGTGAAAATATCAAGTATGGGTACAAGAGCAGTGTCCAACCACATACCACCTTCAGGAGATTCCCATGCAAGGAAAAGCAACAACAGTTCTTTAGAGAGAGAGGAGAAATTTATTGAGGAACTAGGAAGTCTTTCTATATGACAATTTGTTGATGAGAAAGATGAAAAGCAAGTCATATTTAGAATAACTATTTTGACAGACACTATGTATTTTGTTGTTTTACATATCTATTGACTAGAGGGCAAATTTGAACACTGTTAGAGAAATGCATGAAAGACAGAGGATAAATTAATTCATTACAAATTTGAGAAGAAAAAGACTCATGACTACATAATGTTTCTGAACCACTAACAGTAATGTGTTATATTTTATACAGATGATATGCGAGTGTGTACGCTTTCTTCCGATATTCAGTCAGTGAATTGGGGAAAAGCAACGCCAACATGTGCGCCTGTGGGGACCATTCTCATTCAACCCACACAAAGCCCAACACTTGGTACCTTGTTTCTAGTTATCTGAATTCCGGTTTCCTCATCCTCAGTCGGGTAGCAGCAGCAGCCTCTGCAGCCGCCCTCACTCAGAAGATCCTCCACTTCCTGCCCACTTTGAATCTTTCCGTTCATGTCAATGTCTGCTCTCTGGCCATGACAGGCGTTAGATATATACCCCCTGATGGCTCCCACTGGAGAGGTCTTCACGTTCATAGCTACAGTCAATAATTCAATTGTATTATTTGGCTTTATAGATAAACGTGTGCTTTCAGGCACAGAAGGTTTTCAGGACTGCTGACTGAACGGAGTTGCATCTGGGGTTCAGTGCTTCCACACAATGCTTGAATGAGATTTTCAATTACTAGCACTTTCGTAGGCATAATGTTTTGGTTGAGTTATAAAGATTCTAATTAGTATCTAAATTTACATAGTCTCACTGCCAAGTTTGAAAATAGATTTTCTAAAAAAGATTTCTTCCTATTAGCTATTTTAGTGATTTTTTAATCAACATAGCTTCTTTATAAATAAGTACCAAATACACCAAATAATATATAATAAGTAATATATATCATATAAAAATGTTGCCCTTAAAAGCATTTAGAGATTAAGCAGCTATATACTACAAGCTTTTAAAATATGATGTCCTACTTTTCCTATATAACAGAATTCATTTTAATCATTTAACATGTATCTAAAACTCTGCATTCTTTCAGGATTCATAAAAAGAATGTTTCAACTACCATTTCAGATAACTGTACAATATTACAAACTATACAGAAATAATTTAATTTCTTAACCATCACCATAGAAGCTTCTATTTGCAGTTGATCACAATTAAGAACGACCTACAACCTGTCAGGATGCAGAGTCTAAGAAAGAACGACCTACAACCTGTCAGGATGCAGAGTATAAGAGACCGAGGAGAGGCCAGCCTCAATTAAACAGGGCATCACCACCACACCCACTTCTCCCAAGGCTCAGGGATCGCTGAGGGCTGAGGGGGAGGGAAGACTGTAAGAGTTAGAGCCAGGAGATGGATGACTAAAAGGAAACTGCGTTCTAGAGACAAAAGAGCAGTTGCAGATATGAATTGACAGCAGTTGAGGCAGCATACACAGGACTTGCACTGGCTCAAACCAAACAGAATACCAACATGGTGAGGTGAGGTAGGCACAAAGTATTACTCTCAATTAGGGAGCTACTAACAATTTACAGCTTCTAGGAGGAAGAAAGTCAGTTTCCCGAGAGTGCAGCCTGTGGTGGGTTGACTGTACTCCAGTGGAAGGCAACACATCCAAGAATATATGGGCGGTGACAATCATGGATTAAAAATGAAAGAAAGAAGAGACAGAAAGAGAGGGAGGGAGGGAGGGAGGGAGGATACAAAATTGAGTGAGTAGCAAAGTACATTGCACAAAGTCAACAAAGAACTAATAAATGAAGAAAAAGAAAAACAAGTAAAAAATTGCCAGGAAAAAAAAGACATTATAGTGTCAGTATCATTGGCAACCACTCGTCAGTGTCCTAGAGAGCAGAAGCCAATCACCTAAGCTGTGTTAACATGAATGTGGGCAGACCAATGGCTGCTATGAATGGCAAACCTCTTACCATGAGACTCTTAAAGGTTTTCAGTACACAAGAGGAAAGTCAAGCTGTACAGATAGAGCATAGTGTGTGCACGTGCATGCGCACACACGCGCGCGTGTGTGTGTGTGTGTGTGTGTGTGTGTGTGTGTGTGTGTGTGTGTGTAATACAGTGCAGTACACGAGGAGACGTATTTTTATATGTAGTGCAAATAAGATCTAAATTATTTTAATCAATTTGGTTCCAATTGTCACTGATGCTGCAAAATAAAATAGAAAGTCAGGTAACCCTCACATTCACCCCATGTCAAGAGTGGCCACAGACAAGCAGATCTCAAGCTTTCTCCTCAGTGTACCTACAGTGCCAGAGCCTTCCTTCATAGAAGGCGCTAGCCACTGAATTAAACTGAGCTTCTGTTCTTTAAAGCTAAGTGTCTCTCAACAGCAGGAAATAAAGCGCAAAGGAGAAGAAGAGAGGCCCTCATGCCAAATTCCAACTGCTGTTAGCAGGGAATTACATTGAGAGACGTTCATTTTCTAGTATATTGTCTTAAATATTCCTTGTAACTTCAGCCTTCAATTAAAACACACACATATGGTATCATTCTCCTTAAAATGTCACAGTCTAAATAAACCAAAGGGTGAGAAATGACATTCTTGGGGATCTGATAATGAGGAAAGAGGAAGTGGCGAACATGTGCAAGATGAAGGAGATGGGGTTTGTGGTCTAACAGAGTAGACAAAAATGATTCTGCACGTGACTGTGCCGACAGAAATGGTAAGAGCTTACTGTAGGATAAGATGGCTTGCTGGCTGGAGGCGTTGCAAAGGCAGGAACTAAAAGTTGTCCTCTCCCTACGACCTGTGACAGTGAGCGGTAGGTTGTGCAGGGCTTTTGAAACACAGAGCAAGTGCACAGCGGGAGCTACCTGTGTGAGGTGAACTGCTCTTTATCTATCTGTGCACATGACAAATGGACACACTTTAACTTCTCAAAGTTCTGCCCAAAAGGATGTGGGGCTACTTAGGATCATCCTTCCAGGCTGAGCCGCTGAAGCTCTCCTTGGAGTTGTTTTTCCACCCAGATGACCTAAAAAGGATATGTGGGGGTGACATCATCTCAGAGTATCTAAGTGGTGGAGACCCCATCTGCCCATCAGGAGCACACTGCTCATCTGTTCAGTTGGAGAGAAGTGGGAACTGTTGCTGCAAGCAGATATCTCAAAATCAGGTCATTGAAATCTTTGTTTTACATCCTTGTAACTTTTCCAACTAGTAAGGTAGTTCACAAAAATGTTAATCTTAGCACATAATATTCATTCACACTAGGTTCAAAATAGGTAAATCGCAAAGTAAGAAATTTGACTTTATGAAATATATATATATATATATATATATATGAATGTACATCTGTGCCTAAGAAGACTCCTGGGTTAGTAAAGTAAAGTTACTTTGTACTAAAATTTCTTGTTATAGAACACTCAAAGACAGTTTCTAAAGAAGAAAAACTCCAAGAAATATCCAAACCATGACAAAAATAAGAATACCAAAATACTTAAATTGATCTTCCTTTCTAGAATTCTGACAAAATATGAGGGAATCAACACAACAATAATTGTTTGAAATTTTCATATTGAATTATAATACTTTGTATGTTAATTAGGTGTAACAATATTTATAATAAAACAAAAACCATTTCGAAGGTAAGTTACGGAATTTTCAAAAGTGAAAGATAGTTCATTCAAGTGAGAAATGATTTAGGCCTTTATAATATGAGAAGCATATGGATGGCTAAGAATACAAAAGAACAAAATGATATAAAAGTCAGTATTTAACTATATTATTTATTGTTTGTTTCTTTGAGACTAGAATAAATTCTAAAATTATGAATACAAAATTTTTATTTTTCACTCAGTGCTTTTGACAGCAAGCTTTCTAATACAAAGAATTATTTCAATATTTTAATTTTAACCTATGCCAATAAGAACTAAATTTTAATTCATATCTTTAATTAGTTTACATAAACCATCAAAGAAACCACATGATGGTGCACACCTTTAATCTCAGTACTTGGGAGGTAGAGGCAGGCAGATCTCAGTGAGTTCAAGGCCAGCCTGGACTACATAGTTCCAGGCCCATTAGACCTACATGGTGAGATTCTGTCCCAAGGAACCAAAATGAAACAATAATAATAATAATAATAATAATAATAATAATAATAATAATAATATTTCCAAAAGTATAAGACCACAATAAGAAACAAATATTGATTATTTAAAATGAAAGTGTTCTATAATGCTATCTTTAAATAAAAAGTAATATGTTTTGCCCCCAAAGAAAACACTATTAAGAAGGAAACAGTTATATTGTCCAAAATGACTAGGTTATAAAATGACATTTACGTAAGTAGTGAACTTAGTTTTCATACTGAGTTAGACCATTTTTAATTACACTTTTTAAGCTAAAATGATGTCACTATATTCATGACTTCTGGGGATGGCACCTTTTTGGGGATTTAATTCAATTGTATCCACTGAGTGCTCTCCAGTGCTCAGAGAAATGAACGAACACATGGGCACTGTTAACTCTTCATTATTTATTAAAGAGAATATTAACAATAGAAAAGCCGAGTGGAAATAATTGTTAACTCGAAGTTAGTATTGGAAGGCGGAGCCATTGAGAAGTAATTAAGGTTTTTACAAGGCCCCAGGGGTGGGTTCCCAGAAGGATTTAGTGCTCCTGTTTGAATGGGCGGTAAGAGTTGTCTCTACAATGCACAGCAGGCAAGCAGCCTCAGAAGATGTCCTGTCTGCAGGAACCTTAATCTTAGATCTCCGGCTTCAGAACCCTATCTGCCCCTCTCCAGCCTTGTAGCTCACTGTATACATCCCTTGGTTTAGGAAGCTTTAAGGCTATCTACTGAGAGTTTGACTGTCAGCTGTTAAGCCTCTCTTCAGAGCATTCGGCTACACGGAAGTCTAAGCAATCAGGGCTACATGTGGCACATTGTGATGCACATATTAACTACAGGGCTTAACTCTTCTGAAAGCTTGTATATCTATGGTGTTAATAAACTGCACAGTAGGGCCGGGTGTGGTGGCACACACCTTTAATCCCAGCACTCAGGAGTCAGATGCAGGGGAATTTCTGTGAGTTCAAGGCCACCATGGTCTACAAAATGAGTCCAGGACAGCCAAGGCTGTTACACAGAGACACCCTAAAAATCAAAAAACAAAACAATACACTGCACAGTAAGTCTTATCCAAAGGGCACCTTGAAATCCCAATTTCAGACATAGACAACACACACGTGTGCAGTCACACATGCGTGTGTGCACATGCACACAAAAGTATTATCTTTTAACAGTCCTTTCTCATAATTGATCTGAGAGAGAGAGAGAGAGAGAGAAGAGAGAGAGAGAGAGAGAGAGAGAGAGAGAGAGAGAGAGAGAGAGAGAGAACTTAATTTCCTAAGTACTATTAAACACAATTGTCATCACCTGCCCCAACAGCCACATCTGGGGAAGAAACAATGCTGAGAGCCTTAGAGAGCACTTCAGTTAGACCCAGCCACGTCCTCAAGATCTCCCACACCACCCTTACCTCTGCTTCCTGCTTCATCATGGTGTGTCAACACATTGTCTTCAGTTTCCACTAACCTGTCTCCACTAAAGAAAAAAGAAGGGATCTAAAGAGAGGCTCCTGAGCTCTTCTTTGCCCACCCCTCCTTTCAAGCAGAGTTCTCGGTCGGTCACGCCCTCTGTCTCACCTCTGTTAAGGACAGGAGTATTGCTCCCACCTGTCGCCTCTCTGCTGTAAACTAGTTTTCATGAATAGCTGATGACTCAGCACTGTGCTCTGTGGTCTGTTTCTTTCTGCTCTCAAGCTTTTTGGGATTATTTATAAGAAAAGGACCTAGAACTTCACGTCGATCACTAAAATAAAATCTCCCTGACCTTCACATTGTTTCCAGTTTCCACACCGTCCACCCATTTGCAGAAAAATCTATGGAAGAGTTAACTCCATTCGCTACTTCAAAGAAGAAAATATATTGTGATACTAAGCTGTGAGCTTTGTCAAGGCCCCTTGAGCATCTGACTTACAAATTGTCTGAAAATAAAGTGGGTGATGCTTTCTGCACATAAATGTGGTGATTTGTTACACACCAGTACAAAGAGAAGCAGCCAGGTAAGTGCCGAAGCTCATAAAGATGGGTTCAGGACGAGTTCACGGAGAACGCGAACTTAGAATAACGGTTTATAAACGTAGAGGGATTACTGAGGTGGACGCTTGGGCTGAGAGGGCTGTGCGCAACAGGAGAGCAAGCAGAGGAGGCATGGCAGGTGGAGGAGATCTGGATAACCAACGCTCTAGAATTTGAATGAGCAAAATAGGAAATAAGATGTAAGAGCCTGGGCTCAGACTCCAGGACAGATGGTAACGGTCGGCGTTGTGAGCGGATATGCCTCTGTTGTGATGACTAGATATCTTGACGAACGATTGCTCTAGATAGTTCTGTAAGACGACACTGCAGAAACAGGTACGCTTGAGTAAACTAGCTGCCTTCCGTGTTGTGGTGGGTATTCTTTATGTAGGTGGAAACAGAGAGGGGCATTTTATCAGATAGTGACTAAAGCTTAATATCAGTTCTTCCTCAGTCTTGGCTCTGTAGGTGTGCCCTACAGAAGACGGCGTTCCAGCCTGTACAATTGTGTGGGCTGAATCACACACACACACGCACACGCACACGCACACGCACACGCACACGCACACGCACACACACGCACACACACGCACACACACAAACAGGAGTGGGCTGTTCCCTTGCACACTTCTCAGTGCAACTGGCACTTTTGTATGTTATAGACACAATCACTTGTATCAGATGACATTAGTTGAAACCGTTGAATCCTTGCCTTGTGCCATGTTTCTTTGTCACAGTCTGCCTGTTGTGTGTTAACTACTAGCTGTGATTTCTGGAGTGAAGGAAAAAGAAGGACACTGACCAAAGTTGATACTGCCCCTTTATATTGGAATCCCGAGTAAACATTCTACCTTTTGGGTTCTTCACTTAAAAATGTGCTTGTGAGTAACTGGCTATGCTGGATATAGCTGCGCGGATCACCAAACATCACAAAGTATGGAGTATCAAGTTAGCCTCCACATAAACACTTTATCAATGGCAGCTCCATGGTTCCTGCCTCCAATTCATGAGGTATTATGGCTGTGACTGGTATTGATAACGCAATGAATAAATGACAGGAAGTGATAATAGTCCCATACGTAGTGTGACTCTTGGAGCATTTACTTTCATGTATTCTCTCATTATTGTACCACTATTAATCTGTTCAGTTTTTCTGCTAATTCCAGTAAGAAATGGGAGACTGTAGAGTTACATTATCCTTCATCAATGTTGGAAAGTATTTGTATGAGGCAATATTATTTGGCTCTGGTAATGAGTAATCATGGTTGAAATAATTATTTTCCCCAAAGCCAATAAAATACAGATAGAAAAATGACAGAGGCATGCATAATTTAAGTAAGAATATTTTAAGAAACCACATAAAATTTTATTTGAAAATATACTTAATAAAGAGAGATGTTATGCATTTTAGGACCCAATTGTGCATTTATAATAACTTCAGCAGAATTTCAAAAAAATTTCATCAGAAATGCCTATTTTTCTTCAGCATGTTCCTTAGTTTCTTTTTTTTTTTTTCCCTTTTTGCCGGAAGATATTTCATTATATTGTAGATGCTTTTCCAAGATATGGGCCCATTTTCTTTTTCAATACTCATCTTCATTGAAAAGAATAAGTAAGATTAATAATAAAGATAGCTACACATCATGTGTACTTGATAATCAGCCAACAAGAAGCCATCAGCTTTACAAGCACTACTCATGGAAATGTCACATCACCGTGAATCTTTTCTCCTTTTCCAACTGAGATTTTAAAGGGTTTGAAGCTCAGATAGCTGAGTTGATCTGTAAACCACGATTTGATAATTGAAGGGCTGAGTTGGTGATTCCGATCTCTCTCTCTCTGTCTCTCTCTCTCTCTGTCTCTCTCTCTCTCTCTCTCTCTCTCTCTCTCTCTCTCTCTCTCTCTCTCTCGTGTGTGTGTGTGTGTGTGTGTGTGTGTGTGTGTGTGTGTGTGTACACTACATATTTGTGAAGATGTGACCAACACTGAGGTCAATGCCTGGTGTGCTCCTCTATTGTTCTCCAATGTGTTTTCTGACACAGAGACTTCCACTGACCTTTGAACGTGCTGAGTCCGGTAGACTGCTTGGCCAATGAGCCCCTGTAATCCTCATGTCTCAGCTTCCAAGCACTAAGGGCACAAACATACACATATGTGCTCATGTGGATTTAATATATTTTCATTAATATTTTAGTACAGCTTTGAGTAAGCATAGGGTGTGAGATTGGTAGGGGTCAGAGAATAACTCACTACTCATGAGTGCTTTATTTTTAAGTCATGTGTGTGTGCGCACGTGTGCGTGTCATGTAGATATATGCTCAGGAGGGCAATGGCCATAAAGTCCAGTGTCATCATGGAGTGAGAGGTACAGACAGTTTGTTGTAAGCAACCTGATGGGGTGCTGGGAACCAAGCTCAGCTCAGTAATCACTGGTAACTGCTGAGCTCTCTCCTGCTATGGTACACATGCTTTGAAGTGGTAGGAAAATGGACCAGCGTAACTGTCGTCATTGAATAAATTTTATATAATGTATTTATTCTGAGTGAATATTAATCAGATGACATATCTGATTTGATGGGCCCCTGTTATAAGAATTATGTGTTAAAACATATTACTTCTATATAAAATCCCTAGTTACCAATGTCTTTTGTGTAAGTACTGATCTTCCCTTTAACATCAGGGATGTTAAAAGTAAGTTGTAGTACTTTTAGTTTAATATTTAGTACTTATATATAATATACTCACTTTATATTTTATGGTTGTGTTGTCTCCTTGTTCATCTGTATTTCTGGACCTGGAATTGCAGAGGGTTGTGAGGCAGCTGGTGCTGGGAAGTAAACCTGGCTTCTCTGCAGGAGCAACCACTGCTATTAACCCTGAATCATCTCCGCAGCATTCGTGTGTAGTATGTTTTATCCTGAAAGGGAACTGATGTAATTAAAGGAATAAGTAGTTCTTTTCTGTGAATATAGAAACTGAAATTAAGAGCACTTTATTGGGAGAAACAAAGATGGCTCTGAGGTTAAGAGCACTAGATGTTCTCTGGCCTCTGTGTCTACTAGGCATTCAAATAGTGCACAAACATAAATACAAGCGAAACGTCTATACCTAATTTGTTATTATTGCTTTTAATTTTGACTGCGACTACATTATTTCCCTCTTCCCTTTCCTCTCTCCAAGCCCTGCCATTAACCTCTCCTGACTCTGAAATCTATGGCTTCTTTTTTCATTATCATAATAATATAATTATAATATAATATATATCATATATATTTTATACACACACAAGTCTGTATCTGAGACTGCATAATGGTACTTGTGTGTTTCAGGGCTGACCATTCGTTATTGATAACTAACTGGTGTGGTCTTCCCCGGGGAAGACAACTTCTTCCAATCTCTCTGAAGCAACATCTATAAAGTTACAACACCATGACCGCCTTCCCCTAAACAAGGACAACAATAGACATGCCAAAGTAAACGAGCCCGGGAAACCTCAACCCTGCAGTCTTTTTTTAAGAAACACAAGAGCACAAGACACACACAGCACAAGAACAAACAGAAGTACCTGGTGCGTGTGTAGGGGGAGGGATTGGTTCCAGGACTCCTCCTTGGTCAGTGACCAGATAAGGGTCTATTTTTCATCACTTGGTCTATATGTAGATTTACAGGAAGTGCAATTATGTGCAGCAGTGCTATTGCCTACATAGCACATCCTCCAGAATTCTGTGTCTTGGACATACTGACTTCCTTGTGTGGATTCTCTCAGTCCATCTCACCACACAGCACCCCAACTATCACTGTATTAGATTGTCCAACACAAGTACACTCGGCCCTCTGTTCTAACATTGGTTTCTTGCAGGAGTCGCGAGTAGACCATCTAAAGCTGTGATTCTGATGAAAGTCAGGAGAGATGGAGCATGAAGCCTGGTCCTAATCTGCTGAGCCATATGTATCCAGTGCTCTGTACTGTAGGTAGCTACAGTTTTTACATATCTTCTCATGGAAAACTGGACATACCATATTAAACTTATGGTAACTAACAGGCCAACGGTTAATATCTATACTAGTTTTTGCTATTCTGTTTCTGGAATACGTAGGGTGCTATTATGCTTTTTAAATGAAATTTCAATATTAATATACCCCAACTACCACTGTATTAGATTGTCCAACACAAGTACACTCAGACCTCTGTTCTAACATTGATTTCTTGGATTAAAAATATTCCATCAAAAACATTCTGAAAATAATGGGTCTTAGTGAACATGTACAGATTTTTCTCTTACTTTTTCTAAATAGTATAGCATAAAAATTCACATAGATATGATATTGTATTGATTTTTCTAAGTTTAGTCTTGATCCATATAAGGGGGATTATTTATGAGTTACATGAACATGTCACAATATTTTATAAGGAATGTGAGAAACCACAAATACTGGTGTTGACAACAGGTCTTAAAACCAATTGCCTCTGTGGGATCAAGGGACAACTTCATATACTCTGAGGAAACCACAAGGAAAACCTTTGAGAATGGAACCTGTGAGGACACGGCAGAGGAGGGTGGAAAGATGTCTTGCTATTGTAAATACCAGCTGCAACCTTGCAGCAGTCACCTGGAGACCATCCAAAACTGTGATTCTGGGGAGAGACCGAGTGTGAAGCGTGGTCCGAGTTTGCTAAGCCAGATGTGTCCAATGCTACTGCAGGTAGCCCAAGCTCTTACTTATCTTCTCATGGAAAACTGGACATACCATATTAAACTTACGGTAACTGATGGATCAAGGGTTAATATCCATAACAGTCATTCAGTTTCTGGAATATGTAGGGTGTTATTATGCTTTGTTAATGAAATTTCAATATTAATGTGGCAGAATTAAGAAAAATAGTAATCCCCTTCAAAATAATAAAACACCTATCAATATTTTTATGGGGAAATGAGATGCAATATTTGTCTGATAATCAGAAATCTGTGGGGGTTTTTTCAGGACATTGGATAAAGTTTCTCTATTATTATTCTGATTCCATCTTCCCTCTACTATGCTTCTCACATCTTAGTCAAGCTGAATTATGTTCTCAATAAAATTACCAAAGCATTCAAATTCTAAAGCCATCTGTCATTACCTATGTTTTCCAACATCAAAGCTATACTTGAAAATAAAAAAGTTACATCAAAACAAAGCCAGAGTCATAAATCTGGGAAAGAGTCTGATGTAGGAGTGGGTGATAAAGAGGCAAAGGAGACAAGAAAGGGTGGAAGAGGGAAGTAATCAGAATATATTACAAAAATTATAAAAAGCAAATTTAATAAAATAATTTAAATGCATATTTATAAAATTCACTGTAATTGTTGACCTTTAAGATTTACAAGGCCATATCAACATATCTTAATTCATTATCTCAGTGTTTTGGGTATCAGAGTTTTTAAAATTCTTTAATTTTATGAGATTAAAATATAATTTTTGCCATTTCCTCTATACCTTTCCCTCTTCCAAACCCTCCTATACAGCCCTCCTATTCTTTTTAAAATTCATGTCCTTTTTAAAATTAACTTGTGTTACATACCTGTAAGTATATGTATATACACATATATTCCTAAATATATAAATACAGCTCGTTCATTTTACGTAATGTTATGCATGTGTGTCTTCAAGGCTGACCAATGGTGACTGGACAATCAAGCACTGTGTTTCTCCCTCTCTCAGCATTCCTCAGTTGCCTGTAGTTCTCTGAGAAGTGTTGAAACCTCCTGGTATTTATTCCTAAGTGTTGTCATGTCTACTGTTGCTGTCCTCCTTCAGATTAGGTGTACGCAAGCATGTTGGCAATTCTTTATGGGTATAGCTTCTGACATCCCTTGAAGAAACAATGTCACAGGAAACTTGCTCTTACTCTAGCTATTGTAACCTCTCTTTTGTTTCTCCCACAGTGACTCCTGAGACTTAAGTGAATGAGTTGTGTTGCAAGTGTATCCTTTGGGGCTTGGTTCCACAACTCTGCATTTTGATTGGATGTGGTTTTCTGTCTTCATCAAGTGTCATTGATAAGGAAAGAGGCCTACACTTATCTACGGGTACAAAGAAATTGACACAAGTCTTGAATAAGGGAAAAATCTCTTAAGAATAACTGCTTAGCTCTCAATGCAAAGTTCAACAGCCATAAGATCTGGAAACGACACATTTCCACTCCTCAAAGACAATCACTGCCGGTCTATACTAACATGCCCAGAAAAACTTTCTGCCATAGTTGAAGGATTAAAAACGAAACAAAAAACTTTCCACACTATAAACAGCTGAAAACATTTATATACAACAAACCAAAATTAAAATCACAGGAAGCAGCATTTATGGCTAAAGAGAAGAAGAGTATAGCACAGACAGACACTGGAAAAAATCCATAAATTCTAAAATGCAAAGCCCAACAAAACACAAATAGCACCAAAACTTAACATAATTACCACAATCAATACACACATTTTAATAATAATTGCAAGTATTAAGGTCCTCAATGCCAAATTCAAAAGACACAGGATGACTGAGTGGATCACAAAACAAAATCCATCTATGTCTACATAAAAACACTGTAGCTTTAAAGATAGGCAGAGAAGAAACTTACTCCAATTAAACAGGACCAGGAAACAAACAGGCACTGCTATTCTAACATCTGACAGCAACTCTTCAAATTGAAACAATTGGAAAAGATTAAAAAGTATTACTCTATTTCTTGTTTTGGTTGTTATTGTTTTGTATTTTTGTTGTTGTTTTGTTTGAGACAGGGCCTCACTTTGTAGACCAGGCTGACCTTGAACTCACAGCGATCTGCCTGCCTCCGCCTCCTTCAGTGCTGGGATCATAGGCCAAGCCACCACGCCCAGCTGGATCACACCATTCTAATCCCAGTAATATTTGACCGAGAAGACATTACTATCCTAAGCATTTATGCACCAAACTCTGGTGCACAGTATTACATAAATACGTACTCCTCGATTTGCAGAAACAGTGTAAAGTAAATCACTAATAGTAGGTAATCTCAGTACCCACTTTCCCTAACAGAGAGATCATCTGGACAAAAAATATAGATAAACATCATAATTAAATATTTATATAATATGTGGGTAAATATTTCTTAATTTTTTGAAATCTGAGATATGTCATAGTAACAAAGCTTGTAATGCAAATGTGGAAATAAAATGAGCAGTTAATAAAATGCTCCAAAAATTAAAAAAAAATATTACTCGGTCTTCATGGAGCCTTGCACAGTAACTAATCATAACAATCTGCCTTCTCTCTTAACTTTGCTATACTTGAAGTCTTTAAATCTAATAAAATATTTATGTATTTAAAGGGTATACCATAGCTTCAAAATAATTAGACACACTTGAAGAAATTAAGTAAAGCATTTGCTCAATTAGTGGTTTATTCTTCAACTTCTTGTTGTTTTCTTTCAATACTTACGCATTTTGCATATCTGTGTGCTTTGTCTGTCTATATGTCTGCATATAACAAGAGGGCATTGGATCCCATGAACTGACTCGTGGTTATGAGCTGCCTTGTGGGAGCTGGCAAACAAACCAGGAACCTTGAAGAACACCCAATACTCAAAAGTGCTGAGTGATCTCTCCAGGTCAACATCCTGATCTTCAAGATGTCTACTTTAAAAAAAATCACTTTGGTCTCTTTTTCTCCCCCAAACCATGGTGAAACTTACCAGTTTCCCCGGTTCCACCATAGGATCCCAGGAGCTGGGAAGCCAGGAGCTTCATCACAGATGAGTCTCAGGTCCCCATTGCAAACACCAGGTCCATATCAGCAGCATGAGGTCTGAGACGGAGGGCTGAAATGATGAAGAAAAAGGAAACTAGATCTTAAAAGTTCAAAGCATCATGTAGCATCATTTATTATACTCCAAATTAGCACTGGTAATTTCATTTTCGAACATGGTAAACTTTCGTAAATCAGGCATTTTTAAATGTACTGACTGGGTAGTGTCTATTCCACTCCTTGCAAAAGCTGCACGGTGTCCTATTTCACAAATAGAAAATAAAGCACCTAGAAAAGAAAACCAACATATTAAAAATTAGTCATGCTTTTTAATTTGTCTTGACATAATCAATGTAATATTTTAAATTGTTAAATAAAACAAAATAATGCATATAAAAATCTAATACATATAGTAAAGTATGATTCTTCACTAAAAAAACAAAACAAAACATAAAGGTCTCATAGGAAATGAACTTTCTGGATGCCTACTGAATATCCTCTCCCAACAGTGAAGAGCACACGTGTTATTCAGCACCACACAGTTCTGTCAAGTAGAGCAATCCTGGAACATAGGTCTTCACAAATTCAAAAATGTTGAAACAATTCTCCCTATCACGTGTGACCACAAGGCAACAGAATAAAAAAAATTGACGGCAAGTGAATCTCTAGCAATAAAGAAACTCATTGAGATTAAACAACTCATTACTGAATCACGGATGGGTCAGTGAAGAAATAAAAGAAAAGACTATGAAAAGGACAAAGCATCCTTGGTGACACATTGAACTAACATCGTGAAAATGACCATTTGTCAACGGCAACTTGAAGATTCAAAGATATCACAACCCAAAATACCCTTCGTTCTTCACATACATAAATATTTCAAATAGTACCCGTGAGTTTTCTTCACTGTAGCTTCAGGTGTTGGGGTTGGCAAATCTAAACTGCTGAGCTTAGCTGTATGGCCCATCCTTTACGTCCTCTAGGACCTCAGACTAGACACTTGCCTTTCTTTGCTTGGATTTCCCCATCTAGAAGAAGAAAATAGTTGCAGTGATGGTTACACTGGTCTGCTGTGAGGAATTAACTGTAGTTAAACTGTCAGGGGATATTGGCTTTGGCAAGCCTCGTATGTACAGTGCCATAGGACATTCTACTGCAGGCTGAAATAAACGAACTTCTTCTGGTATCCAGAATGTAGCTATTTTGGAAGTCCGGGTCTGCTGCGAATTCTAGCACCTATATGGTGGAGCTGTGGAATCTCTCCCATGCATAATGTATGCATATTCCTTAAATAATGTATCAAGTGTTTTATTGTATCAAAAGGATTGTAAAATATGTGAGGCCCTGGGAAGCCATATATCCCGTGTGTTTGCGAGTTTCAGTCTAGCAGTGCAACGAATGTTTCCTTTCTGATTCTCTGCTGAGCACACTGTTAGCTCTGTAAATATTATGTTAAGTTCAGTTTTCCTCAGGGAGCACCAGAACAGAGTATCTGCATAAATACACTGCAGCAGAACAACACCCGTGGGATGATGTGGTGTCTACTTAGAATAACACCTCTACGGAGGCTGAGCAGACATTATCAAGTGCTTCAGATAAATAACTTAAGTTTTTATCTCATTAAAATATGTGATCAAAGAAAAAAATATTGTGGAATTGACCGAAGCTATGCAAAGCCATTCAGTGAGATGGAATAGAAAGCTGGCTTTGACATATTTTAAATATTTGCATGCTGTGTGGTTTCTGCATCTCATGTCCTCTCTCTCCCCACCTGCTTTGACTTTCCTTGTGAATTTTCTTAGATCTTTTTATTCTCTCACATGACATTACTCTGGTCTTCACCTAGAGTTAGAAAGCAGTTTCCTTCTGTTTTTCTAACTGTAAAATGGATCTGGTGCTGTGAGAATGTTGGGACTGGCAGTAAGGAGCCTGACTCCATGAGAGCTGACCAGTCGTAATGCCAACAGACTGGTTGGCATTAAAGGCCAAATCATAGCCAGGAAATGTGGATCCTCCAGGGAGGCAGACATTTGTCTCCACCTATAGTGAATGAGAGTGGCACGCTCATCCTCCTGTTAGCAGTCAGTGAAATATGCTGCTTTCTATCAGTCGGAACCTCAAGACTCAAAATTGGTGTCAGGTCACAGCAGATGTGACACTCAGTAGTAGGCCGGTGTGCTGCAGTAGGAGATCGTGAACACGTTAACCCACTGCAACCCAGGCTGCTGCATCTGCGGAACCAGTGAAGGAGACCTGAGCTACAAGGGCGAGGGAGTGACTGGTGCCCACTCAGGGTGTGTGTCCACTACATGCGATTACTTTAACAAAATGTCAAATATTGAAATTAAAATAGAAGAAGCTTTCATTTGGGCTCACTGAGGCATGTTATACAACAGTACACGATGAAGGATCTCCAACAACCTGACACTCCAGTATTTAAAAGGCTTATTATTTCCAGATAGCACAAGCTAGGGCCCAAGTGTTTAACACAAAGCCCTTTATAGACACATTAAAGATGCAAACTTGTTTTATTCTGCCCTCCTAATGCTTACATGTTTCATTTCTATGGTCTTAATGGGTATATCTATAATTTTACTTCCATAGCATTGTTGAGAATTTAGAGAAAACTCACATATCTTCCTATTATGAACTCACTCTGAACAGTCTAGCCAACCATTTCTTCCCCAGATTTTATGATCACTTTGCACTATTTTCACTTCTAAATTCTCGATTGACCCTAATCACATAGAGAAACTACACACTACCATAAACCACTTTTTCTATTTTCATTAGATTCCACCAAAAGTGGACAATCAAATGCACTGATCTTACCTCTGGGAAGTTGTTTCTTCTTCCTGATATTCTGTCCCACTTGCTCCAGAGACAAATGCAGTGCTGCAGATGTGTGTGTTCAGAAAGAGTACGGATGTGCCTCATAAAGAGTTAAAATCAGGTACAGGTTTGCTAATGATCAAAAATGTGAACATTCAGGCAGAATTTTGAGTTGAGAAAGACATGGGACAAACACACACACACACACACACACACACACACACACACACACACGCACACACACGCACACACGCTCACACACACACACTTCAATAATAGACATCATCATGGAACTTGTTATAGTGTAACTGAAAAATTCCTTTTAGCATGAAAATTGTGAAATTCACAGGTCATACTTATGCTCAAAGTAGTTTCAGAATATATATATATGTATATATATATATATGTATATATATATACATATATATATAAAGTATAATTTACCTGACTTATTAGAGGTCATTTTGATGAATAGTGTTAGTTGGTTACCTGGGAAGTGAGACCGCTACACAAATCTGTGAGGGTTTTCTTGGATTCCACTAATTCATGTGGGAAAACCCATCTTTACTGCGCATGTGACCATTCCCTGGATAGGAGGAGGAAGGATGTGCATGATGGAGAAAGGCAGGTAAGCATGCGCTCCTCACTGACCTCTCTTCCTGGTTGTGATGTGGTGTGGGCAGAGAACTCAGGCTCCTGCTCTGTGGCTTCCTTGCTGTGAGCTGTGAGCTGGAGCTGTGGACCAAACAAAACTCCGTCTCTCAGAAGCTGCTGTTGGCAGGATATTCTGTCACAGCAATGAAAGTGAAACCAAGAACTTTCTTGATGAATATTTAAAAATGGCATTTAAATTTATTTAAAGCAGGTGTCTTGATCTCCCTCCTAAATTAAATTCCATCGATATTGCAGTAAATAGCTACTTATATTCTACTGATATTCTGTTCATGCTCACTAGTAATTTACTTTATTTTACGTGTAGAACATGAATGTTTTGTGACACATATACACCATGATCCTACTATAAATTTGTCATGCATATAAAACAATTCCACATTTTATGATAAAAGTAGCTGCTTAAAACTGGTGGATTTATCTATAAGGCATCTTATAGGCATTGAACTATAATCTGAGGCATATATACTCAACCATTGATTGGAGCATTCGTAACTACTTTATATCATTCAAACTTCAAATCAAAGTTGTCAAGAGTAGAATCAAATATACGGTTAAACTTTCACAATTTCAACCTTAATTCAGAACATACTAAGCATCCCCAGAAGCAAACCAGAAGCCTGGAATCCTTGAAACAGGTACCAAACTGGCTGACGTTACCTATAAAAGTTTGCTTGATACACGCAGTGTTTTATTAGAGGACATGTAATATGTGTTATTATAATTAAATGAATGGGTGTGTGCTATGCATTGCAACCTCCTTCAAGTATTCATGGTTCTTCCCATGTTACTTATGCCCCAGCTGTGTTATTTGTATCCTAAGCCTCTGTGTGATGTGACCCTGATATTGTGCCCCTTGCAGGACTCAAAACTCATTGTGCCTCTTTCCATATGTGTGCGACTCAACACCCTCTCTCCAGGAACACACAGGCACTCCGCTCACCCTGTGAGCCTAGCAGACATTGTTGGTGATGCGCACACTGTCTTGGTTGTTTGACAAGGGTTTACCAATATGGAAAGGTACTCAATTTTCTAACATGTCTTCTAAGATGAGCCAGCACAAAAATCCAGGCTTACAAAAACAGAATGTGCATCACATGCCAGGAGTAGCAAAATTTTTTAATTTAGAAAAATTCATCATGGAAAATAACTTGCCAAGTGCTCATTTTAAAAATGATTTATTTTAAAATCAATTCACTTTGGAATACAGAGAACCCAGAATTGCCCAGTCTAAAAAGAGCCACGTACCACAGATGCATGGGTAGTACAAAGTTCCACTAAACTCAGGAAACACAGAGAATTTGATTCATTCTAAATTTATTTAATATAATTATATAATGCTATAGAATGTTAATCTAGAGTATTCCTTAAACCAATGCAATATTGTAAATAAATATCAAGCAATCAGACAACCTTCAGTCCATATCTTGGCAAATTAGTGCATTTGCTGCATGATAGAGAGGTCAAGTAGCATAAAGGAAGCGGGCTTCTGACCAGCTCTCGAAAGAATCAGACATCAACGTGTTCAGGTAAAGTTGACCCCAGTGGCACCTAAGTGGGGACAGGTATAAGAGAGTAGAGCCGCTTGAGAGGTACCTGTGTCACCTGTAACATCCCATGTTCCTGTTTCCCCAGTCACTCTCAAGGCCACTTCCTAGTGTTAACACTTCATCCTTCTTCCAGGCATCTGTGTGCTCACTGTGCTCAACTACCACATTGCCAGATTTGTAGTTCTTCAACAGTGGGATGACACTCAGGAGATTGCAACCCATCTGTTGCATTGTTGTGCAAGGTCACAGCAATTGCGCACACATAGCACATAGCAATGTTCAGACATAGATGCTGTACCATGCGACTGTGAACTTGACAGCATCTAAAATCACCTAGGAGACAAAACCCTGACCATGTTTGTGGAAGAGTTTCTCACATGGAATTAACTAAGGCCCTGAGACATGGCAGAATCATGCCATATGGTTCTGTAGTCCAAGACTGCATAAAAAGGAGAGAGAGAGAGAGAGAGAGAGAGAGAGAGAGAGAGAGAGAGAGAGAGAGAGAGAGAGAGGGACTGTCATTGCTCTAAATCTACTTCATGATTGTGGATGCAATGTAACCAGTTGCCTCAAGGTCCTGAATCAGTGTATGGAAAAAAATCATTGTGAAAATATTTCTTAAATTCTAAGATTGGAGCTTTGCTGGATCTCACAGTCAAAGTTAATTATACTCCTCGATGTCACCTAACACCACAACTGAAATTCTGTGTATTCATCCTTCAAGAAAGCAATGTAATAAAAAAAAAACCTTACTTGTTTTGTAAAAGTGTATTCAACTTTTACAGGCTAAACTAGTACATATCCTAAAATATGTGCATGGCCCCAACTCAGAGACCAATATATGTGTGTTTGTCTATGTGTTGTAATAATCCTTTGCTGAAAACAAAAAAAAGGAGAAACGATTGTATGAAATAAATGTTCACCACAAATATTGAAAGTAGTGTGCAGATGTTGTTTCACAGCATTTTTTCGTTTATTACCTGGGTCAGCTACCTCCATCAAAGTCAGTTATTTCATCCCTTGGAATGCTCTGATAAAGATTTCTGTAGAGTGTTCTTAATTCTTTCATCACATGATACATTCTGTGCTGTTTAAGAAATACAGAGCGAAAACCCCTTTTTAAGGAAAGATTCACATCACAGAGACAGGGACAGGCATGACACCATTCAGGCAGGCACAGGGACACAGATTTATATCCTGGAGATCATAGGTAGGCCAGAAACAGCAAGCTACAAAAGAACAGGAGAGAAGAGAAGAAGAGAATTCAGATCCCAGCCCAGTCTCAGTCATGTGACTCCACGGGGACGTGCTTTGGTTTCATTCTGTAATGCAGCAGTGGCACAATAAGGATACTCTGAGGTTGTTACCAACCCCTTAAGTGACCTCACACCAGCGCTTCTTTGTCATGAGTTGAGTTCTCAGATTATAAACAATGCTAACTTAGTTCTTTAGGTATCTTTTATCGGCATTTTGTAATAGCAACATAAAAAGTAATTAATATTCCTATTAAAAACCCTGATAGATTTGAAAAGTTTCAGAGGAACTCCATGCTCCCAGCATGAAGAAACATAGGTCTTTTCTTATGGAAATGTAGTCAGTTACTCTGGGAGAGTAGTTCGCTGCCTTTCCTTCTGTCTAGTAACCTACTTTTATAAAGAAATCCATATGACCAGACATATGTCAGGGATATTGGGTCTTACGGAGGACTTACTTCAGCTTTGAGTATATATGTGTCTTCTATGGGGGCCAGGATCCTGCTCAGACAGATTCTAAAGCCGAGACAAGAATGATGAGCTGCCTAAATAGATGCATGTTCTTGCCATGGCTGGTGGATCAGAGGGTACACTAACAGTAACATGGCTTTGAGCTCTCCATCTTCCTCCTAAAGCAAGGTCAGTCCTTTCTCTAAAATGACTCTGAGTGGGACAACGGGATAGCTGTTTTCAAGGAGGATGAGCCATTTTAGGTAGAGTGGACAATGACTAGTTTTAGGTTAAGACAAGCACTCCCCCTGCTAAGAGCAAGGAGTCTGACACAGACCACCACACGACCAGTACTAGTGCCGGTTCCGGGAACACCAGCCAATCCTCTCTGTATTGCTCAGTATGGACCTTCAATCTGAGGACAGGTTGTGAACATAGGTAGACAAATATCAACAGCCACTTTCTTCTACCCAGTGAGGTGCTTGTCCATTTGGTTGCTTACTGCTTCCTCTGCAGTAGGCATTTGTATGGGGAATTTTTTCCATGTATTTATTCTGAAAATCTTATATCCCCAGTCTTTTTTTTTATTATCGAAAACATATTTTTCAGTAAATATATTCTGATGAGGATTTTCCCTCCCCAACCCCATTTCCTGTTTCTCCTCCCTCTAAGTCTCCATACTCATTAAAAAAGTAACAGGCATCTAAAGAGTAATAATAAAATAAGATAAAGCAAAAATAAACAGGTATAAGACAAAACAAAGAGAAGAGAAAGAGCCAACGGAAAAACACAGGGAATAGATACAGACATATAGGCTAAATTTTCTTCACAAATATATTTTATTACAAACTTATTAACTGAGAGTACCTCACTCATCACCCGACTAACCTAAACAATAGGAAAAGGAGATTAAAGAATACAATAATGAAACCATAAGGATATCAGTTCTGAGGGATGAATCTCCTGGTGTAATCAGCAGGATTTCCTCTGCTGGATCCTGGGGCAACCAGCACCCGGAGCCTCAGCAGGAGCCTGGAGCACCGAGGCCTTCCCTCCAGCGGTTCTTTCTAGGAGAGGACCACGTGGAGCAATGAACAGCCAAAACCATCCCAAGCCTCCAAAGGCCCCACCTCCTGTTTTTGGCTCACATTTATACCTCCTCTCAATATTTGTTCAAGGATATTTTTCAGCTGGTTAATAACCAATCTCCCCCACATGGTGGTTCGACTTCTAAGGGGATAAACATCACCTGCTCTCTCACAAGTGTTTTCCTCATCCCCACATCTAAACAAAAAACATGTTTATCTCTCCTTCATAGACACAGAGACACACAGCTTCCCACACACTGATATCCCATAAAAGCTCAAAAGTGGAAATCATCATACGTAAGCAAAGCACCTGTAAGGAAAATAGGGGGAAAAACACTGATAAAGGATCCTGATCTGAGACAAAAAGCCCCCAAAACACCATAGTTCGTGTTGACCATCTGTTTCTGAAGAGTGGTTTGTTTGCCCAGTGAGACACTGTTGGAGAAAATCAATTTTTCATTTGCTAGTGGTTATCAATTAGAGATATTTGTGAGTTAGTAATTGGGACTCAAGTCCCCATCTGGCCTAGACATGTGCAGGTCCAGTGAATGCCACCATGGTCTGTGTCAGTTAATCCATGAGTTGTGCTGCAAAGGCCTTCTGGTAGTCTATGTGCCCTCTAGACCTGTACTTTTTCTACCTCCATTTCTACAAGGTTCCCGAATCCCTGATGGGATATATTTGGCAAAGACGTCTCATTTAGGGCTGAGTGTTCTGAGGCCTGTTAGTAGTTTCTGGGTCCCTGTATTTGTTCCCACCTGCTGCTGCAGGAAGCTCCTCAGATGATGGCAGAATAAGGCATTCATCCACGAGTGCAGCAGAATGTCATTAGGAATCATTTTATTGCTGTGTTAGTTTAGCAGAATGGTGGTATTTAATCTTGTCCTAGGTCCCTGGGCTATCTAGTCTCAGGCTTTTGCTCACCAAACAGCGTCAAGTAATGGATTCCATCTCATGGAGTGGGGACAAGGACTTCAATCCCATTAGATACTGTTTGGTCACTCCCACAGGATTTACGTCACTAGGGTAGCAGCGTATCCACGAAGCAGGCTACCTGTATAGAACAAAAGGTTTCTATCTGGCTTGTGTTTACTTTTCTCCTTTGGTAGCATGCAGAGTACACTACAGTCCCATGAACACTAGTCATTATGGGTAAAGTCCCTAGGTAGGCACCAGCTTGACGTCTCTGTGTTCAGTGAGCTGTGTAGGTGTTGTCTTCAGCAGTAGGGCCTTACCATCAGTTTGTGAAGAGCAGCTACTAGCCCTGACAATAGCCTAGGCCATTTGCCAGTTGTTGTGCCAAGTCTATAGGGTCTGCTGAAGGCAGTGGAAGAAGGAGGATCACAAATGTGAGGTCAGCCTGGGATATCCCGAATCTTTCAAAGCTGGCTGACTCCAGGTATCTAATGACCCAGTCTGACTCTTGCTCACTGTTTAAAAGTGAGTGTTTCTTCTGGAAGAGGTAGAAGAAACACTATGAGGACCTGAGGTAGTGTCCCTATCTGTGACAGGAAACCTGCACCCAGTGATATCTCAACATTATAGTTACCTAAACAATATCTACACAATAACATGATTTGACATGACTGAATAATTAATGGCAATCATACAAGGCCCCATCCCCAGATGAAAGGCTTCAGGCAATTAATGGCTGCTAAGAGAGGAAAATTCAGTATGTTCCAGGTACAAGTCCCCTAATAGGTTATTCAAATCTGAGCCATCAGCCTTAAACACGTATATATGAACGACACTAAATGCACATGTGTGCACACATATACACACAGACCCATACATATGCCATACACACAGACACATGTTCACCACACATACAACACCATACCAACACACACACACACATACCTACACATTGTACACATACAGACACACACACCACACAAACACACACACAAGCACACAGCCCACACACACACCAACGTAAAGAAGAGGCTCAGAATTTGAGAGATAATGGCAGAAGCACAAGGAAGTAGTTGGTGGGGAGAGTGGGAGTGGACAAATGATGTAAATCCAGCACATCTGTGGAAGTTCTCAAAAAAGGATCAAAGAAAGAAAAGAAAAAGACAACCCTATTAAGCCCGTCCTTTGAAAATAAGGGGTTGATGACAATACATATAGCATAAAGCTTTGCCTGCTGGAAGGATTTCCATAGGATCTGTCAAGGTATTCCTAAATGCAACACTGCCACCTTGAATTAATGCATCTTTGAACTAGGTTGGACAAGTGTCTTTGGTCGGTCAAATGGTCGTAAAGACCTTCAAGGTCACAGATGTAACATGAAAGACAAATACTGATGCTACTGAGACAAAGCAACCTGGAAGTTACCATGCCCTTGTGTAACTTTCCTTCATCTTTAGGTCTCCTCCAGCCTGATTCCAAATTTACAGCACCTTTTGAATAATAAATCACTACTGAATCTGCCAGCCCTTCAAGTCATGCTGATGGATAAGCAACAGCCATCTGATGATGACGAACAGCTCTGCTTATGCTGACTCTTTGTGCCCCATGGTGCAGGGGTTTAGGGACCTTAGTCTTCCTCAGGGGACTACAGCATGCTAGGGGAGGGTGTGTGGGAATGCTATGTGGTGCTTTGCTGGAGAGAGCGTAGACTCGTCTCAGAATCCTAAGAGTCTGAAGCTTTACTTAGAAAACGGGGCTTTCTGGAGTTGCTGCGTGACTTCCTCATTACCATCAGATGCTGCGAACAGGCCTGGAGGTGAGGGGTCATCCAAGCAGCGGTGCCTACGACCATCCAGGGAGATACAACAATATGGCAGAAGACGGTGATTTATAAACACCAGAGACTTATTTCTCCAAGTCTGACAAGTGCTAGATCAACAGGCTGGCACATTCCATTTGTTGAGAGAGTTTGTATTTTTTTGCTCAAAGACAGTAGCTTCTTGTGTTACACCCTCTTATGGAGGGAAAAGGGGTCAGGGCTCTCAGGATTCTTCTAGAAGATCATAACTCCTGCAGGTGAGGGTCAGACACGCATCCCCTCACTAACTCCAAACGTCTCTTCACCTGAGATCACATTAGAATTTGACACAGATTTGAGGGGCACAGATATTCCATCCAGAGCAGGCAGGTAAATGTGCGTTAGAGCCTAAAAGTCTTCAACCCTGAGCTCCACCTACAAGTGGCAACATCCAAGTCATATAACAAGTTGGCAGAACAGATATTCTGTCTCAAAATCCAGGTGTCAGCCAAGCGATGTTCATTCTTAGTGGAAGGTATTGGAAGATGCAATGAAGCCTTGATGTAGCCCAGAATGACTCATACCACATGCTAGAAAGTAAAACATGAATATCTACCTGGGATCCATTTTCAATCTCTGCAGTGAGTATAGTTTGCTAGGTTATCCACATTATATAATATTTCCATTATCTGTGACTTAATTATGTGAGAGCAGCAATGTGTCCATCTATAGCCAAGCTAGAAGGTAGATTTGCAGTTAGCCTGAACCAGAGTACCTAAACTCAGGCAAGAGAACTCTCTTGGTGACTGCAAGTTAACTTAAAGCAAACAATAGTCTTACAGTTTACTCCTTGAAAAACACTGATCTTCATGGAAAGCAATGTTGGTTAATGGCCTTGCACCTTAGGGAGACTTCTGCAGGTTGGAAGAGTGAAGTTTCCATTGCAGGAAACCGTGCAATGAGGAGGGTCACTTCTCTGCCATATTTAATGGGGCTGGCTTATCTTGAAACATGTGGGGACGGACAGCTCTGTTCATGTGACTCCCATGAGAGAGAAAATAAAAGGGAGGCTAAATGTTGGGCTTTCTGAAACTTAAGTTTGATTAAATTTAGAGCGAAAACAGTTATAGAGATACTGAACCTGTGAATGGGAGGAATCAGGGAAAACAAGATCTTCACGTGTTCCTTGCCTCAGGCTTTAGGGTGTCATGCACATCCCAAAGAGAAATCCTAATGGCATCCAAATCAAAGTAAGGCAAGAGTCAGTGCAAAGAACTTCTGTTCTGACGGCATTGCATCACAAAGAAAATTCCATGAAGAAATTGCTCATTTTAGAATCTAGGGATTCAGTAAGTCACACTGAAGATTGTGTCTGCTCTGTATCTAAGAGTAACCAGAAAAAGGAGACGCAAATATCACAGAACTCTGTGATGAAGGTACATCAGGTAATGAAAGACTCAGCAGAAAGAGACTGGAAACATATAGCTAGAATAATGTGCAAAACAAAAATACCTTCATACATATCAGTTCTAAACGTAAGACACGTGATTCAATAATGATAAACAAGTATTAGATACATAGATGGAAGTGATGAAACAAACGGTCCACACAGGATAATCATCAAGGCTTCACGCAGCTACCTTGTCCTCAAGACAGCTCACATCCCTCATGTGCCCATTTTGTGGGTCGATGTTCATAAGTACAGCGTGGTGAAAGGGAACAATAATTATGAGGCAAGTAAACTTGTGGAGCACCCTCTTAGCTACAAGATCAGGCAATGATCACCAGCTAAAAAGTCATGCTAACACCATGCACCTGGGACGTGATTTGATGTGACAGCTTTTATCACTGGAATTCCTCTCTGAAACCCATGACTCCTTGCTTACCCACCAGAAAAATTTAAAGGAAATACGTTTGTTGAAATAATAGAAGTATTCCTCATACCCATCAAGGTCAAAGAAATTCTGAGCTGCAGAGTCTGGGGGAGCCTGGAGAATGTTATGGTTATATGTTATGTGTGTTACCGTCTACATGAGAAGCACTTGAAAACCAGAGAATTATACATGGCATCCATAGTGGTACCGCATTGGTCCTGATTTGTTAACTGTGATGAGTGTGTACCTATTCGTGTAAAATGTTCACAGCATCACAGCATTTTGGATAGAGAACAGGGTGAAGACTAGGTATCTCCTTCTACTCTTTTTGAAACGTTGTTTCACTAAATACATATCTTCATCCATAAAATAATAACACTAATCATGAAAAAAGAATAGGAGCAAGCTAGAAAGCAGCATACATCACAAGGCTTTCTGGAAGTGTGCATCTATCTGTGGATACCTTACACAGGTGCAGGGGTTTTGTGCGCAGCCTCAGCTGTGAGAAAGTGAAACTCTGTGAATAGTAAACATGTTTATTAGGCATTTTCCGATCTGACATCTAAGTAAAACCTCACAACGCATGTGTCTGGATTCCTTCACTTGACACTACATCCTATAGTTTCACTCACATTCTTTTTTTTTTTTTTTTAATTGTGAGGATTTTCTTCTTGTTTTTCTTTAAATATTAGATCCTTGGGAATCTTCCAGAATGTGTATTGATCTTACTCCCTCCTCTTCCACAGAGCCTCCAGAACAACATCCTCCTTCCTAACCAGCCAAATTTGTATCATTTCCATCATATGATAAATTATACGTGATTCCCTGTTGCATACAATTATTATGGGGTCAACATTTTAAGATTGTTCTTTTTCACAGTTGCTTTGACAATTCATTCACAACATTTAATCAGTTGCTCACAGCTTCCAGGAAGCATAACAGTAAAAATGAGCCTTCCTTTTAACTAATAAAAATAATTTATAATTAAAGCCACCATGAGCATAAATTTTCTCAGTAATTCAAATATCTTGAGGTCTTACCATTTTGATGCTGAACAATTATAATAAAGAATAAAATTACTCTAATTTATTTCATTTCCTAGAAAATTATTCCCATTTCCTCATATTTGTTACATATTATCTATTTTGTACCACATAATGAGCTGTAAAGTGTTGTCCAATTAACATACATTATATGATTTTACTTGCCTGGACATGATAATTAGGTTTTCTCTTTCTAATACTCCTTTTGCATGAATCAGAACTTAGTAGGTAAAATATAATTTCCCTGAACACGTTGATCAAAATTGTACTCAGAATGTATTAAATTATAATTTGTCAGTGTTGAGTAGGATTTCGACTGAGTAAAAAAGAACTAATATATTTTTAATGAATTACGTTTTCACCATTTTATTACTTGTTTGTGCATTTTGACAGAAAAGCAAAACCATGCTTAATGAACTAAGACTTCATTCAGATGTCTATTTAGTAGCTTCATAAAATGGATACCTTTGAAAAGCCAACACTCATTTGTATAGGTGTCAAAAGAGTGAAGAAGGACTAGGCTCAGCTTGTGCATGCTCTTTGGTTGATGGTTCAGTCTCTGTGAGCTCCCATGGGCCTCAGGTTAACTTACTCTGTAGATCTTCTTGTGGTGTCCTTGACCCCTCAGGCTCTCTCAGTCCTTTCTCCACTCTTCCACAAAACTCCCTGAGCTTGGCCTATTGTACGGCTGTGGGTCTCTGCATCTGTTTCCATCAGCTGCTGGATGAAGCCTCTCAGAGGACAGTTATGCTAGGATTAGGCTCCTGTCTGCAAGCAAAGCAGAGCATCATTAATAGCGTCAGGGGCTGGCTCTCTCCCATGGGGTGGGGCTCAAGCTGGGCCAGCCATTGGTCTGCCATTCCCTCATCTCTGCTTCATCTTTATCCCTACATTTCTTGTAGGCAAGAAAAATTTTAGGTCGAAGGTTTCATGGGTAGGTTGGTGTTCCTCTCTGTCCCCTGGAAGTCCCACCTGGCTACATGAGGCGGAGACTTCAGGCTCTTTAACTTCCTGCTGCTAAGAGTCTCAGCTAGGGTCACTCCCATAGACTCTGGCTTCCCTTTGGATCACTGCCTCCCAGCTGGGCTGCTTTGTCAGCCCTCAGTGGGAGAGGATGTGTTTAGTCCTGCAGCAGCTGGAGATGCCAGGTGGGCTAGCACCTATGGGAGCCTCCTCTTCGCTGAGAAGAGTGGGAGGGATCTGGAGTGGGCCTGAGGGTGGGGCTGGGAAGAGAGGAGGGAGGAGGCAGGAATCGGGCTGTAAAGTGAGTAAATAATTAAATAAAAGAAAAATAGCATTAAAAAGGAATGAAAAGGGGAAGCACCGGGGAAGTATAGCTCTAGTTCTCACCGAGACAGGTTACCCATCTCAGATGGAATGGAGGCACATTGGGGGCAGGACGCCCATACCAACAGTTCTGCCCTTGCTATAAAATAAATCTCATAACTTATTTTTCCTGTCTACCCTTCACATGTTATCTCCATTGTCCAGAAGCACCCTACCCCTGCAACTCTGGCAATTTTCATCCTGTTTCTACGTCTCAGGCATTTTTAAAAGTCTGACATATAAATGAAATCATCGTGTTTATCTGCCTGTGTCTGGCTTCTTTTACTTGGCATTATATCCCAAAATTTCACCATATTTTTGCTATAACAAAATTTTCTTCTTTTGAAATATTGGTTCTTTGAGAAGTTCCTACGCCGTATTTGGCCATTTCTTCACTCTTTTCCTGCAGCTCTTCCCAGACGACATACTTCTTGCCTCACCACCTAAGCCTGCGTCCGCACTGTTTCCTGCATCTCCAGGGGTCCTGTCCTTACACCCCTGGAAGCATGCTCTTCCACTGGGGTGTCGTTAACCTACCAGGAGACACAACTACAACAACTAAATCTGACGCTCAGGAACTATCAGTTACCAACAGACCCACAGCCAACGATAGGACTTCCTGCCCAGCATCTGTAAGTCTAGCTTGAAGCCATCCAACACACACACACACACACACACACACACACACACACACCCATACAGAAAATTATCATGGCTGAAATTAACAAAACAGAAATAAACAATATAAATACCAAAAATGACAAATAAATATTCATTTATTTGAAGAGATTGGCAAAACCTTTAGCAAAATTAACCAAAAGAAAGTTAATGTGATTTATTGTCTCAAATTAATAAAATTAGAGGCCAATGGAGAGAGATTTAGACACACAATAACGAAATATAGATAATCACAGGGACATATTTGAAAAATGCATATTCTGTCACAGTTTAAAATCTGAAGAAACGGAAGAATTTTCACATCTAATAGCCTCAGCATATACAAAGTTAAAAGAAAAATTCAATTTTAAATCAAAGTGCAGTTAGCAGTAGCTGGCTGGGAAGTACTCAGATCAGCATTGGCCAGTGACTTCGTGACTGCACAGCCCGCAGAGCCTGGAGGCCACGGAGCCTGCTTCTTCTGGCTGTTGGGCCATGGGTAAATAGAGGCGGTGCCAGGCAAACAGTACAGTTTCAGGAGCTGATCTCCAAGGCTTGTGCCGGCTTCTTGCCTCTTCCCGGCAGGAGCGCTGTGATGCTGGGCACCTGCCCAACCTCCCTATCACCTGAGGCCACAGCACTGGTGATGGAGGAGAGGAAATTGATTTTTCCTTCCCTTGCTTATGATGAAACCTCCGATCTTATTCCGTATGCATCGTTGTGAAGTCGTTCCTCATGACTAGGTTCCTCTGGCCCACATAATGAGCTATGCCTTAACATCGCCAGTCCCGCTTTTAGAGGACGCAGCGCAGGCAGGTGGCTGTGAGCTGTCCAGGGCTGCAGCGCGATTTCTCGGCGTCAATCAAACTGATGCCTGTCTTTATTCTATGGGAGTCATTACAGAATCAACACGACACATGGTTTTACTGGAAAACATAGCACTTTATCTTATATGTGATACTACATTATATTATTTTCTTATAACAAATAAAATATATAAGAATTTTTATATAAATATTTAAAAATTAAATAAGATCTTATTTGTCTCCAGCATAGCATTTTCACAAATTTTCTATGACCTCTAAAATTCATTTATAGGATGTTTGATATAATTAAAATTAGATCAATCAGCATATTAAATTTATATATTTGTGCATATATATACATGCATAAATATATATGTGTGTATAATAATGATGTAATAATAATCAAAATAAAGGAGGCTATCAATTAGAGAGTGGAAGACATTTGAGGAGATCTAGGAGGGGCTGGAGGGGGCAAAGAGGAGGAAGAAATTGCTGTAATTTTATTTCAATTAAAATGTATTTAAACTATTCTGTCAGTTTATATAAGAAAAACTTCCCAGTTACACAAAACTTTCTAAGCTTGCTTCTCTAAATCCTTAGAATAAAATTTATCTTTAACTATTGTTCTACAGTACAACCTCAAAGTCTCATTATAGACATTCAATAACCCACGTATTATTTTTATTTTATAATGTGTTTATAGTGTAGGTGAACATCTCCTGTTGGCATTTAGTTTTCTGCTAATGGTGGTCTTAAACACAAATCTATTTCTCCTGTGGTTTGATATCTGTGTTTTGTGGTTCGATAACTGTGTTTGGTATCATAGATATCTGGGTCACTGTTTATCTCCCTTTGGTAGAGCATTTGTTGTATAAATTTTTCTTTTGCTTGACCCAACACATCAATTTTTGCTTTTAATTGAAGTGCCTGAAGACATCCCAGACATGGAATATTTATTTCAATAAGCTCCAATGAACACTTTAAATTTATTTACTATCTTATTTTTACTTTATCGTTTTATATGGTAAGGCACAGATGAGCTTGTGTTCCAGTGTTGCAATTTTGTGATTTGATAGCTAAAGGGTAGTGGACGTTTTGAAATGAGTGCCATGTTTGGGGATATAATTAACCAAGTGTAACAACAGGAAATCAGTTTAGTCCATGCAGTAAGTGACTACTGGGAGCAAAACAGAAAAAAAAAAAAAAAGATTTTCCACTAATTCCTCCCTTTCAGATTTCAGATGTCAACCACTAATAAAGATATGGTAATTCCAATGCAAAGAACATTTTGAACATTTGCTTCACTAATCAGAACCTAGGAATATTCAAATGAATACTTTTTAGTTTATGTAAAAAAAAATCTAATAAGCATCTTGAAGCTTATGCCGCAGCCTCATAAGCTGAGACATTTCATTGTCACCCACTGTTTCCTTGAACCCCCTTAGGGGCTTTACATGTCATCTATTCATTGTGAAATCTTCTACACATTTTAGGATGCACACAAATATAGTGAACGGCCTGTTAAACGTTCCCCGTCGGCTAAAGATTCATTATATACAGGGTGTGGAGAACACTCACTCCGCGCACAGCTTCTCTGCCGTGCTCTTTCTTGACCGTGTTCTTATTTCTGCTCACTGTGTATCCACTCTTGCCTTGCTTGTGGTGGCTAAGCCCCACTGAATTCTGGAATGTGGGCTCTGAACATGGTGTTGTGGGTTACCTTCGTTGGGTTAATTGAGGTGGAGAGATCCAAGCAATGCGGGATATCATTTCCAAGCTTCAGTCTTGGATAAATAGAGAGAAAGAACAATGTGGAGTCTTTCTGGCTCTCGGCTTCTCAGCTGCAGATGTGATGGGACCAGCAGTCCCAAGCTCCTGACTTTCAGAATTCCCCACAGTGATGGGCAGGAACCTGGAAAAGTGAGTCAGAGCAAACTCTTCCTTAAGCTGATTTTTCAGAATACATTCTCGCAGAAATTGGAAAAGGAAGTAAGAGACCACTATGCTGTTTTTTAACAAAATCTCAATAGTTCGATTTAGCTAATAAAGACTAAGGAGCCAGAATATACATAATAATTTGATGAAAGTAAAAGTAGCGTCCTTTCAGCATCTTTTGTTTATATGAAGCCCTCGACTTTATGAAATACTAAGACTGGTTATTTGTTTTTGTTTCTCACAAACACAAGGTGGACTAAGAATGCAACAAACCTCAACACAGTTCTGGACATGCCTGTTAGAAAGCAACTGCCAGGGATAAGACTACTTTGTAAACCTTCTTAGTGAATTTTGCCTTAAAATTTGTGCCTTGTTTTATTAAATTTTTTATTAGAATCCAATTCTTGTTTTTGCAACAGCATTTTATTCTAAACAAATATTTACTTTAAAAATATCTTCATAATGTTTGTATTTGGTATATCACTGTTTATCTGTTTATTGAATTTATTGAATATACAACTCCGAAATTAAAAAAAAAAATCCTGGAGTGAATGCCTGCTGGCTCAGAGAACAGAGAAAGCACCAAGTTGACCTTCCTTCTCCATTGGATGTCCCAGAAGAAATACCCCTCTCCCATGCCATCTCAACCAACCTCCTTCAAACTGCATGTCCCTCCCTTCTATTTCCTGTGCGTCTCTCTATCTGACCTTCTGACTTCCTCGTCCTCTCTATGTATTTTTTTTAAATAATCCCATGTTCACTTCCTGTCAACTGGTTGCTTGCTCTGCCTTGACCTATGGTTGACTTTATTTAATCTTGTTTATAATATTCAGCAGAAAGTCATGGACTAAAGGTGTACACTAAGGCTGAGCCACAACTAAACTCAGGTTTTTCCAGGAAATAACACAATCTCTGGGTTCACAGTGTGGCTAAATATTCTGCAATGCCATTTACATATTCAAGGCTAGTAAGCAATTCCTGGAGTGTAGGCTCTGGATCCTCATCCCTCAGCCACCATTAGCCCCAGGCTTCATGAAACAATGGCCTCACTAATATCCACTTTCTCTTTCTCATATTGAAGACTCACGTTTATGCCTAACTCATAGACTCATGATGCACTTTACAATATAAGTTTGTGTCTCTTAATTAAATTAATAGTGGCTGCTAAAGGTCAAGGGGTCACTCACACTCTATAGTGGCCTATGCTTTCATCGATTTGTTGATGACTTAAAATTATGTGATTAATATATTAAATACCCAAGAGCCAACATAAGCATAGGATATCCATAAAAATAAAATTAGCTTGGTAGTTGTTTCAACAGAAAGTTATTATCCTCTAAATAAAAATGAATATTTAGGGACGCCTTAATACATCTCAACTGTGTCATAAGAGAGAGACTAAAATGTTTAGTGAATGAAAGAAGACAAAAGCCATAAAAGTTCACATAAACACTAAACACAGAACACACTACAAAGCCCATAGGAGAGACCCCTTGTCAAATAGAAATGCAGAGGAAAATGAATCTAGAAAAGACTTGAAGTCTAGGATATATACATGTGTGTGTATCCTAAATATTATATATAATATGATAATTCATCTGCAATCCACACTTGATAATTTCTCTGAAATAAAAACATTTTAAATATCAGTAACTCAATTTTACCATGAAATCTTACAATAGCACTGAGATAAATCTTAAATAATCATAATCTGTTATTATTAACATTATTATAATAAGAAGGGGGAAAGTTTTCAAATTTTATGTGCCAGCTAAATAAACAATTTGTGCTTAATGGAAGTGTCATAGTTTGTTTACTGTAGCTGTGATACACACCAGGACCAAAAGCAGCTTGTGTTGGAAAGGGTTAGTGTAAGCTCACTCACAACAGGCCCTCCATAAGGGAAGCCAAGGCAGAAAATGCAGAGAGAGAGAGAGAGCTGAAGCCATGACCAGGAAGGAGTGCTGCTTACTTCTTTGCTACCGATGGCTTGCTATCTTGGTTTTATACAACTCTGGATTAACTCACTCAGGACAACCTGCTGAGGACTGGCGTCATGCACCTTGGGCCAGCCTTCCCCCGCAGTCAGCAATCAAGAAGGGACAGCCTTCAAGGAAAACTGCCTCTTCCAGGGCAACTCTGTCTTGTGCCAAGCTGACAAAACTAATCAGGAGAGGAAAGGTTCTTTATTGTTCCATATTCTATTTTGTAGTCTATGTAGAAATTCATATATAACATTTATGTCAGTGGGATGAATATTTTTCTGTGGGCAGTGGGGAATCTCTGTCATTCTCCGGTTTTGAAAATAGTCAGTATTAAGATATCTTGAGAAAATTTAAGGTATTTGTATCTATACCATTTTTCACAATTTTTGTTTTTGTTTTTGTTTTTGTTTTTGAGACAGAAATTCTCTGTGTGGCCTTGATTGTCCTGGACTTGCTTTGTAAACCAGTCTGGCCTCAAATTTATAGAGATCTGCCTGCTCCTGCCTCCTGAGTGTTGGGATTAAAGGCCTGTGCCACCATGCCAAGCTATTTTTCACAGTTTCTTTAATAGTAAGACATTGTTTGAGTGATTTGAAACAGAATCACTCAGTCGGCTTAGTATTTCCTTTAAATTTGTCAAAGCAGCAAGCGTGAGCCTAAGGTTTCCAGCGGTAGGTCATGAAGTTAACGCACGTTGCTGCTACCTCTTACTTTCGAGGGCAAGTGTAAGCGCCCAACACTCTTCTTCCAATTACCCCTGCTCACCCCACAACCCTCCTCTGTCTCCCTCTGCTCCCTGAAAGCATTTGCCTGTGTGCCTTGCCTGCATTATCTGCACCCACACTCCTGTTCCTGGCTCCATGGCTGTGTCTGCAGCTCATTCAACACAGATAGACAATAGTATTTTAAACGTCTGCAGGTTTGCTTTAGACTTGTAGAGTTAAACACCCTATTTACCCATAGTAATAGAGAGGACCGGAGAAAGTAAAGATGAAAATGCTGATCCTGTTGGCACACAGTGAGATGCCCCACACACAGAGCACTGTGCTGACAAGCAGGTTTTAACAGATGCTTGTTAGTTTCCATTTTTGATCATAGCACTTCATTTTCTGTTATTCATGTCTTCTCAAAATATGAATAAAGCATTCTTTGTCTAGTGATGGATCATTAGCATTTAAGTTGGCACTGAGAGAAACACCCGTGAGAGAAACATTGATCTTGCTGGTGGCTTGCCCAGTCAATGATTGCTTTTCGTAGACTGGCCTTGATAACAGTCACTAGACCCTATATAAACCTTTCAGAATGAAGGGATCCTGCAATGCTCCCAATACAACATATGTTTTTATTTGTTTATCATTGCTGTTTTGATATTATACGTTTTCAAACAATAGATGATAACTATGGCGGTTTGAATAGGCATGTTCCCCTGCTCCTTATAGATTCATGTGTTAGAAAGCTTGGCCATAGGCAATGGCTCTATCAGGAGGTGTAGCCTTGTGGGAGGAAGTGTGGCCTTGTGAGAGGAAGTATGCTGTTGTGGAGGTTCAAGGTGTGCCAGCGTGACACACAACCCCCCTTCTGCTGGCTGCTGATCAAGATGAAGAGCTCTCAGCTCCTTCTTTCTTCAGTACCATGTCTGCCTACACACTGTCTCACTCCCTACAGTGATGGCAATGAACTAAACCTCTGAAAGTAACTAAACGTTCCCAATTAAACATTCTCCTTTATAAGAGTTGCCTTGGTCATGGTGTCTCTTCTCAGCAATAAAACCCTGCCTAAGAGGGCAACCGTTATGCTTTAAATGTCTCTCATAGGCTCATGTCCTCAAATGCTTGGTCCTCAGCTGGTGAGGAGGCATTGGAAGGTGCTGGGATCTCTGCTACATGTGTTCTATCTGGAAGGAGCAGCTGACTTGGGGATATACTCACTTCTGAGCTTGGCCAGTGTCACTGACTTGTGTCCCATACCATGCAAGTCCAGCATAGGCTCCTGAAGCTTTGGATGGAGCCATGGATGCGGCTCTACCTTGCCTGCCAGGATGAGATGAGATGTCTCTCAATCTGTGAGCCACAACAGTATGGCCTAACTGTTTCCATTGCTTCTACTAGTTATTTAAAAGTAACTGAAATAGTAACATTGTATAATTACAGAACTCTTACTAACTGCTGGCTGGCTTTATATCAACTTGACACAAGCTAGAGTCACCACAGTGGAGAGAGCCTCCATTGAAAAACTGCCTCTATAAGATCAGACTGTCCTATAGGCAAGCCTACAGGACATTTTCTTAATTACTGATATGGGAGAGCCTGGCCCATTGTGGGTGGTGCCACCTCTGGATTGGTGGTCCTGGATTCTATAAGAAAGGCTGAGCAAGCAGGGTAACAAGCCAATAAACAGCAGCCCTCCATGGCCTCTGCATCAGCTCCTGCCTCCGGGTTCCTATCCTGATTCCCTTGAATAATGTACTGTGGTATGGAAATGTAAGGTACGTAAATACTTTCCTCCCCAATTTGGCTTTTGCTCATGGTTTTTCATCGCGGCAATAGAAGGCCTAAACTAATACACTGTCAAAACTACTTTACCTTCTCCTAGATGCTCCAACAAATATATTGCCTCCCCCTTTACTTGTGCATTATAAATACATAGTATAATGTTTTTGTTGCCTACATAGAAAATGAGAGATGTGATATTTATATATACTAAACTTATTTTGGGATGAGGAACTTTTGCTTTATTACTTCTAACACTTCTGCATGGAAAGCTCTTGTGTTTTGAGGACTTGGAACAAAATTATTTGAAAATTAGAGGGTTATTATCATATTTATAAAATTAGTGAGAGTTTACCATAATATAAGCAATTAATGCTATCCATTAGACATAATTATGTCCTCTTCCCATGCTTCTCAGAAGACTACTACGTAACTTTCAGTGCCAGGATAAGCGGGCTTTATTCATGTGATGACCATTAGTTTCTGAAAGTATCACTCAAGTGATTTGTGGAGTCCATTGTACATTTATTTCACATATCCTGTGGTGGACTTACCTAAGTTAAAATTAAATTTAGAACACTGAGAATATTAAACTCTGTTGAAATTTAATGCTAACTATATGTTCATGTACAATTCAAGATGATTTACAATCAATTATGACAGATTATTAGCCAGTGTTTTGTTTTTGAAAAACTAACAGAATAATTTTTCCAACATAAAATATTTTAATTCTTACTTGAAGCAGTATAGAAATGCTCACAATAATAAACAACAAAAAGCAATAAACTCAAAATATTGAGTAAGTGATCTTTTTTTTTTCAATGAATGCTGTTGTTTAAGTATATCTTTTCAGGGGGGGGTCTCATCAAGACTGAGGTGGGACAAGTTTATTGCAAGCAGTCAGACTTTATGTGCCCTTACCTGTAATTCTCCTATCTATCAGAACCAGGTTGGCATTGCAAAGGCATTCAGCCTCATGGACTGCTGGGTTCTCAGCTCTTCCAACACACTAGTGGCTTTTGGTAGACTACCTCAGCCCATATTACGTAGGTCAATTCGATAATTCCCCATTCATAACACATTTTTATCATATCAGTTCTGACCCTAGAGATCCCTGACTAGCAGTAAGAAAACATCATAATCAAGGCATCATTTCATTTCCACTGGATGTTGTAGCAGTCAGGCTCACAAAATTTGGATTTTGAGACACACTTAAAGAAATGCTCAACATCTCTAGTCATCAGAGAAATGCAAATCAAAACAACTCTGAGATTCTATCTTACACCCATCAGAATGGCTAAAATCAAACATTCAAGTGACAACACATGCTGGCGAGGATGTGGGGAGAGAGAAACACTCCTTCATTGCTGGTGGGAATGCAAACTAGTACAACCACTTTGGAAATTTATCTGGTGCTATCTCAGAAAACTGGGAATAGGGCTTCCTCAAGACCCAGCTATTCCACTCCTTGGAATATACCTGGAAGATGCTCCTGCACACAACAAGAACATTTGTTCAACCATGTTCATAACAGCCTTATTCGTAATAGCCAGAACATGGAAACAGCCTAAGTGTCCCTCAGTAGAAGAATGGATAAAGAAACTGTGGTACATTTACACTATGGAATACTACTCAGCTATTAAAAACAAGGAATTCCTGAAATTTGTGGACAAACAGATTTAAGTAGAAGTGATCATAATGAGGGAGCTAACCCAGAAGCAGAGAGACTCAAATGGTGTATACTCACTTATAACTGGACACTAGCCCAAGGGGCAGGTCCCATGAAAGTCTTCACCTACCAAGAAAGTGGGATAGAGATGAAGACATCCTATTGAGACTCTAGGTGAGAAAAATATAGGGGATAGGGAAGTAGGTGGATCCAGAGGGTCCTAGAAACCTACAAGAGGAATATTATGATGGGTGGATCTGAGCCCAGGGGTTCTGCTTGATCTAAGGCACCAACCAAGGAAAAAACTTGCAGTCATCATCAAACCCCGACCCAGATCTAGCCAAGGGACAGAACATTCTCCACAGTTAAGTGGAGACTGGGCACTGAGTTTCACAGGATCTCTGGTGCCCCATATTTGGCCATGTCCCTTTGTTGGGGAGGCCCAATGGCACTCAGAGGAAGGATAGCAGATTACCAAGAAGAGACTTGATACCCTAGCACCATATTCAGGGGGAGGAGGTCCCCCTCAGTCACAGTCATAGGGAAGGGGGATTGGGGTGAAAGTGAGAGGGAGGGAGGAATGGGAGGATGCATGGGATGGGATAGAAAATGAGATGTAATATGAATTATTTTATTTTTCAATAAAAATGTGTTAAATTTTTTAAATCAATCTCTCTCTCTCTCTCTCTCTCTCTCTCTCTCTCTCTCTCTCTCTCTCTCTCTCTCTCTCTCTCCCTCCCTCCCTCCCTCCCTCCCTCTCCCACTGTCATGTGTGTGTGTGTGTGTGTGTGTGTGTGTGTGTGTGTGTGTGTGTGTGTGTGTTTAAAACACTAAATACTTAGGGGTACACATGGAGCTACAAGTAGATCTTGAATCCCCTGAAGCTGGAGTTCAGGTGCTTATGAGTCATCTGATGTGATACTAGGAACTGAATGCCAGTCTTCTCCAATTCCTCCCTGATATTACTGTTAAAAGGATCTGAGTAAGCTGCTACATGCTGTCACCAAACTGAGGTACATTTTGAAACTAATGATTTGAACATACTGATCATACAAAGCAGTTGTATTTTTTTTAAGTGATCTAAGTTCAATGGCCAGCATGCATATCTGAAGTAGTCCCTACTCTCTTATTCAGGTGGCAAACTGTCTCTGTCATCTGCTCATGCACTCCCAGGACACTCAGGTAATCAGGTTAATTCCTTCTCAAGTCTCCGGTGGAGTTGAAGACCAGGTAGTGTAGTTTTTACAACGAAGCTTAGTTGTTTAGGGGTTAAGATGTTTTTAGGTCTCGATGATGTTTTAAGTTGATAATGACAAGATGTGATAGAGATTGATCTACATTCAGAATTTTATTTTTTTTCGTTGGTTACTTATTTTTTATTAATTTATTCATATTACATCTCGATTGTTAGCCCTTCCCCTATTTCCTCCCATTCTTCCCTCCCTCCCACTTCCCCCCTTCTCCCCTCCCCTATGTCTGTGATTGAGGGAGACCTCCTCCCCCTATATATGCTCTTAGAATATCAAGTCTCTTCTTGGTAACTTGCTACCCCTCCTCTGAGTGCCACCAGGCCTCCCCACCCAGGGGACGTGGTCAGAAAAGGGTCACCAGAGTTCATGTGAGAGTCAGATCTTACTCTCCACTCAATGGTAGAGAATATCATGTTCGTCGGCTAGGTTTTGGTAGGGGTTCGAAGTTTACTGCCTATATTCTCCTTGGCTGGTGCCTTAGTTTGAGGAGGACCCCAGGACCCAGATCTGCCTGTCATAAAGTTCTTCTTGTAGGTTTCCAGGACCCTCTGTATCCTTCTATTTCCCCATTCTTCCATGCTACTCTCGCCTAAAGTCTCAATAGGATGTCCTCTCCTCTGACCCACTTTCTTGGTAAATAAAGTTTTTCATGGTACGTATCCCTTGGACTAGTGTTTTGATATAAGTGAGTATATACCATTTGTCTCTTTTTGCTTCTGGGTGAACTCACTCATTATGATAATTTCTAGATCAATCCATTTGTCCACAAATTTCTGGAATTTCTTGTTTTTAATAGCTGAGTAGTATTCCATAGTGTAAATGTAGCACAGTTTCTTAGAATTTTAGATGCACCAAGATAGGAAAGATGTTTTCTTCAAGGCTGTCAAGTACAAACAGCCAAAACACTAAAAATGTAACATTTATAGAATTCCTGATTGTGTCATGGTTCTTCTTGCTATAGGTAGTTTAGTGTATATATGTGTAATAATATAAATGTATATGTAAAAAAAAAATGTTTAATTTCTAAAAAGTGGTTCTAGTTTAACATGGCAGAAAAGAGGTAGATAGGTTTTCTAATTAGAATAGGAATTGCACTGTTATTTTTTATTATTACTTTATTTATTATACAAAGGGGGGGTTCTTTGTGGCATTTTCAAATGCATACAGAGCATTATGTGTTCTTATTTAGCCCCATAGTTTATTTTGTGTTCTTGCTGATTATTTTCCCTTTCCCAGATAACCTCCTCTCCTTTCATCTAAATATAGCCCATTCTTCCTTTTTTTGTTCACCTCTCTTGTCCCTCTCACAAATTCCCTTTCTACTTGCATTTATATAAATTGAAATCTGTAATCTACTTATGAAAGACAAAGTCAATACTTATCTTTCTGAACCTGACTATTTTCACTAACATTTCTTCAAGGCTGTCAAATACAACTAGCCAAAACACTAAGAATGTAACATTTATATAATTCCTGATTGCATCACGGTTATTCTTGCGATAGGTAGTTTATTGCATATATGTGGAATAGTATAAATGTACATGTAAAAATAAATATAAAAATATAAAAAATAAATAAATATAAAAATTTAAAATATAATTCAAAATATTAAATGATGAGAAAAAAAGAACTCTAGTTCTATCCATTTCCCCATAAAAGTTATAATTTCTTCTTCACAGAAGATGAAAAGTTCTCTGTGACTGCTTTGGAACGCTAATGAGGACATAAAATTGGAATAAGTTCTTCTCTCATTCCAGTGACTGAATCACTGGGAGTCTTCTGGAATCTTTGCTAATGGTACATTGTTACTGAGAGATGGCTGCCATTGGAAAGGTTCTGACTTTTATCCTGCCTGATTCCGTTGGAATGGTGAGTTTTATAGCATCCCACATCAGTTGCCACTGGTCTCTGTCTCCATGGTGCCTTCTACCTTCAGCCATACAGTAAAAAGCAAAACTAAAGGAGAACCTACGTTTTATTGAGAAAGGAGATTAGGTCTCCGGGAACTTAAAAAAGAAACATATTTTACAGAATGAATCATATATTTGAAGACGTTGGGTCCACCACACTTCCTAAGCACATCATATAATACATCAAGAGTTATGGGCCGGTGGAAGAAAATGCCAAGAGCAAACCAGCCAAGCTTGTGATCTAGTGCTCTCTGAGGGATCACGCATCACCCACAGTGACCCACATACAAGGTGTCTCTTCTTTAGGTTGAGAGAATGATTTGTGAAGACAAAGCTCTTGTGAAGGAGATCTGTTTCAGTCACTCTGGCACAAAACTGAGACCGGTGCTGTGGAGAGAGTGCAAAGAATACAACTCACTAAATGCTTTAAAAAAAAAAAAAGCTAGGAATATTTTTAAAAGTGAAAATGACTCAAGCGAAGGAGATAAATGTGGGAGGAGTGGTGAGCTCCAAGCAAATATTTCATGATAGCATTAACTGTCACAGTAGCTCAAATTTATTGCACACTTATGATATATCCCTGCTATGTACAAATGTTTCTTATTAACTTGCATAGTCATAAAAGTCCATGACAATAATTGACCATAGTCCTGCTTGTAGATAAGGAAGCTGAAACATGGATGTTAAATATCATGCTAAATTGTCATGGTTTGCATTAGTTATTACCAAGAATTATTATGTCAGCTGGGGAAAAAACCTTAACAATAATTTAGATTCACTAGAACACTTCCTAGTTTGTATGTATTATTTCAGAAAAGTACTGTGGTCAGTAAAACATGTTAAAAAGTAGCCGCATATTAAACATGGAAGGAATGCCGTGGAGAAAGTCAAATGAAATTAGAAATGCAAATCAGAAAATGCAATGTGATATTATTGAGAGTGGAAGAGGTTTTCCTTCACCGTAGTTCAAAATGCCTACAATGGGTAGAGAATGGCATTGGCATTTGTAGCTTATACCATAAGTTACCATTTAAGTTATGCTAGTAAATATCTGCAATGCTTATTACTTGAAAGGAAATTATAGGATAATGCTAGAAGAGATAGCACATTGCCAGAGAAGTGCATTTCTGGGGTGGGGATGCCTTCCTTGTCAGGAAGGAGATCCCTCACCATCGCTATCCCAGTATCCAGGCATCTGAGCAGGGAAACACACCAGATACACATACGCCCCTTTTCACTACAGTTAATCATAGTTTACCTGTGTTTCTATTTTTTCTTTTTCATTCTTTATTCTAGCACTTAGCAAAAATATGAACACTTTGATCTTTGTATATAGATGTGTAAGCTTAACAAAGAAAAGTTTTTGTGTATTTGTCCACAGTTGTCTCTAGATGCTTGTGATTACTACATAAATATAGTAGCTACTCAATAATGTGACTGAATACATGCATGAATTAATCTCCTTGCTATTTTTTCTCTTCTCACATATTATATCCCAACCACAGTTTCTCCTACCAGTCCCCCACCACCAATTCCTTTCTCCCCTAGACCCACTCGTTCTCTGTTTTCCTTCAGAAAAGAGCTGGACTCCCATGGATATCAGTGAAACGTGGCATAACAAGTTACAATAAGACTAGGCACGCATCTTCATATTAAGGCTGGATAAGGCAAGCCAGAAGGAGGAAACAGGTCCCAAGAGCAAGCAAAAAAATCAGGGACAACTCATGTTCCCTGTTGGGAGTCACACAAGAACACTAAGCTATGCATGCATGTTATTGATCGTCAAAGCACATTTTAATATAATTATATATTAAACAGCATAAGTTATTTTGTTTTGAATAACTGTAAATGGAAATGTGTTAATTCTTCCACAATAAGTATCAAGGATGCCTTCCTATTAGAAGACATCACAATGACTCATTTTCCTTTTCAAGTTAGAAGTTCCAAACCTGTAATGAAGCCATATGCTTTTGTTTCTATGACATCATTTTATTTAGTGTTCAGAATTATAAAATATAAGATGAAAGCATACAAACCCATATAAAATCCAGGAAAAAGCAGTTGTTTGCTTTCCTGGGTAGGGTGGAGGGGGGAGAAATATCTCAATTTGAAATGATAAATGAGAAAGTCAGCAAAGACCAGTCAAAGAAACTCTCCAGGAGAAGCCAGAGAGGGAGGATGAGAGCTGCATTTTCTTTATGACTTCTCTGTTAGCAAGGTTATGTGAAATAAGGAACAGAAGAGCAGAGTCTAATAGCCAAGGACTCAGGCTTTGGAAATCCTAGCCAGACCTGCAGAGTCATGGGAGCCATACAAGCCACGGGCCCTCAGGAGCAAAGTACACGAGAAGGATTTTCTGACACAGTTACCAAAGCCTTTCACAGTCCTGGTAATCAAGAAAGGAGACTAAATCCCATGTATAAAAAGGATAAGCAAAATAAGACTCACATTTCCAGGAATATTGGCCTTTGATTCTTTCACAGGCTATGCATATGGGGCATGCAGACTTTCCCTAACATACTTGGTTTGTTAAGTGTTTTAATTAAGATATGTTGTTAGTATCTTTTCTACAAAAGGATTAAGGTGGGGGGTAGAGCAGAAGGGATACCATGGTACCTTGGGAATTTTGGTTCACAGGTTGAAATTATGCTTCGCTAAAGACCCTAGTGAGACATTTGGTGGGGGTGTGGGGGAAAGCTGGCATGGCCAGGGAAGGGAGAGTCTCTTGAACTTAGAGTGTTTTTCTTAGTTCCCAAAGCTGTCATTCAACAGGGGAGGTGGCGTAAGGTGCTCAGTATTACTGACTAAAGTTCCCAGCAGGCAACATCACACAGCATTTTGGTTGAAGAAACTCTTGGATCTGCTTCAGTTGGCTTGAAACAAGCCTTAAGCATCACCTCACGGCAGGAGCATCAGCTGCCTTTCACAACGTGACCCTAGAGACATCGGAGTTCACTGCCACCCTGTGAACACTTCATTCCTGAGTTGTATTTCCTTGCAGAAACTTCTACGCTCTTTCTGGCAAAGCCTTCAATTAAATCAGAACAATGTTTTTAATTGCCAGGTGCAGCAAGCTTGACTAACAATATTTGTTCTCCATTTCACCTGACTTGAGACTCCTCAGTTGTCTGCAGAAGACTAATTTGAATGTATTTTTACATCATTCCAGTCTTGGGAAGTCGCAATCACACCCCATTGATGCATTGAATAAGCTAGAGTACCTCTCTTGAACCCAAGCTTGTGAGGGTCTTGCAGAAACATCCCCAGAGAAGAGCCTCTTATTTGAGGGGAAATTCAAGACCCATCAGCAGAGCCACATCTGCCAATCAGAGTTTATTTCTCTTTGAAGTTCTTTCCTTTTAATTTCAATTTCAAGCCCTTTCAAATTAAAGCTTGTGATATATTATTTCAAACAGGTAGACCGAGATTCAGTAAGCTCACTGTGGAATAATATTTAAGAAATAAAAATTTAGACCACTGTTAGTGAAGAGGAAATGTAAAACGTATTGCAGGTTATTTGCGTTTTCTCCAGAGTCGGGAGGTAAGACTTTGTTGGTTCTTTATTGATTTCTCCCAACACCATCCTAAAATCCACAATCACTGAAATGTCACTTCATAATGAAAACTATTACACAGGAACACAAAATCTCGCTGGAGTTCTCTGTTATTAGTGCAAATTATTGCATTCCAGTGTTGATTTTACAGGGTTGTGTTTATTTGAATATTAAGTTTCATAGTTAATATTGAAAATGGCTGTTTAAATCTATGGAGGAAATCTAGATTATGCAACAATATTGTAATAATCAACAATTTAGTGAAAGTAGTGATATTTAACAAGTTTACAGCCTTTAGGAATAAACATTTCAAAGGAATCACTGACTCAGCTAAGCCAAGCTGAATCACCAAACAATGGAAAAACTCTGTCAAAGGTTAAAATGTAAATATTTCTTTAAGTATGAAACAAACCAACACTCATTAAATAATTAAAATGGCTTTATCTAAATATCACAATTATCTAAACAAAGAATTATTAAAACAGCCATAACATCTTAGAGAACTGAACGATGGCAGTCACCTGTAACACATGGAATTTTTAAAGCTTTTACTTTTCTCAAACTCAGTAATACAACCAGGACATAAAAACCATTGGAAATGTGTGTGTGTGTGTGTGTGTGTGTGTGTGTGTGTGTGTGTGTGTGTAAGAAGAAAACAGTGGGAATACAAACAAAGGACTAAAGAAGCTTTGTAATTAATTCTAAGTGGAAATCCAGAGCTCTAAGGACCCTCTGGATCCTTATATTTCCTCATTCTCCCAAACTTCTCTTACCTAGAGTCCCAATAGGAGGTCCTCACATCTATTCCAATCTCCTGGTAGGTGAAGATTTTCATGGGACATCTCTTTTGGGCTAGTGTCCAATTATAATTGAGTATATGTCATATGTGTCTTTCTGGGTCTGGGTTAACTCACTCACTATGATCCATTTGCCCACAAATTTCATGATTTCCTTGTTTTTAATATCTGAGTAGTATTACATGGTGTAAATGAACCACAGTTTCTTTATCCATTCTTCGGCTGAGAGACATTCAGGTCGTGTCTAGGTTCTGGCTATTATGAATAAGGCTGCTATAAACATGGTTGAGCAAATGTCCTTGTTGTGTGCTGGAGCATCTTCTAGGTATATTCCAAGGAGTGGAATAGCTGCATCTTGAGGTATCCCTATTCCTGCTTTTCTCAGAAAGCACCAGATAGATTTCCAAAGTGATTGTGCAAGTTTGCACTCCCACCAAGCAATAGGGGAGTGTTCCCTTTTCTCCACATCCTCGCCAGCATGTGCTGTCACTTGAGTTTTTGATTTAGCCATTCTGATGGGTATAAGATGGAATCTCAGAGTCATTTTGATTTGCATTTCTCTGATGACTCATGACATTGAGCATTTCTTTAAGTGTTTCTCAGCCATTCGATATTCCTCTGTTGAGAATTCTCTGTTTAATTCTGAGCCCTATTTCTTAATTGGGTTATTTGGTATGGTGGTGTTTAATTTCTTGAGCTCTTTATATATTTTGGACATTAGATCTTTGTCAGATGCAGGGTTGGTATAGGGAGACTTAACATAGGGAAAATGGCTATCTTACCAAAAACAATTTACAGATTCAATGCAATCCCTATCAAAGTACCCACACAATTTTTTAAAGGCATTGAAAGATAAATTCTCAACTTCATATGAAAAAGAAAAAAACAGAAAAGCCAAAACAATCCTCTACAATAAAAGATCCTCTGGAAGAATCTACATACCTGATCTCAAGCTGTACTATAGAGCAACAGTAATTAAAACAGCATAGTATTGGCACAGCAATAGGCTGGTGGATCAATAGAATCAAATCAAAGACCCAGAAATAAATCCTCACACCTATGGACACTTGATTTTTGACAAAGAAGACAAATCTATTCAATAAAAAATGATAGCATCTTCAACAAATGGTGCTGGTCTAACTGGATGTCTACACGTAGAAAAATGCAAGTAGACCCATATTCATCACCATACACAAAACTCAAGTCCAAATGGATGAAAGACCTCAACATAAAACCAGAGACACTAATTCTATTAGGAGAAAAAGTAGGAAAGAGCCTGTAACTCATTGGCACAAGGGATATCTTCCTGAACAGAACCCCAACAGCCCAGGCCTTAAGGTCAACAATTAATAAATGGAACCTCGTGAGGCTGAGAAGCTTCTGTAAGGTAGAAGATACAGTCAACAGAACAAAACGATGGCCTACAGACTGGGAAAGTGACATTTTCATGTTCACTATCATTGAGAGATATAGCACGGGCACATGCATACATGTGCACATGTGTGTGCATGCACACACACACACACACACACACACACACACACACATACATTATACCCTTAACAAGGCCACAAAACACATACTTTTTATTGTGTATCCCTAGATCAGTTCACTTACTACTAGTTAGCCCTGGAAAGATGCATAGCAAATGCTAGTTTCTATCTGCTTAGCTTGTCCATGTTATGACTTCATTATGTGGTGATGGACTATTAGTTAATATAGCACAAAAATCAAAGGAACATTTTTTCCATATATAAAAACCATTCATCAAAACCAAAATTAGATAAATATTTTCTAGACAAAAGCATTCTTGATCCTGTAACTGGACAGATCCCAGAGAAACAAAGCAGTGCGAAAGCTAATAGGCTCATGTCCACGAGCCAAGCAGCACAGCTGTGTCTGCACCCGACCGTCATTCTTAATCTAGGTTGTTGGCTTCGTACATGATGTGATTTGGCAGGTATCTAATACTTTCTCATTTTTTATATTAGTGATAAACTTTCCACTGAAAATTCTCAGTGTTGAACACTTAATTTTAGAATATATACTCTTATAGCCCACCTTTCTAATTCCACTGGTGTCTCAGCAGTGGCTTTTTAATTATTTATTTTATGTGTATGAGTACATGTATTTATACCAAAAAAATTCCTGTTTTTCTTTCTTTTTTGTCAACCTGAACTAAGTTTGACTTTCTACATTTTTGAATCCAAGATGTCATCAGAAAGTGATGAGAACCCACATCCTATTTCAGATTTAACTATGAGACCTGTGGTGAATGCAATGGCTTGTCATATTAATAGCTTCTCAAATGAAATAGGGTAATAATTGGTGACACCAAGTTGTTAAGTGGCAAATTTCAATACAGTGTAAATTGTTCCATTAAAGATCAGTGAAGGTTTTGAATGTTTCAGCAGCCTCATTGGCTTTCAGTAGTGTGGTCTCAGGAAGACAATGCAGGGGAGGAAATGTCTCCTCCCTCTCCAGTCACGTGTATAGAATTTCTCTCATCTCATCCCTGATCGCAGCCTGACTGAAGTACAGCATCAGCTGATCCCACCACCTCAGAGTTAAAGTCAGGATAAAACATTTTCATTCTAAATTGCTCATTGCAATTCTCTTTCCCACAGCTGAATCATAAAATATCTCTGTTCGACTTTGTTGCCAAGAAACTTAAGCCCACAGTATATTTACATACATAAGTATATATAACTTTATCAAAGAGTTACACAGACTTTCATGAGAGGTATCTATGTACATAGCTGTGATATGGATTTTTGAGTATATATAATTTATATGCTTTGCATTTCTTGATATATTTGTTCACTATAAATTAGTTACATAAAATATATTTATTTCTTACTATGCAATGAAGGCCATTATAGATAAGCTTCATAGTTTGAAATTTATTGCCCTTCTACATCCAAATATTAAATCAATATTGTAACCTACAGTTTTTACAGGAACATAAGTGACTACCATAGATATGCAATCACTGCGAGGCTATTGAACATATTGAAGTATATTCTGATCATGAGTCTCATAGTAATTAAATTCCGGCAGCAGAAATGAAAATGAAATGAAAAATGATAGCTTTAACAAAGCAGAAGTTTTGTTATATTTTTCACATGATACTACATTCAGAGGTAAATAATTCAAACCAATTATAGGAGCAATATGACACTAAGGACCACAAAGATGGACTTGGCTAGATTTCTGCCAACCAGCTCATCTTCATCTGCATGCCTACACTGGGAAGGTTCTACACCTGCTAATCACTGAGGAAATTGATCATAAGGTGGTCAGGATACAGCGTTCCCCTCCTGATGCTCAGGCATTTGAACACTTGGTCCCCATTTGGTGGCACTGTTGGGAAGGTTCTGGAACCTTTGGGAGATGGAGGTTTGGTTTGTAGAAGGAAGTATATCATTGGGAGCCCGTCCGCCACACCCCCTTCCCTAAGTAGGTGAAATATATGCATCCTTAATGGCAGGGCCGCCTCAGTCTCCAGCTGTTCAGCCTTCCCTACTGATGAACTCCATTTCTCTGGAACTCAAACTAAGCTCTTTAAGTTGCTATACGGTATTCTATCACAGTAACACGGACATAATACAAGCCAAAGGGAAGGAGGGAAGGAAACGAATGCATTCCACGACCACACGGTAGAGAGCTCAGTTCATCCTAGTCTGTCACCTGTAGAGCAGGCGCAATGGCTCAGCACAGGCCGCTGGACAGACTGCCTGCAGGGGAGGCAGGGACAGAGTGCCACTAACCGGTCCTCCACGTTGTCCCCCCACAGAACCCTGAGCACTCCTCTGCCACCTCATAGCACGCACGTTTCCTTGATTGTGAGAAACACTCAATGATTTTAACTACATACATAAACACTTTCCGTTGGCAATTTTTAGAAACATGTTTAAACTTCAAACTAAAGATGCGGTGAGGTTAAGGTTTCTTTGGTGGTGTGGGTCAGAACATTTGGGGACCATCCGTCTACCACACTCACACCTTTTCATGGGAGGATTGCATGTAATCTTCCTCCGATTCATACCTGTCACATGCAAACATTTCGGTTTGGTCAGTTTTTTTTTTTTTTAATTTACAACTTTAAAAGCAAAAGTATTAGAGAAATTTGCTTATACATTTTTTGGTCTTTTTAAAATCTTCATTGTCTTATATTCAAAGGCACTTATATGTTAATTGAAATGATTTCATAAAATACTGTTATGATCAATCAAAATATGAGTTTGTTGCCAGAACCAAGAAGCAAAGATGGAAAACTTATGATGCTGCCTCGGTGTTATCTTTCCATGACCTCGTCGGTCCTTCTCTATAAAGAAGTTTTGGTCATAGAGCTTTTTTTTATTATTATAACTTCAATTATAATCTCTCATTTAGAGGGTACTTGGCTATTCTGAATTATTGTGATACTGCTGAGTTTCTCCTTTTTTTTTTTTGTAAACTGCGACTTGTTATTTCATATTGAATACAAGACAATTTAGCCCAATTCCATATGTACTAATAAGAAAGCTTATAAATAAGTGCCCATTTACCATTTGTTTTGCAGCTTTTGGTGGGAAAGCTCAGATCTGGAAATACTGAACCCACAAATGGTAATACAGCAGTCAGACTTAGCAGTGACTCAAGTGTCACATTGTAGTGAGCATCTGCAGGAAAGTGAATGAGGAGGTGGCCGGCAGCACTGAGGAGACAGCTCCGTGCTAGCATGAGTCCCTAGCACGCAGGAAGCTCTGGGTGTCTGTTAGTGTTTGTTTGCTTATTTTACCTTACAGGTTTTTTGTGTATGTATTATGTCTCCCAATTTTGTGTTTTTATGGGAAGCCCTAGGTTTTAACTAAGCTGTGCTCGGAATGGAAATTTCAAAGACACACTGTTCTCAACAGTTCGAAATGCCTTAGAATATTACAGCTAATTTTACTATGCCAAAGCAATAAATGTACAAGTACTTCAGAATGATATAAAATGTATTAAAATTTAAAACCCAACAGCACAACTGTAGTTATTCATTCAGAACCCTAACTTTGAGGCATTTCACTGGGACTGGAAAAGTTCATGCATGCATGGAACCTCTGTATCTGTAGCATCTGAAACGATGTTTATTTCCATCAACATTGAACAGCCAGCTTTTTATTGCTGCAGTCTTCATATCTGTTATAAACTTGACATCTCTTGGATTTTTATGATAATGATGGTTTCCTGATTGAAAATTAATATTCAGAACCCATGTTTTTGATATCTATTTATCTTTTAAAGCTTAATTAACTTGCTATGGTGATAGTCTATTCATCACAAGAGTCTGATGTATTATCAGTGTAATCCTATGACCTGAATTTCTTATCCTCTAAGAAAGAGAATGATTGGCAATACACTCTCCTGAAACACCCAGCCTTTAGTTTCCCCATAAAGCTTAAGTTGGTTCATTCTTAACGTTTGCACAGTAATAATGTTACTGTAACAATTAGGATTCCAGAAATAAATACACGAAACTTACAAAGAGTGAATGAGTGTTAAATAAATATTTACAACATTGCACAACGGCAACACAGACAGTAATTATAGAATGAAATAAAAGTCCCTATAAAGGAGGTTACAGATGCGTGTGATCTCTTATTGTTTTTAATTTTTGAATTTCACCTAAATGTTTCCAGCTGTTAAAGTTAGCTTCAGCCATCTGTCAACTTGACAGAAAGAAACCTGGAGTCCGCTGAGAAGAGCAAACTCCACCTGAAGACGCGACTCTGCCAGACTGGCTGGTTGTTCGCCTGAGAGATATTTTCCTGGTTGTCCGCTGAGGCGGGAGGGAAGCCGACTGCAGGGCTGAAGGTCAGGAATCCTGGAGCAGCGTAAAAGAGGAAACAGAGCAAAGTGCAAGCCAGTAGGCAGCTTCCTCCGTGGCTTCCACTTCAAGGTTCTGCCTTGAGTTCCAATTTTGCCTTCCCTTGAAGAAGGATGTACCCGTAGGATGAAATCGACCCTTTCCTCACCAGCTGCTTTTGGTCGTGGTGTTTAATCACATCAACGCAACAAGCAACTTAGGATATGGCTGGATCCTAATGGCTTTGTTCCCTAGATGATAATATTAAAAGTGTATGAAGTGTGATTTTATACTTAGGTATTTTTCTTCCCTACAACACAGAAAATACTTTAAAAATAAACGAAACTTCTGATAGGCTAGCCAACTATTATTTCTTGATAATTTTAATATTTCTATGATCATATTAGTTCATTTTGTTCCCCTGTGGCCAACAAGGCTAGCGTTTCTGTGGGGACCACAGTGTGAGCAGTTTCCAATTTCAGTGAAGTATGGGTTTATTAACAACTCACTCCTCCACCAGCCTATCAGGTGAGATGTGTAATTAGCATATAAGATAATGGCAGGTTTACTGTGTGAAGCATACAATGCAATGTGAATGTCTATGTGTGTGCAGGGTGGTGTCTCTCTCTCTCTCTCTCTCTCTCTCTCTCTCTCTCTCTCTCTCTCTCTCTCTCTCTCTCTCTCTCGTGTGTGTGTGTGTGTGTGTGTGTGTGTGTGTGTGTGATTTTAGGATAAGTTAGTAGTACTAGGGCTGATGAAGACCATGCATCATTCTGTAGCTCATTAATAGATGAGCAGAGATACAGATTTAGAGGGAGACTTTCCCACCTGGGGGTGGGTATTTTTTTGTGTGCAGAATCAGAAGATCAGAATATAGAGTCTTACAGAAATGTCTCCTACCCCTAATTATTTACTGAGCCTTCCAAGGAAGTCTAAGGACTGTATTTCCCAACCCTTTGCCTCTTGAATGATTTGTGTATATCTACGACTGCCCCATAAATATTTCCCAAGCAGTTCCTCCTTTTTCCCTTTCCCTGTGTGCTGACTGCAGACAAGCAATGGAGGAGAGGAAAGACTCCATCAGCACAGAGAGCTGTGAGTGTTTTACAAAGGAGACAGCTCCACTTCCTGGGTGTCATTGTTTCTGGACACGTGTTAAATAATAAAACCTCAATTTTGTAAGTGGCTGCAATCTCAAGCCTTTTTAAAAGCAGCTACCGCAATGTGCTTTAATGCAGCAGCAAGTACCAGCTGTGATGGATAAAGAACAAATGACTAAAATGCTGTTTCATTTTCCTTTTCTTAGAGGAAAATATTGGAAATGGAAAAGTCATGGCCAACCTAACTGGAAATAAAATAAAGGTTTAAAGTATCCTAAATCACACTAAGGACTTACAATGAAGCAGACTATTATCTACCTCCAGTTAAATTGTAACAAGCCAGTCATGCAATGAGCAGGAAAGCAGAAGAATTCGAGAGAAAAAAAAAAGGAACATTGGTATTTAAGTATAGATCATCCTTGCCTGAACTTCCAGCAAAGCCATGGATAATGAAGAGAAAACCAATTTAACTTAAAGGAAGGTATTTATATTGCCTATAAAATTACTTAAAATTCCTTGTAGTTTCTTGCTCACTGGACACACAAAACCCAGAGACAAATGACTGCTCTTATCAAAGTGCACAACACTGAAAGTCTTCAACAAGTGCTTAGGTGGAAGAGAAATTCCATCCCTGGTTCTTTTTTGTCTTTTGTTTTTTGCTATTCCTCAGTGGTGATAGCCAACAGGATCATTTGGCGGTGTAGGATTGCCTCTCACTACCTCACAGGACAAGAAGAGCTGTTGCACTCTTTCCTGCCCCCCCCTCAGGTTTGTCACTTGGGCATGTGCACTACTTTCTGCCAGAGTCCTGCATTTCATTATTCTTGGGTCAATCCCAGTCTTTAGATGGCAGCACACTTCCTCTCAGCCAGCTAAGTAGTTATTCTCAAAGTCAAAGACTAGTTCACGGTGACCATTACAACCGTTACCTTCATTGAAGCTCTTCTCAAAGGCAGGGGCATCCCTTGGTCAGACTAACTTTCTCTGGCTTAATCTAGATTTCTGGACACCATGCATCAGTCTATGCTGCTAATCCAGAAAAATAGTGTTGTCATCAAATCTATGTCCATTTTATGTGTGTATAATGATGGCCTTTGGATGTTTTTCCTGTTCACAGCAATTGTCCACACTCTGCCTGTTTTCAGTCCTTACTAATCACAGCTACTTGATTATTGCAGCTACTTGGTAATTCCAAATTCCTTGCTGCCCATACTGAAGGGATCTTCAACTCTCAGGATCTTTATTCCTTAAACTTGAATATTAAGCCATAGGTTAAAGGAGAGTAGACGCCATATGCTACTAGAAGAATAAAACTTGTGTAACATTGTAGCTTTCTGTTCACGGCCATGTGATGTACCCACTCAGTCCTCAACCATTGGTTAATGTATTTTATCATTTACTGGATCAGATATAAAACGTCACATACAGATCAAGGTACAGACCAAAGAGTGACCAAGATTGAGAGCAGCATGAATCTATGGATCTCAACATAAATATTTAGAAGGCAACTTGATAATATGTCCATCCCGATAAAACCTTCAGTAGGTTCTCTCTTAAGACCTAGAAGTTCTCTAGCCCTGGTTTTTAAGCATATTTACAGTACTAGGTCATAATTTCCTCCTTTGAAACAGGTGCCAAATTCAATCAAGAGAGCATTTGGTTATTCCACAGTCATGTCACTACTACACCAATGAACACACGGCTCGCTTAGCTTGATTTTTTTCTGATTATATTTACATTTCTTTCTTTCCTCTTCTACATCTAAACTCTCCCATATGCCCTTTCTTTCTTTCTTTCTTTCTTTCTTTCTTTCTTTCTTTCTTTCTTTCTTTCTTTCTTTCTTTAAATCCATGGCTTCTTTTTTTCATTAATTGTTATCACATGCATATAATGATACACACACATATCTATCTATATATCCTGTAATATAATCTGATCAGTCTATATATTGTTAGCTTGATTTCTTAAATAACCCTAGGCCATCTGCTTAGGAGTGACACTATCAACAGTAAGCTGGGATCTACCACACCAATCATTAATCAGGAAAATAGACCACAGGCATTCCCATGGGACAATGTATGAAACCAATGCTTCAGTTTAGGCTCTCTCTCCATATTTATTATATATGTGGAGAAAGAGAGAAAGAGAGAGGGGGGGTGATTCTGAGAGGTATCTGAGCTCTCTTGCTCTCATGTCCTCTGGGCCAGCTCACTTGCAACTCCACAAGCAGGGCCACCTCTACCCTGCTGCCCAGACAAGATGCAAGGCCCACACTCCCAAGTGCTGCAGCAGATAAGGGACAGGGACAGTTCTCCTGGCTGTTGTAGGTGGCAAGGACCAAGCGTAGGGAAGGCAACTCCTGCTTGCCCATGTCACCTCACTGCAGAAACTTTGCAGGGCCAGATCTGCCATGTTCACACCCCCATGACCAGCTCACTTGCACCCTTGCCACCAGCGTCAGCTCTACTCTGCTGCCGAGGTTAGGTGCATGGCTTGCTTTCCCAAGTGCTGTGGCTGGTGAAGGGTAGGGACAGCTCTCCTGCTCTCACGACCCTGATGGGGCTAGTTCTCCCATCCACCACAGGTGGTGAGGGCAAAACTGAGGGGAGGGGATCTCTCCCTCGCTGATGCCACCACACGGCAGACAAGAGACAGGGTTCAGTCTCTCAAACTCAGACCCTTATCATCCACAAGCCTGCATCCAGGGCCAGCTGTAGAGGGATGCTGTCCTAAGTGTTGCAGTGGTGAAGGACATAGGCTAGCCCTCCCGTTCTGATGATCAGGGGCCCAGATCTCCCGCCTGCTGTGGGTTGCAAAGGGCTGGTTAGGGATATTTTTCAGTTACCCATGCCACTGCATAGAAGAATGGTAAGGTAACTTTCCCATACTCATACCCTCAGGGCTGGCTTGCCAGAAACTTCTGCAGACGGGGCCACCTCTACTGTGCTATCTGGGTGATGTACAAGCCTTCTTTCTGAAGTACTGCAGGTGCCTCGGGCAGGATTAGCTCACCTGTACTCACACCCCCAGGACCAGCTCTCCTAAGATGCCTCGGCAAGGGGTGGGGCCAATTCTGCACAGCCCTCAGACATCAGCAAGTCCTGAGCAGCAGCCTAGACCTGGGACATCTGCCTGGCCCTTGGTGGCAACAGACTCCTGCTGCTTCAGGGCCATGAACCCAGATGTGGCCTCCAGTAGCATCACAGGCCAGGACCCCACCATGGTCCCAGGGGGCATCACTGGCTACTCACATCAGACTGTTTCTCACTACCCCTGAATTTCTTCCAGTTCTGCCTCTCTCCATTGTGCCCACAGCCTTCTGTTTGTCTTTCTTTTCCATTTTCCCACCACTTACTAGCACCTCTTAGTGGCTCCCAAGGTTTCTGAGTCTCTGGGGTCTTCTCAGCAGTGCTATGTGCCCCACCCATGCACCGTGGCACGGGTCATTTCAGAAATGGTCTAGCCCCCACAGTCCTGCATGGTGCCTGACTGGTAGTCATCTCAGGCCTGCAGTCCCAGGCAGAGTCTGTCTCATCTCTGGCTCACTCCCTGGCCGTGGAGCCCTGTCATGCTCGACTGGTGGTCATCTCAGGCTACCTTGCTGTCCAGAGTCCCTGGTGTTGGCCTGATGGTTGTCTCAGGCTCACTCCAGTTCAAGAAGTGTTAGGCTACTAATCATTCAGATGTTGGCAGGTCAGACACAGCCTCTCTCATTCCTGCTGCCTACTGATGTGGAAGTGACACAGCAGCTACACGTCTAGGGGCAGGGTAGGATTTTCAATTATTATCCAAAGTGGTTTTAAATTCATAACATTGGGATGGGAGAAACTGCTCAATCATCAAAGCACTTGCTGGTTTTCAGAGGACGCAGGATTAATTTCCAGAACCCACACTGCAGCTCACGCAGGGGATTAGATGAGTCACTTTTTCTGCCTCCACTGCACCAGGTGAGCACACGGGCGCCCATACATACAACAGAGACAAAATGCCCATTAACAATTAAAGCCTGTTAACTGTGACCTCGTCAAAGTTAAATATGTGTGTATACTTTCACCGCAGATCAAAACAGAACCAAACTCGAAATGTATAAATAGCCCAGTAGCTGATGTCTGGGACTCAGTTATAATCTTTTGGGATACAAAGGGCCTGAGCAGTCTCAATTCTCTTTCTCTGAACCCTGCTATTCATTCAGCTTGTCCTGTAGGCGCAGGTGGCTCTACTTATCTGTTGTCCCTGTTGGTCATCTCACAATTGGGTTGTCTCCAATAAGCTGTGTAGCTGACGTTTGCTGCTTTTTGGATTCTTACTCTCTCTTCCACCCTTACTAGTTCCCTAACACTGTAAAGGACAGAAAAAAGGATAGATGGGAAAGGGGGCAATGTTTTTCTTAGACTGCTTCCTGACGATTAGGGGAATCAGGTTCCTTGGTGCAAGTTTGGTCATTGCTGTCAGAATATGTGATTTCTTCTTCTTCTCATTTCTTTGCATGACTAGTTGAAAAGCCACAACCAACAGCATCCACCTGCCAGTCAGCCCGAACCAGCCACCTCAACTCTCAGGAGCCTAGCACGTATATACTCCTCTGAAATATTCCCCAGAATTCCAAACCTCACACACTCACAGAAACTGTCTGCAGCTGGACAAACCCAGACCCCTTCTAGAGCATCAGGCAAATCATAGTCAGCTGCTGGGAAGCAGCTTCTTATCCCCACATCTGAGATTAAATCGAAAACATATTCCTACAACCCTTCTGCTTTCTTTTTCCTTCCTTCCTTCCTTTCTTTCTTTGTTTCCTTCTTTATGTTTTTTAAACCAAAATTGTAAAATTTTCACCACATTGCTATGGCCTCCACTGCCCTGAGGCTGTGCCCTAAGGCACTAAGTCTAGGCTCTTCTCCAAACTGTCTTTGGTTCTGGAACCTTCTCTCTAATTGAAGCTGTGCCTTCATCAATGGCGTCTGGGAACCTAAGCAGGGACTACATTACTGCCACATGATGCCAAGTCTCAACTAACTGTTCTTTACAGCCTCTTCATGCCTTCAAAATGAGGACCACGTGGGAGGCTCACACAGTGTGAGGTTTAGCTACAAGCTTTTAAAAAATTTTTTAATTTGTTCATTTTACATCCTGATTGTAGCCCCCTACCTCATTGCCTCCCAGTCCTACCCTCCCTCCCTCAAAGCCCCTCTTTTCCTCCCCTAGTCCTCAGAAAGGGGGAGCCCTCCTCTCCTCATATCTGACCTCAGCCTGTCAAGCCTCATCTGGATAGACTGTATCTTCTTCCTCTGTGGCCTGGCAAGGCCACCCTGCCAGAGAGATGTGATCAATGTGTGGGAACCAGAATCCCTGTCAGAAGCAGTCCCTACTCCCCCTATTGTGTGACCCACAAGGAGACTGTGCTGCCTAGCTACTACATCTGAGCAAGGGGTCTAGGTCCTCACAATGTATGGTCCTTGGTTGGTGCATCAGTCTCTGCAGCACCCCCCTCCTCTGTCTGGAATTGTTGGCTCCATTGGTCTCCTTGTGGAGCTCCTGTCCCCTCCAGGTCCTTCTATTCCTCAACTCTTCCATAAGACTCCCTGTGCTCTACCCCGAAGTTTGGCTGAGTCTCAGCATCTGCTTGGATCCCTGCTGGGTGGAGCCTTTCAGAAGACATCTGTGGTAGGCTCCATCCTGTTCCTTCTCTTCAGCTGCTTCTGGTGTCTATTCTATTTGCCCTTCTGAATGAGAACCAAGCATTCTCCCTAGAGTCTTCCTTGTTATTTAACTTCTTTAGGTCTGTGTATTGTAGTGTGATTGTCCTATATTATATGGCTAATATCCACTTATAAGAGACTATATACCATGCATTTCTTTCTGGGTCTGTATTAACTCACTCAGGATGATCATTTCTAGTTTCATCCATTGCCAGTAAATTTCAAGATTTCCTTGTTTTTAACACCTGAGCAGTATCCAATTGTGTAAATGTACTACAGTTTCTTTATCCATTCTTCAGTTGAGGGACATCTAGGTTGTTTCCAGATTTTGGCTACTATGAATAAAGCTGCTATGAACATAGTTGAGCAAACGTCCTTGTGGTATGGTAGAGCAACATTCAGGTATATGCCCAGGAGTGGTATAGCTGGGTCTTGAGGTAGAACTATACCCAGTTTTCTAAGAAAGCACCAGATTGATTTCCAAACATCTAACCAAAGGCTAATATCCAAAATATATAAAGAACCCAAGAAATTAAATACTATCAAACCAAATAATCCAATTAATAAATGGAGTACAGAACTAAACAGATAATTCTCAACAGAGGAATATCGAATGGCCAAGAAATACTGAAGAAATGCTCAATGTCCCTAGTCATCCAGGAAATGCAAATCAAAACAACTCTGAGATTCCATCTTACACCTTATCAGAATGGCTAAGATCAAAAACTCAAGTGGCAGCACATGTTGCTGAGGACGTGGAGAAGGGGGAACACTCCTCCATTGCAGGTGGGAGTGCCAACTTGTACCACTTTGGAAATCAATGTGGCTACAAGCTTTGAGATGCAGCCCTGGCTACTCTGTGCTACAACTTCTGTGCACTGATTCTGATTGGATCCTTCCCAGAACACTTCACCCCGATAACCCTGAACTGCTAGTACAGCCCCAGCTAACCGGCATCAATTGCCACAGCAAAGCAAAGGTTTCAAGCCTGTAGTTCTGATCCCTTCATAATCTGATTCTTCATCCACAGCTGGCCAAAAATGACCAACTCTTAACTCAAAATATCACATTAATGACCCTGTAGGGACACTTGGAGTTGTCTCAAGACACCGCAAGATCAACTTCTCAGCACAATGAAGATGTATTTGCCACAGAGGGACAGAGGCAGGATAAGAGAGCAGATAGAGGAAGCGGGAGAAGGGGCAGGGAACAACAGAGAGAGGAGGCAAAGGGTATTTGTTGGAGGAAGGGCAGAGAGGAAACAGATGCGGCCTATAATACATGACAGTTTAACAAATGTAAAAAGGGAAACCCCATGTTGAGATGAGGTGTTTTAAAAAGCTTTCTTTTTAATTGAGTATGCCAATTAGGTGAGACAAAAGGGGCTTTTGATTTCTGGACTTCAATACTTTAATAGCTAAACCTTGATAGTTGAGCCTTGGGGAGGAAGTAGCCAAAGAAGGGAACAGAGCTTGGTGGCTAGTGTTAGGAATGTGATCTAACAACATTTCAGCGAGGCAGAAGGAATGAGCAAGAAGGGCAAGGCTTGCCAGAGCCACGTTGTTTGCCCTGCTCAGGCTGCCTGGAGTCCCTTCAGACCCTAACAGTCTATTCTTTGAGGGACTCTCAAATTCCCTTCTGAGAATTCACAAGCGATAGCTCCATGGTCCCCTTTCCTCTCAGCCATCCCAAGCTTCCGCAGAAAAGCCTGTTAACTCTAAGCTCTCGAGGGGGTTTTTCAAGCACTAATTTTCAAGAGCCCCCCCCCCCTTCAAACAAAACAGTCCTGGGCACAAAAGGTGCACGGTTAAGTTCATCACAGTATCCTACCTTCCGGAACCACACAAGCCTTCATTAGCTTCTCTGCTGCAGTGATAAAACACTGACTGAAGTCAACGTGTTTACGGATTACAGTCCTCCCTCAAGAGAAGGCATGATGAGAACACCACTTACTGGGCTGTTCGCCATGGATTGGTCAGCGCGTGCTCTTATACAAGCCAGCACCACCCACTATGACGTAAGAACCAATCACTGAGCTAGGCCCTTCCACATAAACCAGTAATCAAGAAGATGATTACAGACATATTCATAATCGAATTTGATTGAGAAATTTTCTACATTATGTTTTCCCTTCCCAGGTAGCTCTGGTTTCTCTCGTTAGTAGAGCAACTTGTGTCAAAGTTTAGTCATATGATCGATCTATTTCTAGGTTTTCCCGAAACAGCCAGACTTATTCTCGGAGTGGTTGCACTAGTTTACCTTCCCGCCATTAGTACATATGGCTCCCTTTCCATATATCTACACCGGCATTTATTATCACTTGTATTTCTGACGGTGATAATTCCCCCTAGATTGAAGTGGAATATGAAAATAACATAGGGATTCCTATCTCTTAAATAGGAGTATGGAAGGATTCAATGAGAAAACATGCATACAGGGATTTTCATTCTACAAAGTACTAGGTAAATACAGAAGAAAGTTTGGTTACTATCAGCAGCAGCAGCAGCATAATGAAGAGGAGAAAATAAGTTGATTTGGGAAAACTGTGTGAAGCACGATGTGAATTGTAACATATTACAGAGGGTTTTAAAGGGTGAGATAAACACACACTACATTATTAGGGAAGCATATTCTCCTCTAGGGAGTGAGCAAAGCTGCCATGCCATGGTTAGCTGGGCACAAGAATCACTTGGGAGCCTTTCTTTGTAAATCAGGTGAACCCGCAGGCTGGGTAATGAAGGCTTTATCTCTGTGCACAGCCAACCCACTTACAGTGCTAACTTGCCAGTGGACAGTTTTCTAAAGCAAGTATGTATTATTTGTGTCTTGTTACACACCAGCCTAGAGAAATATTAAGAAACTGACATTATTATCTTTGAAAGATATCAAAAAGTCGAAGGCAAAGAGGAAAAGTACAAGAATCTCAAGATATAAGCGTAGACATTAATTTGGCTAATTTATGTAAAAAGAATTATAAATGATTTATCACACAATTTTGTTACTATTTAAGACAATATAGTAATTTCCTCTCTTTCACACATTTTTGAGGAATTTGTAATTTGTAAATACATAAAGATACAAATTAAGGATACTGAACAGACAAAAAAATTGTATCAAAACATGTTTATTCTTATTTATTCAGTCATGATAAGTTCTTCTTATTCAGCATCTAATATAAAATTCAGATTATTCATCAAATAACTTCATATTCATAAATTCTTGTTCTTGTGCCTTGAAATTATGTGGTAATCCAGTAATCATCTAAAAGCACAAAAGTAAGCTAGATATATATTTAAATACCTATTTATATAAGAAATAAAGCATCAGTGAATATAACCCAAATTGAAGTCCAACAATGGATTAACTGAATGTTTAAAGAATACCAAAATGTAAATTAATCTTTTATCTACACACCTAATTGAAAAGCATCCATAAGATCCAAGAGGATGATACACAGCCAAAATCTCTGCCATATCCCATTTAGTGTTCAGTTATATAGGTAGTGTTTACTACTTAAATAACATCTGTAACTTATACAATTGCCCTATACTATTGACTGCAGATCTATAAGCTGTGAAAATGTAACTGGAGATTGCATAAATAAGTGAAAATATGATACCTCTTAATTCCTTAAAATTATTGTTTTTTTTTAAAGCGCCAAACTGAAGATATTTGGCTTATTCTGCAGTTGCCCCATTTTTGGCTGCTTTCTGTTTCCATGCCAGCATCACTATTAAGTAGATTACAAGCTGCACTTGAAACAGGGCATCTCTTTGCAAGCTGCTTCTTCACACAGAATGCATGCACTGACTTCAGAAAAAATCAAGACAGCACTGTAATTTTATATTACAAGAAAATATACTCTCTTGGTTTCATTATATGATGTGGTAAACAGCCATAACTGCAGTGAAGTATGGTCTTAAAACACTTTCATGATGCAAATCTTATTTAGATCCAGGTAGGAGGCAACAGCCAGAGCATTTACCAGCACTCAGCATTCTATTTTCCTGAGAACTGTGACTAAGATAAAGCCGCAGGAAGAATGCTTCAGGGGAATGCATTGGAAAAACTGAAGTGTGTAGGCATTGCATAGTGATGATACATTAGAAAAAATTAGATCAATTATTTCCAATTTTAAATTTTAAATCAACTGTCAGATTGATAGTGCTGCTGAAATTATATAAGAAGAGAATTCTAGATAACTCCCCAAATCCCAATGTTAATTGTTCAGTTAAAGCTAGCTCTAACACTGTGGTCCAGTGCTGTGCAGTTTAACCTACAGGCTTGCTTTGGCTACTGTCATTAAGGTGGTAGGTGCATAATACATAGTAAATAAAAATTAAGAACTTTATCACTCCTCTTTGCTGTTCTATAAAACTCAGGAGCTGCAGAAAAGGGGAAAAAACCATGACATTAAAGATATAGAACTACACTACCGAAGTGTGGTCTAAGGAACTTAAACACACATTACTGTTGTTTTCTGTTGTGTTGTGTTGTTTTGTGTGCCCTGCGAGTCATAGTCTTTTCTTGGCACTCCTACTTTATTATTCTGAAATTAAGCCAATGACTGCAGTTTGTCTCATCTTTCATTAGCGTTTTGAAGTCTGAAATGATACCATGTCAAAGAATGGCCTGTGACCACACAGACAGAGGGCAGTGGAAGAATTCTATCATGATCTGGGCTTGTTGAACACACACCCGGGGATGGTGTGATGATGTGAACAAGCACGTAGGTGTGTCAGAGCCACGGAGTCCCGAGCACGTAGGTGTGTCAGAGCCACGGAGTCCCGAGCACGTAGGTGTGTCAGAGCCACGGAGTCCCGAGCATGTAGGTGTGTCAGAGCCATGGAGTCCCTTACACGTGGAAGTGGCGAAGGATGGCGCAGAAGTTCACAATGGACAGCGCATACTTGCCTAAAACATTAGGCGTGCATGCAGATGAAATCATGAGCTGATCTAGATCAGGTGACAATAAAGATGAGGTGTCCTCAGGTCCCTATTGTAGAGCTTGCTCTGAAATACAAGGGAGAGTGTCCTTAAGCCTTTTTTTTTCTCTCTCTCTCTCAAATAGTTCCCATTTGGACAAATTAGAAATGGTCAAACACACGAGGAGGGAGAGCCGAGCAACAGAAATAGGATGACATTTCTCCCTGTTTCTGCATTTTAAATGAACAGAGGATTAGATGCAATTGTATTCATGATGAGCAGAGAATGTGCGCAAGACCTTCAAGGTAGAGAGGAACATAAAACATGCTCTTATGTTGCTATTTACAGAGTAAAGTAACTAAATATGATTCCTAAAAGCATCTAATAGCTGACTCTTCTATTTATTGTACTGTGAGATGCTATTCACTCTATTTTTAAACATTCATTTTTAAGTAGTTTGAGTCATGGAAGATAAATTTGTGACTGAAAATGTCGGGGCGTGATCACGGAGACAGAGAAGGCTTGGAACTCCTTTGTGTTAGTGACCATGTGTCGTTTCTCTCTGCACCCTAAAGTTCACCCTTTTATTTCATAAAGTTAATATTATACTTACAGTTTTGAGGAGTAGCTGACACTCTTTGGAAAGTGGAGAAGCATCTCAATTATAAAGTGGGTGGTGACTCTGCAGCCTACACAAAGGATGAAGACACACTCTGTTCTGCACAGTAATGACTGAAGTCCAGCTCACTCAAACACAGTCAATACACAAATACACCTGTAAAGTGAATAGATTGCAGTTACAATGCTTTACAGCTTACAATATCCATCAATATTTTAATAAAAAAGTTAGCCTGTGATAATTTGTATATGACAGTGCATCTATTATATTAGTTAATATTAATATTAAAAGAATATACTTATTTTACTTATTCTTTCAGAATTTTACTTATGTACATACTGTATTTTGATGACCCTTACTTTCTTTTTAAATTTTTATTGTTATTTTTTATTAATTTAGTCTTATTACATCTTAATGGTTATCCCATCCCTTGTATCCTCCCATTCTTCCCTCCCTCCCATTTTCCCCCTATTCCCCTCCCCTATGACTGTTCCTGAAGGGGATTTCCTCCCCCTGCATATGCTCATAGGGTATCACGTCTCTTCTTAGTAGCCTGCTGTCCTTCCTCTGAGTGCCACCAGATCTCCCCATCCAAGTGACATGGTCAAATATGGGGCACCAGAGTTCATGTGAAAGTCATACCCCACTCTCCACTCAACTGTGGAAAATGTTCTGCCCATTGTCTAGATCTGGGTAGGGGTTTAAGGTTTACCGCCTGTATTGTCCTTGGCTGGTGCCTTAGTTTGAGCAGGACCCCTGGGCCCAAATCTGCCTATCATAATGTTCTACTTGTAGGCTTCTAGGACCCTCTGGGTCCTTCTACTTTGCTATTCTCCCATGATTCTCTCATCTAGAGTCCCACTAGAATGTCCTCCCCTCTGTCCCAGTTTCCTGGTAAGTGAAGGCTTTCGTGGGACATTCCCCTTGGGCTAATATGCAGATATAAGTGAGTATACCATTTGAGTCTTTCTGCTTCTGGGTTAACTCACTCATTATGATCATTTCTAGCTCAATCCATTTGTCCACAAATTTCCTTGTTTTAATAGCTGAGTAGTATTGCACAGTGTAAATGTACCACAGTTTCTTTCTCCATTCTTCTACTGAGGGACGCTTACTTTCAGCTCTCCTTTTCCTACTCTTTCCGGACTCCACCACGTCACCCTCCCAACTTCACACTGTCTTCTTTTTCGTTTATTAATCCACCGAATTCTGTTACTGCTGCTTATAAGTACATGCCTCTAGGGCCACCCACTGAGCATGGGGACCCTACCAGAGATTCAAAAGTAGAAAACATGACTGTATCAAATGACACACTCGCAGAATACATAACATGATTCAGGGGTTGGATCGAATCCTGTTATATTTAATTCTAGACATTTCTATTGTTTTTCTCTAAAAGGATGTTCTGAATAGCCAAATTATTTGATTTAAAAAATTACTATTGCTACAGAATTTTTATAGATTTTCCATACTTTATGTAGAATATTTTATATCTAATTTATATAGAAGAAAAAAAAAGCTAACTGAAATTCTGTCAGATATATCAAATCAAGGAGATAATAAAGCTAATAATGGCTATGAATCATAATAATGCTTCTTCTTCTCTGGTCAAATATCTGTACCACAAAATGATATGTGTGATACCTTTGCATTTAATGAAATAAAACCTGTGAATATCTGTCAAAATTAATACGCCAAGTTTTATATATGCTGCTGAGTGCATCCTCCATGTGTACTGCAGCTTCATTATAGTCTGTGTGAATGCAACTCAATGTCTGGCGGGAACGGGCTGGAAATTGAAACGATCAGTGAGTTTGTACCAAGCACCTAAAGGACATCACACGTTGTGTGAGCCCCACTGCTGAGGTAGCAGATAACTACCAGATAGCTACTTACAATCAGATCTAGAGAGAAATCAGACATAAGCTGAAGGCTTATGAACCTCAATTATTAGGGGTAATCAAATTTCCATGAGGAAAAAATAACATTCCTAAATGAAGGAGGAAGAGCTTTGGAATGAGGGAAGAAGATGGAGTTTGATCCCAACTGGGATTGACAAGCCCAGCTCACAGCAGTAAAGCTTCAAAGCAGGGCTGCTCCTCCCGCCTCTGTCTACTGGGCACAGACCTAAAGCAAAGCTATTACAATACAGTATCAATAGGAGCAGAAATAACATGCATGCATGAAAAGTAGGATCCATCCAACTTAGTGAAGGCAGGCAGGAGATGTGGATCTCTGAAAGACACCCCACTGATGCTGTGTGTTCCTAGGGCAGAGTCTGAGCTATTGAGACAACAAGACGTCAGCTTCCTTATGGTCTAATGGCATTTTCCTCAATAGATCTAGTGTCTGGAAAGTGGTAAATCCTTTATGAAGTAGTTTGTGTTGAATAGTACCTAATTTATTTAATCTTTATACATCAAGAGACACATGTAACACATTCATAGTAAAGAATGTGCATCATTAATTATTACATTGCCTGTCTTTGTAGAGCTTATTTTTCTGTCTGAATGATGTGTGTGTGTGTGTGTGTGTGTGTGTGTGTGTGTGTGTGTGTGTTTGTGTGTTTGTGTGTCTGTGTGTGTGTGTGTGTGTCTCAGGGAATGAACAGTGAAAATGACTAATCTGAAAAACAGAGAAGAGTCAACATGTGAGAACCGTTCCTATGTTTGAGGTGGATAATGAAAGTTTTATGATGAAATAAAATTTGAAATAAAAATTAGAGAAAGCAAAGAGGAAGACACTTGAATGTCTTGGAATAGAATACAGATGAAAGCCAGAGGGCCCACATGAGATGGAGGACTCTCTAAACCAACGAATGAAGTCGAGAAATGGGAGGAGAATACGTCAGGGGTGTGACTAGGGTTTACCGTACTCTAGAGCAAAAATCCAGGGACCAGCAAGGTATCTGAAGCAGAGAGTGTGAATGAGTCATCTGTGGAGAGTAAATCTTACTCTGCAAAGACATAGCTAGTTACTTTGTGAGCATTGCGCCATTAATGAGGGCAGAGGAGAGGAGGGGCAGGAAATCTAGTGAACATTATATTTTTAGTTATTGGATGAAAAGCATGAGGGGAAAATTGAAAATTACTACCAAGGGTTTTTCTTTGATCAAATGAAAGCTAAAGGTTTCATTTTTTTCCATATGGGGAAGATGGATGGGAGTGTCTGTGGAGCTGTCCAACAGGTATAAGAGGATGCAGGGTGTGATGTGGGCCTCAGATCAGATGCACTAGCCATAGATAATTCCGCAGAGGTTGTACTCAAATGCTTTTATTGGAAGGTGACATCCTGGAGCATAGAAAGAACTGAACAGTGAGACTCAGGTGTGTGAGGCAGCCCAGATAAGAAAAGCACCATGAGAGTGGGCCACCAAGCTGGTTCTCTGTGGAGAAAACAGATCCTGAAGAAGTGCAGCTTCTTTTTTTGATAGTCACATAGTTTAAAACAAACAGGTAAACCTACATAAGGCAAACACAGCACGGTTGATGGGAAATAGCTGGCGGAAGCAGGCCACCGGGTGTGTGTCTTTAAAGGGATCAGCCGGTCCCTGTTACTGTGTTGCTTTCTGTCTTCTGTCTTCCACAAAGTGAAAAACAATCTTGTCTTTGGACACTCCTAAAGTCGAGAGGTTCTGCAAAAAGCATGGGTCAACTAGCCTTGGAAGGAACCTTCTATAACCAAGAGTCCAAACAAACCTTTTTTCTTTATGTTCTTTATATCAGTTATTTTCTACCAGTAATGAGAAAAGTAACCAGTAACTCACTGCACGAGATTCTCATGGATGAGGGCAATCCTCTTTGTTTCTTAACTTGTGTCGACCCTCCAGTCTCTGTCTCCATCCTCTGTGACTTTACCCTCTCCTTGGGGGTCTCCTGTAAGGAAAATGTCACTCGAGGAGGTTGCATTCCAGAATTATCTAATTGCAACCACTTCGTTTTGGTGACATCTGGACACATTTATTCCAAATGGAGTCCAACTTTTGTTTGCGGCTGGATCCAAAGTTCAGAGGTCATACCAAAACATCATGATTTAATGATGCTAAATTATACTCTTACCAATACTTAGGTGACTTTTGATTGAGTATAAGTTTGTTTCCTTGATATTTGGGATTTTTACAAAATCTTCATTTTACAAAAATTATACAGAATATACCTGATTCTTTTTTATCGCTGAAGTACACACTCCGTGGTATCTATAAGCCACCATTCTTTATTGGTTCTCGAGTGATGGCTACCTGGGCTGATTCCGTATCTTAGCTATTTCTAAAGTTGCAGCAGGTTAGAAGTATGCCCAGGTGCCACTGTGGTAGCTTGATTTAGATTCCTTTGGGTATACATTCTGCAACTTTCTGTTCCTTCTGAAGAAAATAATGTCAGTTCATCTTTTACAGCTTTGTGTCATAAAACAATAATAGCTATTGATATTTGAGTATGTCAACTATTATAACTACATATCCATGTTACATTGATAGCCTACATTTTGAATGTAATCCATCTACAAAAATGTAAGCATAATAAATTTAATTATAAGCCAAACTTGTGGAGTACTGGACATATTATGAATAAATGAGCAAAAAATATTCACAATTAAACCACTTCTCAAGAAAAATATAAAATTACATCAATATATTTTAAATATTCATATAAACTACATAAATTTTGATCATTTTGGTTTCGGTCAAAAACCTTCGTAACCACACACTGTTGTCCCATGAGCCTTTAGGAACACTGGTAAAAGCCTAAGGAGTATATTGAATTTAATTATCAATATTTGCATAGTAGCATTTCTGTCAGAAGCTTGGGGAATTGTGAGGTCTCTGTATCCTTTGAAGACAAACTTGCTTCAGATTCAAACAACATTTGCTATTGTGTTTGAGATGACCCTGATCCATAGCTACAACACAGAGCTTGCTCCTGCCACTTAGCTTGTAATATACTAAAGAGTAGTATTACAGAGAATAACTTGCACCTAATATCACTTGTAGAAACAGGATTTTTACTTTTACTCTCAAACTATATTAAGCAGAATTCACAGAAATTTTTTTCTTACATTGAAAATGAATAAAAATTTCTTACATCTTAAGTATTCACCTCAAACAAAATGAATAGACAGGGAGACAAAATTATCCTTGGGCTTAATGGAGTTAGCCATTCTGCAATTACATGGGCATGTCAGTGACAGTTTATGTAAATCCATGACTGAAGACTAAGATATACATTGTTGATGAAGGAATCAGTTACCTAATTTTGACTCATTTTTTAATGTACAATACATTGAATATACCTGTCCGCCACTTCCTCACTCCAACTTCCTTTAGGGCCTGCCATCTAGTCTCCCTCTTTACTTTGTGCTCTTTTTTTTTTTAATTGTTTGCTGTTTGTTGTCTTTTTTGTTGTTGCTTGTAGTTTGTTCTATTTTTTGTGTTTTTTGTTGTTTGTTGTCCTTGTGTTAATGATTCTGCCTTCAAATCCATTCTTCCCATATGCACTTGGGTGTATGGCCATCCACTGGGTCATGGACAGCCGACCAGTGTCCACATTCCTCTAGTCATCAATGGCCAACACCCCACCAGGCATGGTCTAGGCCTCAGAAATCATAGCCATACTAGAATATTTACTGGCTTCTTCTCATTCAGGTCTTAGGCAAGTAAGCACTGGTGTTGTAGGTTGAAGGGTGCAACATTCACGTCGTGTGCAGAAGTCATCATCTCCAGCTTCTCTCCTCTTTAGCTCTTATCTTTTCTGTACCCACTTCAGCAAAGCCTCCAAGCCTTGGAATGTGTCAGGCTGATACAGATGACCCGTTGACCCGTGAGCACTCAGTGTTACTTATATTTTTGAAATTCAACCAGCTACAAATAAACACCCATTGCAAAACAAAGTTTCCCTAAACAGAGTCCAGAGCAGCACACACTTCTGGTATAAATAAATGTAAATATGTAGAATTCAGTGTGACAGCATAGCCATTTAGCAAAACAGCAGCAGATTCTCCCTTAAAGATTTTCCTAGCATAATATATGACCGGGTTTACCACATACCATAGCAACCATAAAATCCATTCTGAGGAGGAGGCTGCTTATCAGAAACAGCTGCGTGTCTCCGTTGCCATCACGTCACCATCGCACCAGCTCCATCATTAGTCTTGACTGGCAGGTCCATGCTACAGGGTGGAGGGCCCAACACTGAGTGAGAATTTTGATGTGTAATCCTTCCAGCAGACTGCTGGCACTGTGAAAGCTGACCAGCCAAGAGAGAGCTTCCTGGTCAGTTCAAGTTTAGTTTCTCCACGCCCTGCTTCCAAAGTGAATAATGTCTTCAGCAGTAGGACCTTGCCATCTTGTTATGGTGAAGAACAAGACGTGAGAACAATAGTCTATGTTATTTGAGTTTCTTATTTAGCCTCCCTGACCCATGTTCTGTAGGGATACACCCACGGCCAGGTGATAAGATTTTATTTTAATAACCTATGGCTTCTAGAAACATATTATTAACGCTTGTATACTTCTTTTTGAACCCATGTATTTATCATAAATTATATAATATATAAAGTTTATATATAATTTTACCTATCTAACAAAATAGTGACTTTCCATAGGCTTTTTTGTGTATCCATAGTATTGGCTGTCACCCATGTTCCCTAATCTGTAATCCCCCCATCATCACTGATATTTTTCTTTTCTCCTTTCATGTCACCCCTGTGATCTAGATCGTACATTTACACGTTGTTCTTTCGTCCATCCTTCATTTGGGTTAAGCTTTCTCCCAGTACTTCATCTTTTCATGCCTCATTCTTCTCTGTGATTTCTAATCCCACCCCCAAGACTCCACTTTTCATTTCATTTTCTCAATTATTTCACTAACCTCACTTCCAGAAAGCATTTACTCATGACACTGCTGGGACTATGATTTTATTTTAACTTGACAACCTAGAGCTACCTGAAAGACATATCCTTGGGCATTCCTGAGGTGGATTCACTTTTCTGCTTTGACTGAGGTGAGACTTTTCTGTGTATGAGGAGAAAGGGTTCTGTAACTGGATTTGTTTTTTGATATTTTGTTATGGTTTTTGTTGTTTTTTCACCTAGCACTTTTCTCTATCCCAGTCTCTTCAAACACCTCAACACTAGGTAGGAGAGAAAGCAGAATAGAGGGAAGAGTAGACATGGATCTCATTAGATTACTTTCTTCTGATTCGGGGTGCCAAGTTCCTTGGGAAAAGTTTAGTATTCATCATCAGGATAACTCCATCCAGCAAACAGCAAAACCAATCACCAAGAAGAAAAAGAAGCAGCAGAGACCAGCAGCAACAAGGTCAGAAGCAGGGAGAACAGCAGCCACTGTTTTTCTCTGGGGTCTAGCGTTTTTTTATTCCCTCTCAAGAGTCCCCAGAATTCCAGACATAAACTATTTTCAGATGGCAAAATTATGCACCTCCTAGATTACTAGACATATGATAGTTAGCTACTACCAAGAATCTGAAATGGCTCCATATCCGATACCTGGGATTAAAACAAAAATATTTCCAAAATAACCAGGGGGGAAGGGGGAGGTTAAAGCAACCAAAATTCTCACTACATTTTCCCCTTTCTGCATTAAGCCATAAATTGTGCTGTGTTTATTAAGATGTTTCAAATAAACTAAATGCCTTTCAGATAAGTGGTCAAGGTTTTCAGACCTTTCCTGCTCAGTTCTAATCTTTATATGTTTTCATGGCCTCTATGTCTTTTCATTCCCTGTACTAATGTAAACAAAATCACATCCCCAACACAAAACTATTGCAGACTTCCATTTTGATGTCAGCACATCTTTATAGTATGTAGCTTGATTTAATTCCACAGTTTTTTTATAGACCTGTGTCTGTAGGTCGTTGTTTACTAGGATTCAGAAAACTTAAAGTTAATAAAGCATTATGTAGTCTCTCCCCAGGGGGTCTTTACTTTTTCTTGTTATTTTTAAGCATTTCTTTAAAATATGGTCAAATCTGTCTAAAACTGCTTGCCCTATAGGACTGCGTGGTATATTCATAATATGCTTTATATTATAGTAGGCAATGAAGGGATATTGTCAGTCTTAATTTGTGCAAGTATCCCCAGAATCGCCATTACTTCCAATAAATGTGTAATTACAAATTCACCCTTTTCAGCAGTTGTCCATTGAAACATTGATATATATCAGTGGTATGGTGTATAAAATAGAGTTTTCCAAATTCTGCAAAACGAAACACACAAAACTCTTGGATTTCCTTTTTTTTGGTATTACTACTGCTACTTCTGGTTGTAATGAAGTTTGTTTATACAAAAACCAAGTAGGACATTTTCTTACAATTTCCATGGCTTTTTGCCAAATGATAGAAAATTTTGTCCTTAGACCTTTACTGTTATCATGTTGTTTTCCATAAAATGTTGAGGCTTTTTAACACATTTAATATTAATAATTGATCGATTTCCTGATTTCTTCATATAAATGGACCCAGCAAACCTGGGTATATCACTGAATATGGGTGATATACAATGTGTAGTCTCTACTTGTGACTGTCTGTTGCAGTTGCATAAATAACAATGTTAATCCTTAATTATCAGAAAAAAAAACCCGTCAGTTTCTATATGCAAAACAGCTCTGTCTGCGTATGATAGTTAGGAAATATATTAAGAGATTCAGAAAAATCTAGTAACACAATTATGATTTCATTCTATTCTGATTTTTGAACTGAGATATAGGGGCTTGTGATCAACTTGGATATTTTATCTGAATTATAACCTACCTTTCTCAGCTTATTTGCATCAGGATAGAATGCCCAGAATGCCTCTGGAGTTGGTGGTCTCTTCATAATACAGGCATGAATCCAATTACTTTTTAAAATAAACTGTACACATTTGCTTTTTGGAATTTGTTATTAATTTCTCCCAAGTATTTACTATTAGCTCTTTGCCAGTCTTTATTTCTCACCCACAGTGACATAATCTCAGCATTAGTAAAAGGCGCTACAATTTCAGTCTGGCCTGTTCCTAACAATTAACATAGTCTTATTCTGCCTTCTATGATTAAATCAGAAACCTTTTCTTTAATTTTTTACTTTATTTATTTGCAAATAAAATTTATCCCATGATACTACATTCCTTTTGCATAATGAGGCCATTAGGAAAATGAATTGAAGCAAAATAATGAAAATACAATCATGTTTATGTATCACAAAGTCTCCGTTCTACTAGAGTTAACTCTCTTTAGGCTTCAGCTATTAACCATTTTGGACTGGTTTCATCTGAATCTCCTTGTAAGGTTTGAAACAAATTACTTAACTCATGAATAGTTAATCCAACTGTAGGCTGTAGCCAATTAACCTCTCCTATTAATTTTTGAAAGTCTTTGAGAATTTTCAAGTGCTTTCTTCATATTGGTACCTTTTGTGGCTGAAGTTATTGTTGACCTATTTATAATCCAAATAGCTAATAGAATCTCCTCTCTGTATTTTTTTCAGGAGCAATCTGTAACCTCAGCATGTCAGAATTCTTTGTGTTTCCCCAAACATTTTCTTTAAAGTATATTCATCAAAATCAGCCAACAAAATATCATTAACACAATGCTAAATAGCGGATTAGAAAACTGCCTACAAATTATTTCTAGCAATTCTTGTACAAAATATTGGCATAAAGTTGAACTTGTCATACTGTCTTTCCTGGGAAGCCTGGATACCACCTGGCCAGAAGTGCATGCTTCGCTCAAGGGAAGGTCAGTACAAGCAGCTCCTGGGTAGAAATGGCTGAAGTGCAGGGTCCCACTGTTCCCAGCAATGCTCTTGTCTGGGCAAGAAGAGTGGAACACGGAACCAAGATCCATACCAGGAATTCTCTAGTTCAGCCAGAGGTGTGAGAGAAAGTCCATAATAAGGGTTACCGATCTTTAGTTGGGCTGCTAGCACCAGGCTAGTTGGCATCAAGGAGCCCGGGGCTCTGAAACCTGAGCCGGGTGACAAGGAGTACCTGGCTGGGCTCAGGTAAGTCAGCAGCTGCCTCGAGAAGAACCACTAGTAGCAGAGTTGCCGAGCTCCAAAACCTAGAGGCAGTGGTGGGATCCTGGTTTGGTTCAGACAGACAGAATGGCAGCTTTGAGAACAGCCAGCAGCCTGCCTTAGCAGATGGGCAGAGAAAGACGGCTGCGGTGACCCATGCTGACAAGCCTGTAAATAGTGGAAGCTCGAGAGTTCCAAAGTCTGTGGTGGTAACACCGTGTTACAGGCGTTTGGTTAATCCACCATGCTAATGGTAGAGGGTGTGGGCAAACTCTCATACTTAGTTGGCTTCACGCCCAGACTGCAAATCTAATGGCTTCTCCGTGGTGGTAGGCAGCTTGAAGTGGTCAACAGACTTCAGCCGAGTCTAGGGATCCAGTGGTTAGTTCCTCAGAGAGGAGGAGAGCCCTCCTTTCCTCAGAATAAAGGGTCACTAGTTGAAAGCTAAGGCACCAAGACATCTCATCAGCATGGAGGGTGTTTCCAGGAATCATGATGAATGGGTTTCTTATCAGGAAATGGTTGGACCTGTGGTTTCCCTGACGTCTATGTGAGACTCCTTAGAGAATCTGCGGGTTCCCCAGATCAGGCAGAGAGAAGGGAACCCAGCTAAGGAAGGGAGTCTGCCATTGTACCACCAAGTTCAGAGGCTATCTTGTAATGCCAGACTATGATTATAACAGCAGGGTCCAACATGAATTATTTAATATTCCCTATGGAAGAACTTTCCAATAATATTATTTTACTGGACCACTATTATTATAAGTAGGGGCCGAGAAAGCAAGCCATTCCCTGTTCTGCTCATGCAAGAAGATTGTGGAAAAAGTAGCCTTTAAATCAGTCACATAGGTCATGACTTAGGCAATAAAGAATGTAAAGGAATTCTATGTAACTTGAACTCTTTTCAAATCTCCCATTTCCTAGATGGGAGAGAAAAGAGGTTAATGGGAACAGAAGAAGTAGACCTTCTCAGACCCAGTTCCTGGGACCAGTTCCACTAGAGTAGTTGGCAGGACTCCAGCAGACCTGTCAAACAGCAAACCAGCTATTCAGCAAAAGTGACTGTACTCACAATAGTGAGAACCCTGAGCAGCAGCAGGAACATGGAACCTCAAAGTGTTTTCTGGAGTTGTCTTGAAATGGAGCGATGGGCATCCAAAAAATAGGAAATGATGCCAAGACCGCAGGGCCCAGCCTCCTGCTTTGGGCATATATATGTATGTATATATATGTATGTGTGTGTGTGTGTGTATATATATATATATATATATATATATATATATTCCTAGTGTCTATACTAGGATGTTTATCAGCTAACAAAGACCAAGCCCCCACAAGAGGTGGTTCCTCTTCTAGTGGATAAACATCACCTCTTCTCTCACAAGTCTGTTTTCTATCCCACACTTGGGATCAAAACAAAAACATGTTTATATCTACTACAATTATAGCCTGCAAAGGACCCATTGGTTGAACTACACTATTCACTGTTCTTACATCAGTTTCCATTTTCCATTTTCCTGACTTCTTTTTTATAATATAGCCAAGAGAATCCCAAGGGCTGCTAGACTCTCTTGTGTACCTAGCTTCCAGCAGCTCTTGTACAGGCTATTTAAGTGCTTGTTATTTTCCTTAGATAAGGGCCATAAATCTAGCCACACAGGCTTGTCAGTCAACCATTTGAAGGGTAGGACGCTTGGTATTTCAGCAGTAACCCCTTTTATAAATGTATAAACTCAATCCTGGTAATGACCTGTGTTTTCATAATGGGCATATTCTGTGATTGTTTTGTTGACACATATCAGTTCCTTCCCCAGGAACATCTACCATGCATCTCCCCCCTTAATTCATCATAAGCTGTCTCAGGAATGGTACAAATATTAATTTGAATATCTCATTTTTGTAAAAGATCCCTATCAACACCTGTCTCACATCAGGTTCTGATCTGACTTTGCTTATAGCTGAAACCTTCTTTGCAAGCAATCTGTGAAGGCCTACCCAGAGCCTTGTACAACCTTAGTTAATGAGGTGGACCTTTTCCCAGGCGCCTCAGCTTTGTGGCAGTCTCTTAAAGCTGCCAAGTGACATTGTTCTATAATGGCATAATCAAATCGGTTCTGTTATCTTAGGTCAGAATACCACCCTTCACCAAGCAATTAATCTTTAACAATATTCAAGCCCCTTGCTCTACTTCATTGTTCAACATTCATGACTTCCTCCCTCCCTCCACCTGATTAACCATTGCGAGTGCTGACTGGAGTCTAGCACGGCTGTTACTTGACTCTTCCCATCTTGGGGAATACCTCAATGTTGGGTAGCCAGGTTACTCAATATTTGTTTCAAATAAGGGGGAATGCATTCTTTAGGATACCACAGCCTCTTTAAATCACCTCAGATCTATCATTTCTAGAATAGGCCATGTTATCTCATCATAAACTATGACCAACAACATTAACAGCCACGTGCAGTACAATTACTGAGAAAACTGTTAGTGATTTTGTAATCACAGGCTACCCCCTCTTCTGGTGGCAAAGTTGGCTCAAGATTAACAATTTCAAAATAGGCTGTTTTGCATTATCCCTGTCGTCCTTCAAGGCCTCTCCCTCCTTTGAGCCCCCACAAATGGCTTCCCAGCCTGCCCAGGGGCTGCAGGGACTTGAAACCACAAGTTCACTGTGCCTGCCTCTAGCTCAGTTTGCTTCCCTCTTTCATCCTGTGGGAAGTTGCTCCTCTCTTGACCAGGAATTGGGTCGGAGCCCTTTTGGTCTCTCTCTTCCAGGGATAATTGCTTTCCAAGACTTCCACCTCCACCCATAACTTTTCCTGTTGCAGTCAATTTTAGAACCCTTAAAAATATGAGACAATAGAGTGACCCCTTGGCTTTCCCATTTCAGTCATATGTTGTTGTTGTTTCTCTGATTTCTTCACTTTCACCCACCAATTTTCAAACTATTCAGCCATTCTATAAAGAAAATCCAGGAAGAAGGAGGAAGAGGAGGAAGAGGAGGAGGAGGAAGAGGAGGAAGAGGAGGAGGAGGAGGAGAAGAAGAAAAAGAAGAAATTCTTTCTGTTAGCAAAAGAAAACCTAGTGGTATCAGCTGCAATAAACTTTTTGCTGATATCCTGAGGCAAAATATTCATCTGTCTTTCCTTTTCATTTCTTCTATGGTATTAGACATCAGATTCCCGATTTGCTGAACCCTACATCTGCATGCCACGTGTAGCCATATCTCTTGGCTGTTTATTCAGTTCTTTTCCTACCTTCTTACAGCACCCGTTTCCCTTCCAACCCCCCAACACCAGGTAAAAGAGAAAGGAAGATGGCGGGGAAAGGAGGCATAGACCTCTTTAGACTACTTCCTGCTGATTAGGGATGTCCAGTTCCCTGGAAGAAATCCAATCTTCATTGTCAGGATATCTTCAACCAGAAACCAGCAATCCAGTAAGCAACAAACCAGACCCTCTCAAAAGTCCCCAGAATTCTAAACATAAACTATTTTCAGCTGACAAAACCATGCCCCTCCTAGAGCATGAGACAAATAATAGTCAGCTGCTATGGACAACCTGAAGCAGGCCCATATCGTACACCTGGGATTAAAGCAAAACGTATTTACAACATGGACTTTAAAAAAAAAGCAAATCTAAATTCCCAGGATGGGCTTCAGGACAGCACAGAGTATTCATAGTCATCTGCTTCCTGGTTGTGCCGCGAGCAGCTAGTCCATATCTTGGCCTTCCTGCAGTAATGGGCGTGGCCTGTGAGCCAGCGTTGCATTTATTAGATTATGCACCACAGCAATGGGAAAACAAAACCAAGACACGCTCATAATGACGGCAGGAGAAAGTATTTGGCCTTGATCAAGCTGTCCTTTGAACAACAACAACAACAACAAAATAAAAGACTATGAGATGCTATGAGAATGCGTTAAATTGAAACTACAGAGTTTTGTGCTCGTTGTGAAAAACAGCCAGTTGGTCTCAGAATATCAGTTTCAATGAACTCTTCAACTAGAGACAAGACAGAAGTAAGCAGCAAGCAAAACAGCACACATCTTCATCCACAGCCAGTAGCTGGGAGTCTCTGTGATGAAGTTCGTGGCTCTCATCAATCAGGTGCAGATTTGGAATCTTACAGAAGCTTTCGTAGCATGAAAGGTCTTGTTGAGCATCAGAATGTGCCAGCCCTTATGAGCATTTTCTAGTTATTTCTGCCAGGAATCATTCGATGACTTCAGAGGCTAATGATTTAAACACACCCATCATCTGCTGCACTGAAATGTTGTATAAAGAGATTCAACACGGTTCTTTAATGAAAAAGAAATATAGCCTATGTACGCCTTCATTCTCATGGGGTGAAGAGATTACATTACAGTCTCAATTTAAAACCAAACACTATTATCAATATCCCTTGGAAATTCTACTTAATTAAAATGCTCTAGTCATAAAACCTGCCAAATAAAAACTTCCTTCAGTTTCTCAATTAACTGCATTTAATTAGAATTATATAATATGGCAAGGATCTGTTTGTAGCTTATCTTAATCAAAGAGAATGTGGTTTGGTCAAAATAAACAGAACATTAGGAAAAGTAATGGATACCAATGAAATCAAGCTTTCCTCTTTCCAAATTAAGTCTGTGTTTATCTGATACAAGGAAGGGAATGCCGTACTTAGCCTGTCTGTGGTGATTGCATTCCTAGACTCCTATCTGCTACACCTGAATGCCCGCAGACAGTCATACCTCAGAACTACCCTAGAGAGCTTTGTGTTTTTATAGCGTCATACTCTTGAAAAAGTGTTTGGATGCAAGTGTGTGTCCAGGTCCAGGCCCATGTGGAGTGTGGAGCCCACAGAATAACCTCTAGTACCATTCCTTTCTCAGATGGCTCATCTTCCCTCCCTCCCTCCCTCCCTCCCTCCCTCCCTCCCTCCCTCCCTCCCCAACCCCTCTGAGATAGTAGATCTTAGTGACCACAAAGTGCACAGTGTTGAAATCCTAACCTCAATATCAGATGATTTACCCTTTTGTCTCAGATGTGTAATAGCTGAATGGTAGCTGGACTGAGGTAGGATGGAACGCAACTCAGTACGCCTTCAGTTCTCCAGACGTGGATGTTTGCTCCCAGACACACAGTAGAAAACCATGCAGAGAAGGCTCATCTTCTAAGAACAGTGGTGGAACGTTAGCAGCTGCCAGGGACACAGGCCTGGGGCAAACTCTCCCTCACAGTCACTGGGAAGGAAGTAGTAGCTCTATCAACACCTTGGTTTCAGGGTGCAGTCTCCAGGCTGCCAGATGATACATTTCACTCTGGTTTTTCTTCTAAATCATCTAGTATGATTTTTCCCAGCAGCCTCAGAAAGCCAAGGCACCCATCATGCACTCAGTGTCTACGGAACCCAGAGAAAAGTTCTTAGGAGATGTTCCCAAGTGCACTAGATGTGAAGATATTGGGAGTCCCTCCCGGAGACACAGAGTCACCTGCAGTCCATGGATTCCAGTTCAGTAAAATAGCTCAGGGGCATAAATTGAGTAAGGGAATGTGATGTTTTATGTCTGCCTTCAGCACCATGATTCCCTCTTTCTGGCTTCTTGCATTGTACAGTGCTCCTCTGATTTCTTCTGATATCCCATGTTCACGAGTGTCCTACACACTCACATTGTGCTGTCCTTGGGTGACTCTACCTTATTTCTGTAGCATGCCGTGTGCCAGCCCTCTTTGCTGCTGCTGTTCTAGCTTGTGTTTGTGACCTCCCTGTCCCACACTCTCCAGCCTTAGAGCTCTGTGGCCCCTGGGTAGCAGCTTGCCTAGTTCTGTGCCTTCTCTTGCCATCATCCTTGTCTGGAAGAACAGAACCACTTGGGGGTAGAAAAGAGAAGGGAGAAATGATGTGATTATATTATAATCTCAAAAATGAAATAAAATAAATGAAAACCATGGAACCATGATTTAATGTTCAAGATTTGTTCCTATGCCTGTCACCAGTTCACTCTTTGAGTGAGATTTGTTGAATCTTCCCTGTGCTTAGCCCATCGCCAGCAACCATGTGAGTTCTTCACTGCCCTCTACAACATCAACCTCATCCCAGGAACCATTGTATCCCTTCCTCAAGCATCTGGTGTTTAAGTCTGGCCTTTCAAGTTTCTTTGTGCTACAGCATTAACATGTGCAGAATAGCAGGCATGATTAGGGGTATAAAAATCCTAAAGTCACATGTGTGTAACTGTGAGATGCCACAGCACCGTTTTCATATGTACATGTCCAGAATCTACTTTGCCACCACCCCCCCTGAATACAGCATAGGGTTTCATTTCTAGAGAAATTAAATGTTATAGAGATTGTCTCACAATGTGGATGTTTATTCCCATTCAAGGAATTTATGCTTAGATTATTTTCAACCATGCTAAGCAAAGCTGACTATAAACATGACCCATAAACATATCCATATTTCCTACTATCTTGTGTTCACCATATTCATAAAATATAAATTTAAAAATTATTGAGAAATTTATGCTGCAAATTGAAGCACATATTGAGGTAAGTAGAAGTCAAACCATACTGAAATTCATTTTTCTCAAACTTCAGATAATCAGATAAAAATGAATGTCTTAACACTTTCAGAAGTAAAATATCAATTAATTATCTAAAGGCCATAATTTAATTTATATCTTATTGTCACTAGCAGACTTAAAGTTATTTTAAAATACTTTAAAAATAGTTTTTATTCTCTGAGTTACATATATCCACAAATATATTTTTATTACATTTAAACCTACATCTTATCAATTCCCCCCAGATGTACCCGTCTCACCACTCGTACCCACCACAGGACCCATGGGCTAAGTGCGGTTTTTGTTGCCCACACACTTACCATTGTGGATTCATCCACCAGACCATGGTCCACCTACCTGTGCTCACACTGTTGAAGAAAACTGACTCTGTTTCCTCTGGCAGCTGATTCCTCAGCTAGGGCTGGAGGTGTGTGTGTGTGAGCCCTGGCCCATTTCATGCTGAGGTGCTGACTGGCTGGATCTTGCACAATCACAGCTGCTGTGAGTTCATGAGCAGAGTGGCGTTGTCATGGAGAGGAGACACTGCTTCACCCTGTCCGCCCACACCTCTGTGTCACCCAAATGTTCATAATCATCATCACCACATGGCCCAACAGGGCATAAAGGTTTATAATATGAAAATTTAAGATGGAGTTGAAATTCTTTAAAAACAATTCTACTCCTAATTATTATTATCTCATCTTCTGATAATTTACTTCTGTTTTTTAAGTGCATATAATAAATCTGATTATATACAATTTAGCCTTCTATTTATTGGAGGTGACTCTTTCACTGTGACATACAACAATAGCCAGTAGCTTAAGCTCTTGATTGCCAGTAGCTTTTGAGATTATAATGAAATTACATTGTTTTCCACCTTCCTCTTTTTCTGTCCATCTCCTCCCATGTCCCTTCCTTTATGCACTCTGTCAAATTCATGGTCTTTAATTATTGTTACACACACACACACACATGCACACACATATACATATATACACATACATATACACATACACACAAAGCACACATACACACATACATACACATATACACATACATACACACACAAACACACCCCATATACATACATACACACATACACATATACACATACATACACACAAAAACACACATATACACATATACATACATACACACACAAACACACATATACATATATACATACATACACACACAAACATACATGTACACATATACATACATACACACAAACACACACATACATACATACACATATGCACATATACAAACGCGCACACACACACACACACACATACACACACACACCTCTTGATATATGATACCCACTCAGCTTCTTTGATGAAGAATGAAAACTACACTCCTCCGCGGGTAGAAGCATAAATGTTTAAAATGCAGCTAGGGATTATGTTGGTTTAATAACCTGCCCTGGGTGGTTGGCTACTTTTACAGTGCCAGGCATGATTTTCTTTTTCTTGTGTGGATCCAATTAGAGAGCTGTTGGTGATTCCCAAGGCATGTGTGCCACTATTGTACCCTTATGCAGGTTGTTGTGTGACACTGTTCATTGTGATTCATGGGCAGGAGAGGTGGGAAGGGTACTGGTTGCTTCTCTCCTTTGTGGCTTGCATGACATCTTCTGCTACCAGGGAAGCTGGTCCTTAGGGACGAAACATTCAGCACAGATCCATTGTTAGTCCACAAGGTCCTGTGACTGAAGTGAGTGGTGCCATTAGCAGTGGGGAATTACTTTCTACCTCTTGAAGGCAACCAAAGTCGAAAGCAATACCCTATAATGTTTGGCACTCTCTTAGACAAGCCTGAATAACTTTGGGCTTCTTATGCCTTTGAGGACGTTTTTGCTAGATAGTGTACAGCTCTTGGGTGAAAGCATTGTTAGCTCAGATGGAAAAACTTTCTTAAACTATACATGTACATGCAAACAAAGACATGGAGGTATTTTTGGTAGATAACAATTTGGCTCTTTATGTTGCTTCCGGCATCCTCACTTTTGTGTTAGTCTTCTTCATCTGCATTTGTCTCTCTCATCAATACCTAATTAAACCTCACATTTTTTCCTAGTTTCTGCTTCAGATAATTTTCTTTCTGTGATTTTCCTTTCTATTATTTTTTTCCACCCTACTCTGCAATGATTCCTTTTACTTTCCTGATTTCCACTGTTAATCTGGGTTTGCTGGTCTAATGATAATAGGTTATTGACTAACAGTACTTTCTTTCCCTGGACAGAACTGGTCATACAGTCAAGCCTGGAGCAAGAAGAATTAGCTAGACTAAACCGAGTGTTCTTTTTATAAAGGTACTATCAACCCTACAAAAGCCTTATCAACTTGAAGTGGGCTATAACAATTTACAGATGAATGGTGCAAAGAGAAGGAAGTGTGCCAGAAAACAACAGAGGTTAAATGTCAGTCAAAGTTTTAAAATACTACATTTCCTTGTTTGTTAAAGCAACATTGACATCATTTGACCTCCCAGTGACATGGTGTGCATTGTCACATTATTGTAAACAGTACCAGTTGTTTAATTAATTAAGGATACCATACGTATTATAGAGGACATGTCTACACACTACCAACATGAGAAGCAGAGTTCGGAGTGTTTGGTCAAACACTGGTAGCAATGTATTTCTCCTCACAAAAGCAAGCAGGCAGCACAAGCTTTACCTACCTTGGGAACTGAGCATGACAAGTCAGTGTAGCTTTAAATACACCGATACTCCTGCCAAGAAGGCCAAATATAAAAAATAAGAAATATTGACCAGAGTCAAAAAGGCAAAAGAAAGATGTCAGTTATTTTCACTAGAATTTCAGTATTATTTTATTTTATCCATAATAATAGATTTTTTGTGAGTAAATTAAATGCATTTAAGATAAATTGAAGGTCTCTACATTCATTAACCAGCTGGCAATCATCTCTAGTGTTACAGTATCTCTATCTAATAATATATGAAGGTGAATATAATTGGAGTTCAATCTTTATTTTCACTTTGTTTTATAAATGAAAGACAGGAAGAAATAGCTTGTAAGCCAAACTTCCATTTTCCTTTGTGCACTCCACTCCTGGATGGTTATGTCTCAGTACGGGTCTGAGCTGATGCAGATGAAGATTGAGTAGCCTGGATGAACAGTCAAACATTGAACCTCGAAGAGGCAAATGGGACTGTGAGCTACCTTACTCATGAAGCTCAGATGTGACTTCTGCATCTTACAAAATGGCACAAGTACCCAGGCTTGTCATTCATCTTCTCAACAGATAATAGAAACTGTCCTTAGGCACCAGAGGCAGGAAAAAACCTATAGCAGGTAAAAAAAATTAATCTAGCTGTTTCTCTTCTTTCTTCTGAGTTTAATACATCTTTAAGAAAATACACCTAGTAGCTTTGTAAAAATAGGAAGGTATTACGTCACAAAATAAACGTAGAATGTGAGAGCGGATTCATGCGTTGCTGTGGGGCAGGTATGCATAAAGACTGTTTCCAACGTTCAACCTGATGCTTATGAGCATGTGTATGTGAAGACCCCAGGTCTGATTACGCCGTGATTGGTGGGCTCTGCTTCATTCTCCTCCACCTGTTCTGCTTCCCACACACCTGGTCCCTCTCCTAGCCTGTTTCTGCTGTGTACCACCCACAGCATGAGTCTATTCATAACACTGTTTTTTTGCCATTTGGGAAAGCTTGAGATAGATCTGTAAAAGAGAGAAGATAGAACTGTAAAAGATAGAGCTGTAAAAGAGAGAAGAGATAAAAGATGGTTTTCTGAAGATGTTGCATTTGGTCATCCTGCTTTCTAATCATAATCTATTTTCCTATGGTTACTTCTGTAATATATCACCATAGTGAAAATGTTCCTTAATGTGGGGCTAGGGAGATAGGCCAGAATCTGAATTTTGATCCTTCAAAATAATGTAAAGCCAGATACATCAGTGTCTGCAAGCTCAGCTCCGGAATTATAAAAATGACTGGTACCAGAAAACATAGTGGAGGTTGGAAAAAATACAGAAAGTTTACCTCTCACCTACACATGCACAGATATCCACTAGCATGAGCCACAGTTCTCATCTTAAAGACAAGGAGAGATAGTTTATTCTGGAGCCATGTTGAGTGATCGTGGTTGGGTTACGCAGATTTAGGTTATCCTAAATTCCATGTTCCATGTGGAAGCAACTTTATGAAGTTTTTACATTTTTTCAGAACAGACTATGTCATAAATCAAGGCAATTTTGGTATTAATGGGCATATCAGAGGGGCAGGTACAGGCCTAGGATGCTACCTGAACTTCTGGGTTGATGAATACTAGTGGTATGTTAATAGATTCCAAAATATTTTTATTTGACATCACAGAATATTAATAATCACAAAATGGGCCAGCAATGGCTCCTCCTTGGGGCTTATACTAGTCCAAGTTAAAGTAGCTAACTAGTTTTTAAACCTACCACATTGTAATTCCTCCACAGTATTAAAATTGTAATTAGTCAGTCACTCTACCGACACAGCTTATTTTCAGAAGATTTATTCACATACCTACACACACACACACACACACTCACACACACACACACACACACACACATACCTTTTTCCTTTAAGTCTGGGAATGAGTATAGTACCCGTGAAGTTATCATGTGCTATGTTGGAGACTATATCTAGACTTGAACTGTAGACGCACATTCTATTAGCTTACAAAGACCTCAAGCACAATTTTAACAGCACAGTGATTCCATCAGTAACTTACTCTCCCTGCTGCCATGTAAGAATGTCAAATTTAGCTATAAGTTTGCTCACTTATGTTGAAAATAACCTCATTACAATCTTGTTCTATTCAGGAAATATAGCTTTATTCAGGCTGATATGGAAATGTCGTAACTGTGGATTTGCCTCTGGGTTGATATTATAATTTAAAATGGGGAATATCTTTATGTTTCTTCTTTTTATTCATTTATTTATCTACTTTGCATGGGGAAGGCATATAATACAGTGTACATGTGGAGGTCAGAGTTATCTCCTACTATGTGGTTCTTAGGGTCAGACTCAGATTGTCAGTACAGAAGTCAAGAGCTTTTATCCTTGGAGCCATACGCCAACCCTCCAAGTCACTTCTTATTATTAAACTATTTCTTAGTAATAATAATCACAATTGAATATTTAAATACATAGCATCTCTATTTTATTTCATTGTCTTTTCAGTAAAATGTTGATTTATTTAATGATTAGCTTGTGCATATATTAATAGTGTCACTTGTTTATTCAATTAAACAAATGACAACATTGTGGATAAACAGTATGCCTAAGCAAGGGCTGTGCAGCAAGCAATAGAGGTTGGAATTGTTGTTTATCACTTAGTGTACTGGGCCCACCTTGGAAAAAAGATACAAACGCATGTATGTGGATTATCAGTTTCCTTTGCTAATACATGACAATTATTCTGAAGGAGACTTGGCGACTAATCAAGACATGTCCTTTAACATAGGTATGTCAGAATATACACACTTTGTTTATATATGTATGAACACATGTCTATGTATGCATGCAGATGCCAGAGGGTCAGAGATCAGCCTTGGGTTTCTTCCTCAACCACTCCCCACTGTCTTTCGTTGTTTGTTTTGTAAGTTTGTTTCTCAGTTATGATTGGACTCACTAATTAAGGAAGGGTCAATATCTAGTGAGACCATGTATCTGATTACCTCTACCATCCAAACACTGATATTACAAGCAAATTCTACCATGCCCAAAGTATGTTTTCTAACATAAATTCAGAGTTTTATGCAAGTACAGCAGTCAGCTTAGTGAGTGAGCCATCTCCACATAGGTCTAGGACCTTGTGAGATTCCTCCATCTACTTTAGAGTGTCAACTGGTGTCATTGTTCAGGTCTTATCTACATGACCATATTAAGATGTGGTGCATGTAAATCCCTACCATGTATAGACCATACCTTGTTGCAGCAGATATGATGGTGCACTGGTTCTTACAGTCTCTGCCACCTTCTTTTTCCTTGAGCCTTAGGTGTAGGGATTCCGTCCTCTGTAGTCTGATCAGTTATAGAGTCCTGTGATAGTGTCTGTCTACAGTAAAAGGAAGCTTCCTTGACAAGGGGTAAGGGATTTACTGTTCTGTAGACATAAGAATAAATATTTAGATGATATTCCCACGAGAGCTGAAAACATCCCATTTTTAAAAACATGTGTGTATATATGTATATGATGGATGTTAATGTGGGTGCATACATGCCACATTGTATGTGTTGAGTTCATAGAACAAGCTTCTGGATTGGTCCTCTACTTCCATGTGTTAGAGGCAGCAGTTCTTGTAGTTAACCTCTGTGTACTCTGGCTATCTGTCTCTCATCTCACCCTTATGAGCTCTACAGCATCCAGGTTCATATATGTCTGGAAAACATAAACTCTGTTTCTCATGCTTGAGTACCAAGTGCTTTATTCAAGGAGCCACCTCTCCATAACGGTATTTCATTTTACATAGGTAACTCATCTTGTATACCCAGTCATTAACGAATCAATTTAAAGACAATATTTTCAAATAAAATACAACCACAACCCAACTCCCAGGACAATGCTCACTTCTACAAGAACTTCAGGCGTGAGGTGGCTTTGGGTACAAATTTCTGAGTTCAAGTCCATATGTTTACTAGTCTCCTTGCTTCTTATTTCTACCTCTGTATGTAGGATCCATCTTCAAAGCCAAAGATACAGAATAACTTTATGTTGAAATGCAGAGGGGACATCAAGTTTGGATTAGGAAAACAGATTTCAGAAAAAGGTAAACTTCCTTCTCATTTTTTCTTTTCAAAGACGATGCAGACTATTTCTCGAGAGCTCATGAAATCTAATCCAATTAAAAACTAATCCCCAGTGGATTAACCATAGGAACTTTCAACGTAAATACTGTGTGACCTGAAATCCAAGCAAAGAAATGAATTCCTGCATAAAATCAGCTGATTCCTAACAAAATGAGTGATTAAGGACGGGTCAACAGTGACTGGCAGGAAATCAACAACACACCCACCAACGGCAGCATAGTTCGTCTCTTCCATACATAGCCTTTGTACCTACATTTCAAAATGCACGTTTCAGGTTAAGATCTTGTAAGCACATATAATTTATTCCAAAAAGCCCTGAACTTTCTTTCCAGGGTGTTTAAAAATTTTTTTATTCTGTATTCCAAGTATATAAGTTAGGAGAAGGAGTAGGAAAATGAAATAGAAACTGCCATCCATCAAACTAAGAGCTGGAAGCATCGCATGATAATCAACCCTCGTGTACTTCAGCTCAAATCGCAGAGGAAGCCCGACTTTGAGAGGAAAAGTGTCTGATTCTTCAACCAAACACTTTGCCCTTTTCCTTGCCAGAGACTGACCTAGACAAGAGCTTGTCGCGAAGCAGAAAACCTGGGCCCAGCAACACTTTAAGGATCTCAGTTAACACTGGTTTCCATTGAGGAAAAGAGCTCTGTGAAGAACAGGAACCTTTGATGGGAGGCAACAGTTCCTAGAACTGCTAAAGACACTTCTACCTCTAACTAACTGAAATTTGGGTAAGTATGCAGGTCTACATTAGAAAGTGTATCCATCAGGAAACAATGTATCCACAGTAGTCCCAGAATCAACTGTTGCTGGTAGTTCCACACTTACTCTGTGTGCATTGTTCCTTGGAAGAAGGTATAGTTTGTTTTCCTAAGTACCATGTTTGTTTCCCATCTTTATGATTATAGAAATTACATACTAATTATGAAAACCAGGTAGCAAAAAAGATATATATATAAACTAAGTTCATATATTTCCTTTGTTTTTTGTTATTCTGTCTCCAGAACAGAAAGTCAAGATGTTTCTGAGTAAAGACTATATTGCATAATAAATGACATTGATAGAGCCCCAGAATCTAGCCTTCTTCCTAGGAACAATGCACACAGAGTGCTAAGCCTCAACCTGGAACCCTCAGCAGCAGCTGACTTTAGAACTACAATATCTCTCCTGGTGGAGTCACTTTCTCCTGTATAGCTGCCTACTTAGCCACATTTCTGTCAGAAATACAAGCTAGCAGTAGATAACAGCATGAAGAAAAGCAATCAAATCTTGCTCCTCCTGACTTTCACATTTTATTAAAAAGCTGCATGTTCACAAGCTATTACAATTTAGAATAAAATCAATATAGTAATTTATTTTTACATTAAAAATTTAAATTAAGATAAAATTACATCATTTCCCTCTTTCCTTTCCGTCTGTCAGCCCTTCCCACCTACCCTTTTCCTCTCTCTAATCTTATGTCCTCTATTTTTCATTGTTAATGCACACACACACACGCACACACACACACACACACACACACACACACAGAGAGAGAGAGAGAGAGAGAGAGAGAGAGAGAGAGAGAGAGTATTGTGTATTTTGGTGAAAACAAAGTTTTATACAACATTGAAAAATATACCAGCACTCATTATGACATTTTGTCAGGAAATGCACTCTCACAGTAAGCAGTATTTCCTTATACACATTTTTAACAGAAGGAATAATGCAGAACTTGGTGGCAGGTCCTTGTCATCCTAGCACCCCAGATGCTAAGGCATGAAACTGGCATGGTCAAGGTCACCTTGTGCTAAGTACCCAGTCCTGTCTAGAGAAAGAAGTGATATGGTATGCAGCCATCACTTGCGGATTTGCTATATTTTTTAAAATATATTTTATTAATTTATTCATATTACATCTCAATTGTTATCCCATCCCTTGTATCCTCCCATTCCTCCCTCCCTCCCATTTTCCTCTTACTCCCCTCCCCTATGACTGTGACTGAGAGGGACCTCCTCCACATGTATATGCCCCTAGGGTATCAAGAAACTTATAATAAAGTACGATGACATCATCCTCAAAAGTGACACATCCATAAGCCCCAAACTGTCTCTCCTGCTCCCTATAGTGAAAATATCACACTCTACTTGTTTTATTTCAGCATGATTCAAGTTAGAAAATGTACTTTTATATTTGGTTGTTATCACATAGTTTGTGCTTTATTTTGTTAATAATTACAGCTTTCTCTCTCTCTCTCTCTCTCTCTCTCTCTCTCTCTCTCTCTCTCTCTCTCTCTCTCTCTCTCTCTCTCCCCCTGTGTTTATGTGTGTTTGTATGCATTTTAGTTTTGTCGTCATATAAAGTTTTCTACAAAATGAGCAGTCAACCCTGATTTCATGCTAGCTTTCTCTGATAGAGTCTTAAATCTCCTTGAAAGAAATTATTAGAGAAACTTTCCAATAAATTCATATGCCAGAGAGTAATCAAGCAGTACAAATTCTATCTTCAGTTACAATATATATGCCAGCATGTATATTAGCTGACACTGTTGTGCAGTGAAATTTATTCTCAATGATAGTAAGGATATTAATTTTAGGAGAATCTGGTAAATTTATGAATTTAGGTATTCTTACACAGTGAGATTTAAACAAATTATGATTAAATAAAAATGAAGAGGTGAAGGAGTTGATTGCCGCTGTTTATGTCTATTTTCTATGTATCTCAACTTATCTACCAAAATAAATTTGAACCCAAAATACATCAATGACATTATTTTATTCTTCAGGCAAAATGCACATACTAGCTGTTAACAATGCTTTAAAAGATCATGTTTCATGCACCATTTCATTCCATATAGTTCCTCATGCAGTGGCAGGCTTTAATTTTACATTCAGTACCCCAGAAGAGTAGATTTTCTCTCCAAGTGGTCTGATCCAAATGTGTATAATTTTTATCCCAAGCCATGTGCCTAAAATAAAAAAAATATATGAGTCAAAGGTATATACTAATAATACATAACAAAAAAACCCTTATTGCTATGGGTAACAAGAACAATATATTCCATCTTTACAATATTGTGTTTTATTATAAAGAAAAATGCTTCAAATGGATGGATAAGTGCATACTTACAAGTGAATTTTAGACAAATAAAACACTAAGAATTGCATTTTGCAGGCTGGAGAGATGGCTTAGAGGTTAAGTGCACTGGCTGTTCTTCCAAATATCCTTAGTTTAATTCCCAGCAAACACATGGTCTCTCACAACCATCTATAATGGGATCTGGTGCCATTTTCTGACATGCCAGTGTATATGTAGGCAAAACACTGTATACATTAATAAATCTATTTTTAAAAAAGAATTTTATTTCAACCCATGACTATTAATCATCAGTTTATCTGTCTGTGTGTCTGTCTGTCTGTCTGTCTCCCTGTCTCCCTGTCTACCTGCCATTATGTCATCTATCATCTAAATTTCATTGATTTATTATCTCTCTATCATCACCTTCTTCTTCACCATCATCTCACTGTCAGTTCTTTTCTTTCTTGAAATCTTTATCTAATTTTAAGACTTATTTATTGAATTATATATGCATAAGTGTTTTGCCTACATGTACATGTGTACACTGTATATGTGTCTAGTGCCCACAGAAACCATAGGAAGATGCTATCAAATCCCCTGGAAATGGAGTTATTGATGATTGTAAGTCAGTTTGTAGATGTTGGGAACCAAATTCAGGTCTTCTGCAAGATCAGCAAGGACCCTCAACCATTCAGACATCACCTCACCCCAACCTCCTTTTTCCTCATTTTAATGGATCAGAATTTTAGGAAGTATTGCATTAGTGTGTTTTCAAAGCAATCTGCGCTGTGATAAATTGTTTCAATTAAGTTGGCCTTGTGCAAAGCACACTGTGGTTGTGTATAAAGTGTTATTTTAGTACAGCATACCATCTCTTTATGAATTGGTCTGACGGTCTCTCTCACTATCTTGCAAATCTATTCTCTGCTTATTCAATAAAGAATGTTGAAAAAAATCAAAAACTCAAATTTATGAAGAAAAATGTAAAATAGCTTATAGTGCTAAAATCTTCCTAAAATAAATACACACATGTGTGCATGTATACATACATAAAAAGACTTAAATTGGAGTTACACTGTATAATGGAGAAACATTGCTCATACTAGACACCATAGTATATTAAGCAAAAAACCCTCTGCCAGAAATCAGTTACTTCTTTTGGAGTTGTTGGCATGTGAATTCCTTTCAAACGCCATACATTACGTACAATTTCTGGTGCTGTTGACTCTCCTTCAGAACTTGACCATAAGACTCTCTTGTTTAACACATCATAAACTTGTGTCATGGAATATGGGGAAGTCAAGCTGGTACTGGCCTGGAAGCTACATCACTATAGGCCAGATTTCATAAACCTGGAAAACGCTATACAAGGTAGCAGAGGAGAAAAAAATAATAATCTTTACCATCTGTCATCCTTGTGAGCTGCAGTGATAACTGGCCTGGCAAGACATTCTCCATCCTTGTGATGGTGGCACAAACATCACGGGAACAGCCAGCCACTTTCTCATTATATTTAAGTCCTGGACCACGATATGAAACCTGCATCACGGGAACAGCCAGCCACTTTCTCATTATATTTAAGTCCTGGACCACGATATGAAACCTGCATCTGGACCTGTCGTCAAGCTAAGAACTTGTGATTACAGGTCTCAGAGACCCTTGGGGAAGATCCACCCTTATTATTCTGCTAAATAGACATTGTATTAACCCAACTGTTAACAGTTTATCATTATACAGTTAGATTAATTTATCTTTCAACCCACATCAGAAAAGCTTCAGTTTGTAGTGAATGAAGAACAGCACAGATTCCCGAGATGCAGAGAATAAGAGACTGCAGAATGCCCAGCCCTAACCACAACATATATATCATATGCCTCTCATGGCTCAGAGATTTTGCCAAAGGAACATGAAATATGTAAGAGGCTGTAAGGCAATAGAATCTGTTTGATAGAGCAGGGAAGCTGAACTCACAGCAGTTGTGGTAGCTTGCACGAGACGTGTGCAAGCACAAGCAGACCGTGCTCCTGTATGGAGACAGAAGCTGGACCCAAAGTCCCACAAGTAGCCAAAAAGCCATTGGCATTTGTTAGCTGTGGTTAGAGGGAGAGTTGGTTTTACCTAAGAGCACAGTCTCTGGTAAGTGAGCCACATTCTAGTGGAAGACCACATGTTTAAGAGGATGTGAGTAACACAAATGAGTCTTGATGGGTTTAAAAAGAAAAGACGTTAGGTGGGTAGGGGAGGAAAGCAGATGAAGAAGGTGGTGAGGGAGAAGATGAGTCTGAACAACACACAAAATCCCTCCAAAACTACTGAAACTATATACATAAAAAGACGTCTGTTCTTTGAAGGAGAACCTTGCCATTTGCAAAAACAATTAAACAGATACAAAAAACAATGCAAATATAACACATAGATGTGTACTGAACAAAATAATTGTCTTGGCCATAGATCTATTCAAGTAATGCATTTGGTATTGACTCTCTTCCTAAAATTTTAGGATCCAACTTTATGTTAAGCACCCTTTCAATAATAAGAATTTAGTCAAAATTTCAGATTTCATTTGAGGCACGTGAAGAATAATGCTGGTAGCAATTTAAAAATCACTAGATAAGCCTCATTCAGTTTTAGAAATAAAACAATCTTATGGACCAAAGGAAATATTGGTGGGAATATATTGTTAAATTAGTGTATCATAGACTTGCATTCCATGAAAATATTTGCTCAAATAATTGGGAATGGATTTATAAACTAAAGGGAATAGAAGGTTTTTTAACTTAAAATGTGTTCCTTACCTCCCTTCACTAATTATATAAGAACGATTAGGTATTTCAACCACACACATCCTGATGAGATCGAGAGACTAATAGGTACATTAGCAGAGTGAGGGAGGCAGTCTTGAGCGCTGAGGATGGTGTGGCAGGACTGTGGAGGCAAACAGGAACACCCAGGAGACAATGTCGGGGACCTTCCCGAGACTCAGAATTGAATGATTTGAAAAGAGTCCCCCCAGATAAGTGCCGAAGAGAAACTGCTGGTCACCTACTGCAATGTCTTCTTGAAGCTTCAAGAAAATAACAGCCTACAAGACACTAACGTAGCGGGTATATCTCACACTCAAGCACTACTTGCAGGCCCTGGTAATAACTTGTGTTTATCTGAAATAAAGACAAGACTTCTCCTCCTCAAAGTCAGATCTGATTGTAACCTGATTGTTCATTTAGAAACAATGAACAGAAGTGGAATCAAGTCCCACAGAAGGCAAAGTCACTTTACCCTTGATGGCCCTTGCCTGAAAACGGTGAATCAAATACCTCTGAGACCAAGATAGACACCTTTGAGGATGTAAGGGAACCGTGTTCTACATCCACAAGTATATTCACCATGGAGCCCTCACCATAGGTCTTAAAGTCTGACTTCTTTTTCTTCAGGGTCTGACTTTGATACACAAGTATGTGAGATATAGCTTGAACCAAGGCTTTTAATTCTGTTTTATATCCAAATGTTCTGCTTGTAAAGTCACCCATGAAGTAATAGCCAGTTGAGTCTCCTCTGGCCCAAGCATTCCCACAAAGAGAGCGTTGGGAACCTATGAGCAGTGAGCAATCAGCATCCAGTTTTGATCGCTGGCATCAGCTGCTCAGGGACACAGTAGCTGCAGATTATTTTGCTTACCTTTCTTCAGAAAATAAAGAAAACAGAAACCTCGCATTATAACATCAGTGCTAATAATCTAAGTCCCTGTGATGCTGTTGCTGAAGACACGGGTCATGAACTAGACACTCACCCCAGGAGTCAAAAAGTCATGTAAGTTTCACCAAGCTTATTGTTACTGTGGGAAATCCTGCTGAGAAGCCTGCAAGCCAGGTTACAGCACGCATGGCCTAATTGCATTACATAAACGCTAAGGGAGGCCAGCTCTCTGCAGTCTTTGACAGAAGTTGCTTGCCTTCCTCCCTGTGGTGAGACTAGTTTTAAGAGGACCTAGAAGCTTCAGGGAAAAAAAGGTTCGCAGTTACTGGTAGTTGATAATACCACTTTACACCAGCAGAATGAGGCCCAAGAGGAAAACCGGGCAAAATTTGATACCCGAATTCAGGATTTTTCATGCTAAAATGCTAAAATTACCCTAGCTTCATGAAATTAGTTTTTATAGCTTTTCTTCTTTCATAAATGCATGTTATTATAACCTTTATTTTTTTTAAAAAAAACTATAAATTGTCAGATGACTACTGATTAAAAAAATTCATAAAATGATCTTGAAGGTGGCATGTCAGATGATTGTAAGGGTAAAAGCCCTTACATGCAAGGCTGGTGATCTGAGTTTGATCGCCAAGGAAGATATGTGAAAGAGCTGGATCCGGCCATGTGCATCTGTAACTCCGGCACTCCTGTGGGGAGATGCGACATAAGCGGCAGGAGAAGCACCAGACACTGTCTGGACAGATGCTTGCAGGACACAGGACAGCAGAAATATCAAGAGAGACCGACCCTATAAAGGCAGAAGGAGAGACCTGACTCCTGAACGTTACGCTCTGGTCTAGCGTACTGAGGTAGAGTGCCATATCGCATACACACTGAACAATAATAATCACTTCCCATTGGCTCATCATTTTACCACTCCTGGATTTATGTTGGTGAGATGAGGTATGTGCAATAATCATTGCCACATCTTTGTGGTTTTAAATATATTCACATGCACACACGCCTCCGACCTCAGAACCCCGCCTACGTTGGGCATCAATGTCCACTTCCCCTCCAAACGATGGGATAGGTGTCACCTGGTGGGGGACAACCAAATGTACCAGTGTCTACTCAAACGTGTCCCCAGTGCGGCAGAAAGAATGGGCGAGTAGGTCTGGCCAATCTGGTTATGAGAGTGTGCGATAAGCTAAGTTCTCAAACTTTTAGGGAGGCTCTTTTGTGCATCATATTATTCCTGAGCATAAGTATGCATGTGACTAAAATCAGGGGACAGACATACACAGTAGGAAGACTGAATACACCATCTAATCTGTCAATGGAGTCAGAGGCCCGTCCTCCCTAAGCATATTAGAAACCAAACTACTTCTCTTTTGAACCTCACATCATACTTGTGTTCCTCTGTCAGTCCTAATAGTGTTATCTTTTTTTCTAATATGCACTTGCTTCTTTACAAAAGTCTATGTGCGATCTAAGTTTTACTGTTTTGGATAAAAGGCCAAGAATATAGAAACATCTGACTAAACCCCAACTCTTTACGTCAATGCATTTTTGACATTATAATTTAATTACAACATTTATCCCTTTCCCTCCTCCCACCCCCCCCCATTCTGCTTTAAAGCATGGCCTCTCCATATATGTGTATCCCTAAATATAACCTGTTCAACCTATATAATGTTGCCTGTATGTTTTGAGGTCTGACTATGGACTATGGTGTCCCTGAAGACAGCTACCTCTCCTGTTCTTAGCTTTCCTTAGTTGTCTTATGGGTTGTTTCTTTGTTTTGTTTGTGTGCATGTGCGTGTGTGTGTGTGTGTGTGTGTGTGTGTGTGTGTGTGTGTGTGCATCTCTCTCTCTCTCTCTCCCTCTCTCTCTCTCTCTCTCTCTCTCTCTCTCTCTCTGTGTGTGTGTGTGTCTGTGTGTGTGTGTGTGTGTGTGTGTGCATCTCTCTCTCTCTCTCTCCCTCTCTCTCTCTCTCTCTCCCTCTCTCTCTCTCTCTCTCTCTCTCTCTCTCTCTCTCTCTCTGTGTGTGTGTCTGTGTGTGTGTGTGTGTGTGTGTGTGTGTGTGTGCCCAGTTTGCCCTGTTTTGTATGTTTTTGGTGCTTCATGTATTTTCCAGTTACTGCTCTGCTGTTACCGGAACCTTCCAATGCATTGGCCACATTCACTTTTCCTGAGTGCACATTTTACATACAGCTTTATTCTTATGGTGACAGCATAACTTACTCATATAGCTATCATAATGCTGTCTCCGGTGTCTAGTAATATTCTCTGTGTACAGAATTTTATCCAGATAAGACAGAACTTTAAACAGGCATAGCTCTCTCTATTTTTCATTCTTAACCCATGCAATGACACGTATATGTTATAATGTATCAGTGTATGTTTATGTTTATGATTATGAATATATGTATGTATGTATGTATGTATGTATGTATGTATGTATGTATGTATTGTGCAGGTATGTGTGTATGTATGCTGATATGTTTGTGCAACCAATAGAAATACGTATTCTCCTTGGATTTTTGTTTGCCCTTGGTTCTGTGTTAGAAAGAATTCCTGAGGTCATCTGTCTGGCTGCGATGTGACACACGAGCATTCTCCACATTGGGTATACTGGCAAGGAACTTTCTTTCTGTGAAGGATAGCTTTGTGTCCACTTGACACAAGTTGAAATCATTTGAGAAGAGGAACCTCAATTGAGAAAAAAATTTCCACTACACGGACCTAGAGGCAGACCTGTGTGCATTCTCATAGTGACTGGTATGAGATAGCTCAGCCAGTTGTAGTGGTGCCACAGAAGGGCAGGTGGTCCTGAGGTGTGTAGGAAAGCGGGGGGGGGGGGGCAAGCCAGTAAGCAGTGCTCGTCCATGGCCTCTGCTTCAGTTCCTGCTTCCAGGGTCCTGCTGAGTTCCTGCTCTGACTTCCCTCAACGGCGAACTGTGACCTGAGAGTTTAAGGTGAAATAAACCCTCTCTTCCCCAAGCTGCTTAAGGTCATATTTTATAACAGCAACAGAAACACTAAGACACAGCCATTTCTTCATTTTAAGTGAGAGTTTACGTAATACACACTTTAGGTTCCAAGGGGTTAGTTTTAGAACTCTAATGTCATATCTACACAGACAGACTCTTTGTACCCAGTATTATTTGTGGAGAGCTGGTTTCCAGATCTGACCACTACTCTTTTGTGTTATTTTCTTTTTCTTTGCATCATAGTCTTTAAATTTTCTTTGTTTTATTACTAAATGTTACTATATTAATTTATGACATGTATTTTATCCTAAAATATTTACCCTCTGTATATATTTCGGGTTGAGGTATGTCTTTTAAAATAATGTTATTATTTCCTTGAAACATTTCTTCTCTGTTTGTTACTATCTTACCCATCTTTTATTATTATGTCCATGTGTAACCTTCATATTTACTTCCATACCCATCAATGTGATCTTCCATGATGCTATTAGACTCATTCCAGTCTACCCATAGATTTTTAAATATCCATTTCAATAGTGCTCATCGTTATATTTAACACTTACAGTGTATTTTCCCTTTGTATCATGTAACTGTTGCTCTGAAATACACCATTACAAAAGTTAATGGTTTTGTGTAATAGTCAGTTTACTAGCTGGTGTAAGAGCCATTGGACTGACCTCATCTGGTTAGTTCCCTAGCCAGCTGTACCTGAAGCAGCTTCTTCAATAGTCTGTCTGTCTTCTGATGTCTAAGATTACATCACTGATATCACTGGCTGCCATTGGCTAGGAGGCTTACTTCTCAGTGTAGGGAGTGTAGGCATGGCCAGTCTATGTCCTTATTAGTCATCCCATTTAGCAGACAACAACAGATTTCTCCAGCAACAAGTGGAGTCTCTCCTTGTATCACTCTTGCTAAAGTCTCATTGGTCAAAGTAAGTCATATGTCTAGGAAGAAAACACCAAGATCATGTCATAAGGGAACATAAAGGACATTTAAGGATGAAAGGACTATTTCAGATACAACTGAGAAGATTTTGTCCCACTTTTTGTCCCACTTTTATAACCTCCTCTAGTTCTGTTGCACACTTACTCCTATGTGTGCATCAGCATCAGATGCAGTTGTCCTGTCAGGGTGTTTGTGCAAGTGTGAAATGATTCCCAACACCCTTGGGAACTAGCCATGTTTATGTAAGAAAAACAACCTAACCAAAACCCAAGCATCAACTTGCTCTCTGCTTGAGTTTAGGAGGGAAACAGTGTTTTCCTCATTTAGTCATTTCCTGTACTGCATGTGTCATAGCCCACTGAACATTACTGTTTTGTTGCAGGGCTTTCTTCTTCTGTTGTAAATGTCACTCACATAGGGACTGGATGTAGTGTTCCTGAAGGGTGACGGATTCCTGTGGATTACCACAGGGCTCTGCATTACTGTCACACCCAGCCATCCGCTGACTTAATGCTTGTGGACTTTGCTCATAGAGCTACAGTATAGTCACTCTCTGCTGCCCCTTGACTGAATAACCATGCACTGTGTCTATAGTTTTGCACTGTCACCACATCCTGCTGTTCTCACACATAGCACTTAGCTTCCCACTCACCCTCATGCTTCTAGCCCAGGGAACCAGTGAGTCAGAGGTGGCGTGTTATGTTGTAAGGCCACCATAGCAGCCCAAGTCTTAATTGATGTTCTATGATGTTACCTTCTATGTGTACAGTATTTTTTATCCTCTTGAATCTAAGTGAATCTATGGGCTGAGTTATTGGCTGAATATGACTTATAATAACTCTGCTCTCAATGTATATTTGCTTCAGAGCTTCTATTCTCAGTCACTTATGCTTCAGAAGCCATTACAAAAAATAGATAAATAATCTTAGATTGCTGTGTGTTGGGAAGCCATGCTACCTGGAAAACACTAGAGGGTTAGAACACAGAGCCAAGACACATGGCCATACAGAAGCTTTCCTGCAGCTGGTGGCACATGGTGTACAACAGAGCACAGCTCTAGGAAAATGCTTCACAGAGAAGGAGACATTGAGTTGGGGCTGAGCTAAAACTGAATGTCTTAGGGACTCTAAGGTGACATTTTTGGGGCTGAAAAGAGAATTTGAATTATTTCTTGTTTGGTTTTCTGAACAAACTCTGCACTGATTTCTGTAACAGCTACATCAGTTTACACTCTCAACAGCAGTGTGTGATGTCACCCTTTCCCCATATCCTCACTAGCACTTGCTGTTCGTGTTTTGGAGTAAGAAGAAACCTTAAGGTGATTTAACTTTTCATTTCCACACTTACTCAGTCAATCAGTTCATTGACAGGTTGGAAGGGTGCTGTGTGGTGTGGATGCTTAATTGTTGTAGTTATTCATACATTCTAGACACAAAACTCTTAATGCACTGTTAGTAAGCGTATCCTCCTGTCTGCAGCCTGTTTGTCACTCCAGTGGGTATTTTCTCTGCCACACACAAAGTTTGCCATGCACCTTCATTAGCTACTTATTCAAGTTATTCCTTGTGCTAGTAAAATTCTTTTCAGAAAATTTTAGCCAAGACCAATATATTGAAGTGAAATGAAGTGAGAGTCTTGACGTTAATTGAAATAAGCCACACGGACAAAGACAAATACAATGTTTCCTCTCGAATGAAGATATTAAATTTTAATCCTGGTATAGGTCATGAAACCAGAAAGGAGAGCATGAGGTTTTTTGTTTTTGTTTTCTGTTTGCTTGTTTGTTTGTTTTAAGAGTGGACTCTTAGTGAGGACTTAGCAGAATGGAGTAACAGGATTATGCAGTAATAACCAAGGGGGAGGAAGGGGCCCCTCAGGATGGGGGTGTGAGGATAAGGAAGACCGAGAAAAAATGATTTTGGAGTCTGGACAGATACGTCAGCCTGAGAAGCACTCCTGTCAGAGCTCAGGTCCCCAAAACCCATTTACAACACAGACATGTTGGTTTACACCCAATAGCGTCCTTGCTTTGTTGGTAAAAGAAGGAAGCAGAGATTCCTGAAGCTCATTGCCAGATTGTCTAGCCTAATCAATAAGCTATAGGTTCTTTAATAAACACCTCCAGGATATAGTGGGACTGGAAAGAGTCCTAATTTTCCACTCCATGTTCTCTTATCGGCCCCTTGGATCTACAGCAAGTGTTTCAGCACAGTGTAGCCACCTCAGCTTATGGCAACCACAACTCCCAGGCTCTGATCAGGACAACCCACTGTCAACCTACAGTTCACTCATGTGCCGCATCCAAATTCTCTGTCCAGCCAAGTCACGCATATCTCACACCAGGATCTAGTGAGGTGAGACCAACTTATCCTTCTGCAGTGGTTTGAATGAGAAAGTCCTACATAGGCCTTTGTGTTTGAATGTCTGACCCCCAGCAAGTACAACTGCTTGAGAAGTATTACAAAATGTGGTTTTGTTTGTAAATGTTGTTTTTACTTTCTACAGATAAGAGGGCGAGATGAGAGCCATTCACAGGCCTTTCCTGCTCTTTCTGAACTCTCATTAGCTGGCTCAACTCAGCTGTTCTGGCTTAAGCTCCTCTTCAAGATGACTAATTAAAACTCACTTTTCTTGGATTCTGACTAAATTTCTCTGCCTGGCCTCAAAGTAATTCTGGCAATATGTTTTAATCTTCTGGCTTTTTCTCGTTCTCTGACTTGCTCTATCTTCACCTGTTTTTGCCTTGTTCTCTCTATAACCTGTCTCTGTAAAACTGTTCCTATTTAAAAAAAAAAAACTCTCAGTAAAACCTCCTCTCATCTCTCCTGGCAGAGCTCTTAAGTAGCTTTTCTTTCCCGTCTGTTCTTGTGAGAGTTGGGCACATCCCATCTGTGAGTCATACTGTCAAATCTTACTCTGACTTATCACTTAGCCTGCCCCGCAGTTAGATGTTACTTTCAAACATGGCTGCTTCCTTCTATAAACTAACCTTACCCTCTTGTTTGTGATTAAAGAGGTGAACTAACAGCATGTCTATATTCCGGCTGGATCACATAGACCTAGATCTTTGGATGTGATCCCATGCCAGAGCAGCCTTGTTGCTCAAATAAAATTCCTCCATACTTGAAGAAAATGTGTCACTGAGAGAGACCTTTGAGGTTTCAAAAGCCAGTGCCTACGCCCATCCCACCATGCTCTGCTTACATCTTGCAGATCAGTCAGTCTCTCATTGGCTGATCCAGTGCCTTGCCTGCCTGCCATCAGAAGCCTCACACTGATGACCATGGACTAATCCTCTGAAACTGTAAGCAAGGCCCTGATAAATGCTTTCTTTTAAAAGCTGCTTTGGCCATAGTGTTTCCTCACAGAAGCGTAACTCTAGCTAAGATAGGAGTAGGTACTAGATGTGACCAGCAGCATCACCATGATGGAGTTTGGAGGAATGTGAAAAACTTTGGTACTTTAGACAAGAAAAGCAGGTGAATATTTTAGGCAGAGCTACAACATACTATAAGCATGGAAAATGACAGTGCTGAGAACCATGTAACCTAAGTAAGCCCAGTTCAAAAGGATTCAGAGGAAAAAAATATTGCTAAGAGGCCTAGGGACCATCCTTACAATAGTTTGGCAAAGAATGTGGCTGCTATCTTGCCCTTGTCAGGAACTAAATTGAAGAATTTTGAACGAATATCACTGGCAGAGGAAATTTTTCAAGGTAGCTGAGTATGGACTGCGTCATGTGGTTGTCAGTGATCACTCATAAGCAGATCTACAAGGGAAAGGAGCAAGGGCAAAGCACGAGTAAGAACAGGAATATGAGCCTCCCCCAAATCAGCAACAGAGAAGCAGCAATTAATACATAACTTTGATAAATAATTGCAAATGATAGTGGCCTCAATTCTACTATTAAACGTCACAGGCTTGCTGAGTATAGCAAGAACCAAAGCTATTAATCTGTCCTCTACAACAAACCTATATTAGCTCTAAATATGGGTTCAGCCTTAGAGGAAAACGACTGAAAATTGACTCTAATCAACCAGCACCAAGAGGAAAGAACGCACTACTACTCTAATTGGACAAAGTAGACTTCAAACTAAAACTAACTAGAAGAGATTTTAAAAAATATTTTATTCTTGACAAGGGAGGGGTTACCCAATGTGACTATATGATCCTAAGCAAAAGACACCACATTCTGGTTTCCCAGTTTCATTAGTGTGTACTGTTGGTATTAAAGACACAGGTTAAAACTAAGACTTTTAATATTTGGTCCCCTTTCTTTCTTTCTTTCTTTCTTTCTTTCTTTCTTTCTTCTTTCTTTCTCCTCTTGCCCCTCCTCCTGTTCTTCTTCTTCTTCCCTTCCTGTCCTCCTCCTCCTCCGTCTTTTGTTTTTTTTGATACAAGGTTTCTCTATGTAGCCCTGGCTGTCTTGGACTCACGTTGTAGACCAGGCTGGCCTTGAATTCACAGAGATCTGCCTGTCTCTGCTTCCCAAAGCACCTGGGTTATAGGTGTGCGCCACCACATCTGGCTAATACTAGGTGGTTTCAATAGCTGGCTTTCTTTAATACACAAATCATCTGGACAAAAAATAAACAAGGAAACATCAGAATTAAATTACTTCACACATCAAAAGGACTGAGTTAGATATCGACATAATATTCTACCCAAACAACAAAAACAGACATTCTAATCACCAGTGCATGGACATTATTCTGAAATAGATCATATCTTGAGACATAAACAATTCTTAACAAATTCAGAGAGAGACGTAAATAACTCCATGTGTTCCAAAGGAAAAAAAAAGTGAAATCAACAGCAAACAAATCTCTAGTAAGTACCCAGACTAATGGACATTAAAGAGCCCATTACTGGATGATAAATGGGTCAAAGAAGAAATCAGGAAATAGAAATTTCCTGGAATTAAATGAAAATTCAAACAAAATATCCATGACACATTGAAAGCAGTCCTACAAGAGAAATTTATAGTTATAAGTGCCTACATTGGAAAATCAGAATAAGCCCAAATAAACGATTTAGTGCTTCAATTTTAGAATTTGGAAAAAGCAAGAGCAAACCAAGTACAAACCCAGTAGACTGCAAAACCTAATAAAAATCAGACAAAATTAATAAACCAAATAAACTCCAAAAAATAAATGAATATAAGAGCTGGTTCTTTGAGAAGATAAAGAACATCAATAGTCACAAAGTAACTAAGTAAACAAGAAGTAAAAAAAAAAAAATGCTGTTTCTAACAAAACCACAAGCATTCAATTTTAGCAATAAAGACTTGGGAGACAGTCACTGGGGTGAAAGCCTGCCAGTTCAGACAGACAGAGAAAGTTCCTATCTGACCTTCTTCCTAAGCTGATGACCCAAACACAAGCTTTCCCTCTCCACACTGTCTCAAAATGCCCAGCCCAATGTCCTTCACTTTTACTTACTGTGCATATCTCTAGCCCCCTCCTGACTCCCTCTTCCTTGCTACGTTTTTTTTTTTTTTTCATATGTTCACTCCCTCTCAACTGATTGCTTGTTCAGCCTCTTGACTTTTGGGCTGAGTGACACCACAGATAGGAACAGGTTTGGTATTGTTTGTTTGTTTTGCTTTGCTTTGTTTTGTTTTGTTTTGTTTTACAGTAAATAATACAACTGCGGTGCTCACAGTCTGAACAAACATAATTTAACCCTTTTGTCTAAATAAATAGGAAAGAGTTTAACTCTAACACAGTAAAAAATTTTAAAATAATGAAGCTATTTCTGCCAAGCTTTACACAAGGTCCAACTTGGCTGTACTTAGCAGTAGTGGGATTAAGTATTTCTGAGTTCAAAGTTCTGTTAAAAAAAATCCAACATCAGGATCAAAGTCCCAGAATACTTAGTACTAGACACAGCATATTTCAAAATAATTAAGGTTCTTTATTTTAAAAATGGCCAACAATATCCTAAATGAAGAAAATCTTAGAAGTGATCCCTGAGATCAGGAATGAGATAGGGTTTTCTACTATCCCTACTCCTTTTCAATATTGTACTTGAGAAACCAACTTGAAAAATAATGGCAGAGACGGAAATCAAATGTTGCAAGAAATGGAAAGAGTCAAACTAGCCTAAGTTGTAGATTATATGGTAGAAACTTTAGAGATCTCCAAATTCCTATCAGAACACTTCTAGAAATGATTAAATTTTCCAGCAACATGACAGGATACCAAATTATCTCATTCTTCACAGAACTAGAAAAATCCTAAAGTTCAAAACAAACACACAACCAAACAAATACAGAAGACACTGGACAGCTAAATCAACCCTGAGCCAAAAGCATAATGTTTGTGGGATTACAATTAAGGATGTAAAGATATATCCCAGGGCCATAAAAATATGAAAGTGGTGCTGACACAAAAATAGATACATAATCCCATTGGAATAAAATTCTAAGACCCAACCATGAGTACACATAATTGTAGCCATCTAATGTCTGACAAAGATGTCAAATACACAAAAGGATTGGGGGGGGGAAAAAGCTTCTTCAACACATGGTGTTTGGAAAACAAGATGTTCTGGTATAGAATGCAATTATGTCCATATCTATTACCTGTCACAAAAACTAGGTCCATGGATATATCATACAGAAATAGATAGATATAGATACAGACATCTACACAAATATAAAGGCTTGAATGGACAATGTAGGGGTTTGAAAGAAAATGGTCTCCAAAGGCTCATAGGAAATGGTGTTATTAGGAGCTGTGGCCTTATTAGAAAAACTGTGTCCCCGGGGGCAGGCTTTGAGGTCTCAGATGGTCAAACCAGGCCTAGTATGACATTCGCTTCCCACTGCCCGCCTTTCCATATACAAAATTATCATCTACTTGTCCAACATCATGCCTGGCTCTTAAAGACATCATGCTTGCTTCCTCAGTGATACTGTACTACACCTTTAGAGTGTAAGCCAGCCCCAACTAAATGTTGTCCTTTATAGGAGTTGCCTTTGTCAGAGTGTCTCTTCACAGCAATAGAAACCTTAGCTAAGACAGACAGTGACTGAGTAACAAGTGTGGCTACATAGCTACAGGTATGGCTTTCATCCGGTTATCGAGGTATACTTGTGTTTACTTTTCTATGCCATGCATTAAAATCTGATGATTGTGCCAGTGACAATACCAATATTTCTTTCTGTACAACAGTCAGACATTTGCTACTTCATTTAGTTCTGTGCATTATTGATGTTGCCTTACAGATGAGAACGCAGAGGCTAAGAAAGTTTAAGTGATTATTACTAATGCACTCTTCAGCAAACCTAACATTTAAGAAACATGTTATTAAAGCCAATCTTCTTACTTCTCTACATCACATTTTAACAATGTAATAATTGTGTTAAAGGGCTAGTATTTCTAATAGTTCAAGTAGTTATGGTGTGAATGCTGAGTGTATGTGACATAAATATGCAAGCTCCTCTGATCCCATTTCATGATGTGCGCCCACATGTGTTTCCAGTAAGATGTGCAATAACAAAAGATCACCATTTTAACAAGGAATTTCTTCTACCTGTGTTGCTTTTCACAATTAATGCTATTATTGTATTAACCTTCATAGATACTGATAAATCTAACATGTCTGAGGTGACACTCCAGCAAGTAGCAAGCAAGTGAAAAAGTGAAGAAAAGGTTTGTTTAAAAAAAAAACTCATGAGAGACCATCTGAAACCTGCATTTTGTCCTCAACCATTAGAAGATCTGGGATTCTATCAACTATGCTAAAAAAAAAAAGTAACATAGAAAAATTTGCATTTGTTCTTTTTTAATCTTCCTCATTAAAAAAAAAAGGATTAGGGAGGGAGGAAGAAATGGGAGGATACAAGGGATGGGATAAAAATTGAGATGTAATATGAGTAAATTAATAAAATATATTTTTAAAAAAGGATTAGGATGTGGCAGAATAGGCTTGTAATTAAAATACACCTGGATGGTGTCAGGTGAATGAACTCCGATACATTGTAGGGTATCCAGTACCCATTCTCCTGCGTATCAAGAAAATGGTGAAGGAGGTTGGGTGTATGTGCAGGATTCTGATTCCTGAACTCTAGAGGTTGAAACAGGAGTATTATGAATTGAGAGACATCTTGGAGTGCTTACCAGACCCTGCTTGAAAAAATAAAATGTGGATGAGTGTGCGATTCCATAGACTCACTACTTTCCCAGCATTCATTACTCCCTAACTTGGATTTCCAGTACTAAAAATTAAATTAAAATAATAAAATCAGCAAGTTGTTAGTAGAGCTGAAGTGGTGAATACTGCACATACTTGCTACATGGCTAAGCCTAAATGATGATCCTTGTCAATCACTTGTTCAAATTAACCAGGCTGTTGACACGTAGGAAAGAGTCAACCATGAGCTAATCTGGATGTTTCTTTCTCTCTGTGTGTACAGCATATGAACATGTGTGTACATAGACCAGACAAGGTATATTGACCTATCACTCACTGCCCTAGTCTTTCTGGCATGGGCTTTCACAGAACATGGAACTGAGTTGGCTGCCACCCAAACCTAGAGATCCATATGACTCTGCCCTTCTCAGTGTTGGGTGTACAAGGACATGGGGGCCACACTTATTGCTTTGCATCTCTTCTGAACAAAACTGCTCACACTGGTACACTCGGTGTTCTTGCAGAATTAGTTATCTCCCCTGCCTCCACCCTCACATAAGGACTTTTAAAGGAAGCAGAACTTATCCAGAATTAGACTAATAAAAGGCATGACTCAAAAGCAGAAGCTTATATAACCTTTGGATCAAAGGTTGCTATGCTTTCCACTTACAAATTAACATTATTTAACTGGGTTCTCTCAGACGTTACTTAAGATGTAAAATCATTTCTGATGTTTAGATGTGAATAATCAATTCCTGTGACACAAAATCACATATCATACCCTCCATACTCCAAAAATTTAAAGCATTAAATTATCTTTATAGAGTAAGAAATTGCTGTGAGTTCGAGGCCAGTCTGGCCTACAAAGTGAGTCCAGGATAGCCAAGGCTAATACAGAGAGAGACCCTGTCTTGAAAAACAAAGCAAAACAAACAAACAAATAAATCAAAAGAAAAAATGAAAAAGAAATTTAAATCTGTACAATGTATATATGTCAAATGTGTTTTCTTACCTCTATCTATTTGAAAAAGCCCCACCCCCTCCCTCCATGGGCTTTGTAAAAATGAATTTCAGTATCCTTCTTGCAAAGTGACTGCTGTGAGTTCCTGTGGCTTGTACTTTCTTCTCATCCTGAGAGAGAGACATCATTTTAATATTCTAGGAGGATGTGGGGATTCTAGGTAACATGGTGATAAATACGAGATACATTTTTATGCCCCAGAGAAACATGTAAATAAAATAACTGTGTACATCAATTAGAAAACATTCCGTCAGGGTCCTTGCAGCTTGAGGACTATCATAACCATAAGTAGTGGCATGCATTAGTGCTCTGCAGAACAGCTACTATAAGCAGTCGGATCATTTGGTAATGTGGTTAAAGTTTTCTATCCCTTCTTTTTATCTTGCACATGTTAATACACATTTTGGGACCTTTATTCTAAAACTACTTATAGTAGAAAAGGAAATAAATAGCCACAGGGGAAAAAAAAACAAAACAAAACAGATGAATGGTTTTATTATTTAAGAAAAAATCAGAGTTTCATCATTTGTTTCATGAGCCCAAACTGTAGGCTCCCAGTCTAAATGTTGTGTAAACTCTGCTCCTCAGTTGTCTCCCTGATGTGTCAGTAAAGCAGCTTACAGCCAATCGATGAGCAGGGTAGAGAATAAGGCTGGAGTTCCTGCCAGCCAGGGGAGGAGGAGTTAGAAGAGGAAGTAAGGGATTTAGCCAAGGGATTTAGCCATGGACAGAGGTCCAAAAAATATCAGGAGAAAGGAGCTGGAGCTGAGGAAAGCAACAAAGTTCAAGTATTGCTGTGATGTATTCATTCTGGGAGTAATACAAAGTAGCATAGAGGGTTAAAAACAGACTTAAGCTGCTCAGATTGTCTTGTGAAGCCTTGCATTATAAAAGAGTGATGATTATAAAAGTCTTAACTAATTGTTTGATACCCATTAGCAACTGAGGTAAGAGAAACAAACACAGTTTTATTACAAAACAAAAACCTTCAACTATTAGTGCCAAACAAGGGACAGAATTTACAGCAATCTAGCACGAATTTATATAGAAAATAAGACTACAGAGTAGTTTCTTAGTTCTGTTCCGAGAGGAAGTGCAGTTCCTAAAGCAAGAGCTCACAGCTTTTTGATTAGACAGACCCCTGCAGAGCAGCCAAGGAAAGCTACAAAGTACAGGTACCTCTGGGATGCATTCTGGGAGTAAGACAAAGTAACATAGAGGGTTGGCTCACAACCACCTATAATGTGATCTGATGCATACTGTATACATAATAATAAATAAATCTTAAAAAAAAAAGAACCGACTTAAACTGCTCAGACTTGTTGTGAAGCCTTGTGTTATAAAAGAGTGTTGATTATTTCCAAGTTCTGGCTATTATGAATAAGGCAGCTATGAACATGGTTGAGCATATGTCCCTGTTGTGTAGTAGTACATCCTCTGGGTATATTCCAAGGAGTGGAATAGCTGGGTCTTGAGGAAGCCCTATTCCCATTTTTCTGAGAAAGCACCAGATAGCTTTCCAAAGTGGTTGTACTAGTTTGCATTCCCACCAGCAATGCAGGAGTGTTCCTCTTTCTCCACACCCTCGCCAGCATGAGGTGTCAGTTGAGTTATTACAACCTACGTGTCCCTCTATAGAAGAATGGATAAAGAAACTGTGGTACATTTACACTATGGAATACTACTCAGCTATTAAAAACAAGGAATTTCCAAAATTTGTGGACAAATGGATTGAACTAGAAATTGTCATAATGAGTGAGTTCACACAGAAGCAAAAAGAGCTAAATGGTATATACTCATTTATATCGAGACACTAGTCCAAGGTGTACGTCCCCATGAAAAACTGTACCTACCAGAATAGTGGGTAAGAGGGGAGGACATCCTATTGAAACTTTAGGTGTGAGAAGCCTGGGAGAAAGAGGAAATGGAAGGACCCAGTGGGTCCTGGAAAACTACAGGCGAGTCTGGGCCCTGGGGCCCTCCGCAAACTGTGGTAACAGCCAAGGAAAAAATAGGCAGTAAAAACCTTGAACCCCTACCCGGACTAGCCGATGGACATTCTCCACTGTTGAGTGGAGAAGGAGATCTAACTTTCACACAAACTCTGGTGCCCCATATTTGAACATGTCCCTTGGACGGAGATGCCTGGTGGCACTCAGAGGAAAGATAAGAGGTCACCAAGGAGAGACTTGATACCGTATGAGCATATTCAGGGGGAGGAGGTCCCCCTCAGACACAGACTTAGGGGAGGGGAGGGGAGTAGGGGGGAAGTGGGAGGAAGGGAGGAGTGGGAGGATACATGGGATGGGCTAACAACTGAGATGTAATATGTATAAATTAATAAAAATGTATTTAAAAAAAAAAAGAGTGTTGATTAGTTGTGTGATAACCAGCAGGGTCAAGAGAGAAACTAAGAGAAACAAACACTGTCATAAAAACAATAAAAACACCAGATAAATTTTTTTCTAATCAAAATATGTTTCTTGAGCTCATTTCACCTTACAATTCTTATTTTTCTACAAGCAAGTTTTGGCTTTTTAACATTTTGCTTATCCACATAACAACAATCAATCAATATGTTCTAAGAGGTCATGGTCAGTAAATGTATAATCTAATTAGTTTAATTGTTTCAACTAGGAATAAATTATGTGTTTAGCCATGAAATAATAATCAGATATTTTATTTATCAGTTTTAAGTAATGCTCTGAGTCAATAATTACATTTTGACAGAATATGTAGACCTATCTTCATTTTAACACATACCCCGTATATCTTTTGCTTCTAAGTGTTTTTCAAATCTGTTATTAAGCCAGTCTTGGAAGTGTGTGTTTTTCTGCTGAGGTGACAGTGGAGATTACCTGAGATGTAGTGGCACAAAGAAAGCCCCAGACAGAGTTGCAATACATTCCTAGATTCATTGGTATTCTTTTCATTTATATTGATTCCAAGAAGGTAAGATTCTATTTACTCTGTGTTTCTTATTCATTTTAATATTTTATTTATTCTACCATAATTTCATACGTTCAGGCAATGGGTGTTGGTCATGTCTGCCCCTTACTTCTCAGCTTTAACTCACCCAGAAAAATAATCTCATCTCCCTTCCAACTTCAAATCCTCCTTTTAAAATTATTTATCTTTAAAAAATTAATCCTACTGGGATGCTAGGTAAAAGAAATTTAGGAGATGGGAAAATAGAAGGACCCAGAGGGTCCTAGAAACCTACAAGAAGAACATCATGACAGGTGGATCGGGGTGCAGGGGGGTGTCTGCTCAAACTATTGCACTAACCAAGGACAATACATGCAGTAAACATCAAACCCCTACTCTGATCTACCCAATGGACAGGACATTCTCCACAGTTTTGTGGAGAGCGGCGACTGACTCTGACATGAACTCTGCTGCCCCATATTTGACCACCTCCCCTTGGTGGTGAGGCCTGATGGCACTCAAAGAAAGAATAAGCAGGCTACCTAGATGAGACTTGATAGCCTCTGACCATATAGTGAGGGAGGAGGTCTCCCTTGGTCTTAGACCTAGGGGAGGGGAATAGGGTGAAAGCTGCAGGGCAAGGTAAAAGGGAGGATACAAGTGATGGGATAACAATTGAGTTGTAATCTGAATAAATTAATAAAATAAATAAATAAATAAATAAATAAATAAAACAAAAAAATTTAGTCTACTGAGTCCAGTGAGTGCTGCTCATATACTCTTTGTGTGGGGTCATCCACTGTATTGGATGGGTATTAGAAACCTACTCTCAAAGAAATGCTCAAAGAAAAAAGTAGTTTCTATGAAGCCAGGAATCATCAGCTGGTGGCAGTGTTCATTGGCAGGGGTGAGGCTTCAGGAGTCCCATCCTGTTCATTCCGGATTTTTTAACTGGTTCAGCATTTGCCGGCCTCTTGTAGGTAACCACTGCTGCTCCAAAGTCATCTTTACACTATCCGTGTCATGTCCAGACGGCTGCATTTCACAGCACACACACCTTCCAGCTTTTATATTAGTCCAGTCCCCCTTTTATGGAGATTTAGTTCTCCCTGGTCATGGGGAGAGAAGGTTGATACAGATGTCCCACCTGTAGGGAAGACTCACAGTTGCTTGTTCTCAGCATGGTGAGCAGTAGTGCGCTTCTGCACTTAACCACTGCCCACTGTAATAGACACAAAGGTGGCAGGAGGAGCCCAGATCTACAGACACAAACAGCAGCACTCAGAGGGCAGTTTGCCGACATGACCATTTAGGAAAGTAACACCAGTGGCTTCTCCCCTAGGGCCTATAACTTCGATGGGTTTGGACTGTCTTTATAGCAGCAGGTATTAAATCTCTCAGATGGAAAAGGCTTCACTCATGTCCAGTCAAAGGAGCAATTGGTGAACTCCATACAGTCTTGCCATTTTGTACCAGGGGCCTCATCTTGTTTGTCAGGTCAGTGCTGTAACAAGAAGGATTTAGTGTTAAGCAAGCCAATTGATGTCTCCTCTCCAACCTCACAGTACCTTCTAGAACCATGAAAACTAACCAGCAGGAAGAGTTTCCCAGTTGTTTCAAGCCTTATTTCTTATGTCTTAAAGTCAAAGGAGTGATGTGGTCATAAAAGTCTTGACAAGTAGCTCAGACGGATGGCAAATAGCGATGGCAGACATAGCATGTACACCTTCTGGGAGCTTCTTGGGCCTCGCTGACTGACAACTCACAGGCCAATGACTCATGCATGGAGCTGAGGCTTTCCTTTAATAATCCCTGACTCCTGGGAACAACACTTTTACAAGTGTGTGTGTGTGTGTGTGTGTGTGTGTGTGTGTGTGTGTGTATGCATATCTTTGTATATGTATATTTACCTAAGTAATATGTACATATAATTTAGTTGCAAACAAGTGAGTTTCATAAGGTTTTTATATATATTTAATTTTGGTTAACACAATCCAACTCCACTTTTCCTTCACGCCCCTTCCCTTATCCCTGATTACATAGTTTTTTGTTTGTTTGTTTGCATGTGTGTGTGTGTTTTTGTGTGTGTGTGTGTTTGGTTGTTGGTTTCCATCACTGGATATTGTCATCAGAGCCTCATGTATCCTAGCAAGCATTCTATCATTGAACTACATGCATAATTCTTGTTATTTTTGCTTTTGACATAACATCTCACTAAGTTGCTCAGCATCGTCTTGACCTCACTACATAGTCTAGACCTACTTCAGACTTGTGATTCTTTTGAACCGACCTCCAGAGTAGTTTGGTTTACAGTCTTACACTACAGTGCTGAAGTGATGCTACCCACATACTTAGTTTTTGGGGTGTGCATGTGTTCCAGAATGCATGACATTGCACACATGTGGCAGGCAATGAGCACAGTTATGTGAAGTGATGTTCTCCCTTCATCTTTGCAGGTTCCTTGGATTGAGCTAGGGTCTCTAGGCTTATGTAGAAAGCATCTTTACTGGAAGAGCAATCTTGCCTGTCCACCCCAATGGTTTTGTTTTGGGGGTTGCTTGTCTTAGTTAGGCTTATTATTGCTGAGGTGTGGAGGAAAGGGTTCACTTGGCTTATGACAGCACATTGTTGTTTGTCCCTGAAGAAAGTCAGCACAGGAACTCAACCGTGGCAGGAACCTGAAGGCAGGAATGAAGCAGAGTCCATGGAATAGTTCACTGAATGTGGAGCTCACTGGTAGACTATACTTGCTGCCCATCAAGCCCGTGTCTGCCAGCCGCCATGCTGAGGAAGCCACAAGGTTAGTTACTCTCCTAAGTCTGCCTTTGTTAGGTGGGTACTGGGGATCCACACTCAGATCCTCACAGTAAGACTGAGCCACAGTGTTAGAGCCCTAACTGGATATTACACCTCTCGGTATGTGTCTTAGGGGTTTCCAAAGAGACTACACTGAGAAGAACATACTCCAGGAATGTGAGTGGTAACATGCCATTGGTTGGTTTTTGAACTGAGTAAGAGGAGGTGACATGAGCTGACTATCAACGTTCACCTCTGTCTGTTTGCTACCCTTGCAGTTTGCTACCCTCCACTAAGATGAGCTGTAGCCTCTTCATGCAGTGAACCAGGCTGAGTCTCTTCTGGAAGAGACCTTCGCTGAGAGCGAGCAGCTTCATTCTAAGGGGCATTGTTTCGAACTTTGTAAAAGGGGGAAGGGGAAAGCAGGCTGAGCTCTAACAGTCATCCGTCTGCTTCCTGATGAGAGATGCAATGTGACCAGCTGCCCCTGGAGGATTTTATTCTTTCTCTGTGCGGCCACACACATGTGTCCTGATGCTGGCCTGTCAGGCGTTTAGTCACAGGGATGAGAACACGAACTGACATAACTACTGTTTAAACACTGATGAGTTAATGAGTAAGATAAACCGGCACATGCATAACTTGTCCAGACACCATTTTAGTTCTTGGAGCCTCACAACAAAAGGGCAACCCTCAGGTTGTTCCACTAAAGCAGAGGGGATTAGTGAGAGAGAGAGACAGTGGCTGTGCGTGTCTCTGTGGGTGGGGGTAGTAGATTGCATGCATACAGACAAATACTTCCATTTCAATATGAAGATGCCCAGCACTTGGTTGGGGTTTGGGAATAGTTCTTACCTGGTTATTGCTATGCTGGTGCATAGCCAGGAGGCAACAGATGACACATACTCGTGCCCAAAAAGCTCTAATTCCTTGCTATCCCCTGCACCATTCACTGTTTTATCTCTTATCATTTGGAATCATGGCAGTGTGGCTTAATGAACTCAAAAAATATATCAGTTTATCAGGCGTTCCCTTCAAAATAACCACACTATGTAAGTTGACAACACTTACTCATACACTTCTCTTAGAAAGGCTGAACTTTTACCCATAACTTTTAAAACTTTCTGTTTCAACAACAAAAACAACCATAACAAAAAACCCTATGGGCTCTTATTAGGGAGGCAGCATTGCTCAACAAGTGGACAGTGAAGGACTCTTGGAATGAGAGGCAGCTTATGAGGCAGGTGGTCTGTGGGAGAAGCCTGGGAGCATGTGCACGTGAGTCCAAAGGGAACAAGAAGGGGATCTTCAGGAAAAGGAAAGCCCTTGAAGCCTGGGAGGTTCAGTGGAGCAAACTAATAGCCTGGGCCTCTGTCTTGACTGGTCTCAGGGGAGAGCCGCTGGGTCCTGGGCCTATATTTAGGTGGTGATGGGGTAGGAAGTGCATACTCACTCCATCAGCACCTAAGCTAGAGCCAGTGCTAAGATGGCCAGCCTTCAGCACAGCCCACCAGTGCCTGACATGGTGAAAACCAGGCTGGCCACTATGAGGATCTGACTTAGAACAAAGGCATCTGCACAGGTTAGGCTCCACTCTCCCTCTTTTCTTCTGCCTCTCCCTCTCTTCCTGGGATTTCCTCTCTGAATTTCCTGTGATAGGCCTCTGCCTGTGTACTCTGAGGTGTGCCCCCACTTTCTGGTACAAGCACCAGCTGACTAGGAACACCTGTGTGGCCACTTGGCCAACTGGGCAAACAAAGTAGACAAACAGTAAACAAGAGGGTCCTTGGAGTTGGGAGTTCAGTGGGAAATCGAATCTTTTTTTCCTGTATCCCATTTGTAGTTGAAAGTTATTTAAAACTATTATTTTAAATGTTGCCATCCTTTTTGTGTGTGTGAAAAAGTTTGTCATTTTGTATTTAATAATGGCCACCTCCTCTTAAGAGGAATTCCATACACAGGTGTCATCTCAGGCCTCTGGCCATTTGTTAAGGAGCCCACTCTCTACTCTAAAGGTAACCCAGTTTCCAGGAAGATGATCTCACAGGGCTCTCTTTGTCTCAATTATCACTGTTGAAACATTTCTTTTACTTCTTCACAGGTGTGTGTGTGTGTGTGTGTGTGTGTGTGTGTGTGTGTGTGTGTAGGGGGGTGAGCGGGGTCTTTTTCCTCATTTTCCAGTCTCTAATCAGCTCTCCCTACTCCCGTTTCCAGCCCGGTGTTGTCACAAGAGTCACATAACGGTGACATGAGTTCCAAAAGACATTCTGCATGGGTGTGCAAAGTAGGTGTCTGCCAGAAATTCGCCAGCTAGCAGCATCCACGGCACAGCTTTCCCTTTTTCAAGCTCATAGCTCCTCTTACAGGCCTGGCTTCAAGAGAAATTGGTTTGCTGCTGAAGGAATTGTATTCTTTTCTCTAATTCATATTCTCCCCCACCTCTCTCTATCCCCCCCCCATGTTTGTTTGCTTTCTAATTCTGTCTCTAGCTCTTGCCTGCTTGGACACATCTGCTCGCCTAGTCTAAATGAGCCATTCAGTCATTTTACCCCACCTGAATATCCAAGGAACCAGAAGCTTGTATCGGGTGGTGGTGTTGATTCCCTCGGGACTAAAATCACTCAATATTCTGCACTCAAGCGTGCCACATCCCACCCTCTCCAGCTTCACTATGGGAACCTGCGTGTGGACATGATCACTATATACACTCTCACTCGGCAAGCACCCACACACCCACGTGGGTGTCTCCAGCCTCAGCAGCAGGTGCGCAGCGGTAGCCGGGGTTCTGGAGAGCTGGTCTGTCTATTTCAAGGCCTTCTTGTTTGTCTTCTCCGAGGCGAAGCCCTCATGCATCTTCATCTATTAGCTGCCTGACTCTCTGGTTCTTCCTATATTCCTTTCCTCACTAAGGCGATTCCCCAGCTGAGCGCAGTCTGAGCATTCTTAGGGCAGGCGCGCCTGCCTGAAGGGTCGCTCACTCCCTGGAGCTGCACTACGGAGGTGCAGCTTGCACCACTGTAGTAGCAGAAGCCTGGGAGCCAGTAGCCAATACGGGCGCTTTTGGGCAGGGGTGGGAGGGGGTACTGTACTGTGAGGGGAGGAGGTTCTCCCCTTTCCGCGGATTCTAGTCCCCCAACCTCTCGGAGCTGCGTCCTGTTTACTGTGATTTCGCATTCATCTGTTCATACTCTTACGAATTGGGGCTTCTTCCTGATGTTTTGCCGGCAACTCTTTTCTCCTATGAGCTTCACAGGCAGCGCGCTCATTTGTGTGTATACTGGGTTGGAGAGATCCGTGTTTGCTTTTTGATGGTGGTTTTTAGTATATTTCCGAGAAAGTACATTTCAAGGGACTGTGTCTTTGCAGGAGCGGCTTGGGGCGAATCTCCTCCAGTGATTAATCATAAAACTTTTACTGCTTTCCTTTTTCTTCCAGCTCCCGGGGCCTCCGCTTTTAGGCCAGCCAGCTAAAAGGTGAAGCCTTAACCCTCCCTCCCCCCCCCCAGAAGAGAGGGGGCTAGAAAGGGAACTGGAGACAGGGGCCATTTCTAACCTTTAAAAAGTGAAAAGCCAAACTCAAAAGAGGCATTTACTCCTGGTGGCCCCTCCCCCTTCCACGTCTTTCACCCTCTTCTGAGAAGCAGTAGGTAATTCGAGAAGCTCCTCTAGCCCCTACTACCTGAGCTGGCTGAGTGAAGGAGCCCAGCCTGGTCCTCACCCCCTCCCCATCCCCCAAGAACCAAGCTGCTGTGATGTCCTTGCTGTCGCCTCCGCCCCATTCCGCCCCGCAGCAGCCCAGGGGCCACTGGCTGTGCTCAGCTGCCCAGTCTCACCCAGGCTTCGGGCTTCTTGGAGGGTCAGGCAAACCAGAGCTATGACTAAGGCGCTCACTTGGTAACTCTGCCATATTCCTGATCTTTCCCTCCCTCCCTTCCCTTCCCTCTTTAACCACCCCCGTGTTCCCCTCCACCACCCTTGAGCCCTTCCCCGCCCCCCCCCCACCAGACGCCCACCCTTGGGCTCCTTTTCCTGCAAGATCGCAGAGGTGGCGCGCAGCCCGACGAGCCCATGACGGACCCCTGTCTCCTGCTTTCAATGCCTCAGCAGAAGACCCTCAAAGGCTGGAGAGAGGAGGGCTGCGGCTGGACATCCTCCCGGCAACGCTGCTCGGACCTGGTGCTCCTGGTGGATGAGACTGGCGACTGAGCAAGCCCCTGACGCTGCCTTCGCCGTCGCCCGCCCAGTTGTTGCCGTCGATCCGGACCGGCCCCCGCCCTGCCCTTACTGTTGCCCGGCCCAGGTCGGGTCCCGGCTTCGGGCGCCCCGGGGCTCGCCCTGCGCCTGCCGCCGCCCGCGCGCCTACTGCCCGCCGCGTCCTCCTGACAGCTGCGGCGGCGGCGATGATGCAGAGGAGGAGGGCGCTGCTGCCGGCGGTGCTCATGGTGGCGGTCGGCGCCCGGGTGTGATGCGAGCGTCATGGTGGAGATGCTGGCTTCGAGGCGGTGAGAGAGCAAAGGAGGGCGAGAGGCAGCCAAGGGCGGAAGACAGAACAGTTCCGATCGCTTTCTTTCCTCTCTCGCTTCCCCCTACTGTATTTTGCCCGTGGTTTGCATATTTAGCATCTCTGGACTTCATCCTCTCCCCACCACCGAAGTCTCCCCGTTTCTAAATGGAATTAGTGGAGATTGGAGCCTCTGGTGTAACGCACAGACATGATCTATGGACGCAGTTTGTTTCACAGTGAGTACCTCTCCAGCGTGCCAATCTGATCTCGGGGTGATGCCACCTCGCCTCCCAGACCCATGCTCCGGGAAAAGCCCTGCCAACCACTCCAGCCAGACCCCGCAGTCCGTTGGAGTCTGGGGCAGATGCAAACTTTCAGTACTGCAGCATCATACAGCCTGGCGGCGGGGGCGGCGCACAGAGTGGCGCTGGACCTCAGAGTTGGTCAGGGAAAACCATCTCTCCATAGCCAGGATCTCCGGGTGGTTCAGAGGAGCATGTAGTTAAAAAGCGGACACGTGCAGGAGATGCTGGGCCCCAGAGAGAACGCAGGTGGAAAGAGGGAGGCAGCAGGATTTATCCTTGCAGAGCAAGAAAGAATAGTCCTCCTTCGTGGGGTCCTGGGGTCCAAGGGCCGGCCTTTCATTCCCCAGGTAAGCTAGTGTACACCTGAACCCAGGGCCTTTAGGAAGAGTGTATGCCAGCCTCTGCTGTAATTCTGCCTCGGAGTGTGGTAATGCTTGGGCGTTAGACTGGAAGGAAGGACTGGAGGCAAACGGGATCAGAAGTCATTAAAGACGGTGGTTGGCAGAACCTGTGCCGCTCTCAGTTAAGGGATGTACTTAATCCAGGAGTTCAACACTGTATGATTTCATCAAAGCAGGGTAAGAGGGCCAAGTGTGCACGACAGTATGCCTTGAGCCTTTGGATGCCTCTGGTGGGGGAGGGAGTTGTAGAAAGAGAGCAAGTTAGTAGGAAAGATCTATCTACACACACACACACACACACACACACACACACACACACACACACACACGCAGGTGACCAATCTTAAGAGTAGGTGGATGACCTGGCCAAAGTATAAAGTACCACAATTTATAAGTCGTCGAAACTTAATGTCAAGATCCAGATTTTTTTTTTTTAATTATCTTTACGCGTTGATACTTAAGCGTCTGTGATGAAATGACTGAATTATTCCCCCACATCCTTTCCCTAAATTAGCTTTAGGTGGAAATACGCAAAGCAAGATATTTTATATAATTGTTCAAAATAAATAATTAAAATGAAACAGAAGAGATGTTAGTTATTACCAAGAAGAGATTAAAAAAAAACAAAACACTTTTCCCGTCTCAGGTTTTCTAGACATTTTTGAGAGAAGTAGGAAGAAGGAAACAGAAGTGTAGGTTGCTGTGGCATTGCAGATTTCTCGTTGTTACAGACCAGAGTCTCCGACCCTGAATTGACTCTGTGGATGCTTCTAGAAATCCCCTCTCTCAAAATTGTTGTGTGCTTTCCGGATGATAGTCAATTAAGAACCACAGTTTAAGTTAGAAATGGTGGATTTACAGTTGGAGATTGTCACACACGGAACTAGTTGGGATTTACTTAAATTTTTTTTTTTTAGCCAACCAACCAAACACTAAGCTAACACAAGCAAGCAGAACTCCCACCAATCCACTTTGACCTGTGTTCTCTTGCTTTCCCACCCCACCTGTCATAGGCTTGGAGTGACTGTGTGTGTCCTAAAATCCAAGCTTATTGGCCATGTGTTAGCACGGGTCATGGAGATTTGGCCCTTTGATTTTCTGTTTCTTCTACATGTGGCCCTTCTTTTCCTCCAAGGACGCCCACAAAGCTGTTAACAAAGGGTCCTTTACTGAGGAGAGATCTTGAAATCTCACTGCAGTCTGTGTAACATTTGCAGAGCCTCTGCAGCACTATCTAGAGCTTTGAGGAGTTTGTGAACAGTCCAGCTTCCACAGGAAGTGCTTTCCTGTTGGGAGTCCCAAGCTTTCCTTTGAACATTTTGAAGTAGTTTCCCGAAGTTCTGAGTCACGGTTGTAGGATTTGCGATGATAACATTATTCTATTTTGGTATCATGTTATCTGTAAGATGTCTTTCAGTTTTATAAGATTTGGTCCTTTCTGAGGTGGATTCTAAGTTTCCATATTCTTTTCTGTTTCAGTTATAGCAAGTGTAATCATCCTGTATTCTGCTGGAGCAACCAAGAAAGGAACAGGTGTGTTTCTTTGGAAAATTTCTAATGCAGATGTTTAATTATTTTGAATTTCCCATTTTACCATCCCCATTGTATTCCAGAACAGCTGAACATCTTATAGTATATATAATTGACTGGCTTTGACTAAAAGACCGTTTCAAAATTAATTTACTAATGGATATTAGGAGAGTATTCTCTCTACTTTTTTGTGTTATAAAATACTGGGTGATATTTCTCTTTCTTTCTTTCTTTTCTTTTTTTTTCTTTTTTTCTTTTCTTTTCTTTTCTATTTTTTTTTTTTTTTGGTTTGTTTGTTTTGAGACAGGGTTTTTCTGTGTAGCCTTGGCTGTCCTAGATTTGCTTTGTAGACAAGGCTGCCCTCAAGCTCACAGAGATCCACCTGCCTCTGCCTCCCAAGTGCTGGGACTAAAGGTGTGCGCCACCACACCTGGTGATATTTCCTTTTAAACATTTGTTGTGTTTTACAGAGAAACAAATCACTTCGGAAACACAGAAGTCAGTGCAGTGTGGAACTTGGACAAAGCACGCAGAGGGAGGTGTGTTTACCTCTCCCAACTATCCCAGCAAGTACCCCCCTGACAGAGAGTGTGTCTACATCATAGAAGGTAAGCATGGAGGGAATGCCAGAGCCAGGGAGACAAGCCGAAGCAGGGCTCCTTTCAGCACCATGAGAGCCCCGAGTGCGTGATGTGCTCGGAGACATTACAAAACTGATTCCAGAGATACCGAACACAGCTATCTCTCAATGAGCAAATAACCTTGAATCTAGAATCAGGCTTATTACTGAAATTATTAGAAATGGGTTATGAGCAAACATAAATCTGGTAAATGAAACAAGTCCAAAACAAACAAACAAAAACCTTCTTTTGCAGTACTCTAAAACAATAGAATCATTGTGTAGTTGACAGGCTATGCTGATTTATGACATTTTCAGAAACTGGTATTTTACTAGTTTAACAATAACTATAATAACTACTCTTTGTTAGTGTTTCCTTCAGTGTTAACAAGCAACCAATAACCATGTAAATATCTAAGGTGGATCTATAATCACGTCTTCTAAACACTCACTTGAATGTCATTTGGCTTCTTCTGTACTTGCAAATGACATAATCACATTTTCAAGTCAGTATGGGTTCTAACTTATGAAGATTTCATCTGTTTTCCAACCTGAAGGACAAATGTACTTAAAAAAAAAAAGATTCACCCTTCTGAATATTTTCCATTTCTTTTAACCTTGAGCTACCTCTTGATTATGTATAGAGAAAGCATTTAATATATGTGAACATGCCTCCCAGTGATAAAGCTAAATTTTAAGTGTTAGTTTCAAATAAGATAGAACTTACTATCATTCACACCATGCACACCTGCAGACTACGGTACGGTGTTGGGAAAACCGTAAAAATGGAGTGTGTACCCACACACGGGAGTCACAATCGCGTAGCTGTAAAAATCTCTGGTTTCTGTTTCTCTGATTTTTTTTTTATTCTCATTTTCATACATGCCAGGAACCTTCCTCTTCCTCTTGCATTGCTTAAAGTGCGGTTTTGTTTTTTTAAATCAAAGATAACATAAAGTACATCAACTTTGCTGTTTACAGGATAAAACAAATGAACTAAAACAGACATCAGTCAGTTTTGGCTTGTTAAAAAAATGAAAACATTGGGACCCATGGTTGAAGTCAGCTGTTATTTTCACCAAGTTTATGTTACCTATTTATTACTTATATGTACTAATATAACATGAACTTTTGAAGAACATACTAAATTTTGAAACATTTCCTCATAAGAAGGTATTTTAACTTTGTTAATTAGGAAATAAAGACAAAGAGAGGTCTTGTTGAGATTAAAAATATGTGTATTTGAAAGAGCAGTATTTAAAACTGCTAGATTATGAGAGAAGAACATCAGAGTGAGTTATCGCACCTAAAAGTTTAACTCGGAAGTGAAGTACTGCCTGCCAGCTGCACTAGCTTGTGCATTGCTTTGGTGCCAAGTGTTGTCAGCCTTGAGTGTGATGGTCTCATTTCATTTTTGTATTTAGGGCGAAAGCAAAATAAAGTGAGGAAAAGAGAAGAAATTCCTCTTTTGCTATGAGTGTTTGAACTCTTGAAAGAGGACTCCACTCATTCAAGTCAAATGATGCTGTAGCCACTTGTTTATGAATTTGCAGTCAGGCGGTGAACACAGCTTTCAAAACACTAGAATTATGGTACTGTCATATGGCCTGGGGAGTCTGAGCAACTCAGGGCCTTCAAAGTTTATGCAGGATGGCTGACCTGAGAGGATGAAGGCAGAACTGTGATGCTGTCCTTTGTTTTTTACGGGCACATCGGTGGTAGTGCTCTTTTCTGTAGACCGCCATGGGCAGAGAAGTGGGACCTAGGACTCCTACCAAGGCAAAGAGAGGAAAAGGTAGGAGAGAGAGATGGTCTTAAAAAGAAGATCTGTATTTTAGGGGCCAAACCTTTTGAAATTCATACAGTAATTGTAGACAATGTAGTACCACTGAGAATTCACAGAACTAATGAGAAAATAAGTGAAGGAAAAGGATACCAACCAAGGAGGCACTAAACACCGCCCACTAAAAGGGACTGGATCTATTGGCAAGGGTGACAGAGCAAACCGGGAAAGCGAGATGTGTTTAGGAGCTTGAATGCAAATGATTGGGTGGGAGCTGAGAGATCAGAGTTTGAAGGATACTACAGTGCTCAATCTTGCCATTTATAAGTGTGTCTCCTGGAGAGAAGAGGTACGTGGACTTTCAGTTCTATGCTTATTCTTCATCTTTATAGAATAAAAATACAGAGATTGCTTGTGAGGGTTTCATGTGAATAAAAAAATCCGAACAAGGTATTTAGAACATTAATATTTCAACTCACCACCAATATAGATGTCTGGGGCTTTGCCTAGAAGGCCTGTTTCCTTGGGCATAGAGGTTCAGGCATCATCTGATTTCAAAATCATCCCATTGGGTTTTAACAACACCCAATGCCCTGATATCACGTGAATAAAGAGAGGCTGGGGATGTGTTTCCGGAACATAGCCTATTGGGATGGGAGGAATAGGGAGACGTCTCTCCAGATTATGTCTCAGAGGGAGCCTCAGACAAGCAGGGGAATCGCGTAGGGAAGTCACGGAGTCGATGTAGATGAGATTTAATAACCAGTCGGTTTCCAAGTGACAGTTGTTACAAGGAAAAACGAGGCAAACAGGCATATGTGTTTATTATATGAAGCACTAAGAGTCTGCTTATGACTTTAGGATGAGTACTGTGGTTAACAAGAGTGGGAGGGAGGCACCTCCCAGTCACGGGAAGATTGAGGGAAGACAATACTTGAAGATGCAGGATCCAGGGGTCACAGTAAACACATTTTCAATGAGGACAATTACACATACCTATAGCTAGAGGGAATTGTTTAATCAGTAGAAAATAGGTAAATTAGAAATCGGAGGGAAGGAGAGCATTATTATCTTTTTGATTGTTGACACAATGTAGAATGCCTGTGAAGGTAGTCTCATTGCCCGAGGTTTGAGTAGGTGAGCAGTTTGTGGATATACCTATGAGGGTATATCTTACCAAGGTGAGAAAATTCGTCCTGCAGGTGAAGGGCACTGGCTCTTGACTGTAAAAGGGAAGAGCCAGTCCCTACTTTTATTGCTCTCTGCTCCCTGGGCAATCATGTGACTGAGTATCTGCTGCCTTCATGTTCTCTCTCAGTGAGGGATATAGCTTGGAACTGTGAGTTAAATAAACATTTTCTCATCCTGGTTGCTTTTGGTGAGGTATTTTATAACAGCAACAAGTAACAATGCTAAGAGGCCCAAGTGCTTAAGGTAAGATAAAGTGTAAACAAACAAACAAAGCAAAGCAAAAGCCATGTACATTCTCAGGTGTGGAAAACAAGATGCTTTCATGGGTTTCAGATGGTATTAGCATTCCTTCAGATGAGGAGAGACCAATACGTGTGCACCAAGTGAGTGTGCACTGACCCTTCATCCCAAGAGTCTCAGAGAGATGGATGGAAGTCTAAAGCAACTTCACTGGCTAGGGAAAACAGAAAGAAGGAGGATGTTACTCTAACAAGTTGAAGACAGGGAAAAAGCAAGTTTATAGAGCTGGACCCTGAGAGATTCAGCTTGTCCACACTGTAATCACACATTTGTATGTCTACGATAACAACTCTGGGTAGCACATTTACTTTTCAGCAAGTTAGTTGGTGTTTCCTAAAATTTTAGCTCAGGAGATTTTTATGTGTAGGCAATTTCAGCATGCTGAGTGAAAGGAAAGTTAATTATCCATGTATAACAGAATTCTCCAGAAGGTGCATGAGGATATGCTGCTAGAAAAGACTTGAGTCATATGTTTCTCTTTGTTGCATAGAGTGCAAGTCAGAAGAAGAATGAAGATAAAAATAAATATGTTTTCTTCACACTTGATGGCTATTTCCTGGTAGAGGACACAGGTGGTTATAGTTGATAGGTGATGACACTTTGGATGCTAAGTAAATTAGCACAAGACAGTGCTCTTGGTCTCCTTTCCCTTAGCCTAAGATTTCTCATATGCTGCAGTAGTTTATTTTCTATTAAAATCCTCTTCATGCTTATCAAAGGGCAGATGTATGTCCAGGCTCATAGCATAAAGTAATAATGAACTCAACAAGACACTTAGTGGTATGTGTATAAACAGATCCCATTTCTTTAAAAAACTTGTCTTTATATTTGTAGAGGCATATGCTGTATAAAAACATGATTTCTCAGATAGTTTTAAAAGATGTTTTTCAATTTGAAAGTTTTAAACATTTAACAAAAATTCTTTCAACTCTCTCATACTTCCTCTGGCTGTTGGCCTTTGTCATGTGTACTAATGTCAGATAAAATGTGGCCTGAGTTATAAATGTTTTCCCTCAGTGGATAATGAGTTGGCAGTGTTTTTACAGATTAAACCTATTTTGGAGAATAATCTTTAAACTTATGCTGACCTCTTTGCTATTGATTTTCAATTTTAGACTTGAAGAGCAGTGAGTTTATATTTTATTACAAAAGTCTCCAATTTCTAAGTTATAAAATATCTCAATTCTAGATAAATCATTGGCATCCATGCCTGCACAAATTTAATGGTTAGGTCAGAGATTGTGATGATCAATACACATTTAAGGAACAGAAGAGTGTGGACACCAGGCATTCAGAATGGCTGCTGGCCACATAGGAAGCAGTATTTGCTGTGACCAAATTTTTGGAAGGGTTAGTCCATGCAGAAGCCCTGGTAAAAAGGAAGCTCTTCACGGAGGCTTCAAGCAAACAGTGGTTTCTGGCCTGGATATATGTGCACTGATATTTCTACTAATGTTATGCCATTATAGCTGGGTATAACAGGAATTGCAGTTATTACTGTTTTGGTCGTAAAAAGGAATGGTGTGAAGGAATATTAAATATGTATTAGTGTGGTGATTTATAAGGTTACCAGGCCATCACATGCCTCTATATTTCAGAGAGCTGCAGAAATATTTATAAAAGTAAACTATTTTTAACTTACTCAAATTAATTTTAAAAAAATAATTGATGACATATACTGTGCTTAGGTAACAAGGAACTTGCTTTGATGAACAGTCTGAGAGAGGAATTTTGCTAAACAAGATTGTCTTAGAAAATTGGATATGTATCTTAGTGGTAGAACATTTTTTTATTATGTGACAGGCACTGGTTTCAATCACCTGCACAGAAAACAGAAATGAACAAAAGTAAACAATAGAAATTAAAGGAAATGCTCCTTTGATGAGGAGAGGTTAAATTGTGGGAGTGCAGACACTGGGAGGAGGGAGCAAATGCAGAGCAGCTGGAGAGGACCTTGCCTTAGGCAACAAGATGTGGTCCAAGTGTTTCACCTGCTGGTTCAGGAACGGTGAGAGCGTGGAAGTCCGGTGTTCTCAAGGCCTCTAGCTGGCAAGTGCGCTGGTCTGCAGCTCAGTACATGAGAATGCCACTGAGGTTCAAGTTGAGAATGATGAGGTTTGCATTTTATTTCCGGGACCATTATTCTTAATATCTTAGAGCTAATCAGAAAACCTAGCTGCAACTACTTCAGTGGTTGTGTGACCGTCATGGGGATAATTCTCAGGTGGCTTCTGGCTATAAACCTGAACACTACAGATCGTAAGAAAAGCGAGAGCCACACCGCTACATCTTCTAGCGTGAATTAAGAGCATTGCTAACGGGGGCTTTGTGCCATGGCGGTCATTTCGCCTCACGGTAGCGTTTTGTGCAACGTCATCAGTTTTAAAGGCCAGCCTTGCGGTGTTCTTCAGTGAACGTGTCCCTGTAGTACCAAGCCTGTCCTCCCAGCGCATCTCCACATAATTCTTCTGCAGGGTTGTGCTGAACACTATACAAACAGGATCTGATACAAAGTCAGCAAATCTTCCTCGGGATTTAAGAAACAGTTTTCTACACGTAGGCTCTCTTCTGTTTGTTACAGCTGCCCCAAGGCAGTGCATTGAACTCTACTTTGATGAAAAGTACTCCATTGAACCATCTTGGGAGTGCAAATTTGATCACATCGAAGTTCGAGATGGACCTTTTGGCTTTTCTCCAATAATTGGACGGTTCTGTGGGCAACAGAATCCACCTGTGATAAAATCCAGTGGAAGATTCCTGTGGATTAAATTCTTTGCTGATGGAGAGCTGGAGTCTATGGGATTCTCAGCTCGGTATAATTTCACACCTGGTAAGTAAAAGCCTCTTTTCCATTTTTTCCTCACTTCTTCCTTTTTGTTTTTCTATTTTCAGAGTTTAAAATCTACTGTAAGATGTTAATATTTTTTGGTGATATTTTCAAATACGTTTAAAGTCCAATTTATAACCATCCTCCTGAAGGCTTTACCAATTCTGAAAAAAAGAAATCCTTAATTCTTGGTTACCTTTGGGTAGGCAAAGAAGGAATCAGAATTCTATGTGGTCACCATGAACACAATTGAATTGACTTCCATCATATTGATATGCGTAATTTGAGAGACAATCTGTAATGTGGAGACTAATTTTAGGTAGGGTCTCACAAAACTTTAAAGGACAATTGTAATATTAAAAAGGGCTTTCCTTAAAATAAATTTTAAGAACTTGAAAATAAAAATTCATTTGTTCTGAAAACTGTTATTTATAAGGCAAGCACATCCTTCTATACAGTAATCTAACTTCTTTTTAGAAATGAACATTTTTAGAGGTTTGAGGAAATGACATGTGAGCCTTACGGGAGCCAGCATCTCATGTGGTGTATCTGGCACTAAGACTGATCACAGACTTACCCAGCTTATGTCAGTTTTCGTCTTCCACTCAGAGGGTTCTGTGATGCTGACAGTCATCTTTCATTGATACAAAAGTGTTATATCATATTCTTAAGCCCCGCCCGCAATCATCCTCTACTCATGAATTGATTTTTGGTGAAGTAAAGCTGCTTTGTTTCAAGTCTGAGAAAATCATTCAAGGTACACACAACACAAACCTTAAACATGGCGAAAGGCGCTTCACTGTGTGCTTTTTTGCTCCAATGATAATAGAGGAGAAGAAACACAAAACATAGGCAAATCTTTGAAGCTATTTTCCTGTAATGAAAGTAGAGGCTGTGGGACAGCTTGATGGTGGAGTATTTGCCTAGCGTGTGCGGAGCTCTGGCCTCGGTCCTCAGTACCACAAAAGAAAATAATTGCATATATAGATACAGCGTATAAGTAAGGTTTTATTGAACAGAAACGTCACAATTTTGAAGACAATTGACATAGGATTAGTTTGCATTATGTCATATAGTCTTTGTTAAATAATTTGGGTATTAAATATATCATGTGGCTTAGCCTTAGGCACTACACTACTTCATGATAACACTGTGAGATTGTGGTTCTTAATCACTTTTTATAAAGCTTAGATGCACAAAGAAAACCATGGCTATTTCATGTGCCAAATCAGACTAATTTGACATAATTCAAAAATATATGAACATTTATTCTATTTTATTTAGCATATTACTTGTGCTGGATCTTTTAAATGTGTGATTTTAAGGTATTTTGAATATAACCTATAAAAATGCTTACATGAAAAATGGTTTTATAAGTATGTTTGCATTGTGAGTGTGTTGACTGCGAACATAAAGTCTAGGGCAGAAAGTATACTCGTCTAAAGATTGTCAGGTCAGCTGGAACCTTTCCCACCACTGCAAGGTGCTCCACACTGCCAGCGTCTTGTGGTTTAACATAAACCATGGCACCTCTCTATCATCCCAGTTTTCACCAGTCACTGTGGAAGCCGATATCAGATGCTTCTGTGGGCTAGTCAGAGCTACATCCTTCATGTCGGACACAATATGTTATCACCAGGGACAACCCAGTAAGAAGAAACCTTCTGAGGAAACTATCAGGAAGCTGGAATGCGTTAGCAGTTGGCGCAGGTGTCTGTCTTTATTGGGTAAATTCGTGTAAATACAAAGGAGAATTGTTGGCGTAGGAGAGACAGCAGGACAATAAGGAGGGGACCCACGATGGTTCTGTGACATCACAGGATATATCTCCAATGGCCTAGCCAGTGAGGCACAGCCATCTACAGATCCTGTCGTAAAGAGCTGTGGCTGAGGAAGCAGTGGCAGAGGGCAGAGCCTTGTGAATGCTCAGATAGCATTTCAATCTAGAGCCCATCTCCCTTAGGGGCTATGGTTTAAATTCTACCTGGTGAGCTGAGAAAACTGAGGAGAGAAGAGTTCCTCCATTTGATTTCATGATATAAAGTACTGTATAAATCATCTTGTCATCAAAGTAGAACCAGAACGTGGAGCAAGGGCCAACGCCTCAGCTCCACAGCTGGGATCTGGGTCAGCCGAGGGGACACCAACTTTAAGGCCAGGTAAGGCCTTATTTTGTTTGTTTGTTTGTTTGTTTTAATGCCATTAACCTTAGACATAATCCACAATATTTTCTCTTTTGCTACATTATTTTGTATAAATAGAGATAATATTGATTACCTCTGAATTATTTGAGGATAAATCAATGGCTATATAGTTATGAATTTGAATTTTTCAAATGTTTGTAAGATCTCAATTCTCTCAGCTAAGTTTTGATGTGTTCTTAAAAAGTAAGGATATTTTGACGTTATTGGGGAAACAAGTATCCTAGACAGTTTCAAAAACTAGGCATCCTGTTTCTGCTTTTTGTGGCCTTTGAATGTGTTAAAATTATGAGGAAAAAAACCTAGTCCTTATGTCAGATCACTTTTTGTTAGATTCCTTATTTAGGCTAATATCACAATGGGAGGAGTTACAGTTATTTGTGATGGTAAAATATATCCAAGAAGAAATAACCACAGGAAGGTCAGGTGACTTCCCTTATATATTACATAAGAGAGTATCTAATATCCAAAATCCAAATACATTGTCATCTGGATGCATTTCCAGTCAGGCTTTGTAGGCTCAGAGAGCACAATGTTTGCTACATGCAAAAAGACCTGCAAATCCAGATTACAGTCTTAGTTTTGAAGCTGAGCTAGGGTGCTAGGTGTTTTCTCACTACAGTGTGAATCAAGGTTTCCAAGTCCGTCTTAGACCTCAAGCGCTCACTGGCTCATCCTCATATCTCCTCGTTCCTTCTTGCCTTCACGCTTCCATCTTTCCTTGCTAGCATGATAATTTGTGCCTTTAGTCAGTTCCAAAACTGTTTCTATTTCCCAAGATCTGAGAGTCTGACTTTGTTTTCTAACCACTTCAAAAAATGAAACAAACAGCCTTCTCATCTCCAGCTCCTGCTGGCCCTGGTGTCTGGGCTTCTGAATTTCAGTAATATCTGCAAATCAGTCAATGGGAAGGCATGCCTGGACAGGGAGGACAGGAAGACCGCTAACAGAAATACCAGGGACACGGTCTTGAGGAAGGCACTCTCTTTTTCCTACACATTTTAACGGTTCTTTACTTTTTAGTTCACTGATGGTTATTTCTGGTTCCTGTTTCATCATCATTCAGGTCTTGAGGACAAGGGTGAATCGCCTGGGACAGGGGTCTATACTGTATAAGAAATATGTTGAAGAGGAGGAAGTTATCAACTAGTTCAGATTCTAGGGTCTGTAAAGAACAGCGTGAAGATTGAAGAAGAGCAATGGGCCCAGAGTCCCTGAATGCTTCAGAGAGGATGAATATAGGGAGATTTCCCATGTACCCTGTGCGCTGAGTAGACAGCAGCCATGGCAGTTTCTGGGTTGTGTGGCTGTGGCTGGATGCGGTGGCACTCACATTTAACTGCAGCACTGAGGAGGAAGAAACAAGTAGATGACATCTGGGACCTGAGTGCCTACTTGGTCTATGTACCAAGCTCCATTACTTTCAGAGCTGCACAGAGAAAGACTGTCTCAACAAAACAAAACAAAAATGAAATAAAATGAAACAAAAAAAGAAATAAAAACAAAACACTGCGGATAAATGTTAAGACATTAAAATGGTACTGTAAAATATGATCACACATAGCCAGCTCAACAAGAAATCATGCTAAACATAAAAAGTGTTAAAGAACCATAGTACTTTCTCATTTAATAAGGTGTCTTGTTAAAAATACTTAAACAACACAATACAGAAACTCAAACAACTAGTAATATTTATAGGACTTTGACTAAAACTGTAGCAATACAAATCAAATTATAAGAATGGTACCCCAGTTATTGAATGACTGGTGAAGAGGTATTCTTGGAGCCCAGATAGACCTATACTAAAAATTGATTTAGGATTATCAGTAGAACTTAAAGATCTTTCTAAAACAGATTTTGGATTTTTGGTATTATTTATATAAGCAAACTATTAAAGAAAAATAAAAATAGAAACTAATGTAGTAAAATAGTTTCAAACGAGGAATGTTGTTTCTCCTTTCCACATTTTGGAAATTCAGCCTAAACCTTCTGAGCAGTGGATAACACTTCCCCACAGCCAGCTGCCTTCTTGGCATGGTTTCCTTTGCTACTAGAATTCTAACTTAAATGGAGGAACATAGCTATACCATTGGACCTCCCAAATCAGGGGCATTACCTACAGACGCTTTTTTATCATTTATATTTTTATTAACGCTCGTTATCCATCCTACTGCTTTCTCAATAAATGGATGATAAACAAATCTCCAAGGGTAATAGGAACATGACTGATTAAAATGTGGATATACATCAGTTTTTTTCTACCTTTGTAAATTTTGACTAGAAAATAATTCTTTAGCCCCTTGACACTTGAACTATCACTAATTTTAAGAAGAAAAGACATGGTTGTCTCTAAAATAATGATATAACTAAAGTCTTAATTTGAAGCCACAGTACAATATTTACTAGATTTTATGTCAATGTTAAACACATCAGTATAATATACATATAAGCAATCCATCAAACAAAAGGTTCCCTCAAGTTAAAACATAAATAAACAAATAAACAACAACACTGGTTTCTAGATTTATTTTACTGCTAATCCATCTGAGTGTAGGAAAACATCCTGGAGGTTGTATTTGCAGTGGAGGCAATCTTTTCTCCTAGTCTGTTACTTTACTGCCCAATGCAGAAAAAGGATTTTTTTTTCTCCTACTACTTTCTATAAAGAAGGGTAAACATACTGAGTCTTGCATTTTTGATGATTTTTTTCTACACTATTCTCATGAGATGTTACCCACATCCTACTACAGAAGCCACGCTGAAGGACTATACCTCACAGCAACAGCGAGGTGATGTTGAGTTAGTCATGCCCATTGAAGTGAGTGGAGTTTTTAAATACCCAGGGATGGTTACAATTCATTGTACTTAAATAGCACCTTTCATCTGAGGAGCTCAAAGTCTTTTAGGAACAATAGGCCGATTCCTGGCCTCTCTCAAACCGATGCTGATTGACTTCAAAGACCTTGCAGAGAGTACACTGTGAGCAGAGGTTTAGCACAAGCATTTCCAAAATACCTCTGTGCACAGTAGATGAAGTATACTATTAACTAGACATGGCCTTTAATGGTTCCTTAATTATTTGATGAAACTTTATCCTCCTGTTTATGAGAAGATTGAAAGCCTATACACTTAACCACTTTCAAAGGTTCTAAATTCTTAAAGAGAGTTTAAATTTATTAGTCTTGGAGAATTTTGTAAATGAGCATAGTGTTTACATTGTCTTTACACCTCCCCCAATTACTCTAGTATTCCTGGCCACACTCTCTTTCAAATTCATAACCCGTTTTTTCAGTTATTATCTTTATACACAAGCATGCACATGACCCATGATATATCTACACACATATGTAGATATAAATACATCCTCTGTGTAAGTTTAATGCTGTTCGTATATAGACACACATTGAGCTGAACACTTAGGACTGAATAACCCCTCAAGAGGCTTGTAACCAGAGAAGTTAATTGAGACGTCTCTTCCCAGCTGGACATCATCATTTTGTGGTTGGGTAATTACAGCTCTGGAATCTATTCTGATATGAAAGAAAAATAATCTCTGAAGACTATATCAAATTTTATCTCATAATAGAAACTTTACAAGTCTAATATTTACAAAACAAACAAAAATTTTATTTTTGACATAGAAACTAAAGACAGCATCAGTTTAGATAGTATTGTCTTTTAATGTTGTTTTACAATGTTGACTCAAACTAGGACTCATTTCATCTTAGGAATTGCTGTGCAAAATAAACTTTAAAGAGTAACATCACATTTCCTTTTGAGTCACACTTCTCAAGAAACAAGTGCAAAACTCAAAACACTAACAACAATTTAAATGTGGTGCCGGTAGCCTTGATGTTCATCTGAAACACCGTGATTTCAGTTTCTGAATCTCAGCCATCCGGGCAAGTAACCGGTTCATCTCTTCATCTCTTCAATAGCTTATAGAGGACTCAGACAGAGATGTGGGGAGCCAGGGAGGCGAAACTGCTGCTTGGTCTAGGTGGGTGTTCAGGAGAGAACTGGGAGTGGGAGAGACGTTCCAGGATTAGCTCCCATCTGTGCCGAGAGCACCACAAGCAATATAAAAGGAAAGAGAAGGCTGCTGAGCAGTTTCCTGTACAATACAGATATCAGCTTCTCTCTAGGATAAAGTCCAGGTACAGGTCTGTTGTTTGCAGATATTTGGTATTTTGAGGCTGGGATAAGTGTTTGGGACATGGTACATCCTGTGTGGGACCACAGAGGTCCCTACAGAGTTGTGTATCTTCTTTGGATTAGAAAGACTTTGTGGTTCCAAACTTTCACTCATTTCTTCATACAAAAAGGGAAAAGCCAGAGGGCTTGGGAGAACTTGCTACCTGTTTCATTACACTGTGCATACACATCGAACCCTTCCTTGCTTATCAGTTTATGTAGCTCTGTGCTGCTGCACCTTCTACAAAGGGTAGAGGCTAAGACTAATGTCATCACATATTGAAATTTCTTTTAGTTTGTTTGTAATAAGAAATTTAATTATAGAAAACTATGGTACCAATCTCACATTTCACTGCTATCTGTCACTTGAGGAAGTTACGTTTCTCATGTTGTCAGAAATGTACAGCAGTTTACAATTGTTTCTTCCTTCCCTTTTTCATCTCTTAAAGTCTATGCCTTCTCCACTCAACTCATCATGAGGCAGATAATTGCTTTCTTGTTCATCTCTTATACCTGTTACTGACGACGTGACTCTGCGTATACAGTCCTCTGTTCAAACCTGTGCCTCACATGTTAAAACTTAAGGGGAAAGCTGAAGTTTCCTCATTCAGGTGTAACTCAATTTTGTGCCTCCATCATACGTGTCTTTAATGCTCAGTTGTGATATCAGTTTTGTCCAGTCACACACAACACACCTTTATGTAGGATTTGTTTAGGTAGCTCAGCTCAGTGAAAGAAATATTGTCAAATCTCCAAGAAGAAGCTTAAAATCAGAAATGGAACTACTTATTAATTTATGTAAAAGAGATCTGATAGGCTAAGTGGAAACTACATCTCAACTAGCCATGAGGTCACCTCTGCACCCAAACTCATCATCATGTGACCAACATTTAGCCTCCATTTTAAATTTTTAAGATAAGCAGCATCAATTAAAAATAACAAAATACAGAACACAGGCATTTGTTCCTTATATGAACACTTCTTATATTATTTAGTTGTAAGACTTATTAATATAATCTTTCTCACAATCCTTTGATTGACATTTAGTTTATTGTTGTATATTTAATGAATATACATTTCAGTTTGTGAATTCCATATATGTTTTTCCTAAGGAAATATTTTTAGATCTTCATACTTGAATCACTGTCTTTCATAGCATTTTATAAACAGTTTCAGACTTATTCTTAATTTAGTTATATATGAAATCATTTAAGGAGTTATAAGAAAAAATTAATATTGTCATAGCTGAGATTCACCTACTTATGTGCTTGATGTAATTATAACTATAAAAGTAAATCTTCTGTTTCTGTACTTAAAGTGAGTCCACATCTTAAGTTGATTTCCATCCCACTGTTTGCCAGTTACTTATTCAGTGGATCTTTCTGGTCTACCCTGTTGATCATTATTACAGTTTAAATACAGTAAAGATGTAACTATGGCAACCATGCAGTTAATTCATTGTCTCTGACCAGGTCAGTGTTGTGTAGTAGACTAATAATCAGGATATGTGCCCCTGCCCCAATATGTTTTTGCAGGAACTGCTGCAATGAAAGTGTTGTTACATGTCAAAGGGGACCTAGAATCACAGGCAATATATGGCATTAAAGACATGTATCTGTCAAATATAATATAGGGGGTTGATCCAAGATTATCTGGGTGGGCATAGATATCTTTCTTTTCTAATGAAGACATAGAATAATTTGTGTCAGATGAGGTGATGTAATGAGGACTCCAAACAGCTTTACAGAGCATGAAAGAATAAGGTGAGGTGATGTATGTGGGCAGTTTCTAGAAACAGACAATAAGCGACAAGAAATGGATTATTCTCTAGATCCCCCAAAAGGATCACAGACAACATATTTCAGTTTTCTAATATCCAAAAATGGAAAATAAAGTGTGTTGCTTAAATCCACTAAGGTTTTCATAAATCTATTCTGAAAGTGATGTGAAACAAATAGTGATTTTAGTTCCTGGATATGAAATGCTATTATAAAAGTATTTTAAAGTGGAATTGGAACCAACAATGGTAAAAATCTGGAAGAGTTTTTGAGAAATATGCTACAGAAAATGTTCCTGTTGCCTAAGTGGACTAATAGAAGGCTCTTGGTGTCAGTGACTGTCAACTGAGGCATCAGTGGAAGAAGAGCTCATGGGAGAGAAAACATCGTGCCCTGTGGAACATATACACATAAGGAAATTATTGGCAGAAATATACAAGTCAAAACGCACAGGACATCAGGAACTTGAATCTGGACACGAGAGGACAGCAATCTGTGCTGCACGTGTTCAGAAACATGCAGTCATTTTCCAGACTCACACACACATCAAAGTTTTACACACTTACAGTTTTAAGAAATTCACTGTCAATTAAAATTCAGGGTTTTTTTTTTTTTTGATGCAATTTGAAAAGCGTACCTTATAGAAGCAGAAATGAACAATTCTAATAGGTTGGGGACATAGCCCCAGGCAGTAACATTTGGGTATATATGCGTAAATAAAGGCCTAGATTTGATCCTCAGAACTCACATAAAAAAGTTAGGTGCATGGAATATACTTGTATTTCTAGTGCCATAGTAATGGAGACGTGGAGGGGTGGGGCACTGAGGACTTTCAACTTAGGCTTGGTGAGCTCCAAGCCAATGAGAGCTTGTTTCAAAAATCAAGAAGGCAAGCTCTTTACAAAGACCACCAAATTGTTCTCTGACCTACACACACACATATTTATACATCTGCCAATGCAGGGATGTACACTCACAGGCACTTGCGCTCCTTCCCTCACTACCTACAACATTCCCTATGCATGTACATACGCACGCACGCGCACACACACACACACACACACACACACACACACACACACACTCATTTCAAAAAAGAGACGCACGCTCATTTCAAAAAAATAATTTTCAGATGTCATCACAAAGTGGGATCACAGTATTAAGGACCACAATTTATTCATTTATTTATTTGGTTGGTTGGTTTGTTGAGACAGGGCTTGTCTGTGGCTCTGGGAGTCCTGGAACTCACTCTGTAGATCAGGCTGGCCTTAAACTCATAGAGATCCTCCTGTCTCTGACTTTCAAGTGCTGGGGTTAAAGACAAGTGTCACCACTTCCACCTGGCTACAACAATTTTTAAAAGATATTCATGATAAAAATTTAATTAATTAATTAATTAAAGAGATAGGACATGGTGCTGTGCTTGGGAGGCAGAGGCATGGGGATCAACGTGAGTCAGGATACAGTTTATAAATCACTTCAGTCATAGCAGAAGCCAAAATAAGGATCATAATATCTGGGAAAAAGATGCCCCACTCAATATTTCCAAACAAGATTCAAACTAAAATCAGACTCAACCTAAAATCATTGTTGTGTTACTGGGATGAGTAACATAACTCTGAATAGTGTATGTTCAAAGATGGAGTAATGTTGTGGCTCCAAGAACATCCTACTCAGAACCACCATAGGGTCTGATTTAGGTGTCGCAGACACTGAGGACCAAATCTGGATTTGAGTGATGCTCTAATAGGCTGAGAATTTCTGGGCACCATGGAGGATGTAACATATGTTGCCTTTGCCACAGAGATATGTCTTGACAGGTCACAGGTCTGACTGTGTGGGAGAGAATGATACACCAAGATGTCTATTTCTTCTGTTTTGGAACCTCTAAAGTGTGGTGTTAAATACCAGACAATAAAACAGGTCTCCATGGACTTCATGTTGCTGCCCACCTGACTTTAAGATGGGGAGAGTCTCCCGAGCATCCTGTGAAGTCACAGGGAGTTAACAGAGTCCTTCAGTGTGAAAGAGGGAGGAAAATGTCTCTGTCAGATGACATCCTAAGAAATAGAGAATGTGCCAGGTGGTGGTGGCTCACACCTTTAATCCCAGCACTCAGGAGGCAGAGGCAGGCAGATCTCTGTGAGTTCGAGGTCAACTTGGTTCCAGGACAGTCAGAGCTGAGTTGTTACACAGAAACCCTGTCTTGAAAAACAAACAAAAAAAGAAAGAAAGGGAAAAGAAAAGAACATGGTTACTGGGGCCTAAATGTTTAAAGTGTGTGTTGAATATGGCAGATAAATAGAAGGTAAGTGTTGCCTGCGGAGATGCAGACCAAGGAGACATGCACCTGCACTTTAAATGTTAAAGTGTGCTTCTCATAATATCTTCTTTATCTGTAGTTTTCCAAACATAAATTAATAATGTATATCTAGATGTGCATGTATGTACAGTTGTGTCTTTTTTATCATTTGATTTCATGTGAACTCCATCTTTATGCACAACATGACTGCAACACCCACAGACAAATCTTGCAGATTTTCCAGAGATGTGCATGGGATGGTGGTATTTTTGCTTGTGGAAAATAATAGCTGTTTGTGGGAACTGGCACCTTTAAGCCTCTGCCTCTTTGTGGCATAGCTGCTGATGAATTTGCTTCAGCAGCCTGTGCTGTCTGCTCCTGCCTGCTCAGTTGGCTTGCTTCCTGCCACTACACAGCTCTGCTGACTTGCCTAAAATTCTGTTTCAGTTTGTCCTTATGGCATTTTCCTCTTCCCAGCCACTTTCAGACAACTCTTTTCAACAAGCCTAGCCTAGGAGCAACAGAGGGATTTAATATGGCTTGACAGTTCACAACTAGCAGTACATATGCCTGCAAAAAAGTTATAGTTGACTGTGTCAGGCAGGAACATATATTACTCATAAATATGCCAGTTCTACTCTGAGTTGATCATAATCCAGATCAGATGTTCTCTTCCCTGGAAGCATGTCTCCAGAAAACTGCCCTACAAAACCCCAGGGGTTTCACTAGGTGATATGGAGGGGAAGTAAAGAAATCTGCCCAACTTTCATCTCAAAGGAATGTGTTTTTCCCCCTGGCAGATACGATGAACAAAGTAGAACCAGTAGAATGGCTAGTGGCAATATTGACAAAGTAGGAAAACACAGATGAGAGTTGCCATGGAGATGACAAGTAACATCAAAAGAAGAGTTCTGGTAGCAGAAAAACACATCTGCTTTGCTGAAGTGTCCTGATGTAAATGACTAGATAACTCGGGGAAATCGTAGCAAGTTTTATTTGCCTGGGAACACATTGTTCTGCCTTCACAACTTCTTTCAAGTAATATTTGCCTCTCATTCTAAAACTTAATAATAAGATTACTTAAAAACAGTGACTGTGATTGTCTGCTGCTTACAGCAGTTTTATCCCCTCAGTATAATTTCCATGCCTGGCCTTCTCCCATTGGGTTCTCTCTGGGGCGTCTCTTGATAACTCCAAACCTTGAGTTTCCCTCTCACATTTCTTTAAGTTCTGAATAGGCATCACATTTCTTCATTCTGCCAGTCCCCAATTTATACTTTTGGCTTGCTCCCACACTTGTAATAAAAAACACATCTATTTTCATCTGAGCCATGAACAATCCATCAATACAAGAGAAATGTAGAAATTCCATAAACAGACCGACGGTTAGTTTCTTTTGCAAAGTACTAGCACTGACATTTCTGCTCACTGTGCTGGGATTTTCACTTTGTAGGTCAAATTGAAAAAAAGTTTTATCTTTCCCTCACAACAACTTACATATTCTGCTTGAGATCACCAAGTATTTATATTATAAGTGCTGGTTTCTTTTAAGGCAAAATGTTTATTAATACGTTCACATTGCCTATAATTGAAATCTTTTATCACCAAATTATAATGTACATTGGTATATTCTAGCTCCTTTCACACACAAAAAGCTACCAATTACTTATGATCATTAATAACACATGGCTAGAAAGAGGCTTTGGTATGAGATATGAGAGATATTGATTTACATTCAGAATTTTAGATGCACCCAGACAGGAAAGATGATTTCTTCAAGGCTGCCCAATACAAATATCCAAAATACTATGAATGAAACATTTATATAAATCCTGATTGTTTCGTGTTTCTTCTTGCTGTGGGTAGTTCAATATATATATGTATGTATATGTATATATATATATATATATGGGTGTGTGTGTATGTGTAATAATATAAATGTACATGTAGAAAATATTTAATAAAAATTAATGTTGGAAGAAAAGTTTAAAAAATATACTGGGTAATGGTCATTCCATTTCTGAGGGTGTTAGCATTGTGATGGGATATTCCTGGAGCCATTTGTATAGGCCTTAATATTTTTCCCTCTACAGTAATTTATTATACTATATATATTTGCACAGTATATATGCTTATTTATATCATTGTTTTATGTGTCATAGCACATAAAATATAAACGATTTCCACCATCCTGTCTTCTGTGAGTTCAGATTCAGAGTCATTCCATTCACTTTCTTGTTCTGTGACTTTATATTTCTGGATCTCATCACCTGGCAAGTATAATTGTGGGTGTTGCTACCTTATAATATTACAGATAACATTGCATCACATGTGTTCATGTGAGATTATATGTCAATTTCCAATTCATTGTCTTGTAGACCCTTTAAACAGGAGCAAGTGGTAACTGACACCTAATTGCCTCTTTGTTGCATGCTGAGACAAGTAATTTATTGAGATGTACAATTTTGTCTTGAGCTAAACCGTGCTTTTAAAGAAATAGATGCCTGTTCCCAGGTCAGTATATGCTTTGGCATGAGCACAGTGTCATGTGTACTTCGGGAAAGTAGAGAGCATTAACTAGATGCCTGTCTCATTGATATGGATGAGGGGTGCTCATGTAACCCTTGTTCACCCATAACCAGTCATGCCTCTCTGAACAGAATTACAACAAAATATTCTATCCTTAGTTTGCAAAATATAATTGACTTTGTGACACATATTTACAGTCCACACTCATCAGGTATCAGCAACAGTTGGCACTTTGTGAATTGTGTGTGCATCCCTCGTTGAGTTTGTAAATGAATGGACAGAGACTAATAATCAAAGAGGATAGAATGTGTGAGGCTCCACAGTTGAGAAGGGCGCTGCTGGGCTAATGTCAGTTTGACGGTCAAAACCATTTGTAGAGTGTGACTTTGAAATGGGAGAAATTAAGACTGACTAAGAAGTTAATAATTTGATTCCTATGATTAAGAGCTCTGGGAGACAGGCCAAAGATTCACACATGAAACTTTAGAAGTGGGAAGCACACTGATGCGTTAATTGAATAGTGACACTTGAGACTATATTTTATTATAGGAGTGTGAATTAACCAGGATATGAGGAATACATTGGTTAGAGAGAGCACAAAAGCTCAAGACTAAAGCACACATAATCCAAAACAGTGCAGGTAAGAGAATGTAGGCAGTGATGTTAGCATAGTGTCTGTGCCGATCAACTGAGGAGCAAATCTGGAATCAGAAAAAGTCTGTAAGAAATTCAGTACTAGTATTGAAAGAGTCAAGTGGAATTGGCTGTTTCACTAAGTTGTGTCAAAATTTACCTTGGAGAACCAAATCTTAGAAAGGGTTATACTTATTTTGGAATATGCTGAAGGAGATTAATCAGTTAATTATCTGTGCGAGCGCATGGGGAGTTTAGAGCTGGATGGAAATTGTGGCCAAGAAAGATGAACACAGTTTAGGGAGAACTAAGGATAAAAGTCAGATTAATCATGATACTTAGATATAAAACAGAACATGGCTTGAGCGCAAGGCAAGGCCCTCGTGTCAGCAAACCAAAGGACAGAATTGTGTATCTGGAAATTTTACATTTAATTCAGTCTTGGCTTCTTTCATTATAGATCTAATTTAAAACTGACATCAGTTTTTCTTTGAGTGTAAGCAGATTTTTACAGTGCACATCAATTTTTAAATTAAGGAGAGATTTATTTTAATTTACAAAGAGGACTTCATTCCCAATAGTGGTTATAGATCAAGGAGCTTCTTTAGAATATTTCCAAAAGGCAAGGGATAGATACAAATTATAAAATGTGAAAATGACAAGGATATTGATAAATGTATTGTTTAGTCTTTTAATTCTTCTTTCTGTATAGCTTTCTCATGTCTCCTTTCAGAAATGCCACCTTTCTTTCCTATGTTAGCATCTCTAATATATGGATGACTCTAGGTGCCTTGAATTGTTTTATTTTAATTTATGTGTACAGGGTGGGTGGGGATGGGTTACAGGTTGCCTTGTAGGTAGTTACAGAAGCTGTGAAATGCTTGACCTGGGTCCTGGAACCAAAATTTCAGATTACTACAGAGGCAGATAATCTCTTAACTTTAAAACCATTCATACAATCCTTTTGCAGTATCTAAAGAAATACGTTTGTTCTTGCTTTAAAAGTAAGGGTTGGTATATTTGGGTCTTGAGGTAGCGCCACTCTCAGTTTTCTGAGAAAGCACCAGATTGATTTCCAAAGTAGTTGTACAAGTTTTCACTCCCACCAGCAATGAAGGAGTGCTCCCTTTCTCAACGTCCTCACCAACCTGTGCTGTTATTTGAGTTTTCTATCTTCGTCATTCTGATGTTAAGATGGAATCTTGGTCATTTTGATTTGCCTTCCCGTGACGACTAAGGACTCTGAGCATGTCTTTAACTTCTTCTCGGCCATTCAAGATTGCTCCGTTGTCATATCATTGTACTGATAGTGACGTTTGCCTTACAGAAGCTTTTCAGTTTCAAGAGGTCCCATTCACTAACTGTTGATCTTAGAACCTGAGGGGCTGGTGTTCTGTTCAAGAAGTTGCCTCTTGTGCCAATGAGTTCAAGGTTCTTCCACATTTTCTCTTCTAATAGGTTTAGTGTGTCTGGTGTTACATTGAGGGCTTTGATCCATTCAGACTTTCAACCCGAAAGACATTTCACAAATGCAATAAGGCCATTTGCTCAACTATGTTCATAACAGTTTGTTTTACTTGGTATAGCCAAGTAAATCTGGAAATAACCTAGATGTCCCTCAACAGAAGAATAGATAAAGAAACTGTGGTACATTTACACAATGGAATGCTACATAGCTATTAAAAACAAGGGAATCATGAAATTGGCAGGCAAACGTATGAAACCAGAAAAAAAAAAGCCATCCTAAGTAAGGTAACCCAGACCCAGAAAGAGAGGCATAGTACGTTCTCACTTACAACTGGATATTAGCCATAAAATATAGGATGGCCATTCTACAATTCAGACCTAAAGAAGCTACGTAGCAAGAAGGAGCTTACGGAGGATCCTTAATTCTCATTCAGAAGGGCAAGTAGACACTGAAAGCAGCTGAAGAGAGGGAACAGGATGGAGCCGACCATAGAGGTCCTCTGAAAGATTCCACCCAGCAGGGCATCCAAGCCGATGCTGACACTCACAGCCAAACATTGGGAGGAATGTAGTAGTCTTGTAGAAGAGTTGGGGGATAGAAGGACCAGGATGGGGCGGGAGGGGGGGTGGGTGGGCGGGCAGGGGCGACACGGGAGGGCAGGGACGGGAGCGCCACAAAGAGACCAACAAAGCCAACACATCTGGGCCCAGGAAGGTCTGCAGAGACTGATGCACCAACAAAGGACCATGCCTGGAGAGGAACTGGACCTCCTGCTCAGACATAGTCCATAGGCAGGCCGGTTTCCATGTGGATCCCCTAGAGTGGGATCAGAGGCTGTCTCTTAACGTGGATTCTGTTGCCCGCTTGTTGCTCACTTCCCCTTGCTGTGGCAGCCTTGCCAGGCCACAGAGGAAGAGGATGCAGGGCAGTCCTGATGAGACTTGATAGGCTGGGGCCAAATGGCAGGGGAAGAGGGACTTCCTTTCTGAGCACTAGGAGAGGGGGAAGGGAAAAGGGAGGGGGATCCAGAGGAGATGGAGGAGGAGGATGCAATTGGATGTGAAATTAATACATTAAAAAAAAAAACCGTACAAATACACAGAGGGAAAATCTTAAATATAACCTTAAATTTAGAAACTTAATTTCTAATTGCTTTTTCCTTTGTCATTAAAAAAAAAACATTCAGGAAAAAAATGAAGGGTTAGATGAGCTACTTTTTGGGGGGAGTGTGGTTCAAGACAGGTTTTTTGGGTGTAGCCTTGGCTGTGCTGGACTTGCTTTGTAGACGATCCTGGCCTTGATTTTACAGTGATCCACAGGCCACTGCCTCCCTGAGTGCTGGGATTAAAGGTGTATGCCACCGCGCCCAGCCTGAGCTACTCTTCTTCTCCTCTGACTTTTTAGCTGTTGTTTGGGCAATACTTAATTACTTTACCCATTTGCTGACTCTGTTAGGTCTAGAACTATTTGCATTTTTCGAGCTATAATAGTGCAAAATAAGGACACTTTGTGCATCATAATCTAGATGTCAAACTAATAAAAGGATAACCATTTTAGGAAATATTCTGAAACATGTATCTTATATAGTCACAAAAATAGCTTCTTTGAATCGATGTACTTGATTTTACTCACTAGATAATACATCTTTGTCAAATTTTTCAATAAAATTGTCTTGCAGAATAATGTGATAAATGTAAATCATTCAAAAATCAACTCAGATGAAATATGACATAATTAAGCAGAAAACCCTTCTTTCTAGAAGTCTCCTTGTAAGCAATTCATCTTAATAAAATAATGAATTATTGAATATTTATTATATTCCAGACATTATAATAAATATTTTGCAAGTATTATTATATGGTATTTTTACCCCTAACCTATGAGATATTATACTATTTATGTCTAAGTTTAGAATTTCAAAGCGTAATGACTTTAGAAGCTTACGTAATATAGAAAAGTTCACACTGCTAGTGAAGAATAGATGCAAACACATGGTTTAGGCATTGTGTCCCTGAGTCACAAATACAATCCGTTTCATGGTTAGTAGCTCAGACTCTGATTTTTCTCTCATTTATGATCTTTCTGGGGATCTTTGTTTTCCTTGGATCTAGAACCTATTGCATATACATACATATGTACATATACGTGTGTGTTCATATGTATATATGAATATATACATATAATATACACAAATAAATGTGTGTATATTATACATATTATACATATATAGCATATATGTGTATGTGTTGTTCATGTACTCATATGGATTTATGTGGGTATGTGTGTGTGTGTGTGTGTGTGTTTCCAACAACAGGAACAACAACTTTCTTCCTCTTATAGTTATTTAACCAAAATATCGCCTGTAATTTCTGATTCTTAATTTCAGTGTCATTCTTTCTTTGATGCCACTGTCTTACTCGCCTTCAATATAGGCACTGGGAAAATCATTTCATTGCTAAAATGCACCCCACAGAAACATGAGGCTGTAGTTTTTAATCACAGTACTCACGTGAAGATGCCAGCATACGGTGTGTATGACTGTAACCCCAGTGCTGGTGTAGGGTGAAAGAAGGATGTTTGGGGTTGCTGGCTAGTTAGTCCTGTTGAACTGATGAGCTCTTGATTCAGTGAGAGACTGCTTTACGAGATAAACTTGAGCCAGGCGCGGTGGCACACATCTGTAATCTCAGGACGCAGGAAGGCAGAGGCAGATGTCTGTGAGTGTGAGGCCAGCCTGGTCTAACAAGAGTCCATGACAGACAAGGCTACACAGAGGAAGCCCTGTATTGAAAACCAGAGAGAGGGGACTGGGAAAGGTCATCTCAGCCTCTGGTGGTCAATATGTCCAAACAGGCGTGTGTACTCCCACCACAGTCATGGACACATTAATCCACCACATATAAATATTAATATTATTACTTAGGATTTCTATACCTTATTAGTTCATTGATATTTTCTTTTTTGTATATTTTCATATAAACATTTAGAATTTTAATTTCATGAATCAATTTCAAACCTTTCATGATATTTTTTTTACTTGAGTCTGGTATGTTAAATTTATATAGTTCATAGGAACTTAATTTAACCAGTGTTACTAATTGGTAGAAAATGGTAAACAGCAATTCAAGTTCTGTGTTAATAATTTATTTGACTTTCTTCATTTTGAATATTTTTGCCCACAAGTACTACTGTACATTCTTGTATACTTTTATAAGGTTAATTTTGATAAAATATAGTAAACTCTCCTGAAAGCTGCATGTGTGGTAACATATTCCCCTCAAGCCTTCCTGCACATCTGTCATTTAATAAATTCTGCAAATAAAAGTTGTATTAATCAGCTTTACCCTTTCACTAGATTTTGGAAGGGAATAAGTATGCTTTCTTTTAGCTGCATTTCCTTACCTATGCATGCCAACATAGAAGAAACCTTAGGTTAGTTGGCGCTGGCTTTTTTTTTTCTTACTTCACAACTATTTTATTAATGTAAAGTATAAGAAGGGGAAAATCCTACATGTTTTCTGAGATAAGCTGAAATAAAGCCTGTTCCAATAAACATTAAATGCCCAGAAGCTATCCCACAGCATTAGTATGCTAACAATGATACTGAGTAAAAAAGATACTCATTAATTCATATATGCTGTTTTACCTATTGGCGCTGGCTTTTTGAAGATCCCAGTACACCGCAGAAAGACCACTCATCTTTGTCTTGGCCAAACAGCATGAAGATAGGATTTTTAAACCTCCATAGTAGTTAAAAGATCACCTTGCTGGGACACATTTACATATGTGCAAGCTACTCAGAATGCTCTCTCTCTATTGACTAGATCAAAATATTGTTATTATTCTAAGTTTTTCACAAGCGCATATATGACTCTTTAAACCATTTTTTTTTCAGAGATTAAAGAGAACAATCTAGATGAGTCTTTTACTCACTGGGCTACTGCCCAACAAAATAAAAAAAAAATTATTTGTAACTTGTTTCAAAGTATTTCCTACACTCTGTCTTTCACTGCGTGCCTGTGTATAGCCTGGCTGTAGAAACCATTCCAACTACTTCAGCAAACATGTAAATATAAATATGTGCATCCATAATGCCTATTTAACTAAGCTTTTTTTTTAATCATCAGGATTTGGGCTTAGTAATTACTTCAACTATTAAAAGCAAATTTATCATTACAAATCACATAAAGTAAGCTTCCTAAATAGTATTCTACAGAGCCTTGCCCTGTATTGCATCTACCAAAATGAGTACAGAAAGAGCCTTACCTAAATCCAGACACTGTTCACGTTTCAGTCACTACTGATCCTCAGAGGCAAGGTGCTGATGAGGGAAAGGAAAGGACCACATCCTTGGAAAACTGCTTGATGCAAGGCCAGTGACTGAAATAAGCAGAGGGCACTCCACTAAGAAGGATAACGGAACTAAGCATTGGGTAAACAGCCTTTATCTGCTCCACTTTGTGTCTACTAAGACTCCATCTAACATATGGTCAGGTGTACTGCCAATAATTCTCCTTCATTCGCCAGGAGATTCACCTGACTTTGCACCTAAATTACCCACAATATTATATCTTTACTAGTGGTTAACACTAGTTGCCAGTGGTAAAGAATAATCCCTGCAACAGTACTTGGCAGGCTTACGGTGATGTGTTCCTGGGATTCTGTTCTGGCTTCTGTCCACATTCAGACATTTAGGATGACTTCCAGAGCTTGGACAAACAGGTGCCCATGGACAATATTTGAAATCATTGCTGGGCCAGCAATGATGGTCTGAGCAAGTCGGCCTTCCCGTCGATTGGAAGGCACACTAGTCTCAGGCAGAAGCAGGGGAGGGGAGGTGTGGCTAGCATCTATTCTCCACTTTGCACATCACACTGTCCTTCCGGCCTCCTCAGCACTCATCACAGCGCCTTAGCTTGTGTCTCAGTCTTCAGACATTCATTCTTAGCTAGCCGAGGTCGTTTGGGTTTGTCGTGATGGAACTCAGAAGGACCGGAGCCCACACTGGTTCTAAAGCTGTGAGGCGTGGAGGATACACAGATATTCACTCTTAGCTTGCCGAGGCCGTTTGGGTTTGCCGTGATGGAACGCAGAAGGACCGGAGCCCATGCTGGTTCTAAAGCCATGAGGCATGGAGGATACAGCTGAGCAATGGAGCAAATGGCACAGACAGAAGCAACTTTTGATAGTGTAAGTCAGTTTCGAAGCCTTTAGCTCACTGTGTACACATTTGTAATAAATGGCATGTGCATGGAGTACTGGTTGTATGTCAAGTTTGAAGCAATAAACACAGAGTCCCATAGAAATTCTCACCCAGAAATCAGAACAGCACAACCACACAAAAGACTGGGGCTGTATTTAAAAAGTCTTATATTTCTTAATATGCCTGAACATTTGAAGTAATAGCAAACCTAGCCTCTGTTTCTTTTAAAGTATTTTTTATTTGGATGATACCATTCTATTTATACTGTGTATTTTATAGATAATTTGTGTATTTCTTTTTTAAATATGATATGATAGATTATAAGTTGCTGATGGTTTGTAAATTTTTTATTTTTTATTTTTACATGTACATTTATATTATTACACAGATATACAATAAACTACCTATAGCAAGAAGAACCAAGAAACAATCAGGAATTATATAAATGTTACATTCTTAGTGTTTTTGGCTATTTGTATTTGACAGCCTTGAAGAAAACATCTTTCCTATCTTGGTGCATCTAAAATTCTGAGTGTAAATCACTCTCCATCACATCTTGTCATTGTCAACTTAAAACCTCTATCTAGACCTAAAAACATCTGAATTGGTCATTTTAAAGGAATTTGACAAGTTCTAATGAAATAACAGAAAGCTTTCTCAAGTTTGGGACACTCACATGACACCACGTTCCTCTGGACACTGAACTAGCAATTTGGCCATGTGACCACAAATAGATGTCCATGTGGAGACTTCTGTGTATAAAAGGATTTGATCATGTTATTTAAGACTGTTGTAGCACCGATGTTCCAAAATTGCGGAATCATTTTCTATTCTATTGAAATTGACTTTAAAAACACAGATCACTTTTTTTTTCCAAAGCAAAATTACACTGTTTTTGCTGTGTCCTGGTTTTATACGTGAGAGGTGAATGAATTGTGCAGGCGAGAAGCTAACATCCAAGTCCACTCTCGCTGACTCTAAAGTCCATATTTCAGTCTGGGTTTTATTTTTTACTTAAATTGGAAGAGAAGACATTCAGGTTCCTTTCATGTGTTCAGATCGTCTTGCTGTAATGGGTTCTGAACAGCTCTACAGTGAGGCTATATTCCTTATGTTCCCTGTTCACTGTCTTTCCACACTAACACAAATTTATTTGTAAAAGGTCAATTGGTTCTAAAGGTTTAGTCACAGCAACAATAGGTCCACAATATTCATACTCTTTATTCTTTTTTTAAAATAAAGTTTATTTATTTATTCATTTTACATCCTGAATAAGCCCCCTTCCTCCTTTCCCCCTAGTACCACCCTCCCACCCATTTTCTGCTTTCTCTCTCCCCTTCTACTCAAAAAAGAGAAACTCCCTTCACCACCAACTGGCCAGAGCACATCAAGTCACATTAAGACTGAGCACATCCTCTTTCATGGAGGCCAGACAAAGCAGCCCCCTTAGGGGGAAACAATCCAAAAGTAGACCACAGAGTCCATGTCAGAAGAAAACAAAACAAAACATAAAGCCCTGCTCCACTTGCTAGGGGACCCACATGAAGACCAAGCTGCCTGTAGGTTACATATGAGTAGCTGGCCTAGGTCTAGACCATGCCTGCTCTTTGGTTGGTGCTTCTCTGTAAACCTGTGGGCCTAGGTTATTTGAATCTGTGTTAATTTTCTTTTGGAGTTGTTGTGCCCTACAGATCTTTCTATCCTTCCCCCCACACTTCCACAGGAATCCTGAGCTCTGTCCAATGTTTGGCTGTGAGTCTCAGCATCTGTTTCAATTTGTGGCTGGGTGGAGCCTCTCAGAGGACAGTTAGGCTATGCCCTCGTCTGCAACATAGCAGAGTACCATTAATAGTGTCTTTATTCTCTTATTCCCATTAATTAAAAAAGAATAGGAAGTTTAAGCATTATTATAAACTTTATGGGATAGTATTTTTACTGTTGCCTCAAAATATACAACAAGAATGATTTTCACTTAAGAAATATGGGTGATCAAATAAATCCCAAATTCTAAAGCCAGCATTGGTTGTATTAATATGGAAATTAAGTAGTCCAGCTTGCATATCACATTTCACTTCAGAATGCCCAGGAGACTTTATTGGGCATTTTGATACAATCAGAATATCTTTGAGTTAAGTTTTCATACTGGTCAGGGTTTCTTTAGAGGTAGTCTAGAAACTGTAGGCTCTTACAAGCGTTTCTCTACAAGTGTGAGGCATCGGGATGATCTGGGGGGCGTTTTAGGCACCTGTTCTTTTAATCTGGGCACAGCCACATTGGCCTGCTGCTCCCTGGAGAATTTGATCGTCTGGAATCTGGGTTTTCAGTGTAAACCTGAAAGTAGCCATGGATTATCTTACGTTCCAGTGTTAAACACACAAAAGGGATGTTTAAGGTCCTGGGGGGAAAGAGGTCACTTCTGAAACCATCTGAAAAGAATATGTATTCTGGTGTGCTGTGTGGGAGACAAAAATCACATGGGGTCCCAAATCGTCAGCCAAAGACAAAATGCTGCCAACCATATCCATGTTGTGAGACTCACTCTAGACATCTACCTACTGACGCTGTGTCCATCATAAGCCAAAGGCAACTTAAAGGCCTATCCCTCAAAGATGGTCCCTTCTGCTGATTTCTTAACTTGTATTTCTACCTCCTGTCCAACTAGGTCCTTGCTGAATATAAGGGTGGGGAAGGGGATCGGGGCGAAGAGGGCAGCCTCCTGTCCCTTTCTTCTCCACAGGTCCCTCGTAGCAATATCTAATATAAACGAAGTTAGATTTTCAGCAGTTGTATTTTAAACAGTTAGACTATTTGAAAGTGACTCATGAAGGTTATAACCAGCAGTTTCTAGGACTGAAAAGGTGTGGGATCCTCCCAAAATCATATTCAAGGATAAGACTAGGGAATACTATATCAGCAAAGGCTGTAGCTGAAAATGAAGATCATTCCTCTGTGACCCCACTAAATTAGACACATGTATAACTACACTCAAATCTTAAACTGAGTCAGAATTATGAAACTAGCGGCCTAGAAAGTCTTGAGAAACTTGAAAATCTAAATTTACCCAGTATGCAAATTATAGAAAAATTAAAATCCTATGAAGTTTGATCCTAAACACTTACTCTTAACTGCTAGATAATACTTCACTAATGCCTTGGCAAGACAGAAAAACAAAGCCGATTCAATTTCTACTTTGCTGGGTAATACCATGACTGTTTATTCCTGAACTAAAATGTTGGAATTTTCTTGTTTCCTGAACATTGCATAAACATTAAGTTCTCCAATCAAAGATCATTATATAGATCTAGATATGTTTGTGATACTCAAACTTGAATTCCATGTTCCAAATGAACACTATACACTGAAAAATATACAGGAGAAAATAATTTCCTATGACCTGTTCACAGTTGGTTAGAATCTGCATGGTAGTCATTCAGGCTCAGATTATATAAAACCTAATTGACTTACATTTTTTCTGCTCTCCACCATCAGCTGCTAAGTCCTAAGAACTAAGTTCTAAACTGTGTGTGTCTTTTTACCCATTCCTGCTAACATGAAATTTACTCTTGCCTTATAGTATCTCACCTACTGCAATATGCTAGCTTATCTGCTGTCATAACACATATCCTCATCTATCCAACTGAGATAGATGGAAGTTATATGAAATTACACTCTACTTGTTTACATCCTCAAAATTAAAGCACTCTAGCCTTGCACACCAAAATCTGTCCCTACACATAATCTTCCTCCAACATTCTTTCTCATATTTCTCTTATTTATGAATTAAAACATCTGTTTTTGGCACACATGGTAAGCAGTCACTTATAAGTGGATTTTAGCCATTTAGTACAGAATACGCATACTACAATGCACAGACACAAAGAAGATAAGTAACAAGAAGGACCCAAGGGAGGATGCTTAAATCTCACTCAGAAGGGGAAATAGAATAGACAGAGGTGGGGGTTGAAGAGAGAGACGAAGGTCGGAGAGAGACCACAGAGAGAAGTAAGGGTGGAGATCAGCCTCGGGAAGAGTGGGGTGGGAGGGATACAGAAGGCCTGTGAGAGAAAGAGAGACTGTGGGTGGGGCATCTCTGCTACAATCTGGAAGGCAAAGTCAGAATAGGCCTAGGAGGATAGCAGGAGAGCTGTAGCTGAGACTCCTATTGGCAGGGGCCATGGAGACTGAAAAGGACACCTTTTAACTAGACAGGACTCCTGGGGGAATGGAAAGAACACCAACTCACTCACAAAATAATTCGACCTAAAATTCACCCAGACATGCAGGGATGAAGATAGTAAAGGTAGAGCCGAAACTGAGGGAATGTCCAACTAATGCCTGGCTCAACCCAAGGCCCACCTTATAAAGGGGAGCTAACCCTTGACACTATTAGTGACGCTCTGCTGTGCCTGCAGACAGGAGCCTATCAGACTTGTCCTCTGAGAGGCTCCACCCAGCAGGGGTTTGAAAAAGCTGCTGAGATTCCTATCCAAACATTAGGCCACATACAGGGAGTGTAGTGGAAAATTTGGTGGAGAGGAGATAAAAGGACCTAGAGGTGACTAAAGCTCTGCAAGGAGACCCACAGAACCAACTAACCAAGGCCCGGAGAGGCCTGTGGAGTCTGAAACACCAGCCAAGGACCCTGCGTGGACTGCATCTAGGTCCTCTACATAGAAGTGGGTCCACTGGTAAGGGGCGTGGGAACTACCTCTGACATGGACTCTGTTGCCTGCTTTTTGACCACTTTCCCCTGACAGGACTTCCCTGCTTGGCCACAGGGGAAGAGGATGAACTTGTTGAGCTGGGGTGGGCTGGCAGGGAGGCTCTCCTTTGTCTGAGGAGCAGGGGAGAGTAGAGGGGGAAGGGAGGGTGGGACTGGGAGGAGAGGAGGGAGAGTGCCACAGGGACGGAAAGTGAATAAATAAATAAATAAATAGAAAAAGAAAACAATTGCCAAAACTTCGGTTTTTCATAGATTTCTCCTGCTTGTTGTATATTACACACACTACACACACACACACATACACATACACACTATACACACACACATACACACACATACACACACACTACACACACACACATACACACACACACACTACACACACACACACACTACACACACCACACACACACACACATACACATACACACTATACACACACACACTACACACACACATACACACACACTACACACACACACACACACACACACACACACACACACACACACACTACACACACACACACACACACTACACACACCACACACACACACACATACACATACACACTATACACACACACACTACACACACACATACACACACACTACACACACATACACACACACACACTACACACACACATATATATTCTTGTTATTCTTGTTTGTGGAAGGATCTTACAGCTGACTGCCTAAGTAGTGGTGCTATGTGGGGTGTTGATATTAATATCAAAGGTCCTAAGTATTTAGTTGCATATATTAAATAACACATTTAAATAATTGGTAATGTATCAGTATATATGTGTGTGATATAAAAGAGAATAGAATATTAAGTATGCAGAAAATATGAAATGGACTGTTTATGAAATTAGTTTGTGACCTTGAAATGGAGACTCTGATCTGAAGTTGCTAGGTTGATGGGAACCAAATATAGAAGAGGGATTGTGCACAATTTCAAAGTCCAAAGGATGTGGCTCACTTAGAGACTGAGGGAGACAGACGTGGACAGTAGGTAAGATATTCAAACAGACATTTGCTTGAGAAATTCTTCCTAAAAGTAGCTGAGCCGTTCCTATCCACTGCTTCCTTAGTCATTCATTTCTTGTAAGCCTGACCCTGTCTCCGCTCTGAGCGCTCACTGGGACACACCCCTCTCTTGCTGCTCTCTCACATCGCACTGTAATTATCTGTTTATGTCTCTTTCTCCTGCTGAACTGTGAGATTTCTAAGGAAGCAACTGTGAGTCATATTTGAGTTCCAAACATTAGCCATAGCATCAACATATGGAAGAATTTACTTCAATGTTACCTTCCTTTCACCCATTTGTTTTTCAGCTCACTGTTATTTTTACTTTCCTGATTCATTGGTTCCTAACAAATACGAATATCAGCATTTTCTTGCTAGAAAATGTTGTCCTCTCTCTTTTTATTTTAATTTGGGGTAATGTTATTGCCAATTTCTAGTTTTCTAGGCAAATAACTATGCGTTGTTAATTTTTTTTGTTAAACCTCAAAGCCTTCTGAAATAGTTTCTAGTAATTCTTCAGTTTGTGCCAAGTTTCTACCTCACCACTAATTTGAGATCCATTTTGTTTCCTACCTGGGTTTTGTTATTTCTTATTCTTACCTGAGAGCTGCTCCTCCAGTTGGATAATCAGCTCATAGAATTTGGAAAGCACTTATCTGTAACATAACAGTAATGGCTGATGGACAGATCATAACATGGTCCAGGAATAAGTGAAAGATATATTTCCTGAAGGAGGTGGCAGAGAAAGGTCCTGGGAGAGATGAGTTTCCACGTGAGTTTCTACATAGGAGAATATGTCTGTCAGAGACATGAACACCTTACTTCTCCATCTTCTCCTATTTGGATGAGGTAGTGCCCATAATTTTGATCCAGTGCAGGCTGGGCAAACCCAGAGTGCAGAAGGCACAGGGATTTATGCCCCAGGCACGTGATTTGTATATCCAGGAAGTTTTCATATTCTTTTACTCAGAAAATGCTAGCTCCTCCCATAAAATGCACATGAAGACTTGTCTCTTCCAGGACACCTTCTCTACCACTCTTTTCGTGAAATATTTATTTTTTATTCCCTTCCCATGCCATGATCTATTCATTATCTATTATTACCATGTTATTGGTAACTGCTATGCAAATTTTATGAGCCTGCTAGCCTAGAAACTACACTATATTTTCCTGGGAGTATTGAGGGGAGTAACTATATATTCAACATATTTTAGGATCATTAGTCCAGTTTATTTATTGTGTGTGTGTGTGTGCATGTGAGTGTGTGTATGTGTGTACCACATGGGCACTCAACAAATCCAGAGCTCATCAATTTTGCTAAACTGGCTGACCAAGGAGCCCCATGGCTGTGCCTACCTTCCGTTCTCCCTCTTGTGGGTATTACAGACATAAATGGCTATGTTCAATTTTGTATGTGCTTTTGGGCATCCAGTCTTGGGTCCTGGTACTTTCACAGCAAGAACATTTCTACCTGAACACAGACCAGAGCCCCTAGATGGTAATATGGTCTCTATATTCCGTTACAAGGCTGGAAGTTGTTGAAAGACCAAAAATTAATACATTAAAAAAACAACATTTTCATTTAATCTAATATCAACATCTAAGAAATAACATTTTATTTAATTAAATTCATTACTTTAATTATATTTTATATATTGTACAGTGATTAATATGCAGAATATTTGATTAACTTTTAGCAGCATCATGGAATTTAAATGTGCAAATAGAGTTTACATTCTTTATTTTTTTGTTAGTCCATAACATCTGTCTTCATATCCACTTCATAGTTAATTTTACTCTCTGAGAGGTTTTATAATGTTAAATTATGATTTTATTACTTGCTTCTGTCATAATTTTGTTACCGTAGGGATGATAAATCTTGTTTCATTGTGATGCCTGTAAAATATTTAACAATATTATAAGTACACACATATTTCATTATGGTTTTAAAAGATTTCATATATAAAATAGTTTAAAGTTCTTTAAACAACAGTACTTATATTCAGTCCTCTGTTAAGTTGACAATACAAGTAATAAAAAAAACTCTTCCTTAAATAATAGATATGCACGTTAAGTTATATGTCTTTTGACAAATCTGAGCATCATGATGTCACGCTCACCATGTCCCTGTCAACTGAACAGAACAATGCAGTAGAGGAGGAAACTATCACCGTTCAAATATTTTTAGACTGGAATGTGCGTGAGCTGGTTGGTGATAGATGTAATACTGTTCTGCATGAGGAACTTGAAGCAGTTATTTTAACAGGGGACATTTTTGCATCCTTAAATTTGCAGTTATTTTGAAAGAAGACCAATTTTAGAGGCACCCAAACAAGCCATTAGCCCTTCGGTTTTCAAATCTCAGAAACTATGTGTACAGCCTGGATTGTATACTGTCTATAGGTCGAATCTTCTTGGCCCCCATGCCAGTGCTGAGGAACTAGGAGATTCAGTCAGAATGAGAAAAGAGCTATGGCTGCGCCTGGGGTCGGATCAGGCCTATACTGAAAGTCAGAAATATGCTGAGGCTCAGGGATTGGTGACTATCAGCGGTGGGATATGCTCATTCCCTAAAGCCAGTTCTGTTTTACATGAAGCAGAGGTAACTGGGATGAAGAAGATGGAGTTTAAAGTTTAGAGGTAAAACACACAAGAGATTAAAATAGTGTGTCACCATCCTAATGGCAGCACTGGTGACACACAGCAAGCCAACCTAAACATGATCTAGAAATCAGAGGGCACCTCCTTGACAAGCCATAATTCCGGTGCAGACTTGATGGTGGAGTAAGATCCCAGTGTTGGGAATGTCTGTGCTTGTGAGGTGAAGCAATGGGAAGCAGTGGATTTAGTTTTGTAAAGCTGATTAGATACATATCTCCTTGAACTTCTCGATGCTGGGGTGATTTTAAGATCTATTGTGTACAGAGAGCTCTTTGGAAGCTTCAAGTTCAATTAATTTATGTGCCTATTTTTATATGATGATCAGATATATGGTAAGGATTTAAAAAGAGGCACTTAAATGGCTTACTAAAAATATCATCAATTTTAGAAATACAATTATTTAATTCACCATCACATGGACCGTAAGTAGAAAAATCTGTAAGGTTTGTAATTGTTTTGGAAGCATGATTAAGTCTAATTGATGTGTATGTGATCTATTTTTGTCGATTCCACTGTACTTTGTGAAAGTTGGTTAGAGTTAAAACCTGAGTAGAAATACAGCAAGAACAAACAGCTCATACTTAGATCCCTGTAACTGCTGCTCTTGGGAGTTTACTATGACAAAATATAGCAGAGGCTCATGGGAAGGTAGTTCATTTCAGGGAGTTTGGTCTATGACACATTGTACCACTGCTTATGGGGTCAGGAATGTCAAAGAGGGATAGAGATGAGTCTGGCATTAAAGACCTTCAGATCACCTATACATGGTATGGGAACAATACTGTCACACTCACTTGGCAAACATTTGTTGCCATGAAGACCCTGCTGTGGCATCAAGTCTCAGTGGCTGTGTCTGTAGGCGCGGAAAAATCAGCACCGGGATTACACTTAGTCAGGGAGTACATGCAGCTCATCTATGCTCCGCTTTGATTAATTATTCAAAGAAGCGTCTGATCCAATGTTTTATGTTCCATCCTTTGAATGTATTTATCAAAATTTGCTCAGTAATTTTTAGGGATACAAAGGAAGCTAAAACCATGTGAAAGAATATTAGCTTTTTATTCCTTATGGAAGTCTCTTCTCTATGCAAATCCAGATTTTGTTCAAATACTTTACCTTTATCAAACTCTCAGTGCCTTGTATGCATGTTTTCAGAGTTGAAAATATAAGTAACATTATATAGACTGAGCAGCTTTTGCTTATGTACTTAGAGATTTATATGCACACATGTGCACACACATACACATGAGTAACAACAACAGTTACCTAAACATAATAAAGGCTGTATACAGCAATCCGATAGCCAACATAAAATTAAACGGAGAGAGAACTCAAGGAAATTCCATTAAAATCAGGGACCAGGCAAGGCTGCCCACTATCTCCATATCTCTTCAATATAGTACTTGAAGTTATAGCTACAGCAATGAAACAACAAAAGGCAGTCAAGGAGGAAGTCAAAGTATCACTGTTCGCAGATGATATAATAGTGTACATAAGTGACCCCCAAATTCCAGAAGGTGCTGATAAACACCTTCAGTAAAGTGGCTGGATACAAAATCAACTCAACAAAGTTAGTAGCCCTCCTATATACAAATGACAAACAGGCTGAGAAAGAAATTAGGGAAACTATACCCTTCACAATAGCCACAAATAATATAAAGGATCTTGGTGTAACTCTAACCAACCAAATGAAAGACATATGAAAAAAAAAAAAACACTTCAAGTCTCTGAAGGAAATTGAAGAAGATATCAGAAGATAAAAAGATCTACCGTGCTTGTGGATCAGGAGAATCAATGTAATAAAAATGGCCATCTTCCCAAAAGCCATCTATAGAATCAATGCAATCTCTATTAAAATACCTACTAAAAAAGACCTTGAAAGAGCAATTCTCAACTTCATATGGAAAAAAAAAAAGCCCAGAATAGCTAAAACAATCTTGTACATAAAAGATATTCCAGAGGAATCTCCATCATTGATCTCAACCTGTGCTATAGAGCAACAGTAATTAAAACGGCATGGAGCTGGCATAGAAATAGGCTGGTGATCAAGGAATCAAATCAAAGACCCAGAAAAAAATTTCACACAGCTATGGACATTTGGTTTCTGACAAAGAAGGCAAATCCATACAATAGAAGAAAGAAAGCATCTTCAACAAATGATGTTGGTCTAACTGGGTGTAGAAAAATGCAAATAGATCCATATTTATCACCCTGCAAAAGACTAAAGTTCAAGTGGATTAAAGACCTCAACATAAAACCAGACACACTAAATCTGTTAGAAGAAAAATGGGGGAAGAGCATTGAATTCACTGGCACAGGAGACAACTTCCTGAACAGAACGCCAATAGCTCAGGCTCTAAGATCAACAATTAAAAAATGGGACCTCATGAAACTGAAAGGCTTCTGTAAGGCAAAGGACACTGTGAGCAGAACAAAGCGACAGCTTACAGACTGAGAAAAGATCTTCATCAACTCTATATCTGACAAAGGGCTAATATCCAAATATATTTTAAAAAATTCAAGAAATTAAAGACCACCAAACCAAATAACCCAGTTAAAAAATGGGGTTGAGAGTTAAACAGAGAATTCTCAACAGAGGAATATTAAATCACTGAGAAACACTTAAAGAAAAGCTCACTGTTCTTAGTCATCAGGGAAATATGAATCAAATCGAAGAGATTTCATCTTACACCAGCCAGAATGGCTAAGATCAAAACACAAGTCACAGCACACAAGGACGTGGGGAAAGGGGAACACTCCTCCATTGCTGGTAAAAGGCAAACTTGTACAAGCACTTTGGAAATCAATCTGGCACTTTCTCAGAAAGTTAGGAATAGTACTATCTCAAAACCTAGGCATACCACTCTTGGGCATATACCCAAAAGATGCTGTAGCACACAACAAGGGCATTTGCTCAACTATGTTCATAGCAGCTTTACTCATAATAGCCAGAATCTGGAAACAAACTACATGTCCCTCAATCAAAGAAAGAATAAAGAAACTGTGGTACAGTTGAAATAAATACTGTGCACAGAAAACACAATGTTCTATTTTCTTTTTGTGTGTGTGTATGTGTGGTAAGGTGACAAAATACCATGACAAAAAAAGCAAAGGGAATTTTATTTCACTTATTATTTCAGGATTGGTCCATTATAGTGGGAAAGTCAAAGCAGGGAGTTATGGTGTCACATGCACAGCCTAGAACAGAGAGAGAAAAATCACAGGTTCCTTCCTGCTTGTTGGCATCTAGCATTCTCCTCTATTACACTGTTCCAGGTCACTCAGCTTAGGGAACTCTGCTACACACAATGGTCTGTGTCTTCCTAGACCAATTGACAATCAAGGTGATTCCTGACAGATGTCTGTTTAGGCCAGCCTGACCTAGATAATACACCATTGAGGACTTCTCCGCAAGTGACTCTAGACTGTTTCAAGTCGACAATTACATACTAACTTGCATTTTAATTGTGTGTGTGTGTGTGTGTGTGTGTGTGTGTGTGTGTGTGTGTGTGTGTGTAATGGCCTCCATCTGTAGCAAATAGAAAGTTCCTTGATGAAGGGTGAGGTTTTCACTTATCTGTGGATATAAGGACCAATATTTAGAATGTACTTAGGTATTGTGCTGGTTTGTTAAAGTGGTAGATCAGGGTTCTTTTGAAATATCATGAATTCACTGACCCTGGCTAGGTTTCCCGTACTCTGAATGATGTTTGTCTTCTTAAGCCGGTCTTAAAAACCACAGCCAACCAAAATGCAGAGTTGTAGAGCACAGTGCTGATGGATCCATCAGCAAAACTATTCCCACATCTAAGTCTCAGGGAGCATTTCAGAGAGACTGGAACGTTTGTAAGAGCCAGAGGATCCTGGAGTTAGCTGTGAGACTGTGGCTCCTAGTAATGCCAGAATCTACATCCATGGAGCCTCACCAATATGGCTGCCCAAACATGAGCTTAGCAGAGACACCACCAGTGGGCATACTAAAGTGGACAGAGAAAAACTCAAGAGGCCTCAACCCTACATCAAAAACAAACTACAGGCAACTAAGGAATGTCGAGGGATGAAATCAAAGAAGGCAATGATGTATTTATATTATAATCTTAAAATATTAATAAATAATTAGTAAACTACCTTGTGTGCATAGTGAACGGTATGTTTGGAGGTAATCTCTACCATGACTATTACTGTTTTGGGGTGCTTCATTCTGAGCTTAGGCTTCATGTAATAGGAATCAGCAAAGTATTTTATGTATGAAAATGATTGTGCTTTGGACCTAGAGAAGCCATTTGATTCCTAGATGAAAAATAAACCTGAGACAAGGTAAAGTTATTGATGATATGGAAAACAGAAAAAAGGGTATTCTACTAATAGTCACACCAAACATGGTCAGGGAGATGCAGCTTTGGCAGCTTTACAGCATATTCTGCCTGATGGCCTGTCAGGGAGAGATGTGATGACTGTGTTGTTGCATCTTTGCTTTCAGGTACCTTTGAAATTAAGATGTAATATAACCTATTGTTAATAGGTAGACCAGTGTAATTCTGTGAATAACTAGATCATCTTAGTTCATTGTTGGATCTCTAGTTCTTGAGGACTTTACGTCATCAGAGATCTGGTTTGTGGAATTAAAGTGTTAGTCATTGCCATGGAGGTGGTAGTAGAAAACATGGGTGTGGATGTCATTGCTCAGCAAGGAAATATCAAGAAAGAAAGACAGGACGTTTGTGTAGGTGTACTGGCAATGGAAGAGACAGGCTGCTGTTCCAGGAGCCAAAATTAAACCATTGACATGGGTGGTCAGCATCCTGAAATGAGATTAAAGTTTTTCAGTGGGAAGAAACAGATTTCAGTCAAATTAGCATGTGATGTACAACGTGGAAGCTGTCTGTCTGTTAGGCTTCGCAATTGTGAGGGGGAATTGAGAACCCCAGAAAATGTGACTTCCCTGCCATGAGCAACAGATCCTCAGACTGAAGAAAAATAGTAGTGAATAAAAAAACTAAGCAGAGTCTTTAGTTATAGAAGACACTTAGAAGATTCTCCTCTGTGAAAGAATCTGTGTAACGGAAGGATCAAGAAGGATGTTGAGCTCAGGGTAGAAGAAAGGGAATGTTTAAAGCCCATCTTCCATTTACTGGACTACTAAGAACCAACCAAAAGGAGCCATGAGATAACTTGACATGTGAAGGATCCTGCTATTAATCCCAGTGACCTGAGTTCCATCCTCAGAGGCTATGTAAAGGAAAGAACTGCCTCCAAAAATAAGTCTCTTGGCCTTCACACATGTGCTGTGGCATGCAGCCTCCAACAGATCACACACACACACACACACACACACACACACACACACACACGCACACGCGCACACACATACACGCACATTCAGAAGTTAAATTTAAAAGTAAAAGAACCAGTGTGACATAGTTACTGGCAAAACTCACCTTACCATCACCCCCTTCTTCCTTCAAACCGGAAGCTGCTTCTAGAAAGCCCTGGCATCTTCTTCTAATATAGAGAAATCCTCATGATATCTGTTTTCTTCCTTCTTTCTTCTTCTGCGTTTGTCTGTTAGATTCCCTCATTGTTCTGAGTGATTCTACAGTGGCTTTCTGAAAACAGGTGACAGGTCTTATCAGCTCCTTCAGGCAGGTAGCCACTGGGATGGGGCTCTGTGTATGGTGCTGAATCACAATGGTACAGCAGCTCTGCTACACCCAGCAGCAGCACAGACTTTTCTTTCCAAACTGCAAGGATGTAGTGCTGTGTTCTATACTGTGTCCTATGCTGTGTCCTATGTAATGCTATGTCCTACGTAATGCTGTGTCCTATGTGAATGTTGTAGCTTATGTAGTGCTGTGGCCTATGTAGTGGCCATGTAATGCTGTGGCCACTGGCCTATGTGAATGAAGGCCGTCTCACTCTGCTTTTGCCTTTCCAGGGCTGTGGACATTCACAACATGATAAATAAGCAGGTGATTGATTGATGACACATAGATAGATAGATAGATGACAGATGATAGATAGATGATAGATGATAGATAAATAAATCAGTAAATAACCAACCAACTATGTGTAAAGTCTTGGAAATCAAGCTGGAACACACACAATCATTTTCCCCAATTCATATTTTCATGAGGTTTTATTTCCACAAAATAATGAAATAATGAATTTCATTGTTTTGCTCCTCTATATATAGTGCAAATGCGTTTGAAAGAATTTCAAAGTACCTGAGTCAACCCCGGGGTTAAGCGGATTCAATTTTTACTAGAGTAGGACAGTGCTCCTACTCTGCTGTGGATGTGTAGCTGTCAGAGCTGTGCTAATGTGATCCACCTGTGCTGCCCAGTCCTCCTCACCAGGAGTACCTCCTGAAGACCCCCCCCACCCTGAGTTTAAAGGCTGCCTACCAAGCCTTGTCTGCTCCCCCCAGAGTTCCTACCCCTATCTTTAGCCTAACATATTTCAGATAGGGTAAGTAATTCAGATAGGATGAAATGGCAGGATAAAAATAGGACCAAGTTTACCCCTTGATAAGGATGTGCAGCTACTGCATAACTGCAGCGAACTTTTAAGGCTATTAGGATTATTTCTGTTGATTCATTCTGTAATTACAGTGATTGTGCTTCTCAGTTTCTGCGAGAAATTCATGTTTGTTACTGAATTGTAATCTGAGTGGAGTAATGGGAGACCAAATCAGAGTTTCATTTAACTTCGCCATGTTGTCTCTCTCACTTGTGTCTATTCTGCATCGTTGTCTCTCTTCTTACACTGCATGCTTAAATCTTCCTCTGTATCAGGTCTCTTGGAGATAGAACCCATGGCTGTTTATCTCTGAGTGTCTTCATCTCTCCTTCATCCTTGAAAGTTCATTTCACTGATTGAAAATTCTAGGTTGATAGACTCTGTTCCCTGCAGCATTGGTAGATACAGGTTTACTGCTGGTTTGTGTTTACGCTATTGTGATTTCTGAATTAATTTTCTTTCACTGGAAACAGTCTTTATTTCCGTTACTTCAAGGTTTTATCTTCATCTGCTGAATCTGCCCGTTTTCTTGCCTTGTGCCTAGGTATGTGTGCTCTTTGATTTCCTTGCCATGAAGGAGGTAGTATGCCTTCTAGAGCACTGTCTTGTTTCTCGTCATCTCTGAAAAAGCTTTAGATATCAGAGGCTAAATATTGTAAAAGTTATGTTATATTTTGATGATGATGATGCCAGTCTAGGTTCTATCTGTTTATAGTTTCCTAAGCTATGATAAAAACTGTCCTTGAGCTTCAAAGCCAGTGAATATATAAAGTAAGGTGTCACGCTGGTGCCACTCTGCTCAAATCATCTGGAAGGAACAGATGCCCTGAAAATGCTCTCCTGAAAATGCTCTTATTTAAGACAAATAAGAACCCAAAACACTGGATGATAAGAGGAGGTTCTGAGATGACTTTACCCAGGCATGGAACCCTTCTGACCTGTTCACCTGGAGATGCTTTCTGATCTTTCTCACGTGTGGATCTTGCTGGTCCATATGCAACCTCACATCCTAATTTGTGATAGCCTTTTTAAATGTCCATTCATCGTAGATCGCTTTCCATGTCTGGATTTTTTTTTAGGGCTTCCAAAATGCAATTGACAACTTGATTCTGTTTCTCTAAAGTTCAGAGGAAATTTTTTCTGTCTAATTCCAAATCTTCTTTATGGTAGTTTAGCTGATTTCCAAATCGTCACAAACAAAATGGCTGCTTGTGATCTGCTCTTGAGTGATATACCCTTATTAGTTCACAAGTATCCCCAAGAAGACACTTCCTTATTGTCCACACTGGGCCACTAACTTATATGCACCAAGCACATACAGCCAGCAAATTGTAAATTCAATTTGAGGCTGTGATTCTAAGATTGTGGCTTGCAAAAAAATTACAGAAGAAAAGAAACTTATTAATAATTGAAAGCTGTTAGAAGATAATTAGAAATGAATTTGCCAGCAGCCACAGTCCAGCCAATGATTGGGGTGTGTTAGCTCCAAACAACATTTTAATGAGAACTCACTAAATGTGAAGAACTCTGAGAGCTTCATTCTCAGATATTAAAACAAACAAATCTATTCTAAACTCTCACAGCTGATCTATTCAGAGGTTCAGATGAGTAAACTAAACGCTATTACGTAAGACAAAAGTGCTAGCATGCATGCATAAAAAGGTACATGATAGTCACACCCACATCCTGGTAAGATTTTTTTTTCACATATCAGGCAGTACAAAGCCATAAAAATCAACACAGGCTCAAGTGCCTTCTCCTCCAACACCGTGCATTTGTAGGCAAGCACACCCATTGCCTTTGATGCTGTTTGTTGGACATTGGCACACTTCTTTTGTATAAAAGGCCAGCTGCCTAACATTTTGCCCTTAGGATAATGTCAACACTGTGGTAGCTACCCATTCAGCTCAGGCACTGTGACAGAAAGCAGAAATGTGTGGGTACAGATATCTTGTTCTCCACTAAAATGTACTGAAGGACCTCAAAATTGAATTTCTTACCTTTCTCATGTCACAAAACAATATCTTCTGACTATTTGTAAAAGTTATATAAAATCACAAGTCACCTTTGGCTTCTGATTTTTGCAGAGACTAGTGGTGGGCAGAACGCATCTGCCTTTGCCCTCCTCATCATACTGATCCACGATGCTCTCTCAACTTAGGTCCCTGACACCACCCAGGTCACCCTGGCCTCACTGATGCCCCTCATCCATCTAGCCAAGTGGTCCTCACCCTTCCTCATCTCCATCTGGTGCTCTTCCTGCTGTTGTCCTCAGCTTGTCTGTCTCTCCTGTAGAGATAGTTTAATCCAGCAAGGGATCACATTCAAAGACCTAGATCTATGTGATCTGTCTTGTATACAGACATGCCCTTAGTATACATGTGTAATCCCTCTGGCTGGAATTTACTACACTTTAACCCCAAACAATTTCATCTAATTGAGGGACAAAGTGATGAATCAGAGAAAGATTTGCCAGAATGAGTCAGAGATAGGTCAAGCCCAACTCTCACAATAAAATGGAGAAAAGAGAAGAAAGTTAAGAGCAATACAGAGAAAGTAGAGGGGAGGAGGGTACTGTATTGGAGCACAGGAGAGTTTGTGGAGACAGTACAGTAAGTAAGTTTGGGATATGAGTTAGGTGCAGTTCAGTTCAGTTGAGTTTGGGCATTTCTGTTCAGTTCCTGCAGCCAGCGCAGTTCAAGTTTGTGGAGCTCAGAGGCACTATTTTTCAAGCAGAACAATTCAGTGAGATGTGGAGAGAAGCTAATTTGTCAGCTTGGAGACAAGTTTTAAGCCTGAACAGCTGAGTTGAACCAGCCAGCCTGAGTTCAGAGAGAACTAGAAAATATGTACTTAATCAGAAGTAAATCTGAGGGAATGAAAACATTCTAGGCCAATATTTGAAAGCTGAAGCCTTCTGAACAGGTTTACAGAAGACTAGATTGTATGGAGGCTAGAAGCTTCCAGGCCGAGGCCTAGGGATAGTTAGAACAGAGATAGAAATGTTCTGGGCTCAGTGCGAGCCATATATTTATAAAGCTTGGGTAGAGTTCTCATCTCATCCACTCTTCTGAAGAAATAAAAACAGCACTGACATCTCCTGCCTCAAGACTATCACCTTATTACAGTGGTTGCAGAGCTCTCTCTGCCCTGCCTGCCTGTCCATCGCATAATGAGTCACTCTCAAACTATCTTTCCCTTATCCTATTTAATTCCCCACATGGTAAACTAGCTCTTTGCTGTGAGAGTGTTTTATATAATTTAATTTTATCAGAATATTTTATTGTCAAAAGTGATACAACCCCTGAAGACAAGTCAAAACTACAGAAAAAAAAAGTTGAACCCACCATGTTTTTTCTTACTCCTTTGAGGCACTGTGAACAATTTACTCAGTAAGTTCTCACAGTGTTCTACATGTACAGTATACAGCATACCAGCAGCCCTCCATCTTTCAATCTTTTCAGGGGTAGATAACACATTTGTACTACTGCTTCTGTGACATTTTTCTTATAAGAAAGTGATTATAAATGTACAGATTTAATAATTTATTAGTAAGCTTACAGAGTAGTTACTACCAACAGATAAAACTTCAACTTTATTCCCATTTCAATAAAAATAGCACAATTAGTAGATATTTTAGAGGCACAAGATGGACAAAGCTTGGGTATAGATAAATGTCACTCCCTTTTGTAACTAAGATAATTTCCTTGACTTTGAGTTAAGGATTTTTCTCTTTTGTAGCAGTAACTTTGTGGCTCTGAGCTCATGAGTTTTCTCATCAACAGAAAAACAGTTTCATCACTTTAGAGTTTTAGTTTTGTCTTTTTTGTAAATGTCAGACTTAATTAAGATTGAGTTTACTCAACCTGTTGGAGTCTCCTGGCATAGCTCTCCTGGTTCATGCTCCACCACTTGCCCTCCTGTGAGTGGTGTTGGGGCAACGGCATTCCTGTCTGTGTTCTCCCCGCAGCCTGACCAGAAGCACTGAGCATTTCACAGCTTCCTGACTTGGCAAATTCGTGGGATTTTGGCTTCCTGGCCATGTCTACCTGCCCTTTCATTTGCTGCCTGCTTCCCGTTGTCCACTTCTTCTCATGCCCATGCAGCCTCTGAGTTAAGGGCCTACTGGAGCCCCAAGCAACTTTAGTCATTATCACTTTGGGTCAGACATTAATACCTCTTTAGTTTTAAGATAAGTCAGGTATAGTACCAGGCTATTGTGCCTTTCTTTTCTCTCAAACACTCCTGACTTGTCCTGGTTCAGGGAAATTTTTGTATCAAAGCAATCTTGTGAATATTCCTTCCTTGTCACAGTCTTTGGGGGAGGCCAATGTCAGCAGCTTCTCTGCTCCTAAGTACCCATGCAGCTACTTTTACAGGGAAATTTTGCCAAGTGACAGGAAGGACAGTCAGCATGGAACCGCATGAACGCTATGCCATAGGGGTGTGTCTTTGTTTTGATTCCATTATTCTTTTTCTTCTGTTATGCTAAATTTAGAAAGACTCCTTAACAGCATAGCAGTTAAGAGTTTAGGCTCAAGAGTACAACAACACCTCACCAATTCAAAATCTGGCATTGTTTGTTCTGTGACATTTAATAATTATCTCAATCATTTATAGTCTCCTTCTCTTTGACTTTAAAACTGAATGGTTGAAGCCTATGCAATAAGTATGATTTTGGGGACTAATACAATACTTTAAGTTTTAGTGTGTTTTAGGGTAATAGTTAGGGCTACTAATACTGTGTGATCACTTTTGTAGAGAATTCTCCTCATTTAATCTATTTATTAAAAAAAAAAAAAAGGACATGTCAATGACTCATCTCCAAGAGGCATAGACTCAAATGGTATATACTCACTTATATCTGCATATTAGCCCAGGGGGCATGTCCCACGAAAGCCTTCACTTACCAGGAAACTGAGACAGAGGAGAGGACATTCTAGTGGGACTCTAGATGAGAGAATCATGGGAGAAAGGCAAAGTAGAAGGACCCAGAGGGTCCTAGAAGCCTACAAGTAGAACATTATGATAGGCAGATTTGGGCCCAGGGGTCCCGCTCAAACTAAGGCACCAGCCAAGGACAATACAGGCGGTAAACCTTAAGCCCCTACCCAGATCTAGACAATGGACAGAACACTCTCCACAGTAGAGTGGAGAGTGGGATATGACTTTCTCACATACTCTGGTGCCTCACCTTTGACCATGTCCCCTGGACGGGGAGACCTGGTGGCAATCAGAGGAAGGACAGCAACTTACCAAGAAGAGACTTGATACCCTATGATCATATAGAGGGGGAGGTAATCCCCCTCAGGAACAGTCATAGGGGAGGGGAATAAGGGGAAATTGGGAGGGAGGGAAGAATGGGAGGATACAAGGGATGGGATAACCATTGAGATGTAACAAGAATAAATTAATAAAGGAGAAAAAAATGTAAAAAAAAAAAAAAAAAAAAAAGAGGCATAGGACAAGGAGCTCAGTGTCTTCTAGAGGAGGCCACTCCCAGCTCAGAAAGCTGAAGTTGCTTCCAAGCAGATGTGCAAAGTGATGAACAGGATAGACGACAAAAGCCACTTTACCATTCATATTTTTTGGTGTCTTGAATGGGGGACCAACTATTTGTCCATCTATAAGGAGACTTATCAGAACTGGCTCACACAACTACATCTCAAGGTTATAAGAGCTGATACATTTCAAGGTATGGAACCATAAAGCTGTGACCTTGCAAGGGCTAGCAGTCTATTTTAGTGTAAACACGGCTGGGTTTAAGACAAAAGGAGACGTAGTTTTCCATTTGGGTCTACAGACAAAGGACTGGTGTCCATGCTCATGCATCAGGACAGAGGGATCCGCTTCTTAGTAAGTTTCTCTGCTTGCATCTGCCATTGATTGGCTGAGGTTCACCCATGCAGGTGAGCATGTGTTATGGGGCACCCCACTGGTCGAGCCACATTGGTGTGTGAAATGAGATGCCTTACCATCCTAGGCGCTGCAGAACCGTGACAAACAGCTCAGACACTTGCGAAAGAAGTGGCATTTGATAAGAGATAGGAGTGTGAGTGGGCTAGGGTGGAGGGAGATAGAATTCCACCACATGGTTAATAAAAAGCAGAGCACAGGTCTGTATACCTAAGACATTCCCAACATGTAAATATCATTTAATCACTCAAACATGAGGTCTATTGTAATAAGTTAAGACTTTAGAAATGTGCTTATCTTCATGAAGGCCACTGTTTTTCTTAAAGCACAGTAAAGACCACTTACCCTTGTTTAAATGCCTATATATGGAAACTAAAGGCTCATGCTTATAGCAAAAGACATCTACTATGACTCCATAGCAGTTCATAAATTTAGCATAAGACATGATTTCTGGGTTTTGATGGAAAAACAAATGTATGCCTTTATCATTTGAATGTCTGACTCTTGGAACTAAAAGGTAGCAGAAAAGTCCTCAGAATTTGGTGACTTGCTTGGATCCCACCACAGTTTTCCTCACTGAGCATTCTGCAGGAAGTGCTGTAATGGTATTTGGGAACTCCTTCACGCCTGGATGATCAGAGCCAAGAAGTGGTTCTCCTTCCCATGAGCCCTGATTTGGGGAAGTTTTTCAGGATGTGACTAAAACTTCTGTGCTTTATTTCTCCCTGTGGGTTCTCATAAGTATCTAAAAGAAATCACTAGGCATTCTGAAAGCCCTTAGTAAGATGTTCAAGATCATTGAGGGCTTCCTTCTGACTCATCCCGGCAATAACACACAGACACCCTTCACCATATAAAACAGCTACAATAGGCTTGGGTGTGGATTTGTGTGATTATACTAGAGGAAACTATGAGCTTCTGTGAGTTCCGTTTTTGTAGATGACCCTTGAGAAAAGCATTGTGTTATACCTGTGTCCCTATGCAGTCTGTTCCTCAATGGACTATTTATTTCATTTAAACTTGTATAATTGAATTAGGTGAATCACACTGTCTCAGCCTTTGTATCTCTTTCTCCCTTACGTCTTATTGAGTTTTGAAAACAAATCATCCTTTTCTCATATACTCACCGTGATTGCCACATGTACATTGTGGAATTTCGCACCTCACGTTATCATGCCGGCAGCCATGCTGCTTTCGTCCAGCTCTCAGTGTGTCACCCAGGCTGGATGCACCTGTGCTTTCTCATACATTGTCCTTCCTCCTCCCTCCCACGTGGCCACCCAATTCCAAGTGTCACTCACCTACGGGTCAGCTACACCTTTCAGAAATTTATTAAGCGAAAATAGATTTTGAAAAACAATCCAAGCTCTGACTGAAACTGCCTTTGTTTTGCTCTCATCCTTGAAAGGATTTGGCTGAGGTGTTGGAGCCCAGGCTGTTACTTACTTTCTTCCAGGCAACGCAATCTAACACCTGAGTGTTCCTTAATTCTGCCCGAGAGGAAAGAGACCTTCTTCCTCTCTGGATCTTACGGACTCCCCCCTTTTTCAACATTAGACAACCTTCACTAACTAAGACTTTTATAATTCGTCCTTGACAACTCTGTAGAAATTTTTCTTTACCGCTGCCCTGTTTTTTGGTTTCTCTTACATTTCCCCTCATTCTCTCGCTATACACTTCAGAGTATGCTCTGCTCTGAAGAATTTCTTAAGGCCTCTTCCAGAGCATGAATTGTAAGCAGCTGCAAAATCTGTGCAATGAGTTGCTCAATTACGTTAAGGATTTTTCCATATTGAATTTTGTGATTTCTCAAATATAGAAGAACCTTCCTGCTGGTATTGTACTTGTAATGTCTCTAAATGTGTTAAGATATTCATAGTTGTTTCATAACCTACGTATGATCTTTCTATTCCTAGGCATCTTTACCATCAGTTTTTGTGATCTGTTTCTTCAGCCTCTCCCTTGACTTTGATACTTCTGTGCTTAACAGTTCATAAAAGATAGAGCACCTTTTTGAAAACGTATTTTTAGCGATTGTTGGGGACCTTGGATGGAGTAACACTGATAGAAAGTAGTTGTTTTGCTTTGGCCTGACATTCTATTCATTTATGACGCATGGAATTGTAACATGGACAAATATATTTTTCTAATCTCCCTCTCTCTTCTCTTCTCTTCTCTTCTCTTCTCTTCTCTCTCTCTCTCTCTCTCTCTCTCTCTCTCTCTCTCTCTCTCTCTCTCCTGAAAATATACAATAGGATAAATGTGATTTTGAAAGTTCTTCTTCTTCTACAATTTTCTCACTTTTTACCAGTAACATTTTTAACAGTAATATTTTATTTTCCTTCTTGTTCATATGAGTTCCCCACTTCTCTTCAAGAGGTAAGAGGTGAAATTAGAGTGGCAAAGAGATCCTTGCATAATCACATCTGAGACTGTGTGTTGTACATTTTCATATTCATGGACATTGTTTCTCTCTTCAGATTCTCAACCTCACTTAGAACATAGACTTCATCTTATGACACATGAAATGTGGTCCCATAAAACCAAGAATTATGAAGAATATGCAGGCCATCAGATGCCTGTCATGTCTTTACTTAGACACAGCTACGGAAACTGAATTGTTTTGGATGGGTGACCAGCACACTCGGTTCCTGGTCCATTTAACAGAGGGCAAATATCAGTTGTTGCTTCTTCCAAGTTTATAGCAAACTTATTTTCCTATTTCTAATTCTTGGTGGTCTTTTTTTAAATCTCAGTTGTTAATTTGATACGCAAAATAGAATTAAATGGTTCTTATAAAAATATATTAAAAAGTCACATGATAATCAACAAGACCAGGGCAATTTACAATTTTTTTCAAACATTTTGTTTATTTTTATAATAGAGTATATGTACACATAAGCTCAAATGATGCCTCGTGTAGAGAAATTCTTTGTTTTATAAACATATGATAATGTTCATTTTCCCCACTTATATTGAATTAGAGCTACGTGGATTTAGTGTGTGCTTTACGTACCAGGCTGACGCCTGCCTTTCCTAAAGCACGCTGACTGGGAGAAAGCTCAGGGTCACCTTTGTCTTATCGTGACTAATACCTTCAAGTCAGATATTTTTTTGCACATTAGATAATCAGTTAAATGTCTTAAAGCTAAATTTATTAATATATATATATACATATATATACACATATATATTCCTACTTTTGAAAGCACACACATACACATTTCCTAATTGAATGTCCCTGTGGCTTTGGCAAAATAAAGACCAAGATTTTAGTAAGAAAGAACATTTAGGTAATATGTTGAAGAAAAGCATTTTGTAATGAAATTTCTAGACTTTCAATTGGTGGAATGTGAATCTGTACTTTTGAGAACATACTCCAAACTTAAGAATCTTTCATTTAAACTTAATATGTTGTTTAGGGAGATGATCTTAGTAGAAAAACATATTTTATCAGGTGATTGTTCATATCCAATGCTTGGTTTTGTTTTATTTAACAAACCCCAGCCCCCATGTTTTAGGGAAGATGGATATGGTAGCCTGTAAATTAGTAAAGTGTCTTTATCTGTTGATCAGGATTGGTATATTTTTATTTTATGTTTTTAGTGAAAATAAAAATTATGTACATATTTCTTGTGTTGACCTTCCACCAGCAGTACTTCTATCTTCCACTTTTCCAGACTCATATTGTCCTTATGTTTTAACAATTATAATTCAAAGCTGTACCAGTTGGTATTTGTCAATTAATCATAAAGTTGAGTCACCAGAAAAGAGGGAATAGCAACTGAGAAAAATGCCCCCTTCGCATTGGTCGCTGGATGTTTTTGTTGCCATTTTCTTTCTTAGTGCTTGACAGGGAGGATCCAGAGAGCTGTGGGCTGTGCCACAGGGAAGTTAGTGCTGCGGGTGGGTATAAGAGAAGCAGGTAACAGTCTTCCATCACCTGTGGTCCAGCTCCTGCTTCAGCATTCCCGTCCTGGCTTTCTCCATTGCGGGTTCTGAACAGAAGGGGTATGCCAAATAAACTCTTTCTTCCTCAAGTCACTTTTGTTCACTGTTCTTATCCCCCAAGTAGAACCCTCACTCACACAAATACCTTACTTACTATATTTCATCATTAACTTCACTGATATTTCCATCCCTATTTCCTACATACTCAGTTATTCTATTATGTACATTGTTATAAATATCCCCTCACATTTGTTTGTGTTGCTATTTTTGTAATGTATATATTTTTAAGTTCCTTTAACTTAGTATGCTAACCAAACAGCAAGCGGGGGCCTAGATTTGAGTCAGTAAGTAAAAGAAAGACAGATGCTTTGTTCTACAGCCTTCTTAGTGATACATGGTGTGGTAGAGTACAAATTCTATGCCTTTGTTGGAGACAGGGGACTGACTTAGAGTGTAAAACATTGATTTAAGTCAAACCGAGGTACAGATCCACCAGAATGGATGGGAAGTGAGTGGCTCGTGAATCTTCCACATGCCCTTGTGTTATGCTGCTCACCTTCTGGCCTACCTACAAGTTCAGGGTTCCCTTTATCCGAGCTATAAAACAGCCTGGTTAATTTGAGGGAAGGAACTGCTTCAGACAGACTACTGGGAAGTTTAACATGAAGGTATATACTGCACACATTTAAAAAAAATATGCCTTTGCTTTTCTGTTTTAAATGAAAAGAATTAAATGTGCATTGATAAATATTTATTTAGCCATCAAATCCAAATTATTCTTATTAAATTCTAATGAAGTTAATATTTGTTATGTTTATCATTATAAATAGTGGATTTTATGTTTTATTTTTCAGTTTAGAATTTGATATCTTATTATTTCACTTTGGTTATTTTAATTTGCACTAGAATTTAATTTCATTATACATTAACAAAAAAAAAAGCCTGAGCTTCACTATTGTATACTGATAGATGTATGATAGATGATAGATAGATGATATATATATATAATATATATTTTCATATATAGCTATTACTATATTTTTAACAGTTATGGAGATGTACTCATAGCATTTTTACTTTGAATGTGTAGGACCAATTTCTATATTTTGAGAGCATTTTGAAAGGAGAAATTATGTGTAAGACCTGTTTCTTGAGATTCTCAATACATTGCTGGGATGAATTCTATTTCATAAGTAACAGACATTATTTCTACATTTGCAGCTAAGTTGCAGATGTGGCTTTGAAGATCACAATGCACAAATTCTCCTTTAAGCTCTGTGAAACTCTTAGCTCCATGAAGCTTTGTAATTCTTTGTTTTGATTGGATATTAGATATATTTTCATTTTTTATATTGTATATTCTGATCATGGGTTTCTTTTCCTTGGTCTAGATTTCCTCTTCCCGAAAGCCTCTGCTTTCCTACTCTATGCTTTCTTTCATTCTCTTTATAGAAAAACATACAAAAAACCAGGACAATAAAAACTCAAACAAACCAGAGTAAAACAAAGGCAACAAAAACAAAAAAAACACATGAAACACTTAAACACACACACACACACACACACACACGCACGCACACGCACACGCACACGCACACGCACACGCACACGTATACACACACACACAAAGGCCAAACACCACTAAGTTGGAAACCATAATAGGCAAAAGACAAACAAAGGATCATGAGACAAAGCATCTTCAAAATTCAATTGAGATCCTTTTGTGTTGTCCATCTACTGCTGGGCATGGGACTTTCCCTTAAGCATGACTCATACACCCAGATAGACTCCATTGGAGAAAACTAATTATTTCCTTCCTGAGTGGTTGTCAGTTGGAGGTTGCTTCTGGGCTAGAGATGGGGGTTGTGTCTGCTTCCCCTCTTAGCTCTGGGACCTTGTCTGGCTTAGACCTGTGCATGTCCTGTGCATGTTCCCACAGTCTCTGAGTTCATGTGTGCATCGGTCCTGTTGTGTCAGGAAGGCACTGTTGTCTTGCTGCTTTACAGCCCCACTGGCTCTTACAATCTTTCTATCTCTTCCTCTGCAGAGCTCCCTGGGCCCTAAGGGGAGGGATTGATGGAGATATCCCATATAGGACTGGGTTCCCTATAGTCTCTCACTGCCTGCAAACTGTCCAGTTATGGTTCTCTGAATCAGTTCCTATACACTGCAGGAGGACACTTCTCTGATGATGGTGGGGTGAGACACTGATCTATGAGTATAGCAGAATATTCTCAGAAGTCATTTTATTGTTATGTACAGGCAAGTCACCCTTGTAGAGCACAGAATTTTTAGCTGGGTTGGTATCTTCCTTTTCATAGTGTGCAGAGCACCTTTTAATGAAATGAACACTATTCAGTATGGGTGAAGACTCTAGGTACACACGAGCTCAACTTTTCCATGATCAGCGAGTAATATCGTGTTGTCTTCAGCAATACAGCCTTACCATCAGTTTGTGAAGAGCAACCAATAACTGTGACACTAACCTGTATTATTGTTTGGAGGTTTCCATGAGGGCTCCTTTGCCCAACAACTCAGTGAGATGTAGCCCCTTCCTCATAATGGAAACGTCATATGGTGGCAGGGGATGTCCTGTTGGGGCTTTATCTCTCCTGTCATTTGGTGGTTTTTGTTTAGTTTTCTTCCACCTATAAATATATTCTAAGAAGCTTCTATTGTGTTATGCTTCTATACAGTTCCTTAAATTAGCCTTAGCTTTACCTGTCCCTTCACCTCCTCTTCCCACCCCTCCCAATTGGATCCTCAGTTTCCAGATCCCAACACGAAACCATCCACAACTGTCTGTTCTGTTTTTCTTTAGCCATCACCCACAGTTACTTACTCTATACCTAACCTCAGACCATACGTAAAATCTTGATGTCTGTGTGTGTATGTCTGGCTACACCCATTTATGTTCCATTGTTTTTGAACATCTGAGTAATATTCTGTTGGGTAAATCTACCACACTTTCTTTATCCATTCATCCCTTGATTGGCATCTAAGGTCTTTCTAATTTCTGGCTATTAGGAATAAGGGCATTATGAACATGTTTAAGAAAATGTCTTTGTAATAAGATGTAAAGTTCTTTGTGTCTAATTCCAGGGGTGGTACAGCTGGATTTTGAGATAGATCTATTTCCAGATTCTTGAGGAACTGCCTCACTGATTTCCATAGTATATGTACAATTCTGAAGTCGTACAGTAACAGGAATTTTCACCTTACCCAACATTCTCACTAGCATGAGTTGTCATTTGTTTTATTGATCTTGGCCTTGACCATTTTAACTGGTACAAAATGAAATCTCAAAGTAGTTTTGATTAGCATTTTCCTGTTACTAGGGATATTGACTTCAATTAACATTTTTATTCTTTGTGTTTTGATAAGTACTGTAGACTAGTGTCAGTTTATTTGTAAGGATGTATTAAATTTATAGGCAATTTCTTAACGAGTTTAGTTATATAGTAGCTAAGAGTATTCATACCAATTAAGAAATTACACATAGCTAATTTGTTACCTGGATAAACACATTTTTGTTTTTGTTTGCTTGCTTGTTTTTAATATTATATATATATATATATATATATATATATATTTGAGTTTTATTTCTAATGTCTTTGCTATAAATATTCATATATTGAATCCCCAGAAATACTACCTCAGAAGTATAGTTGTCAATCATTTTGTGATGAATGAATAGTGCTTAAGTAGGATTAAGTAACTTTCTGAGGTCTCAGAGGCTGGATCTGGAAAAGGTGAAATAGTAGGCCAACCCCAGAAACATTGTCTTGAGGATTTATTCTTCACAATGACCTCAGAGTGTTTCAATATAACCAAAAAAATAGTAATAATAAAAATAAAAGAAAAGAAAAGAAGAAAGAAGAAAAAAAGGAAAGGAAAGAAGAAAGAAAAGAAATCTCAGGCTTCTAGATGTCTATACGACAGGTACATGGTGAATAGTACAAAGTAAGGAGAGATGGAAAAAAAAATCTTTTCTACTGTTCTAGACTTTACAGCTTCCTGTTACACCTGTTGTTGTGGTCTGAATGAGAATGTCTCCCATAGGCTCAGAGCTTTGAGTGCTTAGTGCCCACTTGGTGGAGCTGTTTAGGAAGGATTAGGCGGTGTGGCCTCGCTAGAAGGAATGCCAATGGGGTCAGGTTAGGGGTTTCAAAAGTCTCCTTCCATTCCCAGGGTGCTCTCTGCCTCTCAGCTCTTAGCTATTTCTACCATCATGCCATTGCTCTCTCATCACGCATTCTAACTCTGTAAAACCGTAGATCTAACCTAAATGTTTTCTTTTATATGTTGCCTTGGACACTTAGTGCTTTCTCACAGATAGAAAAGTTATTAATAAACAAATGATACTAGGTGACTTAACATTTCTATTTCTTTGAAGTTCTTTGAGCATATTTAGATAAAATTGCTAATTAATAAACAGTGATAGTACATTAGCTTTTCTATGACAGAACAAGTAAGAAAACCACTTAAGGAAAGAAAAGATTATTTTTGGCCCATAGTTTCAGGGTATTCAGTCATGGTCTCTTTATTGCCTTTCTTCTGAACCATGACGTGGTTAAGGCAGAGCACCAGCTTGGAAGCCTTGTGATGAAGTAATGATGGCCACCTCATGGAAGACGCTGTGTAGAGTAGAGGGGCACAGAAACAAACAAACAAAGAGATGAGAATTGAGGGGTGAACAAGAAGAGCTCTGGAGACAAGGCAAGCCTTCAGACAGTGCCCAGAATGGCTCAGTTCTTCAGCTGGGCCTGAGTCTGTAATAGCTCCAGCTATGAGGAGATGACCACTTAACCTAACAATGCAGCCAGGGCTGTTATTTTATTGTTACTTCTCACTAGCTCCACCTTGTGGTGACAACGGTTCCAGCTCGTGAGCCTTTGGTGGCTCATACAATTTCTATGGACATTATAATTTAATTGGAATGTTGCTAGATTTTACATCTAGGGATTGCATGTCAATACGTCACCTAAGTCCACCACCACTGAAAAGAGAACTTTGTGATTGTAACACATCCACTGAAACTTGAAGTTACACATGCACTCAAATTTGAGAATTCCGATCATCTAGTAGGTTTTTTTTTTAAGGATTTGTTTGTTTGTTTGTTTGTGTTTTATAGGCAGGGTTTCTCTGTGTAGGTGTGGTATTCCTGGACTCACTTTGTAGACCAGCATGGTCTCAAACTGACAGAGATCCGCCTGCCTCTTCATCTTGAGTGCTAGGATTAAAGGCGTGTGCCCCTGTGCCTGGCTTTTTAGTTTTTTTTTTAAATTAAATTCCTTATTCTTAATATCTTTCTTATGGGTTAGTTTAAAATAGTAGAGTGGCCTCTGTTTTATAATTCACAATTTGCCTCTTTGAACAGTAGCTATTATGTCTTTTAAGATGGGCTCTTTCTATAAATCCCAGGCTGCTCCCTCGATCTCATAATCGCTCTGCCTCGACCTCGTGAGCAGAGTGCTGGAATCACAAGCATGTGCTTTCACACTTGCCGTCACGTCACTAGGTGAGGTGGGCGGGCTTACTAGAAAGGTGACACCCTCGTTGGACACCTCGTTACATGGCCCCGGGTTACTTATGACAGAGAACAGCTGTGCAATCAAGCAAAGAAGGCTCTGATATCAGATCTTCTTACAGACTTTCCGGCTTTATATGAATTTGTCATTTTTTTAAAAAAATTTCCTATCTTGTACTCAGTAAGAATCATCATGTGTTTGTCTATAGTAAACTTACTGCCTGAAGACTGTACTAATCATTTGGTCTTTTTCTACTAACTATATTTCCACAACAACAATGTTAGAATAGCAGATATGGTTATAGTTGTAAGGACGCAGCCACCTTGGGAAAAGCAATTATATCAATAATAACTGCATGTCCAGGTCTGCTTGCCTAGTTCCCACACACTGTTGAAGTGGGAATCATCCATTTTTTTCAAAAGTGTGGCAGTCAATGAGACATCCAAGTGAAAGGTCACCCATAACCAAAAAAAAAAAAAAAAAAAAAAAAAAAAAAAAAAAAAAAGAAAGAAAGAAAGAAAGAAAATAAAAAGAAAAAGAAAAAGAAAAAAAACAGGACTCAAATTCATGTCTTTATTAATAAAAATTTTAAATTCATGTTGCATTATTTTTCACCTTCTGTTTTCCAACAGTTTAATTTAGGGAGATAATTAAAGGTGGATTGTGATTTTTAAAAAAGTATGGAAAAAAGAGCAAAGAGCTTGGGCTGACAAATGTAAAGTTAGACTCTTCCAGAATGTGGCATGGCTAAGGAGTTTCCTTTGGTATGAGGGGGGGAAAAAAAGAGTTTCTAAATGTGGTGATATTATTCTTGGAAAATATAACAATACAGAGAAAAGAAATGAGTGAATGAGTGTTCAGACTTTATAAATGAGACTAGTGTCCACTGAAACAGAACAAGCGAAGGCAGTCTGCTGGTGAGTTTCCAACTCAGTTGTTCAGGAGAAGCTAATGACTGATAAAAATTAAATAAGTGAACTTCTAAGGGGGTGAAGTATAAGGTGTCCCATCACCATTTGTAACAGATTAGCAGAACCTAAGCCTGAAATGCTATTTACCTTTGCTTTGGGCCGCAGCTCTGCCCAGTCCTGAATTATTTTACTCCTCACATTCAGATTGTCTTTGGTGCTTTTGTGTGTTGTTCTGAAAACAAAATTGCAACTCTTTGATTTTACCGATAAATACTCTGGATCCAGATGCTGGGGTGAGAACCTGCTAGCTCAGAGAGGCACAGAAAGAACCCAGCTGATTTTCCTGTTTGCTGATGTCCCAAGAGGAAAAGCTCCGTCTCCGTGCCATCATAAATACTCTCCAGTTCAATGTGCCTCCTTTCTTTTTACTCTCTGTTATCTGTTTCCTTGCTCCTCCTCCTGACATAGGGTTAACTATATTTAATTCTGTTTATAGAAAGGTCTTGCCTTAAAGGTGTGTGCTAGGGTTAAGCCACACTAAAGTATTTGTTTACAGTAAATAGAAAGCTCTAGGATCAAAGATTGGGCCACACCACCATTGGAAACAGGTTTCTTCAGTTCACAGTCCCGGGATTGTGATCACAATATTTGATCACAATGCAATCAAATATCCTATACTATTTGTGTTAAGTCACAGAAATGTATAGGTCCACAGATTTGGTAAACATCTGAAAAGTTGTTGTGCATTAAATTACTATCCAGGGTTTAATGAGTCAATCAAAGCCTTTTCAGAAGGCATCCAGCACCAAGCCTGGTTACCCGAGTTCATGACCTAGGTCACATGATGAAAGGAGAAGTCCATATTGCAGCATCATACATAAATGTGTGTATGCACACACACACACACACACACACACACACACACACACACTAAATAGTTAAGATAGATAGATAGATAGATAGATAGATAGATAGATAGGTAGGTAGACCTTAGTTCAAGTATTGTTTATTGTTTACAATTAGGACACATTCCACTACAAAAATAATAAATCAAATTGAGTACACATGAAACACATTTGAGAAGAAAAAAAATCACTGCATAGTATAGATGCCAATGAAAAGACATTGTTGCCAAGTTCTAACTATTTAAATATCCTAAGGCTTCAGTTTCAGTGCACCTTTACAGTTGAATTTGGATATAGGTGGGAAATGTGCTTGCTTTTTTTTCAGTCCTTAAGAGATGACAGAGTGGAGAAGAAGTTGACTGCTCTGGAGATGCAGTTCTGTTTGCAGCTTCAGGTTGGATATACCCAGTCTCCCAGGTGGAATCTACACTTTTTAAAACTGAAACTTTACCAGCAGAAGGTCCTTTGTTAATACAAGATGTATCACACCTGTTCTACAGTGGTCCACCCATAAAAATATCCCAACTTCCTGCACCCACTCACACCTTCTGCAGCCTTGTAATAAGTAAGCATGAATGTGTCTGGGAGAATGAAATCATAGACTGTAAGTGAAAAAAGCAGGAGGTTTTGGATAATTTTTTACTTCCATTATTATTTGCAGTTTTACTTTTCTTTTTGCTGCAAAAAAATCAGATTAATAAAGGCTTTGTTTTATGACACCATTTGAGGGGGCACAGGCCATCATGGTGGTGGAGGCATGGCAGATATACTTGAAATATATAGCTGTGACTCCTCACATCCTTGTAGATCAGAAAACAGAGAACAGGGTGATGGAAGTCACCTGGCTTCCTCTATTTTCCCTTTTGTTTGAACAAGTGCATGGGACAGAAGACAGCACATTTAGGGTGGGCATTCCCTTCTCATTAAACACCCCATGAAACATCCTCATAGATACACCCAGGAGTGTTTCTTCTAGATGATTCTAAAATTCAGGAGATGATAGTGAAAATCACTGTCACACTACCTAAAATATTATTTAATGTTGGAGCACAAGCAAGCCAGGCAAGTTCCCTTATGATTGTATATGTCTAAGAAGAATCACCTAAACTTGAAATATGACATCAGATACACTGTTTCAATTGATTTTCAACTGTCTTGATTAGCTTGGTGTTGGTACTAATTACATTGTGGTCACAAATTTTGGACCAAATAGTTCTAAGAGAGATTTTATACCTAGGATGTGATGCCATATGCTAAAGAAGAGTGAATAATTGTGTATTTAATAAGTATCTGACATCACTTGTAGTTCTAAGAGAGATTTTATACCTACGTTGTGATGCCATATGTTAAAGAGTGAATACTTGTGTATTTAGAAAGATCTAACATCATTTGTATACTAAACAAATAATGCAAGTATTTGGCTTAACAACACATCAATTATATTTTTATTATAAACTTTTCATAGAGAAATAATTCAGACATTAGAAGGTAGAATACTTTCAATTAGGAACCTTACAGACCCATTGATGTTGCTCAGTGATAGCACAAGTACTTAACCTCCAGCATCAAAGACTGAAAAGCCAGGACACAGTGAGTTAGAGATAAAATGCGACCTCTTCAGCTTATCATTTGGATTGGCAGAAACAGTTGCTCTTCAAAGCATTCCTTGAGCTGCTTCATGGTTTTGTCAAGAGGTTCCTCCTGCTAGGTCCCATGCCAGTCTGTTGGCAGTGGCAGCTTTTGGCATTCTCCACTTGCTCTTCCCTTCCAGATCTGTGATGGCTCCACCTGCCCCTGTGCACGTCCGGTTCCTGGCATAGTAGCTCTGGTACCTTTGCCAAAGGCGCTAACAGAGGACTCTCCCAGTGGTTCCAATAAGTGGTTCCAACTCTATTTAGAAGAGACTGAAGCACTTCAAATTTACTGCAATCAGAATAGGTCTTCAAGCTCTATTTTCATAACTTATACATCTTTATTTTTTCCTATTAGTGTATTTATTGAGCTCTAATATGGAAAGCTCCTTTGTGGCTGTACTAAATACTATTGAGAAAACAATAGTTTAATAACTATATTTTAACTGATGTGACTCATTTATTTAAGATTGATACAAGTAGGATGCAGTGTAAGAGTAATCCTATTTTGTCACATACACACTGATCTACAGAGCCCTACCATCTTAAGCTTTTTGGTACTACGTGTGAGGAACCAGGACATTCTCTCCCCTTTCACAGCTTGTGCTATTTTATGAACCCAACTCCAAAAGCATATTCTGTGGCTTCTAAACTCTCAGACTCACTATTGAAGGCTGTGTCCTCCTTCAATAGAACATAGCTCATTTCACACCACTGTTACCACATCAGCTTTCACTTCCTCATACTCTTCACAGAAGATTTTCTGTTCATATCACTAAAAGTACAAGGGGGCTGGAGAGATGGCTCAGTAGTTAAGAGCACTGACTGCTTTTCCAGAGGCCCTGAGTTCAATTCTCAGCAACCACATGGTGGCTCACAACCATCTATAACGTGATCTGATGCACACTGTGTACATAATAAATAAATCTTTTTAAAAAGTACAAGGATGAGGATTGAGTACCCAGAAATCAATAGACAAAGATCAGTGTAGGTGTTTTATTTATAGCCTCCGTCCCAGCAAGATATGTTCCACTTAACTAGTTCTGTACAACGGGCTCAGTGATTTCCAGGCTAGAACGACCTGTCTCTTGTCTTGTTTAGTTCAGGCAATGCATGAGACTGCTGTGACAGACCTGAGGAGGAAAGCTTACCAAAGCCAGATCTCTGTGGATGCCCTTGAGGGAGGCCAGAAAGGGAGGCAGGGATGGAGAGACAGAGAAAAACAAATAGATATGGAAGCAAAGAGTGAGAGAGGGGGAGTGGCACGGAAGAAGGGAGAAAAAGACAGAGAGAATGGAAGGAAGGAAGGAAGGTAAGAAAGAAGGAAGGAAGGATGAAAGACACAAGACAGAGATGTTCTATAATAGCTGCCTCAAATAAACAACTGTCCATGTTTTTGTCTTTATCCTTCTGTTTCTTTCCATTATGATCTTCTGTTAATTTTTTTCCTTATCCCCAACTTTTAATTATTTATGGCACAATTGTTTCCCCCAGATTAATACTATTCTCTTGTGAGTATCCAAAATAATGAAATATCCTTACGAATCTGACTAGAAAATAAGACTATGTAATTGTGAAACTAGATGCTTAATTCTGATCCCAAGATTTACTACTTAGAGTGTGTTGGTAGGTGAGTTACTTGATTTCTTTGTGTCTGCTTCTTTAAGCTACGATGCAGGTGATATTATTATGTATCTCAGGTTACATTGTTGGAGTGCAAAGGATTGATTAACTTATTAAGTCAATAAAATAATGTCTGGTAGATATTATTAGGCATTTGTTGGCTCTTTAACAACACAACTAAATTAAGATAATATTTTGATATGCTAAAAAACTTATTTTTGAGTCTTCCATACATATAGAGTACATTTTGATCATATCTATTCTTTATCTTTTATCCTTGCAGACTGCCCCCTCTGATTTTATGTCATCTCCTTTATTATTTTTTTCAATAATCTGCAGAGTCTAATTAGTGTTGCCATATGGCCATGGCATACAGCCATCCGCTCGAGCATAGGCAGCTTAACAAGGGCCACACACATGGAGAAACCCGTCTCTCCTCCCTCAGCCCTCAGAAGCTAGCAGCAATGAACAGCTCTTAGCTAGGAATGCTTAAATGATAAAACAATCTTTGTTTCAGTTAGGTACATACATTTAAAAAAATTAAAGCCTTATCATTCCTATAAACATTAATGAAACTCTAACTCACAAAAATCTATAATGCTATTTCTACTTTATTTAAAATCCAGAAAATTGTAGATCCAGAAATTTGTGAAATGTTTAAAATTAAATTAATTCTATGTCCTGCATGTTCCTTTGAATCATAAACAACATTTTCTGCCAAAATATTGTGTTTTCCTATGGCCAATATATTTTACATTTAAATATCTATGCTATATTAATTCAAACTATTTCATAGGAAATTGCAATTAACACTCTCATGTTTTTGTTGTTCTCATATTTGATTTCTTATCCATTTGATAAAGAAGTAACAGGTTGAAGGCCATTTGAAAAGCCTGTTTTCTATAATCTGATGTGAATAGCAGAGCTTGTTGGGTAACTCTGGAAATAATAAAGACTCGGTTCAGGGGTCCATTCACTGGTTTTTAGGAAGAGGAAAATAATGATGATAGAAGGCTGGATTCAAACTGTCAACAACGACGGAAACTGGAGCCAGGATTTACTCACTCCCTCTAAGACTGTTCTCTGACTTCCCTGCCATGGGCTTTTGACCGGGATCATGGTGTCTGGCATGAAATTCCCTCCTGTGGAGTGGGCCTCAGATCCAATCAGGAAGCAGGTAGTCACCTATGACACTCCTGAAGCTTTTGCAGCAGTGGGCACTTATCTTACCTGGCTGGTTGCTATTGGAGTACGCAGGTTTCAGCGTGAGGTCACAGCAGCCTGCAAAGCATCTTGCAGCACTCTGAAACCCTGCCAACAGGAAGGACGGTTCCTAGTCAGCTTCAGATTAAATTTTTATGTCCTGAAGACAAAGTGTGAAGTATCTCGAGGAAATGTGTCTGACCCGGCGAGTTGTAGTTGGCAACCAAGTCAGAGGTAGAAGACCATGTCGCTTTGGAAACCTCTGGGGCCTCCTTGGCCAATAACTTCAGGGAGGCATATCATGGTGTAGTGTGCCGTTTTCCTTCAAGAGCCCAAGGCTTCTGAGAGTGAGTGATACTTTCCACCCTCCCACGGCATTTCAATTTAAGCTCTTACAGTTTTATTTTAAATTAGCCCACTAACTGGTGGGATTCCACGACTGTCTCCTCCTAGACCCATGCTTCTGGCTAACTCACACACTGGGGCACAGAAGGTTCCTTAGTCCCAGGCCCATCCCTCATTAACCCTTTAGCCATCAGGACCCCCTCTCTTCACTTATTTCTCATGAGCTCCACATCTCTCCACTTGTAAGTTGTGAGGAAGTGGGCTTCCGTGCGGCTTCTCATGCCTGCTCCCTATTGACTTATCTTCTGTACCCATGCCCTGTTGAATCCTCTCCACTGAGTACTCCATGCAGCCTGGTCAGTTAGCCATGTTTTCTCATGAACTGCTGTCTTCTGGCAACAGTGTTGAGTGCTGTGGTAGACTGGCACATGTGAGTTGTACAAGTCACACCAAGAAGACTCCTATTATGATAGGGAACCACTCCTAGAAATATCGGGGCTTTCTTCAAAATTCAAAAGAAAACATTGAATTGCTTAAGGCTTCGGTCCATTATAATCATATTTTTTTGTGAAGTTGTCAAATAAAACTTAGAGAAAAAGCCTGTGACATGCCCATTCCTAGTCATTCACTTGAAGAGCAATTTGCGGTAGGTTGCTCAGACACTAGAAACTTCTTTTTCTTAAAACATTTTTACATATACATTTATATTATTACACATAAATACAATAAACTACTTATAGCAAGAAGAACCATGACACAATCAGGAATTATATAAATGTTACACTCTTATTGTCTTTGCTATTTTTATTTGACAACCTTGAAGAAAATATCTTTCTTATCTTGCTGAGTCTAAAATTCTGAATGTAAATCAATATCTATCATATCTTATCATTATCAACTTAAAAGATCAATCTAGAACTAAAAACATCTTAACCCCTAAACAACTAAGCTTCATTGTAAAACTAAGCTACCTGGTCTTCAACCCCATCTGAGACTTAAGAAGGAATAAACTTGATTATCTGAATATACCAGGAGTTCAGGTTAGCAGTTTCCCAAATGAGATGACAGAGACAGTTTGCTACCTAAATAGTCACCCAAAGCTCTCTATTATATTGGAGCATCTTCTTCAGACTTCTGGCCCAATATATTTGACAAACATATTTGTGAGGCAGCAACTATTGAGGACTTGCTTACCTTGTCTTGGCAGAATTTGGCCGTCGACTCTGCCTCCATCCAAGCTTGCCCATTGTTAGGCAGAATTCTGTCTGTGGTAGAATCGAGGACATTTTTCCCATTGGCTTGTTTGTCACATTTGAAGCCATCTCCATAAGGAGGTTCTTTGATGCTCATCATCCTCTTTGAAGTAAGCTGGGTTTTGCTAGGAGCTAACCTGTCTCATTGTCAGTGAATTTTTAAAATAATAAAAACAATTTAAATGCCATATTCTGTATGTCTCTAAGGTTTTTGAAGACCTTATCTAACTATCATACTTTATCTTTCTATAGAATCATATCTATCTGCTGAATCTAAGATGTATATTCTTGTGATAAAAGTAGACCAGCAATTGACATGACCATGATCTGAGCAGCTAATTATCAACTTGTAAGACTTATTTATCCTAAACAGCCTGCAATAACACTTTCAAAGTATTTGAAGTAAACCTTGTATTATAATTGAGTTTTATGTGTACAATACCTCATATTAGACTAGAAAAAACATATAAAATGTATGTGAAGAATAAACTTACCTTTGAATTCTATACCACTGTATCTAGAATTTTTAATTTTAATTTTATTAATTTATTCAGATTACAACTCAGTTGTTATCTCATCACTTGTATCCTTCCATTCCTCCCTCTGTCCTTCTTTCACCCTATTCCTCTCCCCTAGGTCTAAGACTGAGGGGGACCTCCTCACCAACCATATGGTCACAGGCTATCAAGTCTCATCTTGGTAGCCTGCTTATTTTTTCTTTGTGTACCATCAGGCCTCCCCACCAAGGGGAGGTGGTCAAATATGGGGCACCAGAGTTCATGTCAGAGTCAATCCCCACACTCCACATAACTGTGGAGAATGTACTGTCTATTAACTAGATCAGAGTAGGGGTTCAATATTTACTTCTTGTATTGTCCTTTGTTGGTGCAGTAGTTTGAGCAAACTCCCCTGGGCCCACATCCACCAGTCATGATGTTCTTCTTGTAGGTTTCTAGGAAGCCCAAGAAAGCAACCAAAAAAAAACCCTACCTGATGCCCCTTAAAGGAAATAGGGCATTATTCTCTTAAGATTTCTTCTGGCTGATTAGGGACATTTACACAATGGAATACTAGTCAGCTATTAAAAACAAGAAACTTCTTGAGATAGCATCAGGAGCCTATTTCCAGCTTTTCTGCATTCAGTTGCAATCTTGGATTCTTTGGTAAGAGATGACCATGCTACGGTGATAGGTTTGGCGAGGGCAAGAGTTCTAGAGACTGATGGCCATTCCTCTTTGATAAATTACAAAACCTCAGAGTATGCAGCAATGGCTGGGTCATTCAGTGTTTGACAAATTATCCAATTAAATTGAGACTATTTTTAAAAATCTACTTATAAATTATGAAAATATTACTCTAGTAAGCCAATTATGAATATAAAAAGCAAAGCATACATTAAGAGACCATTGACATATTAGTGAAAAAGTCACTGTTTTTATATTTTTACAAATGTAATCCTCCAACTCTCAAATAATGTTAGATTTTTACAGCTACATAATGGTGTGCTTTGTTCAGAGTAGTCCTAGAGAAAATACAACTTCATAGAGATGTGTGGTGGATAAAAGGAAAATATTTCAAAAGTGTTTTCAAATAATAGTAGTTATTGTTTAAAGCCACATGAAGCTTCATCTGGTGTCAGTTTTAAAATGGTTAATCATGATAAGTACGATGAGGCTACATCAATGACTATTTCATATTCTAATACATTAACTGCATTCATGTATTTTCTTCTTAAATAGGCCATGTACCTATGCAGACCCTTGTAGGTGCATTAAGAGCTATTCAAGGTCTGATAGGTAGTCTACAAGTTACTATTATTACTCTGCAGATCTAACAAATGTTGACACAATTACTTATGAAATATCAGAAATCATATTTTCTCATATCAGTAATTACCTTACTTTAAAAGTCTCCAAATATTGGGAAGCTGTCAGGCACACAATGACAAATGTGGTCTCCTTACTAGAAACTTAGATTTCATCATTGGCAACACTGTCAGTTGTTTTCTCTAAGTCAACAGATTCATTTTGTTCGTTTTCAAGAAAAAGTCTGGCAAGTATCTAAATTTGAATAATTACAATTTATCTTTCAAGCAGAAATGATGTTCCATGACTTAAAACACACATCAGCTCATAGCATAAACAACTGTGGAAATGGTTTTCAAAAGAAAACACCCAGACATGACAATTTAAAGCAAAAACGCCTTATTGACAGTTTGTATTTCACAGATGGGATTATTAAGACACTTCTTTTAGGGTTCATGCATTCAATGCAGACATGTATCTGTGATTCATCAGGAATATTAAGTAAATTTTTACCTCTAAAATGTTTGTACAACGGGCACTAGCTGCTGTGGCTTGTGCTGTAGTCTTGGTTCCTCCCTAAGCATCAATTGTTTGAAACACCATTGCTTTTACAAAGTGGATACAAATAGACCTTTTTAGTACAAGCTGTACACTATATAAGCTCTGAAATTAAATGACAATTTCAGCATTGTAATGTAGCTTGCACTTATAACCAAGCATTCAAATAAAAGACTATTTTTGCTGATTCATTCATAGTTAATACTGGTCAAATTCTGGTAAAATTGAATATGAACAGCCACTTCTGTCCAACTCTGGAACACACAAGAATAACACTGCATCAGTAATGTGAGCTCTGCCTTATTGTCTGAGTTAAATGCTTTAGTCCAGAGATTGCTGTGACTATAAATGTGTAGAGGTGGCAGTGTCCTGCTTTCGCTCACTGATCTCCATCCAGCATGCATTCAGCAAACTCGGTTTCTGAGGCTCCATCGGTCTTTGAGCCGTGTGTGTGTGTGTGTGTGTGTGTGTGTGTGTGTGTGTGTGTGTGCGTGTTTCTCTAGGAGCACAATTGCTTACCCTATAAGATGCTTCAGTGACTTCCCCATTTGTGATTTGTTCAGTAATATTTGGCTTTTGAAGAAGTTATAGTGTCTATATGTAAATATCTAGGACTGTTTTCCAGAATTCTTAAGTATCTGGCTCAAACTAGTACTGTTATCAAACTGTATAATAAAATTATCCTACAGTATTTGTCTAAATCCCCATGAAATACACTTGTAGCATCTATAAAACTGATATGAATTTTGTTTCAACTTCATTTTTCATGTAGTTTTCATCTCTTCCACAAGTAAGAAAACTGTTCAAAATGATATTTCTTCATTATTTTTCCCTTTGAGAAAATTGTGTAGATGTAGAAGAGGCAGTGAGTCTTTTATTTTCATTTTTCCAAGGTAATATCTGTTTTCACTGGAGGAGAGATGTAATAGAAACATTTTCTTTTGTTTTAAGGCAAAGAATGCAACTAAGTCTTCTAATATTGGGACTTAAAAATGTAAGCATATGTAAAAAGTTTCAAACTATGTAGTAGATAAACATGTGGATGGGAAGACAGACTTGAAGTATGGGCAGGGACTCTTAGCACTCGCTGTTCTTCATGTGAATGCAAGAGCAAATCTCACAGTTCAGCACAGCACAGCGGTGCCTAGTGTGTGTTGTGATACCACAGTTGTGACAAAGACAAAACCGAAAACAGCAAGTGTCTTCTAGCACCACTGAGTGAAGGGAGAGAGTGCCCAAACATGCGTATGTTTGTAACCAACAGTGCTCCACCTTAGGGTATCTCTGGAAACACCAACAAATGATTTGGTTTTTATAAGCACATTTACATCATCATATGGAATTCGATGTTCGTGACAGGTCAGGCATCCTTTTGTTGCATTCATTGATTCTGGATGTTTGTGTCTGCATATATGTACGGCACAAACGCACATTGGAAAAGAAGCTGACAGAGTTAAAAATGTTAAGTAGGTGATGATTCAGGACTGACCATGGTAAGAAAAGAATCTGGAGAATTTCTTAGAAAGATATTATAAGCCACCTCATTAAGTTACATCTTCCTTGTCAAGTTTTGGGCCAGAGTTGTTACATGACAACCTGCACTTGTTTTGTTTTGTTTTGTTTTGTTTTGTTTTGTTTTGTTGGTTTTTTGAGACAGGGTCTCTCTGTGTAGCCTTGACTATCCTGGACTCGCTTTGTAGACCAGGCTGGCCTCAAACTCACAGCGATCTGCCTGCCTCTGCCTCCCAAGTGCTCGGATTAACATCATACACCACCACTGTCCTGTCTGGCCTGACAACCTGCACTTGTGAAAGGCTGAGTGAACAAGACACAGCTGCATGCCCAACCAGCAAGTGTCAGAACAAAATGATCTATTTCAGAGCATCTACACTGGTGTGTTTACAGTGGAAATTTATGAACCAGAGCCTATACATGGATAGAAAAAGTTAAAGTATTAAAATTTTGCAAACATACATATATACAGAACAATGAATCATGAATAAAATGCTACATATTTCTTTATATAGAATTGTGTTTAATTCCTTAATGTTATTGACCGTGTGCAATGTTCTGGGTCTTACATAAACATGTTATGTCATGGAGACTAAGTTGTCATGGGCTCGTGGGGGGGGGCAATAAGTTGTTAGTAAAAACATAAGCACAGAGAAAAGTGACTGCAAACTGTAATGAGAACAACAAGGGAGGAAAGAAAATGGTAATGCTCCTTTAGGCTTGGATGTCTGGGAAAGTTCTCTGAGACTATCAGAAAAAGCAGGCGTGTGGGGGAGAGCAGGGCCAGCCGTGGGCTCTGCGTCCAGAGGAAGAACAGATGAGGGGCTGTTGTGATCAGATCCAGAGGACAGCGGGAAGCTGAGCAACTCTCACAAATTCATTTACGTGTTTAAAATTAAATCAGGGTTGCTTTGTGGGGAACACTGAGAGACATTTGAGAGAATAGAGGGCTGGTTGTTATGTTCAACATTACTGTGCATCTACACAATAACTTGTGTCATTGCCCCAAACAACCTTGAACAGTCAATCAAACTTTATGCACTTAAATCCATTGTAGGCTGTTTCCAATATGCTTTTAATTGTTTGGTTGCAGACACCTGAAGAATTTATAATTATGGTATTTCAAACAGAAGCACAATGGCATATTTTTCAGAGTATTTAAGCCATAATTATGATCATTATTAATACAAAGACAAAATAAGTTTTTATTTCCCAATACTGGCATTCGTATCAACGTGATGTGGCGTGGGTTATAAAAATGACTGATGTTTCCCTTCAAACTGGAAGATAGAACATTAGCTTAACTCCCTCCCCCTCAAAATTATAGCCATGAGCAGCTGAAACTTTTCTCATTACAAAGGTGGTCATGTGCATTGATAAAGAGATATTTTTAAGAAGAGGCCAAATAGTAAAGAGAGCAAAGCAAATAAGAAAAATGTACATACGTGAGGTGGCAAGTCCTAGTTTGGGATGTAAATAATTGTTGATGGTATTGATGAGAATTAAGCCCATGGCTTTACCCAAACCAAACAAATGTTCTTCAACTGAGCTGCACCATGTAAACAGTACTGTTATGCTAGCTTATTAACTTTTGGAAACAAAGCCTCACTGTATAGCCCTAGAGGCTGTACACACCAAGGTGTCCTTGACCTCGGAGTGACTCCAGCCTCGGACTCTGGAGTGTTAGCTTACAGTTGTCTACAACCTCAGCCTATTCCAAAGCTTGGTTTTTCCAGAAAACATGATTGACTCCTCTCTATACAAGTGGACTGCTTAATGGTGAAAACATGAGTAATGTTACATAAAATGTAGGCTTTTATTACACATCACAGGCATTTAATACATATTTATTGGAAGACTAATGAGATGTCTATTGATGCTGACAAAAGGAAAAAAAATCCTACCGGTAAACAGTTTTATGTAAATGATGTACATGCCCTATTTCCTGGAGTTCTCGAGGAAATTATACACATGCATCGTTTTGTCCCATAGCATTAAAAGAACTACTTTCAAGTAGTTGTAAAAACAACAGTCTATTGGTTAAAACGTTTTTTTTTTCCCCTTGATTCAGTGAGCAACATAAATTCTAGTAGTATTTTATAGTAAAGTGAGTGAAAATAGTTGATGCATTAGGGAAATGCCATGGTTAATACTACATATCTCACTGTCAACAGACCAGTTCACATAAATATTTAATGGAAAGAAAGCAAACAATGAAAGCCACCAACACAAGCCTGCACAGGAATGTTTACCATGCTCACCCACAAGGGCACAGGATATGGTACTCCAGATACAGATGTCATATAAACTCACATGGTCTTAGTATGTACACCTAATTCTTTCCATAATGAACAATGACTTTTCATATTGCAATTCAAGTTCATTCTTCACACACACACACACACACACACACACACACACATAACATTTCAAACTGAAAGATTTTTATCCAGTACTAGTTTTACTATAGAAAAAAATATTCTAAGTTCCACAGTTCACTTTAAATTACTCACACAATGTCTCTGATCATATATCATAGCCATTGGTAACTTTACAATGGGTAAGAAAAAATTAGATTCAAACTGGCCAGGCTCTGTGGACATATATTGTTTCAAATCAGAGAAATGTTCTTCCTATGGGTTGTGTTTCATTCAGCTTGCCATCGGAACTGGTGTGCTCGAATGTAGGGCCTCTCAACAATGAAGTGGTCCACTGCACATGATTTCAGAAGATCTGCAGTGTACCAAGAAAAAGTACAAGTGCATTGTGTATTCATGGGCACAACGTTCTCAGATGCCCCCTACAGGCTCACAGCATGGGGCTGTGCTCCTACTGTAGGACAAAACTCAGGAAATCAAACTGAGGGCATCATCTCTGGCTTTTAACAAGGACACTTACAAAACCTACGATGAGTGAAAATTCCCATCAAGCATGCAGTCGTGCAAAAGGGGGGTGGTTTGTAAGACTAGGTTCACAGAGAACAAGATAGGAAAAGGGAGGGGGGGGCGCTGTTAAGTTTACAAAGTAAGGAATCGAGGGACAACTCTAAAGCCAGAACGGTATGGACCAGAGATGGCAGGACGGCAGGGCAGCCTTCTCAACTAGAAGGGAAGGGTAGTTTTCACTTGGACACGTGAACACCAGGCTGCTAACCCCTTTCCCCAAGGCAAGAATGTGCTTCAACACTTTGCAGAATCCTTTGAGCTAGAACACAAAGTACACCAGTAAAAGTGACTCAGACCATGACTTATCTGTGAACATTCTGTACAAAACCATATTATGAGTCTGAGTATAACATACGGCAATGGTGCTGAAGGTTTCAAACAGCTCCTTTTGCAGTGAGAAAAAGCCAGTAGCAATATATGGTTATATTGACATATTTTTGAAATTTATGACTTAATATTATTATGTACTTTTTATTTTATCACTTAAATTCTCTTAAATGTGTGTGTGTGTGTGTGTGTGTGTGTGGTGTGTGTGTGTATAGGCTACTTCTTGTATAATATGATGGAATATTAATCAATGTCATTGTAGGGCATGTATGCGGAAAAGGACTAACTGTTTGTTTGTTTTTCTCAATTTTTAAGATCCCGACTTTAAGGACCTTGGAGTTTTGAAACCATTGCCAGGTTGGTAAGAGAGAAATTTAGTAATGTGCAGAGGTCATTGTTTTCTGCAGTTAAGTATACTCTGGGTTTATTACTCAAGGTCCATCTCTGTGTGTTTGGCCTCTTGCTGTCTAGTGTGTGAGTTTGAGATGGGCGGCCCTGAAGGAATTGTGGAGTCCGTTCAGATTATGAAGGAAGGCAAAGCATCTGCCAGCGAAGCCGTGGATTGCAAGTGGTACATTCGGGCCCCACCGCGATCCAAGGTCAGTCCTCAAGGTGAAACCCACACCCACGTCTAGTTTTCACATCATCCGGTAGCACAGGGGCAAGCGTTAAATGCACCATGAGCTAGACGTCCCTTCGTTTGGGAATGAGACTTCTGTCCACCAGTCTAACCTAGCTTTCCAGTATGAGCTACAGTTCAGCAGGGTGGACAAAGAACAAGAGACCCGGAAGCAAATCTGCCTTTCTGGAATTTAGATCCCAGTGCCAGAAAAGAAACCAAAGAATTTGGTGCCAGGATATTCAGGCTGAGCAAAAATTATGCCAGTTTTTAAAATTTTGGAGGGAGTTGCCCATTCAAGAAGTACTTTGGTCTTTCCACACTCGAAAATATAAATTGAGTTTACACACCTAGACTGGACAAGTTAGTGAGACCCTCTCTCAACACGAGAAGGGGAAGAGGGCTGTGAACACAGGTTGGCCATAAAACACTTGCCATCCTGTGGGAAGGCCTGGGTTCTAACCTCTATCCTAAAAGGAATTTTAAAGAAATAAATGGTATTTGTAATATGAAATCAGAAATAGTCACTGGATGATCAGAGAGCTAAATCTGTCCTATATACAATGTGTGGATTCTCAATAAAGTTCTTGTTTTTTTTTTCCACCTTTATGAATGAAAATCTTTTTTTTTAAGGCAACTTTTATAAACAGGAACTGTAGGCAAAGCACCTTGCTGTCTTGAGCAGCACCTTGTCACTTCAGTGGTAAAGTGGAGTGTAAACACACGCCCCCTTCTTCCAGCTGGCAAATAGGCTGACGTTTCTGTAGCCCCAGAACAACAGTGCCTAGTGCACCTGCCTGTCACAGACTCCAGCAGCCTGTGACCCAAAAAGGCTGCTTCCTGCAGAGATGAATCCAAGATGGCTCTATTGTGACAGCCTTCTTCTGTTCAATTAAAGGTTGAGAAGACAGGAAGTGGGATTGAATGCTGTGGAGAAAACCAGGAAACAAGATCCACTGCCCATGTGGGCTTCCTGTTCTTGTTGCTTTCCTAGTGATTTATGAGAATAAGCTATCAAAGCATAAGTCAGGCTTGAAATGGGTCACAGCCAATATTTGGATGGAATTTCCTGACCCTACTGTAGTTCACAATGAAGGTGCTAAAGACTTTACTTGTTAGGATTAAAATCATACACCCTGTGTGCTTTTTCTTAGCATCTGACAAATAGAAATGTACCAATATACCGTTTATTAATATAGATGACCCCTTTAGTTAGAAAATTATCAATCAGACTTCCCAAGGAAAGCCAGAGAAGAAATAACTTTGGAAATGCATTCATGACGGGGCTTACAAATTGTAAGCAGAGTTGGAATGGTGGAGCCCTTTCTGAGTTTATGGAGAGTGTAGAAACACACTTCTGTGAGTAGACTGTGTGCATGGAGATTCTAGAGAAAGAGGACAGAAAAGGTACTAATGTGTCCAGTTGTAGATTTTATCACCAGTTGGGGATAGTGGAAGACCAAACCGTGGTAAGGAATCCAACCTGAATGCCAGGAGGGCCGAACCTTGGGTATTTGTAGATAACCACTTGACGTGGAATGCAGCACCTTCACAAAATGGGACCACTGCTCATTCAGCTCTGCCTGGAGAATGAGCTCATGAGGCCCTAGGCTTCCTGAGGAGCTACTGGCAGTTAATGGAGGCCAGAGGAGGGTGTGAGGAGGGTGTGCGTCTTTCTCCTGGTGCAGCTGTTCCTACGCTGATCACGCTCTGGTGAAACAGCCCACAACCTGTTCCTGCAAGCAACTGTAACTAAACTCTGTGCTTTAAAAAAATGGACGACTTGAGAAAAAGCCAGTAAAATGAAGAAGGGGATAGCAGAGAAGAGATAAATGAAGAGATGAATACAGGCACAATACATTATATATCTATAAATATTTGACAATTGAAATTATTACAAATAGAATTTAGGAAACTCATGTAAAATTCAATTTTAACTATATACAGAAAGAAAGAGAATAAGAGCAAGCTCCTTACTCTACATTCTTTAGGAACTATATTTTGTCTATATGAAATGAGAAATAAAGAGCTTTTAATTCAATATACTAAGGGTTCTGTGATGGAGATCAAATGATATTTCAGGGGAGGAATGAGAATAGAATTTGGCAGGAGTCTTGCATAATGATTAAAAAATGCTTTTAAGCCAACATCATATGAAAGTCCTGTTAAAACCCAAATCAGAATATGAGTTCTGAAAGTAGCTCAGACATTTGGCTAACTAGATGTAGGGCTGGGGCAAAGACAGTGTCTCAGAACTCCTGGCCCAGTCTCATATCTCACAGCCACTACGTTCAGGAAAATGAGCAAATTCACCCAAGGAAATAGGAGATAGGATCAAAGACTCACCAAACATGTGCCAAGGAAGTCCAAGACTGTGGAAGTTCAGGCTACGAAAAGACAGTTAAATCTAAATATAGAGTTCTCTAACCTGGATTTGTGCAATAATAAACATATCTAATAATTTTAAGGTTATTTCTTATATAACAATAGAAAGTAAATCCAATACACTTTGGGTAATGATTTGAGTTAAAAAATAAGAAAAATTATCAATGGCTTTAGGAATCAAATCTGCCTTAATTATCTCAAAATACGAGAAAAATGAAAACAAAAAATTTAATGTAGTAAGTCATAGCCAATGAGAGTTATAGGACAACTTTTAAAATGAAATATTAGAGAGTGAGATTATAGAAGGCTGTGCAAATGTTGCACATAGAATTGCTTTAATATTTTCATACCAAGATCTGATTTTGAGGGTGAGTATTTTAACACTTCAGAACATAGTATTATTTATATTTCCAAGGGAGAATTTCCAACCTTACAAATCCATGTAATGTTATCCCTGATAATATCCTAACCTTTCCAGTCACAAGCAGCAACCACACATCCCTGGCTACATGCTATTAGACTGTGGTTCAAATATCAAGATGTCCAGTGGCCTTGAGTCCGTGAATAACATAGGTCCGTTCATAGATGACTCGACTTTTATTTGTTGTGAATAAAGCTTTCTTTTGACACTCACATAGCTGCCCCAGTACTTACTTTTTCACATCCTATGGCATGGGGGGAGGAGCTTCTGAGGTGCATGTGTTAACATTTCTTTGTAATGCATTACTCAGAAGGCCCAGCTAAATTTACTTGCTTTGCATATAAACATGGCACTGCCTTCCATATTAACGCAATTTGAAAACAGACACTAGCAGAAATGGTTTATATGTTCTGGCTTCCCGTGTCTTGGGCAATAAATCATTCTGTCATTCCCCACCCTTTGTGATTGATTAAAAAGGAGAATGCATCAAAATGATTCACTGAGAAGAGATTTGGATCTGACTGTTTCGCTAGAGTTATATATTATTCTGTTCATCGCTTTCGCTTTGCCTTCACAGACGGAGCAGAGAAGTTCTTTCTTATTCATTTGCTACCTGAAACAAGTCTTTGTGTCACAAATCTTATACATTGATTCCAGTCATAATAACTTTCTTAAAAACCCTTTAAAATGGGACCACTTCATACTAAGATGTTGGTATGGTTTTGCCTAATCCCAAGCTTGTATAAAGTGAAAGTTTTTTTGTTTTGTTTTGATTTGTTTTTCTTTTTCTTTTTACATAATTGATTGCATAGATACAGTGGATGGTCATTGTTTCTTGGTTTGATATTTTTATGGATATTTATTTTATTTTTAATTATGTATTTGTGAGTGTGTGTGTGCGTGTGTGTGTGTCTGTGTGTGTGTGTGTCTGTGTCCTCACATGAGTCCAGGTGCTCTCAGAAGCCAGAAGAGGGAATTATGCTGCTCAGAAGTGGAGATACATGTGGTTATGAGCCACCAGTGGTGAGTCCTGGGAACTGAATTTGAGCCTTCAGTAAGATTAGTGAGTGCTTTTAACCACTAAATCATTTTTTCAGATATCAGATTACTTTTCTAAGGAAATATAGTTATATAAAATGTCTACCATATTGTACTTAAGATAAACACTTAAAACTTTTAGATGTCTGCTGAGTTAAAAAGCCTCATGCATTATTTATATAATTAAATTAATTATTTACTACTTCTCCTGAATAAACAAATAGCTAAGTTTAATTTCAGGAAAATACACAAAATGACAATGAGCTATAGTATAGTTTCGTTTGCGGGAGGCTGTTCACAGTTGCCCTCCAACACCAGGAAGCTATTTCTTAAAATCTTCAAGGAGAGATTTTATATGGCAGATACTGTAGCTAATGAGAAATACAGTGATCAGATTTTTTTTCTGAAAGAAATTTAGCTTATGTATTAACATCTCTTATTCTTGCTAAGCAAATGTCTCACTCCAATACCTTATTTACTTATTAAGTACAAAAATTGAAGTTCAAAATAATCATAAATGTGTCTTATGTGTTCATTCAAAACCCAGTGAAGGCAGTTGTTTACTTTCTCCATAAGGAGAGGTATGTGGGGTCAAAGTCTTTGAGATGCAGAAGCAAAGGAGATGGCAGACACTGTTCACCATCGCTCATCAAATGCTTGTCAGTCAGTGACAGTGTGGATAATGCAGACACGTGCAGAGTGCAGAGGGTCAAAGGTCAAAGCTTGAGCCAAGTGTGAAAGCTGATTTCCTAAATATAGCACCCTTTAAAGTTAAGTAGCCCTAGCTTTAAAGTGTTGTTGAGACACTCAATTATTTCAAAATGCACTTCAGTATCTGAATTCCATTGATTTCCTCATCAACATATTTCAGAGCCTCTTTAGGAAAATGCGAATAGTTGACTTTCCGATGGTTTCCAGTTATTTTTCATTTTGTTAAAGTTATGTTTATTCAAGTTATAACTTTACCTCTGGAATATATGACATATGAAAAATTTTCTAAAATTACCATAAGACTGCATAGGTTGCACTAAAGATGGGCAGTAAGGTTGGTGCCAGGCAGATCCAAAGTCCAAACCTGTGCAATGTTAAAATCCTTCAAAAAATGACTTGGCTTTTCTAAATCCCAGATCTTTTTTTTTTTTTAAGGTGTGCACCACCACATCTTTTCCTTTTATTTTTGAATTATTTATTTATTTATTATTATTATATACAGTATTCTGCCCACATATACACCTGTATGACAGAAGAGGGGTCACTTTACAGATGGTTGTGAACCACCATGTGGTTGCTGGGACTTGAACTCAGGACCTTTGGAAGAGCAGGTGGTGCTCTTAACCACTGAGCCATCTCTCCAGCCCTTAACCACTGAGCCATCTCTCCAGCCCAAGCTCTTTTTTTTTTTTAAAGCAGTTATTTCACTAATAGGTTATTGTGTAGGGACCTGCAAAAAAAAAAAAAAAAAAAAAAAAAAAAAGAACTAATTTGGGGTCAAGCAATTGCCAATACACCACACAGATTCCTTTCTAATAATAATAAATCACTATTTCAACCTGTTTCTAATTGCAGTATAAAAAACTATAAAGGTGCTCAGGCGTGTTATAACACTGAAGTATTTGGGTTTGAAAGCGTCAAATGAAAAAAATTTTTCTGCTTGACTTGATTAATATTTTCATTCAGTATATTTACTCCCGTGAATATAGATTTTTTTGTTAAGCTTTGTAAAGATAACTGATATCCATCATCGTTTTGTGTTGTGTTTCAAAAAGTGGGCGGTGCTGTGTCACCTACTCTGCTGAATGTTTTCCTTGCTGGTCAAACTGTGCATTTCTCCATGAGTTCACGTGTCTTTTTGAGAGACAATCAGCTATGCTGGGGTTATTGTGGAATAATTTAGAACATATGTGTATCTTGACCTTTTAACTGTATCTAACATTATTTGTTATCTTACAAAAATCTGCAGATTCCAGCTTAGTTTGCATAGCATTTTCGGATTGCTGACTATTATTCAGGAGACAGCAAAGTAACATGGTGTAAAGAATCTAAAAAGTGTAGCTTAAGATTCTTTTTTTTTTCTTCTAAAGATTTTATTTTACCTTTTGGCATATGCATTTATATTATTATACATAAATAAAAAATTACATACATCAAGAAGAACCACGAAACAATCAGATATATAAATGTTACATTCATGGTGTTTCGGCTAATTTTATCTGGCAACCTTGTAGAAACCATCTTTCCTATCTTGGTGATTCTAAAATTCTGCATGAGAATCAATATCTATCATATCTCATCTCTGTCAACTCAAAAGGTCTATCTAGACCTAAAAGCGTCTTAACCCCTTAACAGCTAAGGTTCAATGTAAGACCAAACTATCTGGTCAATCTATTTCAGGTACTCACGTTGATTTCATTGTTTTCCTTAGCCAAGTTATGCTTTTATTTTTATTTTATTTTATTTTATTTTTTGCTACAGCTTTCTGGTAAAGATCACCTGGAAAATGTGTTCTTTTAAAAAGGATTTCAAGTGAGTATGTAATAGGTGCAGTATAGTATAGAGCAAACATTTGGAAATTTTAACGTTTTTTTCATATTTATGGGAGTTTTACTAATTTTATTGATTGTTTCAAATTTTCATAAAGGTATAGATATAATTTGATCACATCTTCCCCTCACTTACTTACTCTAATTTCCCCCCCCCCCCCCAGAAACCTCTACCACATGCTCCCAGCTTCCTGCCTTCCTTGTAGTTTGTTTGTTTCTTCTGAGTCCAGTCAGGGTTGTGTATATGTGAATGGGCATTGGGCCACCCACTGAGGTGCAGCAGGGCTCAATTGTTAAATATGTAGAGATGACTGTTTCTTCCCCAGAGGCCAGCAACAGCACTTCGGCTGGGGCAGAGTCTTGAGAGTCCCACCTTGCCACATCCATACTGAATTTTCTTACCTGACTCAATCCTGCATAGAGCGTATATCGGCAACCACCGCTGCCCTGCGTGCCTGTAGACAGTGTGCATGGCATGTGCAGCGAACAGCATTTCACATCAGTCCTTCACACCGATGCTCATTCTGTCCCCTGTTCTGCGGTGCCTCCTGAGCCTGGAGCAGGATAGATCAATGTCCTATCAGTGACTGAGTGCTTGCAGGGACTGAGTGCTTGCACTGTGTACGGCAGTGTGTCCTGGGCTTTTCAATGGCCCACAGCAACAAGAAGCTTCTTTGGCCAAGGGTGGGAGCCTCAACAATCTACTTTGTTGCATGAAAATCAGAGTAAAACTCCAGTTCTTTATAGCTGCTCAGTCTCATCCGTTTCCTCGTATTTCTCTCTGCTGTTGCTCCTTCTAAAAATTACGGCATAATGACCTGGTTGTGCCATCACAGCTCATCCGCAGCTCACACAGGTCTACAGTATATTGTCATATCATTTTATATACTTTAGGTGCTTTAGGGCTAGGCTATTATTTGTTTTGAGAGTTATTTTAAATAACTTTTCCCGGTGGCAGTAGAATTTGTGAATGATTACTTATAGCCCTTAACACAATATCAATTTATAGAGAGCCAACACATGTATGATGAACATAGAGAACATGAGGTTAATAACAAAAATGGGAGTTATAGTTAGGTGAGTCAAGAGAGCACCACAGAACTACAGCTTAAAATGTGCTCAGTTCTAACTGAGATGGGGTCTATAAGAGAAAATTCTGCCAGTACTTAGGGAGTCAGCCAACTGGGAATGTAGCAAGTGAACTGAACTTTGACACATCTGGAGGAAGTTGCAACAAATGGTAGGGTCCAATTCTACCGAGTCGAAGCCTACTCCAGGAGCATAAAGCTTGGAGTGTTGGGGGAGTGGGAACATGGTTCTGTAAGGGAAGATGGAAGAACTTTGTGAGGCCTTTAGTGAGCGTTCCAGGTGAAGGCCCGGGATCACTGAGTTTGTACTTACAGATGCTAAGTGTGGCTGAGCTGGGACATGAACCACACTGCAGAAACTGAACCTGACAGACACACAGGCTGTTTAGGAGATTATTAAAATATCCTGTTTCAGGGGATACTGCATACAATCTATTTGTGAAAGAAACTTTAAGGACCAATGCCTATTTTATAATAGCATTGAAGTAAATTAACACATTTCTATTAGATGGAATTTTAAACTTAGAACAGAGATTTCTAAATCTGGGGGGAAAGTTTCTCATAAACATTATAATTTTTGAAATAACAACAACAACAAAAGAATATACAAAGGTGAATATAAACCTAAAATATATATATAACTTTAGCTTGTTTTCATGGTAGATGAAGTAAAACAAATTTTAAGAAAATATCCCATAGATATTCAATATTGAAAATTAAAATATAAATCAATCACCATCACATATTGTCTTCATCAGCTTAAAACCTCTATCCAGACTTAAAAACATCTTAACCCCTAGACAACTAAACTTCATTGTAAAACTTACATTCAGAATTTTAGATGCACCAAGAGAGGAAAGGTGTTTTCTTCAAAGCTGTCAAATACAAATAGCAAAAACATTAAGATTTATGTAATTCCAGATTGCGTCATGGTTCTTCTTGCTATAGGTAATCTATTGTATATATGTGTAATAATATAAATGTGTATGTAAAATAAAATAAAATAAAATGTAAATAAACCATTGATATTTTCAAAGGAGGACAGATTTATCCAGATATCGTTTTTTAGGAATTTTATTTTTAATTTTTAATATATATATATTTATTTTAAATCCTGATCATAGCCTCCTCCCTCCTCTACTCACAGTCCCTCCCTCCTGACCTCTTCCCCCTAGCCTCCCCCCACTTCTCCTCTGAAAAGGGGAGTCCCTCTAACAATTCACCCCAGCACCTCAAGTACCAACAGGACAGAGCTAATCCTCACTGAGGCCAGGTAAGGCAGCCCAGTTAGGGTGACGTGATCAGGAGCAGGCAGCAGTGTCTATGTCATAGACAGCACCTGACTAACTTACTAGAGGAAATCAAGTTTCCCATTGGTTACATATGTGTAGGGGACCTAGGTCCAGTCCACGTTTACACTTTGGTTGGTGCTTCCATCTCTGTAAGCTCCTGTAGGCCTAGGTTAGTTGACTCTATTAGACTTTTTGTGGAGTTCTTGTACCCTCTGGGTCCTTTTATCCACCCTCCAACACACACACACACACACACACACACACACACACACACACACACACACTTTCACAGGCAACCCCGAGAGCCAACCCATGCCACTGTTAAGGATACTGCCGTGTTTACAGCCAGGAGCCTAGCACAACCGCCCTCCGAGAGCCTCTACCCAGCAGCTGATAGAGTCAGATGCTGAGACTCAGATACCGTTTTTGCTGCACCTTCATCGATTTGTTTCACCTGCTTCTACTTTGTACAACCCCTCTAGTGTCACACTCTACGCTGGTGTGGTCTCGATTCAATTAGCACGTGCTTCCAAAGCTTCCTTCCGGCTGCTTACTGTAAGACCCCCAGCACGGCGGTCTTAACGTGGAGACCCCCACCAAGAACCAGCGAGACCAAGGTTTCGGTTGCAACACGCAAGAGGCTTTATTAGGGGGATGGGTACCCGGGCGTCTCAGTCTCTGGAGAGGCTGGCGCTCCAAGCGAGTCTTTCGGGGGCCTTTTATAGGGATTTTAGCGGGAAGCGCGGGTACAGAAGCGAGAAGCATAGTTACAGGGCTCTGATTGGTAAATTTAAATGAGGCGAGGTTATGGCCCGGTCATCAGATGGGCTCTAGGAACAGGGGAGTTTACCCGTTCTCTGGTCCAGGTGGCCGACCATAAATATCTTGTTTGACAAGGACAAACTGTTTCTGTTATCTCGGCATGCTTTTATCTTTTTCCTCTGGGCCCCAGGCCTCATCTTATCCCGGGAACCTATTATTCTAGTCTTGCCTTGCAAGATAGCGTTACTGCTGCTATGCTTGCTATGGCGGGTGCACAGGGGAGGGGGTCTTACACTTACTACTGTTTGCCCAATGCCTAGAATTGTGCCGGTGGCCAACTAAGAGGCCAGGCTGAAGATGTTGCTGGATGGATGGATGAATGAACAATCAAGTTCTCCGTGGTCTGATTCCTCCTGGAATCGGTTAGGTTTGGTTCTGAACACACACTGGGGGAGAGTCAGATAATGTGTGTTAGATGCAGCGTGTCCCTTAGGGCGTCAGAAGCCCCAAGTCTCACCTGCAGCTTATACTCTGGGAGGCTAAGTTGTCGTATCTGAGTAGGTAGGCACAGGGGTCACAAAGCTCTTGGGAGTGTTTAAAGGTGAATTGCTGTCGCTACACATTGTATTCATAAAATGCTAATTTAACTTTTGTTTGTGTAGATTTCGCTACGTGGCCTGATTTTAAGTACCCTAAAAACGGATAGCTTGGCCTTTACGAATGTTTTGATAGGCTCCACCTTTTGGTCAGTGCGATCTGAACCGATTGACATCATCAGAAGTGGTCTTTCACTGTCAGTTTTGTTTTCCTTTAGTCTCAATGTAAATTATTCCTCTGCATACGTTCTTTCCAGGGCACTAGAATGATAATAGGAAGTACTTAAAGCCACTTCCCTAACCAAGGCAAGCAGTGTTGTGTAAGTTTTGAAAGCTAAAAGCTGATTTTAGATAGATCACGGGGATGGCACCAGGACCGTTTGAGAAAAAAAAAATACTTAGCTGAAGGAAATGGTGCATTTAAGTTCTTTTTTTTTTTTAAACAGCATAATAAGACTTGAAAAAAATATTAAAGATAATTTGCTTTGCACTAGTTTGTCTGCCTGCAGTCCACAAGGGGAATAATACGGCTGATTGCAATCAAGGCTGTCTTGTGAGACTGAAGAAAAAAAAAAGGAAGCCCTAGCTCTCCTCTACATTTCTGAAATAAACAGTCTGTTATGTCTTTGTTTTACAGATTTACTTACGTTTCTTGGACTATGAGATGCAGAACTCAAATGAATGCAAAAGGAACTTCGTAGCGGTGTATGATGGGAGCAGCTCGGTGGAGGACTTGAAGGCCAAGTTCTGCAGCACCGTGGCTAATGACGTGATGCTGCGCACGGGCCTGGGGGTGATCCGCATGTGGGCGGACGAGGGCAGCCGGAACAGCAGGTTTCAGATGCTCTTCACATCCTTTCAAGAACGTAAGGTTCCCTTACTTGACTGTCTGTCCTTCAGAAGTGTCCTGAGCTGCAGAACGCCTCAGCCATTGGGGGGGTTTTCTTCACGCAGCTTGGGCACAGCAGGGTGTTCCCAAATAAGTTCTTAACACAGCTGAGGCCCCTCTTCTCTCATTTTGATGCACTGACAAGTGAAGAGTCATATATTACAGCCTGAGTCCTTCTATATATGCATCGTAGCCTTTCTTAATTACGTGTATGCTCTCCACTGGGAAATGATGGATTTTGCTCGTCTTCAGTTTAGCTCTTCCCAAGTATATGGAGGTGGTGCTGCAGTTTTTGATAAAGCTTGAGCTTAAATATCATTTTTTTTACAACTGCATAAAATGTACGATATGTTGGCTTCAGTAAGCATCTCTTGCATTCCGATGTAATCTGAACAAGCTTGCAAATGCACAGCCACAGCTAAAGTAAGGAGAGAGAGGAGTGTGGGAAGACAGAGAATTAGGGAAAAATTCAGAAGACATCTAAGTGACATGATATTTAAAGTTCCTGCAAAGTACAGTTTTTCCCCCACAATGGAAATTGCAGCTTAATAAGTAATGAGCTGTTTAAACAGATGTATTAGGACATCCTTAAGGAAACTTGGCCATTTCATGGCTCACAAAAATAAGCAAATAAAACCCCAAGGAACTCAACTTTAAAGGGCAAGAGCTTTATATTTAAAGATATGTATTTTTGTTTAAATAGAAAAAAAAAACCCGCAAAAGGGTATTTAAGCCTTCTAAGACAGCTCCTACTGTAAACAGCACAAGGCCCAGGATTTCTAAGTTCACAGGTGTTAAAAATCTTAGATATTATTTTATAAAACACACAAATGCTTCTGCCTTTAAATTCCTCTCTCTATACCCAGCTGGGGGTATTCTGTGGCCCCAGAGTTCTTGAGTGCCACTTGCTCTTTCTGAATAGAACCATGGACTTTCGGTGAGGCAGAGGTCCTGCCCGGCTGTGGATTGCTTACACATGTGGGATTCCAGGCCTAGCTCAGAGCCTCCTTAAAATGCTGGAGGTCTTGGATCTTTACTGCCTTAAGGTATTTGAGGAGAAAAACCTTGTATTTCCTAGATTAAAATACAAAGAAAATTTTAGCGGACTTTTTGGTGGTTTATGCCTTATAGTTCAGCTACATTTAGTGAGGTGTGCCTTTGATAAGGGGCTTCTAGAGTCTGCATTTTAAAAGTACCAATTACAATTTGTGTGTGTTGTGAGACATAGTTAATATGTGATCTGTCATTTTGGTTATTTTATCATAAACGTTTTATTTACTACATTTTATTTAGATAACACATTACACATTTGCCATGTGGTACACGGTATTCTGACGTTTGTATGCGTTGCAGAGCTCTTGCACCAAGTCAGGCATGATCTGTTCTCTTGTCGAACCCTGAGGAAGGAATAGTAAGTGTTCTCAATGTAGAAAGAAACTTTCAGGGCAGTATCCATATCGACGGGCTAAAATTAACCATGACACTGTGTGTGAAAATTTTATATTTTTCTATTACTGTTAAAGTTTGTGTGACATGTGTGCATGAATTGTGGTAATGTCTCCATAGCACATATTGGCAACCAGAGGACAACAGTGTGGAGTTTGTTCTTTCCTTACAGGACCCACAGGAATCAAACACAGATAGACCACCAGGCTTGTGTGACATTTCTGATGCTCAGCCTCTTACCTGCCCCCGGTGTGTTTTCTTTTTTTCAAATATTCTTTTCAATTTGGAATCATGACCTACTGAGTTCCCCCTACGTAATTTAACTGTCAAAAAATACAGAATAGCAAACAACTATGGGATCTCTTAAATATCATGAAAAATCTGCAATTTTTATCTATGGCCCCTGTAAAATTTAATGCTGGTAAATGAAAACACGTATTGCTAAATTTAAAACATCCACTATGGCTCAAGGTTTTATTTTACTCACGTGCAGCGTTTTATGAGGGAAACGCCTTGACCTGTTTAGTTAGAGGGTGAGGGGTAAGATATCAGGCACATGAGATGCTGTGCTGGTCAAACTGAGAACTTCGTAGTTAAACCTTTGGTGTTTATGTATGAAAAATAATCCATTGGAAATCTTGTGAGTGAGAGAGCAAGGAATTGCAGCTGAATCCTAAGCCTCTTTTACCTCTAAAATGGATTCTATACATGGATTCTATGAATGCATGGTACATTGTGTCATTCTGTGCACATATCCCACAAGTATAGTCAAGAGAAAATAAAGTATTTCAGTACCTATGATTGTATGAGCTACTGAAGTCATTTAGTTAGTATCTATATCAATTAACAGCCCATAGGATACAGAACTCTCCTTCAGAATGCAAAGGAAATCCCACCCAACCCACCGTCTTCCACAGTCTTGGAATGATGAGTGTTTTAATAACAGTTCCTGAGATTGTTAACACACATTCGCAGCAAGGTTTTTATAAAGTCTTGGCGTGCGGTCTGGGTTTTACTTCATGTTGTGCTGGGTTTTATCTGTTCTTGCACAAAATATGCTCAGTTTGTCAATGAGAAGTTGTGTGCTTTCTATAAAATCTTCCAATTCCACGTGTTTGAAAAGAACCCTCTGGCCAACGTGAATCATTTAAGATGTGGGGCCACTGCAAACGATTAGACTTCATACAGCCATGGATGGGCTTGGGCTCCACAGGCAGTGTTCTCAGAAAGTGGCTCTACCCTTTCTACCATCACGGGAGGACATAGTGGGGAAACGAGAGCTTTACCTACCAAGCAACTGGAAGCGTCCACTTACAGTCATGGAGCTTCTGGATTCTAGAACTCTGCAAAAACTAATGACCCTTGCTTGTAATGCAGTTGCTATAGTAACCTAGTTACTATAACATCATGTGTAGATCAAATGTCCCTAAATATTTTATCGTGGTGCTTTGCTTCCCTTCATTGTCCATTGCTGTTGGGAATTCGGTTTGTGTACTGATGAGGGAACTGCTTCTGCTATGAGCTGGGGGTGTGCACCGCTTTATTCGTTGGAACTAAGCTCTCCTAGACAAGATGTGGGAACTATAAGAATATACAAAGTGGGATTTAGTTTGAAATAGGTGGGTTATTTAGAATAATTTTGATGGGTCCATATATATATATATATATATATGCATTAAGGTGACTCATTGAAGAAACCTCATGTCCTCCCTGAGCATGGCTTTATGCAACACTAGTATTGGAAGCACACTTGGACTTGCATTGTGAGCACTGGTGATGACTCTGTGTGTGTGTGTGTGTGTGTGTGTGTGTGTGTGTAGAGCATATCATTCTGTTTTCACAATATGTGTGGGCTGGATGTGTCATAAATAAAAGAGGCAAATGTAAGGTTTAGAGTAAGGAATGTCCTGAGTTTATGCCTGTTCTGGTGATGGATGATTTTCTCTCAGTGTCCAACACTAGCACAAAGCCTCACATAGTGCTGAATAATATCGCATGTGTACCTGCAGGTGTGAGTGTCCACACACACATGTGGACACATATGTATATGTATGTGACATGATTTGTGTGACTCTTGTTTTATACGGAGACTCCAGGAGTCAATGATGGGCCGCCATACTGATGGTTATATTACAGTCACCTCCCAAAGATGCTATTCCTACAACCAGCCAGAATACATAAATACTCATCTTCTGACTACTGCACCATAGAGACAAATAATATTCAAACAACATCCATGGGTATACAGATTAGTTTTTTTTAAATCACAAAACACGTAGTGTAACTCTATGTCTAAGCAAATGTATACTTAATGACAACATATTTAATATATAATATTGGTTTTGTCTCCTCAAAGGCAGATACATTGAGACTGCCATCACCAGAATGATAGAGTGAAGGGATTATTATGGGTCATATTAGACATTGTGGGGCATAAATGACTTATATGGCTCTTCTTAATCAGAATCCCCAGTCTGTCTGTGCTCCACATCGCTGGACCACGAAGACGTTGAATCTGAGCAACTGGACCCTCCCAGACAACAACTTTTCTGATGTCTTGATGTTTCCCTGATCCAGACCTGTGAGATCTACATTTGTGTTGCCCATAGAACTCCCAGAAGATGGTGTTTTGTTTTTAAGGTTCCCAAATGGACTAAGATAGAGTGACTTCAGATACACCTATGTGAAGAAAGTAAAATGCTTTACCGAGTTAAAAGCAGGATTTAGAAATCATCTATTCCAAATCTTCACATTTTATAAGCTCAGAGAAATTACTCTTCTGTGCACAGTCTTGGTAACATGTTAATTGAACTGAGGCAAGAACTGAACACCCGAATCTTAATGTCACTTTTCGGCATTCTTGGTTAAAACTCTTTTTCTAAAGAGAGCAAAGATGAAAAGAGGTTAGCACTTAGGTGTGGTAAGCAGAATTCTACATGAATTTCAAACCTGATTTGATGCTTTGACCCCATCATGTGGTATAAATTCCAGCTGCACAGCACACTCACATGTGCAAATCTGAGAGCACAGCATGTCACTATCACTATATTGTCAGACATAAATAAAATTAAAGTGAACACATTCTATAGAATATACCAACATTATAACTAATAAATACCAATATATATTTTCAAATAATTAAGCTTTTATCTTTTCACATCTGAATTAGTTGTGGTCAATGGAAAAATGAGTTTAGCAAGAGTTCATGGGTTCACTGTTTCACTGGCAGATGTTTACTTTGCACGAGCCCTTTAGAAATGTATCACAAAGCCTGTGTTGCAGATAACTAGTATATCTGCCAGAGCAGTAATACTAGTTAGCAGAAGACCCAAGACTCCAGAAATAGAAAAGGATTTCCGCACACTGCAGTTTGGGAGGTGACCCTCTGCAGCTGGCTTCATGGGGCAGAGAAAACATTTTCCTCTCCAATCCCTTTCACTGTCACCAGAGATGTCACCAGAATTGTGGCATGTGCTTCTGTGTGTGACAAGTGATGGCTTTGTTGAGAAGAACTTCCAAGAGTGAAAACTGTTCAGCAGCCCCCAAGTCCAGGGATTAGACAGGAAGAAAAAGTACATCTATACTACCAGAGAAATAATGCTGAGTCATTCTTAAATAAAATTAATGATAGATTGAGTTTTATCTTACTGACTTATGTCATAGTTTTTCTGATAATACAGCTTAGAATATTTACATCATTTTCCATAGTCACTGAGTCTGTCCTGAAGAACTGTCCCATAAAAAAGGTTACATTTAGTACAAGTTGTCTTTGAGTACATTTATTCCCATCCAATTATGGCAGAAGTACTTATGTAACAGTAACTGCGTGTCTATATGGGAAAGCTGGGAACCCTGGTGAATCTCACCTGTCCAGGTGAGTCACCTGCTGCCTTTTCAAAGCCACTGTTGCCCTGGAGATTCATGCATAAATTCAGTACTGGGGATGGGTGCATCCCATAGGCCAGGTGTACTTCCCGCTTCTCGGGAGCTGTCTACTGTTCTGCTCTCATGCACAGCTTTTGCACAGTGAACTACCAGGTCTTGATCGATGCAAAGAAAATGTGCATTATAGATAGATAAGCAAGTAAAAGGCATTATAAAATACTGAACACTTTAACGTCCTACAATAATTTTTACAATAGTTTGCTCAAATAATATACTACATGTAGTTTCATGTCAACTTATAAAGACAAATCAAAGTAGTAGATTTTTTTATGATAAAAAATTTACAAAGAATACCATTTTTATTTCAAGGGAAGTGAGAATAGCCATTCTTAGGTGAGGTAAAAATTCTCATATTGTGAAAACAATCTATATACCCATGACACAGCAGCAACTACACACAGCTTCTGATATGATTGGTCCTAAATTTGTGTTCTATGGCATCATTTTCCCTCAGAATGTGTAATCTTAATCAAACCATTATGGGTAACGAAGAGGGAAAACCACTTTGGGAGACCTGACCTAAGCGGTTAACTAATGAAAATGAAACTTAGTCCAGATAACACAGCTGGCACTAGAGGAGCCAATTGGACTGGCTGCTTCCTGGGGCACCAGACACTGCAGATCAAAGAGTTTCTGACCACCAACAAGAAGCAAGATGAGAAACTGAGTCAGAAAACTCTAAGACCCCAAATTACATCTATTCTAAAAATAGGAGAAGAGGACTGTTGGCACAAAGTTAAGGATCATAGGTCCAGATGATGTCATCACCGCAGCTTGTATGGTGATCTTCTGTGTTCACAGGTCCAGATGATGTCATCACTGCAGCTTGTATGGTGATCCTCTGTGTTCATAGGTCCAGATGATGTCATCACCGCAGCTTGTATGGTGATTCTCTGTGTTCACAGGTCCAGCTGATGTCATCACCGCAGCTTGTATGGTGATCCTCTGTGTTCACAGGTCCAGATGATGTCATCACCGCAGCTTGTATGGTGATCCTCTGTGTTCATAGGTCCAGATGATGTCATCACCGCAGCTTGTATGGTGATCCTCTGTGTTCACAGGTCCAGATGATGTCATCGCCGCAGCTTGTATGGTGATCCTCTGTGTTCACAGGTCCAGATGATGTCATCGCCGCAGCTTGTATGGTGATCCTCTGTGTTCACAGGTCCAGATGATGTCATCACCACAGCTTGTATGGTGATCCTCTGTGTTCACAGGTCCAGATGATGTCATCACCGCAGCTTGTATGGTGATCCTCTGTGTTCACAGGTCCAGATGATGTCATCACCGCAGCTTGTATGGTGATCCTCTGTGTTCACAGGTCCAGATGATGTCATCACCGCAGCTTGTATGGTGATCCTCTGTGTTCACAGGTCCAGATGATGTCATCACCGCAGCTTGTATGGTGATCCTCTGTGTTCACAGGTCCAGATGATGTCATCACCGCAGCTTGTATGGTGATCCTCTGTGTTCATAGGTACAGATGATGTTGGCTTGATCTCTGCAGTGCAGCTTGTATGGTGATCTTCTGTGTTCATAGGTCCAGATGATGTCATCACTGCAGTGTGTATGGTGATCCTATGTGTGGTTTCTAACTCAGAGAGATGAAATGAAAATAACTGGATGGTGTTTAGAGATTCTAGTGATCTGTTAACTGGTCTTGTCACTCTGCAGGTCCTATTTTATTGATATCTAGTGGGGACAGCTTCCTGTCACAGTGGCATTCTAGTCCTCTGGCCTGAGGCACAGGAGTTGTGTTGTAGACTTATCAGTGGGGTCAGTTATTCTCTGGATTTTCAGCTTCTGTGGTTTCCACGTGCTGCAAAAAGATGCCTCTTTGATGAGGGGTGTCAACTACATTTATCTCTAGATATAAGATAAATATTTAAATTGTAGTTATAAATTATACTGGTATATAATATCATTATGATATTTAATAAATAATAACTTTTTTCTGGAAAGATAAGGTCAGATACAATGATCAACCTTGGATGGATCTGTGTTTTACCAAGTCACTTTTGTGTTGTAGGAAAAGAAATGTCATGAGCTATGATTATTCTAAAGCATAAGTTGATATCTTCACCTCACAGATATAAGTTGCCATGTTTAAAGTAGATTGAGAGTACTTTATTAATGTAGGAAATATTTACTTGTGTATTTCATATAGTAATATAAATACCAGATGGTGTGGATTTAAATATCAACACCACGCAAATATGCTGAGAAAATTACTGAATATATGTCATATTTTGGCAAGTCTTCCTAAAGTAGATACGAAACACAATGCGGATAATAAAAAAATCACTGTATATATATTATAATATTTAATACTCATATTGATAAAACGTTATGGCTAAAATGCAAGGGGAAAGATGAATGAGTGAACAGTTTGCAAGATAATTCTTGTTTTTAACCCTATAGGAAGCAGTAATTGAAGAAGGCAGTAATAAAACAATGTTGACTGTATTCAAAAGGGGGAAAGATGAATAAACAGTTAACCATAGTGTTAGTGGCCTTCTGTGTGGGACATGAGCCTACGTGTAGCAGCAACAGAAGCGTGTACATTCAGTTACATCTGCTTGTCAACCATCAGATTAATTTAGAAAATAAAGGACACAGTTTGGAGATGGCAAAGTGAGATGAAAATTTTTGTGCTTCTGCTAAGACAACAAGCTGACTGAGGGGAAATCCAACACCACGTGATAAAACATGCACCCTCACATTTAAAAATACCATTTAATGTTAACTAGTATATACACTAGCAAATCATATGTTTAAAGCAACAAAGACTGGAGTGGAGAGATGTCTCAGTGGCTAAGAGCTCATGTTGCTATGGCTGAGGACTCAGGTGCCTCCATTCCCGACACCCACACCAGGAGGATCACAGCTGTGTGAAGCGCCAAGCCCTGAGAAGTCCAGCACCTCCTTATGAATGCCACAGGCCACGGGCACCTGCACTCACAGGGGCATGCATGCACACACAGACACAGATGCACAGACACAGATGCACACACAGACACAGATACACACACAATTAAAAATAAAAATAAACATGTATAATTACCATCTGTTTATGATATCAGACAATCGTTAATCAATATGGCACATGCCACTGCTTTAAAGATAACCCTTGGCTATACTACGACTCAGGTGTAGTTACTATAAATTCACGGAACCAGAATCTCTCCACCCAGTACTTCTCAGCTATTGACTGATATTTTGTTAAAATTTTTAATGGGTAAATCCTCATTTTCACAATGTCCTTGAGCAAGGTAATGTTTTTGCTATTGTTATTTATTTATTTATTTTTTTGTCAAGTTGACATGAAACTGGAGTCACCTGGGGGAAAGGAAAAGTAATTGCCTAATTTCCTCCATCAGCTGGCCTGCAGGCAAGTCTGGGGCAGGGAGGGGGGTTTCTTTTCTTATCTTTTCTTTTTAATATTTATTGATTATTTATACAGTGGTCTACATGTACACCTCAGGCCAGAGGAGGGCATCAGGTTACATCATAGAAGGTTGTGAGCCACCATGTGGTTGCTGGGAATTGAGCTCAGGACCTCTGGAAGAACAGTCAGTGCTCTTAACCTCTGAGCCATCTCTCCAGCCCCGGGGGTCTCTTAACTAATGATTGATGTGGGCAGCCCTAGTCTACAGAACTTAGTGCTACCTGTTGGCCAGCAGGAGGCTGTGAGTAAAGCGGAAGCCAGTTGAGCAGGCCAGTGAGTGTGCAGGGCCCTCCATGGCCTCCGCTTCAGTTCCTGAGGCCAGGATCCTGCCTCAAGCTCCTGTCTGACTCCTCATCGGTCAACCTGATAGGGACAGGACAGCCAAACAAATGTTTTCCTCCCTAGCTTGCTTCCAGTCCTGTGTTTACCGCAGCAGCAAAGAAATCAAATTAAAACAGCCCCTCCAATAAAACATTGGCAGTTTCCTCATGGGATTATACTGTTGAGTTCACTTTAATATTTTCATAGACAGAAAAAAAATTAAAAATAAATTAGTCTTGGCGCATTTGACGGCAAATGCTGACACGTGATGATCAGGTTAACCTAGCTGAAAGCTGTCCACTTTATCTTGTGTATGAGCTTCCTGTTGCTGCTGTGACAAAAATTCCATCCCTTCAAACTAACAAACTTATTGTGTTGTATTTCTGATGTCAGAAATTTAGTGAAGGCTTGGCTGTGCTAAACTACAGTGCATTGTGGTCAGTCCCTGGCTCCTGACTGGCTCTTGGTGGGTGTATTTCTCCTCCTCATTTCTAGTCTGTCTGCTGTACTTCTCAGATGTTGTTCAAAACCAGCAGCAGGCTGCCACGCCACGCCCTCTGCCTTGCTGCCTCTTTGCCCTCTCAAGGTCGCCCCACCCAGATAATCTAGGACCGCACCCTTTTCTTGTAATTTCTAATCTCATGACACTTGTGAATTCCCTTTTGACCTGCAAAATAACATTCACAAGGTCTGGTGATTATCACATGGACAAATGCAGAAACTATTTTTATGTAATATAATATTTTTTATTTTAATTAAAATCAGTTTTCCTGTTATCTTTTTTTCCCTCCAACTCCTCTCACCCCACCTCCAATCTCTGTCAAGTTGATGGCCTCTTTTTCTATGATTATTATTGGTGAATAAAGATGTAGCTTGGTGGGATGTTGAGATATATATATATATATATATATATATGTATATATATATATATATATATATATATATTACTACAATTGACTTATTTCTGTTCAGATAGTTATATAACTGAGGAGTTCTTTGATGAAAGTATGAAATTGACAGTTGAAATGGCTTGAAGGCTGCATGTGTTCAATGTCAATTAACTGGGATGTATCTAAACACAGGCCCAAATTTTATAAATTATAAATAAATTTATAAATTATAAAAAACATGTAGTTCCTTGTCTGTATAAAGAAACATTTAAATTAGTAGATTTCATTATTGCAAAACAACAGCAAAGCATCATCAAATGGATATTATTTTGGCAAATGGGTATGTGTTTATAATATCAAAATTAATGTGAGACAGTTTCAGAAAAAACATCCCAAGCTAGCCAATTACAAAAGGTTTGCTGTTAAACAAGAGCTGTAATAGAATAATGAATATTTAATATAGTATCTTGACATGAACTGGCTAAATTTACCGCTTTGTTGTAAGGAATGACTAGCCTTGTCCACAGGCCCCTTTCCAGAAAATGAAAGCAATACTGTAGAGCAGGCGAAAGGCTTAAATGTGTTTTGTCCAAATGTAGGGAGTCAAGGAAAATTATATAAGATTACGTAATTGGCAATCTCCACCTTTCCCTCAATAGTCCCTTCGACTTCCTTACTCCTTTGTTTCTTTTCAACCTTTTCTTGACTTCAGTTGTACCATAGAGAAAATAATAGACAAAACTCTTTAATATCTGAGATTTGTTTTTAATGGGCTCTTATTACTGACTCAGTCATTTAACTCAAATCACTAGAAAGGTTCTGTATACACTAAGTCCATAGAATAATAATACATATGAATCTGCTCCTTCAGATTTTGAGGCCAAAACAACTGCTTTAATTTAAAGCAACTTAGCTTCAATTTGTATTCATGGACGATCTCCCTTAACATATTTTAGAGTAATGTAGACCAGTGAAGAGCAGGAGTCTGTGGATGAGAGGTACAGCAGCAAAGTCACTGGGCTTTTAGACTCTTTGGTAATTAGATTAGATAGATAGATAGATAGATAGATAGATAGATAGATAGATAGATAGATAGATGATAGACAGATCTGATTTTGGTTTTGCAGCCATTTTAGTTGACATTTTTCAATTAAAATGCATATTGTTTGCTTCCATATGGAGAAAGAAGATTGCTGTCTTGTACTGTCAGCCTTTGAGGAGGTCCAGTCAAAGTCTCTAGGCAATGTGGCCTGGTAATGTTTGGCACAGTCTTTGTTTACTGTTGGTTCTTCTGTTGGAACTGGAATGTTCAGCAGCAAAGCCAAATATTGTACCTTTGTAAGAACAGTGTGTTTAAACTAACCAGTGGCTGCAGACACGTATAAATCGGTCACAAAACAAGCTCTGTACCAAATGTGCAGGGCCTAATAATAACTCCAGTGCAGAGCGATCCAACATCCTCCTCATTATAATTGTGATGTCTAATTGCACAGAATGAATAAATCATCATGCAGCTGAGTCAAAGCAGATATGATGATGGCATAAAAGTCTACAATGACTCGTTGGAGTGAAAACTGGAGTAGCTGTCTTGTGATGTGCTTCACATCATAAGAGAGGAAAGAACTTCTCTCTGCCTATGGAGAAAATGCATACATGAAGTTATTATTTCATTCGTCAATACAATCTTTAACAGTGAAATGTGACAGTTTTATCACAAGTTTTGGGAGGAATCTAATAATTCTGTGAGATTAAATTAATGTTTACAAGCAGAATTTGGGGTTTTACATAAAGTAATTTAGAAATATATTTCTTTTCTATGACCATGCTTTGTAAAAAAAAAAATCATGTCAGGAATGGAGAATTTTGGAAACATTGATTTTTTTCAAGACAAATAGAAAGATTATAAAAAGAAGAGATGCACAAATATCTATCTGGAATTAGTTTGGTCAACATTTTTCAGTAAAATGTCATTAATTCTAACTACAAAATCTAAGAGTCATTTTTAGTGTACAATATGATAGCAGAAAAAATCTATTTGAGGGGGAAATTGTGGCAGCGATATTGATGTCTTGATGTGTTTATGTTTGATTAAGCATGAGTCAACCATGCATGTGTAGGTGTGTACATTCCTGAGGTAGTACAGAGCCCAGAAGAATGGGCCAGGTGCCTAATAGCTGGTGTTACAGGAGTTTCAGGGATGTGCAGCTGGTTTCGCAGATGCTGGGGTCCTAGCTCTGGTCCTCATTCTGCCCAGCCTGAGTCCTTCATTACTGAGTCATTCCTCCACACCTTTATTTTATCATTTTTACCATTCCTACTCGACAATTACAATAACACCATGACACCAGCAGTATTAAATGATACATTTTAAATCTGATTCTGAGATCTAAGTGCATACTTTGCTATGGCTTATAGCTGTTTTTGATGATCTACTATTAACCCCCATTATTACTACTAAGAGGGAAGCTCACTAGAACAGAACCATTGTCACGCCTTAGCGAGGATTTGGTACCTCATCCCCACTGTCCTGCCGGAGCGAGTTCTACTCTGTGTGGTCTGCAAATTATCACACGTGAAGCACACAGAAAGTGGTACCTGTTGTGCCTGAGGACTAGCTTAGAGTTCAACTCCCCAGCACGCAATGTAAGTCAGGTGTAGATATGAGCATCTGTAATCCCAGCATTGTCAGGCAGGTCCTGGGGATTCGGCTGCCCAGATAGCCTGGACAAATGATGAGCTTCAGGTTCAGTGTGAGACCGCGTCCCCAAAGTTAGATGGAGAGAACAGAAGAATCCATCTAACATCCTCTCCTGCCCTCTGCATTTGCAGGCATGGAGGCAGGGAAAGCACACACACACACACACACACACACACACACACACACACACATACACACGATACACAGATACACAGACATTAACACCCATGTCCACACATCCACAGACATATAGACATACAGACACACACACACACACACGATACACAGATACACAGACATGAACACCCATGTCCACACATCCACAGACATATAGGCATACAGACACACACACACACACACACACACACACACACACACACACACACATGATACACAGATACACAGACATTAACACCCATGTCCACACATCCACAGACATATAGACATACAGACACACACACACACGATACACAGATACACAGACATGAACACCCATGTCCACACATCCACAGACATATAGGCATACAGACACACACACACACACACACACACACACACACACACACCCCACAAACACAAGTTGCAGAAGTCCATGGATACAAGGCTGACTCGAGTCACTTCAGAGAGTTTAGGCTGAAAGGCTCAGGGACCAGAGCGTCTCTTATCAGTGGCAGGAACACAGAGGTGGGTGTTGTTTCTGAGGCTGTTTTGAGTGTGTTGTTGACTTAGCTTTTTGAGCATGATCATCAATAGTGTAATTGAGAAGCTGCTGATTTTTGGTGGTGATTAATCTTGTTAGTTTTCTGAATTAAAAAAAATTATTTCTATGAGTTTTCTGGTGTAGTTTACAATGTTAAGTATAGGATTGAATGTAGGGTCAAGCCATATGCAAATAGGAATGACTGCTTTCTTTTCCTATATTATTATTATTATTATTATTATTATTATTATTATTATTATTATTTTGTCTCTCTCTTGCTTGATTATTCTGGCTAAAACCTCAAGCACTGTAATGAAAAAGATGTAAGTGGAGCGTATCCTTCCGGATTCTCATGTTAGAGTGCTATTTTTCCACTCTTTAGGTTTTTCATATTCATACCTTATTATGTTGATATACAGTCCTTCTACTCATAGTTTATTCTGGGATTTTATCATGAAGGGATGTTGGACTGTGTCAAAGGCCTTTTCTACATCAGTTAACATTATTGTGTTATTTATTTCTTTAAGTCTGTTTTGTGCTAATTACATTTATTGAATTGCATATATTAATCCATTCTTGTGTCCTGGAATGAAGCGGTATTGTTCATGCTGTTTGATTTTTGATGTGTTGTTCAATTCTGTTTGCAAGTATTTCTAGAGATTTGTTTTTTTTTTTTAATCTCATCCTGTTCAGCAAGAGAAATTGGTCTCTCTCTCTCTCTCTCTCTCTCTCTCTCTCTCTCTCTCTGTGTGTGTGTGTGTGTGTGTGTGTGTGTGTGCCTGCCTAGCTCTTTCAGTGGCTTGTTAATGATCTGTCTAGTTTGTTTATATCTTCTTCATTTATTTTTGGTGGATCATCTGTGTCTAAAATTTTATTTGTTGCTTTTACATTTTCAAATTTATTAAAATATATTTTATAAAATGTGTTCTAATAATTCCCCAAATTTTAAAGAGGATTATCAAGAACATAGATAGGGCACAGGCAGGATTAAAGCATGGGTACAGTCACAGTGTGATATGTACTTCAACTGGTGCATCATTGTTATTATGAGCCCAAACACTATGCTACAAGTAAGTACCAATCAATTAGGCAATGGTAAAATGGGAGAGAGAGAGAGAGAGAGAGAGAGAGAGAGAGAGAGAGAGAGAGAGGAGAGAGAGAGAAGGGAGGAGAGAGAAGGGAGGAGAGAGAGGAGAGAGGAGAGAGAGAGAGAGAGAGAGAGAGAGAGAGAGAGAGAGAGAGAAAGGGAGGGAGAGAGGGAGGAGAGAGAGAAGGGAGGAGAGAGAGAAGAGAGGAGAGAGAGAGGGAGGAAGAGGGAAGAGAGAGAAGAGAGGAGAGAGAGAGAGAGAGAGAGAGAGAGAGAGAGAGAGAGAGAGAGAGAGAAGAGGAGAGGAGAGGAGAGGAGAGGAGAGGAGAGGAGAGGGAGAGAAAGAGAGAGGAGAGAGAGAAGCTTAAAGGGTGCTAGTGCTCCTTAGAAGGGTGAAAGTCCATTTCCATGACTACAGCCATATTCAATTAGGATGCTAATTAGAATTCCAAGCAGAGAAGCTATGTAGGAATTGAATGCTCAAAGCAAGGCTACTTCTCAATTTCCAGAGCCCAGAGTGAGTTGTGAGTCTATGGCTTAGGCTCAGACTCAGTACAAATTAACGGGGTCTTTGTAAACAGTATGTCTAGGTAAAAAGGACATAGAGGAAAAAGGCCTGAGCATCTAAGCATAGAGTCTTCTCGGGCCTGGTGTAGGGCTTGGAAGAGGATAGGAGATGATGCTCTCAACAAAACTGAGCCTGATGGTTACTGAGTGAAACAACTGAGTGTTCAATTATTCAAGCCTTCCCATGCACTACGAACTCACCGTGAGTCTGTTTGTCAAATGTAGATACATATCACATATACATGTTTATAACTGTGTGGAACTTTTCCCATTTTTCATCCAAAACAACAGTCAAAGAGCTTCCAAATCACCTTGAAGATCAGGAAGTCTTAATAAGCCCTAATCTCTAAGGGAAGTTTTAAAAAACCACTCTAATCAAGGCTCATAGCCATTTGACCCAAGAAATAAAGAGGAAATTCAAAAGTTCTCAGGGCATTTCCTCCTACTCAACCCCACACACCCCTCCTTCTCCTCCTCCTCTTTTCTCTCACAGGTCTGCAGGAACTTCCCTGGACTTAGAGACAGAGGACACGGCAAAGCAGAACTGGACAAATCAGAAGTGTGCTGTGCATGCGAGTGTGTGAGTGTGTGTGTGTGTCACCATGCCGGGTGAGCTCTGGAGTTAGCAGAGGTTGAATCACTTAGAAAGCAATTTGAAGGAAACAAGAAGGAAGGTAAACATGAGGAGATGACAATACTGCAGCCACAGTCACATCCTGAGTACTGTCTGAAGCCCTTGTTTGCAGACATGCGCTCCTTTCTTTCCTTTTCTCATTGTGGCACGATGGCTGGGTGACTGGCTTTACCTACAGTGGTAGATTTATTACCTCTGAAATGCATGTAGTTGAAATATTAGCATCTCAGAAAGAAATGTTTTATTTAACATTTGATTTACTATTTACTGAATTTTTGTGTTTTTGAAGAAAGAAAAGACCTTAAGAATATGATCGAGCAGTTACAGAATTCACCATTAAAATAGTAGCTATAAATCGAAAACCTCCTACGTGTGGAACTGAAACTGTGTTCTTGGACATAGGAGACACACGCATGTGCACACACAAACACAAACACACACACACATGCATGCACACTCCCACATAAACACACATGCACGCACACACACCAGTCTGATTAGAACTCTGATATTTTAAGATAGGAATTTTAGAATAAGTAAGCAGTATTATTGCTTAGGCTCTGCATCATCCTGTCACCCTCTCTCTTCTAAGGAGGCAGAACAGCGTTGCTATGGCCCTTGTTCCTTTATCTCTGAAGAGTCAGTAGTCTTGAGGTGGATGAGTGTTGCCTGCTGCCTCAGCAGGGCACTTAATGGCCCTGCCTAAGTTTGAAGTCTGGTAGAGGCCTGCCACCTTGTGGATGCAGTGTACACACATGAGAATTCACACAAAGCACTTGTCAGTAAATATATTTCATGTTCATCAATTATTCTTAATTGTAACTATAGAGGTCCTATGAGAACTGCCTTTTTGGTAGCACAAAAACAGAGATGGAAATTGACTTTTATGATCAATATTTTATTTTTATTATTTATTTGTTTATTTAGGTTTTTTGAGACAGGCTTTCTCTGTGTTAGCCTTGACTGTCCTGGACTTGCTTTGTAAATCAGGCTGGCCTCGAACTCACAGCGATCCACTTGCCTCTGCCTCTTGAGTGCTTGGATTAAAGGCATGTGCCATTACACCCGGCTGTAATACTTTATATTTTTAATGAAAAATTAATTTTCTTCCAAATAGTTTTCTTCCAAAAGTATATGTACATATATATGTATATAAAATATTGAAATTTTCTCCAAAGGAGATAAACAGACTATAATCTCAGTAAATCCTAAAAATGACCTTTAGAAATAACCCAGAAATAATTCACATTTTACTTACATATTTCCAGTACATTTTCCATAGTGTTTTGGTGTAATGATTTTATTATTTGGAAAAAAATGTGTCCGCATAGATACATTTACAACTAATCTGTATTTCCTTAGGCATTAAGACTGTGTGGCCTATATAATGAAGTTTTAACACTAAGGACATAACTCTTCTTTGCCCTTTAAATGATAACTGCAATTATTTAAAGTAAAAAAAGCGAGTAGGTTCTTGCCAATGAACCTTCTCTGGATTTGGCTCCTACTTGACACTGAGCATCTCGGGAGCCCTGAGTTACTCACCTCTGCCCTGTAGCTCACAGTGCTCTTCTGTTTCTTAAGTGAGAAGGCTGGGTGCGATTTTCTGCTTCTACATAACTTATCTTGAAGTATTTGGATGAATATTCAGTGAATAAAATTTAGACTGCATTGAAGGTACCTATAAATAAGTCACAGTACAGATATATTCTTTATTTTTCTGAATTTTTGAATGCTTTTTATCACAATTAAATGGCAACATTGTCGCTTTGATCAATACTCAATTCCATAAGAGCCCAATAGTTTACAAATATATATACTGAGGTTAAAAACAAGATAAAATATTTTCTAAATTAGCTAATATTGTCTTTTAAAGATGTAGCCAAATATCTGTAGTTACAATTTAATAACAAAAATGCATGTTATTTTAATTGGTCTTGTTAAAGTGTAAAACCAGAATATCAGAAGTAAATATGTATACTTAAGCTATGGTCTTTTAAACTCTGTATTCTTATTCATACATATATGCTAAAAACTTACATTTGTCTTGATATTTAATATGTATAAGCTCTATTTTTGCTGTTGTTTTTTCTAGATTTGGAGCATAGTATTTTAAAATGTGGCACTATATTCAAGATACAAAAATAACTGGAAATCTCATTTTCAAGATAGTCCAATATGCATTCTCACTTAGTGCAAGGCAGTGATCAGTGATATCTCAAAAAAAAAAAAAAAACCACAACACAACACAAAAAAGCAAACAGAAAAACAAAAATATTTACTTTACAAGTTAACAAGTGAAGGATAATTTTAGCTACTTTACATTACCTTGTGTGTCTCCTCATTGTTGCAAGATTGTTTCTGTTGTATTGATTTCTGATATGTTACTTATCATGTTGCCAAGGACGTCTTGGCCTCCTGAACCTACTCTTACTGTTTCTCCATTGCAGTGTTTAAAGACTTGCCTTACACCCTTAGCTCTGAAAGCTCTTAGCTCGTTTTTCATAATTATCTCAGTGCAGTATTTAGTAAGACAGCTGGCATGTATTTACCATTTGCCCCCATGGGACACACAGTATCAGTTTTACAGCATTTAAAGGTTTAGAGAGATAATTGTCATGGTAGAATCACTATTCAACCCATTTTATAGAAAGTAAAGCAGAGTCACTGACCTGTGGCCAGCTCCATAACAAAACGTTTGAGAGCTGTGTGCTGGGAGCATGGGAAAGGCCTGCCAGGCTCTAATGCCAACGACGCTCAGTGTGCCCTACAATTCATAGTCAACCTTCTCATGGCCAGAGAAATCATCAGCTCTTACAGACCAAAGCAAAGCTCCTCCTGTTGACACACTCAGTCCTAGCCTGGTGCATCCTTATAGAACAATGTCGTTTTTCCATACTTACAAAATTTAGTTGTGTACTAACATGTTATAGATTTGCTTTATAGCCATGACAACACTTGTGGGCTGTTTTTGTACTTTTTCTGTTTGTATGTTTGAGATAAAATAATTACACATATATAATATATAATTTATTATATATATGTATATATATCACTGAAAATAAGAGAAAAATATATACAGAGCTTTCATTACCTAGAATATTACTCAAGGTAAGTAGGTAAGTGATGGTGATTCTCACTGCTTAATGATTTAACGGTCGGTTAAAATGTTTTGACATTTCTGTATTTATTGTGTTCTCACTAAAACTGCAACCCATATAATAATTGATAACAACATGTTGATTAATAGCTTTCAATCAGGAAGCAGTAGGAAAAAAATCACATCTTTACTACTTGAAATATAAATCTCAACATTCTTAGTGGCACACTATTACTATGTCCAAGGTAATATGATCCACTGATTCATAAATTTAACTTTTTAAACTGATTTATCTAATATATCAATTATAATATCTGTAAGGCATTGTGGAAGGACAAAAACAGCCAAGTATCTTAAAAGCATTCTTTACCTCATAGATAACTGCAATCCAGAGCAATTTATCAGTACTGTTTTACACATAAACATTTTAAAATCACTCTAATCTGTTTGCAGAAAATGCCTTTATATCTTGTGTACAAATTTTGTCAGCATTCATTATCTGTGTGGCAGACCATTTCAGTTCTGCAAAGTCACTATGGTTGGCTACAGAAACTCAAATTTAGTTCCATATTAAAAGACAAATTTTTGTAACAATGTATCAAATCATTAAATTTTATATTATAACGGATTTACACACATCTTAACAATTCCCTAATCTAACAAAGTGTTAAGCATGATACTTTCAAATGACTGCCATGGATTCTCTGCTTTTTATAGCTTTTCCAGACAACATTTTATTTGTTGTATTTTAATAATGATACAAGCAGATGTCAACTGTGAGAAGTAAACACCACTTACTGAGAAGGCCAGAGCAGGAGTTGGCTGTGCTCTCTCTCTCTCTCTCTCTCTCTCTCTCTCTCACTCTCTCTCTCTCTCTCTCTCTCTCTCTCTCCCTCCCTCCCTCCCTCTCTTTCACCCCTCCCTCCCTCCTTCTCTCTCGCCCCTCCTTCCCTCCCTCCCTCCCTCCCTCTCTCTCACCCCTCCTTCCCTCCCTCCCTCTCTCTCACCCCTTCTTCCCTCCCTCCCTCCCTCCCTCCCTCCCTCCCTCCCTCTCATCTCTCTCTCTCTCTCTCTCTCTCTCTCTCTCTCTCTCTCTCTCTCTCTCTCTCGTAAGAGGATAAGCAGAATATAATTTTTTTTTATTTTTTGCGGTTGTTGAAGATTATTGTTTCTGGATTTCTACAGCTTTTATTTTACATATTCTAAAGTGTTATGGTGTTTTGGCTAATATGTTTTTCTCTCAATAGTACTTTTCAGGCATATTTTTAAAATATAACCCCTTTGATTAATGCTCTTGTACAGTCGATCTAAGTTTATGTATATAGGCTTTCAGTGTAGAGCATAGCACATACTATTACAAAAGTTTGCTGAATTGCATGTACTGATGTGGGTGTAAACACCTTCCAGTAATCTGAGCACCTGTGGAATACCAGTCACCAGGAGTAATGATTATTGTGGCAACTTTTCTGAGAAGCAAGCGATATGTCTTGTTGATGGCTTATCCTGATTTCTGTCATGTTCAGACTTTCAGTGACTGTAATGTGCGGTAGGGCGCTGAATATGGCTTTCTTCCTTTGTCATGCTCTCTCTTTCTCTCTCTCTCTCTGTTTTTTCCTTTAGCTCCTTGTGAAGGCAACACATTCTTCTGCCACAGTAACATGTGTATTAACAACACACTTGTCTGCAATGGGCTCCAGAACTGTGTGTATCCCTGGGATGAAAATCACTGTAAAGGTAATGGACTCAGAGCTGTAGAGTGGAAATAGACTGTATCTGCATCAGTCTTGAGAAGCAGAGCATGTGGCTTTATTTGTCTGCATATCTTTTTAATAATTTACTTTTATTATTTATGTACATTGGTGTTTTGCCTGCATGTATATATGCATGAGGGTGGTAGATCCCCTGGAACAGAGATTACAGACAGTTTTGAGCTGCCCTGTGGGTGCTGGGAATTGAACCCAGGTCCCCTGGAAGAGCAGACTGCTAAACCACCTCTGCACCCCTGCATTTGTCTCATAGTAAGTTTGCAAACAGTTTCCCTTGTCATATCTCCGTGTGCCTGGAGATCTCCTCATTTATACAGACACTGGCCTCTTTACATTCAGGAACTCTAGCTAAATGTACCTCATGAGGATGTGCAGAGCCACATGGGGAAAACAGTAGGTAGCCATGGAGAGCCTCCCTTCTCTATAACATCATTTTACCTTCTTCCATTTTTCTTGTCTTTTTTTCTAGATTTTTCCAACTCACATTTTGCACAGGGTCTAGAGATAAAATATTTGGAAAGATAATTTCTGTTTTCAATTAAAGCCACTCCTATTGTTAACAAAGTACTTTTTTCATCTCCTATGGAACAGTTCCCAGTGTCCTTGCCCTGTGGGGCAGCTAAAAACCAAAGTGCTGGTAATTTAGATAGGAATCATTGGTTGGGTTATGGTACATTTTAGTTAACATTTTTTTTTTAAAAATTCACTATTGAGACTGGATGTTAAACCCTCTACAAAGAAAGATAAACAAGGAACCCTTTCCCACTTAAATTTTAGGATGATCTATCAACATACTTCCTGCAAAGAGAAGCAGAGAAAAAACCCACCCAGTGCCCATTAACCCACAGAGTCAGTTAGAAAATTTGTCAAATGGAAACTATTTTGATGAGTGTTAGTCACGACATCTGTCTAAAGAACCACTGGGAGTAGATAAGTAATTAGATGCTTTCTGACTCATCCACACATCATAGTGTTAGCAAGTAGCCATCAACCTCAGTCTGTTGCGTGTAAGACTAGGGGACAAAATGAAAACAGCAGTCAAGAAAACATGCTTAAAGTTCATTATAAAAGCATACCACCTCTTTCTCAAAGAGTTAAACCATCTTCAAAATCTTAATTAATTTTCCTCTGATAGCAGAACTTACTTTTATGAGCCACATGATAATCTGTACAGATCCTTTCCCTGGAAGTATCACTTCCCACAGGCTGACTTCTTTATTTTTTTTTCTCTGTATTTTTTTATATTCCTCTATTTTATTTTTAATTTGTTCACTTTACATCCACCACCATCCCCCATCTCCCTCAACCCCCATCCCCCCTCATACTCCCATCCCCCCTCATACCCATCCCCCCCCTCATACCCCCACCCCCCTCATACCCCCATCCCCCCTCATACCCCCATCCCACCCCCACCTACCCCCATCCCCCCCATCCCCCCCCCCATCCCCATCCCCACCCCCCCACCCCCCCATCCCCCCCCCCCATCCCCCCATCCCTCCATCCTCCCTCCTTCCCACCCCCTCCTCCCACCCCCCATCCCCATACCCCCATCCCCCCTACCCCCCCCACCCCCACCCCCCCCACCCCCACCCCCTCCACACCCCCATCCCCCTCATACCCCCACCCCCCACCCACCCTCCCACCCCCCTCCTCCACCCCCATCCCCCCTCATACCCCCCTCCTCATACCCCCATCCCCCTCATACCCCCACCCCCCTCATACCCCCCATCCCCCCTCATACCCCCATCCCCCCCATACCCCACCCCCATCCCTCCTCATACCCCCATCCTCCCTCTACCCCCATCCCCCATCCCCCCACCCCCACCCCCACCCCCCCACCCCCACCCCCTCAACCCCCATCCCCTCACCCCCCCCCTCATACCCCCATCCCCCCCTCATACCCCCATCCCCCCTCATACCCCCATCCTCCCTCATACCCCCATCCCCCCTCATACCCCCATCCCCCCTCATACCCCCATCCCCCCACATACTCCCATCCCCCCTCATACCCCCATCCCCCTCATACCCCCATCCCCCCTCATACCCCCATCCCCCCTCATACTCCCATCCCCCCTCATACCCCCATCCCCCCTCATACCCCCATCCCCCTCATACCCCCATCCCCCCTCATACCCCCATCCTCCCTCATACCCCCATCCCCCCTCATACCCCCATCCCCCCTCATACCCCCATCCCCCCTCATACCTTCATCCCCCCTCATACCCCCATCCCCCCTCATACCCCCATCCCCCCTCATACCCCCATCCTCCCTCATACCCCCATCCTCCCTCATACCCCCATCCCCCCTCATACCCCCATCCCCCCTCATACCCCCATCCCCCCTCATACCCCCATCCCCCCTCATACCCCCATCCCCCCTCATACCCCCATCCCCCCTCATACCCCCATCCCCCCTCATACTCCCATCCCCCCTCATACCCCCATCCCCCTCATACCCCCATCCTCCCTCATACCCCCATCCCCCCTCATACCCCCATCCCCCCTCATACCCCCATCCCCCCTCATACCCCCATCCCCCCTCATACCCCCATCCTCCCTCATACCCCCATCCCCCCTCATACCCCCATCCCCCCTCATACCCCCATCCCCCCTCATACCCCCATCCCCCCTCATACCCCCATCCCCCCTCATACCCCCATCCTCCCTCATACCCCCATCCTCCCTCATACCCCCATCCCCCCTCATACCCCCATCCCACCCACCACCTACCCCCATCCTCCCTCATACCCCCATCCTCCCTCATACCCCCATCCTCCCTCATACCCCCATCCTCCCTCATACCCCCATCCCCCCTCATACCCCCATCCCCCCTCATACCCCCATCCCCCCTCATACCCCCATCCCCCCTCATACCCCCATCCTCCCTCATATCCCCATCCTCCCTCATACCCCCATCCTCCCTCATACCCCCATCCCCCCTCATACCCCCATCCCCCCTCATACCCCCATCCTCCCTCATACCCCCCACCGCCATTGCCTCTGGGTCACATGCTTCCTCCCTCATCTGCCCTACTCCCCTGCTCCCCTCCCCTAGACCTCAGAAAGTGGGAGCCCTCCTCTCCTATCATCTGACCTCAGCCTATCAAGTCTCACCTGGACTAGCTGTATCCTCTTCCTCTGTGGCCTAGCAAGGCTTCCCTGCCAGGAGAAAATGATCAACATGTGGGAGCCAGAGTCCATGTCAGAAGTCATCCCTTCTCCCCGTATTGTGGGGCCCGCAAGGAAACTGAGCTGCCTATAGACTACATCTGAGCAGAGGGTCTAGGTCCTCACCATGCATGGTCCTTGGTTGGCACATCAGTCTCTGTAACATGTCTCACAGGCCTTTATTTGTTGGCTCCATCGGTCTCCTTGTGGAGTGCCTGTCCCCTCCAGGTCTTTTTACCTCGCAACTCTTCTGTAAGACTCTCTGTGTGCCACTTCCAAGTTTGTCTGTCAGTCTCTCTAGGAATCTGCTTCCATCCCCCGCTGAGCGGAGTCTTTCAGAGCACCTCTACGGTGGGGCTCCAGCCTGTTCCTTCTCTTCAACCTCCTCTGGTGTCTGTTCTATTTGCCCTTCTGAATGAGAAGTAAGCGTCCTCCCTAGGGTCCTCCTTGCTATGTAGTGTAAGTCTGGGTAGGTCTTTTTTATTTATTCCACTTGGGCTTTATTTTTTCTAACTCAGATATACATTTTATAATTAACATGGGTGAGTTTTCAACCTTTAGTTAAAAATATTCTAATTTTTCTCTTTTCTCCTTATGTGCATTTGTTTGATTACTTGACATATACATTTTTCTGGCACTCTGTTCACTTTTCTGCATTATTTTCCCCATATCATTTATTCCTCCACACGGAGACTTGTGGTTTTGCCTGCAGCCTCTCTGAAATACTGATTGACAACGGGAGGCCATCATTTCCCACACGCCACAGATGCTCGCTTTTCCTAGTAAACTCTCACATAGTTTGTTTTACTTTATTGTAATCTCATGAAATGGATTAATTCCTTTAATGCTTTAGTAATAATAACTATTTATAATTTGTTATTTCAAGCTTCTGCACTTGCAGATATTTTCTCTTGAGCACATTTTCCTGTGTCTCTGTGATCTTTTACCATATTGCTCACTTGCTATCCACTAATAGAAAAAAAAATCCATACTGTCATTATAGCAGAATTTTAGAAACCAGCTTTTGTAATAATTTTTTCTTTGGTGAAATATGTGCAAATTCTCTTGCTACCATTCAAAAATGTCTGCTGTGGTTTTGTATTGAATTATTCTTGGTATCAGAACGCAGTGGTTCCTATAACTCCAGTTTTCCCTGTCAAGCAAAAGTAGAGAGAGAAAGAGACAGGTATATCCTTTCCTGGTTCAGAATTTTAGACATCTTCTTCTAAGAAAACAAAATTACAGCTCAGGAAATTACCACATCATTCAAAAATGCCACATTCTATGTCTTATATAAATTTTAACATGTGTATGCATACGCAGAAACATACACACATGTACATGTCTATGTATTTAAAGTAGGGACATGAGCAATGAGATGGTTACGTTTAAGGACGGAGCATAGAGCCCCTGTGAAAAATAAAAGTTTTATTTTGAAGAACTGTGTAACTTAAGGCCGTGAAAGCCGTATGTGCAGCCTGTTTTGTTTTAGAGTTTTGCATTTGCACTTTGAAGGTGATATTAACGCACGGTGGGTTGTTTCTCCTCTTGTCTGTCTGTTGTTTTTCACTCTCTCCTACCTGCAGAAAAGAGGAAAACGGGCCTGCTGGATCAGCTGACCAACACCAGTGGGACGGTCATTGGCGTGACTTCCTGCATTGTGATCATCCTTATTATCATTTCTGTCATTGTACAGATCAAACAGCCTCGTAAAAAATACGTCCAAAGGAAGTCAGACTTTGACCAGACCGTTTTCCAGGAGGTGTTTGAGCCTCCTCACTATGAGTTATGCTCACTCAGAGGAACCGGGGCAACCGCCGACTTTGCAGATGTGGCAGAAGACTTTGAAAATTACCACAAACTGCGGAGATCGTCCTCCAAATGCATCCATGACCACCACTGTGGATCCCAGCTGTCCAGCGCAAAAGGCAGCCGCAGTAACCTCAGCACAAGGGACGCTTCCCTCCTGGCGGAGATACCCACCACGCAGCCAGTCAAGCCCCTCATTCCACCCGTGAACAGAAGGAACATCCTGGTCATGAAACACAACTACTCACAAGATGCCGCCGACGCCTGTGACATCGACGAGATCGAGGAGGTGCCCACCACGAGCCACAGGCTCTCCAGGCACGAGAAGTCCGTCCAGCGGTCAGTATCCATAGATATTTGATGGCAGCTAATACTGAAGACGGAAATGCTCCCGCAGCATTGTGCCATAGTCTCGTCTTCACGATTCCTGCCCTGGGAAAGAATGAGAGCTTTAAGCCACGGAGTGCCACCTCCCCATCCCGTTCTTTCTCTTCCCAGTGCTAGCCTGCTCTTTTTACATCCCATACATGTGCATGAAATGCACGTGAGTGTGATGACACGTGGGCACACAGACCAAAGACATTCTCTTTGTTTCTTTATATACAAAAAAAGTATTTCTATGAAAATAGGGCACGTCTTTAACAGTAGAAATTTATGCAACGAATTTGCCTCCACATAGTCCACAGTTGTTACTCTCTTCAGTACTTATATATTTTAGGACATAAAATTGTTTTCTGAAGTGGTTGCCTTATACAAACATAGATATATCATATTATTGAATATTTTTAATTCAAAATATTTTGCAATAGAATCTATTTTGGTAAGAAAATAAATGTATATTTTCCCACATAACATATTTATATTGAAAATTATATTTTATAATATTGAATGCTAAAACCACTAAAAATTTATATTTAAATATAGAAGTTGGGAGAAATATCTATTTATTTCTCATTTTTACACACATAACATGCCATTTGTAATATGTCAATGTTCCTAAAATGAGTAAAAATATTTGGACAGAAAATTTGAAATTAATAATGGATTACTTGGAAATTCCAACATACATCTAGTTGAATTATGCTGTGCTGCATGCTTACTATACTTTACCTAATTATCTAGATTTATAGAGTTTAGTCATGATTTCAATAATATCTAAGTTGATTTAATATATTTTGCATGCTGATGAAATGGCACCATTGTCATTGCTTCATTAAATTTAGGAATGATTTTTAAGTAAATATATGTGTTTATATTTTGTGCAAATATTACTTTGTTGAATGAAATAGCCATAACATTCCAGGTTCTGCCTCATTGGGTCTCTAAGCAAACATGAATCTGAATACAACACAACTAGGGTCTAAAACGAAAATTCAAGGTAAGCAAACACCCTTGGTACTTTCTTCTCTTTGTCATATCTTATTTTGCTTTGTTCCATTGTAATTATCTTATAGAATTTCAAGAAATGTGGTTTTTATTCATTATCTCTTAATCTACGTGTCTCGTGGCATTTTATATTTATAAGTGTAGTGGACACAATGGTAGTGGAGTGATTGTTCTTAGGATACATAGCTTTATAACACATGCTTTGTTTAATAATAGAATATGCTGATATTTCAATTGTAAGCAAAGATAACAAAAGCAGTGAACTTACATCTAAAGACTAGAATTAGAAACTCAGGCTTTTGAAAAATAAAATAAAATATTATTCACTCTTAAAGCAACTGAAGTAAACATATTAGACCGTCAATTACTGATATCATTTGACTATATTCTTTTAAAAGGCAACAATAAGCATTTGGTAGTATTCATACAATTTGCGTGGCCTTAGTTTTGCATGGACAAATAGCTTATCTCATTAAAATTAAGTGTGGCATGTAGATCAAATATTATGAAATAAAATTTGAATGTTTCACGCTTTCAAATTCTCATAACCTTCAGTTGTCTATATGTGCATCTATTTGTCATGAAATTACTTGATAATCTACATTTATTTTAGTCTAACTCATCTCTAATTAACTTTGCTTCACAGCTAATCTCCTCAAAACTCCTCAAGCCTACCAACTGTTCTTGAATTAGGAGACCGCGATCCATGCTCTGTAGGACCTTAATAAGTTGGTGTTCGTTGCATTTTTATTTCCGTTGGGAGAGGATGTTTTAACTGTGCTTTATTTTCAGAGAAGAACTATTTATACAAACATGGGGACTGCGAAAAAGAAAATTCTGTAGTGACATATGAAAAGTGGACACATTTCTAAATTCATCCCACTGCCTCTATCCAAACGTACCAGTTCCAGACATGTGTTGTTCCTCTGGCAAGACACCCCTGCTGCCGCGCAATGACGCGTCCATTCCCTGATTCGGTTGCTGATCACCAAGTGCTCCTTAGGTTTTAAATATATTCTAAGATTCACGGAAACTTGAAGAAGAAGTTAGTTCCTGATTAAGACTTCCCCAGCTTTACTTTTACTGTCAGTTTAACCCTTTGTTTCTATGTTGTTTGTGTGTTTGTTACATGACTGTACCTGTGTGGTCTGTGTGTGGGTGGGGGGGACACAACTTTGGGTAAACCTTGTGTTACATTTACGTTGTTCTCGTCATATAGACTGCTTGGCAATAGTGATCCCTGTGTGAATTTGAACAAGTGGCGATGGAAAAGTGGGCCATGGAAACATCAGCTGGAGCCTAATGGACTGCTGTACACACCTGTTGTTTTACTATAATGAAATTCAGTAAAAAAAAAAAATGAGTAAAATCTAGATTGCAATAAGACAAATATTTGCCCCAACTCTGTCTTTCTCTCTTTGTCTCTGTCCTTATTGTTTCTACGGACCCCTGATTTCCTTTGTGTTTTTTTTTTTTCAAGGGAACATACCGAGTTTCATAAATGGCTTTTTTGAAATCAGGTATTTTACCATTTAAACTCTACAACAGAATTTTGTTTGATTAAGCACTTAGCAATATGACTGAATTGACAGTTTGAGAAAATACCCTGCATGTCCGTACTGGATATTTAGGTTGGAAAATGCCCTCTTTATTAGACACATTGTAAAAAGCATGCATTCCCAAATATTGCTGTTACTCCTCCATTTCTTTGTGTCATATGCTTGCTACTTGTAACTTTTATATAAAAAATATATAAAGTGTATAATAATTTCCTAATTTGAGTTAAGAGAAATGTTTTCTTCTAATGTGATAAAAAGCAGAGGGATGTGAGTACATTGACTTATAAACTCCCTTATTCAGGGTTACAGAGTGTCTTTTAATATTGAGGTTCACTTCCCTAAATATTTACTTCTAACATCTTATCATTATTTTCTCCTCTTACATTTAAATAGTCTTCACAATCATAGACCGATTCAGAGTTACTGCCTTACACACACACACACACACACACACACACACACACACACACACCCCTAAATGCTTAGTGGTTATGATGTTTCATTAAAAAAACATTTAAACCCATATATCACACAGAAGTTCTGTTGACACATATGCATACTGTAAGGACTGAATGGAAAACTTTTCCAATAATAATTTGTGTACTTAGAAAATTTATTTTCAGAACTACAATATATCTGCCTACCGTCTTCAGATAGTCAGATTCTCAAGAATAAAATAATAAATCTGACCTTCAAATAGCAAAGAAATCTGCTTTACTACATTTTGCAAGCAGCCTTTACAATCTAAATGGATATTTTTTTCATATGTCCTTAATAGGAGGCCAACCTGGTATGTGTTAAAATATAAATTAAAACAACAACAACAACAACAAAAATGGAATTAAAGTGAATTGTAATAGAAAATTAACTAAAGAATTCACAATTATTTTAAAATTTTAATTTATCATAATTTATTCAGATTACATTCCAATTGTTATTCCCTCGCTTGTATCTCCCTGTTCCAACCCTCCCTCCATCTTCTGCCCTATTCCCCTCCCCTAGACCTCTGACAAAATGGGACCTCTTCCCCAACCACATGATTGCAGACTATGAGGTCTCATCTGGATAGCCTGCTTCCCCTTCCTCTGTGGGCCCCCTGGGTCTCCCCACCAAGGTGAAGTGATCATATCGGGGCACCAGAGTTCATGTCAGAGGCAGTCCCTGCTCCTGCTACAACCTTGAAGAATAAGCTGTCCATTGGCTAGATCTGAACAGGGGGTCTAGGTTCACTGCATGCATTGTCCTTGGTTGGTGCATGAGTTTTCTGCAGGCCCCTCTGGGCCTGTGTCTGCCAGCCTTGATTGTCTTTCTGTGGGACATCCCACCTCCCCATTCTTCCATACCACTCTCAGAGCTCTTCCCAGAGTCCAGCAGCGCGTTTCAGCATCTGCCCTGATCTCAAGTTGCATGGAGTCTCTCAGAGGACAACTGTCCTTTTTAAAAAAAAAAAGATATATGTATTGTTTATACATATACAGTATTCTGCTTGCATATGCACCAGCAGGCCAGAAGAGGCTGTCAACTCTCACGATAGATGGTTGTGAGCGTGTGGTTGCTGACTGAGAATAGAACTCAGGATATTTGGAAGAGCAACCTCCTAACCTCTGAGCCATCTCTCCAGCCCCACAATTCTTGAATATTGGGAATATAATCAACTTGTCTTTTAGAGTACTTTTGGCACAAAGACTTAAGTGCCAGGTGGCCTAACTGTAATCCTAGCTCCCTGAAGACAGAGAAGGACACCACACCAAGATACATGTGCATAAAAAGGAAAAATTTAAAAAGAATGATTTATTTGAATTGGTTTGGCAAATTGTCCGATAAGCAGTGTACTGATATAATGAGTACTATATTTCTTTAGCATGATAGATATTTTATACATATCACTTATGATAAAATTCACCTTTTTATGTTTGGCTAGACATATTATTTGTTGCCACATGTAATTTTGTGCCCATTAATTCAAAGTCAACACTCCAGAATTATCATGTAAATTAGTTCCACAATTTTGTATTATTTCATCTCTTTAAGAATCCTCACCGGACATTATTATCCTTGAATGAATAATCTCAATGTCACAGTGTGTTTCATTATACAACAATGAGGACAAGAAGACAAATTAGATGCATAAGTCACCATGCACCTCTCATGATTTTTCCAGTTCTTTCCAGATCTATAAAACACTACTAACCTGACAATTCTCCCTTTAAAGGCACTTCTACCCCAAATACACTGAGCAGACAGCTTTTTTTTTTTAAACACCAAACTGAATTAAGTATAAATATAAGGATGGATGATTCACATATATTTGATATATATTTACTCTGTGGAAAGAAAATCTCTCTTAGAGGATGGACCTCCTCAACCCAAGAGGATGGGTTGTGAATATTTAACCTACAGGTATTGACTGGTCAAGCCAGGAGACATGACCATTCCTGTTCAGAGTCCTGGATGCCTGTGGCTCACCCTATTAGAGATGTTAAGTCAAGTCCTGAATCTTGTAGTGTGAGAGTCCAGCCAAGCAATTGCGTATCTTTTGGAGCCCCATACAGCTGCCTTCATAACAGCCAAGAGTGAGATTTGTCAATATAAACAACACCTAATAAGTAACTACATCAGAATTTATGACTTTACTATCGACCCCTGGGCAATCTTCAGAAACGGGATGGCACTTGTAGTAGAAGGAAGGAGTGTTTCAACCTATAAGACAAGTTTAATAGTTAATGATATTTTATTCACAAAGTTCATTAACACAAACTAGCATAAAAGCTGTATTGATTCACCGAGGTGTCTTCAAATGCATCACTATGTAAGTTTGGCGACACTGATGGCTTTGGCTATGTGTTTGGATTCAGCTTTTAGAAGCTTGGTGGCCTCCCTCGTTTTCATGAACTACTCATGGCAACCTGAGGTCAGATTTGTACTTCAGTCCAAAGGCAGTGCAGCTGCTTAGCACAACGCTGATGTTCTCACTTCGAAATCTGAATTTTTCTGCACCTGTTTTTATACACACACAGGTTTTTATGCATGATTGCACAAAATAGATATGATATTTGATTTTTCATAGTTCATTTTAGTCAGATAATTAAAATGTGCTATAGACACAATTGGAGATCATGGTCACAAGGTCCTGAAATGAGAATCAACCCTGTCCTAGAGATGTGAATTCTTTTCCCTCACTTTTGACCTACTAAAAATATCTCAGAGCATTAACTGGACTAAAGATTTTGTGTCCCAATGTTTTAAGTTTGGCCTTTGGCATCATGTGAATATTCTCTTAGGCTTTGCATTAGCTACTTCTCTACATCCCAACAGGAAGTCAAGATTTCCTCACATGTTACAGGTCTTTCTTCTTTTGTTTTTAAATTAAAAATGGATTTCCCTGAACTCATGATACTAAAATGAAGTGAATAATTTCATTCTGAGTCCCATCGCCTTTGGAAAGCAACAACAAACAACACAACAGTGTTTGGTCATGAGAAAAATGATGCCATCTAATCTAGATGACGGTGGCTCTCTGCTCTGGAGGGAAATAAAGTAAATGAATTATTTAAATTTCATCTATATCTTAAATGGATATGATATAAACAGTGTCTAATGAGCATAAGGGAGAGGAGTTGTGCGTACATTCCTCCAATAAACAACTTTTATTTATCACAGCATGGTAAGAAAGATCAGACAAGAAATAATTAGATACATAAAAAAAAATAAATGGAACATTAGTTGATCAAAACTTCCTATCTCTTTAAGTTAACATGCCCTAGATCACCTTTAAATATTGAAGAAAGAACACTACATGACAAAAATAAAAAAGATGTGCTATCCAGCACTTATTCAGCTCAATAAATCTGCACAACTTTTAATTAAGAGTTATAACTATTCATTTTGTAAAATCTAAATCCAACAGAGTTCCAAAGGCAAGAAACTAAGTAACTAGTGACAAACACAGAACTCACTTCTTACCTCGGGGCACCAGCTTATGTGCTCTCTGTTGTTTTCCTAGAGAGGGAAATACTTTTTCCAACACAGCTTCGTTTCCTCACATTAAGAAACATAAACAAATGCAACCTTCGTCATGCTTCTGCCATTTGCTTGGAGAATTTACAGGATCCCTTATTCATGTGAACCAGAGTGATCATACAATCTCTTTAGTAATCGTAGTAAACGTGCATCCAGAACATTCTTTGTCCCCACCATCTTTTTCTCTTCAACTGCTGAGCCATGCTATTTTCCAGTCATTCATTGAAAATTGTTTGAGGGTGTCTCTTAATAGTCACTTATACTCAGACAAAAATTACAGCTGACCAGGAGGTATGATGTGTAAGTTATTTAAAATAAAACTATTCCTTGATACCACGTTATTAAACTTGGACTCTTTATTCACTTTCCTTTGAGTTAAACTTTATATCAGCATTGCTAGATTATTTATTTACTTACTTACTTATTTATTATTTATTTATTTGGTCTGTGCCATGTGTATGCCAAAACCTCTTCTTCAGTACATTTGGGAATGGAGATAATGGTGGAGATCGGTGGAGGAATGATGCTTAGAGCCTAAGAAGACATTTCTACTCTCATGTTTTTTACCATGTGGTCCATCTTGAAACACCAATTAGATTTCCCTGGGTCCCTATCACCCATAGAATACAAAAGTTAATTGGCTGTTGGGCAAACACAGTACAGATCACATTGCAAAATGAGTAAGGGAGAAGCTGAAGTATGAGGCACCAGAAGAGCCCTGTGAAGTGTAGGCTTCCTAAGGAGGCAGGGAGAAGACCGTTGCCCAAAGTGCATGGCGACATTTGTGTTTAGGGCAACTAAGTCCTATACCACCTCGAGGGGCGTTTATACTTGAGTTGAATGGTAAGTAATGAAGGGTTACAGAAAATGTAGTTCAGCGAGTAGTTGGAGTTGACGCTGTGTTTCTGAGCACATTATGTGCTTACCCAAGAATTTGCCCTTCGTCGAAATTTGCCCTGAGAATATTTTGGGAAAGTATGAATGGATACTTCTCTGAATACAGTATGTTTACTAAGTGGAATAGAGAATGGCACATAGGAAAGTCAATTAGTACAATAGAGAATAAGACCTTAAAGGTAACAGACTGTTCAGGAGGTAGGAGTATGTTTTGGTGTCCTATTTATTTTCTACAATATGTTATTTTAATGCTTATGGTTAATGAGAAAACATAACTGAGGATCACATGATGAAACCCATTCTGAGTGATTCACATGGAATCTTTTCCTTGGTCACAAGAAATGTGATTCTGTGAATAAAACTACTGCAAGCTATGTTGTTAGCTTTTGTGTAGTCAAGGAAACTGAAGTGGTTTATAACTTTTGTAAGTCCTTGTGAGAGTGATGAGCTCATTTCTCATTCCAAGCTGACTAAAGGCTGAAGTGTTGTTCACCAACGTGCAAATATAAAGTGTGTTAAGTAGTGTACTCCATCAAGAGAAGTTGAACCATATCATAATACCCCATAATTTTGTGTTTGCTTATCTGTAAAATGTGTGTTATAAATGATTCTTTTCACATGAAAGTGTGAAGACCAAATGATGATGTGCTGAAAGATATTTTTTTATATTCTATGATGCATTGTAAAAAAAATAAACCATTTTCCTAAATTGTGTGTAAGCTTCCTTTTACAATTAACCTGTTGCCTACACATCTGTAAGAAGAGCACTGAAAAGATGCTCTTCTCTGGATACAAGGCATGACTTCCAGAAGAAGCCACTGAGCCTGCTATCTTTTGGATGTCATTCCCCCAGGGCATCTTTCTTGGTACCATCACATCGAAGTGTGCTTTATCACTAATGAGCGTGAGTAGAAGCATGCCAGTGCTCAGCAGCAACCCCAGTGACCTAGCTGTAACTTGTGCACCAGGACAGAATGATGTGAAGGGGAAATCTTACCTTCAACCATGGAAAAGTGGTTCGATATCTACAGACAAATAGATAGTTAGGAAGGTAAGTTCAACCTCACAAGCATATTTATGATATTAAAGTTGCTACACTGCCAGTAATTTTTCCAATAGTTCAAACTTCAGTTGCAGCTCTTAGTACGTGTGTTTTTTAAAATGTCCTTGCAAACTTCTCAGTTTCACCTTGAGACACAGAAAAGGATAAAGCTGTGAAAGGAAGTGCTCATGAAAGCAGCCAAAGGCATGAGTGAATAAGTAAAAATACATGCGATCACAGGCATCAGAAAACAAAATTCTCTGATACCCTTATCGATTTATTCTTCCAGTCTGTTCTCTACAGTGGTAGAAAACATATGTTCCATAGGAGACTTTTGTAGCTCTGTGAATGAGTCATTACTGACCAAAACAAGTGTCTTTCTTCTGTGATCCCAATAGGTTATATGTTTTATATACAACAGATCGCACGTTCATTGTGCAGTCTCTTGTTTATATGAATCACTTTTTAAAGGTTTGTTCTATGTGGCCACATACAAAACTCACCTTCAAAGTCCCCTGCGTTGAATCGCTAGGACTCTGCCAGGCATTTTCCCCTCCCAGCTGACCAGCTTAGATCAGCTGACCCATGGAAAGCTCACTTTAGGATCTTCAGTCAGAGGTCAGGAAATGGATATGAGAGATACTGGAGAACATCAAAGACTGTTTGCTGCCTGGTTCCATGTTCACTTCATCTCTGCCCCTGCATATTGCTCCTGGCTACTCTTCAGCATGAGTCTCAGGTTGAGTGCCCTCCTAGGAGCAGTATGTGAGGCCCCTTTCAAGGCTCATAGGTTCTGAGAGAGCCATTCTCGCCCTGCTTGTTCCCTCAAGTGTAGGAGACATGGAAGGAAACTGACAACTATCTCATGACAATCAAACCTCCTGTTTGGTTTTCCCATTCAACCTACACAATTGGTTCTACTAGTCTCTTGGCACATTTGATGTGCTTTACACCTTAAAGAACATGGAAGCAACAGTGAATTTTAATTGATTTCCTTTTCTCTTCCTGATGGAATTTTGAAATTCTTGAGATAATGTTGCTTAGTTTATGACAACTTTGGCTAGATGAACTGCCTACAGGAATGAAGTATTTGACAGGATTACTTATGGGACATTACCATGTACCATGAAATGTTAGTTTTTATTGATGCTTTACATATGTCTATAATCAATACACAACTTCTTCCTACAGGTAAATTAATGGTTGTGTAGTTTTTAGGCACAAATCATTTCTACTGAAATGACACCTCTATGGAAGAGGGTCATCTCCATTGCAATCATTTACAGTCTGCTTAAGATCTTATTAACTCACATGTGTGGGCCACAGTGGATTTTTAAATTCAATTTTTCAAGATGTATTTATTATACATTCCAATTGCAGCCCTCTCCTTCATTGCTTCCCAGTCCCATCCTTCCTTCCTCTCTCCCCCCATGCCCCTCCCCTAGTCCCCTGAGAGACGGAGCCCTCCTCCCCCACCAGCTGACTCCAGCCTACCAAGTCTCGTCAGGACTGCCTGCATCCTCCTCATCTGTGGGAAAACACCCTGCTAGGAAGTGACCAACAGAGTCCACGGCACAGACAGCTCCTGCTCCCTTTACTAGGGGACCACATGGAGGCTGAGCTTCCCATTGGCCACATCTGAGCAGGAAGCCCATGTTCTCTCCATGCCTTGTCCTTGTTTGGTGAATTAATCTCCACATGGCCTCTGGGCCTAGATTTGTTGGCTTTGTTGGTCCTCCTGAGGAGCTCCTGTCCCCTCCAGGTCCTTCCATCCCCCCATTCTTCCATAATCCTCCATGCAGTCCTCCCAAAGCATGTCTGTGAGCCTCAGCATCTGTTTCCACCCGCTGCTGGGTGGAGGCTTTCAGAGGACCTCTATGGTAGGCTTCTGTACAGTTCCCTCTCTTCAGCTGCTTCCAGTGTTTATTCTATCTGCCTTTCTGAATAATAATTAAGCATCCTCCCTAGGGTCCTCCTTGTTATTTAGCCTCTTTAGGTCTGGGTATTGTAGTGTGGCTATCCTGTGTTATGTGGCTAATATCTGGTTTTAAATGAATATATACCATGTGTGTCCTTCTGGGTCTAGGTTACTTCACTCAGGATGACCTTTCCAGCTTCATCCATTTGCTTGCAAATTTCATGTCCTTTTTAATAGCTGAGTAGTAGTGGTCCATTGTGTAGATGTACCGTAGTCACAGTGGATTTTTAATTGCTTAAGAATTTCATACATTCACAAGTGTTTTGAACTAATATACCCCCTGTCCTTCACCTTCAATTTCTTCTACACCAGTCACTTCCTGTCCAGTTTTACATGTTCTATTTATCAACCCATTTAGTCTGCTTAGTGCTACCTGTATACACATGAGTGTAGGACTGTCTACTGCAGTATGGATAGCCTCTCAGGGGTCACGTGCTTTAAGGAAGCTGAATCTTCCTCGCGCAGCTCTCATCAACTGCCGCACTGATTAGCTAGGAGTAAGACATGAGAGCGCTTCCTCCACCCATGCTGAATATTGATTGGCTTGGTCTTGCGGGTCTTGTGCGGGCAATCACACTTAGTGTGAAATGTAAACAGGGCCCTGCAATGTTCGGCAAATACTGCTCTTCTGCACACACCCACCACCTCTTCTCTTACAATCGTTCTACTCTGTCTTCCATGATGAGTCCTTAGCTTTGATAGGAGAAAGTGTGATACCAATGCTCCATTTAGTGCTGAGGCCTCTATAGTCTCTTAGTCTTTGTATGTTGGCTAGTTGTGAGTCTCTATATGGACCAACTACTGCAAAAGCAAGTTTCCCTGGTGAGGGCTTTAAGGACATACTAATCTATACGTATGAAGGTAAGAACTTAGGGGTTGGTTTACTATGTCCATTTAACAGAATAAGGATGCTAATCCATACCCCCTCCCCCTAGGGCCTACAACTTAACAAGCCATTAGGTTTAGGCCCAGTAACAGCACCAGGCACAAAATTCACCCTGTGAAACATACCTTAAATACAATCAAAAAGTAGTTGCTTTTACTTAAAACACTCTTACTATTATCACACTGGGGTACTTATCTTTCCAGCTCATCTTTCAAGGTGCCCAGCTGGGTGTGACTATTGATTTTTTCACCCCGGTACTATATGCATAGACTTTACTGTCAAGATCAGAAGAGGAGCCAAGCGCAATTGTCACAGCTGATAATCTTTGTTCTGGGGTGGCAGTGTTCTTTGGGCCCTCACTGACAAGTGACTTGTAAGCAGGTAACTTGTATCTGGCACTGGATATTTAATTGGTATCCCTTGATGCCTGGAGACCCCATGGCAGAGTAACACCATTTAAACTCCCTTTTCATATGTATATGTACACATTTTAGGAAGCATTTATAACAGCAAGTCTCCATGCAGCTTTTTCTAAGGTCTCTAGTGTTAAGTTGGCTGTCCTCTTGCTCTTTTTCCTACAGAGCCCTCCCGCTGCCCATCCCACTGAACTTTGTTCAATTATTCTCCTTTCTCCTGTTCTACCACTTACATTCTGTTCTTCTTCCCTTGAAACTAACACCCATGCTCCCCTTACTAATTTCTCACCTTCTATGGGCATTTCTACTTAGACACACATGGCTAACGATTTAAAGCTAGCTTTCACATTTTTCTTTTTCTTTCTTTCTTTTTTTTTTTTTTGAGATTACAACATAATTTACATTATTTCCCTTCCTTTTCCTCCTTGCTTCCATATACTCCCTGTTATTTTTCAATTTCATTGGCTATTTATAAGTTAATTGTTGTTACATGCATATGTGTATATGTATCTATGCATATAAATTCCAAAACATAACCTGCTCAGTATATAATGTTGAATGTATGTTTCAGAAACAGCCATTTGCTTTTGGATAATCAGGAGGCAGAGGCAGGTAGATCACTGTGAGTTTGAGACCAGCCTGGCCTACAAAGCCAGTCCAGGATAGTCAAGACACAGAGAAACCCTGTCTTGAAAAACCAAAAAAATAAAATAAAAATAAAAAATAAAATAAAAAAAGAAAGAAAGAAAAGAGAGAGAACTTTCTTTACAGCATTCATATTTGAGAGAAAACATGTGACATTTGTCTTTGGGGACGTGGGTGGCTCACTCAGAATGATTATTTCCACCTATATCCATTTACCTGTGATTTGCAATTTTTACAGCTGAATACTCTATGTCACACATTATTATCCACCAAAAGCTAATGAACATTTAGAGTGTTTCTATTCCCTGACTATTAAGAATTGAGAAATACTGAAGATGGATGAGAGGCTGTCTCTCTAATAAATATAGAGCTTTTTAGACATTTTCACCAGAGTGGTGTAGCAATATCAAATGGCACATCTATTTCTAGCACTTTGAGGGACCTGTATACTGATTTCCATAACGGTTATATCAGTTTGGTGCTCTTCCAAGGCCAGGCCAGCACTTGTACAATATTTATTTGTATTTTTATTTTTACCCATTTTGAGTGAGGTAAAGTGAAACTGAAGTTCTAGTTTATGTTTCCATGATGGCTGAGGATGTTGAAAAAAGTTTAAATACTCCTTGGCTATTTTTCTTCTGTGAATTCTGTCTAGTCCTCTGCTCCAATTTCTAATTGAGTTGTTTCCTTTATCAGTGTTTAGTGTTTTGAGTTCTTTGTTATTCTAGATACTAACTCTCTGTGAGACGTATGGCTGGTAATTCATTCAGCGGGCTGTCTCTTCACTCAAATGATGCTGTTCTGTGCTGTACCGAAGTATTCTGGTTCAGTTTTACTCTTCTCTACAAATAAAGTTCACTTTAAAATTGTTGCCCAGTAGGAGCCTGCAGTTGCCTTCAAGGGTCATCTAGTGAGGCTCTCCTGACTGGTGAGAAGTAAAGCATTTCCTGAGAGGATTAATATCTTTGACTTTAACTAACCAACTGCAGAGGTTGAGAAGCTTAAAAATGCATAACCTCAGTTTTTCACGGAAACCAACCTTAAGTCTAATCACCCAGTGATAAGCATTTTAATATATGTATAGTCAATCACCACTGAACTTTTATCTCAGGCAAACAGGCAACTGGATGAGGCTGATAGAATTGAGTGATTTTTAACTCTGTTTGTGGTCTCTTTAAAACTGTGATTCCCCACAGCCTGAGAATATATGAGGAAAGATTAACTTTTTTTTAGCTTAATTAGAAACAAAATAAAACAAAACAACGTAGCTTCCTTTCATCAAATGTATTTTACACAAAATATTCTCAGCATTTCTAAAAGGTAAATATTTATAAGCTTCAGCATGTATATAATTCCCATAGTAAATTCTCATAATAAATTTATCTAATTATGCAGGCAGAAAAAGGGAACAAATAACCATTGCTTTCACATTATAGGCAATAAACAAATAGTCCTGCATTGGTAAATAAATTAAATGTTATGTCTGCATTATGCACAGGTAGGTTACAGGTATCTTGTTTTTTTCTCAGTCATAAGCTTTATTTACAAGTGATAAACTGAAGCCTGAAACAGTTTAATAACCCTCCCAGTGTCACAGATTTCATAAATCCTAAGTCTGGACTTGAACTTTTTTTTTTCAATTTCAAATACTGTCTTTTTTTATTTTATTGGAAAACTATGTTTTTTAAATATTATAATTTATTCAGATTACATCCCTATTGTTATCCCCTCTCTTGTATCTGCCTGTTCTCACTCTCCCTCCCTCTTCCACCCTATTCCCCTCCCCTAGACCTCTGACAGAAGGGGACCTCCTCCCCTGCCATATGACGCAGCCTATCAGGTCTCATCTGGACAGCCTGCTTCCCCTTCCTCTGTGTGCCGGCTAGGCATCCTCACCAAGGGGAAGTCATCAAACCAGGGCACCATGTGGATATCGAAAATGAGACTTCACAGTGACTGAATTGTTTCTCTTTGCACTTCTATTCATCAGTTAGAATTGGAGAGAAGCCAAAATTTATCTGACTGCCCTAAGTGAGAGAAACAGGTGTGATGAGAAACCAAATGAAGACTGATATTAAAAAAAAAAACACTAATAAAAATTCCCCATAGTATCATAATAAATACTTTTAGTATGATATACTTGATCCATATAGGTTAGTTATGCTAAGTGCATTTACAGTTTATGCCAAAATGGAACGCCACAGTCAGTCTCTCAACAGAAGTGAGAATATTTAACATTGTCAGTATAGCTGAAATATTTCCTCTTGGGTAAATGGTACTTTGTATTTATCACACCTGCCTCAAGTAACAGGGAAGACGGATGGAACCAGGGCAACCCAGAAGCCCCACACTCCCTCACACCTCCTGGGCATCTTCCATGGTTTGTCAATCAGTGCTAATTTTTGGCCTTATGTAAGATATATGATCTGAGTAAACCTATTGGAGGAGTATGGCTCTTATTACTTAATCAGTAATTTTCCAACAGTGAAAATGTCTTGGAATTCTAAGACATTCAGTGAAGACTCTACAAGTTCCTCTCGTTGGTTTCTCTTGGTGCTTATATCAGCATGGTAAATTCATCTCCAAAATTGTTAATAGAAAAACAGCAACCCATTCAATAAATATTTACTGCATAGGTTGAACTAGTTAGATAAAGTCATTTTGATCATAAGAAAAATGTTTTTAGTTAATGTAATCTGTCTGAAAGAAACCAAATAAAGAATAAACCAACAGAAAAATAACAAAAATATGTCATGCTGTTACTGTGTCTTGGTTTATTAAAAAAAAAAGCATGTTAGAGAATTGAAGGAGTCAGAATATGTCTATGGGTGTGAAGTTTCAACAAAACTGTCAGTAAATTAACATGGTGAGACATGAAGATCTAAGAAATTTCCTAAGAAAAGCACCAGGCTTCATATATTTCTAAGGAAGCCAGATGTTAGGAACAGGCTACGAGAACGATTATGGGAGGGGGGGACAGTAACCTGTGAGTGGGATGGAGTCATGTGGGGTGTATATATATTGCTTTAAAAGATAGTTTTCTTCTGACTGAAGTGGGAAGCCACTGCCGGGCTTAAGCAGAGCACTATGTTCTTGCTAGTGTCTGCTTAGTTGAGCATAGTCAATATGTCAGAAAAATGTCATCCAAGTCAATCATAAGGTTAATGCAGTGGTCCAGGACAGTGATGGTGAAGCTGTGGTTTTATTGTCACGATTGTGATATGTTGCTGGGAGGAGAATTGAAGTCCATGTGGGAGATGTTTTCTGTATCCTTAGAATACCACTGTTGCAAGTCTGTACGGGATGCACCATGAACAGATTTTGTTGAGTAAAAACCTGTTAGAGGACTCACTACTGGGAAAACTGCTAATGTACAGTGAGGAAATAAAGATGGGTACATAAAAATTCCACACCAAGAATCACTGTTCATCTTCAACAGTAATTAGAATCTGAGGCAGATGCAATATGTATGAGGGGATTAACAACAACTGTCCACAAGACTTGCAGTGACAGCACAAACCATGAACATGGGCCTTGGTGCAGTGGTCCACGGACTTAGACAAGGCCTTGTGGGTTTCCCAGACAGTGAACATCATCGTGGCCTAAGGTGGCAGCCTAGGCCACACAGATAAGTATGGCCCCATGACAGCCACGTAGCCCAGTGACATCAACATGGCAGCACAAACTATGGACAACCACATAGCCTTTGGTTGTAACTCAGACCACAGACTTCAACACAGACCCTGGCTGCAGTAGGACCTTGAACCCAGATATGGTCCTTGGCAGAAGTACAGGACTGGACATCACTGTGACCTCAGGTGGCAACACAGGCCTTTCAGATCAGTGTGGTCCTCAGCAGCAGCATGGCCAATGGACACCTGCATGGCCCTCACTGGTAACATGTGTCACAGAATTCATCTTAGTCCCCCACAGGGTGCAGCCAGGCAGAGTGTCTGCAAAGAGCTAGCTTGCTGGCTCTTCCTCCCTTGTTCAGTTCAGTTTGTTTGTTTTTTTTTCGGGGGGGGGGGGGAGGAGAAGGGTGTGTGTGTGTGTGTGTGTGTGTGTGTGTGTGTGTGTTTAATTGTGTGATTTTTCAATCTTTCATATACTTGTGATTGAAAGACTTAATGAGTAAAACAACAGAGATTTACATCCTCATAGAGGCTTGCATAGCTAAACTGAACCAATAAGCCTGTGTATTTTTTCAGATGCTACTGTGTTTTCTTGAAATTCTGTATAAACTGTAAATGGAGAGCTGAGTCTGTCACTTTCTGGAATACGCTTCAAGTGACTTCAAGAATACATTTCAGAAGCTTATTTCAAAGCACTGCTGTTACCACAGAAAATACCTTTAGGAAAAATATTACATTGTAGTTTCCTTCTGTGGACCCATAATTTCTCCAGAGGTAAGTAATTCAAAACCCCGAATTTTCCAAAAGAGAAACTCTAGATATCTAAGTTCTGAAGGGGACTATATATTCATGATGAAGGTGACAATTCACCCTAAAGTAAGACTCATTTTTGAAAAATATTGTTTGTCACACATTGTGTGCATTTAACCGGCCTGTACTTCTAAAGGCTGTATTACCATAGTTTCCATGCGAGTGAACCAGGTACTAATGATGCCAAATTAGAGATTCACTTCCTAGAGTCAGTGAAGAGAGGATCAGATCCATACGCTGTGGTCTCTAATCATACTCCCATTTTCTTTGTCTGTGATTAAAATAGAATTTTTCCCATACAAAACAGACTGTTTCCAGTTTCTCCCCTGCCAAGTCTTCCCAGTTCCTAGACCACAGGGGTGCAGGGTCTAGACAGGAACCAGCTCAGCTTCTGTTTATTCCATGAGCTGTGCAGGTGTGGTCTGCAGCAATAGAGCCGGCGGTCAGGACCGGAGAGCAACAGTGGCCTTTGGTCTTGCCTGGAGTGTTTGGGAGTTCTCATGGGACCACTTTCATCAATTTTTAAAATTTTTTCCTGATGCCCATTTTTTTTTAGTTCTCTGTATAGTTTGGATATTATCCCTCTATTTATTTGATGTGTAGTTGGTTAAAAATCTTTTCCCACCTGTTGGCTGCCACTTTGTCTGAATTATTGTGTCCTTCACTGTGCAGAATCTTCTCAATTTCACATGGGCCCATTTATTAACTTTGCTCTTTGTTCCTTTGATAATTGTGTTGTGTTCAGAAAATTGTTTCCTTTGACAATGAGTTCAAGGCTCTTTCCCACTTTCTCTTTTATTTGGTTCATTGTAATTGGTCTTATGTTGAGGTCTTTGATCTATTTAGAGTTGTAATTTCTGCAGAGCAAGAAGTATGGATCTATTCAGATTTTTCTACCTGCAACCATCCAATTTGACCAGCACCATTTGTTGAAGATGCTTTTTACCCTAGTGTGTACTGCTGGTTTCTACATTTTAAAAAATCAGATACTGATGCACATATGGACTGACTGGGTTCTTCAGTTCTGTTCCATTGAGCAGTGTGTGTATTTTTGTACCATTACATGCTGTTTTGATTACCTTGCACAGTAACACACTTTGGGGTCAGGATTGGTGATACCTACTGTGGTTCTTAGGCTTAGCCTCCAAGGTTTTTTTCTGTTTTCATATGAAGTTAAAAATGTCCTCTTATGTTCTGTCGAGAATTATGTTATAATTTTGAAGTTATCACTTTGAACCTGTGGACTACTTTAGGGAGGATGGTATTTTTTACTATATTAATTCTACTGATCCATGTGCTTGGGAAAATTTTCCATCTCCTGAACACTTCTTCCATTTATTTTTTTTCAATGTTTTAAAGCTTTTATTATATAAGTCTTTCTTTTGCTTAAATTTACCTCAAGATATTTTATCATTCGTGTGGCTATTGAAAGGTGTTGTTTTTTTATTTGTCTCTTGATCCATTTGTCATTTTAACATAGTAAAACTAATGATTAATGTAATTCTTCTACCTTTACATTTAAGTTATCATATCTTCAGATCATTTTAATTTTGCCTGTTGCAATGATGTTCTGCCTTAGCTGTTTTTGCTTCTCTCTTGCTGGGTATTCACAATACATCTTTCTTAAGTGGATTGACTTATTTTGTTTATATAGTAATGGTGGGTGTTACCTTTTCCTGTGGCCTCATCTTTCTTCCCCTTATATCTGTACGTTCCTTTGAACTGGTCCCTCATCCTTTTCAATCCTGAGTTTTCTTTCTTACTTTTATATAAGGATTCAGTGTCGGCTCAATTTCCTTAACCAATATATTTTATTACAACTTATTAACCGAGCGTACATCACTTATAACCCAACTAACCAAGACAGTAGGAAAAGAGGTTTAAAGAACACAATAACAAAACCAAAAGGATATCAGTTCCAAGGAAAACTTCTCCTGGTGTAATCAGCATGATTTCTTCTGCTGGAACGTGGGGTAACCAGAACCCGGAACCTCAGCAAGAGCCGGAGCCCCGAAGCCTTCCCTCGAGTGGTTCTCTCTAGGAGCCTCTGGAAGTGGAGCAATGAACAGCAGAAACTATCCCAAGTCACCAAAAGGCCCCACCTCCCAGAGTCTGTTCAGGGGATCTTTTCAGCTGACAACAATCAAGCTCCCACACAGGGTGGTTGGTCTTCTAGTGGATTAACCTCACCTGTTCTCTCACAAGACCCTTCACCATGCCACACTTGGAAAAAAGGTTTATCTCTCCTTCAATTCAGTAATGTCCTTTTTGGCAGAGTCTAATAAACCCTTACACCTATCTATTAAGATATAATATTCTGTTGTTAGAATTTAACAGTTAATTTTAAAGGCAATGGTTACATTTAACAATGTTTTGCATTATTTATTTTAAGCACATTCATATTTTTCATTTTTTTATTTTGCAAATTTTTTATTTTTACTTTTACCACATCAATGTGCTTTTTGTCTCTTTCCCCAGAGCTCTCTTTTCCAGTCATCAATTCATTATTTTCTAAGTTACCATATTGGTTGCTACAATTACCTTTTATAGTATTTCTATTTACTTCATTTTAATATAGTGCATTTATATCCTTTAATATAAGCAAATAATTACTTATACATAATTTATAAATCACTAGGGTTATCTAATCATGAAAACTGAAACATAAAATATGGAATCACTGTGAGTGACAGGGCAACTGGTAACACCAGGACCACACGCAGGACCACACCCCAATCCTGTGTTTGACCTCAGGTCCTAGCTGAGGTCTCCTTACCTCCACAGTCTTCACCAGGACTGCTTAGAAGGAAGGAACAACCGCTTGCTCCTTAATTAGAAAAGACAGCAGAGCATGAAGATTGGCATTTTAAATGGTGTGGTCTTGGTCTTAACCAAATAGAGGAAATATCTGACTTTACTATCATCTGAGAGTCATGCATGCAAAACTCCTGGCTTCGTGGTTTGAAAACTAGGGATTAAACGGCGTTCCCCTTCCTCACAGTCTCACTCTCCTGCTCCTCTTCCTCTGCCTTCCCAACTTCTGCTTATTTTCTTCCCCTCTTCCTTCTTCCTCTTCCTTCTTCCTTCTTCTGGCTGCCTTGCTCCTTCCTTGTGCTTCCTCCTTCTCCTATTGCTTTGTGATTCTTGAACTGATTCTCAACTGACCTGAAACTCATGAAGCTACTTGCCTTAGACTCAGCAGGTTCTGAGGTCACACGACACCACACAAGATACTATTTTCATTCTTTTAACTGTCACATAAACGCTTTTTAAAGAAAGTCTTCAGGAAATCTGCCAACTGAACTATGTAAACAAGTCAGTATATGTCCCGATACAACTGCAAAGGTGACTCTAATTCTAAGAGTGCACATTATTCATTACTAACTAATTAAAAATACAGATTTCTTGAGAATAGATCTCCTTCCAGTGTTACAGACGTTAATGATTTCTGCAGATACACAGTATGCACAAAGCTTGGGGAGCCTAGAGGAAATTTGTGCTCAGCCACCTTGCCATCCTCATTATCAAATCCACTAGCATGGGGCCTCAGGTGTTGCTATTGTCATGGCAGATGAAACACATCCTTTTCCGGCATGCAGCCCTTTGCTGAAGCCAGATGGGCTCTAATTAATGCAGCAGTGTCTATAAACACTCTGTTATTTTATACTCCTTGCTGAAAGCCTGAGGTCTATTTGGATAGCATTCAATAGGCCAGGAAAGTCCGGTGTACGGGAACTCTATGAAACGGCTAGCTGGATCATTGAGGAGATTGTTAATATTCAGAATGAGATGATAAACTCAATTATGCGCACTACTGTTCTTATCAAGGTAAAAAAACAATAAAGAAAAATATCATTTCAAAGGCTACAAGAGTCCACTGACATTGGTGGAGCTCCCATTTCTTCTTTACAGTGAAAATCTAAATTGTGTTCAGAATTTCAGAACACTCAGTAGAGCATCATTTTTCCAGCTGAGTGTGGTCAATAAGCCAGTTCTGGTCAGTGACGGGTATACAGCTGGTTAAAAGAGAGTTGCAGGAACCACAATGGTAAGGTTGGTAATCGCCAAGACAGTTGGCCCACTTATTTCAGGGATCTGTTTGCCTCTCATTTGAGCAGAAATTTCCATGCTCATTTTTCTGAAAGTGCATTGGCCACCTACTTATGCCACTGCTATAACTACTCCACCATGGCTGCTGGGCTGGCTTCCATAAGTATGGCTGCACAATGACCTTGTGATGGTTACATCTTCATCACATAGCCTGTAAAGAAAAGTTTTGTTGTGACAAGGTTATTTATACTCTGCAATTTTATGTGATATTCTGTCTTTAAATTTAAGATGAGTAAAGCCAGAAGAAAAAATATAAGGGACATAAATAGGAAAAGGAAATGTCAAATCATCCCTATTTATAGATAGGGTATCATACAAAACCTAGAAAGCCCCCCCCAAAAAAAACCACCGCTTAGCACCCCTTAGCATGTATAGATCACATGCGGGCGCGCGCGCGCGCGCGCGCACACACACACACACACACACACACACACACACACACACACACACACAGACACACACATGCAGAGCTTGGCCTGTATCATGAAATACTCTCTCCTGGAGGCAGGAAGAAGCCTCATAAGTAACCACTGACAATTGCAACAAGCAAAAGTTTGTGAAAAAAATACTCACCGAGGTTATGAGTGGTTTGCAAGTCAGAATAGTTGCAGCCACACACCTCCACCCCTGGAGCGTTGCAGCCACACACCTCCACCCCTGGAGCGTTGCAGCCACACACCTCCACCCCTGGAGCGTTGCAGCCACACACCTCCACCCCTGGAGCGTTGCAGCCACACACCTCCACCCCTGGAGCGTTGCAGCCACACACCTCCACCCCTGGAGCGTTGCAGCCACACACCTCCACCCCTGGAGCGTTGCAGCCACGCACCTCCACCCCTGGAGCGTTGCTTCAGTCTCAGACAGAAAGCTGGGCTCCATCAGGATACCAATTACAGTGGAATCTGCCAAGAGGCCTTTCTGAGCACAGAGTCAGTTGACAGACTCCATTTTGGATTATATTTGGATTGTTTTGCATAAAGTGTTCTCATGGTCATTTCTGAGAGTTATAAAAGCAGTAAGTGCTGGACCGAGGAGACTTTCCCCTGGAATTGGCTGCATGTTGTGCCAATAGCTCAGGGAATTCAATTTTCCTGAGGGGTTGCTAATTTTGACATGGGCTTTATTTTTCCATAATCATCTTTTATTGTGAAACTGTTAGTTTAAGTTTGCTTTTTAAAAAGCACACTTGTTCACGTTCAGGTCACCATCCACAGAAGTACATGCACCTGTTAGCACCAATGAGGCATGCTGTGGTTAAAAAATTATGTGCAGTTGACAGGGAACAGTTGTTGGAGGATATAGGAGAAACTAGAGGAGATGTAATGGGGTGGTCTGTATTTGGTGACATATGTATTTAAACATAAACATTTTAAAGAAAAGGGTCTGCTAGGATAACATTGCACACTCTTCTGATAATGTTCAAATCTCAACAAGCAAAAAATTTTAAGCTAACAATGCAGAGCTGAGCTTTCTGATAATGCAGCTAGCTGCACTTCTGTCATCCCCTTCTAGAAATCACCCTCATAAGCTCATTAGTTCACCAACCTGGACTTGGATAGAATTGATTTTTCTGTCTATAGTCTGTGCTCTATCTCATGTGGCATATTTTTTTTTCACATTTAAACAGATAAAGCCACAATACTGGCTCAAAATACAAGTCACAACAAATATAGACACCAAAAAGCAAAGCCCCATAGCACACTGTCACAAAGATACACACACACCAACCAAAGAAAACTTAACAGAGAAACACAATGGACAGAAGGTGCAGTTATGGGGGGCGGTCTTGCTGCTCCCCCAGAGGACTGGAGCTCAGTCTGGGCACCCACATCAAGCAGCTCACAGCCACCTGTATTTCCTGATGCTGTGTCTCCTACAGCCTCTTCTGACCTCTGCAGGCACCAGCACACACAAGCTGAAGCGCATGTTCACTCACATAACAAATTAAATATATACATCTCAAAAGACAAAAGTTTTCTCTAGTGATGAATTATTTCAGTGAAATAACTGAAATGTGAAATCAATAGAAAGAAATTTAAAATTGTTATGCATAATCATAGCTTACTCCCTTTGGAAGCTGCTATTGATTCATTTAATTAGAAAATTAATGATGGTATAAAAATCATACCACTGTAAAATGGACATATGTAATTTACATTATGTACATGAGGATAGTCATTTGTCCATGCAATTGATTCTAAAAAGAAAGGGTCAAGTCACCAAAATTAGGGCTCATTCTCTTTGGGTGAATAACTTTACAATACTCCAGGGCTTTCTCATTAGATCACTTGCTTTTTACAAGCAGATAACTCTTATCTTCTACTGCTCCATAGGACAGAGAATAAAACAAAAACAGTATTGCAAAGTAATCATCAACAAACAAAATTAGAAAGATATGAGTTATTCACAACCTATAACAAATACTAAAGTTTTATTTATTGTTCATATTTTTGAAATGTTTAAGATCACTGTCTCTTCCTGCTGCCTGTGGATCCGGATGTACAATTCTCAGCAAATTCTCCAGGACCATGCATGTGTGCTACCATGCTTCCTGCAACGAAGACAATGAACCAGACCTCTGAACCTGTCAGCCAGCCACAATTAAATGCTTTTGCTTGTAAGAGTTGATGTGGTCATGGTGTCTCTTCACAGCAATAGAAGCCCTAAGGCAGATATGAACTTGCAATTCTAAACTTGTAACTGAACCAACAAAAGTTTCTGTGCTGATGAAATCATGTAATTCATTCCCAAAGCTCTATAATGTTCCTAAAGACACCACATGCAATAGGTTTTTGGCATCAGCAACACATACATGTAGCACGCACACAAACACACACTGATGTGCCAGTCAGAGCATCAGAACATGGAGTGGTGGTTCAGCTTCCACCTGTAGCCAACTTAAAACTCACCAATTGCCATAAATTGTGCATTTTTTTCTTCTTTTCCCCCCACTACCACAAATTACGCAGTCGAATTTCCCCCATTTGGGGAAATCACAGGGGTCAGCACACCCCACAGTGCAATGGGTGAGCCTCATCCTGGGAAAACCACCTGCCTGATCGTGGTGTCTCCCCTGCCAGGTAAGTATAAAATGTGCATTTTTAAGAAGCAAATGTGCACACCCTAAAGTGGAGTGGTCCTGCTTGGTTCCTGTAACTACAGTTATCTCGTCATCTCTTCATGCACAGGGTTTTTTTCCTTCTTTATTTCTGTTTCTCAGTTGGCACACCTGTTTCTGTTTGTGTGCATCTACACTTCTAACTACTGGGAATGTTTGGAGCCTCTGAGGGTTGCTACGCATTTGGGCCTGCAGCTTGTTAAGTTAATGAAGCATAGTCTTATCACTGATGTTAGATGCTAGTAGGCTTACTTAATTGATTAGCGTCATCCAGTGGGCATGGGAAAACTCAGCGGAACCTCAAAGAACACCAACATGCATGTAGTAGAAGTGCATTTATATAGAGGATATGATGGGCTATCTTGTCCTTCGTAGACTTCACTAGAATCTTCCTGTACCCTTGGTATAGTTTCTTTAGCCACATATCATCTATCTTTCTGTGTAGCTATCATCTGTCTATATGTTCATAATCGGTAAGGCCTAGAGATTGGGTACCACTATTTTTATATGTATTTGCTAATTATTATCTATAAATTTTACCGAATATATTACATGAATATTTATCAGAATTACTTGGTTAACTTGCTAATTTAATTGAGTCATGGAACAATCAAAGCATTATTTGTAATTTCTAAATAAATGCTGTACCAAACTTTTGAAACAATACAATTTTGTCCTGAAATATAGATTTTTTTATTTTTTTATCTTTTATTTTTTTAATTAATAACACATTTTTATTGAAAAATAAAATAATTCATATTACATCTCATTTTCTATCCCATCCCATGCATCCTCCCATTCCTCCCTCCCTCCCACTTTCACCCCAATCCCCTTTATGACTGTGGCTGTGGGGGACCTCCTCCCCCTGAATATGGTGCTAGGGCATCAAGTCTCTTCTTGGTAGTCCGCTATCAATTTATTATTGTGGAGTTAATCTCTAAGTAATTAAGTTTTCTAGGAGTGTTGCTACAAACTGACATTTTTGCTTCAAAAAATTAAACTATCAATTTGTGGCTTACTTTATGTAGTGTCATGCCCTACAGCATTCAATATACATCACCGATATTTTAAAGACATTTGGGAAAATCATGGTTTGCAAGTCAGTAATATGTTTCTTTTAATGTGGCTGGATGCTTTTTGAGCTATGACCTCACTTGAATTCAGATTTTGTTAAATCCTTAGCTCCTTATTCGATTAACTTTAAATAGATTATGAAATTATTCTGGAGAGATTTGCTATACCATTCTTCAGGATTTATTCAAGATAATATAAAACTACCAGAAAAAATTAGTATGTCAATTTAAATTTTGTTTTGTTTTATTACATTTGTATATGTATTACATTATACATATAATGTATTACATTAATACATGTGTATTTTACATGCACATTTATACTATTACACAAATATAAAATAAACTACATATAGCAAGAAAAACCACTGAACAATCAACAATTATATAAATGCTACATTCATAGTGTTTTGGCTATTTGTATTTGGCAACCTTAATGAAAACATCTTTCCTATCTTGGTGTGTCTAAGATTCTGAATGTAACTCAATATCTATCATAACTCATCATTATTAACTTAAAACAGCTATCTAGACCTAAAAACATGTTAACCCATAAACAACTAAGCTTAATTGTAAAACTAAACTATCTGGTCTTCAACCCCATCAGAGACTTGAGAAGGAATAAAATTAATTACCAGAGTACACAGGGAGTGCAGGTTAGCAGCTTCCCAAGTGAGAAGTTTGCTGCCTGAACAATCACCCAAAACTCTCTATAATGTTGGAGTATCATCTTCATCTCTCTGGCCCAGTATATCTGACAGACGTACTTGTGAGTCAGAACCTATTGAGGATTTGTTTACTCTGTCTTGGCAGAGTTTGACCTTCGGCTCTGCCTTGCTTTAGTAGAGGTCAGATGATAGTTGAGGAATGTTCCCCTTTCTGAGGACTAGAGGAGGGAGGGAGAGAGGATGAGGTAGGGTGGGGAGACTGAGAAGGCATAAGGGAGGGGCATGCAATCGGGATGTGAATAATTCAAACTGCAGAACAAGCAGGTAATTTATATTGCTAATCCCACTATATGGGAATAACTCTGAGTTTCATGACCAAATCATCCCCCATCTCATAAGAGTGTGGTGCGATGTGCTGCCCCCTTGAGGCCTGGAAAAGAAGTACCTATTTCTGTAAGCAGACAAGTCCCTGTGACCAGGGAGTCATAGGTAAAATTTAAAAGTTATCACGTGATTTTTTTAATTAATTTTTTTATCTGGCCACTTTGCTGAAGATGTTTATCATCTATAAGAGTTCTCTGGAAAAAAATTTAAAAAAAGAGTTCTCTGGAAACCCTACATCTAACAAAGGATAATATCCAAAATATTTAGAGAACTCCAGAACTTAAACACTACCAACCCAAATTATCCAATTAAGAAATGGGGTACAGAGAATTCTCAACAGAGGAACATCCAATGGCCTGAGAAACACTTAAAGAAATGCTCAACTTCCTTAGTTATCAGTGAACTGCAAATCAAAACAACTCTGAGCTTGCATCTTACACCTACCAGAATGGCGAGATTTAAAAAAAAGTCAAGTGACAGCACATGCTGGGAAGATTGTGGAGAAATCCACTTGATTTCACAGAAGAGTGGGGACGAGGAAGCAAAGCTGGAGAAGCATGTGACTAATTACCCAGAAATTTACTGTCGAGGAAGAATCTACTCAGTAAGTGTAACAAATTAGATTTTTCAAATGCATGTATGAGTGAGGGTATACACGAGTGCTCATGGCAGGTGCAGAGGGGACCTGTGAATTCACAGCTGCTCTGCTTTCCCACAGCTACTGCACCAATAGCACAGGATTTAGTGGTGAAACTGTTGTGTCTGGAAAGCAGTGCAGCCTTCTGCAGTCCTATAAGACTTGCTCATATTCTTTCTCCACTGTTTCAGATTCTAATCCATTTTTTTTCGACCAGTGCAATTCACTAAGGGCTGTGTAGTAATGAGATGCACAAAGGTCACTCTTCCTAGGAGTTATATACATATAATTTCATATATAAATATATTTAAAATAAAATAAACAAAAACACATCAGATCATTTTTTCTCTGCCTATGGAATTAAAGAAAATGGTGAAGTGACTTTCCTACCATATAAATGTGAAGGAACCAGTTCTTTTCATATTTCAGTAACATTTCCTTTCATGTATACCACTGGCTTTGTTGCCACAGTGCACACAGGAGATCAAAGGCCTGTGACTAATCTGTTTCCAGGACAGCTGTGTACTTATTACAGTCTGGACAGGTCTCGTGGCGCGGCAGCCTACAGCTCTCTCCTCTCTGCTTATTCTTCCTGTTACAAATGTCCCAAGCTTAGCCACAACCCATGATCATCTGTCAGCTCAAGGAAATGTAAGCTTACACATTCTAATCTGAAAGAAAATATGGTGGGTTCTTTTTCAGGTACTAGCAATTTAGAGAGATGGATAAACAGTCTGTTCTGACAGAGGCAGGACGTGCTACCAGCTCTGTGGCTGATAACTGTGACCTTGAGAAAATCCACTCACTCCGTTATTCCCTGGAGTATAAAAATAAGAGGTGAACTATCTGGGATTCCTCTAATCCAAAGATATAGTTCATACTTTACTCTGAAAGTATTTGCCTCAATACATTGTTTGGCTCGGGTGAACTGTTCTCAACGCATAAAGGTAAATTAAGTCCTAGTCCATCCTTCTCTCTTCACTCTCTACTCTGTTTTCCTCATCTCTTTCAGGCTGAGTTTCGTTGCTGGTCCCTGAGCACAGCAGATGAATGATGCTGCTGGTTTTTGCTGGTGTGGCTGGATTTTATTGTTGGGGCTCCTGTGTGGGCTGTGCATTTGTCTTATCTACATGTAGCACCTGGTTGGCAATAGTTACACGCGGTGTGGATGACTTGTACCCACTGGTTTTTTACCTACTTTGCATTTTGTGTTTTTCAATGCTGTAATATTTACTCCAAATCCCATGATTTGGAGTAATATTTCTTTTTTCTTACCCATGTCCTCTCTTCAGACTCTGGCTTAACCCGAACATGCTTTCTCTGGCATCTTGGGCTTTCTCAGTCTACGTCTAAGGACACTCCCCCATACTTGCCACGTGTCTGCTTGCTGACTTTAAGTCCTGAACATGGCAGGTTAATTCAGAAGACATGGGTCTCTCTTCCTCTTCGCCATATTATTGCTTCTGACAGTTGCTGAGATTTCCATCTTTCTTGCCTGGCTCTTTCTTTTAAACTCTAGTAAAACTGTAACAGAGCTTCCTGATATTAGAGTTTTTCCTGTAACCGGTACAGTGTTATAGCATTCCTTATTTTTATCTATGTCTTGTTTTCATAAACTTGACTATAATTTTTCTTTGCATAAATTTTTGTAGATCTATCTGTTTCTCAACATTTGTTCAATTTTTAGAATTTTATATGCTTTTTTTTCTAAATTTGATTAATAATTAGACATTAATTTTCCTATGCTTCCCCAATCTTTTTCAAGTTTCTCCTCTTCAGGTAAGAGTAGCATGGAATGCATTGTTAAATCTTGAGTAATAATCAGCCACTGGAATGAACAGTCCAAAATTGATATTCTATATTCATATGTACATTTGGTTTGGATGAGTGAGTTTATTAAGCACGCAGCAAAACGAAGTTAAAGAATGAGTGATGAGTACATAGGTTAGATAGATAAATGATAAATAGATAGCCTGAGGGTACATCGATATAGATAACAGAATATAGATAGATGGTTGATGATAAATAAAAGATAGATATTACATATAGATAGACAATATAGATGATATGTTGATATAGATAGATTATATATATAGGTTGTAGATGATATATATAGATAGATGATAGATAGATCATGCATACATATGTACATACATACATACACACACGTACATACATACATGCCGATGCCGCTCCCGTCCAGCAGGAAAGACACCAACACCAGGAACTCTTCTTGCAGCAGTTTTATTCAGGATCCTTGACTACCAGAGTGACCTCGGGAAAAGCTCCCACAGAACCTTTATAGTGTGCCTGTCCTATCAGAAACTGCCACGTCGTCACTCCTGGTTGGTGCATTCAGATCACGCCACCTCACGCTATGTCTTGTTCGAATCACGCCACCTTACATCATGCCTTCAGGCATGCACATAAGGGGCTTGCTTACTGCGCATGCGCATAAGGTTTACTCACTGCGCGTGCGCAAAAGGTTTACTCACTGCGCGTGCGCAAAAGGTTTACTCACTGCGCATGCGCAAAAAGAGGCGCACTGCGCATGTGCAAAAGGGGGCGCATTGCGCCGGAAAGCAGCAGGGGGTGCTGCTATCTGTGGCTCTCTACACATACATACATACATAGATGATAGACAGATAATCAGACATTTAAAACATGCAGCAGAAATTGGCCGGGAAAGCCCTTTTAAGGCAGTCAGCTGTAGTTCACAATAAAGAGATTTCCAAGAAGAACCAGAATGTCTCCTCAGGTGTATCTTTTGAGTAAAAAATAAATAACAGCAGAAGAGTAATGCTATCAAATCAGGGGCTTAGAAGCCTACAGCAGAAGCTACAAAAGACCTCCAGGGCAGCCAGCTGGAGTTCCTCATGAAGATTTCTGCGTAGAACAGGGTTCGCTTTGGTGAGTCTACTAAGTAAAAGAACAAACAACAGATAGAGAGAGTATGACCTAGTTGGGGGGCTGATGATGTCCTACAGAAACTGCCTGGGGAAGTTGAGGCAGTAAGCAGGAGTTGCCAACTCAGCTTTCTCTGCAGGCTTGAACCTGTCATGGCTGAGTCTGCAGTATCTCTTCCTCAGACCTGTATGTCAAGGAACATGTTTCACTGACTAGCTGCTCACAAAGATAGTAACTGTTTACCCTTAGACTCTCACAGAGTTTGAGGTAAGAAGTTGGTTCCCAGACAAGAAGCCATGCCTGAAGGACACCTTAAGACAAACATGCAGAGGAGGTAGTCCAGGACACTTCCAAAGCCAGCCTGTCAGTGAGCTCACACCACACTTTAGAACACCAATATTGAGAAGATTAAGCCTTCCCCACTCTTGAGTTATATTTGTATTTTCTTTTTAGTTGATTTATTTCTTCTCTGCCTCTTGATGTTGTATTGTGTATTCATGAATATTTCCATTTCTCCATTCTTTATTGGCCCTCCTCACTACATTTTAAAATTTTATTATGTCGCTCTAATACATCCACTATGTTATAGTTTATAGATTCAGTATCTTTCCTAAGACCTGATATCTTCAAAAGGACTCATATCAGCTCAGGAACCACAAGACCAAATTCTCAACACAAAGAAGATTTATTTACCCCAAAGGTTAGGGAAAAAGAGTGAGAAGCGGGAGAGATGGCTCAGTGGTTAAGAGCACTGCCTGCTCTTCCAAAGGACCTGGGTTCAATTCCCAGCACCCACATGGCAGCTCACAACTGTTTTTGACTCCAAGATCTGACACCCTCACACCAGGACACATAAATTAAATAAAATATTTTTAAAAAAAAGAATCGGAACAGGATAGAGAAGTAGGGGAAAGGGAGAAAGGGACAAGGGACAGGGTGAAGGGGTATTGGTCCAGTGGGAGTAGGGAGACACAGAACTACCTCCAGATGGAGAGGAGACAGACAAGGCCCATAGACAAATGGCAGTTTATAAAGGTGGAAGGGGAAACCCTATGCTAGGATGAGGCATGCTAATTAGATGAGCCAAAGGGGCTTGTGCATACTGGACTTTAATACTTTGACAGCTAAACCTTGGTTGTCAGCCTCAGGAAGAAGACATGGCCAAATAAGGGAGTAGACCTTGGGGTGTAGCTTTAGGAATGTAATGTAATAGTTTTGAACAAGGCGGAGGGAATGGAGAAGAGCAAGGCCTGCCAGAGCTTTGATTGCCGTGCCTAGGCTGGCTAGCGCCGCTTCATTTCCAACGTTGCAATGTTTAATTGTGGCTACTCCGAATTCCCCCATCGCACAGTTCTCCTGTCTCGATCATCTTGGTTGTAGTGTCTGGTAGTTGGATGGTATTAGTTAAGTAGAATATTTTTTCTCACGACCTGAGGTCTTTACACGATGGGCGTTGCAGGGCCTTCTTCCACCTTCTGTTTTAGCTGGCCTCTTCCTCCATGTCCTCTGAGAGCAAACGGATAGAGCCTCATTCTGCAGCTCCCCTCCCATGCTGCATTGAAAGCGAGAGGAACAGGGCTGCTTTGACTACTGGATGGGTAAGAGCTATCAGGGACCTCTGCTAGGGTGCATAGGTTTTCACCCCAAGACTTAGAGAACTCGTGGTTTAAGAAACAGCTTCTGCCCCTACTCAGATACTCAGGAGGAGATACATGACTGAAATAACAGAGAAACATCACATAAGAGTGTAATTATCAGAGTAAGATATTGTCACTATCATTACTATTTTTACAATAATTGCCATAAAATTACTCACCAAGATGTTTTTTAACAGCTTCCTGTGGCTGTAGCACTAGTAAAAATTTGTCTTATCTTATTTTCACAACTGATCTGTCATTTTCCATGCTATTGCTCCTGTGGTAACAACTTACTACACACTGTTTGATAATTCATAGCAAAAGTATGTAATTTACTAAGCATTAAAAATTAGCTCACTTCCTTCAGAAGGGTGAATATAATTTGACTATGTGGACTCTGAAACAGATCCTGAAAATGCTATATTATACTAAAGACATATTTGTTTCTCAGAGAATAATCTGATATCTGGGTTTATACATTAAGATTCAGCCTCCATTATCAAATGTCTTTGTCTCCCTTTGGTTCCCTGGTGTTCCTTTTATCACTGTTTGTAGAAGCATTTCAGGGCTGGTTTGGCAGCCGAAGGAGCCTTTCAAAGAAATGCTACTCTATTTATCTGACTTGAAAGACATGAAAAGTGAAGCTACTCTTTCAAGGCTTTTAGAGCTGAAGGTGTCTTATGGGATTCAACCCCTTCCTGTTAGGTGGGGGCGATTATCACTTTCTCTTTTCACATCGACATCCTAGAGAGATCAGTTCAGACACTTAGCAGTGGAAATGCCTTGTTATAATCTAGATAAGCTATTTAAATATTGGTGATTCAAATGATGTGATGTCTGAGCCCACCTTTATGTGGTGCCTTATTATAAAAGCTTGAATATGGTAGTCTGTCAGTAGGTTTGTGGGCAGAGTTCCATTTTGTAATTGATAAAATATTTGACTAGGGAACAATATGAACCTAGTATTAGCTTTTCATAAATAAAACGTTGGAGTTTTAAATTAAGCTTTGCCTTTGTTCTGCTTGTTGTCTTGAGACAGGGTTTCATGTGCTCCAGGTGGGCTCCAACACTGTAAGTAGGTGACGATGACCTCAAACTTCTGTTCCTCCTGTCTAGACTTCCTGAGTGTTGGCATTACAGCTGTGCACCACTTTGCATGGTTTTCATGGTGCCAGGAATCTAATTCCATGCTTTGTATTTCTCAGACTGCTACCTTAAAAATGGAGCTGTGTCCTCAGGCCAGATAAAACCTTTGGACTTTACTTTATTCACTGACCCTCAATCAGGTTTGTTGCCTGTGTTGTTAGATAAGGGTGTAACAGCTTGCTTCTTTGAGATGGCAGGACTCAAGTCTGGATGCAGTCAGAGGCAATGGCCAAACTCTTCCCAGACAGGGTAAGCAAGTCCTCACTAGTTCCTGCCTCACAAATATGTCTGTCAGATATATTGGGCCAGAAGGCTGAAGATGATGCTCCAGCGTTATAGAGAGTTTTGGGTGACTGTTCAGGCAGCAAACTGTCTCTGTCATCTTCTCATTTGGCAAGCTGCTAACCTGTACTTCAGGCATACACAGCTAATTAAGTTTATTCCTTCTCAAGTCTCTGATGGGGTTCAAGACCGGATAGTTTAGTTTTATAATTAAGCTTAGTTGTTTATGGGAATAAGATGTTTTTAGGTCTAGATAGATGTTTTAAGTTGATAATGACGAGATAGGATATATATTGATTTAACATTCAGAATTTTAGACATACCAAGACAGAAAAGATGTTTTCTTCAAGGCTGCCAAATACAAATAGCCAAAATACTATGAATGTAGCCTTTATACAACTCCTGATTATTTTCTGGCTTTTCTTTCTATAGATTGCTTATTGTATATATGTGTAATAATATAAATGTATATGTAAAAAATAAAGTAATAATAATAATAATAATAATAATAATAATAATAATAATAATAATAATAATAAAGTGTGTAACAAAACTTAAAGTTTGCATAATTGGAGACAACTTGCACTTGGGGAAGAAGCTTTGATTCTCAAGATCAACACTTAGTGAGAACAAAGGAAAGAAACAAGTATTTCAGGGAAACAATGCACAGAACTTCCAAGACCAACACAGATAACGTTAGAAAGACCGAGGCCATGCCCAAGGACTGCATGCCTTCTGCATGGTACCCTACCTCAAAGTAAGCCTAACATCCAGTGGCCTGAGACTTGAAGTGGGATCAAGCAGGACAGGCTCTGTTCCTTTCTGGGAACTGGATGATTTCACCCTCTTCCTTTCAATTACCGTAGAAATAGGGATGGATGGCCCTCCTCTATGTGGTGAGCAGCAATAATGACCAAAGATCCTGAAGTGTCTGGAGTTACCACATTCATTCATAAACAGTTTCAACTCATAGGCACACAATAAAAAATGTTGATAAGCTTGACATTGATTTTTCAAAAAACAGGCTGGATTGAGCACACAGAATCCATCACTAATAATCTACGTGAAGCTTTGCTTTTAGAAACACCATCGCCTGCTGTCCTTTCTAGATCTTTAGAGAAGTATAAGAGAGACATCTACTGGGGAGAATGAAACATGTTTTATTATCAGACGGACTTGTAGTTCCAGTAAAATAATGCACTGTATTTCCTGTGGTCTTTGAGTTTACATCACAGATGTCAGGCCACCATATTACCACAATCACGAAGCTCTGTTTGTGAAAATGGCTGCAAAAGGACAGTTGTTAGAAGCCTAAGTTTGGTTTAAAAGCTAAATGCAAAAGTGCTTCCTAAGTGAAATGATTGCTTATGTAAATGATGGAGAAAAAAGGATTGTAAGCAGACACAGCAAACGGTGGGGCCATCTCCAAAGCAGAACAGGAAACATGGGGCCTGCTACACTGCTTGGAGCACCTGTGGTTGGATAATTCTAAAAGATTTGAGAATTAGCATAAACCTTTCAGCTCTGTCACATCAGTGTCACAAGCAGATTAACCAGAGGATACTTGGGGTAGCCCTGGATGTAGCCTGAACAAGTAGTATTGATCTTGTACATGCAAGCAAGGGTAGTGTCATTTATATACACAGGGATGCAGGTGTTTTCATTACATGTTCTCAGTCAACTTGTCAAAAATGCACACTGATGTATTCTTATATTCTCTAATGTACTTAGAAGTAGAAAAAAATTAATTTGCAATAACCTACCTAGGATGGTGTAATTACATACTGTATTATGAGTCTTCAAAATGAAAGTTATAAAGACAAAATATTAGTGATAATAAAGTATTTGAGTTCCTAAACTATATGGGCCTTTGTATATGTACAGAGTGACACTCCTACACAGTCTAACAGTTCAAGTTATTAATGCTGGGTAAGATGTCTATGCAGTACATAAATATAGTCTCTCTATACAGCGTAAAGTGCCTCTGGACATGAAACATATTTTTACCACGTAACACATCTGCCTTAGTTATTTACTTGTTGCTGGAATAAAATGAATTGAAAAAGAAAACTTAAGGGACAAGGAGTTTATTTTAGTTTCTGTTAAAGGAGAATACAGTGCAACCCAGTGAGGTAGACGGGCCAGCAAAGGCACTGAGGCAGAAGTGGCTGGTCACATTTGCAGAAAATAGGGACGGACAACCCACCCTCACAGCCTGCATGCAGTGCCCCACGCCAGCTGTGAGTCTCCCCTCCTTACATGTTGTACAACCTCGCAAACGATGCTTCTACCTGAAGACCAAATATTCAAATACGTGAGGCTGTGGGAGACATTTCTCTTCCACAGACTCATTAATGACTTGATAATTGCACTCTGAACCTGTTGCGCCCATTACTAATTGCCAACAAGAACCCACTGGCATCCCGGGTCGGCAGTGCGAGACCACTTCTCTCACATGCAGCTCTGACCTACATGAGGAATGAGTTGGACAGAAGATGCAGATCTTCAGAGAGGAAGCAAGGAGACTGCAAGGAAACAGAATGGCTGGGCTGCAAATATCTCCTACATAAGACAGCAGCACAGTGGGGCTGTGAGGACATTGAACACAGACGATAGAGCAGATTCTAGAAGAGTAACTATGGCGTTGATATTGCCCACCTGTTGCTGTCATACAGAGAGTTAGCCGTTGCTCCCGGCATGGCAGAGAGTTAAGCTCAGGCACATTCAAAAGTATAGTGATAAGCCAGCTAAGACCTGTGCCATCCAAAAAACTTGAACATATATTTATTCTGGAGGACAGAGACCTTAGATAAAGAATGGATAATTTATACTCATTTTATATACCAAAATAGAAATTATACAAGATATGGAAGGAATAGTTCATGTCTGAAATAAGGCAACTTGTAAACTAGTAATACTAAGAAAAAAGGTTTTTGTTTAAATATACCCTTCTTAGTATCTGCCATTACAGAAGACTGACATAAATTGCAGTCTCACACCCCTGGTCTCTGTAAGTCCAGCTCAGAATAGTTTGTGAGAATTCCCAGAGTGCAAGTGAGGAACAGGTAACACTTACCGAGGTTGAGGGCTCACTCTACATGTTTTCTTTTTAATGTTCTCTGTGTACATGCTCAATCAATCCAAACCGCTCCAATCTCGGTATTTTCAAATATCCTTCTGGTTTCCTTTTCCCAACATCCCACTCAATCTCTCTTTACTTGCTTTATAAATAATGATGTTGCCCTTAGGAGTCCTGAATTTAGTTTTATGCAGTGCCTCGGGATATAAATGTTTTTGTGCCTTAAACAAAATGAACTTTCAAAATGCTGTTGTAGTCACTGAGATACAAACTGGCTTAATAGCTGGGAGATAAGTTATCATACAGTTGACACGTGGTATAGTTTTTGCAACAAAGGAGTAATATTAAGGAATGTGTGAGATCAAAACGCACTCTCCTCTGGCCTCTACAGCAACGTATGCAAACATACACAAACATTCACATACTCACATGTGTACACACACAGACACTTGAAATAAAATAAATCATTGTGATATTAAAATAGTGAATCTTGCCAAAGGTATTTACAAAGAAATGGTTTAAATTGGTTCAAAAATAATATAGCCTTAGACACACCAATTAACAACTAGAACACCTGAAATTAATTGCTAATTGATGTAAAGCATGCCACTATTCATAGATCATACACTTTAATATTAGGCATCATATTTTCCATAGTGAATATCAATTGAACGGTTCTTTATAGAATAGTAAGACATATCAGATTTATGAGAGGCAACTACTATTTCCAGAATTGTTTAGAGTTCCTAAGGTCTAAAAAGTGTTCTTTTAATCTAAGCTCTACTCTAGTTTTGACTAAGTTATACTATAAACTTTTTAAAAATCTATTTATTTACTCACTTTACATGCAGGCCATAGCCCCCTCCCCCCTCTCCTCCCAGTCTTACCCTCCTTCCCCTCCCCTAATTCTTCAGGAAAGGGGAGCCCCTGCCCTACACACTCACTCAGCTCATCAAGTCACATCAGGATTGAGTTTGCCCTCTTTCCTCATAGTCGGGAAGACAGTCCCATGAGGCGGAGGTGACTGAAAAGCAGGAAGCCAGGTCCATGTCAGAGACAGCCCCCGCTCCCCTTACGAGTGGACGCACATGAAGCCTGAGACGCCTATCAGCTACATCTGTGTGGGGGGCCTGGGTCCAGTATATTCACGGTCCTTGTTTGGTGCTTCAGTCTCCACAGGATCCTCTGGGTGCTGGTTAGTTGTCTCTGTTGGCCTTCTGGTGGAGCTCCTGTTGCCTCTAGGTCTTTTTATCCTTCCTCCCACATTTTTAGCCCAGTATTTGGCTATGAGTCTCGGCATCTGTTTCAAACCACTACTGGATTGAGTGTCTCAGAGGACAGCTCTGCTAGGATTCTGTCTGCAAGTATACCGGAGAATCTTTCATTGTGTCAGGGTTGGCTCTCTTTCTTAAGGATGGGTTTTGGGTTGGGCCAGACATTGGTTGGGGGATACGAGGAGGACTGTAGCTGAGACTCCTAGTAGCAGGGGACATGGAAACTGAAGAGCACACCCTCTAATTAGACCGGACTCCTAGTGGGGGTGGGGTGGGAGAGAACACTAACCCACCCACAAATCTTTGCTCCAAAACTTATCCTGCCTATAAGACATTTAGGAATAAAAATAGAGCAGATAGAGCGGAGATTGAGGCAACATACTATAATTTTAATTTTTATTTTCAATTATTCGTTGAAAATTCCATACATGTATATAGTATACCTTGCCCATATCCACCTTTCACTCCCCACCTCATACTCCCCCAAGGACACCTCATCTCATCTCTTCCTAAATTCATGCCCTTGTTTTACAGATGTTTAACCAACTGAGATCCGTTAGTGCTGCCTATATGCAAATGGTGTAGTGTCATTCTCTGGGTTATGGGTAGTCTGCCTACCAGTGGCTGTATACTAAAAGAAAAAAAGAAAGTAACTGTCCCGCTCCCAACAGACTTAACTCCTTAGGTAAGAGTGGCACATCAGGAATACCTCTTCACTTCATTTTAGAATTTTAAATAAGTTTCGTAAAAGTATCTTTTATTCACCCGATTCAACTGTCATCTCAAAGACTTACCGATGAGTTAGCTCACCCTTTCTAATACTTTCTGAATTCTGGCTGGCTGGTTCAGCTCAGCTGTTCTGCCTGAAACTCCTCTCCAAGCTGATTGATTCAAACTGTCTTCTCTCAGCATCTGAGTGAATTGCTCAGGCTGGCCTCAAACTAACTCTAGCAATCTGCTCTAATCTGCTGACTCATCCTCATTTTCTGGCTTGTTCTGTCTTCACCTGAGTCTAGCTTGTTCTCTCTGAAACCTGTCTCTGCAAAGCTGCACTGTTAAAACTGCACCTGAACTCCACCAAGTGGGCTGTCACAAACTGAACTGCCACAAAACCAGCTTCAGGGCACTGCTTCCCAAGTGACTCCCAACTGTTGGCTCTCAGCTGACTGATTGACCTGATGGCTCAACTGGAACGCTGGAACTGACTGAACTGATTCAACGCCCCCTCTCTGCGCACTGGTCATTGAAGTCGCCTCTGTTTCTTGGCTGTTCTCATACAAGTTGGGCGTATCCTACCTCTGACTCATTCTTCCAAATCTTTCTCCGAGTCATCACATTGTCTGCCCCTCAATTAGGCATCGCTTTCAAGCATGGATGCTTCTTTCTACAGACTAACTTTACCTTCAATGTTAAGGATTTAAACTGTATACTAAGTGTGTGTGTCTGTATTCCAGTCAGAGGGATGAGAGGTGTGTAGCATATCTGTGTTCCACCGTGATCATACAGACCTAGTAGGTATTTGGATGTGATCTACCAGAGCAGCCATGTTGCTGGATTAAAATTCCTCGACAAACGCAATCTTGTTCAGGATTTTTAGTGGTAACTAAAGTTGCAATGAGTTCGTGTATGCTACAGATGTGCCATGTCCAGAGGACAGCATTTGACAACCCTCCTCCTCCCCCTCTACCTCTCATGTTCTTTCCTCCGCTCTTTACAGTTGTTACTTGAGCCTTGGAATGAGAAGTTGCTACAGATGCACAATGTGCAGTCCCTCGCTTTCAGCCCTCCAAGCTGTACAGTGATGCGTTTTTGCATAACCGCTGCCCACTGCAACGAAAACATCTCTAACCAAGGTTGGAAGCAGCACAGATCTGTTCACAGGGACACCAGTATTTGGAAGGCAGTTTGCTGAAGTGGGCATTTAGAAAAACAATGTGTCTCAGAGCCTGTCGCTCCTCTAATTATAGGTTTGGCCATGTTTACAGTAAAGCATTTAATTCTTTCTGTAGAGCAGGCCTCAAATTCAATCAAAGGTGCAGTTGGTTATGCTAGGAAACAGTCCTGCCGCTACTGTCCCAGGGTTACAGCTTACCCGGTAGTGCTGAAGCAGGAAGATCCAGTTCCTGACCAGACCACCAATGTCTTTTCTTCTCCGTTAGTCCACGAAGCATCTTCTGAAACTATGAAAGCTGGCCAGCAGTGAGAGTTTCCTTGTCCATTCAAGATTAATGTCTCTGCACCCTGCAAGAAAAGTGTGTAGTATCTTAAACAACAGCGCCTTACCATCTAGCTGTGGTGCCTTACCATCTAGCTATGGTGCCTTACCATCTAGCTGTGGTGTCTTACCATCTAGCTGTGGTGCCTTACCATCTAGCTGTGGTGCCTTACCATCTAGCTGTGGTGCCTTACCATCTAGCTATGGTGCCTTACCATCTAGCTGTGGTGCCTTATCATCTAGCTGTGGTGCCTTACCATCTAGCTGTGGTGTCTTATCATCTAGCTATGGTGCCTTACCATCTAGCTGTGGTGTCTTACCATCTAGCTGTGGTGTCTTACCATCTAGCTGTGGTGTCTTACCATCTAGCTATGGTGCCTTACCATCTAGCTGTGGTGCCTTACCATCTAGCTATGGTGCCTTACCATCTAGCTGTGGTGTCTTACCTTCGAGCTATGGTGCCTTACCATCTAGCTATGGTGCCTTACCATCTAGCTGTGGTGCCTTATCATCTAGCTGTGGTGCCTTACCATCTAGCTGTGGTGCCTTACCATCTAGCTGTGGTGCCTTACCATCTAGCTGTGGTGCCTTACCATCTAGCTGTGGTGTCTTACCATCTAGCTGTGGTGTCTTACCATCTAGCTGTGGTGCCTTACCATCTAGCTGTGGTGTCTTATCATCTAGCTGTGGTGCCTTACCATCTAGCTGTGGTGTCTTACCATCTAGCTGTGGTGCCTTACCATCTAGCTGTGGTGCCTTACCATCTAGCTGTGGTGCCTTACCATCTAGCTGTGGTGCCTTACCATCTAGCTGTGGTGCCTTACCATCTAGCTGTGGTGTCTTACCATCTAGCTGTGGTGCCTTACCATCTAGCTGTGGTGTCTTACCATCTAGCTACGGTGTCTTATCATCAACAGTAATGGCAAAAAAGCTGTGTTGTCTTGGATGCTTTTGGAGCCTCTAAGATCCACTACTTAGCTGAGCATGGTGGCACAAGCCTTTAATCCCAGCATTCCAGAGGCAGAAGCAGAGGCAGGCAGATCACCATTAGATCAAGGCCACACTGGTCTACAAAGTGAGTCCAGGAAGCTGGGGATGTTATCCAGAGGAACCCTGTCTTGAAAAACAAACAAAAAAACAAACAAAAAATATTCACAACAGCTTGGCAATGATACATATTCTGTATTCTGAGAGCAGGACTGTTGACAAATGTAGGGTACTTTTGTTCAAAATTCTTTTGAAAATAAAATTACAGTTTGGGTTAATTTGCAAAACAGTTGTTTTATAAAATTTTCATAGAGCCTTAGCTCGCATCAACTTGTTTCCTCCTCCCACCAATCCCGTTCCCCCTCGACCCTGCCAAAGCTTTCATCTAGCATTGTTCCCTCTGTTCTTTCATATCAAGCATGCTCCTTTTTCCACTTTTATTGCATTTTTATAATACCAATATCTTTTTATGAGGTGCATTGTAATTTGATGCAGTTCTGGAGTGTGTGATTAAGAAATCGGCACATTAAACACCCATGCTCCTTCAGCTATGAGTATTTTGTCTGTGTTGGAGAAATTTCACTCTTATGCTCTGGCTCTGAAATATAGATGTCTTAATGCTCCCCTTATGATGCTGGAGAAAAAAGCCAACATGGTTTGTTTCCTTCTTGCGTTTTGTCCCTTGTCTGACTCCTTTGCACTCTACTATTTGTACCTGCCCCTCAGATACTCTATTTTTTGTTGGGCTAAATATTTAGTTTACAAAAATGGGTGAGAAACAAATTGTCTGTTTGTAGCTTATGTCACTTAGCCTAATAGCCTCCAATCTTGTTCATGAAGCAGATGAGAGGGTGTATTTCCTTTTAGGATTGAACAATATTTTCTATCCTTTTCTTATGAACAGTAGCTACTTTGTCCATTCTCAGTTTCCTCTTTCAGCAACTTCCACTAGAGAAGGTTTTATGCCTTCTACAATCTTTACCCCAGTTAAATAGAGCATTGTTTGAATAGGACTATATGCACATGTGCTGTGATTTTTCTAACATGTGGACTCTAGTATTAAATTTCTATGTCTGTGTACATATGTTTATATGGGAAGTGTACAGATGATGGAAGTAGAAAGGGACCAAAGGAGGAGAAAGAGGAGGCTTTAAGGAGGGGTTGACATTGAGTAATAAGAGGCCTTCCAGGGCCTACAGCAGGCAGGAGGCAAGGTGTTGAGGGAGAGGAGTGGGTGGGATGATCAGCAGAATCAGGCAAGCATGTATGAAGCCTCACGGTGAGGCTCATTGCCTTGCACATTTATCCTTTTAAATACTAAAAAAGTGAAACATACTCAGATTAGTGTGTGTTAGTGATGGATATGACAGTTACCTGTAAAGTTTCTGGTTTTTCTTATATTCTGGCTCAATATTGTAGCCTTTAGGTAGTAGATTATCAACTACCTGTGTAAGAGTCCTTGTTTAACATATTTGAGGAATATTAAAAAATAAAATAAACCTGGCAGGTCTGTGATTGACTTCTCTGTCTCCTTGATTCTGATCATGAGTAACTCTCCCTTATTCCCTTGGGCTGAGAGTCTATGTCCCTCTTGACAGCATTAGCAGCCTGGGGGAGTCATGACGCCTTAGGGTTGGGGCAGCCATGGGGCTTCCACATGACCCGAGGCTCCTCCCTCAATTCCCAGGTACACAATAGCGAGCCCTGAGATGGCTTTTACAATTAGCTCTTGGCTGTAGTCCCAAATACAGTTATGAAGCCAATTGCTGATGAGTTCCAACATTTAACCCCAAGGGACCCTCTCCCACTCCCTGCTGACACCCTCCCTTCTCCCTCCTGAAAAGGAAGTAGCTATTTCAAAGATAAAGAAGTTCTGTAGGGACAAACAGACTTCTTGGAATGCAGACTTATTTAATATGTTCGCAGAAACTGGGACAGTGCTGTCATCTCCACTGAATGTCAGAGAAGGGTAGTGACTGAAGGTTTGACTTTGCTCTGTCCCAACTAGAGGACGTTGGTGGATGGAGGAGTTTTCTCCCTACTAGCATCAAGAATCTCTAAGATTGTTAATTGAAAATAGTTTCTCTGTAAACTATGTAAACTAGTGTGTGTGTGTGTGTGTGTGTGTGTGTGTGTGTGTTTCTACTTGTGTTTGCCAAATGTGATATGAGAGGCTGCAGTAACTGGTTCCATTAAGCAGCACCCTTCACATTTGTCCACTGTGTAGTAACAATCACTGCTCTTGCCGAAGCAGCCACCCAGGCTCATTAGTCCATCTTCTCTTTGGGATGTCTTGTCGTGGAAACTACTTTCACTTTCATAAAGCTTTCAAAGAGCATAAAGGGGATTGAAGAGAAAAGGAAACTCAGAGCAAAGGAAAATAGCAGCAAAGAGGCTGAGGCAATTTGGAGATTTCTCTATGGCTTTGGTTTCAAGGAACAGAAGAAACCAAAAAGGTAGAGTGGGATGGTAGCCCTTGAGCCATCACAGAAAAAGTGAAGGTGTAAGTAGGGAAGATAATTCCACCATAAAAAACAAAGCAAAAGGAAGAGAGGGAAAGAGATGAAAAAGGAGAGAGAGAGAGAGAGAGAGAGAGAGAGAGAGAGAGAGAGAGAGAGAGAGAGAGACAAAGACAGAGACACAGACACAGACACAGACAGAAAGAGGGAGGGAAAGAGACAGACATAGACAGAGATGGAGACACAGACACGGACACAGACACAGACACAGACACAGACACAGACACAGACACAGACACAGACACAGACACAGACACAGACATAGACACAGACACAGACACAGAAAAAAAGAGAGAGGGAGGGAGACAGCGACCGAGCGATTGAGGGAGCTAATTGAGGCCACAATGAGCCTTGCAGCCTTCCCTGATTGCCCTTGGTGGTTTTGAAGGTTTATCTTGTTACATCTACATCTTCAGATGTTCTCTCAGTGCTCTGACAGCAGGTGACTTCTAAAGTAAATGGGATTAGCTGAAGGCTGTGCTGTTTTTCCCATAATGCATGCATGAGGCTTAGAACTGATGGAAATAGTTTAACTTGTTCCACCCCAAGTTTGTTTGCCCATATTTTCAATTCTACAGCATAAGTGAAAATGATCTGTATGATATAATCTCACTAAACACATGTCAGATTCTGTGAGCAAATGTGCAAATTCCACATATTTAACCGACCTAAGAGTGCTTCCCCCAAAACGCCTCCTCCTCAGTCTTGAAAGGGAAGAATATAAAGCATATCTTCATTTTCAGCAAATGGTTTCAAGAAGTCTCAAGATCTTCAACCCTAAATATCCCTCTTCTTTTTCTGTCCGTGGAGAATAGAGTGAAAACTCTTCACATAGCAAAGGCAACATCAGGAAAGGCACCTTATGAAATATGAAAGAGCCACTTGCAGTTCCCTTATGGTATATTCAGAACAAGGAATTTGTGTTGGTCTCAACAAACTTATTAGCCAGATTCTCATACTACACTTTACTATGAAAGCTGTACTGAGATTTTTATTGCAATTATATTTTCTAATTCCATAGTTTCTATTTAGCTCTTTTCTGATGGTTTCTATGTTTTTGCAATAGTATTGTATTTTCTTACATTTGTTTTTTGTTAATAAAATTTGCATTTGTAGCAATTTTAGGACAAATATCTTAATAATAGTTTTGAAAAAAATTTCCTGTAGTTACTATCTTAGTGTTATCATTTATTTCTCATATATTATTCATATTGTGGTTTTTTTCTGGTTCTTAATATGGTGTGTAGGTATTTATCTTCATTTTTCATCCAGAAAATATAGAGCATTGAGCTACGTGCCTCTGGATCCTATTTGATTTTTTTTTCTACTGTTTGGGTGTAGCTTGTGTGATTGTGGCAGGCTCAGGTGTGTGCTCCTGTTGGAATCTAATGGTAGCACAGAGCACATGTGCAGCCCTGACTCTTGCTGTGTCTACTGTGTGTGGAGGAGAGGACGCTCCTTTCTCTGGTTCAGCCATGACCAGTACCAAATCGTGATAGGGTGGCTGTGGGTAGCTATGGGTCTGTGAGCCCCTTTAACACCAAGAAAGGAGCAGATGGACAGCCTAGCCTTGGGTGTCTCATTCAGCCTCATGAGTTCAGACAGGAAAGACGCAAAGCTCCTCTGTGTACTCCTAACCAAACATGGCGTAGATTCTTGGAGTCGTGACCATGTTAGCCTCACTCAGCTTTACTCCTTGGCATTGCATGGGAAGGAGGCCGAGTTCGCCCTTGGATTGCACTGAGTCCACCTTACTAGAAATCAGAGAACCTTTGTTTCCATGGCGAAGAAACAACAGGCAGCTAACACCTCAGCACCAATGTCATTTAGTAAAGAATGTCACGTGCTGACCCTCTTCCCAGTGGGAAATATGCTCCTTCCTCACTCCGGGATGCTCAGGGACAGAGTGTGGTTTTCCAAGTGATGTTTGGTTGAGGCAAGGATAGGTTAGATAGTTAAAAAGGGGTTAGAGCTGAAAAGGATTTTCTGTTGTTAAACCACCCTTTCCTGGCTATATAGCTTGGAAAATTAGACTTTTCCTGGACCAAATACAGTTGTTCCAGTTGGCCCTTCTGTGATCTAAGCTTCTTCAATGGCTTGCCTGAGACACAGAGAGGTCATAATGAAAACCAATGCCTTCCTGTAATATTCTCGTGTCCTTAGGTTGCTGGAGTTCTGCTTCCTTCTTTAACGCCTCCAAAGTTTCCCTCTGGCTTGTCTGTGTACATGGCTGGCTTCTGCTCTAAGAGGGAGGAATGGAGTTACCTCCTCAGCTTCCATCCTTCAACGCACTGTATACAAGCATCTGTTTAGTGTGTCAGGGGTAAAGGAGTGGACACAGCATCTCATGACAACCATGAGGAGCTCAGACGGCAACTCGGGAGACTCAGTTCTGGTCTACAGTGTAGCTCCAGCATTAAGCATCAGGGGAATACATTTTTCCAGAAAGCAATGTTAGCCACTGAGCCGTCTATCAGGACCTACTATGCTTTTTTCCACTATGCTTTTTGTTTCTTTTAATAAAATATATTTAAAAATAAAAAAATAAAAAAATGAATAAAAAAAATTTATTCATATTACATCTCAATGGTTATCCCATCCCTTGTATCCTCCCATTCCTCCCTCCCTCCCATTTTCCCCTTACTCCCCTCCCCTATGACTGTGACTGAGGGGGACCTCCTCCTCCTGCATATGCTCATAGGGTATCAAGTCTCTTCTTGGTAGCCTGCTATCCTTCCTCTGAGTGCCACCAGGCCTCCCCATCCAGGGGATGTGGTCAAATATGGGGCACCAGAGTTCATGTGAAAGTCAGACCCCACTCTCCACTCAACTGTGGAGAATGTCCTGTCCATTGGCTAGATCTGGATATGCTTTTTAAACCATTAATTTCTTCCTATTGCAAAGGAGCTGTGACTTCAACAAGTAAACTTTGGTATCAAAAATGCAGTATGTCATTTATAAAAAATAAGTTATAAGATAATATATAGGAGACACAAGACATCATGAAAAATGTTTTCTTTGAGAGAAATTATGAAGCCTCAGTACAGCTAACAAGCACATATTTGTGCTTTTTTTTTTCCTTTTGTCAACTCTTTGGAACTCCTTTCTTTGACTCAAATCTTTGTCTCTTGCCTTCCTTTGATGTAGAACGGCTGTCTAATCAAAAAGATTCAAGAGTGTCTGATGTGGGTGAAGAACACAGAAATAAAAGTCAAAAGTAAATCTGCTTGGTGTGGTGAGTTTGAGAATCCTTGATTCCTGAGGTGCTGTGGCTGAAGCTGAAGTGTCAGCTGATGAAATTCCACCCTAAATGAACTCACTACAGCTGCTGAAAGAGAATCCTCCTGTCATACCAAGGACCAGAGGATACTCAGTGTTCAGGGACACTGAGTCCATAGTATTCGATTGTGCCTGCATTGACTTAGCACCTTGGATGAAGATGATGGGGTGTTGATGTTGGGTTAACATTAGGTGTGGAAGTGTCTGGAATGCACACATCAGTAGATGTTGCCATCAGTTATTCTAGAGAGTAACAACCCAGAAAAATGTCAGCAATAGCAAAGCTTTTCTGCTAATGGGTCCAAGAAGTGCTGCCATTAAGGCAGACTCGGCCATGTTATATCCCTAGAAGGACTGAAAACAGAGTTGCAGTTTTGTTCTACTGCTGCCTCTTCAGCGTGCTTCCAGTAAGTCTGGAAGTTAGACCACGTGCATAAATCCATAAATCATACGTGTGTGTGTGTGTGTGTGTGTGTGTGTGTGTGGTGCAGTTGTGCAGAGATGTGTATATTTGAATCAAATCTCACCAATTCTTCCCAATCCATGCTTTACCTAGACTCGATGTTTCAGCGGCTGTGTGGGGTGATCATGTACATGAATATATGAAATGTATGCTACTTTCTACTTCATTCAACATACATTAGTTCTATTAAGTCTCTAATCATCCTGGTAGCGAATACTGACCAGAGAATTTACTTTTGAGATAGCCAGGCCTAGCCTGGATAGCCAGATACAGAGCCTATGTGAGATGCTCTCTCATAGGTTAGAAAGGAGGAGCAGAGGACCACAGGGCAGAGGGAGAATCTGAACACAGAATATCTACCTTTTAGCTATTCTCTGCAGTCAGTATCAGAAGTCACCACGGCTTGGCCCTGAGAAGCCGTAACTTACTCCTGTGTTCTATACAGTGGTGGAGATTGCTTCAAGTAACATTGAGTGCTTATATTAGGTTAGAAAGAAATTACTAAAGATGCTGTCATGGCTAAGTGTGAAGGTGTTGACACTGCTCAGGGAAACCATTATGGAGGTGAGAGAGTGGCATTGAAAATTCACCATCACTTACAAATGTGCTGTCAGTGTTCCACATCTGCCTGTGGATATCATGTACCCTGTGACTATTTTCACAATGTTGGTGCTGCTCAGCTGTTGAACATATCCCGGGCTTCTTGTCCCACTGTGTTGTGTGTGTCCGTGTCCTTCCAAGGTAACAGCTTTGGCATCCTCAATATTGTCAATCTCTAGTCCTCGCTGCCAGGCTGAGAGGAATGAGGCCACATGAAGCCTCGGGTCTGGTGAAAAGTTGCCCTTGCGCCCTTCATAACATAACATGTGAAGTGTGCAATTTTTGTGCCCTTCTGGATGAATGCTTTGGGGGTGTTTATGTAACCTTCTGCTTGACTGGATTGGAACCAGCAAAGCAAGATTCCTGTCTCACCATGTCAGGCTCATCCATTTGGCCTTTTGAGATGGCCACTGACATACTTATGTTTCTGAAAAAAAAAAAAAAAGCAGTCTCTGACTTATCTATCAACCTTATTGGACATATAGTCATGCACCACTTATACTTATATTTTCATGAATATAAATTGTTTAGGAACTCCTGAGATGTGTTTCGGTTACAGAAAGAATATATTCTAGATTTCTACCAAATAACTAGTTATAGAAACCTAAGGTCTCACCAAAAGTCTTTGCAAGACAATGTCATGCTGCCATAGGGCCACCAGAGGGCGGGAATGAATTTCATATGGTCTTGTTTCTGAAGCAGGATGGCTCTGGAATCATTGATCTCTGAATTTCATGCAGTGAACTAAAATTCTAAAAAGGCATATGGATTTTTATAAAAATATGATTAAAGGCTGAGCATGAGCTTGCCTGATTCCAATGCCTGTCTCTGCTTCCCTGTGAAGGAAAAGACAACGAGATAAAGATTAACACTGAGAGGAAAGATGCCCAGACACAAACACACGGAAGTTCTTCCACCTTCCAAGCATCACTCACACTCACCTAGATATTGAAAAGAAATAAAAACAAAATGAAAAATTAAATTAAAAATACATCATGGCATCCTGTTGCTGAGTTAGATTAAAATTCATACTTCAAGTCTGTAGAGGTATTACTTCTTGCTAAAACAGCCCTGTTGCCATGAGCTGGCCGTCCTGAGTGTAGGCAGTTGAAAGAGTCTAGGAGAGCACAGAGGAGAGAGGCTGAAGTTGGCCATTTTCTGAGCCTTTGTAAGTCGCCTCTGTTCAGGTCCAAGTGGAGACAGGGAGTTAAGAAGGGGAAATGTGTCCCTAGGGGCAGAGCCTCTCTCTCTCTCTCTCTCTCTCTCTCTCTCTCTCTCTCTCTCTCTCTCTCTCTCTCTCTGTGTGTGTGTGTGTGTGTGTGTGTGTGTATGTGTGGTGCGCCCTCATGTGTGTATAATAAGCACAGCATGGTTGAGTGTAGTGTGGAGAAGTGAGATTATTCCGTGTTTCTCAGGAGACTTGAGAGCGACAGATGTTCACTGAAGCAAGTGGAGATGCTCACCTAACACATAGCCGTTTAGCCAGTACTGCCTTCCCTTTTGGATTCACGGATTTTGTCTCTGGCTTACAGTTGTCTACTTTTGGCCCAGTGATACCCTGATTTGTGGGGTATTTTCTATATATCAAAATGTTTTATTTTACCACATGTGTATGGGTGTGTTTTACCATATTTATATTTGGTAAAGGAGAAAATTCATACAATTCTATAGTGTATGTGTGTGGTTTTTGTATCTATATCTGTATTAGACTTTGAGTTACCTCAATGTATAGCTTCTGTGCTTACCAAACTATTTTATTTAGAAAATAAAATCCTTGAAGAGTTGAGACTGCTTTTTTAAAATTATGTGTTTGTGTGTTAATCTGTCGGCTATGCACAGGTGTATAGGCCTTTGGGGTCCTGATGAGGATGCCACATTCTCTGGAATCACAGGCCATTGTGAGCTGACTGTGGGTTAAGATGAACCAAACTCAGGTCCTCTGGAGGAGCGGGAGATATTTTTAACTGTTGGGCCGTCTCTTTACTCCCCAGGCCTTTTACTTTATTATGATATCACCACCTAAGAAGATCTAGTGTTAAGCTATATCTAAGGGAGTTTTTTTTTCCCTAGAGATATAGAATGGATTTAAACATCATGCTAAGAATAAGTGAAAGATATCAACTTAAATTCACATCTAAATAATAAGGGAAATTTAGGAAAAGACAGCTGAATATGAAATCAAATTGCTTCAGAAGTATGTATATCTCTGCTTCACATTAAGTAAAATCAAATAACAATTCATAATAAAAGATGATAAAATTCTATAATTTAGACTAGATCAAAGGTTATGATTGCAGCAAATTGTCTGCATGCTGCAATGAGCTCATCATGGTTTTATGTTCAAAGGGGATCTTTAGCACCTGTCCCATTTAAAATCTTCAATAAAAACTGCTGCTTTGATTAAATGTTCAATTTGTATGTCCTTTTGGAGAAGGTGTGAAAATTTTATGAGTTTTATTTTCAGTCCCCTAAAAATGAATGTCAATAATGGAAGTGGATATATGCATTTATTTGTTTGGGGGTACCCAAGGAACAAGTACTGACTCACATTCAAGAGAACAAAAGTCTTGTCTGTTTCTCTTTAGGAAGACGACCTGTACAGTGATCTGAGATGTTCTGTGACCCTGTCATTTTTAGATCATGATGGGAACACTGTCTATGAGAGCAGGAGTGGTAGTGTCATGGGTGACTGATTCTAAATGACACCTTTCCAAAACAGGGCACGTTATCAAAACAGTAGTGATGAGGATTTCCCACAGTACCAGGGTCACACCCTCCATCTGACCACGCTGGTGACAGGTGGCTTCCGTGTGTGCTCACCCACCTCCCTCAACTTTCTGTCATTGAGTTCTGCTTAGGTACCCGTCCTTCTGCAGACTCATCCCTAAGTCACGTGAGCTGTGCATCATACACATCTTTTTGTCTTATACTTGTATCCCCAAAATATCATGGTTTCCACACAGCAAGGTTTCTTGAAAATGTGTAAGTTTTATGATTGAATTATGGGATAAAGTTATCAAAACTAACCCAGTCATTTTTCTTCAGACTAATGTTAAATAGAGAAGGGTAATTCACATTGACAGGAATTTTAGCATGACGAGCCACTTATAGTTTCTGGCACATGATAAAGGGTTGTCTGTGGTATGTCTTGGAAATCTGGCTCAAATTGTGTGTGTCTTTGTCTTTGCATGACCTTTCTGAGAGAGGACAGTGACAAGTTGTGCATAGAATAACTCATCTGACAGGAAGTAAATAACCTGAGGGAGAGTCAAATAAAATACTTTGGAAAATTGCACACAAGTTCGTAAACTGATTGAAGAGGAAAAGAAAGAGATTTGGGGCTAAAAAAAAAAAAACCATATAATGCCATTCTGAGTGGACTCCTCCCCACCACACACCTTCACTTCTCTGTGATTTCCATGGTGATGCAAATCAGAAATATTACCAGCCATTCCCAAGTCTTACATTTTAGGATTCAGCAACAAGAGTTGCTTCTGCTACATGTTGGGATTATGTATTCCATAATAATTAGAGTTATCTCTGTCACCTAAGGAAGGGCGGCTATTGGCTTCACGCTGCTCACAGACCTTAAAGATGTGGCTGGTGGTGATTACTTCTGCAAGCCAGTTTCTAAGTCTAGCCAACTGGCACTGCAAGCGGGCAACAAATTCTTTAGCACATGACCTTTGGGGACATACCATATCAGAAGAGTAGAGCCAGGGCTGTAAGAATGCCCACAACAAGGAGAAAACCACTAGTTTCTATTCCACAACATGGTTGAGAGCATTAGAGAGAGTCCTTTGTTCTGACCCATCCAGGATGCTGAAAGTCCTCTCTGTTTTTGATGTCTACACATCCTCTCTTTACTCTCTTTACAGATTATAAAAAGAAGCAAACTGAAGCTTCTTAACAAACATCTCCAAACTCATAGTAGGGGCTGCACAGACAATAGAACTGACAAGCTGATTCATTACGAGTTTGGAAATTACATGTAACAATAAATGTAGCACATGTGGATCATATATGATAATTAATAACAAGCATTTTCCCTGACGCCTTCTACACTGCCAAGCAGACCTTATTTCACTTTCAATTCACCATCTTTAGCACACTACTCAATGGATTGCTTATTCTGACTTATGTGTGGCAGAGTCCCCCCAAAAAAGACCAGCTACATATTTGTACTTTATAATGATTGATTATCCAGTAAGTGATTACATGTCCATGTGTCAATTAAAAGGGAAAAGGCCCAGCCTTTCTTCAGAAACACCCAATCAGGACATGACCTTCACCTAACTGTCTGCCGCTTGTCTGTCAATGACCGTAGAAAATATACAATATCTGAGCCTGCAGGGCAAACGCACGTGGAATAGTGGGTATCATTACAATCAATTTAACCCTAACATATTTTCTGATTTTTTATTACTACTCTTTGTCATTAGTTGATATTAGCAAGACATTAGCTCTAATAATACCATATCTAAACATACTCAGTGTAATAGATGCCCCGTTTACAAATGTCTGCAAGGTCTCTGAATCAACAAAGCATAGTTATTTTAAACAGTGAGCATTAATAATAGGGATATAGAAATGAAGGCATCGGTGGCTGGAGATCAGGCTCAGTCACTAAGACTGCTTGCTGAGCAAGTGTGGATGTGGGAAAGCTAAGAATGATTGTTTCCATGACCATGTCCCCATTACTTCAGGGAGATGGAGACAGTAGGGTCAGGGCTTGCTGGCTACCATTGTAGTGATGCTAGCTCAGGGTTTAATGAGGAGAGACCAGATCTTGAGGGACTAATGTGAAGAGTGATAGAATAAGGCACCTGAGATCCGACTCTGGCTTCTGTATATAATAAACACACAAGTTCATTCACACATGTGCCATGCATACACACCATGAACATACACTAATGTACAACATACACACAATTAAGAAAAATAATTGTGGTTCTTTTTGTTTCATTCCTTGTTTGTATTTTAGACAGGGTTTCTCTGTGTAGTCCTGGTTGTCCTGGAACTTACTCAGAGTTCCAGGATCTCGGAGATCCACCTGCCTCTGCCTCCCAAGTAATAGGACTAAAGATGTGCACTATCACCACCCAGTCAAAAATATCCCTAACATTAAAAAAGACGAGAACTCTTATTGGACCTCACAGCAGAATTAATAACAGACCTTGAGGACACTTAAGATCGATACCCTGTTGCGTACTCAGCATGGGTTTTTAATCTGCCTTTAACAATTTAACAACCATTATTTGACTTTTAAGGCCCATGTGATGACCAGTTCTTATAACCTATGATAATATAGAGCACTAATTTTAAATGATATATTTTTCCATGTGCCTACCAAGACAGCAATGCATATGTGTATGTGTATGTTTTATGGTTAGAATTTGCACAAAACAGCATAGAGGTTTTAAGACAGCCATATGCAATACCTATCTACCATAAATGTTGAAAACAGCATATGGATATTACTTGATGAGAGGGTATTTTCAGCTCTGTTTCAGAATTGCTTGTGGTCAGTTGGAGTAATTAACTTAATCCCTTAGTAAAACTGCTAGAGATTTCTGGAAAGTATCCATTTCTTCTTCACATGAACATTTCTATGCTGTTAAATAAATATAAAGCAAAGCCCACTGGTAAGAACAGCGTTCACATATAGCAGTAGGGACCATTAGACATCAGACAGACATAGGAACTGGGACTGACTGGATATATTCACAAAAGACAGAAAAAATGGGAAATTACAAACTAGACACAGGTGAAAGACATAGAGAGGGTAGTGGAGGATTCAACTATGACTTGCTTTTGGTCAAATCAATACAAGGATAATACTAGGCTTTTCTCCTTAATGTGATGCCAACACAATTTGCTTAAACTACTGAACCAACCAAGGGCAATGCATGCAGTAAACCTACACCCCCTATCTAGCCAATGGACAGTGCATTCTCCACAGTTGTGTGGAGAGTGGGGACTGACTCTGACATGAACTCTGGTGTCCCATGTTTGACCACTTCCCATTGGTGGGGAAGCTGGGTGCCACCCAGAAAAAGAATAAGCAGGCTACCAGGATGAGACTGTCAGGATAACTCTTCTATTTGGTGGGTCAATCTGTTGGCCCAAAAAGGCCCAGTTATATGATGCTCTATGGCTCTGACTTTTTATATCACTGAGTTAGGAGTGGGATTCATTATTTTTCTCTGTAGATAATTGCCCTTCTTAATATGAGTGAGACTTAATCAGAGAAAGGAGAGAAAAGCTACTTCTCCCTAAAATAAAAGAAAATCTTTCTTATCTAATTGATTTCAAACTGGTACACCTGTTTTTATTTACCTTTAAATCAGAACTGAGGTATTGGCTCTCTTGGCACAGGCTTCCCAAACTGAGAGTGGAACAGCTCATCCTCTCTCTCTGCCTCTCTATCTGTCTGTCAATTTGTCTGTCTGTCTGTCTCTTTCTCTCTCCCTCTGTCTCTATCTCTTTGTCTCTCACTCTGTCTCTCTCTGTCTCTCTGTCTCTCTATGTGTGTTTCTCTCCCTCTGTGTCTCTCTGCCTCTCACTCTGTCTCTGTTTGTCTCTGTCTCTCTCCCTCCCTTTCCACCTCCACCTCTACCACTCTCCTTTTCCTTCTCTCTCTCTCTCTCTCTCTCTCTCTCTCTCTCTCTCTCTCTCTCTTTCTCTCTCTCTCAGTCTATAAAGACTATTGAGGGCTATTTTCCCTATTTTACATTTTAGAAAATATCTATTGTAGGTCCAGGGTCAGCAGCAGTGAATTCTTTATTCAAAGCATATGCTCATTTGAAAAATGACCAGATCACCCTGTTGCCAGTAAAATATCAAAACATAGTTTAATAGAAAAGAAGGAAAGAATCAAAGCACATTATTAAAGTACTATATAATAAAAAAGATTAAGAAAAGACTACCATATTGATATTGACATAAACTATAGAAACAGTAAAAGGGAAATTGACATGATCTGTTATCCTTTAATTCTTCTGAGTTAAAAGAATGCAGTGAAGGTGAAGAAAGCTGGAGAAATACGAGCTGAGTCTCCCTGGATAGTGCACAGTGGCTTTTACTTTTTGTTTGTTTCCACTGTCTACCTAAAGTGTTTCAGGTACAGATAGCTCAAGGCTGTCTAGACACAGAGTTTAGAGAAAAAAACTAAAATTAGTTCAGTAATACAAATACTTCCAAGGAGTTTTGAATTGTTTTCTTTTAATTTTTCAAGCTCTTTGACATCCTTTAAACTTGGCATTGTACTGGGTAAATGAGGAATACTAATACTAATACTAATAATACTAATACATTTTATTAGATATATAAAACATCTTCTTCCAATGGCTCTTTCTTTACTCCTCATATCATCTTCATATCTATAGTAGTGTCATATTCTTTACAGAATCCATCACTAACTATAGTGCTAATCCATATCACACACAACAACTATCTATTCTTCAAGATATTGAGACATGTGTCCCTAAAACCAGAGACTTGTCTTGTGTGTCTTTATCCACATAATAGTAAAACATAGTGACTAGCAAAATCCTTATTAGTTAGAATGATAAAGTTATTTGGAAAACAGTGGAAACTAAATAGGCTTTGGAAAGATGTTGACAAGTTTTTAAAAAAATGTTATTTATTTATTTATTTTTAATTTTTTATTAATTTATTCTTGTTACATCTCAATGGTTATCCCATCCCTTGTATCCTCACATTCCTCTCTCCCTCCCATTTTCCCACTACTTCCCTCCCCTATGACTGTTCCTGAGGGGGACTTCCGCCCCCTGTATATGCTCATAGGGTATCACGTCTCTTCTTGGTAACCAAAACAATGGAGAAAGTAATTTATATGGAAAGAAAACATTTATCTAAGGAAAGAGCAATTTATTTTGGAATGTAGGGGACTTTGACTCCCTGAATGTGAAGAACAGAGAACAGAGAAGGAGCAATGAAGGAACAGCTGAGCACTAGGCTTCGTCATGACCTGAGTACTACCACAGCCCCCTGCAGGACTGCCTCTAGATATCATGGAAATAAGTCATAAGATACTTTAACTTTAAAATAAGTGTTTCAGTATAATGGAACTGCGGATCACTATGGCACGTGAAATAAGTCAGGCTTTCTTTCATATGTGGAATTTACAAGAAAAGGTGATAAGGTGGTTAAAAAGAAAGGCAAATAAGGTTGTGTAAGAGGAAAAGAAGTGGAGAAAATAGGGCGAAAATTATTGCTTTGTTCAGTTTCAGCACATACTTAAAGAAGCAAAATAGTATTAGTTGTAAGTTTTAGGGAAAACACAGAAAAAGCAGATCGGGAGAGAGAGAGAGAGAGAGGAGAGAGAGAGAGAGAGAGAGAGAGAGAGAGAGAGAGAGAGAGAGAGAGAGAGGAGGGAGAGAGAGAGAGAGAGAGAGAGAGAGCAAACCTCTTCTGGGAGCAGCGAGCACTGGTGTGTGGGGCAGCACTGCAGTATTAAGCTCTGGATGAAGATTTAAGAGACAGCCTAAGGATCCCATCTATGAAGAAGAGCGAGAGCAGTTGCACAGTCGCCTAATGTAAAATTAGACATGGAATATCAGAAAGCAAGCACTGTGAAGGAACTGACAGACTTTGGTCTGACCAGATGCAGAGACAGATTTATCTTAACAGAGTTGAGGGTTCTAATTCTGGGGAGATGTCAGAACTACTAGTGTGGAACATCCACTGTACTTGACATTCTGTCAAGCATCCCACATCTTATATCATTTTAGCACTGCATGTTTGTCTTTGAATTCCAGAGGACATAAAAAACTAGGCACATGTAAATGGTATGTGCGTACGCTAAGGTCACGAGAAAGGCTTGGTTTAGTAGAAAGTAAGGGCTGAAAAAGGAAAATTCTAAGTGGTCACTTGCCTTTTGAAATGTAAAGGATTAGGCGGGACAAGGAGAATCCAAACATTGTCCCTGTGAAGTAATGTCAATGAAACATCAGGGAAACTTGGAGAATAATGTCTCCTGGAACTGTCAAGAAAGTACTTCAAGGGGGAAGGTCAGAAAATCTTCACTGAGGTCCACAGACACGTCCCAGAAAGGAAGATTCTCTGTGAACCGAACAGCTGTGGAGTCACTGTGCACAAAACTAGACCAAAGCAGCTGCACCTGCTTTCCTATACAACTCTACAACAGTAAGACCCTCCTGCTGTGCTCTTCCTCTGAAACTGTGACTTGATAAAGGCTCTGTTAAAAATGCCTGTGAAATTATCTGGTCCTCCTTACAGCTGACAACACAACTGAGCTCTCAGGAGTCCCTTCTGGACACAGTGGCAGTTAGGCTTGTTTTGACTGTAAAGGAAAATTATCACCATCCTAGATGTCTTCAACCTTCTCATCCTTGTCTAGGAAAGTGGAAATAGAAAGCTTATACTGGGTATGCCCATCAAGTATGTTGCCTACAGAGCGAGGGAAAGAAAGGAATAATGGCCAGCAATGGACATGTAAGTTCCATTCTATCCTTCTACCTTATTAATAACCATTCATTTATATCTCATAGCTCAGTTGCCTTGACAGAATATTCTAGAGACAGCTCAGTCCTCTGACATAATGAGGCAGATACCTAGGCTTGGAAAAGAAATTTTTCTGGTAGAAAGGTTGACGTGTGGTCAGTGGATAGCATCAGTCGATGTATGCTCTGAGAATAACGATAAAAATTTACCATGGTTCTTCTATTAGAAAACTAAAGTCAATAACAGATAAGAGGTTCTCATTCATCTTAGAATTACACCCAGACTGAAGAGCAGGAATTTAAGCATTTGTACTATATTCAGTAATTTATTTATTATTATTTATTTTGATGAAGAAATAATATTGTAAACAGGCATGGCGTTTATCTAATAACTTAAGTGGTTGGATAATGCAGGCATTCACACATTCCCTTGATGGGTGTTTATTTCCTTGGTACACACTCTAGGTAAAACAACAAGAATGAATTAAACGGCCAAATATTTTTTTAAATGGCAGGGTACAGTGATACACCATGTGCTTTCTACATGCTGCTGGCTCACCTATTCAGCAATGTCTTTGTCAACGTGTACGCTGCATCTCTGAGAATGGGGAGTCACTGTGTCCTGTTTGCTCGGCATGCCTTCAGTGTTCATGGCTTTTCCTGCATCTCATTAGGACACACTGATGTACATTTGTTAAGCAGTGCATGTGGCTATCAAAGCTAGCAGGGGACCATCACATGGTGGCCTGTAATTCAGACTTCAGTACAACAGGCAAAGGAGAGCAGCAAAGAGATATTTGTGCACGACCAATTTTCACAGATCCTCCTCAGCTTCCTAAGTACAGACAGTGAATGTTGATGCCCAATTATCCAAGGATCTGAGGCCCAGAAGTATAAACTTTTAATTGTTTCTCTGAAGTGAGAAACCATTTGAATGACAGAATCAATTCTGAAGTAATTGCTCCTCCTTAGAGTATCCCTTTAAAGTGCAACTCATGTTTAAAAAATTACAGCGTGGGAAGGGTGGAAAAATTACAGTCTTTGAACTTTACATGGGCACATGAATTAAAGTCCAGAATCAAAAGAATAATCTTAATTTTATAGTCAATTCTATACTATTTACCTGGGGAAACTAAGCTAAATAGAAAACATAATTGTGCTTAAACAATGCCTTGTCAAAGTTGATGTGTGTGTGTGTGTGTGTATTTGAATATATGAATGTGAGTGTGTGTTTGTGTGTATTTGTGTATGTGAGTGTAGTGTGTGTCTTTGTGTGTGTGCACTTGTGTATGGGTCTGCATGAGCACACAAACACACATCCACTGCTTTCCTATTACATCACGTTATTACAGTAGGGAGAATACAATAGTAAAGAAGGATGGCTGGTCATTTAAATTTGACCTTTATGTTTTGTTCTCAGTGAAATTAATATTCCATTCACTTGAAGTTTCCTTGAATGTACAAGTAAGTAAATAGTATGTTTTCTACTTTGCTAAAGTGCCATGCAAAAAGAAAAAGAAAAAAATGTTTCTCAAAAGATTCATAAAGAAGCAATGCCATTGGAGACCAGTTAACTCTGGCCTGAAAGACTCTTAGATAAAAGAGGGCAACCACCTTTCTCTCACGGATTCTTTATACCTTTCCTCTACTCTAAGACAGCTCTCTCTTAACCCCATTTTCCCACCTACCTCACACAATTGAAAAACGCATTGGGTAGAAAATGTAAGAGAGGGAGAGAAAATAATCCTTAGGAATTGTCAGCACATTTTGTCTCACAAGTTTCTCTAAAAGCATTTTTCTTGCCATATGGGCTGAGTCATTTCATAGGAGACAGGGTGGCTTAGCTGCCTTTCTCGTCACTGTGATAAAATGACTGGAAGAGGCAATTAAAGTAGAAAATATTTGTTCTGACTGACAATTGGCCACTGTGGTGGGAAGGCCTAATGATAGGCAGCCAGTCTATCTCAGCCAGAATTGGAGGCTGTGTGCTTATATCCTGGCAAGGAAGGAAACAGGGACCCTGGGATGGAAAGTGAAGCTGGCCTCTAAGCCTCAAAGATAACCTCTGAGTGTCCCAACTTTCACACCCAGGACCTAGCCCCTAATGCTTCTAGAAACAGTACGACCAGCTAAGGGCCAAGCTTTCAACTCCCTCAAACTGTGGAAGGTATTTCACACCCGAACAACAACACAGAGCTAGAAGTAAAGAGAAGAGTAGCGATGACAGAGGGATGACAAGATCAGGTCTGTTCCTCCTTTCACTCTGTGTGTTTGGTTTTCAAAGAATTTCTTCTAACCATTATTCTAGGAGCCACACCCAAGACCTTTGATAGAATTTCTCCACCCTGGGTGCCTCAGCACATGTCCTGCCCTGATCCAACTCTCATTAGATGAAGGGAAACACCATGAGTGACTGCTCCAGATTCTCACAGACGAAGCCTCTCTTTCTCAACAACAATGCTGGGAGCCTGGGTTAGGCAAACACAGAGAAGCTATAACAAGATGATTCATGAAGAGCCACCATTTACCTACAGAACGTAGTTTCATAAAAATCTAACCTTCTGTGGTCTAGGCACAGACACCTAATTTGACTTTATGAATTAAGAATTACATATGTCAGGGTGATGTTTATTTGCCAGCTTTGAAACAGGCTAGCAATAACAGATTAATAATTTACTAATTTAGCATGAGAATGATGGACAGTCTATGGTCTGGATATGGTATGTTAAATTACTTCTTTTTGATATGAGAAGTAAAAATATAAGCAGTATAAGTGTGCATGTGCAACAGACAGAGGTCATTTGGATAAGCGTGTAATAAATTTTGCTCTGACTTCTGGTGGCAACTCTTTCCAATGTATACACATGCTGATGGAAGCAAAGTGTGTTCGTGGAAGTAATACTATTGCGTCTATTTTACCAGCATTTGCTAGACCATGATCATCAGGAAGCAAAACTGGCATGGCTCTCTTTAAACACAGAGCTGTGGAAAAATACAATTTAATGAAAATGTATTTAGAAGGTGGCATAGAACATTGTCAGTGTAAGTATGTGATTTCTGTTCTTTGCATTTCTCATTACTGTTGTTTATACTATTATTGCTTGTACTATAGATGAAAATCTGACATACACTGTGTGCCACTAATTGATGTGAATGATGAGAAAAAGAAGTTAATGGGGATGAATCACACAATCACAGTTTGCCCGTTGAGGAAAGACAGTAGAGTCCACGTGGATCGTGGATGACCAATTCCTGGATTTATTTATATATGAGAAACAAATGTCTCTTGTATTTTTCCAGTGTCTTTGATTTCTCTATCACAGAGAAGGACTTTCACCTAATGTGTGCTGCTCATATCCCAACTTTTCTGGGCCATAGTTGTGAAAGAGGTGGTTATACCTCTCTCTTCACGAATTCATGCTAGGCCGACTTTCACTGTGCTTCTTAATCTCTGACAATAACTCAGTTACATTCTGATTGCTTACCCATCCCTAACAGTGACACCTGACACCAACAATAACCACTGTCAGAAAACAACACACACACACTCACACACATACACACACACACAGACACAGTGAGAGAGAGAGAGAGAGAGAGAGAAAGAGAGAGAAAGAGAGAGAGAGAGAGAGAGAGAACTACTGAATTAAAGATTTTTGTATCAAATTTTAGAAAACATTAATTTTTACTCATTTTTAATTTGAAGACTGTATTGGTAAACTGGGCACATCTAATTAAAGACAGAGGAAGCATGTTTCAGGCTTAAAACATGGAGTGCATCTTTAGATAACAAAAGACTTATAGTTTAAATGGCAGTCTGGGTTAAGTCTGGGATAGTGAATAGAAAGAAGCTAGATTAAAAAAAAAAACTTCAATGCTCATAGGGTATCCTATAAGCATATACAGGGGGAGGAAATCCCCCTCAGGAACAGTCATAGGGGAGGGGAATAAGGGGAAAATGGGAGGGAGGGAAGAAGGGGAGGATACAAGGGATGGGATAACCATTGAGATGTAACAAGATTAAATTAATAAAAAAAATTTTTTTAAAAACCTTCAATGATGTTAATGCAAAAACAGACTTTCAAAGTATTTGAGAAAGCATCTCTGTGGTACTATGAAACATAAAGCAGTAATTGCTACAGTGTCTATAAGTCCATGAATAAATCAAATGTGCTCTATCCTTGCAGTTTATGTTGTTTTTAATTACAGAACAGAAGCAAAATGTGATGGGACAACAGCGATGAAATATAGAGATATTATGTTAAGCAAAGGAAGCCACACAAGGAGACCACAAATATAGGATTCCAGTCCTATGAAGTGGTCAAGATGGATAAGTTTTGGGTCAGTAAGACAGCATCAGGTTGCACAAGTCTGCGGAGGAGGGGAAGGAGAAGCAATGGTCAGAGGCAAAGTTTCACTCAGAGCTGCTGGGAAGGTTCTAAACCTGAGTCACAAGGATGGGCACAGATTTCCAAGAAACTTAAAAATACATGACACTGTATCTATTTAAAAGCATTAATTTTATAGTATGTGAATTATTTCTCAATGAAGATAATTTAATCAGGACAAATAGACACAACATATTTTCAAATAACTCAAGGATACCCTCTTAAAATAAACAATCTTGCTTCCTGGATCATCAATAATTTTTTTTCTTCTTCTGCAATGATTATACCACATGGCTTTAAAGCAGTGATACAGCAGGCAACACTTAATCATCTAAATTAAACAACCTGATGAGATGCATAGTCACACCAGGACAACTTTTCCCCTATGGGACATCAAGCCCATTTTTAAATTGCACATTTGTACTTTGTTTAATGAGTGTTTAAGGGTTAAGGACTAAAACCCAAGTTAATCTAAACTGTGCACAATGTAGCACAAATGGGAATATATTTATGTAAGTTCCACATGAATTATTCAGTGTTCAGACACCAATCTGATTTTGCATTAAGCTGCATTGATGGAAGCTGTGTGATGCTGACACAAGTTAAACGTTTGCAGAGTCTGGCCCTTTCTCTCTTCCCTGCCCTGAATGGGTGCTTGGGCGTTGACCTTCATTATGCATAGCTGTTCTTTTGGTTTTCCCCAAAATGGCAGGTGCTACGCTAACCTGGCACTGGTATTTTAAAGCAAATCAGATGATTATTATTATGCATATATGTAAGACAGTTTTTTGACACAATAAGTATCGCAAACGAATCAAACCCTCTGCCCACAAAGACCTTCACTGTTCCAATTGGAGAGATGTAATGAACTCCTATCACAAGGCACCCACAGCATAATGATGAAGCACACTTGTGAGGCAACTTGGTGCTGACTGTTAAATCTGAAAATACATAAAAGTTACTAAGTGTGGCGACCCTTTATGAATTTAATCCAAACATGTCACATGGGTGTGTATAGGTCTTAACGTGTGCAGTGAGTCACGTCTGCTTTTTTTTTTCCTGTGATGTATCTTAGGTTTTAAAATCTGTATAGTTCTTAGCTAACTTCAAGTCAACAGATAATCGGAAGAGTGATAATCTACTTGCCTTTGCTCTGAAATCGTGTATGAATTCACCGTCATCTGTATTCCCACCATAACCATGGTTGAATTCACCGTCATCTGTATTCCCACAGTAACCCTGGTCTTACAAAGACCAACTTCTGAAGCAGACATGGAGCTGAAAGGATCTGCTCCAAACGTTGATTTTTAGCCCCAACTTTAGAATGTTCATTTCCCTCACTAGGAAGTTTTGGTGTCTCCCTTTGTGTTCAAGTCTGAATCTGGGCACAGTTTGTCCATTTATTCTAGGGACTTAGATACTCAGTGAGATTTTTTTTTTTTAATTTTAGTTCACATGTACATATTTTTCAGGTAGTGAGGCACCTGCATTATTCCAAACTAATGTCCGTGATATAATTTATTCTTTCCACAGAACATATTCTGAGATGTGGTACCTTGACCCCTCTGTTTCTCTTATATATTCACTATTAATCTGCCCATTTAGGTTTTAAAAACTTAGAAAACAATCTTGCAAGGAGAACTTACTAATATTTGACAATACTAAGGCATAGAATGAGTTAATTGGGTGAACTCTGAACTTGTAACCCAGGTTAGAAATCCTGTGCTATCAGTGCTGAACTCGTGATAAACAGAACATAAGAACCTCTGTGACTTGTAGTTCACTGCACATCAGAGAGTATGCACCTACCATGATGGAGTGAGTCTGAACGAACCTCAGGGACATGGGCAGTGCAACCTACAGACAAACTCAAACCTCCATTGAACCAGTTCTCTGAGAGTCATCATCCTGAGCTGACATACATTTGAAATCTTGTACTCTACCACGTTGTCACCACCCAGAAGTCACTGAGAGTGAACAAAAAGGGAAGAGCTTACTGTAGACCAACTGCAACATCTAGTAATTTCTAAAGCCTACCTGGCCATTGTCTTCCCACTCCACTTATGGGCCCTGGCATCACAAAATAAATGGCTTCTGTATGACACTTTTCTCTAGGGAGTGGAGAGAAAGATGTGACTGACACTTAGAAGGAGAAGGAGATGCAGAGAAGGTGCCCAGCATCTCAGTATCCTATTGGAACTCTCACACGGAATGGTGTCTAACCTCTCTTCAAGGTTAGAAACTGCCAATGACTTTGTGACTTTGAGACAAACTACTCAGTTTCAAAACCAGAACTGAGGTGTTACCATGAGTTATCCTTAACTCAGCCACTGAGTCATGTGGCAAAGATGACACTTCCTCTGTAAGATTGAAAAAAATGCACTGACAAGTAAGAGCAGCTAGTGTCCTGGAAATGGAAGCTGGAAATCTCAGTCTGACATTCGCAGCTGGGGTCGTTGTCGCTGAAGGACTGCACAAGCAGGCACAGCCAAGGACAGAGATCCTGCTGAAAGGGACCCACGAGCAGTAGCAGCCACGCTTGGAACATCCAAGCACAAGGAGGTAGCGGACGTGGACACACCATGCTCATGATTCCGTAACCACAATCGTTCAGTGTGATGACATTTCATCCCAAAAACACGGGAGACTTTTATCATGACCTACCTGAATACATCTTGGTGTTCATGGCTCTTAATATATTTTTATTCTTAGAGTATTTTGAAATGTTATGCATTTGCAAAATCCTTTATGGACCAACTTAATGCATATTTATTGAATGCATTTTATATGCAAGACATTCTGAACATATTATAATGTGAACACATCATACCAGTGTCAAGGAACTATTTACATTAAGATGTACAGAGGAAATGCTATGGAACTTTTTGGATTTCCTTAGGACTACCCTTCAAGCTCTGTCCCAAGAAACACTTCTTGATTGGGTGTAGTTTGACCCAATTTTCATCTAGTTGCAGCCTGATAGAAATCCAGTGGTTTGCTATTCTGTGAATGTTCTGCATTTCAGCGAGTGCGAATAAAAAGGTAAATGCTTTCATAAACGTGTGATAGACAGGAGAGAGTGAAGGGCTCCTGGCCTTTTCTGGCCTTAATGGCATAATAGACCTGATGCATTAGTAAGCTCTTTATTTCCTTCCCAACCATCTGCAGACACCCATTGGCTGCCACTGTCATTAAGCAAGTTCCACATTTGTTGACAGGGTTGGAACTCAGTGATCTTTCCTGTTTTGCCTGAAGACTGCTTACTTGGCTTAGGTGACAACATATGGTTATGTCTCTCAGGATATCAGATAACTCTGCCTTTCCCTGTGTTATACACCTAGGAAACATGCTTAGGTTACGGAAACTGGTGGGAGTTGATGTGGTTCCACCAGAGCACACATGCCCACCTCACATGACTTTTCCATCTGTGTGGCCATCTTTTCTTCATTCCCTTGCCACTCCTAGTTCTAAAATGAAACCTACCAAAAGTATTTCAAAGTGACATAAAGAACTTTAGGACCTATAACACAAACAAGGGGAATGTGGAATTAAAAGTTTTCTTGTAGGGATAATCTCCTATGTTCTGCATGGAAGTATCACCTGTCAATAAAAAGCTGGTGGCCAATAAGATAACGCAGCATTAGAAGGTGGGACATCCATCCACCAGTGACTTCAGGCACAGAGTGAGTCAGAGACTCTTGGACCAGGATGCAGAGGAGGTAGATTTGAGGAGATTGACATGAGAAGACAAAGAGAAGAAACCAGCCAGGAGATGAACTAAGGTTAGAAAAAAAGGGACAATAGGTTAAAAGTTAGTCAGGGAACAAGCCTAGCTGATGACCTAAGCATTTGTAGACAATATTGAGACTCTATTTTACTTGGGAACTGGGGTGAGGGTGGAAAAGCCTGGGCCTTGGTTTCTTCACGAAGAAAATGCCAGGACCTTACAGACTCAGGAAAAGCTGATGCCAAAGCTTCCCTATCTGTTGCACAAAGTAGCATGGGAAATAACAGCACCAAACATATTTTATGTACCTAACAGTACTCTAACGCTAAAACTAAGTAACAACACAACAGTAAAGGACAGCTATAGGTCTTTAAAAAGACAGAAAAGAAATGAAAAATCAGTTTCATTGATAAGTATAGAGTTAAACATTTTCAGTAAAATACTTGTAAGCCAAATCCAAGAAAATATTAAGGCTATTCATCACAACCAAGTTGGTTTCATCTCAAGAATGTAACACATAAAACATAAACATAATATTACATGCCAATAAACTTAAAGACAAAAATCAAATGATATTCTTCACAGACATGGAAAAGTTATTTGACAGTGTTCAAAACTGTTTAATGATAAAATTATTAAAGAAAGAGAAATTGAAGGAAAATATTTAGATAAAAAGGTTGTGGATGGCAAAAGCATAGCCAATACTATACTAACTTGGGAACAACTACAACTATTTCCTTTAAAATTTTTAGTGTTTTGATGGTACCCACACTCTCTATTCTTACATGGTACCATGCTCAAAGTCTTACTTGTATCAATAGCAATAAAGAAATAAAGCTATACATAAGAAATGAAAATAATTTCTACTTGAAGATCATATGTACCTTTACTGGAATCTTTATTAATATATTCTATTTGTGTGGTGTGGTGTGGTGTGTGTGTGTGTGTGTGTGTGTGTGTGTGTGTGTGTGTGTAAACTTATGTTGTAAAATTAGATAGAAATCTGCATGAAGGGAAGAATAAGTCTTTAAGAAAGAAAAGGGGAAATGGAGAGTGATGAGTTGGATGAGACATTTATCAGAAGGTGATTCTTACTGGGGAAGAGGTAGACCAACCTCGGTAAGGGCAGTGTGAGAATGGGACAGAAAAGATCACTGTGTGAGGTGTGTTTCTGTGTGTGTGTGTGTGTGTGTGTATGTATGTCTATGTGTGTGTGTATACCTATGAGTATTCAAGTGCAATATGTGTATATGTATATATAAATGCATTGATCAAACTCATTGCTTTTATAGTACCTTAATAAAATAGGAAGGTTGGATTGGAAGTGTCACAGATAGAGTAAACATGTGAAAGCGCATCTTGAGAGAACTTGGATAAGCAGAAGTGGATGTCAGGAAAACAAGAATAGTCAAGTTACTACAAGGCTCAATTGCAGAGAAGCACTTATGTCCACAGGAGCAAAGTGAGAAAGACCTGTGAGTACCATTGGACTGAATCAGCCTCTGAGGCTGCCTAGCAGTTATGAGCATCCCAAGGAAGTAATGTGTGCTGCTATTTGGAAAGTTCTTAGGATGATTTCTTGTGTTGTATTATAGTTTTTCAGTTAATATTAGCTATCACTGTTAATATTATATTTTTAGTATTATTGTCACAGAGATATAATTCATATCCTTGAAGATAATGAAAACAGATGATTGAAAAGAAAAGACACTGGAAGTATATGCGATAAAATGAAGGCACAAGAGAGCAGCGGACCAGCTAGGTGAAAGGACTGCTGAGAACCGCTGGTGGGTCAGCTTAATTGAGACATTGATTGAGCATATCCACATTAGAAATTGGCTCGGCCTCAATATCTTATTGAAGTTATTATCACTTAATATATGTCAAGTACTACAATAGCAATGTAATATTTATTTTTCCAGTAGTGCCACAACTATATTACAAATGAGAGAATTCAGCTGTGATAAATAAATGGAGGATACATAATTATTTTCAAATTCATCTCTTAATACACCTGGGTTTTATTTATCTTCCTTATGTCATTTTAGTCTAAGGAAACACAGAGATAAGCAATTTCTGTGGAGCAGAAATGTTATAAGTATGGGGCTCTAACTGATCATGATCCTGTCACACTGCATAGATGAACTCAAGACCGACTAGAAGCTGAAATGCAGTGAAGAGATTATGGAAAGTATTGAAAGTTTGGGGAACTGAAAGGTGATAAATATCATGAGATTCAGCACATACCTAAAGTATATACGAACAAGAAATTAATTATATTGTTAAAAGCAACAATTCAAATAAAACGGTGTTACTCCAAAACACTGTGAGTTGTTTGCTTAAATATATAAAACAGGAGATACAAGGAATTGCCAAAAATCTCCGAGAAACAATGTGGATGGAGAAGCAACAGTCATGAACTTGAATCTGTGTGTGTAATTTCCAACAATGTGGTGGAGCTGCGCTGTGGCCTGTGGTTAACTCTGGAGCCCCAGTGGAATGGAAGAACCAGAGATCAGTCTATACAGTGCTTTGGACCCATACTTGGCAGCATGTGAGATAAAATTAGAATATAGAATGTAAGGGCTGATTTTAAAGGTCAACTTGCCGTAACTTGGAGTAGGGACTGATCTTCTCCCTAGGTCACCCAGGCCGACCTAGGGTGGATAGGTGGAGGAGTATCTTGATTATTGCAATTGATGTGGGAAAATACACCTTAAATTTCAGCAGCACCTTCTGACTTTTGGCACAGATAAAGGATGGCATAGAAGGAAAAAAAGAACCTGTTGTTTGCTCTGTTAGCCTTCTCTCTGCTGCTGAGTAGATTCATCTTAATACTGCTTTTGTTGTTTCTTTCAGCAACATTAGAATCTGGTTTATTTTGTTTTGTTTTTCATAAACACGGAGCCAGTGGCTCTCCAATTCTCCAAGATTTCGGTGTCAGGTGGGAAACGCTGACCTATCAACCTCGTAATAGGTTGGGTTCTCAGCTTCTCAAATGTGGGCGGGCACTGTTGGCCCCTCCAACTGGACTGAGACACACAGCTTCGTGGGCTGAGTGATACAGCTGTTGCTGGACTACTTCAACCCTCTCTGTCACCCAAGTTAATGCTTATTTTCTTTAATATATGCTCAGCTTACCTGCTTGGTCTGGTACTCTATGAACCCTGCCTCAGGCATAAAGCATCCTCTGATAAAATCAAGGTGAGGTGAATGGTGAAAGATATCTGTAGGATTATTGCCTCAAACTAAGCCATCATAGAAGTACTCCATGCATTTTTGGTTATTGAACTTGGCTCCTTCTTTCCTCACAAGGAAGCCAGAGGTCAGTTATGAGAGCACAAGAACATCTCAGTTCCAAGTAACAAGAACACAGTGTAAAGATGTGTTTCCGGTGCCAGGGGCAGATCTAACGCAGGAAGATCTAATACAGTTCTATTGACAACCACCTAACAAGGTGTCTAATGGGACTGTGATTGCTGTGCTGAGCAGGGTGGATGTTATAATCACCACTCTATTGCTGAAAAGAAAATAGAATTCTGTGATCCTAGTCATTGCTTCTGTGGGGAACAGAGAAAACCCAAGTGGATAAGAGCTCAGCCATGTCCAGAACCCATGGAAATGGCAAAGCCTTCCTTAGTCTGGGTACAGAAGTTGACAGCATAGAAAACATCAACTGCAGCTTCCTCTTCTCAGATGCTTGTGGCATCACACCACTCACAGAGATGGTCCTCCCAAGCTAGCGAGCTCTTCTTCCCTGTCATGTACGCAATAAATGAGCTGAGTTTCTGACTTTGTAGTAGGTGCTCCCATCAAAGTGAGTGCAACTCACGATCCCATTCTTTCTGGACTTGTATCCCAAGCTTCTTCATTCCTGGGACATCCCGGGCATTCGTGACATGGCAGAGTTTTGAATTTCTAAATTGCCCTAACGTGGTGGATGCAACATGCAAATTTCTCAATGATGTTGTCCTGGTTTTTTAATTGTTATAAAAACAAAGCAAAAAAAAAAATCAACATGACCAAGGGAACTTACAGAAGCAAATATTTATTGGGGTTCAAAATTCCAGAGGTTTTGAGTCCCACAATAATCCTGTCAGGAAGCATGGCATCAGGCAGGCAGACATGGAGCTGAGGCAGCACCTGAGAGCTTCCTCTCATCTACAGGGATGAGGCAGAGAGAGAGAGAGAGAGAGAGAGAGAGAGAGAGAGAGAGAGAGAGAGAGAGAGAGAGAGAGAGAGAGAGAGAGAGCTCTAAATCGAATAACACTGGCATTTGAAACCTAAAAGCACATGCCTTGTGATACCCCCCAAACCCCCCCAAGCCGCCCACCCCCGTCCAGCAAGGCCACCCCTGCTAATCTTTGCAAAGCTATTCCTCCTCCTGCTGGGGGGCCTGGGCAGGAACCAGAGCTCCTGCAGGCCACTGCTTCAGATTCTGCTTTCACATTTCTCCCTTAAGTCTCTCCGCAGACTTCCCTTGGTGAAGGATTAGGACCAAGGAGACCCAGGATCAAACCATGCTTTTCTTCCTCTCATTTTGTTTTGGTGCGTGTTCATTCTCAGCAACAGAGATGCAATCTAGGACAGCGAGGGACCAGATTCGGTTCCGAAGAATGTCTTGGAAATATTCAGAAATGGAAAGAAGACAAGAGCCACTGAAGAATATAATATACAATCAGAGGGAAGGAACAAGAAAGCTGACACAGCCAAGAGGTGCTACAAAAAATAACATCACATAGTTGAAATAAAATCCATTAGATTTTTGTGGATAAAGATGAAAATTGCCCGTACGTTTCAGATGCTATATCTTAGTTTAAAGGCTGTCCGCTGTTTTCCAGAACTCTGATATGCATAAGGAGGCTTTAAAATGTGGACAAAAGTAGTTTTTGTGTGCTTTTGCATGGAGAGGCAGGTGTGTGCACAGCTCAGCAAGCCTAAGAAGAAAGATACTGCTCACTCTTCTCCCTGGGGCAAATACCCACAACGTTTCCTCAAATAGCAGTCACATCTCCCAGTGGAGGCTCTGGTCGGAGATGCCCTTCTTCAGGAGAGCTTCCTTGAAACTGCATTTTTTTTTTTTAAAAAAAGTGTGTATCTATATCATGTTAAGACATCTTTCTGAATAAATGTCATATTTTGAACGTTCACAGCCAGTGTTCTTATTTTTCTCAGTCCTCCCAATGTCAGGAGATTTCATCTCAGTAAATTCTGCACCCTGGCTAATGGAGTGATAACTGTCAGCCTCTTAGCTGCATTAAATGGGAACCTGCGCTTTCTGTGTTGTACTGCAGATGATGGCTGCAGCCATTAACTTCAGCTTATCAGGAGAAGACACGGCAATTTGAATGGCAGCTGGGTGTTTCACAAAGAGCAGAGGATTCAAGAGTCTGTTCTCAGGCTTTGTTTCTCTCAACAGCTATGCATTCTCCGCCACTCTGAACCACTCTTCCTAATTACCCTCCTCCCAGGAGATGGACTTTCCCCTGCAGGGCACTGACCTTACCTCTCTCCTGGGTCTGCCTGATTGTTTTTCATGGTTCTTCTTCTGCCATTTTTGAGGTGCGGGGAGACCTCACATGATTTCTTATCCCATCTCAAGATTACTTATCTTAATATTTCAGCCATTACATTTCGATTATATTTATGCCATATCCCCTCATCTTGGGTTGCACAGAAATTTTGTCATTTTGTCCATTGCTGTTTAATTATGCACACATATAAAATGCACATGTATCAAAGAACAGTATAATATATTAAAACAGGTAGAGGATCTCCTAGCATAACACTCGTAGAACATTAGCCAGTACTTACAAGACCTTGTTTTTTTTTTTTCTTTTGGCTTTTTGTTTGTTTGTTTTGATACTTGTTGAAAGAAATAATAATTTTATCAAATAAGTAAATAATAATAAAATAACATTTAGCATGGTCAAATGTGTGAACATTGTTCTTTGACTAAAATGTAGAAATATTGTTATTTCTTGTAAAGAATATATACATTTAAGGAAATTTGCAATGTTTATAATTACTGACTGTATTTCACATCTAGGTTCTTTAGGGAACAGAATCACCCAAACATTACTATATTAATCTTACCATCAGTGTCAGCCAGCTGAAAAAAAGCAGCATTTGCCACAGTCTCACTATGAATTCCAAGAAGCCAAAAGTTACTTGTGTACACAGACGAGGACACTGCATTGCTCCTTAGCGAAGTTCAAAGTTATACCTTGTAAATTGTTGAAAATATTCAGATATACGTAAAAATTATGGAGTGTCTTCGTCATAACTCTATAATTCCAAAGGAAGCGTTCATGGTAGGCAGCCCTTGGAAAACCCTGTCTTAGCTTGCAGTATAGCTCAATGGTAGGATGTGTGTTTAGCAAATATGACACCTGTGCCAATAACCACCACTGAGAAACAGAATGCTCCAGCAAAAATCCCAAATTATGCACTTGCCTATGAAGACTTGGTTATGTCTCCTCTCTGAGCTGCAGGCCATGGGGTAGCTTGCCTTCGATCAGATCTGTAAGACCGTCACAGAGTAAAGGAGGCAAGATCATCTAGAAACAAACGGGTAACAAAGAAAGTCTATGTGAGTTTCTGACTATTCCAGACTCTTTTGTTTTAAGTTAATAAGTTTGAAATTTCAGGTCTTACATAGAGTCAGCAACCATTTCCTTCGTTCTATATGATTACTTCCAAGTTCCCGACCTCTCATCCCAGTTCGTGCATTATATCCATGCTCACATCCATGGCCCTTAAGACACTACTTTGTTTCACACAAACTCACACACAAACATGCACACACAAGTGATATCAACTGAAGACTGCAAACTAGCCCCTGGGAATCAAAGTAGCATTTTTTTTCTAACTAAAAGGACTAAAGAAAAAGTTGCGAAAATATTTTGTTGTGTGGCAAGGCAAGACAATGACATATGCTTTAAATTCTCATCTTTTGACTTGTTGACAAGTAATTTTTACAAATAATGAGCTATGCTTAAACCTGAACCTTCAAGAAGACATCTTGAATTTCTGCCCTCTGATCAGAAAGTCTGCTTGTCTCCTGGGCCCAACCGTGTGCTGTGGAAACAAAGGCTCTTCAGTGTGTCTGAAGTATCAAGCTGACAGGACAAAGTTTTTTGCTCCCTCTCAAATTTTTCAAAATGCAGCTCAGTAGAGTTTAGTTGCTGGCTCCCAATGCTACCAGCCTCTAGAGCGAGAGGTCTCTTGACAAACAGTGTCTCCGTGAAGCTGTTGTGGTGGACAGATTGTTACAGGGTTTGTGGTAGCAGCCCATGTAAAGGTGAGCTATTTGTGTTAAGTGAATACATGCCCTCAAAACATACACACCAAAAATAACAGTGAAAATCAGAAAAAAATTGTTTAGTGTGATCCCATTGGGAAGAGCAGAGATTCAGTGACACTTCCAGGCCAACTCCGATTTCAGAGTCCTAAAGGAAAGTTAAGGTTTAAGTACAGGGATACAGTTATGCATATTTAAGCAATGCCGAGTCAAAGTGTGGTCTCAGAAACCATTGTCTGTGATCTTGTCTCTCCTACAAGGTTACTTGACAAATTGTAAATTCATTTTGGGAGAAATTTTTCTTCTATATGGCTCAGGTGTTTGGCTTTTTATTCTCCCTTCCTGAGATTCCTAGAGGATGTTGGTTTTGTTGTGGTTGTTTGTTTATTTTGTTTTTGTGTTTTTTTGTTTTGTTTTGTTTTCTGGTGCCATTGCTTAATAGTCTGATAGTCAAGTTGAAGGACATGTATCGTTTTAAAATATCTTCAGACAACTAAAGAAGAGTTAATGCCAATAATCCTCAAATTGTTCCACAAAATAGAAACAGAAGAAACATTGCCCAGTTCACTTTACAAGGGTACGGTTACTCTGACACCCAAACAACATAAAATTCCAACAAGCAAAGAGAATTACAGACCAATACTCCTATGAGCATAGATGCAAAAATTCTCAATGAAATACTTGCAAACTGAATACAAGAATACACCAAATTGGTCATCTATCATGAATTAGGACTTACCTGAGAGATGCAGGGATGGTCCAATAAATGTAATTTGATAAAATAAATGCACTGTATAAACAAAATTAAATACAAAAACTGCATGATCATCTCATTAGATTCAGAAAATACCTTTGAATTTTATTCTACTAACAGCAATCTACAAATTCATTGCAACACAATTCTTCACAGATATTGAAAGGATAATGCCAACTTCATGTGGAAAAACCCAAAAACAACATAGCTAATAAAATTCTGAGTAATTATGATGATGATGATGATAATGATAATAATAATAATTATTATTATTATTTCAGGAGGTATCACCACTTCAAATTTCAAGTTGAGCTACAGACATATAGTAAAAAACAGTTTGATATTGTCACAAAAAACAGACATGTTTTGAACGGAAGCTCTAGGCATAAATCCACATACTCATGGACTCCTGATTTTGTATTAATAAGCCAGAAACACAGACTGGACAAAAAGACAGCTTCTTCAACAAACAGTGCTGGTTAAACTGGGTATCTGCACGTAGAAGAATGCAGACAGAATGCACAATCTGAAATATAGATGGATAAAATACCTCAATCAAAACCTGGAACACTGAATCTGGGTATGTGCCCAATACCCTTAAATTCACTGGCACAGGAAAAAAAATTTCTGAATGGAACACTGTTAGCACAGGCACTAAGATCAAGGGTTCGTAAATAGGACATCATGATACTGAAAGGATTCTCTATGCCAAAGGATCTTATCATTCTGACAAAGTGACAGCCTGCAGAATGGGAACAGATTTTTTTTACCACATATGCGTCCAATAAAGGGCTCATATAAAAATATATAAAGAAATAAAAAGTTGAAAAAAAGAGAAGGCTTTCTACTCCTCCAAAAAGGGTACCTGCCCCTCAACCCATGCCAACACATCAAGTCGCATCAGGCTGAGCACATCCTTTCCCCTGTGGTTAGGTGAGGCAGCCAGGGCAACAGAATCCATGTTAGAAATAGCCCCCGGCTCCCCTTGCTAGAGGATTCACATGAAGACCAAGCTGCCCATCAGTTACATCTGTGTAGGGGGTCTAGGTCCAGCCCATGCGTGGTCATTGGTTGGCCCTTCAGTTTCCACAAGTTCCCCTGGGCCCTGGTTAGTTGGCTGAGGTCGTCTTCTTATGAAGCTCCCATAGCTCTGCGTTCTTCTATTCTTCCTCCCTGAGCTCCGCCCAATGGTTGGTTTTGATTCACAGCATCTGTTTCAAGCAGCTGCTGGGTGGAGCCTCTCAGAGGGCAACTATGCTAGGCTCCTCCGCTAGGAGTCCTGTGTGTATAGAAGGTGCCTTCTTCAGACTCCATGACCGCTGCTACTAGGAGTCTCAGCTAGTCACCTCCATAGCCTCCCAGGAGCCTACCCTGCCCTAGGTTATCACAGTTTTAAAGGACTCATTTTAATAGGTTGTTGCCTTGACTGTTTCCACCATTTTGTGGGGGAGGGGAAGGTTGTCACAGAAGCCTTTATTTTGTCTCACTCTTGTCTACGAGTCTGCTGTCATCACTACGTCTGTAAAGGAGGCTTCCTTGCCCACAGCAGCTGGCAGCAGCAAGGAACCCAGACTTCTACATGGTTTCCAGTGGCAAAACGGACCATGGAGGCCATGTTGAAGTCTGTGGCCTGTTTTCTAAAGAGAGGAGAAACTGCGTGGATCTAGATATGGGGGTATAAGGAGGAACCTGGAGGAATAGAGGGAGGGCAAACTGTTATCAAGGTACGTTATGTCGTTTTAAAAGTCTATTTTTCAATAAAAGGGAAAATTATCTTCATCCCTGTCAGGCTGGTTACAGGACTTTTCCTTTGTGGCACAGGGGCCTAGGAGGCATAAGCCATTTGTGAAAGACACTGCTTTAGTACACTATATTTTAGAAAATTTTTCCTGTTGGAAAGTCTAAAATAGACAAGTGGAAAATGGCAGATGAATCACAGGGCACTTGGAAGTTACTCATAAGCATAAGTGTACCAGGAGCTTAGAGAAGGTCTTTGCACCTACTGGCAAATTTAACAGGCCTGTCATTTGGGCCGGCCCAAAGTGGAAGCACCAAGAAAATAAAGTCAAGCTGAGTTCACATCTGCTGGGACCAATTTTCAATATCTGAGAGGTTTGAAATGGAATTGAGTAGAGTAGAAGACAAAACTTTAAACTAGGAAGAATGTGTGTGTGTTATTCAAGAAAGGTGGTCATAAAGAAGACATAATATCCCATTTGTATCCCCCTCCCTCATCCCCTCCTGATCCCCCCTTCCGTCCTCATCTCCTCTCCCTCCCTCCCCTAGTCCTCAGAGAGGAGAGCCCTCCTCCCCTAACATCTGACCTCAGCCTATCAAACTCTGCCAAGACAGGGTAAGCGAGTCTTCAATAGTTCCTGCCTCACAAATATGTCTGTCGGATATATTGGGCCAGAAGGCTGCAGACGATGCTCCAATGTTGTAGAGAGTTTTGGGTGACTGTTCAGGCAGCAAACTGTCTGTCATCTTCTCATTTGGAAAGCTGCTAACCTGCACTTCCTGTGCACTCAGGTAATTAAATTTATTCCTTCTCAAGTCTCTGATGAGGTTGAAGACCAGATAGTTTAGTTTTACAATTAAGCTTGGTTGTTTATGGGTTAAGATGTTTTTAGGTCTAGATAGATGTTTTAAGTTAATAATGATGAGATATGATAGATATTGATTTACATTCAGAATTTTAGACACACCAAGACAGGAAAGATGTTTTCTTCAAGGCTGCCAAATACAAATAGCCCAAACACTAAGAATATAACATTTATATAATTCCTGATTGTTTCATGGTTCTTCTTGCTGTAGGCAACTTATTGTATATATGTGTAATAATATAAAAGTATATGTAAAAAATAAAAGAATAAAATAAAATTATAAAAAAGAAAATATAATATAGAACTGAGAACTAAATCTAATTAAAAATCTTTACAGTTAAGCTTTCTTGTTTTATAAACTGATTTATTCGCTTTACATGCCAGTTGTAGCCCCCTCCCTCCTCTCTTTGCATTTCCACCCTCCCTTCCCCATTTCTTCTTCCCTATTCCTCTGAAGAGGGGAGCCCCCTTACCCCCACCCCAACTTATCAAGTCACATCAGGACTGAGCACATCCTCTTCCCCTGTGAGCTGGCAAGGCAGTCCCGCCAGGGGGAAGTGGTTGAAAAGCAGGCAAGAGTCCATGTCAGAGAGAGCCCCCGCTCCTCTTCCTAGTGGGCCCACATGGAGCCTGAGCTGCCCATCTTTGTGTAGGGGGCCTGGGTCTGGTATATTCATGGTCCTTGGTTAGTGCTTCGCTCTCCACAGACCCCTCTCGGCCTTGGTCTTCTTTTGGAGCTCTTGTCACCTCGAGGTCCTTTTATCCTACCTCCACCCTCCCCCACTTCTCCAGTAGACTCCCTACGCTTCGCCCAATGTTTGTCTGTGAATCTCAGCATCTATTTCAAACCGCTCCTTGGTGGGGCCTCTCAGAGGAAAACTCTGCTAGATCCATGTCTGCAGACATAGCAGGAGTGACTTTAACAGCATCAGGGGTTGGCTCTCTTCCATGGGCTGTGTCTTGTGTTGGGCCAGGAATTGGTTGGCCATCCCCTCAGTCTCTGCTCTACCAGTTATGCCTCCTTAGTAGAAAGCATTCCTTAGAATTTGCCGGCAGCTACTGATCATCCAGGGTCCGTTTCTTTTGCTTCTGCACGTGGCACATAAGATAGGCAAAAACAGCGGGGCCTACTCTTGGAAAATGAGCATCCTGTAACCCTCAAATATGTGGGATGCGCCTGTGCTCCTCACCTACAAAGGAGCCTTGTGTCACCCTTCAATGTCATGTTGGCTTCCTTGTCCTCATTAGAAACTTGACTTCCCTGCTGTATGTGTTTCTAAGCATTGTTGTGCTGCTTTGTCCTTCTCATCTCTTTCTTTCTCCCCAGTACACAGCACTCTTTGAAATAATCTTATTTCTTCCTGCCTTTCTTCCGATTCCTCCTCAGGAGTGAAAGCACCATGAGAGCAAGATTATGTCTCCCCTGTCAATTGCCAGGTGATCTCAGTGCTGTCAGTGAGCAGTGGCAGATGTGTAAATACAAGTTGAATGAAGTCTTCACTTATTAGATAACAATTTTCCTCCAGGGGAAAATAACACATAAGTTGGGCTCTCACGCTGACACTGTTATTGTGTTGACAGGAAAAGTCTCCCTGTCACGTAGCTGTTCATTCAAATGTGACAGGAAGCACACTGCTGTCGCTTTACATTCACACCAACCTGCACCCAGAAAAACGACCAGCTGCTGGAGAGTTGGGGCTGTGACTGCTGAGGGAGTGGATGGAGCCCCAGGCTCTGAGCCTCTCGCTCTCTCTCACCAGGGTGGCTGCTTAGCAGTCTCCTGCTCAGTCGCTGGGAACCAGCTTTGTACAATTTGGACACATAGGAGAGCCAATTTTAGCTTGTCTAAAAGAAAGTATTTAGACTTCCCTCAAATGATATTTGAGTTCAAATAAATAAAAGTGTTGACGGTGAGGTATTTTACATTGTTATTTCTGGAATTGCTAAGCTCAGAATCCTTGTGAATGGGAGGAATCTCCCTTCTCTCTGCTGGACTGGCATTTGTTGAAGTTTTTTGTTTTGTTTTAATTAGGTACTGAATGTGATTACAATTTATTGCCCTAAGTGTGGTAAACATTTAAAATATTCTTTCACTCCTGTAAGCCTTCTACATAACTGAAATGGGAAAATTAACTGACAACAGTAAAAGTAGCAAAGGAACCATTTATTTTCAGGGATTAAAAAAAAAAATGTGTCTTTATTTCTTACAATGACCATGTCAAGTAGCAACTTCCACTTTGTGTATGAAAATCCAAGAAGCAAGGTCCTATAGTGTAATGGAAGTTCTTCTAAACTTATTCAATTACACATGAAATCTCAAACTAAATATCAGACTAGGCTTGTGTTTTTATTGCTTTTGATGTGAAAAAGAATGCAGGCTCTCCCAGGATCTATAGTTTTTCACAGGAAACAGGAAGCTAATTGAAGTTGGGGTTGAGTTTCCATGGGAATATCATCCATGTGTCTGTAGATACTTAGGACATATTTATCTAACTAGAAAAATGGGCCAGATTACAACTCTTGTACATTTCTCAATCTTTTAGTGACAAAAACAAAACTAGACCATGCTGCCCATGGGAGCAGGATGTCTAAGACACTGGATGGTTTCATCATTTTATTGGCAAGGATTATGAGATTTATTTCATTAATTTTGTGATCTTCTAAACAATCAGTTCTGCTTTGATTTATAGTTTGTTCCCAGACAAGACAGAGAAAACAACTTTATGAAAATAACTAACTGAAACTGAGTCCCTTCATTTAAGACCTGTTTCCTTAGCACCTAAATTTCTGATATGTTTAGATAGTGTCCAGTCTTAATGTAGAAAAGGCTAAATTTTAGTTTAGAATCTGTCTGGAAATTAGAAGAAAATGGTTTTATATATATGTGTGTGTGTGTATGTGTGTATTTCACAAGGCTAATTTGTTTGAAAATTCTAAAATAACTAAGATAGTCTTTACTTTTATGGACAATGGGCAAGAGATTTTTTTTATTTAAATAATTTATTCAGATTATATCCCGATTGTTATCCCCTCACTTGTATCTTCCTGTTCCCCTCCCTCCCTCTTTCACCCAATTCCCCTCCCCTAGGCCTGTGACAGAAGGGGACCTCTTCCCCCACCATATGATCACAGCCTATCAGGTCTCATCCTGTTAGCCGGCTTATCCCTTCTCTGAGTGCCACCAGGCCTCCTCACCGAGGGAAGGTCATCAAATATGGGGCACCAGAGTTCATGTCAGTCAGTCCCTACTCTCCACATAACTGTGGGGAATGCACTGTCCATTGGCTAGATCTGAATAGGGGGTCTAAGTTTACTGCATGCATTGTCCTTGGTTGATAGAGCAGATTGTTCAGGTCCCCTGGGTCCACATCCACCAGCCTTGATGGTCTCCTTGTAGGGTTCCAAGACCCTCTAGGTCATAAGATTTGAAATATAAAGCAAACCAACGTTTTGAAATTAGGTAACCATTACCATCATTTATAGCTCTACCTTAAAATGATTTACAGATATATGGATGATGTAAAATTATATATCTTCTATTTTTTTCTTACTTCTGCAAGATAAATATGAAATAAATACAAGTTGTTGCTAAAACCTTATTTTCTGTTGTAACAAAATTGAGTATAACTTAAGTATCCTGACTCCTCTACACATGGTATAACTGTGTGGTTTAAGTTGGAGACCTGTCCCTCCACAATGCTAGGATTACAATTATACATCACAATGCCTGACTAAGTCTTAGGGTTACAGTTGTACATCACAATGCTTGACTAAGTCTTAGGGTTACAGTTGTACATCATAATGCCTGACTTAAGTCTTAGGGTTACAGTTGTACATAACAATGTTTGACTAAGTCTCTCTTTTGTTTTGAATAATTTCATTTTATTGCTTTCTCCAAACTTATCAATTTGGATAAAACGATTAAGGTCCTGCCCAGAGAGCCCCCTACAGTAGTTAAGAGCACTGGTTGTTCTTTTAGAGGACAAGTTCCCTTATACACACTGATATGGGAGCTCAAAACCATCTGCAATTCCAGTCCCAATAGATTTGACACTGTCTTCTGTCTTCCATGAGCACCAGAAATACATGTGGTGGAGAAATGCACACTCAGGGTAAACAATGGTTACACACATTGTTTATAAATTAAAAACACAATTAAAATGGATCATTCTTTGAAATGTCTACCTTATAAATTATTTTATAACATTAATATAATATCAGTTAATCCTTAAAATTAGGAGGATAGATCATAGAATAGAGAGCCACCATGAGATGACTAAATTCCCACGGATTTTTCTACACAGTGTTGGCCATTTCTAAACATACTTTCATGTTTTTCATCATTCACAATCTAGAAAGTGATGGGGAAAAACCAGTGACTAAATATTTGAATGTAGCATCTTAAATGATGAGGACATGCTAAGTAGTAAGAAACTGTTGAATAAATGCATATATAGTTTTTTGAGATATCATAAGTAAAAATCATTGTATTCAGCAGTTGATGCTGGTCTTATTTTGAGACTGCAATTAATGCTGTTCCAGACCAGCACTCTGTTAGGTCTATTTGAGTCATAATGTTGGTCCATTTATTTTTTTCTCTGCTTAGTTTCTGTCTAGATAACCTGTCCATTGGTGATAGAGGGGTGTTTACGTATCCTACTATTAATGTCTGGAGGTGGACGATGTTGGTTTGTTTGTTATTTCTCTGTTTAGTTTCTGTCTAGATAGCCTGTCCATTGGTGAGAGAAGGGTGTGTAAGTATCTGACTAAGAATGTGTAGAGGTTGATGTGCGATTTAAGCTTTCGTAATGTTTCTTTTACTAATGTGGTGCATATAGTAAGAATTCAGAATTGAGACATCATCTTGGTAGATTTTTCCTTTGATGAGTATGAAGTGTTTTTCTCCATCTCTTTTCATTAATTTTTGTTGAAAGGCTATTTTATTAGATATTTGAATGGCTACTCCAGCTTGCTTCTTTGGTATGTTTGCTTGGAAAATCTTTTTCCATCCTTTTCTCTGAGGCAATATCTATCTTTGTTGCTGAGATGTAGTTCTTTTATAGAGCAGAATGATGGATCCTATTTTCACATACATTTGTTTAGATTTTGCCTTTTAATTAGGGAATTGATTCCATTGATGTTGAGAGTAATTAATGAGCAATGATCATTAATTCCTGGTTCCTGGTGTTTTCAGGGTGTTTGTATGATTTTATGTGCTTTCCTTTTTTGTTTTTGCTGGTATGAAATTATTTATTTACTCTGATTTCTTAGATGTAGTTAAGTTGGAGTTGGAGTTTTCTTCTAATATTTTCTTTAGGGCTGGATTCGTGGACAGAAATTATTTAATTTGTTTTTTTTCTTGGAATATTTTGTTTTTTGCCATCTATGGTGATTGAGTTTTGCTGAGTTTCATGGTTTATGTTGGCATCTGTGGTCTCTTAGAGGCTGCAAGACATCTAACCAGGTCCTTCTCTCTTTTAGAGTCTGTTAAGAAGTTGGGTACAATTCTGATGTTTGCCTTTGTAAGTTATTTGGCCATTTTCATTTGCAGCTTTTAACATTTTCTTTGTTCTGTACAGTTAGTGTTTTGATTATTATGTGACAGGAGGATTTTCTTTTCTGGTCCAATCTAGTTGGTGATCTGTATACTTTTTGTATGTTTATAGGCATCTTTTTTTAGGTTGGCAATTTTTCTTCTATGATGATGTTGAAAATATATTGTGATCCTTGGATCTGGGACACTTCACCTTCTTCTATTCCTATTATTTTTAGGTTAGGTCTTTTCACAGTGTTGAAGATTTCCTGGATATTTTGTTACGGTAAACTTTTAGATTTAATTTTCTTTGACCAGTGTATCAATGTCTTCTATTGTATCTTCTATACCTGAGATTCTTTCTTCCACTTCTTGAATTTTATTGGCTAATGCTTGCATTTATTGTTCCTGCTCTCTTCTCACTGCTAGGTTTTTTTATCTCCAAGATTTCCTCAGCCTGTGTTTTCTTTATTGTTTCTACTTGCATTTTCAGGTCTTGACCAATTTTATTCATTTCCTTCACCTGTTTAATTGTGTTTTCCTTCATTTCTTCAAGGGATTTATTCATTTCATCATTAAAGGCTTCTACCTGTTTGTTTGTATCTTTATATCTTTATATATCGATATATATATATTTATATATATCGAAGGAAAATCCCTTTAAATCTTTAAGGGATTTATTGCTTTCTTCTTTGAAAGTCTCTATCATCTTCATAAGATTAGACTAAGGTCATTTTCTTATGCTTCAGCTGTGTTGTTGTCCTGGGCTTCCTGTAGTATGACAGCTGGGTTCTGGTGGTGCCATATTCCCCTAGCTCTTGCTTTTTGTTCTCATGCTGATCCTTAGCCATCTGGTTGCCTCTCGTATCTACAGGCCTCAGGTAATGCAGGCTGAACTGTGGGCCAGAGAATGAATCACCGCGGAGCAGGTTTACCTATAATGGTCCCTGATTGTTGCTGGCCTCTAGAAACACAGATAGGGCTGTGGTCTGGGAGACGGAGCACACAGGGGACAGGGATCAGCTGACCACTGCTGGATCTAACTAGGCACCCAGCAGGCAGGAGCTGAGATATAGAGGTCTTGCCTGTCTGTACTGGGTGTTGACAGGCCCCCAGGGATGGAGGCTGAACTGTGGGCCAGGAGATGAGCTGCACAGGGCAATGGGACTCTCATGAGAAACAAAAGAACACAGGGAGAGGTGCATAGAAGTGAGAGACAACGAAATCTATCAAAACGCATCAAAGACTATAAACCACACAAAACTCACAGGGAAAGGGAGCAGAGATTTTTGTCAATATGATCAAATAGGAAACGTTTTATCCAAACTATAATGACTATGTTGTCCTATCAATTGTCTTAACACCGCCCCCCAAATCATTCCCCACCCCCACCCCCGCCCCGAATTTTGGTTCTTGTTCTGTAGCCTAAATTGTTTTGGGACTCAGAGTCCCCTTGTTCTGTCTCTTGAATGCAGGTAAGACAGGCATTACCACTACAGTGACAGGTAAAAGCCACAGCTCTCATCTAAAAGGAAATTAGAGACAGTTTATTCCAGAGCGATTTTAAGTGACCACAGCTCAGGAACACAGGTTTAGGTTTCCTCAAATCTCATCTTCCAATGGAATTGATTTCAATTTCATGATTCATAGCTTTACCTAACAAAGAACGTCATAGATTAAGGTAAGTTTAAAACACATTGGTGGGTTGTCAGAGGGGTGGCAGCAGCAAGGTAGAGAAGGCTTTCCTGTAGGACTCAGATGCTATTTGATGAAACTTCTATCTTTTCGACTTGGTGGAAGCCAGTGGGTCTGCTAAGTTAACAGAGTTGAAGATTTTTATCTCTTATTCGCAGGACATTAGTTCAAATACAGAGGTGTGCAAGGGTTGGCAATTTGGGAGACGGAGCTAGTCCTAAACAAGTTAATTAGCCTCTGGACCATCGCATTCCCATCTCTCTGCAGTACGGAAGCTTTAATCAGTCAGTCTGTGCCGACACAGCTTCTTTCTAGGAATTCTCATCAAGCATCCAGTCTCACAAAGGAAAACTCAGGCTAGAAGAAATGCTGAGAAAGCAGAGAGATTCCGGGTCACTTCTCTGACACTCTGTGACTCACAGCGTTTAAAAGTATATGAGAAAGCTTTAAAATCTTATGAGAGATGCAAAGCAGTGGTCTGTAGAAATGCCTTCTGGCCACAGGAGGACACTGTGGTTGCAATTATGAATTCTTGATCACAGACTTCCATGAAAAGTAGTGTAGACTAAATTTTAATATTGACATTTTGCTATGTTGGCCCTCTCTGGACACGTCCATCATTTATTTACAGCCCCTGTCCATCAGATCTCAGGTTTATCTATCTGCGCACATATCACATCACTGGCATGGACTCCATCTCAGGTTTTCTTATTGCAGTCTAAGTTAGACGTTAGAACACACTTTGAGCCATAGAGCCAGTATAAAATGGAACACATACTTGAATGAATGAATATAGAACTAATTCATATAATTATTAATTAACTTTATTTGAACTAAACTTTTATTAATTATTGATATAGTATCAGGGTCCATATATTATTACAGATGTCATATGGGTTCTTTTATATCATACATAAAGAACAAATGATATGTAGTCAAATTCAATTGTATCATCCTTCATAACAGAAGGAGAGTATAATGGGCAGAGAGGGAAACCAGAAACGTTAAATACATGCATGTCGGTGTTGGTGCAAAGGACTGGATCGTGGTGGTTGTATTTATGGTTTCATGTGAAGCTGCTGCATGCAGGGCATAATCGCACCTCACAGGTTCTGCAATCGTGCTTGTGTGGCATACTAGTCATCCCAGCATTTAAGAGGTTAAGGAGTAGAAGGGCATCCTCAGCTACACAAGTGGTTCAAGGCTATCCTGGGCTGCATTAGACCCTGTCTCAAAAAACAAGGTTCAACAACAGCAAACAAATGAACTAACAACCCCAAATAATTCAATTACTTTAAAGAAAAGCTTATACGTGTGTGTGTGTGTGTGTGTGTGTGTGTATTTCCCCAAACCAAGCGTATTATTATGGTTTAGTTTCCACACTAATGGGTCTTTATTATTTAAATTAAAATTTTCTTTAAATATCTTTAATCCCATCAAGTGAAACTGCTCAGTAATTAATTTCACTTAATATTTATTATTTAATTGTTTGATATAATATAATGCCATAATCTTTCTGTTTTCCTTTCTTCAAATCCTTTCATACATCCTTACTCTCAAATTCATAGGCTCTTTTTTCATTAATTGTTGTTACAGGAATATATGTTTACGCATACAAAAGTGCACATATTCTTAAGTACATAAGTACAACCTATTTGGTCTCTATAATGTTACTTCTTTCATGTGTACTTTCAGGGCTGACCATTTGGTACTGGAGAACCAACTGTGTGCTCTTCCCTGGGGAAGACTACTTTTTCCACTATCAGGATTCCGTAGTCACTTGTAGTTCTTTGTGTGGGCTTGGGGCTTCATGGATTTTCCCGTCCACTTTCATGTGTGTATTGCTGTCTTTGTTCATATTATGTCACATTAGTGAGACTTCACTGGTGTAGTTGCTGGCACTTATAGAAGATAGACCTTCACAGTGACCGCCCTGACCCTCTGACTTTCCCAGTCTTTTGACTCCTCTTCCTCAGTGATCTCTGATCTTTAGGTTTGGGACTCGTATTATAGATGTGCCCAATGAGACTCAGCACCACAAGGCTACATTTTGACTAGTTGTCTTTTTGTTGTTGTTGTTGTTGTTATGGTTGTTATGGTTTCTCCTTATTGCCAATAGAAGTTCTGTTGATGAAAGGTGAAGTCTCCACTTGTCTGTAAGTACAAAGACAAATATTTAGAATATACTTAGGGATTTTGCTGCCTTAGTGAAATGGTTGTTGTAAGTTCTCTTTCATACACACAACAGGTTCATACGGGAGACTTATAACTAGATTTTGGAGAGTATTTACACTGATTTTCAGAGCAACTGCAGCAATTTGCAATCCCACTAACAATGAGTGAGCGTCTCATTTACCTCCACCTGAATTTGCTGTCAGGTGTTTTGCTGATCTTTGCCATTTTGCCATGCTAATGAGGTAAGATGAAATCTCAAAGCTTTGTTTGTATTTCTGCCATTCATACTTACAAAGAATTTTTAAAGACACGTCTTATCCATTTTTTTTTTTTTTGTATTTTTGAAAACTCAAACCTCAGTTTTTTTGAGACAGGATTTCTCTATATAGCCTTGGTTGCCCTGGACTCACTTTGTAGACCAGGCTGGCCTCTACCTCTGCCTCTGCCTCTGCCTCTGCCTCTGCCTCTGCCTCTGCCTCCCTGAGTACTGGGATTAGAGGCATGTGCCATCAAACCCAGCTTCAAACCCACTTTTTAATATCCAATTTTTGTTTATTTGGCTCTTGTTTTCTGGGTTATTTATGTATTCTGGTTATTAATGGGCTGACAGCAGTATAGCTGGCAAATATTTTCTCTAAATCTGTGGAGTTTGCCTTTACCAGGTTGGTTGTTTCTTTAACTGTGCAGAAGCTTTTTAGTTTTATGAAATCACACTGGTCAATTGTTGGCCTTAAGTCTTGGGCAAGCAGAGTCCTACTCATTGTGTTCCTCCTCACACCTGTGACATGGGTGTAGGGTGTTGTCCATGTTTCCTTCCAGCGCTGTTGATGCTTCAGGTTTCACATTTAGGTCACTGATCCGTTTTGAGTTAGTTTGTGTGCAAGGGCCTAATTTAATTCTTCTACATGTAGACAGTTATTTTCCCAGAACCATTTGTTAAAACATTTTTTTCTCCAGCATATTTTTCATCTTTGTCAGATATTAAATGACTGCAGTTAAGTGTACTGGCATAAGTGTATTCAATTTTTTTCCATTGGTCAAAATGTCTGCTTTTTTGTCAATACCATACTTTGTTTTGATTACTATGATTTGTAATATTTCTTGAGATCTATAGTGCTAATCCATCCAACATTTGCATTTCTGTTCAGAACTGTTTTGGCCACCCAGAGTCTTTTATTGGTCCACATGAATTTTAGGATACTTGTCTCTTTCTATTTCTGTGAAAAATGATATAAGGATATGGGCTGGGATTAAATAAAATCTATAAAGAGCATTTGGTAAACTGGTCATTTATATAATATTAGTCCTACCCATCCATTAGTGTGAGATATCTTTCCATTTTATGGCATATTCTTTATCTCTTTCTTCACAGGTTTTGTTGAAGATGTCTGTTACCTCCTTGGTTATGTGTATTTCTATATATTTTACTTTCTTTAAAGGTATTAGGAATCAGAGTGTGCACATGATCTGTTTCTCTGTGCGTTTCTTGTTAATGAATAAAAAGCATGTTGATATATGTGCAAGTTGATTCTGTAACCCGTGGCATTTGTATATGGCAGAGTTTTCATGGTAGAATTTTGGGGGATCACTAAAGAATATTATCATATCAGTTGCAAATAGGAGTAGTTTCTTTTTTTGTTATATGTACCTCTTTAATTTTCTCATCTTGTCTTATTGTTCCAGCTAGTACTTTTAGTACAGTATTGAAAAGAAGTAGGTAGTAGGCAATGCTGTCTTGTTCCTAACATCAAAACTGCTAAAAGTGTTTCTCCATTTTAGATGGTGCTGTCTGTGTGATTCTCAGATGTAGCTTTTATTATGCTGCAGTATGACCCCTGTATCACTACATTCTCTGTGAGTTTTATCATGAAGCTTTGTTGGATTTTGCCAAGGCCCTTTCTCCATCTGCTGAGATGTTCATGTGATTTTTTTCTTTTTTGTCTTTAAACAGATTCATTTGGTTAAGACCATTTTCTGACACATCCCTACACTTCAGTGATAAAACCAACTTGGTCATGGTGTATAATTTTTTATGTATGTCCATAATCTGTTTGCAAATATTTTATCAAGCATGTTTATATCTGTGCTTATTAGTGGTATTGTCCCATAGTTTCATTTTTGTGTCTTTATATGGTTTGAGTATTACTGTGATGCTGGTTTTGTACGAGTTAGGGGAGATTCTTTTGTTCCTGTTCTTTTTGAGTAGTTTTAAAAAAGATCATGAATATTCTTTGAAAGTCTGGTACATGTCTTTGGTACAGTTGTCTAGTCCAGAATTTGTCTTTGTTGGTATTCTTTTTATTCCTGATTCAATCACCTCATTAGTTATGGATCTTTCTAGGCTGTTGACTTCTTCATTTAATTTTTCTGGCTTGGCTGAATTTTGAAATTTATCCATTTCTTTTAGGTTTTCCAACTTATTGGGGTATAGGTTTTTAATGTATTCCCTTACAGTACTCTGAATTTATTTACTTTCTGTTGTAGTGTTTCCATGTTCATTTCTGATCTTCTAACTTGGGCAATCTCTTACTTTCTTTTGATTAATTCCACCAAGAATCTGTCAGTGTCAATCTTGTTCATCTTCTATAACCAGCACTTAGATTCATTGATTTTTCTGTATTGTTTATTTGTTTCTATTTTATTGATTTCTGCTCTGCTTTTTATTTTTATTTTTTTTTTGGTATTCACTGGTCTTGGATTTAGTTTGCTCTAGTTTTTCCACAGTTTTGAGTTGCATCATTAAGTCATTTACTTGTAGTATTTATGACTTTTAATGTGGACATTTAAAACTATAAATCTGTCTTGTTACTGCTTTCTATGTGTCACTGAATTTTTTGTTGTATTGTGTTGTGCTTTTATTTTTATGATTTTTAAAATTTTTCTTTCTTAATTCCTTCTATTGCCCATTGGTCATTCAGTAAAGAATTGCTTAATGTTAGTGACTTTCTATGTTACTTAGAGATTTGTTTGCTGTCAATTTTATGTTTTATTGTTCTGTGGTCACAAGGATACACTGAATCATTTCAATCTTCTTGAATTTTCAAAGATTTTTGTGTGTCCCAGGACATGGTCCATTGTAGAAATGCTTCCAAGTGTTGCTGAATAGAATGTATATTCTCTGTTGTTTCAGTGGAATAGTCTGTTTATGTCTGTTAAATCCATTTGAGGTATGTTTCCATTTTATTCTATTGTTTCTCTTGTTTGGTTTCAGTTTTGTTCATATGTCCTGACATTTGAAGAGAGTGAGATATTGAAATCACCTACTATTAATAATTTGATATTAATCTGTCTATAAATCAAGTACTACTTTTTTTAAAAATGCAACGGAGTACTTCACAGTTTGATATGCATATCTTTAGGATCGTTATGACTTCTTGATAATGGAGTGCTTCTATTTGCCTCTTCTTATCAATTTTAGATTGGATTCTATTTTGTCAGACATTAGGATAGCAATGCCTGCTTGCTTCCTTGTCTCATTTACTGTAAGGCAGTGCCTATCTTTCAAGTTAAAATATGTTTCTTATAGACAACAGATAAATGGATGTGCTTCTTGATCCATTCTGTGAGTCTGTGGATTTTGATTGGAGAATTGAAGCCGCCTATTTTCTATTTGAGTCGTATCTGCATGAATATTCTTTTCCTTGGTTTGGGGAGTTTTCTTCAATACTCTTCTTGAAGATCTGGTCTCCGCAATTGGCTTGGGATTCTTTTCCCTCAGCTTTGTGTGTAATTTGGAGCTTTGTACTCACCGTGATGACCTACATTTCCCATGTGTTCCTTTCTTATGCTTTAAAAAAATAGTCCCTGCCTATCTGGTCTAGCTCAGTGACTCTCAATGTATAGATTGTGAATCCTTTAGGGATAGAATGACTCTTTTACAGGGGTCTCCCAAGGCCACCAGAAAATGCAGATATTAACATTATGATTCGTAACAGTAGCAAAGTTACAGTCATCAAGTAACAACAAGGAACTGTATCAAAGTGTTGCAGCAGTAAGAACTTTGAGAGCCAGTGGCTCAGATTCTCCACTCCATGTTTCAGTCCTGCTGTTGTGTATTGTGCTTGATTCGCTCCATTTATAACGAATTACCTTGAGTTTACTAGTTGGGTTATTGGATTTTCAATTCCATCTCAATTTCAACCTGAGTCCTGGATTCTCCTCCTCATTTCCACCAGCCTTCTGTGGATGTTTCCGTAGGCATCACTCAAGCATTTATTCTCCTTAAATTCTTTCTCCATTATTTCATTCAGCTATTTCTTTGTGTCTTCTTTGAATTCTTAAATTCTTAGACGGTGTTTATTATTGTTCACTTAAGTTCTGTGTCCTGGCATCCACCTAAATCATTCTCATTGGCAAACATTTCTTCAGGACTGGTATGTTTTAAAGAGCATAAGATGGCGTAGTCCTTCATATTCCACATTTGCGTTCTAATTTTTGACACTGTTTCACCTTATGACACAGGGGTACAATATATACTAAATACACTCCTTCTCATCCACGCCCCTCCTCTCATTCCACTCTTGCATTAACAAACTCTAATCAGTTCGTCTTTTACTTTTATTTATTACATCATTTGTGTATCTGTAGAAATCAAAGAACTCCAAATGAAATTGAATGTATGATATTTATCTTTCTCAAACTGGTTTAATTGACTTTCTCCTGCCTGGCAAAACAAACCTGTGACAATGTACAACCAGAATCTCCTCACGTTCTTAAGACCAGAACTGAACAGTCTTACAATGAAAAAAACTTTCTGTTGAACAAGAGAAAGAGAATGGTGTGTGAGTGGTCAAAGCAAAGCAGGCTTAAGCTGCTGTTGGTTTCTCTTCTTTTGAGTAGTGTGAATTATCCTTCTTACCCAGGAACTGTGAGGACCTTAGCGTGGACATTCTTCCAGGAGGCTGTGCTCTAGGAGATGGACTCTAAGAACACAGCAAGGGCAGCGATGGAACAAACAACGAACATTTGGAAAAGTGTGAGACAAAGATCTCACGTATACGCCAAGACTGAGCACACAATCACAGTGCAACGTAAACCAGTCAGGGAGGTTGTAGAGTGTTAACTCACTCTTCATTTGAAATAAAATCTTTCTTTACTCAGTTTTGGAATTCAGCTTTAAAACTATTTCCAAACCATCTAGTTTTCTAGACCCAAAGGTATGTATGGAGAGTAGATGAGAGAAGACCTTTCCTTGTGAAAGAACAAAGGCCTGATTTATAACCCCTGCTCTGTCTCCCACGATTTCTATGGAGAACTTTGAACTAATTACCTTCTAGAGTGTCAACGACTGATTAATTGCATGTACCTCTACACGCAAATATTGAAAGTGCTTAACAAACAGTATTCACTAAATTGCACTGATGTTATCACAATTCTGTCATTTGGATTTTGTGTGAAAACACTATTCTTGATTGTTTATAAGTATTAGTTATAAAAGTCAGCTGTAAGGCAGGCATGCATCAAGGTGATAGGATGGAGGGAGAGAAGAAAAGAGACTGAACTTCGGGCAAATGTAAATTTAATCCGGAAGGGAGAATTTTAGCATGGTGGGGATTATCAGACAGATGATATGGCTCCCTTAAATGCACATGTAGCTGACTGTTTGCAGGCTGCCAATTCAACTGCCCCACTACACAGCATGCAGCCTCCTTCTCTGCAAGTCTGAACAGTGTATTCTTAGTGAGTTTCATATAAATATTGGCTGCTTTCTGGCCACACTGGTGATTTTAATGGGTTTGGCGAGCAGTGCTGTCAGGGATTATGAGGGCTGGATTTTTGTAAATGATGGGCCTGAGACACTAACTTCACTTCTGCTGAATCTAAATTTTCATAAGCCCTTGGGACATGTCATTTTCCCTTTTCCTGATTGTTTTAGTGACATTGATATGCAGGAGTAAAGTGTCGTCTTCATGTAATTCTTTGCAAATATACAACTTGAAGAAATATTTTCTGGAACTAGTATGTTTGCTAAAAAGAATCATTATCTAGTTCTGATTAAGGAAAATATACAGGGCCTGGAGAGATGGCTCAGAGGTTAGGAGCGCCACCTGCTCTTCCAAAGGTCTTGAGTTCAATTCCCAACTACCACATAGTGCCTCACAACCATCTATAATGTGATCTGATGCCCTCTTCTGTCCTGCAGGTATACAAGGAGGCAAAACACTATATAATAAAAATAAATAAATCTTTAAAAAAATAGAAAGAAAAATATACGGTATATATACTCTACCTTCTATACTTAGTAACGATGAATATACTTATAGGATCTTGTTGCAATGTTTTAGTTTTTCAACTCCAAGAAAGTTGAAAGTTTTGATATCCTTTCCTGCTTAGACACAATTTCCCATTTTTTTATTTTCAAAGCACTGCTATCAGGGACCATGCATGGACTGCACCTAGGCCCGCTACACATATGTAGCCATTGGGCAGCTTAGTCCTCATGCATGTCCTCTAGTCATGGGAGCAGGGGCCGTCTCTGACATGGGCTCTGATGCCTGCCTTTCAGTCACAGTCCTTCCTCGCCTGGTCTCAGTGGAAGTGAATGTGCTCAGTGTTGGTGTGGCTTGGTGTGCTGGGTGGGTTGGGGGGAATCTCCTCTTTTCTAGGGAGTAGGGTAGAGGGGATACAGGGAGAGAGAGGGGGGGGGCTTTACAAGGAGAATAGAGAGGGGGCTATGTATGATTGGGATATAAATTGAATAAGTAAAGGAAAAATAATTTTAAAAGCATAGCTGTCATTTTAGTCTGAACCTGAGTGGATCAATTCCAAAAGGACGGTGGAAGAGCTTATTTTATATGTTATAAGTATCAAATAGAAACTTAATTTTCTAAAAACCAATTAGTCATATAATGGAATAAATTTGAAAATATCTGCTCTTTTCAGTAGTTGGATGTCGCAGACACCTTCCTTGGGGACATCTGTCCCATCTAACTTCTGTCTTCATGAATTACTTTAGCGTAAATCATGTCAAATTAGCTGGTGACATGTTTCCTTATTTACTAAAACGGTACCAGTTTTAATTAAAGAAAGAATTAAGTAGCTGTGCTCATAATTTTGTGTGTGAAGCTTTAGTGAGGGCTGTCTTCACACAATGTGCATGTGTCTTATTCTGGTTGTAGACTATGGAAGTTACTCCTTCTGGACTGTTCGAATCAACTAGAAGAAACAAATGCAGCCTGGGATGCCAATGTTCCTCAAGTGCACAGGAAATAAAATGGCAGACAAGCTCAAGAGATGTTATCATGACTGCAGAGAAGAAAATGGCTTAGTTTGAAAAAGCACCAGTAACCAAGACACTACCTGTTGTAATCACATTTGTCACCATGTTTAGAGTTAATGCACGAGAAATTTAAATCTCTGTGTGTGTATGTGTGCATTTGTATGTGTGTGTGTGCATGCATGCACGTATGTGTGTTGGAACAGTATAGGAACCCCAAAAATTATTGCTGTATCTTTCCATAAGCATTATTTTGAAGCTTATTTCCCTTATAATATCCCCGCTGCTGGGGAAATCTGGATTAGGAAACCCCAGGCTTCAGAAAGTTAATAGTGTAATGGGAAGATAAAAAGAGCTGACAATTAAATACTGTGTGAAAACTGTACAGCTAGAAGGACAGGCTAAGCCCTCCTCAGACCCTCTTCAAACCTCTGCTCCCTCCCACACCCGGCACTAGGCAGGACAGTTCCTGCAGTGCAGGTGCGAGGACCACCCTGCTGTACGTCCTGTGCAGCAGAGTATAAAACAGAGTGTGCACTCACAAAAATGAAACCACTCAGCTCCCCCACCCCTGATCTGCTTTGAGATTAGTCAAATAGCTGAAGTGTGTCCTAAATTGTCTTAAAGTGACAGACAATTTAGAAGGCTATAGTATTAAAATTTTTCTGGAGTTGTTCTGTTGAAAGGTTAAGAAGGGTGGAAGCAGCTGGGTTAGACCTTGCTGAGTTTTCCATGAAGTTTGGAACACAATGCTAGCTAACACCTCTAACATAATCTAAGGAAAAGAAGCTCAATGCCTTTGGAAACATTGTCACCCAGCTTTAAGGAAACCAGGGACACTGAATTTTCAAATATTAAGTCATTTTGGGAGAACTATCAATTTCAAAGACTTAGAAGTGGAAGAGGTCCATGAAGGTCATATAACCAAAATGAAAATTAAACACCTTATTTCTAGGCTTAAGCACCTGTGAACATTATTTTTAAAACTGTCACAGCCTAGCTCCTTTCTCTTTCTATCAGGAGCTGAGCTGGCATCCAACTGCCTTCTTTGTTCTTTCGTCCCTGTGGTGCTAAGCATCCAGCCAGGGCCTTGCGCGCACCCGTCAAACGCAGCTGAGCCACAGCCAGGTCTCTGCTTCACTCCTGTTATTGTAGTAAGGACTCGTTGCTGTGGCACTGATGCTGTCTTGTTTTCGGGGTTCTGGTTTCTAGAACAGGCTGTTAAAATATTGTGTGTCTGATTACTGGTGTTTCTCTTTCTTTAGGGTACCCCAGAGGAGACTTGTTACATTGCACCTCAAATCATGTTCCTCCATGTAAATTGTTTAATTTCATATTGATTTGTCCTGTTGCTATTTCATTGGGATGGCCTGACTTGGCTTTTCTAAGGGGAGAGTAGATTGTTTTGAAATTTTACTGGACTAAAGTTTCCTTGTAAATATAGCAACTGCCCAGGTGATGACTTCACTTTTTTGTTCACAAAGGGAAGACTCTAGTTTCATATGGCAAATGAGGTCCTTTTGTTTGTTCTATGAGGCATATTAATGTGGTCAAGTTCACGACTTCAATTCCACTTCAATTAGCATTTCCCCATTCTATTACCATGGGCTGAATCCCTAACTATAAGCATCCAACCAAAAACTAAATCCATGAGAGCCACCAGGGAAAAAGTGAGGAAATGGAGATGGATACTTAAAACTTTATCACAAGTAAAGCAAAACTAATGAAGAGCTTAAAGCCAACAGCTAGGAATTGGTTGAGCAGTGATGAGTGGGCCAGGTGTTCACATGCAGGGGCTACACAAACATGCGCATTAGTGTCTCTAGACATCAAGTATATTAACCAGGGGAGGGAGATGTGTTCCTAAGGCCCCCAGAGTAAAGTACTATTGCCCTACATACTTAAATGATGCTCAGTTATATCTTTCCATTCCCACCTCTATGAAAATTGCCCCATTTACCCTTCCTAGGAAAGCATAAATCCAGCAACCAGTTCCCGGAGGTAAATGTGTAGGGGATCTAGGTCAAGCTAGTGCATGCTTTTTGGTTGGTGGTTCAGTCTATGTGAGGGTCTGTGGGCCCAGGTTAGTTTACTCACTCATGGTATATACTCACTTATAAGTGGATATGTGGATATTAGCCATAAAGTACAGGATAACCATGCTACAATTCACAGATCCAAAGAAGGCAAGGAAGTCCCAAGGGAGGATGCTTGATTCTCACTCAGAAGGGATAATAAAATAGATATGTAATGTAGATGGAAGGTAGAAACTGAGGAGGAGAGGGGGTGAGGAGGGTAAAAAGCATGGGAATAGGTGTGAAGGAGAATGAGTCGGGGACGGAGGAACAGGAGAGAGAACAGAAGTGGGTGGGGCATCTCTAGGACAGGAAGAGCTCCCTGGAGTCTATGGGATGATCCTGCTGAGACTCACAGCAGCAGGGGATATGGAGACAGGAGTGGTCACCTACTATAGCCAGGTAGGACTTCTAGTGGACTGAGGGGGACACCAAACCACCCATAAAACCTTCAATCCCAAAATTGTCTTGCTTACAAGAAGTCTAGGGATAAAGATATGCAGATATTGAGGGACTGGCCAACTAATGACTGGCCAAACTTGATACCCACCCCATGGAGAGAGCCAATCCCTGACACTATTAGTGATATTCTGCTATGTTTGGAGAATGGAACCTAGCATAAGTGTCTTCTGAGAGGCTTCACCCAGCAGATGATGGAAACACATGCAGAGATTAAAACAAAACAAAACAAAAAAACAAAAAACAAAAAAACAAGCAAATGGCAGAACTCATGTAGTTTTGTAGAAGAGGTGGAGGAAGAATTGAGAGAGACAGAGGGGTCAAGGATACCACAAGAAGACCTAAAGAGTAACTGAGAGTTTCTTAGACTTGTTGAACAATAGCTGAGCATACTTCTGCAATTCAAGTGCTGAGGGAGCTGGACCTTACAGTAAGAATTTGTTTCAAAATAAGTAAACTTATAAAATAAGTATATAGTAAAATAAATAAAATAAACTTATAAAATAAGTATAAAGTAAAATAAAGATAACTTCAAAAAGAGAAATAATATTACTTGAATTAAAGGACTTAAAAGCACTACAATTGCCTGTGGATTTTTCTTAGTTCAATTTTATTTATTTAATTGAAATTCGTCTCATAACCTATATAACAATACACTTTACTTCCCCTACCTCCCACCTTCCTTCTGTCCTTTCTTCCCTGCCTTCATCCCTTTGCTCCTCCTATCTTCCTTTTACTCCTCTCTCCCTTCTTTCTTCCGTTCTTTCGTCCTTCCCCTCTTTCTTTGCATGACATCCTATGTAGTTCATATACTAAACTGTCCTATATGATGGCTCTGGCTGAGTTGTCAGCTTGATGACGTGAGCTCATTTGAAATGAACTAGTGCTTCCATTTAGCTAGAAGTTAAAGTTCATTTTCTATATAAAGCCGAGAATTTGTCTTTCAAGGTCTTGTGTTAGAAATTTTATGGGGATCGCACTGAATTGTAGATTGCTTTTGATAAAATGGACATTTTTATTATGTTAACCCTACTGAACCATCCATGAGCATGTGAGATCTTTCCATCTTCTGATATCTTTTTCAATATTTCTTTCCTCACAGACTTGAAGTTCTTATCATACAGGTCATTCACTTGTTTGGTTATAGTTACACAAATATATTTTATATTATTTGTGGCTATTATGAAGGGTGTTGTTTCCTTAATTTTATTCTCATTCTGATTATAATCTATATAAAAGAGGACTATGGATATTGTTTAGTTGGTTTTAAGTCTAGTGACTTTGCTGAAGGTGTTTATCAGCTGTAAGAGTTCTCTGGTAGAGTTTTGAGAGTCACTTATGTATGTATGCTATCATTATCATCTGCAAATAGTGATATTTTGTCCTCTTGTATTCCAATCAGTATCCCCCTATCTCCTTTAGTTGTTTTACTACTTTAGCTAAAACTTCAAGTACTATATTGAACAGATCTGGAGACAGTGGACAGTCTTCTCTTGTCCCTAATTTTAGTGGGGTTACTTTATGTTTTTCTCCATTTAATTTGATGTTAGCTCTTGGCTTGCTGTATATTGCTTTTATTGTGTTTTTGTATGCACTGCATCTCTGATCTCTCTAAGACTTTTAACATAAGTGAGTGTTGGATTCCACATCTTAGAGGATGATCATGTGATTTCCCCCTCAGGTTGTTTATATGGTAGATAACACTGTTGGATTTTCCTATATTGAACCATCCCTGCATCTCTGTGATGAAGCCTACTTGATCATGGTAGATGACGTTTTTTGTGTGTTCTTGTAATTGCTATGCAAGTATTTTATTGAGTACGTTTACATCAATGTTCATAAGGGACATTGGTCAGAACGTCTCTTCCTTGCTTGGGTCCTTGTTTGGTTTAGGTATCAGAGTGACTATGGCTTAATAGAATGAGTTTGGTAATGTTCCTTCTGTTTCTATTTTGAGGAGTAGCTTGAGGAGCATTGGTATTAGGACTTTTTTAAACCTCCGCTAGAATTCTGTGCTAAAACCTTCTGGCCCATGGCACTTTCTTTTAGTTTTGTTGGGAGACTTTTAATGGCTGCCTCTATTTCCTTAGGGATTAAAAGTCTATTTAAATTGTTTACCTAAATGTTACAGCCTTTTGAATTTGTCTAGCAGGTTTTCTGACATTGTTGGGAAACCCCCCCCTTAAAAAATTGTTTACCTGATCTGATTTAACTTTGGTGGGTCAAATCTACCAAGAACATCATCCTTTTCATTTATATTTTCCAATTTGGTGGACTACAGGCTTTTGAAGTAAGATCTAATGATTCTTTGTAATTCCTTGGTGTCTGTTATGTCCCCCTTCTTGTTTATTTTGTTAATTTGGGTACTCTCTTTCTACCTTTTAGTTAGTTTGGCTAAGGGTTAGTCTACTTTGTTGATTTTTTCAAAGAAAGAGATCTTGCTTTTGTTGATTAGTATTGTTCTATTTGTTTCTAATTTATTGGTTTCAGCCCTGGATTTGATTATTTTCTGCCATCTACTATTCTTGGGTGGGCTTTTCATTTTGTTATAGAGCTTCCATATGTGCTTTTAAATAACTACTATGAGATGTCTCCAGTTTAGGAAGGCATGTACTGTTATGAACTTTCCTCTTAACACTCTTATCATTGTGTTCCATAAGTTTGGGTATGTTGTGCCCTCATTTTCATTGAATTCTAAAGACTTTAATTTCTTTTTTATTTCTTCCTTGATCCAGTGGTCATAAAGTAGATAACTGTTCAGTTTGCATGAGTTTGTGGATTTCCTATTGTTTATGTTGTTGTTGAAGATCAGCTTTAATTCATGGTAGTCTGATAAGATACAAGGTGTTATTTCAATTTTCTAGTGCCTGTTAAAGCTCACTTAGCTAAAATAATACTGTACAAAAAAAAAAAAAAACTTCTAGAGGTATTACAATCCCTGATTTCAAGCTACAACACAGAGCAATAGTAATAGAAACTGTGTGTTATTGGTATAAAAACAGACAGGTAGATCAATGGAACTGAGTCAAGGACTTAGAAATAAACCCACGGATGTACAGACACTTGATTTTTGACAAAGAAGCTGAGACCATACAATGAAAAAGAGAAAGCTTATTCAATAAACGGTGCCCATGGATGTCTGCATAAAAAAGTACAAATCGATCAATACTTACCATCCTGCACAAAACTCATTTAAATATATCAAAGATCTCAAAATAAAACCATATACACTAAGTTTTAAAAAAGAGAAATATATTTGAATGCATTTGTACGGGAGATGGCTTCTTGAAAGGAACACCAACAACTCAGGAACTAAAATCCACAACTAGTAAATGGGATGTTGCGAAACTGAAAAGCTTCTGTAAGATCAAGGACGCTGTCAACAGAACAAAATGGAAGTCTAAGGATTGGGAAAAGACCTTCACCAACCATACATCTGACAGAAGGCTAGTATCCAAAATATAGAAAGAATTCAAGAAATTCTGTCTTACACCTGTCAGAATGGCTAAGATCAAAAACTCAAGTAACAGCACATGCTAGCAAGGATGTGGAAAAAGGGGAACACTCCTCCATTGCTGGTGGAAGTGTAAACTTGTACAACCATTTTGGAAATTAATCTGGCACTTTCTCATGAAAACAGAAATATCTATACCTCAAGACCCAGCTATACCATTCCTGGGCATGTACCCAAAAGATGCTCTACCATACCACAAGGACACTTGTTCAATTATGTTCATAGTAGCTATACTCATAACAGCCAGAAACTGGAAACAACTCAGATATCTGTCAATTGAGAAATGAATAAAGAAACTGTGGTCCATTTATAAAATGGAAAGTTATTAAAAACAAAGATATGAAATTTTCAGGTAAATGAGTGGAACTAGAAAATATTATCCTGAGTGAGGTAATTCAGACACAGATAGACACACATGGTGTGCACTCACTTATAAGTGAATATTAGCCATATGGTACACGATACACATGATGAAAACCATAGACCCAAAGAAGCGAAGTAATATGGAGGGCCCAAGGGAGGACACTTGAATCTCACTCAGGAGAGGAAATAAAATAGACACTGGAAATGGAGGGGGGAGGGAACTGGGTGTAAACTGTAGCATTCATACTTCGAATGCTATAATCCTAAGTGTTCAGAAGCATGAGAGAAACACAACATAACTCAGATAACTTTGCAAGTAAATGAAGGAAAGCAGTGATAATTAAAAAGAAATTACATGTTCACTGTGTGCTGATGGGAGTCGTGGAATGATCCTTGGGTTCCCTAACATAGAGAAGACACCAGCTGTGAGGCTGCATGTTTGCTGTACTTCTGATATCAGTGCTGACCAGAATACAGACCTCCTAGTTTACTCTGATTGTCTAACTTCTGTCTCTTGCTGCAGTATCTCTTCTTCTAATTTGAATAAAAATTAGGGAGCAGAAAGACTCTTGACATAAAACTAAAGCAATTTATAAGATTTGGGAAACTCACCAGACTCACAAAACCCCAGGACCATCCCAAAGGCTAAATAGTGGAAGCAAATATTTATTGGAGAGGCCTGCAGGGTTTAGCTTTCTTGAATTGCCACTCATGCTTGGTTGGGCTATTTGAGATGCAGCTTTTTAGGACATCCATTCTTCTGTAAATAAACTAGATCACCAAGCTAGGCTTAGATGGAATTATTCTTTCCATCATGTTGGTTCCCTGTCTGCAATGAATAGATGATTATTTGTCTCTACGTGGAGAACCAGACAATATATAGATGAACTTTGGTTACCTCCTAAATAAACCAGGATGTTTGGAGTACAGCTAATATATGGAAGAACTGGGAAAAGGGGAGCTGTAAAGTTAATAAAAATTTTGAAAAATATTGTGAATAAATGTAACTTAAAATAATTAGGATAATCCTTTAATTTAAATATACAATAAGTTCTCCAAACCCATTGGAAAAATCACATAAAGAATCTATAAAAATGGTTCCTTTGTGTACAAAAAACTAAACTAATTATTGGTTATAATAATCCAGTTGTTACTGTTACGGTCATTGGCAACGGGGGGTAGATACTTTATATTTCATAATAATGGGAACCCATTTGAGAAAGTGTCTACCCCAGTCCCAGATATTTAATTAACTGCAGAATGAGTGTGGCTCTAAGTACTGAAAAACAATGGAAATGCACCAGAGCACAGAGTTCCTGACTGGGTTCTGTAGAAGAATTTTAATCCAGCAAAATGGCTGCTTTGGCAAGGGAATCACATCCAAAGACCTAGGTCTGTGTGATCCCACTGAAATTCAGACATGCCCTTAGTATGCACCTTTATTACACCGTCTGTAATTAAGGCACTCCTTTAGTACACATTTTAATCTTAAAAGATGAAGTCTAATTGAGGGACAAAGTGATATATCAGAGAAAGATTTGACAGAATGAGTCAAAGATGGGATACGCCCAACTCCCATGAGAAAAGAAAGAAGAGAAGCTACTTAAGAGATGTAACAAGAATAAATTAATAAAAAATTAAAAGAGCAGCATACATACACACACACACACACACAGAGAGAGAGAGAGAGAGAGAGAGAGAGAGAGAGAGAGAGACAGACAGACAGACAGACACACACACACACACACACAGAGAGAGAGAGAGAGAGAGAGAGAGAGAGAGAGAGAGAGAGAGAGAGAGAGAGAGAGAGAGAGAGAGAGAGTTTGTGGAGACAGTACAGTGGAATTTGTGGAGACAGTGCAGTACAGTTCACTGCAGAATAGTGAAGTTCAGTTGAATTCCTGCAGTTCAGTTAATGGAGTTCAGAGGCAGTTTTTCCAGGCAGAGCAATTCGGAGAGAAGTGGAGAGAAGCCAATTTGAATCTGTCATTTTAAGGAGGAGTTTTGAGCCAGAACAGCTGAGTAGAATGAGCCAGCAGAGATCAGAAAGAACTAGAAAGAAGTAGAAAGGGTGAGATTATTCAGCAGTAATTCTTGGAGGCTGAAAAGATTGTAGGCCTAAGTTATCAGACAGAGGCTGGAAACTGAAGCCTTCAATGTCTGGGCTTCCAGAAGATTAGATTGTATGGAAGCTAAAATCTTGCAGGCAAAGGCCTAGGGATAGTTAGATAGAAAGTTGTTTTAATTGAAAATCCCTGATCTTTCTATTTTACTAATAAAGACTCAGGAGTCAGATGCTGTGGAGAAAAACCTGCTAGCTCAGAGGCAGAGAGCTCACCAAGCTGATCTTCCTACTCAGCTCACGTCCTGATGGAAAAGGCCCAGAAGGCTCACTGGCTCAGCCCAAGCCATCTATCCATAAATCTTGGGTGCGGCGCTCATGCCATCCCCTCATCTGAGAAAATAAAAGCATTTACAGAGCTCTATATGTGCTTCCCATCCCTCTGATACTAAAGTCTTAGGTGCTATTTTCTATCAGATTTTTTGTTATTATTTCCATCCAATTATTTTCTCATCCCTTTGGATTGAGTTAGAAAATGTGTGTTCTATACCATTACTATGTATGTAGCTTAGCACGGCAAAAACTCACCTGTTAACAATCAAATTCCATGAAAAGAAAGTCTTCACGGCATTTCAACTCTCTTATAAGCTTGAGCCTGCATGATATTTTTTTTGTGTGTGTGTTTTCTAATTTCCCCCAAATTAATTTTTCTAAGTTGGCTTCCAATTGTTATTTGTACTATACATCAGCATATCAAAATTCAATACTAAAGTCATTTTGTGTGTTTGAAATTTTTAAATTAAATGTTCTTTCCTTCTTTTTAAAAGGCATATCATATGAAAGTTGGCATTCTGTATTCTTGGTATACTGAATACTGTCATTATGAGTTCTCAGTATGAATTCCATAAGTTATATTAGAAAACTGTGAACTACTTCATCCACCGAAGTATTTAGAAAGATCTTACTGCATGCTGAGGCAGCCACTGGTATCTCATGTATGAGATACATGAGGAGATGGTTTCAGTTAGAATGGGGAACATGGAAACTCAAAGAAGTAGAATTGGATCTGCCAGGACAAAGCGCAATGCAGGGTAGCGCTTCGTGGTTGCCTGTTTTCTTGGACACAACAGAATGAGGACATTTATCAGCCATGGCTGTTGTCGAAGCTGAAGTTCAACATCTCAAGTCTCCTCACTTCATTAAATGAGTCTTTGAGTGATGAAGAACCAGTGACAGAAGGAGGGTTTTTTTTTGACAATCTCTTGTAAGTGCTTGTGGGCAATGTTTCTGAAAAGCAAATTGAAAGTATTAAGAGATGTTCCGGAGACCCATGATTCCCAGGACGGGGTGTAGGAGATTTATACAAAGAAAAGTCTCAAAGGAAAACCAGAAGTAATAAAACAGCTGTGTTAAAGGTGAGGATTGTGTTCAGGTTCATCACTACGTGAATCCCAGAGATTAGCATAAGGACACCTGGTTTCACAGACCTCAATGCACCTACTAAGGGTGTCCTCGCCCTTCCTCAGCTCTAGTCTGGAGCAGCAAGGGGAAGCATCTGTCTTGTCAAGGGTGACTTCTGGTTGGTGTCTGCTGCTGTGAGGAAGTCCTCAAGGTCCCAGAAGCCAAAGAGTTTCAGTAATCTGTTTCTCCAAATTCCGGAGATATGAGCAGCTTTCCAGCACGCAGGAGACCTGGTAGGTACCAGATTGCCAGGAATTATTCCCAAATGACTTTATGTAGGTCTCTGTGGAAAGAAAAAAGAAAAGAAAAAAAAAAAGGAAAGTGTAGCTTTGTAATTTTAAAAAAATACATTGAAAAAATTTTCGGGGGGGAGGAGGGATTGGATTAGGTTTGTCAATCTGTTCCAGATAATAGGACTGTGTACATTTTGTAGTTGGGAACAAAACCTATGTGCCCCCCTCCCTTGTAGCGGAAGAAGTAATATAAGTGATTGTGAGCTAAGACAAGTGTTTGTATACTTACAAGGCATCCTGAATTTCCAAAGAGGTATAAAATACACATGAGACAAATTAACAAGGTTAACATCTGATAACCCAGAAATGTGGGCAACAGATGACATAGCTTCTCACCGAGACAAGCAATCTCTGCTTACAGCTTTTTTGAGAAAAAGTAATCTCAAAGAAAGATCAGTCTTAATCACAGAATAAGCCTTGTCTCATTAGATCTGGCCTGATTATTTGCACAGGTGTAGAAGAATAGTAAATCACCACTCAAGCTGCCGTATTTGCTTTTCTGGAATTATTTATGAGGAAGCTCAGACTGGCTTTCAAAACCTGCAGTAGGAAAGAAATTCAACACATCTTTGAACTAATTGTTCCATTCTTGACTCCCCCCACCCCCAAACCCCCTCCCCACCGACCCACCCCCACCTACCCACCAAGCCCTAAGAATCCCTCACCTACAAAGAAGCCACTGACCTCGCCCACCTCTTAGGCTGGGACTTTGTAACCAAATCCAGGTCAGTTTTCTAAGAAGAATGTGCCTGTATTGATTCCATAGCGTCAAACTTAGTTCCTTAAAATGTCTGATTGCTGTGGATTAAAGGAACATGATCCTCAAATGTGACATTCCAAGACAGACCTTGGTTGTATAACCAATGTTTCTAATTATGTTCTTTTAACAAGGACATGCAAATAACTACATTACATAATGTGAATGTATGCATGTAACTACTCTGCTATGAAAATAAGAACATTTAAGAGTTTCAGAAGTCTGAAAAAACAAGCAGGGAAAGAAGTGCTTCATTTCTAAATGTTTCATTTAAACTTAAAAAGTGGAGTGCACATCAATTTAGGTATGAGCGATAGAAACCACAAGGATACAGGATTTCCTTATAGCTCCACAGCAGAAAAAAACAAAGCACCAGACCAACACTAATAACATAGATAAAATCCATCTCTGTTCAGTTCCTCTGTCATGGGTTAACTAAGGTCTGTTCTACTTGACCTAGAATCACATAACATCAATAATCTCCCAAATTCATCTTCTTTGCAGCTAGAGTATAGGAAGCTCTAAATAACTCTACTGATGGGCCTTAGAGCTGCATAAATTACATCATCAGAAGCCTGTTGACCAAACGGTTACTTTACTCAGGCCTTGCCAGCCTGTAGAGCTCTGACAATGTCCTCCATGCTAGAAGGAAATGCCGTCTGGGTCCTGCCTGATTTCAGTCTCCAGTAGGCCTCTGAGTAAACTAATCCTTTTTGTAAGACTTAAACAAAGACTTAAATCAACCTTGATTAATTTAATTTCTTGACATTTTTGCAGAGACTGAATTTCAAGAATCCAGAGGGAGGTATTTGTGCACCAATATGATCAAAACGCATTGTACAAATACATGAAATTATAAAAGAATGAAATCATTATGAAAAGAAATTTTCATTGGATAAGAAAATGTGGTTACCCTGCTCGTTCAACTTTCAATACAAGTTAATAAAGTTAAAAACAACAAACAAAAACAAACAGAAAAACAGTACACATACACATAAAATATTAATATAGTTATATATTGTACTCTAAAAATAAAGGTAAATAAATATAACTGGAAAACACAAAAATGTTTTGCCCTAAACATCTTTAGATTTTATATATAATGATCCTGAAAGAGGAGCAGTGTGAGGAAGTGTAGCTAGAGAGACCCCCACCACTAATGGACCAAACCCACATGCCACTGTACCTGCGCATTCAGCGCCAACGTTCCCCACTGCCGCCATGCTGAAAAGAAAGGCCGAAGGCGATGCTAAAGGAGATAAAGCCACGGTGAAGGAGGAGGAGAAGATCTGCAAGGTTGTCGCCTAAACCTGCTTCTCCAGAGCCGGAGCCCAAGCCTAAGACAGGAGAGAAGGTTCCCAAGGGTAGGAAGGGGAAAGCTGATGCTGGTAAGGATGCGATTAATCCTGCGGAAAATGGAGACCAGGCACAGAAAACCGAAGGTGCTGGAGATGCCACATGATGTGTGTACATTTTTGATGACTGTACACTTTAAAATACAAATTTTTAATCAAGTTCTTAAAGAGCAGATATTTTTTTACCTTTTTTAGAAAAGCTATGATGTTAGCACACAAACACTTCATTGTTTGAGGGGGAGAGTATATGTGTCACTAGGAAAATGTCTCCGAAGCTGGATTGACGATGGCAAATATCTTTCCCTGATAATTTTGAAAGACTACTGTTGGCTCCTAGGAGCGACATCCTGATTTTGATGTATATAGCCACATAGTATTCAAAACACAAAATGTATATAACAAAGAAAAAATATTAAAAACACCATGGGAAAAAGACCAAGTAACATAAAATGGCAAACCTATCAGAATCATAAGTGACTTTTCAGCAGAACCAGATACAAGCAAGAAGGGCCTGGGCAGAGGTCCTCCAAACCCTAACATACAACAGATGCCAGTACAGACCACGATACCCAGTAAGACTTTCAATAACCATAGATAGAGAAAACAATATATTCCATGACAGGCCCTTCTTAGTGTGGAAATAAATAATTCCACACCAGCAAAAACAAAAAAGGGAAGCACATACAATCATACACTATAAACACCAACATCAAAGAACCAGGAATTAACAGTCATTGGTCGTTAGTATCTCTCAACATCAATGGAATCAATTCCTCAATAAATATACACAATTTTTAAAAAATGGATGTGAAAATAGGATCCATCATTCTGCTGCATACAAGAAACACACCTCAGCAACAAAGATTGACATTAACTCAGAATAAAGGCATGGAAAAAGTTTTCCTAAGCAAACCGACCCAAGAAAAAAGCTGGAGGAGCCATTCTAATCTCTACTAAAATAGACATTCAACCAAAATTAATCAAAAGGGATAGAGAAGAACACTTCATACTCATCAAAGGAAAATTCAAACAAGATGACATCACAGTTCTGAACATTTATGCCCCAAATACTAGGGACCCACATTTGTGAAAAAAATAAATAAATAAAGCTTAAACCACACAGTGATCCCCATACATAAATAGTGGGAGACTCCAACCCTGTACCCCTTTTCAGCAAAGGATAGGTCAGGTTTTGTTTTCATGGTCTAATTTTTTTGGAAAAAAAATTTTAACAGAAGATCATCTTCTGACACTATTACTAATTTCCCACAAATGTATTGATTATATATTCTTATCATAATGCCATCACTTTCACAGAGGAGACTAGCAGGTGAAAATTGTGATCTGTCTTTCACACATACCAGCACCTTGCAGCAGGCTGAAAGAACATACAGAGCACAGAGTTTTGTAGCCAGACTTACCTCCTGGTGGGCAGCTTCTCAACATGGCCATACCTGGCAGGTTTACGGTCAGAGGCACAAGATACAGCTTATCGTAGTATATTAAAAACCCAGATGTCTTGGAAATTATGTTGAATTATCACAGAATACTATTTCACCGAGATAAAATTTGTTATAAGTTATCTTTTTATATAACATATTTTATGTAACATTTTATGATGTTGAATCGTTCATAACCTCCAATATATCTCACTCATGGTGCTGAAAACATAGGTCAGAGGTTAATAGCTCCTGCTGATCATCTGGGAAATAAAGCCCAGTTCTCAGATCCCAGGCTGTTTCTTTCATAACCAACTACCACTTCAATTCTAGGGCAGCCAACACCCTCTGGATTTTTCAAATACCCACATACATTTAGTATGCATTAACATACACATAAAACCTCAACACACTGAGTCACTAAACATGTATACCATGAGCAAGAACATTCTCAGGTGGGATACAGATGTGAGCTTATAGTAACTTAGTAAGTGAGAAAATACATAGACACATGTAGGCATAAGATTTTTGTGTAGTTTAAATGCTGATTCTCTACCCCACCCCCATGTCTGGCTGCAGGCTTTGTTCTGAGGATTTACTGTCTAAATGTTGTGTAAACTCTGCTCCCCAACTTCCCCTCTGATGTGTCAATAAAGTTGCTTATGACCAATTGATAAGCAAGCAGGGACAAGAATAGGGTGGGATTTCCTGTCAACTAGGAGAGGAGGAGGTAAAAGAGGAAACAGGGGACTCCACAGCAGATGATAAAGTGGGACTGATGTATGCCATTGTTGTAAGGAGAGTAATATTGAAAAAAAAAAAAAAGAAGAAGAAGAGGAGGGCAACGACAAAGAAGAGGAGGAGGAAGAGGAGGAGGCACCTCTGAGTGTTTTTTTTTTTTAATAAGAGATGCATGGCGGGAGGATGGACGCAGGTGTTATTGATATGTGCAAGGGAAAGGGGGACTTAACTGATCAACTCTCCTGAAAGGAGGCAACACCAGGAGGGTTGGAGGATTTCTACACCTGGGTTATTTTCAAGAAACACTATAATTAAGGATATTTCAACACTATTTGCCATAATCATGTTTTTAAAAAGTGAACACTGAAAGCTTAATTCTTCTAGAAAACTTCATATAAATTTCCTCACACTTAAAAGTCACCAGAAGTTCTTATGACTGCAAAATATGTCATGAAAAGGAGGCAAGAATAGGAAGCATGGTAAGATTTATTATCTCAGAATATTTAAAATCCAGCATACATACATCTCACATTGGTGTGCAAACTAGATAAAGTCACCTGGACCAGAGACCTGGACACTGTTGCCTAATGACTTTTTAGAATGCTAAACTGGGCTGAATTACGAGCAGCATGACAAACATCCACTTGACATCATAAGATATATAACATTGCTCTTCTCGTTGCTTTTTACAGATAACCATGAAGGAGAAGCTGAAGGTAAAATCATGGATGTGTTGCATGATGTAAAGGTGCGTTTCAGCTTTTAATAAAACACAGCTGAGGGTAACAGAGAGTTCTGTGCCATCTGACGCACATTTTAGGTACTCGATCTCCTTGAATTGCTAGCTGAAGAAGCCTGCCTGCTTTACATACCTAGTCAGAATATCAAGATCTAGGTTTAGAGATGAATGCATTATGCTTATTGCAAGATAAATACCCCTGTAATCCACAGCTATGGTAATTTGAAGGAAGTCAATATTTGCAAAAAGCTCGCAAAAGCCCAGAATAGATATATTTTCCTATAACAACATGTTAGCTGTGAATATATATTCAAATATCAAGAAAATCCCCCAGTTCTACAAGAAAAAAATGTCTTAACAGATAGTTAGTTATCAAAATCTCATGGTATTTTACATCTAGTCTCTGATAAATCAATAGTTTGTTTTCATTTTTTAGTTGAAATTTTCATTTTTGTTTTGTTTTATATACAAGATTTTACTGTGTAGCTCCAGCTGTCCTGGAATTCACTCTGTAGACTAGCATAGCCTCAAACGCACAGAGATCCACTTGCCTCTGTCTGCTGAGTGCTGGGATTAAAGGGGTGTACCACCACTGCCTGGTGACAACTTCAATTATTTTGCCTAAGTTATTTTGTAATGTCAATCACTGAACTGTTGTGAAGATGACATATGCATTATTTACTTGTAAAAACAGTTGTTTGGCTGTCCAAATTATGCACACTGGTAAATGACCAAAACAATGGAATAAATCCATTACTCATGAAAAGTGTTCTCTAGGGCAGGCCTACCACACATCTAATATACCAAGCATATTTTTTGTCATCCTAATGAATTAAATTTAAGAATAAATTGGGAAAATATGAAGTATAGTATCTGTTGACTCTGTTTTTAAAAAATATTTTTCTATATTCTTTGGCAGTTTCATGTGTGTATGGTGAACTTTAATCAGATTCACACTCAAGTCCTTGCCCTCCTACACTCTAAGAATCTGTTCTCGAACACGTTTCCTTCCCAGAGTTTTGTATTCTCTTTCCAAATCATTCAGTCCAGTTGTTACTGGTGTCCTGTATTTGGGTGTAGAGCCACTGGTTACAGTGTGGACAATCAACTTGGGACAGCATCCTTGAGGGAATGAGACATTTGCCATATCAGTGATTCAATAACGTTGATTGTTATGCAGTAGCATTATTAAAAATAGAACCAGAGGATGGGCTTATCAATACTAAATGTACGTATTCTCTATAAATTCACCTGTGGTGTTACAGGCATCATTTGAGGCACAAAGAATTCAGGGAGACAGAGTGGAGAAACATGAACAGTGAGTGAATAAATGCATTCCAGGGGCTGCCGAGGAAAAGCTGTTGGGAAATACAACACCTTGTGCCTAAAAAGCGAAGTTTAGAAAGTGATCTGTCCTGAGTCAGCAGTGCCCAGTGCTGAGCTAGAAACATCTGTTTGAGCTTGTGCTTCTCCACACTCGCTAGGTAGAAGATAAACTCTTGTAAAAATTGAGGAAATTATTGTAAAATTATTTGTTAAGGTTCTCTCTCTCTCTCTCTCTCTCTCTCTCTCTCTCTCTCTCTCTCTCTCTCTCTCTCTCTCTCTTTGAAATATTATGAATTGAAGCCAGAGTTTAGTGGATAAGAGGCAAGAACTCTGCCACTGACCTACATTTTGGGGTTTTATTTGGACTTTAAGCTTTGACTTACTTCAACACTTTTGTTTTTATGAGAAAATGTCTGACCAGCTTTTAAGCTTCTACATGTTCATTTGTCTAAATGATTTTGCTTAGTTTTCAGAAGCAAAGGTCTCACTTTTTTCATAACTTTATTGCAGTCAGGCAAGTGGCAGGAATGCACAGCAGGAAGGGGAAAGATTTGATGGTTTCAGAGGGATCAGCAGTGCAGGGGCTCAAGAAATAAGGAGGAGGAAGTCATTGGGGGGAAGAAGAGGAGGGGGAGAGAAAGGAGGGGGAGGAAGGGAAGGAGGGAGAGAAAAATGTGGGGAGAGGAGAGTGGTGAAGCAGTTGCTTCCTCTTTTAGCTTTTCTTCTTCCTTCATTCAGTTCCTCAGGAGAGGAGAAGCCAGAGGTTAAAATGGAGATTCATACCGTGTTTTAGAAATTTGAAAAGTTCTTAGGAAGGATTTCTTTACCTAGGATTTGTTTATGAGGAATAAAACAGCTGCCAGATATAACTGTTGTGGGATCTGTTATTATAAATTCCTCAAGAAAAAGTCTAAGATTTTTTTCACTCATATAAACCTCAGAGAGAAGGAAAATTACAAATGTAAGGGCAGATTATTTTTATGAAAATAGATAAGGGATTCTGAGCCTGTTGAGAGAGTTCATAGAGCAAACCTTCAAATGTTTCTGCATTAAATGCGATTCTCTCTGGAAATGAAAAGGCTGCCAGAAAGCTATTGATTAGATTTCTACTAGACATGGTTATAAATAGGACCTGTAATGTGTTTAATGCTCCCAATGAATGGGAGAGACTGGTTAGGGTAATAAAAAGCTGATTACGGGAGAAAGTAGAGGAAAGTAGAACTGAAAACAAAATTGCCGGGGAGAGAAGGGGCTTGTTCCCCTGCCCAGACTTCTAAGTTTAGAATAAAATAATAACACTCATAGTTTATTGTGATGATATAGTTAAGTCAAATGTTACAGAATAAAATTATTAGCATAACATATCAGAAAGCAGGCTATCAAGAGTTTGTGTTGGAAAGTGTTCTGGAAGCAACGAGAAAGAGGACTTTAGATTCTGCTCATTGATTAAAAATGGCAGGAATAGTCATAATTCAACCTACAGTCAAAAAAGGATAATAATGGCCTATTTTCATTAGAAAGAACTTCAATAATCTATTGGATGAGAAACAAATGTAGGTGTGTAACATTTCTAGGTGACATGCAAGTAGGTTGGAACTTAGGCATCGTTGGATGATTGTTAGTTTGCTTTGACCATAAGAACAACATATGATAAACTGTCAACACACACACACACACACACACACACACACACACACACACACACACACACACACACATACTTCTTGAGTTGTGAAAGCTGAAAAGTTGAAATCAAGATATCTTCAGTGTTGTTTCATGTTCCAGATTGATTTTTGTTACTGTTATAAGACACTGACCAAAACTAACATGGGAAAAAAGAACTTTTTTTTCTTTCAGGTTACAAAGTCCCTCATTAACAGAAACCAAGGCAGAAGCAGACAGCATAAGCTTGAAACAGAAACCATGGAGAAATATCGCTTACTGACTTGCTCCCATGCTCAGGTTCAGCTAGCTTTTTTATATAGCCAGACCCACCCTACGAGGGATAGTACCATCCACAGTGCACTATGCATTCCTACATAAATTATTGATGAAGAAAAAGTCCCACAGACATACCTATCTGATGAGGCAATTCTTCGGTTGAAGTTCCTTCTCATAAGGTGTCTTTAGGATTGTGTCAAGCTGTGAGCAGAAGTTAACTAAGATAGTCCCTTACGGGGTGGTGCAAAGCATCTTCTTTAGGACTCCCTTTAGAAATGCATAACATGAAATATGTTTATGCTCCTATGGTCTTCACATGTGCTATCCTTTTCCCAGACCCAGCCCTCCATGAAAGACAACCTTGCTGCACTTGTACCATCCCTATCCTCATTTCATAGTATTATCTGTGTGAAGACAATTTCTAAAGGAGATCATATGCTAAGGTGCTTTCAAGATCAGGACTTCAATATAAACATGAATCTACACAATTCAACCTCCAAAGGAGAGATGTGTGTAGTGACAAACATGTTTCCTTGTCTTTAGAGTACATTTTTTCCTGTGCCATGTTTGACTCTTCTACTAATGTGTTTTGAAAATTACTCCAACCTCCAGTCCCTATAGAGGATGAGGCTTTCTCTTTTGTCATCACTGATGTCTTGGACCAGATTCCCCAGTGTCTGCCAGAGCTGATGTCTTTTCCAGCCCAGATGTTCACTACTATGGCTTAAATCACCAGTTGCTTGATGGAAAACTTGCAGTGTTGGTTTAAAATATCTCTTCGCAGTGTTAAATTTAGACTTAGGTTTATAGCTGAGCTAAATGAATACTTCATTGTTCTCAGAATCATCTCTTTAAACATTATAAAAAACTTATAAAAAATTCTGGCTGTGTGCGTCTGTCTATGTTTTTGCCATGGAAAGTTGAATTGGCAAGTGAGTACCACATTCCCTTCTGCTAAAAATTATTCAGAGAAATATAGAATAATTTTATCTTGATGTTAGTTAATATTGTGTCAACCTACAATTCATATATTCTGTATTAAGAAGTAAGAATATATGTAGCTTTGGCCATTGTTTAGGGTGGCTAGCACACTAAAATGGGACAGTCATCATGAAAGTAATATACATGAACTGCATTGAGGTCTTAGCAATAAAAACATGCAAAGAAAAGGCTAAGAAAAAAATCATTTTCTATATGAAACTGTTTTTATGTCTTAAGACCTTAGTGTTTTTTTTTTTTTAATTTTGTGAAGATTTTCAAGGACGTAGTGACGGGAAGGGTGGACAGTCTCACTCCAAAGGTATTATTGTGAGGAGTAAGCAAGCAACTTATGTCATGGCAGAGTAATCAAATCTTAAGCGTGCTGCCAGACTGAGTCTTAACAGTCCCGTAAGGCCGCAGCTGCTATGAGCCACCGTGGTCTTATCTGTACATCTTAGTCTAGTTACTGAGATAGAAGTCATACCAAAGAGCAGAGAAAGCAGGGAGCCCAAGGCAGTGAAGTGACCCCTGAAGAGGACCCTGCTTCCTTCTTTTCTGACTATGCCCCTAAAGGGAGGGGGTATTTGGAGTTAGAAAATGCTGAACTTTCATCTGTTCTACCCACTTGAAATGTGAATTTTGAGTAGCCCCACACATGAAGGTCTACTATTGTTTCTCAAATACTCATGGGAAACAGCCTCAATTACTAAACATCTTCACAAGAAATGGAAGAGTGAACGTGAAGAATGTGAGAGTTATACATAAACACAGAGAGAGTGCCTCATGTCTACGCTATAGTTAAATGTCACTTTATACCACAAGAAAGATGTGCTTGTGACAAGTGGGTAAAGCAATCATATTTTGCCTGACTGTGAATTAATTTCAATTAGAAACTTCTTTTGAGAGAAGAAGAAAGACGAGCTGTTAATTCTTTATGAAAGGTAGGGTCAAGTATTTAGACATGACAAGGATCTAATTGGATGCAAAACCAGGTGACAGTTCTGTGAGAAATGCTCTCTAATCTGTCAAATTCCTTTCTTGTGTGGCAGGCTGAGGCCTGAGAAAGCACCATTTTAGCCTTGTCTTATAATTAAATTTATGCCATTCTTCCTGGTCCAGTCAGATTAAAAGAAATCTCTAAGGGCAGGATGTACCTAACTAATTATGTGTTTTCTCAGACCTACAGTATTCTACCCTATGAAACTAGCTAGTCAGATAGGTAAATAGATGATAGTTAATAAACAGATAACAGGTGAGTATAAATAATGTTGAATTGTGTACAAGAAGATTAAAAAAAGACAATGATCTCTTAGAATATTTGTTGGTATCGTTGGGGAATAGTGACTCACTGTCAGTGTGTAGAGAGCAGTAATATACTAAGGACACCTTTGACTCAAACAAGCAGAGTATAGTGGAGCAGGGGTGCTGGGCAATAGGATTCCACCATGCAGTTCAGCAAGGCTGGGATGGAGCCCAGATTCCTGGAGATTGATTAGGAGGTCAGCGTGGCTCACAGATTTTCAAATGTGCTTTTGAATTTCAAATTTGATCACCTTGACCAACTCTTAAAATTTCTCATCTAAGTGGATACAATTATATCAAGATGTGTGTGTGTGTGTGTGTGTGTGTGTGTGTGTGTGTGTTGTAATGTTGGTATATGTATGTGTTAATGTGCTTGTGTGCACATTGTGTGTGCATGTACAGATGTGCTTAGTTTTAGAGGCCACAGATTGATGTCAGGTTTCTCTCCTGAATAACTTACTCTCTCCTACTTCAGTACCTTGAAAGAAGGTCTTAGCTGAAACCAGTTCACTTTATTGGAAGGATTGGGGGAAGGGATACGCTGTATCTGTGCTATAACTCAACATAGAATCTTATGCCTGCAATGCCTCCTTATCTCACGTAGTGTCAATCCAGGAGTTTTATCTATATCTCCTATTATATGTCATATGTCTTCAGACCCAGGAGTTTCTCCTGTTCCTGAACCAGTGGTCAGGGTTTGCAGACCTAGGCTGGGTCCAGTTTTTGTTGTTTGTTTGTTTGTTTGTTAGTTTGTTTTTGATAGATGGTTACAAAATCCCAGAACAAAAGAACAAGTTGGGGAGGAAGGAGTTTAATGGGCTTATGCTTGCACATTGCTGTCCATTGCCGAAGGAAGTCAGGACAGGAACTCAAGCAGGTCTGGGACCTGAAAGCAGAAGCTGATGGACAGAGGCCACGGAGGATGCTGCTTACACGGCTTGCCTCACAAGGCTTCCTTGGCCTGCTAGTTTATAGAACCCAGGACCACATGGCCAGGCATGGTGCCACCCACCATGAGCTGAGTTCTCCTCCACTGATCACTAATTGAGAAAATGTCTTACAGCTGGATCTCATGAAGGCATTTACCCAACTGAGCCTCCTTCCTCTCTGATGACTCTAACATGTGTCAAGTTGACACACAAAAGCAGCCAGTAAAGTGAGTAAGTCCAAACCTAGAAAAATATCTTCAAACATGTTAGGTATAATGTCAACAGACTGATATGGGACTATTGCTAAGAATACACCATGACTAGCAGTTGTTTGAATTTCTAGACAACATTGAGAAAAGCTCACTTGAAAGCTTTGTCTCTGAGTCAGCAACAGCATGGAATATACTATGTGAATTTGTCTAGAATGAAACAATATAGCAAATGACTAAGCCACTAATTAGTTTATAGATTAGGGATCAATCTGTTAAAGCAGCAAGTTATAAACTTGAACTCTTGACATAAGAGTATGTAATCCTTATGATTATTATAGGTAAGGCACACATATTGTTTAACATTTAAGGACTCCATAAATTACACTAGACAATCAAAATACTTGTAGTAAAGTTGTCTCTCTGTTTGGAAGAGCTGCATATAGCCTGGTGTCCTGGGTACAGCATGAAAGATGATGCAGCCTACAGACTCAGCTGATAGTCTGTGGAGGACTTTCACTTAGACCTGCTGCTTGCAGAGTTATTATCAATTCTACATATGTTATTTTCCTTTCTAAAATGTGAAATACTATTCAACTGTAAACACAAAGTAAAATGTACATTCAACATTCAGCAAAAATTTTGATATTTTAAACAATAAAGAATAGAACTTAGAAATAAAAAGAAAGAATAAATAATTTCTTAATGTGATAGCTTTTGTTTTTACTTCTATATCCAGTAACTATGTGAGAAGGACAAATTTAACCACAATACTTATACACTAAAAATAGATTATTATTAAAGTGACTTTAATTCACTTCCTACATGAAGAAAAACCAACAAAGCAAAGGGAAGATTCATACCTGAAGGTACATATGAACAGACAACACAGCAGTAGAAGGTTTTCAGCTTCCATAAGGTCTTTCTTCCCAAAGATTGAATTTATTTCATATTATAAACTCATCTTGAAACTATAGTTTCATGTAAAGTTAATTACAGGAGCTCTTCTATAAAGTCTTAATTAGAGAAATAAATGAAAACCTTCAATCTTCTATAATCTGAATGTATTAGTTACTTGTCTTGTTACTGTGACACATCCCAAACAAAAGCTATGATGAAAAGAAGGTTGGACCTGATTTTGGTTGGCTGGTTGATGGTTTTGTGTTTAGGTTCACAATCTGAGGGTACTTTTCATCATGATGGAAAAGGCATGAGCAAAAACGTCAGCCATCTGGTCTTACTGTGTCTACCATCATGGCGTCAGATCCACACTAAAGTTGCATCGTATTTTACCACTGTAACCGCATAGTGTATTTCTTAGGACAGTCTTAGTGTGGGTGCTTGAGCATTCTGAGCTCTCCTTTACAATTTTCTTCCCCTGCGAGGGCAAGGAAATAGGGGAGAGTTGAAACAGCATTTCAACTTGAAGTCTCAGAAATACACCCCCAAAAGATCAGTTTCACTAATTTTATGTGGAGGAGCCTTTTAGATTGCTAATGTCTATTTATATGGTAATTGCTCCACAATACGCGTCTACTTTTTCTCCTTTCAGCCAGATTCCATTTTCGCCTAATGACGGCAGCCACTAGCATACCGCACGAGTACAAACGATCATCATGAATAGCGCTGGACAAATCAATATGATGTTTGAGTTGCGCTTAAGCTGAATCCTTCACAGTCCCTGAATTAAAATGAGACTGGAGAATAACTGTGAAGAGGAGAGCATTGCTTCTTTTCTCTTTAGGTCTTTCTTAGGGGGACCAGTCCCCAGGTGGCAGCCACACCTCCCCCAACTCCTAGGGGGGACCAGTCCCCAGGCGGCAGCCACAGCTCCTCCAACAGCAATGTCTATCCTGTTTCTAGCCCCAGATGGGCCATGGTTCCATTTGAGAAGTTGATGCAGTAAAACTTTTGGTGAAGAAATTCATGGCCACACTCCTCAACTTTACTCTTTTAAACGTATATATTTCACCTGTTCCTTATATGTTAAATCAAATAAAGGCAGAAGAATAATGCAGCTCCAGTTACCTTATGAATGAATAATGTGAAAAGGAAAAGAGGTGAAAAAGCAAAACATACTATAAGGCTTATGTATTCAGTTCTTATTTGCTTGTTTTCACTTGTGGATACTCTAAGCTTGTGCCATGAATATTTATTGAACACTCATGTCTTAGTTACTTTTCTCATCTACGTGACCAAATAACTAACAAAACTGCACTTGAGGGGGAAGAAAAAGCATTTATTTTGGCTTACAGTTGAAGGGAAGGCCTGGCGGCAGGAGTGTGAAGTAACTGGCCTTGTTACATCCGCACTCAGGAAGGAGAGGACACATAGGGAGTGGGGCTCGGCTACAAAATCTCCAGACTCTCTTCCCCAAGTGGGACTTCACCTTGTCCAGAGATCCATTGTCTTGTCGAGGATCTTCACAGTCAGACTGTAGCACTGCCTGTGTCTGTACCCATTGTCTACCACAAACTTAGAGGCCATCAAGATGTGGAATGTCTGTTGTCCCCTTGGAATGTGCAGACACAGCTTCTACACAAATAAGCCCTGTAACTTTTAGGAAGTGGTAGTGATCCTAAAGAGCTTCAGAGGAGTGTGAGAGGTGGAAGGAAGGGAAACAGGGGATGAAGGAGGCCTCCTGCCAGAGGAAGTGCTTGATCTGAAATCGAGATCTGAGCAGTCGCTGAAATAATACTTTTGGTGGAGAAATTCATGGCCACGCTCCTCACATTTCGTATACTAAAGATATATTTCATCTGTTTATTATATATTAAGTCAATTAAAGGAAGAAGAAGAAGGCAGCCCTAGTTACCTTATGAATAAATAATGTGAACGGAGCAGAGTCTCTGAATCCTTGTGAGTAAATGTGTCTAGGTGCAGGCACGTGTGCCTTCCATTAGGAGGGTGATATGAGCAAACAAACAGGCAGCTGGTACGTCTGAGGGGAGCACTGCCAGGAGGACCATGATGAGCAAAGCCTGGTAAGGAAATAATGAGGAAGAGACGGGAGCTGCAGATCTTTTGTCCTATATTACAAGGGGACGGCAAGCTTTCATTAAACATCGAGAAAGCATACCGAAAGTTCCTAGGCACTTCACCACGCACTTGACATGTACTGAAGCATGAAAACAGTAGTTCTCAGCTTTGATGATGTAACCGGATGCTAAGGCCTCACACCTGGCTGGGTACAGAGCCAAATAAATTAAGCACAAAATAAAAAAGGATGTCTTTATTATCTGTAAGACATAAGTATTATCTTCGAAGCAATGCCCTTCTTGAGCAACAGAGGTGGGGATTTTACTATTTTACTCAGGGAAGCTTTGTCAATTCACGTAGCAAAGCTCTTGGTGAGTTGCGGGCGACATCACCTCCCTGCGCAAGCTCAATTACATTCTGAAATCTGTCCATGCTCAGGTTAAGGTCATAGCTCAAGAAGGAAATATGGAGGTCCTATTTCAGGACAGTTTTGCTCAGGGTCATGGAACGTGGCCCTGAAATGTTTTAAGTGATGCATTGGAACACCCACGGATGTGTTAAGCTTGCGTCATGAAATTACAGCTAAAGAAGACAAAGGGAAATTTTAAAATACGTTAATCTAAGGGCTTTTCTTCCACAGTGCCTGCCTTAAGCAGCAGCTAACAGTTGTAAAATGGCATGGTCAGGAAGGCTTTGTGAAGCCCCTTGGTTCCAGAGATGGAAACTGACAGGAGTGAGCTGTCTGGGCAATGACCCCTGCATGCAGTTAAGGCGTATGCAGAAAACTGGCCTGCCAAGTGCTGCTTTGCATTTTCTTGTAAAAGTCAATTGTAAGAACATTCACTAGGCTATTTCTTATCCAGAGTTCCTCAGGAGTGAAGGAAATCCTGAGACACTTCCATCCTTTTGAAGCTGCTTCATGAAAAGATGATATGTGTGGAGATAAATGTTTATAAATATTACAATATGCAATCTAATAAATTAATGATCTTAGGTTGACAAGTACATATCAAGCTAAACTTTAAAGATCCTCATGGTCCCTGGGAAAAGGGAACATGTTTATATCTGGTGAGGGGAAGATCAGTCTCAACACTCCAGGAGCAGAACTGAGTGCCTCGGTGGACCATGACAGGCCGTGGGCGCATAGCAACGGTTTTCAAGAAAACCCATGGAGGAAAAGAACACTTTCTACTCAGAAAAACCCATAATATCTTTCAAACGCACACTTCTGTAACTTCTTCTAACATGTGCAGGGCAAGCAAGATCTCAGAAAACTGAGCCTCCTCCTTACGTCTTCACTGCTTTGTCTAGTGTTTAGAAGCAGGTGGGGACATTTTGAATTGAGCTTATGCATCATGGAGAAGTTGTCTGCACAGTTCTTTGGGTTCCTGATAGGATGAGGCAGCCACCCATCTGTCTGCCTGGGAAGGAATAGCTCATGCCCTTAGTTACAGGATGGTTAACAGCATCCACTAGCATCCATGCATCTGCAGAGCTCTGTTCCCACTGAGGCAGAGAGAAAGAAGGTTGATTTGGTGCATAGAGTTAAACTTCTGGCGAGGTTGCAAGACCCTAGCTTCTCTAAAAGTTTCAAATCTTTGGATACAGCTGATGTTCATAGTATAAACTAGAAGCTCAAACTCCAAGGAGAGCTGTGGCTTCAGCGTGGGGTGTGGTTGTTACTCCAGCCTGGGTGGTGTGAGTTTTCTGTTCTATCCAAACAGATCAGATACAGTTTGGGGTCATGGGAGCCCGTTCCTTAGAGTTGTGCATTTCACGGGCACATGTCTCATACATTTATTAAAGATCAAGGGACAAAATCGTAACTCATAAATCAGTGCTCAGTGTCACACTATAAAGCTCACACTGAAGGCCCAGGACGAAGCCTATAACTCTCGCTTCAGACCTGAAGTGCACAACTTTTGCTTGCCAGTGCCATGGACGCTACTGTGCCCACCTCCTGTGGTCTGAGCAGATGACTCTCCAAGCGTGGGGCAGCTTCAGTGGCTACCACAGCCCATTGGAAGTGATGTCACGTGCCTCTATCCCTCGATGCTCCACTGCCTTGGATGATAACAAGTAGGAAATCTGCACAGCTTCTGCCTGCAAATAAGATTTCTCATTCACACCTCTTTGTCACATGTCCTAAATGTCTCTAGCACATTCTCTGTGATATATGTTTTATACTTTCTCTTAAAGTATTTATACCTATATCTTAAATGTTCCTAATGAATAAAAGCATATTTGTATGAAGGTATTTGCCTAATGACCTAATTCATTTGGTCCAGTTCCATTATAAGCACATTTCTCATGTTTTAAAATTATTTCTATTTTTGCTGTATGTCTGAATCCATATTTTGTAATATTTTTATTTATAAATTGCTTTTTTAAGGTTTTAAAAGGGAAAATGTGTCCTACATAAACACATAAAGAAATGAAATGATTTTAAAGTATGCTATGTGTAGTTAAATAATACAAATCATCTTCAGTCTTCTGTACTGAAAAAGATCAGATTTATTTCATTTAAAATATTTCAAGCTTCATGTAAGATGAAGTCACAACTAAATTTCTGTTTTCTAAGTAACACTGTGATAGTCACTGTTAATTTTTAACTTCACACCATTTAGACTCAACTAACAGGGGACTTTCAGTGTGCAGGGATAAGGATAGATCATAGAGCAGAGATTTAGGGAATGTCCAACCAATGCCTGGCCCAACCAAGGACCCACCCCATGGAAGAGAGCCAACCACCAACACTTAAGCATACTCTATTATGCTTGCAGACAGAGCAACTCTATCAGAGTTGTTCTCTGATGAGGTTCCACCCAGTAGCACTTCAAAATAGATGCCAAGACTCACAGCCAAATGCTGGGCAAAGTCTGAAACACCAACCAAGGGCCATGCATGGACTGGACCTTCATCCTTGACATAGGTGTAGCCCTGTAAGGGTAGTAACATGGACTCTGTTGCTTTCTTTTTTTATCACTCCCCCTGATGGGACGGCCTTGCCAGTCCACATGGGAAAAGGATGAACTCAGTCCTGGTGCAACTTGATGAGCTGACGTGGGTGCATGTGGGGGCTCTCCTTTTTAGAGAAATAGTGGAAGTGGGGTTGGTGAGGAAGAGTGGTGCTGGGAGGAAAAGATGGAGGGGGCTACATCTGGGATGTAAAGTGAATAGATAATTTATAAAAGATACTGGATAGATTTATTTGGCTTACGTATATGTGCATATTTTTGTTAAGAGTCAGCCAGTCTACATGTGTAGTGCCACTCCCTGGAATAAGAGTTCTGAATGTGAGTGGAACTCTAGCATGCATGCATTAATTTATGGTCCTCTGCTCTTCAATACTGACATAATGCCATTAACTGCTTCAACTTCCTGCTGTCTTGACTTCCCTTCAATGACGGACCAAACCCTTACATCGTGGGTCAAATAAATCCATTATCTCTCTTTTCTCACAACATTTGATCACAACAACAGAAACCACTGTTGTTCACTAGTTTTACTCATCTGGATATGAATGTAATAAGATTTAAACTTCCCAGTATGGGATGGTATGCATTGCTTATTTTGAAATGGAAAAGTGATCTTTTCATATTCTAAGATGTGAGATAGAGAACAAAGCAAAATGTTAAACTTGTGACCAGAGCTACATCTATACCATCTTTATAATAAAGAAATAATGACTGGATCCTGGGAACAATATAGGTGCAGTAACATTGAACAAAAATGCTGCTCAATCTGGCAAGCTGTAACAGCTGGAGAGAGACCTTCAAATTATTTTGGAATATGTAAATACACATTTTTCTATCAAATTGTATTTTCTATCTGTAAAAGGATATCTTTCAGAAAATTCTGTATTACTGTGTATTCCAATAATAAGTTTTCTTTTTTCTCTTTCCCTTCATCCCTGATTCAACTTGCTCTACATAAAATTTCTTTACAGAAAGTGGCATGTATACTACTTTCGGTTTTTTTTTTCTCCTTTCTCTTTTGATTTTAGGGTTCATCCAGTGAATCATCTATGAAATTTTATGTCTTTAAATGTTTGTTTTTTATTTTTCCTGTTAGTGAGAATAGATAAAATTGTCATGTAATGTAGCCTCATGCAGTCTCCCCTCTCTATACTATTCCCAGGTGTCCCCCATCTTCTAGCCCACACGGATGCATTCCTTTTCTGTCTCTCATTAGAAAAAAAAAACAGGCTTTGAGTACGCTCTCTTCTTTCTCTGAGTTTAAATCCTTTAGTTTCTGCTGAGTGTCTGAGATACTAGCTGTGTAGTTTTCTGAGAGGCAATTGGTATTTTTGATTAACTAGAGAACATGAAACTAGCTAATGGCTTATGGGTAGCCTAAAGTGCTTTGTCTTCTAATTTCACCCATGCCAGTCGGTAGCCTCACAGACAACATTTGCTATACAACATCCAACATTTCCAGCAAATTTAGATTTAATTAATGAACTTTAAGATATGACTGTTTATGTTCTTAAGATCTGGTGGCACTCAGAGAAAGGATAAGCAGGCTATCAAGATGAGACTTGATAGGCTGTGACCATATAATGGGGGAGGAAGTCCCCCTCAGTCACAGACACAGGGGAGGAGTAGGGTGAAAGCGGGAGGGAGGGAGGAAAGGGAGGATACAAGGGATGGGATAACAATTGAGATGTAATCTGAATAAATTAATTACATTTTAAAAAGAAAAATAAATAAAATTTAAAACCAGCTACATTTTAAAGACCCAGAAAAATGAAATAAAGCAGAAATCATGTGAAATATTTCAAGGTATCAAATACTATTTGTTGTCCTCATTTGAAGATCTCATGTTAATTTATTCATTTGATATGGTAGGATCAGTTCTTGTGGTTATTTTGTGCCTTCTGTGGGTGTGTTCAGAATGGTGGGAAATGAGTGGCCGCTGCAAATTCTCCCCTGAAGCAGAGGAACGGCCCTGGCCTTCTTGGCTCAGTTCTCTCACTGTAGCTCCTGTTTGTCTTGCATTCTGCTCAGTGCAAGGGTTTCCTTTCCACTTTAGACACATCTTGGTGATTTGGTGACATAAGCCTAAAGGTGTAAATATTTGCATGACATTCATAAACACAAAGTGACCATGCTATTCTTCATGGAGGAAGTTCTGGGTAGAGCTGCCTTGTGCTCTGCAAATGACAGTGATGCCACTTGTGAGTTCAGTATTAAGTAATCAATGGTATATTAAATAAGAGTATACACAGACCCGCGAGCAGATGTCCAGACACTCACAGGAGCCTCACCATGTGTCCTGATGTTCACTGTGTGGGAGAATAACTTATAGTGTATAACCACTAGGACTAACAATATTTAGTACAAATTCATAAATGCTCAACAAAAATTGCACAGGATGGCAGAAACATTTAAAACGATACGGAGAAATTAAAAATGGATTTACTAATCCGTCATGTATACCACTGTTAAATATTGTGTGATTCAGCATTACACAAACGAAACAATGTCAAATATCATCTACTTATTTAATGAAGCATTAATAAGGATGGTGATGCTTCGTATGGAACCTGGCAGGATACTCAGAAAATTTATATAGAAATGCAAAGATTAAAAATACACAAAGTTCCTTTGAAAATGGTGTGGGAGGACTTTAACTGCCATATAAAAGCCAAAATTCAAAGCATGTGGTCCAGATGCAAGGGTAGGTGAGAAAATGCTGAGAAAATAGAGAGTCTACAAATAGTTCTGTCTAAATATGGACCCTTGATTTGTGAGATAAACAGCTCATAAGAGTAGTGGAGTAAAGGCATGTTACAAGTGGGGTAGAGGCAGGAGAACCTCCTAAAAAGAATAAAAGGACTCTAGTGTTCTAATATGCAGATCATTCAGGAAAAAATTCTCTGAAACTGACCATGTAGATGTAAACACACTCACACATGTACGCACACACACACACACGTGCACACACACACACACACACACACACTGAAGAAATTACTATAAAGGCAAATTAATTTGATATAATGTCTATGACCTGAAGGTAGAAAGTGTTTAAGACAGTTTATGTTTACTTACAAATACATGTATAATATATCCCATATGTGCCCATATGTGTACTTACCTCAGTAGTTTAAACAAAGCCATGTTACTTGGGATGATTATCCTCCCTTCAATAGCCAAACCCAGAATGCCAGACACGAGAGGCCTTCCTTCATGAGTTGGCATGAGCCTAAGAGTCCCCTATATGCTTCTCTGAACTTGAACATAAGTCATTGTTGCATTGCTTCAGACACACAACTTGGAAGACTCAAGGCGGAATTTCTCTGGAAACTTCCTTGGGGAGGCTTGACTTTCATGGTATCCAAATGTGCTATGCAAGCTTATGATGGTGAACAGAAATTGAAAGACCTACCCAGCTGAAATGCATCAGAGCTACAACCACTATAGTGGCCAGATGCCCTGGGGTGCAATGGTGGCATTGGTCTGATGTCCCTGGGGTACAGTGGTGGCACTGGACAGATGTCCCTGGGGTGCAATGATAGCACTGGTCAGATGTCCCTGAGGTACAGTGGTAGCATTGACTAGATGTCCCTGGGGTGCAATGGTGGCACTGGCCAGATGACCCTGGGGTGCAATGGTGGCATTGGTCAGATGTCTCTGGGGTGCAATGATGGCATTGGTCTGATGTCTCTGGGGTGCAGTGGTGGCACTGGCCAGATGTCTCTGGGGTGCAGTGGTCTCACTGTTATCTTGGTTGTGACTACTCACATTCTCATTGGACTTAAGTTTACCTTAACAGGAAGGAATTAACTCATGATACTGTAAACTTGTGGCTGGTGAGGCCATGGACTATATAGGAGAACCTATAACTGCTACATTTATAAATCAGCATAATTCCCAACTGCATTCCACTCACCAGTTCTTATGCACACAGTAAGTGTAACTTTTACCCTTCCTCGATGAAGATTCTTCATGCGGAAGAGAGAGGCCACCACAGAAACTCACAATATTAGAAGGCAGAGAAGAACTGGCGGCAGCATTTTCATCCATAATTGATACTTCTTCATTACAGTCCTTATATCTAAGGCTGAAGGAAAATCATAAATGAAGGGCCTGAAGACCAGGTCATCTGCTGTGAAACAGCATCTTCTACATATAACATGTGTTAGACCCATGAAACCTCAACTATATGGTTGCTTAACTGCCCATACATCAGCAGTTGGCTTGTGGGAAATTTTTCAAGGACTTGCCACTGGGTGGGAGCTACAAAAAATAATTGTGGCTGAGGAAGGGAGAGTCATTCTTCTCTAAGGACAAGCTCTTAGTAAGTTATCTAATTCCAAGGGGTCACCCTATAATTATATACATACAAGCAACACTAAAATGAACTCAACAGGTTGAAGTCGTATCTATTTGTATGTATGTGTGGGGGGGTTATGTCTGTATGAATTAACATAAATGAGGTCACAAAATTGAGAGGAAGTGAGGATATGGGAGGAGTTAAAGTGGGGATGGTGATGTGGAAATGATGCAAATATAGTGCTCAAGCAGTTGCTACCACAAGCACACATCACTATGCATGGGGTGCATATAATACTAAAGTAAATCTATGCTCCTTTTAGAAAAAATAGAATTAAACTCATGCTTCCATATATGGTTTCAGGCATATTAATATTTAATGTTGATGTTAAAGATATGTCTTTTTCATTTAAAGTAGATCACTGAGAATTTTGTATCATGTAGTTTGATCGTATTCTCTCTGCTTTCTCGGTACCTCCCTGGTCCACAGCCCCTTCTCATTGCCTATTTCCCCAACGTATGTTTGTATTTTTTCCAAATCCATAAAGTGTAAATTGTGCTGGCCTTATATTCTAGAATGTGTGGTCTTTACTAGAGGATGCTAATCTACCAAGGGTTATATCTTTAAAGAAAATGGTCTTTATCTCTGATACCTCCCCACCACCTTTCCCACCAAAAGGGATTAAATAAGTATTTTTTAAAAATCCAGGCTGGAGAGATGACTCAAAGGTGCAGAGCACTGCCTGCTCATCCAGAGGTCCTGAGTTCAATTCCCAGCAACCATATGGTGGCTAACAACCATCTCTAATGAGATCTGGTGCCCTCTTCTGGCCTTCATGTGTACATGCTGGCAGAATACTGTATAATGTATAAATAAATCTTTTTTTTTTTAATCCATGAAAAAAACTAAAAAGAAAAGAAAAGATCTCTCGCTTCCCAAAAGCTATCAATTGTGAATCTTTTCCTAGCTAGGGATGGGACAGTAGGCTAGCCTTCCTGTTCCATATTGGAATTGTGTTTCCCTTACTCACTGCGAGCCTTGAGATGTCTTCTAATACCTAACCTTGCAAAAACGTGTCCACTGTGGTGATAGTGATCCTTTGCTGTCGCGCGCAGCCTTCGCCGACAAAGGAGACGCAGAAACTCAGGATTCTTCTGACGGTGATTTTATTGTTACAGCTCTTCTTGATGGCAGACGGAGAAAAAGGACCCTGCCCCAGAAAACCCGCTGCTTATATAGGGAATTCAGGGGCGTATAGGGGCGTGTCCTCTTTTGTCATTGGTGCTCCAGAGAACACCCAATTAGCATATTGTTGCGTAAGCAGGTGACGTCATTGCGCATGCGCACTGGCCACAAGGGCTTCCAGGAGACAGGGAACCAGCGCCGGCTCCCGACATCTCCCCCTTAACTTTCAATTAAAAATGCCAAACTGAAGCCATGAAATTACCAATCCAGCTCTCCGCATCAGCAGCAGGGAGCGATCAAGGAAGTTACATGGACGGAGACCCTGTACACCCGAATTCCCGTGCAATGGGAACTCGAGCCCCGGGAGGTGCACAGGTCTATCCTGTAGCATCCTGGTGCAATGGGAACCTGTGCCCTTCAGGAATGCTAGAACCAGGATAGTGTCTCAATGTTTGAGCATGCTAAACCAAACCTGAGGAGATGCCCCTTGTTCCACAGCAAGCATAGCCTGTGCAAGCACAATTCTGTCACGCTGTTGTTGTCTTTTAAATTTTCAGAGCAACCAAAGACAAAAGGCCAAATGAACCCATCCCCATCCCTTCTTTGGGTCTATGTGGGTGGAATTATGTCAAATAGAAAAAGCGTGGAAAAACTTGTGCGAAAAACTTGTGCATCATACATCACTGGAAACGGGACAGGGTACACTGACAGTATTCCCCACCGAAGCTCCTGCGCCCTTAACACTGGACTCAGCATCAGCAGACTCAGAAGAACCTGCAGAGGGGTCTCCATACTTCTCGTCCTTTTTCACTATCCTGGTCAGCCGCACCGGCACCCAAATTGGATTTTCTTGGTCCTGTGGAAAAACACAAACAGCTCCCCTGGACCTTATTAATATTGGATCCGGGCCTTTCCATTTGTTATCAATAACATCCTTCCATTTCACCATTTCTCGCGGTGATGAATGACCAACATGCCTGTCTGCTGCAGACCGTCCTTCAGAATCCAAATTTTAAAAATTTAAAGTAAATAAGATAAGGGAGATAGAAGTCTTTGGACCCATATAGATAATGGGGCTCATTCCCCCTTTTTGTTTTTGTAAATACATTTTTATTGTGCCATTTGCACGTTCCACAATGCCTTGAGCTTGTGGATTATATGGTAGTCCAGTTATATGATGGACTCCCATCTTTTGACAAAATTGTTGAAAGGATTTTGAAGTATAGGCCGGCCCATTATCAGTTTTTAACTGTAGGGGCTTTCCCCAGGCTGCCCAGGCCTCGAGGCAGTGGGTGATGACATGAGCCACCTTTTCTCCTGTAAGAGGAGTGGCATGAATAATTCCTGAACAAGTATCAACTGATACATGAACATATTTTAATTTTCCGAAAGACGGAACATGAGTCACATCCATTTGCCACACCTGTAGGGGTTGAACTCCTCTTGGATTCACTCCAACTGTCGGTGAGGATCTAAACTCAGCACAGTTGGCACATTTCAAGACAATATCTCGAGCATCTGAACGAGATATTCCAAATTTTAGTCTAAGAGTAGTAGCAGGCACATGATAGAGCTCATGGAACGTGACTGCATTTTGAATAGGATCCAAAGCCATGCAGACTTGTTTGGTTGCTTTATCTGCCAAATCATTAGCCTCAGCCATAGGTCCAGGTAACAAAGTATGGGCTCTTATATGTTGAATATAAAAGGGATGTTTTCTATTTCTAATTGAATACTGTATATCTGTGAATACAGCAGCTACATTACTTTTAGAATGAATCAATCCTACAGTTTCTAAAATTTGTACTGATTTTACCACATAATGTGAATCAAAAATAATATTTAGTGGCTCATCAAAAGTTTTCAATACTACAGCTACAATAGCACATTCCACTAATTGAGGGGAAGTATGGGCAAACTGTTGTCGAACAACTTGCCCATTAACTACATAGGCACCTATGCCTGTTTTTGAGCCATCTGTAAACACATCCATAGCATTTGGAATTGGCTCAGTTCTTGTCACTTTAGGGAATATAAATGCATTTGTTAACGCAAAATGCAATAAGGGATGTTTTGGATAGTGATTATCTATTCCGCCTGAATAAGAGCAGCGCAGGACAGCCCAAACATCCAGAGTGGAACACAGTACTTGCACTTGCTGGCCGGTATAAGGCGTTATAATTACATTAGGTTCTTTGCCAAAGTGGGCTAAAGCCATCTGTATTCCTTTAAGAGCTATATCTGCAACTTGAGTTGGATAATGTCCTAAAACTTTTCCTGGAGATGTGTGTGAATGGATCCACAGTAATGGTCCATGTTGCCACAACACCGCTGTAGGTTGTTGGGGCGAGGGGATAACACATAGCTGAAAAGGGTTCATAGGATCAATGTGAGTCAAGAATGCTCCCTTTAATCTTCCCTCTACCATATCTAAAACTTTTAATGCCTCAGGGGTTAAGTGTCTAGCTGATGTAATAGCAGACTCTCCTTCCAAAATAGCAAATAAGGGCTTAAGATCTGCAGTTGTTAAATTCAAATAGGGTCTTATCCAATTAATGTCCCCCAACAACTTTTGAAAATCATTAAGAGTCTTTAATGTATCTCTTCTAATTGTAATCTTTTGAGGTGTAACAATAGTTGAATTTATAATTGAGCCTAAAAACTTTCCTACCTCACCTTCTTGTACCTTTTCTGGGGCTATATGCAATCCCTTATTCTTAAGGGACTCTGATAATAAGGCAAAGGCCTGTTGTAAAATAGCTTTCTCGCTGTGACTTAATAGGATATCATCCATATAATGGCAAATTCTTAAACTTTTAAACTTATCCCTTACGGGTTGAATAGCATCAGCAACATATATTTGACATATGGTAGGACTATTGGCCATTCCCTGAGGAAGAACCTTCCATTGGTATCTCTGATCAGGCTCTTCATGGTTGATGCTCGGTAAGGTAAAGGCAAACCTCATCCTATCTTGTTCATGTAATGGTATAGAAAAGAAACAATCCTTAATATCCACAATTATAAGACTCCAATGTTTCGGTAGGGCTGAAAGTAAGGGCAATCCCCTTTGAATGGATCCCATGACCCACATTTGTGCATTAATTGCTCTTAAATCATGAAGTAGTCTCCACTTACCTGACTTCTTTTTGATTATAAAAATAGGGGTATTCCATGGTGAAGTTGATCTCTCTAGATGTCCAGCATTTAGTTGTTCTTGAACTAGTGCTTTTGCTGCCAGGAGCTTTTCAGAGGGAAGCGGCCATTGAGGAACCCACACCGGCCCCTCTGATTGCCATGGTATAGGAATTGCCTCCACAACGGCCTCTAAGAAAAACCCAGTCCTGCCTTATCATGTGTTGTGGATACTGGTATTGGACTGGTTCTGCCTTGTAATGACTTTCCTATCCCTCTTCCAGGGACACAGCCCATATTTTTCATCATCTGTTGACTGCTAGGAGAATAATCATTGGTAAGCTTAAAATTCATTTGTTTTAAAATATCTCTGCCCCATAGGTTAATGGGAAGGGCTAAGACATATGGAACCACAGTGCCTTTTCTACCTTCAGAATCTTCCCAATGCAGTACGTTTGCACTGACATCAGGTGAAGCCTCATACCCTAACCCTCGCAAAGATTGTGAGGATTGATTAATAGGCCATTCCGGAGGCCACCACATGGTTGAAAGAATAGTGGTGTCCGCTCCTGTGTCTAAAAGGCCCTTAAATATTCTTCCTTGAATCTTTAATTCCATAGTAGGCCTTTCATCTAATTGTAGGGATAAGAATGTATGTTGCCCTCCAGAGGATCCGAAGCCTGACTTTCCTCTGCTCTGCTTTCTGCTTGGAAACATTTGATACAAACTGGGCAGTACAATAAGTTGAGCTATTCTGTCTCCAGGGGCTATAGCGCTGATCCCTCTAGGAGAAGAGCACATAACCTTTATTTGTCCTGTAAAATCTTGGTCTATCACTCCTGGATGTACCATCAAACCTTTCAATGTTGTGGAGGACCTTCCAATCACCAAGCCCACTGAATCCTTAGGCAAAGGTCCATAAAGATCTGAAGGGATAGGCTGGCACCCCATGACAGGTGTTAGTACTGTTCTGGCGGTGGCACACAAGTCCAATCCTGCTGATCCAGATGTTGCCCTCCTGACCATTCTGTTCTCACAAACTCTTTGGATTTGTTCTGAGGTCTCTCTATTGCCCCATACATTTGAGGGCCCTGGGGACGATGGCCCCTCTGCCCGTTTTTTGACTGATTATGGTCAAGCATCCTTCCCTGGATGTCTTTCATGGACCTGCACTCGTTTGCCCAGTGCTTTCCTTTCTTGCACTTTGGACACAAACCTGGCTGTCTAGTGCTTGATCCTCCATTTTGTGAGCGGCACTGTCTCTGGACATGGCCCGGCTTTCCACATTTAAAACATTTCAAACTTGTATCCCTTTGAGCAGATAAGACTGCTGCAGCTAAACTTGCAGTAGTCAGGGGCCCTCCTATTTCCCTGCAGGCTTTCATCCAGGCATTAAGCCCCTTCCCTTTCCAAGGAGTTATTGCATTTCTACACTCTCTGGTGCACTGTTCAAAAATCAATTGTTCTATTAGAGGCATTGCAGTGTCCGGATCTCCAAAAATTCTTCCTGCAGCTTCCATCATCCTGGCTACAAAGTCTGAAAATGGCTCATTTGGTCCCTGAACAACCTTTGTCAAATTTCCTGTAACTTGTCCTCTATTAGGTAAACTCTTCCAAGCCTTAACAGCTGCCTTATTAATTTGGCCATAGACTTCAACTGGATACATGGTTTGATTAGCTATCCACTGTCCTTGCCCAGTAAGCATATCAAAATTCCATTGTGGATGCTGATTAACTAGATTTTGTCTAGCTTGGCTCGCACATAGGTCATGAAAAATAGATTTCCAGTCTAAGTATTGTCCCATAGTGAGACATGCCTTAACTGTATTATACCAGTCCTGTGGAGTCATGGCCTGATCCGCTAGCCTGTCCACCAATGCCTGAGTATAGGAAGCACTATTGCCATAAGTTTGAACTGCTTCCGCCAAGGCTTTTAACTGTTTTAACTCTAATTGAGAATATTGTCGTTGTTGTTGTGCATCTTCCCACACGGGAAAGGCTGCTCTAATCTTCTGTCTTTCTTTCTCTGAAATCAGAGAGCTAGCTGTCTTAGGCCTCGTTGCCATCCTTTTGTTTTCCACCAACATCACTTTCTCCTCTAAGGGAGGCGCTGATGGTCTATACCCAGGGGCAAATGGGGGATTAGGCCCATATTTCTCTGACTCATATTCAGCAGCTTCCTTGTCCAATTCTGCTTGCTCCTCAGGATCTAGTCCCTCTTCTTCTTCTGAACTAGACGAATCATGCTTAAGGTCCTCCTCCTCTGAGGACGTCTCCTCAGAGGCAGAGGATTCCACCCTGAAATTTTTGAATCCGTCTAAGACGGAATAAAGCCTCCTGGCTTCCTCTTTTTCTCCCTCCTTTTGTCTCTCCTTTCCCTCCTTAAACTCAAATCTTTTTGTTCGAGGTTTCTTCTTTTTCCTTAAACCTCTTCCCTTTTCTGCTTCTGATAGACTATCTTGATGGTCGGCCAAAACCCTCTGTCCTTCGTTAACCGTCTCCCTACATCTCTCATTTTCTATACATGATTTAATCATCTTATAAACTGGCCATGTGCCTGCTCTCAATGTTCCTTGCTCCTTTTCAGTAATCAAGTCTGTCCCTAACTTACTCCATGACCCCTTGGATAAGGATCCTGTGGAAGTAAACCAAGGAGCCACTCGATCCACCTCTTTTAAAAAATTAATCAGCACTTGCTCTGGAATTGTTAAACCTCTCTGTTTAAGCAACGCCCGCGTTGCCTCCAGAATCGGCTTAACTTGTTGATTTCCCATGCTTCCTTTACCTACAGGAGCGGGAGCGCTTGCTCAGTTATCTACCTGAGACTGACAGTAAATTAATCTGTAGTACAGAAAGGGGACATGTAAGTCTTGTCCCGTTTCCCACAATTGAGACAGAGGACCGTACCAAACAACAGAAATCGTACCTTGCAGAAAAGTGCCTAGGCTTCTCACGCCATCAGTTCTGAATCCTCTTCCGACGAGCAGTCAGGGGTCCTTCAAGTCGTTCCTTCACCCAGGGGTCGGCAGTTCCCGGGTTTCGGCACCACTTGTCGCGCGCAGCCTTCGCCGACAAAGGAGACGCAGCAACTCAGGATTCTTCTGACGGTGATTTTATTGTTACAGCTCTTCTTGATGGCAGACGGAGAAAAAGGACCCTGCCCCAGAAAACCCGCTGCTTATATAGGGAATTCAGGGGCGTATAGGGGCGTGTCCTCTTTTGTCATTGGTGCTCCAGAGAACACCCAATTAGCATATTGTTGCGTAAGCAGGTGACGTCATTGCGCATGCGCACTGGCCACAAGGGCTTCCAGGAGACAGGGAACCAGCGCCGGCTCCCGACACTTTGCTGCAGTGGTCTGAGGAGAGTGACCACCACTTTCTGTTGGAATTTAGGCACGCTCCACAAGCTGAAACATATTCCTATTATTGAGCTAAGAACCTGCAGCTGGATAGACCATAGGCAGTAGGGGTGATTCTACTACTGTTGCTAGTACTAAACTGTGCTGTGTCATTATCCACAAACATTTCTACATCTTTCAATCCTCTGAGAAGCTTCTTCTTTTAACAGTTTGAAATTAACACAGAGACCCACAAGTAGTCAAGTTACAGAAAATAAGATACTTTGGAAAATGGTACATTTATGTCACAGCCCTCCTCCAAAGCTCAGGGGAACATGAGGGCAGAAAAAAATGTAAGACACAGAATCAGTGGACAACTACATGGAAACTGTTTCCCAAAGACAACAGGGGAACTGCATATATAATAAACTCGCATATAATAAATTTATGACCTAAGTGTCCATCAGTAGAAGAATGGATAAAGAAACTGTGGTACATATACACTATGGAATACTACTCAGCTATTAAAAACAAGGAATTCCCGAAATTTGTGGATAAATGGATTGAGCTAGAAATGATCATAATGAGTGAGTTAAGCCAGAAGCAGAAAGACTCAAATGGTATATACTCACTTATATCTGCATATTAGCCCAAGGGGCATGTCCCACGAAAGCCTTCACTTACCAGGAAACTGAGACAGAGGGGAGGACATTCTATTGGGACTCTAGATGAGAGAAGCATGGGAGAATGGCAAAGTAGAAGGATCCAAAGGGTCCTAGAAACCTACAAAACCTGAACATTCTTTTCTAGCTTCTTAAGAAGCTGTTCTAATAGAAACAGGCCACAACTACCTCAATTATTTTTATGAGTATATATTATGCAGTCATTGGATGTTTTGTTTATGTTCTTGTTTGATTGTTTTTGAGATGGGATCTCTCAAATATACTTCTTTTTTTCCCCCTAAAATTCTCCACCTCAAGAATACAATAGCCATTGCTAATTCCCAAGACAAGCATGATATGCAGAGAAATCTCTATTGTCATTAATTCAGTTAATTCCTTCTGAATAAGAATTAGACATGCTCCCTAGGGTCCTCCTTGTTATTTAACTTCTTTAGATCTGTATATTGTAGTGTGGTGATCCTGTATTATGTGACTAATGTCCACTTATAAGTGAGTATATACCATGTGTGTCTTTCTGGGTCTAGGTTACCTCACTCAAGATGATCCCTTCTAGTTCTATCAATTTGCCTGCAAATTTCAAGATTTCCTTGGTTTTAATAGCTGAACAGTATCCCATTGTGTAAATGTGCCACAATTTCTTTATCCGTTCTTCATTTGAGGGACATTTAGGTTGTTTCCTGATTCTGGCTATTATGAATAAAGCTGCTATGAAGATAATTGAGCAAATGTCCTTGGTGTATGGTGGAACATCCTTTGCATATATGCCTAGGAGTGGTATAGCTGGGTCTTGAGGTAGCACTATTTCCAATTTTCTGAGAAAGTGCCAGACTTATTTCTAAAGTGGTTGTACAAGTTTGCACTTCCACCAGCAATGGAGGAGTGTTCCCCTTTCTGCACATCTTGGTGTCCAGCATTCTTTAAATACTCATGAGATGGAAATGAAATCAGTCATGACACATCCATCTGAACCATTGCCAAATTGTATCCAAAATAGAAAGAATCCAGGAAGTAACAATTCAAAAGGGAACCTGGAACATTTTCTGTTATTTATTGCTCAGGGTGTCTGTCTACAGGCTAATGTTCTTAATATCTTCAAAGTGCTAATCTAATAAAGATGAAAGCGAGTCATTAGAGAATCACTGTTGCTGAAACTCTTCTCTACTGCTGATGCAGACATCCAAATGGGAGGTCTTCTGTGGGAAACCAGGGTTAGCATGGACCTATCACTGATTCAGACTTCACTTACTCTCAGATATCATTATTTCCCTAAGTCGTGTAGAACTACGTATTTCTTCAATACCATGAGGACCAGGCTAGTATGAAATGACATAAATTGAGAAAGATCACCCCTCCTTCCTGTGTTTTAATGAATATTATATATATATTATATACATATACATAAATATATATATACATTATGATTTTACTGTCTTTGTGTGTATAAATGGTCACACATGTGAATACCCTTATGTGTGTCATGGCACATGTGTAGATGTAAAGGACAGTCTGAAGTGTAGGTCTTTGTGACCACTCTTCTTTTCAAGATGGCATAGTTTCGTTTATCATCAGAAGAGGGGAGCCTCCCTACTCAGCCTCCCCAGCTCATCAAGTCACATCAGGACTGAGCTCATCCTCTTCCCCTGTGGCCTGACAAGGATATTTAATGTGGTGAGGTATTATACTGATCTAGGAAAATGGTAGTAATATGCTCTCCTCTGAGGTACAAGATCTCACAAGCCACAGGGAGTTGGCTGGATTTTCAGGAGCAAGGACTGACCTCCCATTGAGGTGGCCGTAGGTGAGTTATAATGCCACTTGTTACACCCAAGATAAGTGTGACTAATGCTTTACTATGACTATTCTGCCACACTGGACAATACTGTGGTTAATAGGTTTTACATTTGAAGAGGACTATTGGTTACTTCTCTCCCTTGTCAGCAGGCATGGCACCCCCAGATATTGTGAGAGCTGGGCCTCAGGGAGAGGCTTTCAGGTTATAGTGTTCAGTTATAACACCATTCCCCTGTTCCCTGTATCTCACCTCTGTGTGTCTTCAGTGGTAGTGTCTCACCTAGGGTCTAACTTACTCAAGTTTTTGGAGACAACTAAGGGCAATGCCAGTAATGTATGTTATATTGGAAGTCTCTTTAGTTCCCTTGACCAACATCTTAAAGGGATGCTTCCATGCCTCACACTGAGGTTAGTATTTTAAATTGTCTATGGATCCTAAGGGAAGTATATCCTCAAGTGACATAAATTCATTTAAATTATATGTCTATATTCTATAGATATACATATATAGGTATATGGTATGTGTATATACTCATATATGTAATTTAAGTAAATGTGTTCTCTATGTCTTATGGCTTATTAAAAGTCTTTAGTTTTATTTATTACACATCCTTCACTAACCCTATGTATTGATTTTCTTTAAGGCTATACTTATTCTTCTTTAGTTCAAAGTATATCTTCCTACTCCTCCCTGGTCTGCCGTCTACCCCTGCGACTGGTGCAAAATTAAGAAAGAAGAAATGTACACACACAAAAAAACCCTCACAAATCCAATTTGTGTTGCCCCTATATGTACTCACTGGACCATGGTCAAACTCCCAGTGGCCAGCCCCTTAAGGAAAACAAAATCCTTCCCCACCAGCACTTCTGCTAGAAGCCATCAATTGTAGCCAGCTACAATTCAGCATTGATTTTTTTCTTTATAATATATTTTATTAATTTATTCATATTACATCTCAATTGTTATCTCATCCCTTGTATTCTCCCATTCCTCCCTCCCTCTCATTTTCCCCTTACTCCCCTCCCCTATGACTCTGACTGAGGGGGACCTCTTCCCCCTGTATATGCTCATAGGGTATCAAGTCTCTTCTTTGTAGCTTGCTATCCTTCCTCTGAGTGCCACCAGGTCTCCCCATCCAGAGGACATGGTCAAATATGGGGCACCAGAGTTCGTGTGAAAGTCAGACCCCACTCTCTCCTCGGCTGTGGAGAATGTTCTGTCGTTGGCTAGATCTGGGTAGGGGGTCAATGTTTACTGCACATGTTGTCCTTGGCTGGTGTCGTAGTTTGAGCAGGACCCCTGGGCCCAGATCTGCCTGTCATAATGTTCTTCTTGTAGGTTTCTAGAACCCTCTGGATCTTTCTATTTCCCCCATTCTCCCTTGCTTCTCTTGCTGAATTGGGACTCAATTCAGCGTTCTTATCACAACTTTTAAGCATTTTCTTCGGTGGCTTTCTGTCTGGGTTGTTACTTTGTGTGTATTGGAGGGGGTTCTTTCAGTGTTCAATAACCTTTATTTATTCTATAGATTTAATCACCCAACCATAACATGGTATGGGGCTTTCTTTTGTGCTCCTCCTTTTATGTACATCTTGTATCTCTAAGGTTATGTCTTCCCTTAATTCAGAGACATTTTCTTCTATCATCTTGTTGAAAATGTAGTTTGTGCCTTTAGCTTGGGATTCTTCTTCTTAATCTACATCTACACTGTGATGTTTTGTCTTTTCATGGAGTCCCAGAGTTCTTGCATGCTCCTTTCTGCTTAGTTTTAATTTGTTTTTATCTTGCTTGACTGGTCCAATTCCTGTTTCCTTCAAGACCTGACATTCCATCTTCTACTTGTAAGGCTTTCCTCCCTCAGTTTCTAATCGGGTTCTTGAATTATTCAGTTCTGTTTATTTCACCTTGTTTTCTCTTCAATAGTTTTAACTCTGTATTGAATTCAGTTTTCAAATTCTGATTTTCTTTGATACTTCGTTCTGCTGTGTATTTGACTTTCCGTGGACATGACCTAGTTGGTTATGGCCACCCTCTTTAAATTCATTGAGATGTTTGTTCTTTCCTTCTTGAACTTATTTGAAATTTTTATGACATTTATGACTGTTAGTTTAAATTATGTGTCCTTGGATTTAACTAGATAATTCTCACTGAAGAAACTTTCTACTGGACTCAAGGACTTTGGGAGAGGAGACATACTGCCTTGGATACTTATGTTGTTTCTGTGTTTATGATATTAGCTGGGCGTGTGGACTTCTTTCCTTGCTTGTGTGTCTATGTGGAATTCAAAATTGCTTCAGTCTTGGCTTGTGTAGAATTTGTGCCCACAGATCTAGGCTTGGGAATACGGAAATGTCTTTATTGAGCTTGTTTCTGGCAGGACTCACAAGAGAAAGCTAGTGGAGGAGAGTCAAGTCATAGTGACGATAGAATGTGGAAGGTGCAGGAAGGCTTTCAGGACATACCAGGAAAAGCTCATGAGAGAGAGAGAGAGAGAGTTTCCAAGGTATGCCTAGTTTTATAGCAATAACATAGCTGTAGAGTAGTTATTTTGATAAACAAGGTATATTAGAAAATTGAAATGACTAAAATGAATAATTGATAGTATATAGGTTACCTTTCTTTTTTATCCTTGAATCATCTATAACTATATTTTTCTCAGGTTTAAGGAATTCTGAAAAGTCCATGTTTTCATATGATATTTCTATACAAAGATTTTTATGTTATTGCTATTTCTGGTTAGTATAGTTTTTTCACCTTTTTGGACATTTAGCATAATGTGATGAAACAACTTCTATTATTCCAAATTTTCAATAAACACACATGCACTCACACATACACTCACACACACATGCAGTAACACACATGTGTACTCACACACATGTACTCACACACATGCACTCACACATGCATTCACACACATGCATTTACAAGCCAATGCACTCATATCCATATTCATGCACACACTCACACACATGCATTCTCAACAGACATGTATTCACACACATAGTGTTATGATAAAAATAACTATGCATACCTGTTACACTGATTAGCTAAAATTTAATGCCATTATCATATTCCAAATATTAAGTTATGAGTCAGAAAAATAGTACTTTTTACATTTTTCTGTTTCAGTGTGTGTGTTTTAATTATATTTCTTTTTTAACATATACATTTATATTATTACATATAAATAAAGTAAACTACATATAGCAGTAAGAACCACAAAACAATCAGGAATTATATAAATGTTACATTCATAGTGATTTGGCTATGTTTATTTGACAGCCTTGAAGAAAACATCTTTCCTATCTTGCTGAGTCTAAAATTCTGAATATAAGTCAATATCTATCATATCTCATCATTATCAACTTAAAACATCTATCTAGACCTGAAAACATCTTAATCCCCAAACAACTAAGCTTAATTGCAAAACTAAACTATCTGGTCTTCAACTCCATCAGAGACTTGAGAAGGAATAAAATTGATTATCTGAATATGCCAAGAGTGCAAGTTAGTAGCTATCCAATTGAGAAGGTGACAGAGAGTTTGCTACCTGAATAGTCACCAAACACTCTCTGTAATGTTGGAGCATCATCTTCAGCCTTCTGGCCCAATATATCTGACAAACATATTTGTGAGAGAGGAACTATTGAGGACTTGCTTTCCCAGTCTTGGCAGAAATTTGCCATCATTTCTGGCTGCATCCAAGCTTGCCCTTTTTTAGGCAGAATTCTGTCTGTGGCAGAAATGAGGACATTTTGTCCAGTGGCTTGTTTGCCACATTTGAAACCATCTCCATAAGGAGGTTCTTTGATGCTCATCATCTTCTTTGAGGTAGGGTGGGTGTTGCCAAGAGTTAACCTGTCTTTTCTTATTGAATCCAATCCTCAATTTAAGGCCTTCATTGTTACTCACAAATAAAGTTATTTGAAATTCATTGATATACAATTTGGTATATTGATGCAAAATAAGTTTAATTTTTATATATTGTTATAGAATTCAAATTTAAGATTATTTTTCAGACATATTATATATATTTCTAGTCTAATATGAGGTATTTTACCTATCCAATTCAATTATAATTTAAGGTTTACTTCCAATACCTTGAAAGTGTTATTGAATGCTGTTCAGAATAATTAAGTTATACAAGTTAATTGTTAGTTGATCAAATCATTGTCATGACAATTACTAGTCTACTTATATTACAAGAATATACATCTTATGTGCAACAGATAGATATGATTCTATAGATATATAAGGTAAAACAGTTAGATAAGGTCTTAAAAAGCCTCCGAGACACACAGGATATGGCATTTAAAGATGATTTTATTATTCTAAAGATTCTTTAACAATAAATTTTTCTTTTAATATCCAAGGAAATTTCTAAAATACTGGGTGTTCCTATGGGAAAAGATATTATGAAACATTTATCTCTCTTTCTTCACATCTCCCAACTTGGCAAATTATTTTACAAGGACTTTAGAGCTGAATTAACTGGAATTGTTGCTATAAATGAAAACAATGTAAAGTCCTTTCAAGAGTGTATGAAGATGCTGTCGCAGCCAGTGGGAATGCCACTTATAGGCATTTCCAGATGTCAGAAATGGCATCTCTTGCATTATAATCCATAACTTTATATACTATAGTTTATTTTGAGAATTTAATGCACATATACAATGCATTTGGAGACTATCCACACCACCACTTTTTCCTCCAACTTCTCCCTGAATACCCTCCCCACTCCTCACAATGTCATGTCTTTAGTGTTTTATAACCCACTGAGTCTGACTTGTGCAACACTCAAGTAATGGGTGTAGGTCCCCCCCCCCCAGACTATGTGAAACTTACCAGCAGGAACAGTCCTGTAGAAGATTATCCTCCTCCTTTGGTGATCATTAGATTGTAATAGCACCCCACCTAGATTTGGGGTCTCTTGCTTAGTTTTTTATTAAAAGTTGAATGTTCCTTCTGGTGTGCTTTTTATAGACTTATACATTGATTCCATTTTGAAATGCACTTTCAGTGCTGAGAGGCTTTCAGGGAAATCTGTGATTATTGTTTCACACAGTGTCCTCATCTCTTGTGATAACTTTTATGAACTTGGTGTGCAGCTGTGTGAAATAGCTAAGGCAAAACATTCTTGACCCTTTTGCTAATGCTTCTTCATGATGTATTCTGTGTCAGAGGCTCCTAATCTGAATATAAAGAACTAAAATCAAAATAATAAGCAGTGTCCCCGTCAGCATATGTTACTATGAAGAACCTGTAGTGCAGACCAGATCATGAAGACACAAAAGGGCCATGAAGGCAGGCAAGAGGGATCGCACATAAACGCTGTGTTCCTCAATCTAATATGCATTCCTAAGTTCATTTTACATATAAATTTAAGACATTGCTTTGTTGTAATATATCAATTTTATATATGCTGTAGCATGTTTACAGTGCCTGTCTTATAATATACTCTTAATAAATATTTCTGAATGAATATTAAACTATCTGTTGGTGGAGGGGGACCAGAAGGCATGCTTTCAGTTTTAGAGTGAAGAAGACAAATGGGTGCTTTAACCCAGGGAAAGATCGGTTTCTTATTAACTTGCATCGTTTGTTTTTACTCCAATTGTCTGCTTAAAAAATCTACTGGTTCAGCTCCACCAACTGGCAAATAAAATTAACCTTCTAGAAATTATTTCTAGGTATGTTAATTACTTTTCTATTGCTGTGATAAAGCAACATGTTCAAGAGCCACTTATAGAAGGACTGTTTGTCTGGACTTACAGCTCCAGGTGTATGAGAGTCCGTTATGGTGGGGAATCATGGTGCAGGTGGGCAGCAGCAATAAGAAACTGAGACACACATCTCAATCATGAGCATTGAACAGACAGGGTAAACTGGTACCTGGTTCAACCTATACACAGGCAAAGCCTGTCCACAGTGGTGTACCACCTCCAACAAGACCCTATCTCCTAAGCCTCCCCAAACATAGCCACCAACGGGGTGCCAGCATTCAAATACCTGAACCCATGAGGATTATTCTCATTCAAACCACTGCACTAGATATTAGGTCACTACACATCTCCTCTTCTCTTCTCTCACTCATCCGAAACCTCCAACACTACCTCTGACCCTCTAAAGATCCATTTCAATCATTTGCAAAATAATTAATCACCTGAACCCATCCAACCTTGGTGCCTCAACTGCTCACTCCTGCTGCCTCCACTAGCTGCTTTTCTGAAGAGCTCCACTTACCCTACTGGTCTCTGAAGTTGTAGCTGTTTTTCCCATAGCTATTTTACTATCGGATTTCCGGAAGAGAGTTCACTTTCTCATTTTGGGTTCTGGATCCATCCTTTTCTTCCTAAAAATCTACATCGTTGAGTCATATCTCAGCAGAGAATTACCAAGCACTACCACTCACTGTTAGTGTCACATACCCAGCATCTAAAGACTCCTCCTCGTTTTGTGATGGTTTTAGCTCCTGACTCATTGCCACTAATCCCAAAATAGCCCAGACTTACATTTGTAGTGGTGACTGTTCATACAGATGATCCTTCCAGCATCCTGCATGCAAGTTACTTGAAGTGATCTCCATAACGTGGCCACCTTCTCTCAGTCTCTTCCATGGCCACGCCCTGACTTTGCCAAAATCAGTGTCAGTCCTTGCATTTTCCCAGTCAGCTTTTACTTTCTGTACCTCCATTTCACTTCATTAGAAGTCTAGCTCCAATAATCTTGCAAATATTTGGTTCTCCAATCTCAATAATACGCTTTCTGTCACTGCTGCCGTTATATGTAATGACTAATTTTGGTTATCAGTGTGCCCCAGGGTAGAGGGAACCTCAGCTGAGAAACTGCTTCGATCCATTTGGTATGTGGGTTTTCTTGATTTTGAGTTGATGTTGGCGGGTCCAGCCCATTGTAGATGTTAACATCTGTAGCCTGATGAGCCTGGGCTGTATAATAAAGGTAACTGGATAGGAGACGGAGTGCTGAGGGAAGTGAGGGTGGGGATCTGACGTGGGGAGAGTGTGTGGGGGGCAGGAGGACAGAGGGCTTGCAGGGAGAAGAGAAACCGTGGCCTGGGGCATCTTTGAGATAAAATGGAGACCTATGACAGGGTAGGCTCCTGGAAGGATATGGGGTGACTCTAGCTGAGACCCCTACTAGCGGCAGACATGGAGACTGAAGAGGCCACCCTCTAACCAAACAGGGCTTCTAGTAGAGGGAGGGGAACACCAACCCACTTACAAAAACTTCAATCTAAAATTTACCCTGCCTATAAGATGTACAGGGATAAAGAAAGAGCAGAGATTGAGGGACTGTCCGGCTACTGCACGGCAACATCATGGAAGACAGCCAACACCTGACAGGACACTCTGCTATCCTTGCAGGTGGGAGACTAGCACAACTGTCCTCTAAAAGGCCCCAGCTAGCAAAGTATCTAAGCAGATGCTGAGACTCATAGCCAAACACTGGGTATGTGGGAAAGTGAGAGGAAGTATAGAAGGATCCAGAGGAAGCAGGAGCTTCACAAGAAGTCCAACAGAGCCAACTAACCTGGGCACAGGGGGAGGGGGGCTGGTGGAGACTGAAACACTAACCAAGGACCATGTGTGCACTGGACTGAGGCCCCCTATACCTATGTACCTGATGAGCATCTCAGCCTTCATGTGGGTCCCCTAGTAAGGGGAACAGGGGCTGTCTCTGATAAGGACTTTCTTGTATGATTTTCAGTCATATCCCCTTAGTGGTGCTGCCTTTTCAGGCTACCGTGGTAGAGAATGCCTTCAGTCCTGGTGTGACTTGATATGTTGGGATGGGTAAGTTGGGGGGACCCCCCCTTCTCTGAGTGGTAGAGGAGAGGGGATATGGTGAAGATGGAGGGAGGGTAGGACCAGGAGGAGAGGAGGGAGAGGGCTACAACTGGACTGTAAAGTGGATAAACAAATTAATTAATTTTTCAAGAATAAAGAAATGGTGTTTCCAATGGAAACTCAATACCAGCATGGGAGCACACCAGGAAGCAGATTTCCTTATGGTTTCTTGGTGTGTCCCTTCTTGAGTTCCTGCCCCCAATTTCCTCAGTCATGGACTGTTACCTTTAAGTAGAAGTCAAAATAAATTATTTTTTCCTCAACCTTTTCTGTTTATGGTGCTTATCAAAGCAACAGAAAAAACTCTGGGAAAATATAATGTCAGATAATACATTAGGCCATAGGGTCACTTCCTCATATAAATGCTCAACCTCGTGCTCTCACTTTACTGTACTTTTTGAGAGAGTCACAACACAAGATCACCTGCCTCCTCATTACTACGATTAACACCACTATAGAAATGAACTCAACCGTGAAGACAGAACAGACCTTTAAAATTCATCAACAGCAAACTCAGCTTGGGCCCTGAGTGACTCATGACAACCATGTTGTGTATTTCCTTCGGTTTTGCACCCTCCGTTTTATGATTTTCTTTTCCTCTCTCTAAATCCCCAGTCCTTCTCTCCCATTTTTATTCTCCATTTCTTATTCACTGAGAAAACCAGGCTTCAGAATAGAACTCTACCGACTCCCACGGCCGCATCCATTCACTTTTCCGCATCTGCACCCACATGCTCCGTGTGCCTGCTGTTCACATATGAGCACACTGTGAGCTGTGATCCCATCGGAGGCCATCCCTCCATCTGGGCATAGACTCTGTCACCTCCCACACACACAGGATCTACTTCAGTAAGCCCCTGCCTTTGACATAATCACTTCCATCAGCTTTCTGAGTCTTATTCTTCCAGATTCTGCTCCGTTGCTTTGTTCTTCTGGCAGTAAGACTATCTAAAAAAGAAGTCTAAGACTTTTAAACTTACAGTGATCACATAAGGGAAAATATTACTAGTATTAATGATAGTTTTGGTTTTCAAAAATATAACACTAAATTTACAACTTATAAAATTAATTAAAATAAAATAACTGCTTCATGGGGTTGCTATCAAGAATAAAAGAGGGCAAACCACAAATTGAAAGGCACTACTTTCTTTTCTTAATTTTTTAATGTTTAATTTATTCATTTTACACCCTGATTGTAGCTCCTGCCTTGTCTCCACCTGGTCTCACCCTTATTCCTTCATCATCCCTCCCATCTCCCCTAGACCTCCAAAAAGGGGAGACCTCCTCCCCTATCATCTGATGCAAGCCTATCAAGTCTCATCTGGGGTGCCTGCATCCTCTTCCTCTGTGGCCTGGCAAACTCCAAACCCCAAAAAGGAGGAAGTGATCAACGAGTGGGTGCCAGAGTCCATGTCAGATGTAGCCCTACTTCCATATTATAGGGCCCACAAGAAGACTGCAGCCTATCAACTACCTCTGAGCAGGGATTCCAGGTTTTCACCATGCATGATTCTTGGCTCATGCATCAGTCTCTGCAGGCCACCCCACCCCCAAGCTCAGATTTGTTGGCTCTATTGGTCTCCTTGTGGAGCTCCTGTCCCCTCCAGGTCCTTCTATCCCCCAACTCTTCCATAAGACTCCCTGTGCTCCACCCCAAAATTTGGCTGTGAGTCTCAGCATCTGCTTTGATCCCCTGCTGGTTGGAGTCTTTCAGAGGACCTCTATGATAGGCTCCTGTCCTGTTCCTTCTCTTCAAATGCTTCCAGTATCTGTTCCATTTGCCCTTCAGAGTGAAAATTAAGCATCCACACTAGTGTCTTATGTGTTACTTAGCTTCTTTAGGCTTATATATTGTAGTGTGGTGATCCTGTATTATGTGGCTAATATCCGCTTATGAGTGAGTATATACCATGTGGCTCTTTCTGGGTCTAGATTATCTCTCTCAGGATGATCTTTTCTAGTTCCATCCATTTGCCTGAAAACTTCAAGATTTCCTTGTTTTTAAGAGTTGAGTATTATTCCATAGTGTAAATGTACTGCAGTTTCTTTATCCATTCTTCTGTTGAGGGACATCTAGGTTGTTTCTAGATGCTGGGTATTAAAAATAAGGCTGCTATGAACATAGTTGAACACGGGTTCTTGTATGGTGGAGCATTTTTCAGATATATGCCCAGGAATGGCATGGCTTAGTCTTGAGGTAGTCAAGTCTCTGAATAAAAAAATTGAAGAAGACATTAAAAGATGGAAAGATCTCCCATGCTTATGGATTGGTAGGGTTAACATAGTAAAAATGGCCATCTTTCCTAAAACAATCTACAAATTCAATGCAGTTCTCTTCAAAATGACAACACAATTCTCTACAGACCTTGAAATAACTATTCCCAACGTCATATGGAAAAACAAAAACCCCCGAATAGCTAAGACAATTCTGTACAATGAACCATCTGGAGGTGTCTCCGTCCCTCATCTCAGGCTCTACTGTAGAGCAACAGTAATAAAACTGCATGGTGCTGGCAGAGAAACAGACAGATGCATCAATGGAACTGAATCGAAGACCCAGAAATAAACCCACATAAATATGGTCCCTTGATATTTTTTTTACAAAGAAGCCAAAACCATAGAATGGTCATTAGAGAAAAGTAAATCAAAACAACTCTGAGATTCCACCTTACACTCCGTCAAAATGGCTGAGATCAAAAACTCAAGTGACAGCTGTGCCGGCTAAGATGTAGGGACATGGAACACTCCTCCATTGCTGGTGGGGGTGCGAACTCGTACAACCACTTTAGAAATCAATCTGGCTCTTTCTTGGACATTACTATTTTCAAAAGTCATATCTGATAAAAATCCTGTTGCCTTCAGCATAAAAATCTCTTAAAATTAAAAACAGAAGGAGAGGACACTAATCAAAAAGGAAACAAATGACCCCATCTTAGTTACTTTTGCACTGTTGCTAAGAGACACCATGATCAAGGCAACTTATAAAAGAGAGATTTAGTTGAAGACGTGCTTAAAGTTAAAGTCTCAGGGCGTGAGTTCATGACATCGTGGTGGGACACATGCCAGCAGGCACCAGGCTTGATGCTGGTGAGGTTGCTGAGATCTTGCTCCTGTTTTACAAACATAAGATGGTGAGAGAGACAGCTAGACAGAGACAGAGAGAGGTCTAGGAGTGATGTGGACTTCTAACACCTCAACATCCATGCATGGTAACGTACTTCCTCCAACACGGCCATGACTCCTAATCCTTCCCAAACAGTTCTACCAAGTGAAGACCAAGAATACAGCTATGTACCCCTATAGAGGCCATTCTCAGTCTACCAACCACAGACCTGAACAGATACTGCATGCAGAGGTAAGTACAACATTACATACAAATTATGCAAATTAAAAGGAGACACTACTACCTAGGTCTGAGCATGGTTAAAACATAAAATCATTCCAACATCAAATGTCAACAAAAATGTAGAGCTAAGAAAACTTACTTACTGTTGGTTGGTACAAATTGTATAGGTACTTGGAGGACATTTAGCTATTTACCAAATTTTTTTAAAAACATTTTTTACTCTCAATTGTAGTAAAGATTTTGGGGGGTTTATGTGAATGAATTGAGAACAGGTCCCCATAAACACTGAAGATATATGCTTATATTAGCATTATCCCAATAGCTGATACTTCAAATCAGTCAATTCAGTAAACAAATTTATAAATAAACTGAGGTGAAGAAGATTATAAAATGCTATTTTATTAAATCATAAAAATGTTACTGCCACGAAAACATAGCAGTACATATTGTTAAATGAAAAAAGGGGCACATGAAAAGACTAGAAACGGTGATATTCAAAATACATGACCTATGGTAGGAAAATACTATAAGACCTACGGCAGGAGAAAAGTGTGGAGACAGTCTAAAAGTTGGTGGTACTGTGGTGCTGGGGAATAAGGACAGATGAACAGATAGAACAAATATTATTAAAGCCCATCAGTGTGGTATTCACATTCTTTTCTGTAACATATTTTACACATTTTTATAAATTTATCTGATATTTTAAAAAACTACATAGTTTGTTATTCATATATGTTAAACATATGTATCAACAAAGAAATTTATTATTTATTTGTTCTGAATGCATGCTAAATTCTTTTTGGATTTTTTAAACCCATAGTGAATTATCTCTACCATCTGTCACCATGGCTTGCATGGCTTGTTGCAAACACTTGTAGCAACCACTGCTCAGCTTTCTCAGATAATCCCATTTCTCTTACTCTCACTTTGTAGTAGAAAGTAAGCCTTAAATTTGTTTTTAATTTTTACTTGCAATGGATACATGGTTTCCATCAAAAAGCTTATTTTCATTGGGACCAGTTTCTTGCCAGATATCAACTATTAACAAGGATTAATTTCAAGTTGCTCTGGTCACGGTGTGTCCAGCTTGATGTCTTTTGCAATGAAATCTGATCGGAAGGATGCACGTCTTGCCTGCATGCAGAGGTGCACACGCCTGCTTCCTACATTTTCATCATTCCAAATGCTCTGAGGTTGTGGCAACTTTGCTGACGCCAGAAGATAGGGTGGATCGGAGGCTATGAATTACCTCTTATCTACCGATGAGTACTTTCATAAAGTAATTTCATACTTTATGGAAAAGAAGAAAAGTAACTGTCTTCATGCTGCATCCATTAAACATTGGTGACTTTGTTGTGACTATTGTTAGAAAAGCAAGTGTTACCTAAACTACTATTCTGTACATGTACTACGTCAAACATCTGTGGGATGAGTTGTGAAACCAGCATTCCAAAGAAGTTCTTACATATAAGCTCTATGATTTTCCACAAAATGTTGTGAGTGGAAAAACCAACAAAAATGAGCTAAGAATACATTTCTAATTTTATTAAAAATTACTTGCATCACTTTATTTTTTCAAGACAAAAATCACCATTTTCTCTTCCTTGGCATTCCTAAATTCAGAAAGTGTATTTCACCTTTGTTTTCTATATGTAATGAAAAAATAACACTATACTACATGTTTTTAATAGCATAAACATATAATTTGCTGAACTCAGAAACTATAATTATGGTATTCTAACAGCAATACATGTTTTAAAATGATAATACTATTAAAACTGGCCTAGTGCATGCTGCAATTCACGCATAGAGCTCTCCATGAACAAGTCTGGCACTCGCTCAGAGAGCAGAGGGATAAATTGACTTTTGGGAACTCTTCAAGATTCGTGTTCTAACCAGAGATTCTCTTTTTTAAAACAATCATAATTTATTTCTTAATTTGAAAAAAATCTACTTATCTGACTTCATTTGCTGTATAATGATCTTGAAATGTCAAAGCATCTTTTGAAAATACAATCATGTCCCTGTATAAGTCTTTAAAAATAATTCTTTCTGTAATCCTGCTGGATAGTGTGTCCTTTGCTCTTATTGCTTAGCTGAGCTGTGCTTAAAGGCTGTGTACAATGCAGAGTGTGAAGGACCTGCCCTGCTGAAGTATTGAAACAACAGAACTTAAACTATTGGTACTGTAGGAGCAGTACTTAGCATCAAGACTAGCAGCGTGTGCTCCATAAAAGCTATGCTGGTCTGAGCATGAGTAAATAAAACATGAAAGATGAACTGAAAACGGTACAGAAGGCAAGTCCTGAGGCCCTAGCATCTTGTAATCAGACCACTCTTACATTAAGTTGATCAATATATGCTAACAATATTTTTAGTTCATTAAATTAAGGTTAATACTGTTTCTAAGCATCACACAACTTACCAATATTTACTGCTGCCCATATTACTCACCAGAAGCTTCCACATGATTGATATTCTGCATTAGGTGGATAAGGTACCAGAGTTCGGTGTGAGCTTCTGGTTGCTCTTTTTTCCACCTTTACTTTCCTTTATCTTCATTAGCTCTCTTCCCTACAATTCCTATTTAAAAAAAAAAACCACTGGTCACTTTGTATTATACACAATTTCTGGTAATAACCCTTGTTTTTATTGAAGACCTGGCCAGTGAATAGTGTGCTTCATTTACATTTTTTGTAAATACTTATCATTTGTAGCATTTGTATGTTTAAGACTGCTGATTAAGATTTATGCTTAAATATTACTTAAGTGTTAATATTGAAGTTTAAAATCTATATAGAAAACTCAATATCCTAGAAAATATGTTTGGCTTTCTCTTAAGAAATTTAATGGGTCTAGGTAGTATAAAGCGTGCACAGGACCAGACTCATCCCACCATGGTAACACACACACACACACACACACACACACACACACAGAGAGAGAGAGAGAGAGAGAGAGAGAGAGAGAGAGAGAGAGAGAGAGAGAGAAACTCACACACACTCACAGAGATACTAGGAATGTCTATGTGCATGCATTGCATTATATGTGTGTGTGCTATGTTATATGTGTTGTGTGCATCAAGATGTAATCTACCAATATCCATAAATGAATCTATTAAAATGAAGATAAAAACTTGAGAAAGTATTGTTTCCATTGATTTGTCCTATGAGGAAACATTGCATTGACAGCTCATGCTGGCAGGGATGTGGACTAAGGATAATACTCATCTATTGTTATTGAATGTGCAAACTTACACAGCCACTACAGAAATCAATGTGGCAGCTCATAGAGAATATGGGAAATGATCTACCTCATGATCCAGCTATACCATTTTTGGTATATACCCAAATGACACTTCATTCTACCAAAAATAGTTGCTCAACTATGTTCATTGCTGATGTGTTAACAATACCCATAAATAGTACACAACTTAGATGTCTCTCAAAATAATGATGTATAAAGAAAATGTAGTTTATTTTCACGATAGAATATTACTGAGCCATTAAAAATGAATTCTGAAGGTAAATTGATAGAAATAGAAGGAAATCGTTCCAAATGAAGTGTTCCAGACTCAGGAAGACAAATACAGTGGGTACTCACTTCTTTGTGCATATTAGCTTTTAAGTTAATGATACCCAAGTTATAATCTGTAGAACCACAGAGGTTAGTTATAAATAAAGGACTAGGGAGACAGAGAAATATCCCTAAAAAGATAAATGAAATAGATAGTTATGGATGGATGGAAGAGGGTGAGCTGGAATGCAAGGAGAGGGGCAGGTGATGTGAGGAATATGGTAAGAGACAGATAAAATTAAAGGACATTTGAGGGTAGTATGGGAATCTAATACAGTAGAAGCTCCCTAAAGAATGTACATATATGAAGACAATTTAGGTGAAATAATCAAATGACAGGAGAGACAGCTACACTGGCCATCTAATGAAGCTTTCAGTACCAGGAATGGGCTACATCTAATTGAGTTGTTGGCCAAAGGGTCATATGGGAATCTCTAAACAACCCATGATGTTGCCAAGATTATAGCATGATATCCACAAACTAAAAGCAAGGCCCCCCTGCTGAAGACAATACCTACAGAGCTCATTGAACATGGAGAAGTTGTGCTGTTGCCCACATAGAACCTTCACTGCTTGTTCTGTCATCTGTGATACCAAAAAATATTCTGCTTCTTACCAAAAGAGAAGCATAAACACCAACCCAGACACAAAACCTTTGCCCCACAATGTTGTGATTCCTGAAAGATGTGGTAGCACAATGGTGGCACACAGGTTGGGGGAGTAACCAACCAATATCTGATTTAAATTAAGGCCCACTCTACAAGATAGAACTCATACACAACCCTGCTTGAGTAACCAGGAACCTGAGACTAGATGACCAGACAGCCCTGGGACCTAGCGTAAAACCAGAGGCTACTGCTCTACCAATGAACTATAGCAATAAAATGATCCCAATGATATTCTTCTATAATTGTATATCACTGCCCCTCGTTGGCCATCATCACAGAAGCTCTTTCCTGCAGCATATGCAAACCAATAAAGACACCCACAACTAGACATTGTGCAGAGAATGATACACCTTGGAACGCTCAGCCCTAAAGGTGGTTTCCTTATAAAATTTCTCCCCTCAGGTCTCAGGGAACCCTGCAGAAGTGGAGGCAGAAAGAGTATAACATCAGATGGTTGGAGGAAAAAAAGCAACTATGTCCCCCTCAATCCACGTGATAGGTATGCACATGTGAATTCACAGAGACTGTTCTGTTTGTCCCACTGAACCTTTGAACCTTTGGCAGCACATTAAGACTGAGTCTGAGGTAGGGTGGTGATGCTCATCTCATGGATGGGATACAGTGTGGGATATAGAGTGAGGAGAAGATCACATACTCTACAACCTCACATGCCAATGACCTCAAACATTCAGGCCCCACCTCAGTATAGTACCAGCTGGGACCAAGTCAATACCATAAGCTAAACTCAAAAAATTGTGTCCATAATTTTGTAACAAAGTCTTCTTCACACTAATATTTGAAGTTTTAAAATCGGCTAAACAGACAAAACTTTGCCCAATATATAAAGAGTCTGGCCTGTAAGCAGTGTGATGATAAGCTCAGTTGAGTTCGGGGATACAACCGTCAATTATTATCTACTGTTTTCCCAAAAGAAGTTCAAACGTGAGTGTCCACGTTGGCAGTTAGGAGACTTGAAAGATCAGTTCCACTGAAGGCAGTTCACTCCTACTGTTGAATGACTTATAGACTGATTCAGATGTGTTTTGAATATTAGAAGGCTCTTGGTCCAGTATTTTTATATTTTTCAAGATATAATCACTACATAATCAATTCATATTAGAAATAAGCTGTATAATAACAAAGTTTCATGTATTCAAGGCTGTCTTCTTACTGGCTGCATAGCTGAGGATGGCATAACTTTTTAATCCCCCTGCCTGCACACCCCAAGAGCTGAGATTACAGGTGTGTGTCACCATGCTTGCTTTATACATTGTTAGTGTTCCAAAGACTTGCCTGGATAGTAGCCAAGAAATCTACCAAGAGACTATCCATATCCCTTAATTTATTTTACTTTATTTATTCATATTACAATTCAATTGTTATCCCATCACTTGTATCCTCCCATTCCTCCCTCCATCCTGTTTTCACCCTATTCCCCTCCCCTAGGTCTATGACTGAGGGGGACCTCCTCCCTCACTGTATGGTCACAGGCTATCAAGATTCATCTTGGTAGCCTGCTTATTCTTTCTCTGAGTGCCAAAAACAACAAGACAATAAGTGAGGACTTGCGCTGCAGCTCTTGACATTTTCTCCAAGTCCTTGCCATGGCATCTCTTAAAAGGCTAACCTGGTACCAAGGAGTGGTGTGTTGTAAACACACACAGAGTACCACATCTATGACTCACATCTCTACTATAACATAATGTAGCCTCAAAACAGTTAAGTAAAAGTGAAATGATTTGAAAAGTTGTGAGTTTTGAGAATTATTTTTTTCTTCAATGTAAGTATTCAAGCTGTGATTTACATTTTTATTAATGGGTCACTTTAAAGACTAGCTTTGAGAATTTGGGAAAATTTTAAATCATTCTGGTCATGTAGCTCCACCACACCACTGCATTACTTCTGCTTTGGACACTATAAAAGTACCAACAGGAGTACATCTAGGGGTGAGTGCTCAGCATCTGTATGCATGGTGGCCAGTGAAGATCCCAGGAAACCCCACCTCCACGTAGAAGAGCCTGCGGGCAGCTAGTTGATCAGAATGTCTGCAGCTGATCAGAGTGACACACGATCTGCACTGAGACCACTTTGTTGTTACCACCATAATAGCCATTTATCACTAGCCTCTGTGTCTGGCCTGTCATCATTTTTACTATCAGGCAAAGCATGAGGATTATATTTTATCACTAGCCTCCAGGAGACCAAAGGAAAGAATGCCGGATGTTAGCTGTAGCCTGCAGCACTTTGCCTTGACCTACCTGCCTACCTGCTGCCTCCACCAGTGTATCTAGTAAATTCACTGACTTGTGTCTGTGTTCAGTTGTTTTAAAAGCTCATGATTCAAAGGTGAAATAAGCCAACGCGCACGTGCATCATGAAGTCAGAGAAGGAGAACAGTCATGGAATAAAGAGAGTGGGCAGAAGTGTATAAGGTGTTGGCTGAGAAGAATGGGCTAGGTGAACAACAAAGCAAAGCATTTGTGAAAATCTGAAGATGAAAACCGCTACCTGTCAACTACTTTAGCAAGAGTAATAACTAAAAAGTGGGCTGAGAGAAGAGTCGTGTCATTACGCCTGCAATGTATTATGTTGTTTTTGTCCACTATGAATTCATATTCTAGCACAATTTTCTTTCATATTTGGTGCAGAATAAATTCTCTCATTACATTTGGAATGAGAACTTTATTTGCACCAACAACTGTCAGTTACACTGACACTGAAAGACACATTTACGAAATGAGGGACCACCAGGGCATTAGGTAACCATGGGGAACGTTGATTCAAAACAAAAGATTTTTCTGATGATGAAATGGAGTGTAGAAATTTTTCAAAAAAGAAAAAGGAAAGGGCAGTCACCCTGAGATCTTAATCCTTCCCTTTTTCTGGCCTTCATAGCTATGGAGAAACGTTTGCTAGGTTGATACTAACTTAGGCAGTGCACAACCATGAAGGCAGTGTATAACTTTAGCTGATTTCTAAGATCTTAGAACAAGTGAGTGCTTTTGATCTGCTAAACATCTTGAGAGGTTTGAAATGTAAAATAGGCATAAGCCAAGCCTTGAGGCATAGGGAGCCTAGGAACAGAGAAGGGTTTGGAGTTCTGAAAGTAATCTGAGAAAAAGGGAAAATAAGACAAAATCCACAGACAGGGCTGGGAGCGTGGAACACAGAACACAGGCTGTGGGGAGGCGAATATTCTGCTCATTTGTATTTGTCCTATTTCTCTACATTGACAGCTTCTTGCTTCTCATGCGCAGTGCGCAGCCTGCAGGTGAGCACCCTCCGCATACTGCTATGTGAGTGTGGATATTCCTAAGAAAGGAAACCCCAGTTGTATCAATAAGATGATTCGTTGATTTAGAACATTCTATAGACAGAGATGAAAAATATGGGATGAGTGTTAGAATGTGCATTTCCAAACAATTCTTAGAAATGTTGGAAGCACTTGGAGTCACTACCCAACAGGGCAAGGGATTCTGGAAGAAAATTTACAGTCTAACAGCGTAAGTTAAGATACCTTAGTCTAAAGAAAGCCCTACTCCTACCTTTAAAGTTTATGTTAACATATATTACTTGTACAAGTCATAGTGTTCACTGTGGCATATGCAGTGCGCACACTATTCTGCTGTTGCCCTCTCTCCTTTATTGTCTTTCTTAGTGCTCCCATTTCTCCCTTCTCTCTTTTCTTTTTTCTTTTTTGCATGTTCCAAAACATCCATTTTCTTTTTGTTAAGGATTTACTTTAGCTTTATTCCATGTGTATAAGTGTCTGCCTTCATGCATGTTTGTGTCCATCTGTGTGGATTGTGCTTGGAGGCCAGAAGATGATGTTGGTTACCCTGGACCTGGAGTTACCGTCAGTTGTGAGGAGCTACGTGAGTTCTGGATACTGAAGCAAGTGTTCTGAACCACCAAGCCACCACTCCAGTCCCCTGCTACACATCCTTCATAAGTTATACAAGAAACAAAAACATGAATAATTCATTGAATTGGCCTGCTTTGTTATAACTGGTCATTTAGTAGATTTTCTGTAATTGTAGAGATACAAATGGAGTATGGAATCATGATTTTGTTTTTGTTTCTCAGTGCAAATTCAGATTCATTACACTGTGGGTTTTGGGATCCATAGCACATGTATATTTTCTAGAGTGTATGTGCAAACCTCGTGTATGCAAGTTTAGATCTGTGTGTTTCTATCCCAACATCTAATATACAACAATCTAAGAACGTTGGTTTTACTGTGAGGTATTTTAAACATTAAGTCAAGTTCTGCCAAGGAGGTTGTGTACATTGCTTGAGAACCTTTCCCAAAATGGGAAGAAAAGTCTAAGTCCAATATTTTTCTTTCTCATGTCCCCTCATTTTAAACTTGTGTCTTGAGGCTGAAGAGATGGTTCCTTTGCTGTAGTGTTTGTTGTGCAGTCACAAGGACCCTAGACTGGATCCTCATTGCCTACATGAGCGACCAAGTATGCCAGCGCACTTCTGTCACTAGAGTGCTGTGGCATGGTCACTGGAGGAGCTTGGAGGCAACTAGCCAAAACAGCAAGCTTCAGGCTCAGTGAAAAGACCTTGTTTTTTTTTTTTTGTTTGTTTGTTTGTTTTTTGTTTTTTAAAGGAGTTCAATCCACTTGTCCACAAATTTCAGAAATTCCTTGTTTTTAATAGCTGAGTAGTATTCCATAGTGTAAATGTACCACAGTTTCTTTATCCATTCTTCTACTGAGGGACACTTAGGCTGTTTCCATGTTCTGGCTATTATGAATAAGGCAGCTATGAACATGGTTGAGCATATGTCCCTGTTGTGTGGTAGTGCATCTTCTGGATATATTCCAAGGAGTGGAATAGCTGGATCTTGAGGAAGCCCTCTTCCCATTTTTCTGAGAAAGCGCTAGATAGATTTCCAAAGTGGTTGTACTAGTTTGCATTCCCACCAGCAATGAAGGAGTGTTCCTCTTTCTCCACATCCTCGCCAGCATGTGGTGTCAGTTGAGTTATTGATCTTAGGTGTGAGAAGCCTGGGAGAATGAGGAAATAGAAGGATCCAGAGGGTCCTGGAAAACTACAGGTGGGTCTGGGCCCTGGGGTCCTCCTCAAACTATGGCACCAGCCAAGGAAAATATAGGCAGTAAACTTCGAGCCCCTACCCAGACTAGCCGATGGACAGGACATTCTCCACCGTTAAGTGGAGAAGGAGATCTGACTTTCACACAAACTCTGGTGCCCCATATTTGACCATGTCCCTTGGATGGGGACACCTGGTGGCACTCAGAGGAAGGATAATAGGTCATCAAGAAGAAATGAAGAGACTCGATACCCTATGAGCATATACAGGGGAAGGAGGTCTCCCTCAGTCACAGACATAGGGGAGGGGAGTAGGGGGGAAGCGGAAGGGAGGGAGGAATGGGAGGATACAAGGGAAGGGATAACAACTGAGATGTAATATGAATAAATTAATTAAATAAAAACATTTTTTAAAAAGGAGGAGGAGCAGGAGAAGGAGGAAAGAGGGGACAGAGTATACGAGGAGGACAAGGTCCTCTTAAAAAACTGAGAACTGAGCGAAGCTCATACTAACTCACAGAGAGTGGAGCAGAAAGCACAGGGCATACATGGGTTTGCACCAAGCCCTCTGCAAATATACTATAAATTTCAGCTTAGTACTTTTATGAGACTCCCGACTATGTGAACAAGTAGGTCTCTGATTCTTGTTTCTTCTCCTAGGGCTCTCATACTTTTCTGTTGCCTTGTCTTATACAACATCCATAAGATGGTTTTGTCCAATCTTACCTTTTATTTTGTTATGTCTTGTTTTCTCTTAGCAGCCTGTTCCTTTCGAATGAGGAACAGAAAAAGAGTTGATACAGATGAAAAAGGAGGTAGGGAGGAACTGGGAGGAGTACAAGGAGGGGAAAATGTATTCAGAGTTTAATAAAAGGGAAAAATAAAAGATAGTAAAGTTTAAAAAAAAGAAGTGATAGAGGAAGGGAGCATGATGTCGACGTTGGCCTCCACACACAACCTCACAGGTGCACGTGCACACACACACACACACACACACACACACACACGCACACACACACACACGCGCACACACACACACACATACACACACATACGCGCGCGCGCACACACACACACACACACACACACACACTACAAAACACACTGATATATCTATTCCCAAAGGCTGATTCATGCTTATGTTCTGGGCTGGTTTATTTCTAAAACAACAAAGTAAAAGTAAAACACCATAGGAGACAAAATGATTTCTTACTGTTTTTATCAAAGCTAGACAAAGCGAGCTGTCTAAACATGTCAGTCAAACAGTCAAATGTGTTCTTGTTATTCATATAAAATAAATAATAGTATCAAATTCTATGATTAAGATGGAAAATTTGGACTATAGCTACTCTCAGAAAGAGAAAACATTCTAGCTAAATTGCACACCTTTTTTCCCCCTCCTTACACAATTGCATTCCTTACTGGAGATACTCTGTTCTCTGTCTTTTTAAAAACTGCATCTCAATTACATGTTCCTTTCTGTGTCTTCTGCACTGTCAGGACCAGCCCTGGGCCACTCACATCCTAACTCTGTGCTCACTTATCAGACACACACTTGATCTGTCTGATACGTCGCTCATGTCAGAAAGCTGTCGTCTGTTGTGTAGGTGAAGTCCCAAGTGAATGCGCAAGTGACTGGTCCCTGAAGGGTAGCAACAGGATCATAAAGTAAGATGTGCACTGCGGTGCTTGGCTGTGAGTTACTCTTGCTTGTAGCCAGTTACGGGAGTGAAGGGTGGGATCTATGCTGCTGTGGCTTATCCTTGCACACCACCTGCCAGAGTTTGCAAAATCACACCCTGCGTGCTTTGAGACACCTTTGTATTTCAACTGAGCCGGCACACAATAATTCATACTGGCCTCCAGAGAATTTTGAGATTAATGTTAATGCTCTCTGTAGCCTTCATGTTAATGCACGAGCTATTTCTACATAGACAGAGGGGAAATTATGAATGGAGCAAGTGATTTGTTATACATCCCATATCCAACCAGGAAAATATTCCCTTTGAATGGTTTTTTTTTATCTGCCATGACTTCTGAGCAGCCATGTCCACTGTGGTAGTGGTATGATAATTTCATGTTTTCTGAGCTTGCCAATTCCAAGATTACTCCTGATGCTAGTTAATAACTAGTGTATGGACTGTTAATAGATCCAAAGTTTCGGGCTCCTTTTAGAAAGTAAAGTCCCAAATCATCAGATAATTGCTGTATAAAATTGGAAGACAGAAAGTGAGAGAAACGGAAAGAAGAAGAGAGGAAAATAGTGACCTGTTAAGGTTATAGGTGGAAAGATCCACTTAGCTGAGCAACTATTGGTAGCTGATGGCTCCTGAGGAGGTAGTGCCATTTTAGTCTTTGATAGTGTCTACTGGCAGATTGCCCTTGTTCCAGAGGATGGCTCAATGGTCTTGTGCACACAAGCAGCATTAATTGAATGTAGTAGAATGGATAGATAAACAGAGAGGACACAAAGTTGAGCGGCAATCATCCTGGGAGGACCAGGGGGCACTGGAGAGAAATAATGAGCATGGCAGATGTGATCAAAATGCATTGTGTACATATGTAACATTCCCAAACAATTAAAACTTATATGGTGCACTTTAAGTAACAATATATTTTTAAACATCAATTCTCTCATTTTTGGTTTGAAAATCAATTTATCACATTGTTACCTTAAAGAAGATAATTAATAAATATCTATGTTTCAAGTTTAAAATCTTTATCTTAATTGAATTGCATACATTCATATCATCTATAGATAAAATTATTACATATATACTTATGGACATATATCCTTATTATCTGACTTTCTTTCACCTGAGTATGATTGACACCCACCAGAAAATCACATACACACATTTTTCATTCCTTTAAAAAACATTTATAAATATGAAGCTTCAGTACCTGAACAAGTGTCGTTAGAACCAAGACAGAGGAACGAAGCACAAATCTTTCAGACTTTGTGGGACCTTTGGCCTCTGTCCTACCAACTCCTCTCATCTCTCAGAAAAGTCAGAGAGAAAAAATAAAAACAAAAAAGAAGTGAAGCATATAAATGTACAAAACCATATCCTTTTCTTTCTTGGAATTCACTTTCTTTTACTTTATTTTAGACCCTTATGGCAAGGGAGACCTGCAATCTCTCTCAATTGGCTCATTCAATGTTCTAATAGTACAGTGTTTATCTGAAAATTCTGTTGGAAATTAGTGTAAGAGGTTTTTTTGAAGTTATGTCAGTTGTTTTATAGTAAAATTGAAAATGCACACATACACACATACACACACACACACACACACACACACACACACACACATACACGTGATTCACATGAGAGTGAACAGATTGTACTTTGATCTCGGTATAGCATTCTATGGAGCAATATCCCAAGGAAAACTTGACTCAAACCAAACTTCTTTTTTTTCATTTTTCCTTATAACTCATTCGAATTTCATAGCATGCTTTGATGGCTTTGACCCTTCTTCATTTTAGGCTGAAAAAGCAGACTGCATGTACTAGAGGCGTAGGGCAGCCTCATGCAGTTGTTCACATGTCATTCGGGGAACACGCACATCCGAGTGCGGGAGAGTGCCAAGTACCCTGCATCCACCCTCTTCAGAGACAAAACTAGCAGGAGACAACTGGATCGCTATCCTGAGTCTGTCAGCTTATGAGCCAGTGGCCTTATGTCTTGTCACTAGCTGCTTATAAAACAGTAACTGGGGCTTCAAGAGCCAGGCATCTCCTCTGCCTGTGATTTGGGCAGCAAGTGCTTTCCTGGGCTTGATGTAGATGAAGATGACACTATGGAGAAAAGAGGGGTCAAATGATGGATATTTCATCAATGCACATATAAAAAATTAACAAATGCCATGGGAGAATCGTTTGGACAGACACAAAATGAAGATGCTTTGTGTCTTTCTTCTGACCACTTTTCAATTCACTATGTTTGATTTCAGCAATCCCAAGAGGGTGCACTTCAAAATGGCTTTTTATCTCTAGTGCTATATGGAGTGCCCTTTAGAAATCTAAACAAAATAATGTCATCTGTGTCTGTATGATATTGAGCTTCACATTATCACCCCTAAAGAATAAAATGGGGTGCTAATATTGGATGCCATCTGAACACAGGCTGGAGGCTGGTAGAGAAAGGTGTTTTCTCAAACTCTCTCTTCAAAGAACCCTGCAACCCCATATGAGTCAAGATATTTTCATCTAATTGTTTTTCATGTCATTCTTCACAATGACTGCCAATGAGCTATTTTGCTATAATTAAATATTTGAGAATTTATGACTTTTATAGAAAAGTTTAAATCATCCGTAAACTCACAAACACTTACAGGGGCGATGTGGGTCTGTGCCCCCATCTAACAGCTGGCATCTCTCTGAGGCGCCTGGTGTTCGGTGAAGGCAGGGTTAGAAGCATGACCCTCTCTGGCCGGTTGAATGCTCATTTCACTTGGACCACACAGGCTTCTGGGAACTTGCCCTTTGCTGCCACAAAAAAAAAAGGGGGGGGGGAACTTGCTAATTGGCAAAGGGAATTGTTTGGTGCTCTGCTGTCCAGCATACTGCAGGCCAAAATATAGCAGATGCATTGCTGCATGGACACAAAGGCCACTACATGAAAGGCACTCAAGTCCTGTAGCCTGGGGGGTTAATGGCGGGCATTTTGATGCCTTGTTGTTTCAGATCATGGCTTGTATCATTTTCTTCTATGGATATTCTCAACCATCCCGTACATGTGATAGCCAATTTCATAGTGTTACTTAAGAAATGACTTCTAGCCTTAGAAGGTCCCATATATTCTCCGTGGATCTTTCTCACTGGAACATATCCAAACTCTGAACTGTTATGCATGCATGTTTATGTTGTAAGACTGGGTCAAGAGGGAAAAATGCTTACACATCTTCCCCGGATAGCAGCTACTGCGTTTGCAAAGCCCTCATGAGCACCCTGTGGTACAGAGACAAACGAGGAGGATTCATAGAACTAGACCCCACGTGTCTGCATTTAGTTAGTTTATCATAGTTGCAGGAAAATGATTAAAGCCAAGAACAAGGAAACAAATGTGTGGAGCAAGAGAGAGGAGAGTCAGAGCTTCTGTAATCCTCCTCCAGCTTGGTGATATCTCCTAGCAGTAATATATGAAAACACCCAAGGTTGCTGCCAACACAGGGTCCTCACTGAGCTGATCTTGTCAATGCATTTTCCTGAGGTTTGGCATACAGTTGTGCAAACCCTCTGTGTGTCCAGATTTAGTTTCTGGACATTCTAGAGCCTAATCCTTTCCATGTGGCCTATGACTCATTCCTCCAATCACGTGTGTGTGTGTGTGTGTGTGTGTGTGTGTGTGTGTGTGTGTGTGTGTGTGCTTACATATAATCTTCTGAGTCTAGTCAATGTTGTTACATGTGTATGGACATAGACCTGACAGTTTTGGCTTAGACAGTCTTCTGTTATAGAAGTCTTTCTCTGAAGAAAACTGACTCCCTGGCCCTCAGTGGTTATGGAATGCATATCATTCTTTAAATGGGGTGTTTACAAGTCTGCTCTTCTAAAAGTTTTGCACAGGTAACTGCATTGTGGAGATTTCATGGGTTTAAGACACCTGTCATGTCCAGAAACATGATTTCAAAGCAGTCCTTCTGGGTTTGCCGCCCTTACAAGCTTTCTGCCCTTTCCTTCTCAATGTTCCCTGAACCTTGGATATTAGGAATGTATTACAGATGTCTTGTTTGAGGATAAGCATTCCAGAGTCACTTTTTCTCAGCACTTTGACCGGGTCTGTAGTAGTCTCTGTTGAAAAGAGTCTTCCTTGAAGAGGTGGGAGACCTAGATTTATCTATGTGTGGTAATACATTCTTCTGCTAATATCTCTTGACTTCAAAGAAAACAAAGGTTCGTTAGACCTTGCAGCCAAGTTAATAATTGAGAATTGAGACCACTCAAGACTATGTACTTGATGTCCTACTATGCACTTGCAAATGTTCAGGTTAAATCTGACTTTATGAAATCAACTTAGCCAAACTTACTATGCCTTGGATTTCCCATGCTGACTTAAGCTAAACTAATAATTTCAGTCTTGAGATATTTACACTCTCATGGCCCTGACCCAGCATAAGGCATATGTGTATGTGTAGATGTGTTCAGCTACATAAAAGTAGGCAACAGATAGAAAGGAATCATATACAAAAATTATCACATAAATGTTGGAAACGACATGTGAATATATATGGTGATGGCATCTAATTACAGTTTTGAATGCTCTTTTGGGTTAGTTGGGTTCAATAAAGTAACTTCTTCTCTTGTAGAAGTCTATTAAAGAGTTCTGTGAGGAAGCCTTCTCTTCTTCTCACAGCATGTTTTCCATGCTGTCCATACACACAGAGCAATGTCCCTTGTTAGGATCAGCACTGGGATAGCACAGATTGTGCCATAAGCACAGATGCAAAACAGGCAGGGAAACTAGAACGATCTGTATGAGAATGGCCCCACAGACTCACATGCTTGAATGCTTGGTCACTGGTTGGCTTCTCCAGCCGCAGATCTTGATTAGTTTTACAGTACCAGGTATGAATTCCCTCTAGTTGAGCAGGCTATAAATCCAATAGGAAAACCATTGTTTATCCTCAATATATTAATGCCATCATTGCTTCTTTAGACAATTCCTGACATGAAGAAGAAGAAGAAGAAGAAGAAGAAGAAGAAGAAGAAGAAGAAGAAGAAGAAGAAGAAGAAGAAGAAGAAGAAGAACAAGAAGAACAAGAACAAGAAGAACAAGAAAAGAAGAAGAAGAACAAGAAGAACAAGAAGAAGAAGAACAAGAACAAGATGAGGAGGAGGAGATGAAAAAGAAGAAGAGAAAGAAAGAAAGAAAGAAAAAAGAAAGAAAGAAAAACAAAACAGGGTATCACTTGACAGTCCATGATAGCCATGAACTTCTGATCTTTACCCCTGTGTTCTAAGTATTAAATTTCAGACATGCACCCACATGCCTGGATACTGTGAGGCTAAAAGTTGTCAGCATTCTATCCTCATTAGGACAGTGCTAAGTGCCAAGTCTGTGTCTACCTGCTTTTTGGCATGCCCTTCCTGTTTGTTGTCATGCAATCCTTGGGTAGTCCATGCACTCTCAGAGGCACCTTCATGTAGATCCACCTCATATTCCTAGCTTAGATATTGTTTTCACTGAGTTGGTAACAAGAAAATCAAAAGTGATTTTTCAGATTTATTATATTTTACTGAGATTTTCATACCTGAATACAGTATAAAATCATACTAAAAGTCAAAACAATAGTATATGCCAAATTTGCCATACTTTCATTTGTTTAAGTGACAAAAATGGTAAATCCTACTGAAAATATGGAAAAGTGGTATATTATCTTTCAGAACAGTGAAATGTTTGAGGATGAAAAAAATTGCATGTTTTCTTCCTTCAGTTACTGTTTGGATATCTGTATAAAAAGGATGGAAACAACTTCAGCTTTTATGGTCCTAGTTTAAAAGCATACCTCTGTGTATAATTTGGTTTTTATCTCAAATCCTTAACTATCGCTCTCTGTGGGTTTGCGATTCTTCCCTGACCCCTGCTCGCCTCAGAAGAGCCATTATGATTCTCCACCTTCAGCTCCCAGGCTTCACGACACCCGGAGCCCACCTGTCAGCAATCGGCTGTACATTGGCTTAATTTTCACTTTTCTCCTTTTCTTTGAGGCAGTCTGGCGATTCGCCTTCAGTTATTGCTCATCCCAGAGCCTGCAGTTCTTCTGGTGAGGCCTTTTCATTACTCTGTAACTCTCCCGTGTGTTTACCGCTGTGAAACAGAAACAGAGGCAGAAAGGGACTACTTTATTATTCTCTGTAATTACTGCCTTTTCTGAAAGCACTCTAAACTCACAGTAAATGGGTCTTCATTGCAGGCGTAAATGGTTCCCTTTTTGGTGCATGGAGTGCTTCTTAGATATTAAGTCCAGGTCTGTGCATATGCTAGGCAAATGTCCTACCCCAGAGCTGCACTCCCATTCCGTTGCTTGCTTCCTTTATAATACTGACCGAAAGTTACACACATGTTTCAGAACATGACAAAAGAAGTTTGATCGTGTTCAGGTAAGCTGTAGAACTATAAACCAGCGGAATACTAGTGATGGGATTTATTCTTTCTTCCTGTTTTCTTTCTGTATCCTTATGAGCCTCATGACAAATAGTATCAGAACTAAAATTTCTTTTTTTTTCCTTTTTTTATTAATTTATTCTTGTTACATCTCAATGGTTATCCCATCCCTTGTATCCTCCCATTCTTCCCTCCCTCCCATTTTCCCCTTATTCCCCTCCCCTGTGACTGTTCATTATGATAGGCAGATTTGGGCCCAGGGGTCCCGCTCAAACTAAGGCACCAGCCAAAGACAATACAGGCCGTCAAACTTTAAACCCCTACCCAGATCTAGCCAATGGTCAGAACATTCTCCACAGTAGAGTGGAGAATGGGATATGACTTTCTCACATACTCTGGTGCCTCACCTTTGACCATGTCTTCTGGAGGGGGAGACCTGGTGACACTCAGAGGAAGGACAGCAGGTTACCAAAATTAAAATTTCTTAGCAGCTGTAAAGAACCAAATGAACAGATGTGTTCTAGTCAGAACAGCTAGAGTATTCAATAACCAGAAACCTTAGGAGCTTGTAACACAGGCTCATTTCCTGTGCAGGTTGGATGTGCATGCAAGTGAGGAGTTCTGTTCTACACTCCCTCATCTTGGTCCTAAGCTGGAGGGACAGTGGCCCAACACTCTGTGATTGTGAGAATGGCTCAGTGGTGAGGACGTTGTCAGCAGCCACGGGCCGCTTACACTTACCTGCTTGCATACAGTGGCTCACATGGCCCACACAAGCACAGGAATGGGACCTTAGGGGCAAAGCTATCCTGTGCTCGGAGTGTTTACCTACTGACGACAGACGCTGACTTCGTAAGATGCTTGTCTGGTGTCTGAACTCGTAGTGCACAACCACGGAATCTTAATAAACATAGTTCTTTGATGTAACAAGTCCTATAACTTGGCTCAGTTCCTGTGTCTATAGAGAGAATATTTCCCCATGGTAATTATTATTTTATTTCAGATGTTCACTTAAAGTTCTATTAGGAAAAACAGTGAACATCAATATTCTCAATTTATTCATAATATTACAAACATCTAATAATATTTCTTTTACTTTAAACTCATTTTAGTTTTTTTCATCCTCCATGCTCTTCTCTCTTACTGAAATGTTTCCTTTTTTGCACCAAAGAACATATTCCAAGTTTCCAGCCTTTCCATGTGAAACACACTGAGTTTAATGAGAGTTACTTGCACCAGTGTGTGTAGTGTCAAAGAAGTTTTAATACGAAAAAAATGACAGCTAATTTTAAGTGGATTCTAGCTTTCTGATAAACTTATTTCTTATAATCATCACAATTGTGTCATTTTATATAAATGGATGCAACTTAATCATATACCTGTAAGAAATGACATCAAATGTTAAGAAAAACTCCTGCCTTTTCTCTTAAGGATTTGTTTATTTTATGTACATGAGTGTCTTGCTTGTATGCATATCTGTGTAACTTGGTTGCGTGCCTGCTGCTCACTGAGGTGAGAAGAGTTCATTTGATCCACTGGAACTGAACTTATGAGTGATCTGAGTTGCCATGTCAACCCTGGGAACCAAACCCAGGTCTTCTGCAAGAACACAGCAAGAGAACATAACCACTGAGGATTCACCATCCTTTCTTTTACCTTTTTGTCTTGTAAAATACAAATATATTTTAAACTTTTTTAAAAAATCAACACACGTGAATTGTATATTTACAGGATACTATGGCACTTATAATAATCATAATTCTCAGTGGGATAATTATATTGATCAAATCACATAAAGTGTTATAAAAACCAAGCCCAGATGCCAGGACTTAATTAACATACTTAACCCCAGGAAGGAATGGTAATAATGTGTTCGCATAACATAGAATCTGAAATTTCTCTCAACCTTCTTCTTTCAGTGTCATTTGTTGACATTTTGGCAGGCAACCCAAATGTTGATGACAAAATAGTTCATTTTTCGCAAAAGAAAGTCCTCACTGTCTTCTGAGCATCTTCTAGGTAAAACAGGCACAACGAGTTTCAAAAACTGGCTGCTTATATCACACTAAGAGCAAAATTTAAGAGAGTAATGAAAACAACAAACCTTAATAATCATTATTTTACCTCTCATAGAATTGTTAATCCTGTTACACTCTAATGATTATAAAGAATAAATTATAGAAAAGATTATCTGATTAGTTCTTAATTCTTTCCCTGAAGAGCTGAGAACCATGAGATGTGAGAATATTTCCTCATTGCAGCGATATGGATTTCACAGGAATATGGCTAATCTATACTGTGGTGTTTCTGGAAAGGAAGGGTGGGTGCAAAGCCGAGGGAAGAATCTGACAGTTGTCTTCAAGTCTTGTTGCAAACTTCTCCCAATATGGGCCTTTTGCTCACATGCGTAAAGACCATCACAGTTCAGCAGTGTGTGCTTGTTACTTGCAATTAGTTTCCAGCATTCTTGACTTGAATGTGACTTATCCAAACCCTAGTCTCCCTCATGTACTCTGATGGGCATCGAATAGTCTTCTGGGAAGTCACTTACTTATCTTCCATGTATACCATTAGATATTTTACTGAATTTATTCAAATTGAAAGGTTTGTCTGAGCTTTACATTACTATCCTATAATTTTTGTTAATTAATTAAAAGAAATCGTTATGAAACCCAGGAAGACAGGCACAGGTATGGTTTGTGTGTCCGTAACCATCACTAGCTTTCTGCAGCTGTGGTGAAGCTCTTGGGATGAACATATCCAAACAATGAGAGGTTTCTATTGTCTGATGATTTCACAGGTGCCAGTTTGTCCTTGCCTGATGCTTATAAGGATGTAGAACATCGTGGTGAGGAGGGCACATCAGAAAAAAATTATTCTTACCTCATGGCAACTGGGAAACAAAGAAGAGAGTGACCAGGGATGGAATCTAATGTTTCCTTGCAGAGCACACACTGAGAACCTAAGCTTTTCCTATTAGGTGTCACTTGCAAGGGGTTTTTACTGTTTCAATGATGCCACTGTCAGGTTACCGATTGAGCTTTAGAAGATAAAGTTAGATCTTAATGAATCTGCCATTATTGGTAACAGTGAACTCATGCTGAGAAAATTATCTGGAGCTATGAACGTAGAGAGATGTGCTAAGTTCTACAGAGAGGCCTTGTCTTCCATTTAGCGTGAGCTCCACCAGTTTTCTCCCACCAAATTGCTGTTTCACAGGCATCCAAGAGGCAGAGCTTGAAACTCATATCCTAAGGAAATTTTCCAACACCTTATGTCTATCAGAGGATGTAATTCGGGTGAAAGACTGCCTGGCCAGGAGCAGATAGAAATCTCTCATCACTCCTGAAAATTCTGAGACTGCTTATCTTTCAAGGATGGAGGATCTTTATTTTGGAGTATCTACCTCATTTTCCTCAGGCTCAGATTTAATTAAACACAGGAAGACATACACACACACACACACACACACACACACACACACACACACACACACACACACACACTCCTTCACCAGGAAAAATAGCAATTCTTTGTAGCTGAGAAAAGAGACAATATGGTGCCTGTTGCTTCCTCTTGCAAGAAATGACTGCTTATACTATTTCACAGTTAAGTTCAAAGATTTATTCTGCCCTGCATTTCACTGTGCCCTATAATCTGTAAAACTCTCACAACCATGGGGAAGAAGACATTAGAATCCCCATTTCTGGTCTAGTAAAATTGTAAAAAAATCCATTTTCCTTTCCAATTATTTTCCTACTTTATTTTCAAGTGCAAGGAATCTATGGTAGAAGAATAAACAGACCCAAATACCTATAAATAGATCTATCTATCAATCAATCAATCTATCTATCTATCTACCTACCTATCTATCATCTATTTATCTATCATCTATTATCTATCTATATAACATCTATCTATCATCTATTATCTATCTATCTATTATTATCTGCCTATCTATCCATCTATCATATATCTATCATCTATCTGTTATCTACCTGTTTGTCTATCATCTATCTATCTATCTATCTATCTATCTATCTATCATCTATTATCTATCTGTCTGTCCATCTATCATCTATATATTATCTATCATCTATTTATCTATCTATCTATCTATCTATCTATCATCTATCTACTGTCTTTTCTGTCTGTTTGTCTATCTATCTATCTATCTATCTTCCTTCTTGCTGTCAACTATATATCTGTCTTGGATATTATAATATATTTTAGTATATTGCATTTGCATATTAGTTTTTCCTTGGCAATAATCTTTTTCTTTTCATTTTTCTTATACCTACATAAGGAAGTTTGCATTGTCCTCTCTCTCATTTCCTTGTTTGAAGTTTGGAACTTCTACTGGCCATGGCACAGTGTCCAGTCTGGACTTGTCCACTTTGGCATCACTGGCCATGAGAGCACTCTCAGGTCTTCAGAAATGAACAAGTCAAATGTTGGTCAACAAAGACAGTGAGCACACTCACAGTGTCTCCTACTCAGGATAGTTAGTAGCCACCTTTTTTGCTCCAGCAGAAAAAAAATCACCTTTTCTCAAGAAAAAGCTTGCACAAAGTTCAAGCACTCATTCATCTCAGAAGGAAACTGTGTCTTCTAATTGTAAAAATAATGCAACCATACACCATAAAAAAATAAAACACAATGGCAAGTGAGATGACGCAGCAGCTAAGGATACTTGGCAGCGATCCACACCTAAGGAGCCCGAGTTTGATCCCTGGAACCCACATAGTGGAAAGAGAGAACCAACTTCTGCAAGTTTCTCTCTCACCTCCACAGACTTGCTATGGTGTTTTCATGCCCATCTCATCCCTACTAAATAAATAAACAGAATCACACAGGAGTAGGTAATGCTGGTAGTAGTGCCTTCCCTGCAGCTGCCTAGTGCCCATTGTATTTTTCTCCCTTTTTAATTTTTTTAAAGGCTGTGTAACCCTGGCTGTACTAGAACTTGCTCTATACACCAGGTTAGCCTCCAATTCAGAGATCCACCTGGCTCAGCCTCCAAAGTGAGAGGATTAAAGTGTATTCCACTATGCCCATATATTGTAATATTTTGAAAAATATTTTTACTGTTTTATTTTTACACTTTTTCTCAAAGTCAAAACAAATAGCATGTATCTTTCTAGTTGCAAATTTACAAACTTCATTAAATGCACTTTTGTTTTCTAGATAAAAGCTGAAGATAAAGCTAAAAAGCATTAGACTTGTTCTACTTTTGTCCAATTACCATGTAAAAGGCTGAAAAGAGATATTCCAAGCAAATAGACACAAGAAGCAAGCCAGTGTAGCCATTTTAAGGTCTAATAAAATAGACTTCCAACCAAAATTAACCAAAAGAGGTGAGGAAGTACACTTCATGCTCATCAAAGGTAAATTTAACCAAGATGACATCACAATTCTGAACATCTATGTCCCCAATACTAGGGTACCCACATTTGTAAAAGAAATATTAACAAAGCTTAAATCACACATCAATCTCTACTCATTAATAGTGGGAGGCTTCAACACCCACTTTCATCTAAGGATAGGCCAATAAAACAGAAACTAAACAGAAATAATGACACTAACCGATAATATGAATCACATGGATCTAACAGATATCTTCAGAACTTTTAACCCAAACACAAAAAATTATACTTTCTTCCCAGCACCTCGTGAAACCTTCTCCAAAATTGATCATATAAGCAATCCTCAACAGATACAAGAAGATTGAAATAATACCTTGTATCTTATCAGATCATCATGGTCTAAAGCTGGACTTCAACAACAACAGAAATAACAAAAAGCCTACACACACATGGAAACTAAACAACTCTTTACTTAATGACAACTGGGACAAGGAAGAAATAAATAAAGGAATTAAGGACTTCATAAAATTCAATGAAAATGAAGGTACAACATAACAAAATTTATGGAACACGTTGAAAGCAGTGCTAAGTTCGTTCATACAGAAATTGAAAACATTTCATAGAGGCAACTTAATGACACATATGGAAGCCATAGGAAAAAAAGATTCAGAAACACCCAAGAGGAGTAAATGTCTGGAAATAATCAAACTCAAAGCTGAAGTTGACAAATCAGAAACAAGGAGAACAATTCAAAGAATCAACAAAATCAGGAGCTGGTTTTGAGAAAACCAACAAGATAGGCCAACCCTTAGCCAAACTAACTAAAAGGCAGTGAGACACTATCCAAACCAATAAAATCAGCAATGAAAAGGGAGACATAACAGCAGACACTGAAGAAATACAAAGAATCATTGGGTCCTACTTCAAAGGCTTACATGCCACAACATTTGCAAATCTAAGGGAAATAGACAATTTTCTTGATCAATTCCATTTGCAAAAGTTGAATCAAGATCAGATAAACAAATTAAATACTCCTAAATAGAAGTAGTTATTAAAAGTCCCCCAACAAAAAAGATCCCAGGGCCAGATAGTTTCAGCTCAGAACTCTACCAGACCTTCAAAGAAGAGCTTGCACCTATACTCTTCAAGCTACTCCACAAAATAGAAATGGATGGAACATTACCAAACTCATTATATGAGGCTACAGTCACTTTCATATCTAAACCTCACAAAGAAACCCAACAATGAAAGGCAACTTCAAACCAAATTCTTTTATGAACATTGATGTAAAAATACTCAATAAAATACTCGCAAACTGAATCCAAGAACACATCAAATACAGCATTCACCGTGAAATAAGGAGGTTTCATTCCAGTCATGTAAGGTGGTTCAATATACAGGAGTCCATCAATGTAATCTACCATATAAACATACTGAAAGAAAAAAACCACATGGCTATCTCATTAGATGCAGAAAAGGACTTTTACGAAAATTCAACATCCCTTCATGATAAATTCATGGAGAGATCAGAGATACAAGGCACATGCCTAAACATAATAAAGGCTATATACAACAAGCCAATAGCCAACATCAAATTAAATGGAGAAAAATCCAAGAAAATTCCTCTAAAATCAGGGACTAGACAAAGCTGCCCACTTTTTCCATATCTCTTCAATATAGTTCTTGAAGTTCTAGCTACAGCAATAAGACAACGAAAGGAAATCCACATTGGAAAGGAAAAAGCCAAAGTATTGCTATTCACAGATGATATGATAGTGTACATAAGTGACCCCAAAAATTCCACCAGAGAACTCCTTCAGCTGATTAACACTTTCAGCAAAGTGGCTAGATACAAAACTAACTCAAAAAAGTCAGTAGCATTCCTGTATACAAGTGGTAATCATGCTGGGAAAGAAATTAGAGAAACTACTCCCTTCATGATAGTCTCAAGTAATATAAAGTATCTAGGGGTAACTCTATCCAAGCAAGTGAAAGACTTGTTTTAAAAAAATTCAAATATCTGAAGAAGGAGATTGAAGATGACATCAGAAGATGTCAAAATACCTACACAATTTGTTAAAAATATTGAAGGATCAGTTCTCAACTTCATATAAAAAAAACCAGAATAGCTTAAAGAATCCTGAACAATAAAAGATCCTACAGAGGAATCTCCATACCCAATCTCAAGCTATACTATAGAGCAACCATAATTAAAACAGCATGGTACTGGCATTGCAATAGGCTGGTTGACCAATGGAATCAAATCAAAGACTGAGAAATAAATACACACACCTATGGACACTTGATTTTTGACAAAGATGCCAAATCTATTTGTCAGGTCCCAGCCCGCGGGAAAAATCGAATCAGGGTTCATCTGAAAGAGGAAGTGGGGATTGAAAGTAGGATACAGAGACACGAGAAATAACAAATCAAGTCAGGAAACTTCTGATCAAGATTTACTTTAATGTCCTACTAGTAAGAATATATATAGAGCAAGGTCAATAGGATCTATTCTAATCTCACTCACCCTAGCCCCCAGGCAAGAATACAATAGCTTGAATTGCTTCCTGTAGAACTTCCTAGTTCTCTGAGTAATTCCCTGTAAGAACTTCCTTAATCCTCTAGGTGGTTCCAAGTTGGGACTTCCCTACTTCTTTCAAGGGTAAATAGTCCAAGAATGGCCTAGGACACAAGACCTCCTGAGGTAAAGGTCAGCAACTCGAAGGTCACAGCATACAGTCTAAGCGCAGGAGTTCTGACATGGCAGAATTTGGCATGAGTTCCCACATCTATTCAATGGGAAAAGGGTAGCATCTTCAACAAATGGTACTGGTCTAACTGGATGTCTACATGTAGAAAAATGCAAGTATATCCATATTTATCACCATGCACAAAACTCAAGTCCAAGTAGATTAACGGCCTCAACATAAAGTCAGAGACACTAAATCTGTTAGATGAAAAAGTAGGGAAGAGCCTGAAACTTATTGGCACAGAAGACAACTTCCTGAACAGAACACCAAGAGCCCAGGCTTTAAGTCAACAACAAGGCAGGAATAGCATTTGTGGTTCAGCTTCTAAATGTTGAGAAATTCCAGATTTAATTAGAGTCCTGTGTGGGACAGTCTCAAATGCTGGACCAATTGGGATTGGAAGTTTTTCTGAAGGCTGTCCTGGGAGCTGTCTTGGTCTGATGAGGAACAGCAACTGAAGCACTTGGTACTGGAACATGAGGGATGCAGGGTGTCAGTGTCCAGCATGCCGAAAAGAATGATTCCTGTCAGGTCTGATCTTTTGTCAGTGTCTGGTTCTTTTCTTCTGAAAACATATAATATGTCACAAGCGTTATACAGTCCTAAAATTATAAATGTATGAGGTATGCGGGATGCACAGAGCAATTAAGGTTGGTTCTCTGCTCTTTGTATGAGCAGAAGAAAGGCATCTGCAAATCTTCAAGCTGTTAACTTGCACACCTGATATACTCAGGTAATTAGTTTTTTTCCTTCTCAAGTCTCTGATCGGGTTGAAGTCCAGATAGTTGTCTTACAATTAAGCTTAATTGTTTATGGATTAAGATGTTTTTAGGTCTAGATAGATGTTTTAAGTTGATAGAGATGAGATATGATAGATACTGATTTACATTCAGGATTTTATATTCACCAAAATAGGAAAGGTGTTTTCTTCAAGGTTGCAAATAGAAATAGCCAAAGCACTATGAATGAAACGTTTATATAATTCCTGATTGTTTCATGGTTCTTCTTGATGTATGTAGTTGATTGTATTTATGTGTAATAATATAAATGTGTATGTAAAAAAGGAAATATAATAAATAAGTTTTTAAAAAAGAAATAGAGCTGTGCTATTAATATTAGCTCATGTAATAAACTCAGGCTCTACCCAGAGAGAAAGAATAACCATAATTTCATGTTACTTTTGGAGCTGGCATCATTATATTATTAATATTCTGCAATTTCTTGTTCTTCTGTGAAACACTTTCTTCATCCATGTGTTCATGCAGAGACTGGCACACCAATTCCAGCCTGTGCACATGGCCACACTTTGATGACACTGTATACTTAAAAAAGATACCTGTTTGGAAGGCTTTGTGAAATTTCAGTCTCGTCCGTTATGCAATAATGTCTTCATTTTTATTTCAGGTAGTATTTAGACCTCTTGAAAAGACAAATGTTAACAAATATAAGCACAATGCCAAAGTGCCCTCAAAATGCCCAAAGTCATGGGGAAGAGGCTAGAGAAACCCAGAGACTCTAATATGTATTCAAAGCATTGTTAATCAAATTTCTCTTGCTGGAATGAACTTCTTCCTAATTTCTGATTGCTGATAAATGTATTTAACCTACTAAGTATTTCTCAAAATTAGAAATTTCATTTCCTAAAATTAATACATAATGAACATCAAAATCAATTCATCAGTTTGTAAATACAGGTTCTCGATACATTAAATACCTTGCTACATGTATGAGATCGAGCAGAACACAATGATGATTGTACTTGTGCATCCTAATGGAAGGTTTAGAATAAACACAGTAAAGAAGAGAAATGAAGATAATAGGAAGATCAAGAATATAATCATTTGTTATTTTAAGAGATTAAAACCTGAGATTTACAAAATCCTTCCTTATAGAGTAAAACAATTTGTGTTACAATGTTCTCCTTTATGAAAAAATTTATTTTAGTACCCTTTAAATTTTATAAAATACTTTTTTCTTAGAAAGCATCTGAATATCAATGGGCCACTTCACCTTAAAGTTCATGTCAGAATGTAGAATCCCAGACTTGCTTGGCGCTCTCTCCACTCTCTGAATTATGAGCACTGTCAGTCAGCCCATAGTGGGTTTTCTTTAATTGTTTGTTTTTGCCATTCTGATTTGTGAGTTCTTCTTTGTATCCTTATATGGCTAAATTTTCCCCAGGAAAAATGATGATGTTGTGCCTCAAATATATTAGAAATTTAACAAATGTTTATGCTTATTGGAGATGATGAAAATCCTGAAGGAAAATCAATATTCCTTCATGTAGATTATCATAAGAAATCAGCACAAGAATGTATCAGACAAAGATCCAGTCAGTCTGCCAAGAGATGTGCTCAGGCATTCATTATGCTGATCATAAAGAACATTTTAAACTCTGTATCATTTTGGCAGTGAGTAAGCAACGGCCCAGTTTCATATGAAAGACAATACTTTAATATTACCATCAAGAAAATATTTGTTTTTATATTTGCATATAGCCTTCTGTTTCTACCATTCCCAGCACATCTAAACATCAATCTTATCCTCTTCTTCACCATAGCTCACAGCAACCATAATAACTTTTGACTTGGCCAGCCAGTGGGGACACAGAGGCCACTCTATTTGACCTCCATTGCATTGTCTTATTAAAAATGTGTCAATAAATGATCAAAAGTAAAAATAAACAAACAGACAAACAAACAAATAAATAACTTTTGACTCAGGAGTCAGAGGTTGCTCTGTGTCTCACACACATGCACACAAATGAATTATTATAAAGCTTCACTGATATGTAATCAAATGGAAACTTTTCCCATTACAGTTATAAAGTGACTCTGATAGAACAACCTAGGACAGGTGATAAACTGTCAGCACATGACAATTAAAATAATTCTAGACTGTTGCCTCTCTAGCCGCTTTGGCTATCCTTCATATGTCCTGACCAAGTTTACTCAACAGAAGTAAAAAAAAGAAAGAAAGAAAGAAAGAAAGAAAGAAAAAAGAAAGAAAGAAAGAAAGAAAGAAAGAAACCTCCAAAGAAGAGGTTTTGTGTTTGATTTTAAGAACATGATTTCTTTTCTCTCTGAAATGATGCACATACAATATAGGCTATAAAACTTGAGAAAATAGCTTCTGCAGATATGACAAACCTGAACAGCTGCTATCTTCACCACCACACACTGATGTCCACATTTGTGCACAACCACTAGGCTCTTTTCCAGTGTGAGTTTGTTTTATGTGAGCACACTTCCCTCACAGATGTCTTACCGAGTAAGCCTTCCGAGTAGTTAAGGATTTGGAGCGAGGTCTCCATAAATATAAGATCCTGGGTTTTGCAGTAGGCAGATTAGGACCCAGCCAAGTTCCAGGGCTAGTTCCAGTCCGGCGTGTTTAACGAGGGCCCAGATGATGCACACTTTCATTTCTCCTTGGTTGCTTAAACAGCTATGAACACATCACTCAGTTTGCATGGCCTCCTTTTCTACCGGGAACCGGTTTCAGAACCTATAAATAGTCTCTGATAAAGCGATGATGGGTGTGCAAAATGGGCATCTGCAAAGCATACATGCTACTGATTAAATAAGCCTAAATATTTTAAAGAGACACTTGTGTCTGCCAGACTGATGGACTATCGAAACAATGGAGGCCAAAGCAAGAGGACTTACCCATGGAATCTCATGCTAGGGCAAGGCAAAGATTTCACCCACAGGAGGAATTTCTTTCTTGGAAACAGATTTCACACACTTCTAACAATTTTCCAGACTACCTTATGGAATGAGACTTTAATCCGGACAGTGAGAGGCCACTGGCTGAAGGGGTCACACATGAACAGGCACTGCTTACATAAGAATATCATTGGCCTGCTATTTAAACTTTAATCTCACTTCAGGACCCTAGAGATGGATGTGGGGTGGTAAATTCACTAGACGCCTCTGTCTCCTCCCAATATGACACTGGATAAATCTATTTTTTCTCTGTTTTTCAGTATTTATTTGGCTATTTTTATTGCGGACGAGTGGCACAAGATGGCGGGGTGCACTGGGTGTGCTCCACAAGCGTGTTAGCACGAGCACTCTGTTGTAAAGAGGACCCCTCCTTCAAGTGACCAGGCAGCGCAGCTGCACTTTCAGGCCACGGGACATTTCTTAGGGATATTTGCACTTGAATTCTGACTTCTGTTCAGAGAAATCATATCTCTCTTTAAAAACGTACGATCAGTATGAAATGGCTTTTATAGGGGATCACATCAAAGGAGGGGCTCCTTCGGGAGTGTGCTATTGTTATCCAGGGCCTTCAAGCTGCTCAGTGTCAGTTCAGAGCATTCCTCAGAGTGCTCATTTAAAACTTCCTGAAGGTACTCCAAGTATATCCAACACTATCAAGATTAAGAGTTAATGTCAATCATAAAACAATTCAATCAAGGCTGCCAAATACCTTTGAAACCACAGCATTGTGGTTGTGTTCACATCTAGTTCCACTTGTTTTATGTTTGATTGAGAGCGTTCCATCTTATTGGCTCCCGCTTAGCTACCTTTCTTGGAGAGCCCAGGGCTACCTGCTCAAGAACAATGCTATCTACGGTTGGCTGGTCCTCCAATGTCAATTCAGACAAGAACACAATCTGTTACACACACGCTCACAGAACAATATTTATTACACACATTCAAAGTATTGTGCCTATTACAACCCTTAACAACATACTTGTGCTTTATTCTAAATAAGAAATATACCATTATTTTAATAGGAAGAACATTTATGGAAAAATTTAGGAAATGTTTTCGCTATTTTAGTGATTTTCTATGTCTTCATAACAAATAACAATCTTTGAAGCAAAAACGTGTAGGAACTATTTCATCTAGCATTTGGAGAAAAACTGTTGGCAAACACTTCTTTTGTATATAAGTCCATTTATTTTGAAAGGACTAAAATGGCTGACGTTAGACATTTCACGCAATTTGGTAAAGCAATAGAGACATTTCCTCTCGTGAAATAAAAGAAAGGATACGCTGGAATTATGTAAGACATGAAAACCTAAGGGAATTAAGAGGAAGTGTTCCTCTTCTAGTCAACTCCTGCTATGAATTTTAGTGTATAATATTTCAAATATTATATGCTCACAAGCACATTGCTTTCCCTTCTATGCGACTCAGAGTCGTAGAGTGCTTGCTGCTCTTCCAGGCCACACAAGTTTGCGCCTCAGGCCCTTTAGATAGTCCACAGCTACACTCAACTCTAGCTCTATCCACAGGTTCAAACTTCCTCTTTCCAACCTCCATGGGCATCTGCACACACATGCCACACAGGAACACAGGCACACAAATGTATGCATAAACAAAATAATTTTAAAAGCAAGTATGTATTATGGGACTTGAAGTGTCAAGCAGATTACTTTGTATTGTAAACACCATTGTTTCATAACGTCCCATAAGTCAGAATACAATCATAGTGGGGATAACAAAGTACCTTAAAAGAATATAAATGATTTGTATAATACAGTATGTTTGTCTTACAATATTCAGACAGTAGCACAGTTTAATCCCAGGGCTCAGGAGCCAAAGGCAGAGGCAGGCAGCTCTTTGTGAGCTAGATTCCAGCATAGTGAATGAGCCCCTCTCCAAAAAACAAACAACCAACCAATCAAAAACAAAAACCAAAAAACCAAAAAACAGCAACAACAAAAACCCTGTCCAAAAAGCACCAAAAAACCAAACCAAACCAAACCAAAATAAAACAGTAACAACAACATCAAAAGACCACCACCAACGGCAACAACAAAAACAAGCAACAACAAAAGAAAAAAACAAAGAGAAGAGTACTGTTGAACCCACAATTGTGGTGTGCTGTCATTTGCTAATAAACACCTAGATGGATGTTAACCTTTGGGCTGTTTGCCAAAGAAGTCTCTGAAACATGATCTGAGGAGTTAAGTCTGTTCCTGGATAGAACTAATAACTTACTTAGCTCATCATGACTCTGGAATGTAGACACACTGAGCTCAGTGAGCTTGAATTTTAATTTAGTCAATTAATGTTTTATCTAATGCAGCTGGGATAACCAAAGATCCTGTAGTTAGAACTAAACTATAGATTGGCAGGTCAATAAATTAACCCTTTTTCTGTCAATCTGATACTCACCAAAATTTCTAACACCCTTGCTAACCATAAGGCTAAAAAGGAGATTCAAACGTGTTTTTCATTTCATTACATAAGGATAATTGCTTTCACACTGCACCCTAATTCAACACATAAATGTTTCTTTAATATGTTATTTACAGTACTGCTCTCTTCATACATTAAAAAAAAAAACGTTTTGTTCTGCTTTTGTTGTTGTTGTTTGTTTTAAAGGTGATGAGAAATTGCTTGGGGTGTTTATATCAGTCAAATGCCTCAAAATACTTAAGGGAGCTGTTTCAATTAGACAATTGTTTAAAGATTTTTTTTAGATGCATGCAAGGCCTTTTGCTCCTAGATTAGCAAGCCAGCTTGCTCTCGTCTGCTCATTTCTGCTCTGTTCTCTTACCCTCTGCGGCAGGTTTACATCCAATTCAGTCTTCATGACAGTGCGATACAGATACAATCGTATTTCGATGGCAGAGACAATCAAATTCAGACGATATTACAGTAAAATAACTCTAAAGTAAGATTGCACTATTTCTGCTGAGTTAAACTCACAAATGATAGTAAAGACGCGGCGGCTGCGCCCATTACAAGGTTCCAGGCAATGTAGAGTGTGGCACCTGTGAGCCACACTTTTCAGTGACTGCCGTGTAGGGCTGACAGATTTTGAGGTTATTTTACAATCTGTAGTGCTCTGCATGTTATAAGAAACAGAATTCATTTGTCTCTGACGCTCTTTTAATCACTGCTCTGATACCCATGGGGAACCTTTGGCCTCAACTTAAACCTATGCTGAGGGTTTCATTTGGGCAACCGCCCCCCCCCCCTTTCCTGTTGAGCTGATTTGAACATGCAGGATATCTTTGGTGTTGAGGCCTTCCATCCTAGACTAGCCATGAAAGAGCCAATAAAAAAGAGTCTTCAAAAATCTCTTATCTCAGAAGACACGTCTCATCAGGCAGAGGCACAACCACTGAAATCTTCAAAGGGAAGAGAGATAGGCGTGACAAACGTCTGGAGAAATAAGGCAGGGACATGCTATGCTCAATGAGCCACAAGGGCTGATTTGGGATTTTCTCCCCATCAGCCTCCTAGAAAGGCATACTACCCAAGACACAGTAAAAACATTGTAATAGTGCTTTTAAAAATCAGGTTAGTGAGCCCGTATTTAAAAGCGGCCTTGTCTTTGCTCAATGTCGATATGGACTACCCATCCCAGAGGTATAGCTCATGATAACCCACTACAGTAGCATTAAGTCGGCTTGGAAAGTTAGAGGGGTAAAGAGCTAAAAACACAAGCGTGCCTTGTGTAAATCCCGAGGCAAACGAATATTGAAAGACAACCTCCTTGCACTGTTGCAGGCGCCTAGAGCTGTTTTAGGGGCTGGGGTGAAGGAAAAAAGCAATCTTGAAGCCTCACCTTTGCGCCTGGGTACTCCCCCACACTGAGTAGGCTGGTTCGCAGGCTGTGGCCAGGAGGCTCCAGTGCCCGTAGGTGGCGCCCCTCGTCCGTACTTGCGCTTCTCCGCTCACTCCAGGCGCCTCTTGGAGCCCCGCGAGTCTCCCCGGGTCTTTAGAGCCCAGAGACTGCGTTTTAATAAATACGCGCGGTGGCACCGCGCTCCACCAGCCCCGGGGTTCAGAGCAGCAGACACATAAACCCAGACAGGAAGCGCCTCTTTAATCTTTGCCAAAAGCTGACGTTTCACTAACGGGAGATTTTGGAATTGCAGTCATTAAATTACCAAGCTTTTTTCTCCCGTTAGAAAAAAAATACTTTTTTTTTTCAGTGCCCCCTTCCCTCCTTTTTTTTTTTTTTTTTTTTTTTTAATTATGAAAGTGGCTACTCCGTTCAAGATTAAGACTTGGAGGGAATTTGGAGAAGAAAAAGACTCTGGAAGAAGAAATGCGGCTGGTGCTTCCGAGGGCGCCTAGTTTTGAGGGGGCACCTAGGGAGGCTGCGCTGGGTGTGTAGCCGGACTTGAGCTTGGCGAGGTGCGATGGGGGAGTCACAGGGAAGGGACTGTGGATTCTAGGACGAAGGAAGCTGGGAGTCAGTAGTTGCCAGCTCCGGGCCGTGCCCTCTGGAGTCTGGAGCAGAGGCGGGGACCCAGGGATCCAGTTAGTGAGGTGCGCGGTAGGCGCGCAGGCTGCTGGAGTACACCGGACCCGGAGGAGACCAGCTGCGCCGCGGTGCGGTTCCCGGTTTGCCGAGCGGGAAGCGAGTGGGTTCCAGGCACCGCGCCGTGTGGGGCTCCCTGGCTGCGTGGGGCCCGGGGCGTGGTGTGCTTGCGGAGCGGGAGCGGACCGCGAAGAGAGGCGGCAGGGCGGGGCGGAGCGGTTATTGGCCAAGCGCTGGGAGAAGGGTCGTGCTCTGAGGTGTCCTCCTCCAGCTAGCTCCCGCTTGCCTCATTTTCTCTAGGCAGAACAACTTCGCGGACGTCGGTGCTCGCCTGTCATGGACGTTCCAGGTAATCCACCCAACCCTGACCTCTGGGGTATGCTTGCTAGCAGCCTTTTTGCAATGCTTCAACGGGACTTTGTGCAATGCGAGTGCTGGAGGTTCAAGAGACATGAGAGAGGAGAGTCAGTTGGTGGCCCAGTCCAGGGGGAGTAGGGGTCTTCCTTTGTGTGGAAGCTTCAGACAGGATATTTATTGGGAGCTAACTTCTCTTTCCTTAGAAAGAACAGTGGAAGAGTTGTTCGGAGAGCGTGGGCGACGAGGGGAGGGTTTTTTTCCGTCCTGTTTGTGTCCCTGGGCTAGGTGTTTGGAATAGCTTCAGTTTAGCTAAGAAGACAGGACCAGGTAAAAGTGCCAACCCGATTAAGTTAGCAGAAAGATACAGGAAAGGAGAGTCGGGATGCACAGACAAAGCTGCAAATGAGTAAATTCCGGGAATTCTGGTCCTCTCTTCGCCTTTGCCACAGAGAGGACTCCAGCAAGCTCTCTTAAGTGGGCTAGCTGGTGACTGCGGGAACCTTGGAAGTGGGTGTTAGAATTTCGCTCCTCACCCACCTCATCCCGCCTTTCTCTGTTTCCGTCCTCTCCTTTTTCTTAATCTCACTCATCCAAAGAGCTTTCTGGGGGTTGTTCGGGATAGGGGGACGTAGGTAAATTTTTTTAATAGCCTGCTTAAAAATTACTTCCTGGATAGAAAAATAGAGGATAAAGGGGGAATGCAGGAGAGGTGTTTCTTCCTTTGGCTATCCAGAAAGCCACGGAAAGGAAGCTAATGAAGCCCCCCCCTTTTTTTTTTGCCTTGACCACATTTAATTCCTTTGGATATCTTGATCTGAGCTGGCAATGGAAGGTAATGACGGCGCCCTGGAGGTCCCTAACCCTCTTTACAAGGTCCTATGGAATCACAGCCCACGTTTCAGGCGCGCACCTTTCAGGAAATCTGTGAGGATGCACTGACCAGTGCTCCAGAGCGTTCTCGGGTGCATTGTGTCCCATCTGGAATGGAGATAGCTTTGGGGGAACCACAGGGATGGCATCCCGAAGGGACTGGAGAGCTCTAGGCACTTCCTTCCCCCCACCTTCCTGCCTAAGGGTTCGGGTTCTTTGCTCTGACAGGTCCGCTGGTGCCTTCCTTCTGAGAACCTTTTGGCCTTGACCATCTGAGGTGGGGACCCAGCCCAGAAAAGGCTACTACTTCAGCCTTGAGAGTTCCTGTGCGCATACCGCCACCCCTCCGGCTATAGCCCGTCTTGGCGTCCGCGGAGCGCCCCCCGCAGCCCAGATGCCCGCGCCTGGCCGGGGCCCCGGAGGGCCGCTGCTGAGCATGCCCGGGCGCCGGGGGGCGCTGCGCGAGCCGGTCGACGTTGGCTCCAGCCTCGGGGCAGCGCTGGCCCTGCTGTTGCTGCTGCTGCCGGCCTGCTGCCCGGTCAAGGCTCAGAACGACACGGAGCCCATCGTGCTAGAGGGCAAGTGCCTGGTGGTGTGCGACTCCAGCCCGTCCGGGGACGGCGCTGTCACCTCTTCCTTGGGCATTTCTGTGCGCTCAGGCAGTGCTAAGGTGGCCTTCTCTGCTACTCGGAGCACCAACCACGAGCCTTCAGAGATGAGCAACCGTACTATGACCATCTACTTCGACCAGGTCAGCGGCTAACCTGCCCACCCACTGATATGTAGAGGACTGGCCAGGGTGCTCAGCTGGCTCTGGCTCCATACGTTTCCTGAAGGAGCGCCAGGCTGGTGTCCCTACCTTTGCCTCGCCCTGATGTTGCTCTTTCATTACTGTACCTTCCCGGAGTCCCCCTTGTTGTAGATTTTTGTTTTTAAACACCAGCTCTCCTGGCACGGATTACTGGGAGCCCTGTAAGGCTCCATGAGCTTTCCAAGGGTCTGGTAAAAGCTGAAATGTGAAATACATTTCCCTGCAAGATACATGCGCCTTCCCTTTTGCTGAGGGCAAGGCAGTGTTTGTGATGAATGGCCTTCAGACACCAGGGGTGAAGGGTTCCTCTAAAAGATGCCATATTTAATTAAGTTCCTCTTCCAGAAATGGGTCCGACAAAGGCCCGAACCTACTGCTTATATTTGGGATCCAGTGACAGGAAGGTTAATTTTAAATAAAATAAGTGGGGAAGAGTGTGGACGAGAGAAGAGCTCTTTCTCTGCATATATACCAGAATAAAGTGGACAGTGAATCCACTGCGGGCAGTGAATGAAACTTCTGCACTGTGCATATAAATCCATGCTATGACTATGAAAACTTAAAGAGAAAAAGGCCTGTGACTTAAATGGACTTAAGCCTTTTAATTTCTGGCCTATGGGCCAAGCAGCCAAGAATTAGGGAGATTCTGGCTATGTAAATGTTTTTCTGGGTGGTTTCTCTGCCTTTCTGTGTAGTCTCTCCTTGTGGTTCCTGTAAGTCTTCAGAAACTGAGAAGTTTTCTATTCAGAAATTGATGGTGTTTTCATACTCTCTCTAATTGGCTAGTGCTCTTGCCAAGGGGCTTTGTGTACAATGGAGTCCTGAAACATGGCCGGACACAGATGGAGTTACTCTCCACTGGCTCCCCCCGTCCATGAGCCAGCTTTTAAGCCTACTTACAGCCAGTGCTCACACTAGACCTCTATTTAGGCTGCTGCATTCATTTAAAAACTCATGCATTTGAAGGTTTTAGGGAACTTCTTTTAATACAAAATATTTTATTAATTCCAAGTAAGACAGCAATACTTAAGCATGCATAATTCATATTCTTCTTTATCCACTGTTATTTTGCTGTTGTTATTTTTTTTCAGTTATAGTGTCCTATAAATATTCTCAGCTTTTTTTCAGATCCACTGATTTGTGGAGTTGTCAGGAAAATTCTAATAACGGGCTCAATAATAATCAGAATCTTATCTTATAGAAGAATAAATTTTTCCTAGTTCCTGTTAGGTTGTAAGTGAGGGAGACCCTCTGCTCTGCTCGGGGCCTTGCTTGGTGTCTTTTCATCCACAATAAAGCCTTGAGTTTACCTGTTTCCTGGATTTAAAATCCACATGGAGGAGGTGATATGCCAGGGGATGCTTCACTCTCTAGTGAAGTCGCTTGGGGACACTGAGCACACACATCAGAGGAGCTTTGTCCTTGCAGTGGAGCACTGTGTGTAGGTGAGATGCCTGCCCTGGAGTGGGCTGAAGTGGTGCCCACAGCCCAGCATGGTGAGGGTGTGTAGCATCTCCAAGCCACGCCTGCAGCTATTACTGGCACCTCACTTAGCTCTGAGGCGTTGTGTAGTTCCTCAATGCAACTGTGTAAAAGGAAATGGAAAGGCACTGGAGCCGACATTTATTTTCTGATCAGGTAAAAGACAGTCTGAGGTTTTGGTGTAGCTAGCTGTTTATTTTGTAAGCATAAAATGCCAGTGGCTTATTTTGTTATTTTAGTGGAGTTGGAATTTTTTCAGGAGGAGAGACGGGAACAGGATGCAGACAAAGTAGTCAGATTTTATTATGAACAGAAAGGAAGTGAGGTAGAGAGCCTGATTCCTTTCACATTCTGTTCTGTTCCTCTTGGGTTTGAGGAAAACTGACAGCAGAGCCATATAATCCTGTGCTGATAGCTAATTGTATTCCTATTTTTACCTGCTGTGGAATTCCCTTAATTTGGACTAGAAGTGTCCAAGCCACCAGTTCAGTGTTCTTTGTTTAAGTTTTTTTTTACATGATCCCTCACTCAGCCGGCCAACAGAGCAAGCCAAGCACCACTTAGGGAAGACTGAATATAAACAGAGCAGCCAGTGCTTGTTGGCCAAAGTCATCAATCAAAGCTGTGAAGGACCTACTCTGTATTGCCTGAGGTGGGGCTCACTGGATGGCCAAAGCTTCCAGGGCCTATTCTCTCTGATGCTTAGGGAGTTAAGCCACAGCTGACTCCTACTCAAGGAACTCGGGGAATGCACTGGGCTTCTGCTCAGTCTCCTTTTCTCTCTCCATTCCACATGTCGTTTCTATAGTAAGCACAGCATCAGGCTGAACGACCTAGGAGCCAACCCCCTCCCCCCCCCACACACACACACAAAGAGAAAAGAACAGGTTGGATTTACACATTGTTTCTTGGCTTTACTGTCTCCCATCACGTCCTTCATACCCTACATGCCACCATACAAAAACCTTTAACTACTATTTTAATGTATAATTAAAACATAACTTCCAAAGTCCTTGTTAATTAGAAGCCACGAGGATACCCTTTCAAATACATTTCAGCTGTTGAGTTTTGTTTTTTTTTTTGTTTTTGTTTTTGTTTTTTAATGTTGGTACCAGACGCTTCATGTATTGTGTCGGAAGCTCAGTTGACGTGGCGGCACCTATTCTTAAGTCCCATTGAGCCTGCCAACATGTGGTAGTCATCTAAACGTGTGGAGAACAGACAGGCTACGAAGGGACACGGTGCGCCGGAGACTCAACACGCTGTCGCTCTTCCTTTGCAGGTGTTAGTGAACATTGGCAACCACTTTGACCTTGCCTCCAGTATATTTGTAGCACCAAGAAAGGGAATTTATAGCTTCAGCTTCCACGTGGTCAAAGTGTACAACAGACAAACAATCCAGGTGGGTAGGTTTGAAAGCTGAGGCCTTGAAAGACTGGTAAACAGGGGGCGCAGGGGTTGGACTCTCAGCCAGATAGAGTTCCCGCTCTTTAGGGTTCCAGGTTGTGCAGAGGAGGGAGAAGCAAAGTTACATGGGAGGGAAAAGCAAAGAGGATGTGGGGCTAAGTTAGCCTTTAATCCGCTGAGCCTCCCTCCCTCTCTGCCTTCTAGGTCAGTTTAATGCAGAATGGCTACCCGGTGATCTCAGCTTTCGCTGGAGACCAGGATGTGACCAGGGAAGCGGCCAGCAATGGAGTTCTGCTGCTCATGGAAAGAGAAGACAAAGTTCATCTCAAACTGGAGAGAGGCAACCTCATGGGAGGCTGGAAATACTCCACGTTCTCGGGCTTCTTGGTTTTTCCTCTATAGACTCAGTGCCACCAGGACGGTGGGAAGGTTTTGATCAGGACCCAGGGATTGTCCTCTGTAACACCTTGGACTTGTCTGAATAGGATGGCTTGTGCTCACCTCTATCAGATTAATGCCGGTAGAAGAATGATTTTCTTCTAAAGATCCAGTATTTTCTTTGACTATTGACAATTCCTCGGGAAACATGGCCTCTAATTAGTTTTAGACGACAAGGTCTTAAGGAGAAATGAAATTATCGATTTGAGCAATTTGTACCTGTGATTGTAAAGTCGATATTGGATTTTATTGTTGGAACCATTTGACTTACCTTCTTTTGTTTGTACGTTGTATCCTTGTCCTGATGACATAGATGCTGCTGACCCTCAGATGGATTGCACGCTGCAGTCAGGGCTTAAGCAAGAGCCCAGCAAAGAACCACCATCCGGACAGTCTTTGACCTGTGTTCTGTGTGTGTATGTGTGTCTGTGTGTGTGTGTGTGTGTGTGTGTGTGTGTGTGTGTGTGTGTGTGTAGCCTTAAGAAAAAGAATGGCTTCATTTTTATTCTGTAGCTTTCCCCTGGGGTCTGGGGGCCATTGGGAGGGAGCTGGGCATTGGGAATCTGTCAAAAAGCGCTTTATCTTGAGAAGCAAATTTTGCACGATTGGACTGCAACTTTTGTTTTGTACTGTCAGTGGTTTTCTTTATTCCTCTGGAAGCTTTCCTTTCCTTCCTCAGGTTTCATTTCTCAAGCCTACTTAGTTTTCATACTGGGGTTGCTGAGAGAGAGAGAGAGGAAAAAAAACAAAAACAGTTCTTGTATGAGATCAAACAAAAGGAAACAAGATCTGTGTACCTCGTTTTGGATGGACAGAAGCCAGGAAGAAAAACAAAAACAAAAACAAACAGTCTTTCTTTCAAACTAAGAACAGCAAACAGACCGTTATGCATACTCTTCCCCAGGAAACTCTCTCGAATGCATCTTCAAACTTGCAACCTGGATTTTATTTCATTTTTTAATTTGTACTCTGGGATCCTTTAGTAGCCTGGCATCCCGCACTGGTCATGAATCCTTAACAACTGTGGAGCTGAGGTGCCCAGATCCCCTCCTTGCTTTTCCTCTGGATATGTCTCAGTGGCGAGTTAGAAACACCTCTGAGTGGCCACAGAGTTATCAGATGCTTCAAGGGACCAGGAGCAGAACCTCTTCCTGGAGATCTGTCAAGGAGAGGGATGCTTTGACACTCTGTGAAGGAACACCTGGCCAGGAGCCACCTGGACTAGACGTCACAGCAGCTAAAGGTACTGGCTGCTGTACCCCAGGAGTGGTTTTTCAAACCTGGCTTGTTTTGGCATCTTGTGCAACAACAGTATTAAGTTGCAACCGAGAGACCCGGTACAGTATTTGTGTGCCAAGGAAATGTCACTAATCCCAAAGCAATCAAAGATGTGACCTCAAACTGGATGTTAATTTGTCCTTTGTGTAACAATGTAACCAAAATATTGATGATAAAACTTATAATTTAAGATACAGAATAAATGGGTTTGATGTCTGACTTGCTCTGGTTCATCCTCATCCTCATCCTCATCGTCTCTCTCAAAATGATGGTGAGGTAGAGGTTAAGTTCCAAGGAACTGGAGAAGTTAAATTCATGTTGTGATTCTTTGTGAAGCACACACACAAATACTGGTGCACCTATAGGTCTCCAGGGGTATATTGCTCACTTAGAGATATTTAGTTTATACTTATGTATTTTTCAAAGAGGAAGATTTCAAAGGGAAGAGAAACAGACAAGATTAATATCAGTGAGGTGGGTCATATGCTTTTATCCCACATTGTCTTTGACACTGTGCAAGTGTTAGCCCTGCATTTCAAAAATCAACCAGTAATATCAAAGATTTGAGAACACTCATTTGTTTTCAGCTTGTGTATGGGGATGAATTTCATGGTCAAAAGGCAAGTACTGGAGACATTGTTCCATAGTTCAGCTGGATTAAAGGCCTCAGCTTTTCTATCCTTAAATGAGCAAGAAAGTAGGCTGAGAAGCTTGATTCTCATTAAAATGATGTTATCTTGTGAAGAGGCAAAGTCAGCCAAAAGGCATTTAGGGTCTCCTCACTCTGATTTGGAGACATGTTTCTAAGTGTGAGCTGTGTTTACTAGTGCTCAGGACGGAAGCGGGAAGTGTCCCTTATGTTTTGTTATTATTAAGATATTTTAATTGTCTTTCCCTCGTTTCCTTAACTTCATGCTCAATTGAAATAAGCAAGAAACCTCATTTGAGGACAATATTACACTACAGAGTTTGGAAGATTTAGGGGCCCTTGTTATTAATATTTGCATCCTTTAATAATATATAATGCACATATTTCATTGTATTTATATCTTTATCGTGTACAGATTGCCACTGGGTAATACTGTCTCATAAATAAGTTATTAAATTGACCAATCTAAATGTATTTCTGGAGTTTATTTTCTATTAGAAAATCAGCTTCCTCCTGATGGCTGCACTCTTAGCCTTCTTTCTTCTCCCTCAATATGAATGCCAGCGAGCACATTAGTGTGCAGCCCTCCTGCTAATGTTCTGAGGTTGCTGGCCATCTATTGCAGCATCTGCCTGGGCCATACTCCTGCAGAAGTCATTTAGATTTATTGCTTGCTTGAGAAATAAAACTTAGCTAAATCAAATTATATTGAATATCAGAAGGGTTATAAAAATGATACCTCAAACAAAACAAGATCTTTGATGAAAATTCACTTTGCTCAAGATATCTTTGAGAGATGTCACACTTCTGAGCTTGGCCCAGAAGAAACTTATGTCAGATCAAAAATAATAGTTTTGTATTAAGAAGAGTGGTCCAACATTTCTAGCCTGAACCTCATGCCCCTGGCCGCTAGCCTCAGAGCTTATACTCTGCAGACTCAGTCAGTACTGAGTGTCCATGTGCTCGGGGCAGCCCGTGGGGATGTTGGTGGAACCTCTCACAAGTGCTGCTTGGGGAATGGGTGGAGAGAAGGAGAGTGGGTGAGATCTTTTTTTTTTTTTTTTGCATCTGGAATAATCTTTTCATAAAAGGAGAATTTTTCTGATGTGCAGCTGTAAAGATTACTTAAACTAAAATTCTGACAGGAAGATGATTGTGCATGTAAATGTATTTCCAAAATTCTCAAAAGACCACTAAAGCTGTAGTTGTATTATGTTGGCTTTCCCCTTAATTTAATTTTTTTAGTGATATGATAATATAAAAATCCATACATCCAAATGTAATTGTATCCTCAATTATGTTATTTGGCTGTTCATTGCAGTTTATGCTTACCCCCTCTTCTAGTGTAGACTGACAAATTCTATAAAAATATACACTGTGATACTTTCACATAAACAACATTGATAACATCAACAAAGCTAACATAAAGCGCATAAGTATGAGCTTTCTTTCATTGATAGGTGTTGGCTGTATTAAGCTGGAAATGCTTTTCCAGAAGTACCCCTGTCTTAAAGTGTATTATCAGTTGTTATGTTTTCATGTACAGCAGAAAGCATCTACATTTGTATAGTGTGTGCTTTCTATAACTGTTCATATCAAAGCTGATTGCATACTAATCTGAAAACTCGCAGACCCTTTATAGAGATGTTATAGATTTGCACACTTGCTTGAAAATAAATAGCTAAATCAAGTTATAGTGAGCTTCAGAGGATTTTTAAAGTATAGAAAACAAAACAAGACCTCTGCTGAAATCTGAATTGTCTACCACATTTTCTTACTATCCAAGAAACTACAGTGGTCACATACTCAGTGCCTGTCATGTAGGGTAGACATTGTTGCAATTTGACATTGTAACATATACACTAGATATTTTAGTGGTAATACAATAAAAATACATGAATTAGGACAAATTGCTTTCTACAAGTAAAACAGTAAAAAGAAGGTTGCTACATCCTGTTTCAACTGTAGCAAAAAGAGCAAAGAATATTCTATCAATTGTGTGGCTATATTTTCCACTCTATCATAAAGAAACATATATTGCAATAATATGATGCTGCTGTTAATGAAATAGTTAATGTGTGTTTAAGTTCCTAGGGTAGAAGAAGAATATAACAATCTAGTAAAAACATGCAAATGAATGAAAAGCATACATAAAAAGGTTGCATTGGGTTATTCTAAGTGATGGTCAGTGCACTTTGTGAAAGTGCATGTAAAAATATACCAAGATATTAAGTACAGGATTGCAATGACTTTTGCCTTTTCACCTTGATTATTTGAAAGTTTATCATTGATATTGCTACTATAAATAGGGTATTGAGATATTTTTAAATTTAAGGGTGTAACCTACAAATTCCCTGGAGAATTTTAATGTGGCTTTTCTTAGCATTTAATGAGGGAGTACATCAAATATACTGAAGTAAGTTAACATACAGGCACATATTAGTTTGAAACCTCAATTTTCTTGTTTTTGCTTAACTAACTTTTCTCTGACATGCAGTGAGCTGATGAGTTACACACATTAATTATGACTGTACATCAGCATAACAATTTAACCATTTTTATAAACAACATTCTCTAAAACGTTTGCTTACTGCTTAGTTGATGGAGACCAATAATTTAAATAACAAAACATATAACACAGACACACAGACACACACACACACACAGACACACACACACACACACACACACACACACACACACACACACACACAGCTTTGTATCAGAGCTATCCATGATGTAACTAGGCGGAGACAGTGTCTACAGCCCTTCTCCCCAAAATATTAGAATCATGTAATAAGACAAAAAAGATTCTGAAAGAGAAACAAATTCAAGCCAACTTGTCATGTGTCTGGGTCTATATAATATCATACCAAAACATGAATTTCCAGTTAATGAGGTTTCATTACATTTCCAAACCCAGTAGGATCACTTTCTAATTTTAAATGCAAAAGCCACATGACTTTGCCTCCTGCAGATAACAGGAGCTGTGCTCTGTCTTCCTGAGTGGGTAATACTATGTATCCCCATCTCTGGAATCATTTGCATCTGCGGCCTCATACATCATCATCTTCATCAGCTCGCCCACATACACTCAGTGTGAAGTATAAACGAGCTACTTGACAACCTAATTCTGAAAAGAAATCTTGATTTGCTATTTTAATGCCTCCAACAGGACTCCCCAGAGCTGAAGTGTTGCACTGAACTCCAGCTAGTCCAGCACATGGAAGCCTCTTATTAGAGATCCAGGGCTATCTGTCAGCCCAAACACTCAGTCCTTGGTCTTTACGACTGCTTCATCCCATGCTTCAGGGCTGCCGATTACCGTGTTTGATTTAATGTAAGGTTTGAGGAGATACTGAGTTGGAGGACATTGCCAACACTTGGAATGTTGAAAAACAATTTTGATCTTCTTTACTGTATTATATTTATTTAAATACCATTTTCTTTGGACATCACAATGCTGTGGGATGTAAGATGGCCTTTAAATTCTTTATTTCATCCTTAAGAACTAAGCATTGGTTGTGATTCTGGATACATTTTTATTATGAAACACTGATAGATAGAATAAAATTATCATATCTCTAAATTAATTAACTGAAATTAGCAAATCCCTTTTTCTAAAATATCTCCACTACAGTAGTTTTGTACTAATCTTAATACTCAGGCTAGGTTTATGTATTCCATGAAATAGTTGTCTTTAAATTTTTATTTTTCACTATCCACAATGGTTACATCATAAGTACCACACTTCCAGAAAGTAGCTAATTATTGAAAAGCAAAATTAGGTCATGAAAATGTGATGGAGTCATTGTTTCATTTTCCTAAGACCTTGTTAGGATGTCATGGTAAAACATTATGTTCTGGAGTCATAAACTGCAACGGCAACAATAATTATTTATAAAATATGATCTGGTCTTTAGGGAACAAGGTATAGATATTTACTTTATCATCCCCCAATATTTGGCAGTTATTGCTTCAGGCCCAGAAGATGTGCAGAGAGCAGATGAAAGGAGGATAGAGACGCAGTTAGTGTGGGCCACAGAGACGCAGTTAGTGTGGGCCACAGAGACGCAGTTAGTGTGGGCCACAGAGACGCAGTTAGTGTGGGCCACAGAGAGAGACACAGTTAGTGTGGGCCACAGAGAGAGACGCAGTTAGTGTGGGCCACAGAGACGCAGTTAGTGTGGGCCACAGAGAGAGACGCAGTTAGTGTGGGCCACAGAGACACAGTTAGTGTGGGCCACAGAGAGAGATGCAGTTAGTGTGGGCCACAGAGACGCAGTTAGCATGGGCCACAGAGAGAGATGCAGTTAGTGTGGGCCACAGAGACACAGTTAGTGTGGGCCACAGAGAGAGATGCAGTTAGTGTGGGCCACAGAGAGAGATGCAGTTAGTGTGGGCCACAGAGACACAGTTAGTATGGGCCACAGAGACGCAGTTAGTGTGGGCCACAGAGACGCAGTTAGCATGGGCCACAGAGACGCAGTTAGCATGGGCCACAGAGACGCAATAAGTGTGGGCCACAGAGGAGACAAGCAAAATGGAAGAGCTCTATCGACTGTGAGACAGGAAGAGAGGGTATGAGTGTAAAGAACCACAGAAAGTTGAAACCTGTTTACAGAAATGAATAATGTAATTTACACTTCTTACTTATGAAGAAGAGTATGTTATGTAGACAGTGACTTCAGTTAAGATCACTGTGGATCTGATCTCCAAGCTACAGACTCCTTGATTGCCTCTCCACCACACGGTGAGCCAGGTGGGGATCCCAGGAACCCACAGTAGGATGGGCTTATTCGATATTCCTGACAGCATCACAGACAGTGGGGGAAGTGCTGTCACTTTACCACAAGAAGATAAAACGTTAAGAGATGTTTAATGCCCTGTTCTTTCTTCTTGTCGTCTTCTTTTTGGGGGGGGGGGGGAATCCTCATGCTAAAGCTAGTCAAGTCTTTGAAGTAGATAGTTCAGCATGCTCTGAAGTTAACAAGAACTGAATTGAAGAACCTGCTCAGGTCTTCAATGCCTTTTATAAGATAATCAGTTTAATCAATAAATGTATTTTTAAGATTTATGTTGCTTAAGCATTTCACACATGCACATAATGTGTCTCCATCAGGTCCACCCCCCATTTTCTCCCCTCTACATCCTCTTCTGTACCCCTTACCATTTTCTGCTCCCAACCTGATGCTCTTTTTAAATGCACTGGGTTCACTTAGTGCAGCTTCTTGGTACATCTGACATCAGATTTAAGGCATGCTCCTCAAGATGGAAATCATGCCTGATATCATTAATGGGGCCACAGCCTGGGCTGGCTAGGCCATGGGACACAAGGGAGAACCTAACGTGATGGTTCTGTTAGTGGCATGTAGTAACAGACTACCCTCAAGTTGTCTTTTTACCTATGGACTAGGGCATCTCTCAGTCCTCATCAGAGAAGCTTCTTTCCCAGTGAGTGGTGACTAATAAAGAGGTCCACACAGGTCAGCATGCAGAGGATAGGAAATTGTGGTGCGTTCAGGTCCAAAAGTCTAAGATGAAAAGGAAGCTAACTATGAGGCCAAGGACATTGACCAAAGCACCAACCCAGTTTAATTTTGTGTAATGATGCACACATATGTGTGCACATGAGAATATGTAGACATAAGCAACATGTGTAGCCAGTATTCTTCCATTATCAAAGTGTCTTCTCTGACTTTGAGCTGTACCTTTGATAGTTGAAATTGATGGCCTATGTGCTTTAACACATGTATATAGATTCACATCTCCTGAGTTTATCTCAATTACTGGGCTTGTGTTTGCACATTTTACTTCTTGTATTCAGTCTGGGGAATGTGTTTCACCGGAAGGTAGGAATTGCATCTGGTCTCCCTGACAGACAGAGATTGAGAACTGTTGAGAATAATTAGGCCATCTGGTGCTGTAAATCAGATATAGAGTTATGATCAGTGGATCCCAGCTTAAGCCTCTCTCCATGCCTTGCATCTGAATTACATTGTCACAAAAGAATGACAAGGGGCTGGATTTAAAGAGAAAGTGCCACATCTCCCCTGTCATTAGCAGTCAAAAGGCGTGCATTCATTAAACAGTGATAATTAAGGGAGGCTTATTCTCCCTAAAGGCCCATTACTTTTTACCATTTTTTAACATCTCAAAATATGCCCCACTGCACAGTGGGTGTCATGCAATTTTCACTTGTGAGTCTTACCAATCGATGAGTATGCTAATTAATAGGTATTATTACAAAAGTATCTTTCTCTGTATCTTAATGGATTGAAATGATCTCAAATTTATTTTATCTTTTCTTTAAGAAATGTGGACACATTCATTTCAAATAAAAAGAAAACACATAAAACAAAAAACAAATGAACCAAACCCCTCCCCAATAGATGGTGCTGCTGCTGTGAGCTAAGACCTTGGGTAATTAGTATGCAGAAACTTCACAGAGAGGCCTATAGGAATTCCCTTACAGTGAGATATAGAAAGAAGTGTGGCTTTATTTTTTAACTCAATTCAAGTGGACATAACTGTCCCTCTTTAAAAAACTTCAGAAATGTTTTATGGTGTTTTACGGTCCAGACATGATGTTTTGTCTCTGTTTTTCCTGTTTCAACTGTCTTTGAAACATAAACATGAACAAAATGAACCGTTAATGGCTTCCCATTTGGTCAATGGCTTCCCATGTTGTCCACTTAGTGTGTTCGTCTCTCAGTTAAAGCTGTACCATGAAGCTTCTACATTGAAGACTTTAATATTTGGAAGAAAATTCTGATCTCAGCATCGGGTTTGTGGAATGATGTTGTCTAGGGCTGCTGACACATCTGTAGATAGATACAACAGTGCTGTGCAGTTATCTTTCCTGCAGTACATTCAGAAGTAGAGACGGCAAGCTGAAAATGATTGAACTGGGCAAGGCCACACAGCAGAGGCCACACAGAGAGGCCACATGGGACATACCTAGGCCCTCTGCATGCACACACACTTGCACATGCATGCAAGCATGCACACATGCACATAATTTAAAACATAAAGTAAATATTAAAAAATAATGAATACATTTGATCTCAGTGGTTAAATAACTGGTTAAAACAGTTAGGTTAGTCAGAGTAACTGGCATTAAGGTAGTTAAGCCAGAGGTGGAACAGTTCAGTGCAGGGAGCTTTTTTTTTTTTTCAATTTATTTATTTTTAACATCTCATATATATGTATTGAATTCATACCAGCTGCCTATTTTTCTTCCAATTTTTCCTACATCCATCACACATTCTCTCAAATTCATGACTTTAATTAGTATTGTTTTATACATGCATATATATAAACATACAAATACAACCTTTTGAGTACATTCAGTGTTGCTCTTGTGTGTATGTCTTTAGAGTGGATCATTTGGTATCAATCAGATAACCAGTTAGGAGGCTCATTACTGGAGAAGACTGATTCTCCCTCTCTCAGTAGTTATTATTTGCCAGTAACTCTTAGCCTATGTGGGAGGTGTTGGGAGATTCCCTCGATCCGTGTGGACATGCCCACTAGTCTCAGGCATTGGGATTCCCTCCATCTGTGTGGACATGCCCACTAGTCTCACTACTGCTCAGTGCTTGTGTAGGAACCCATATTCCTGACACTTCATGCACATAGTGGAACAACCTTGGAGCAGACACCCTGCTCCTCTGCCTCTTATAATAGTTCCACCCTCTCTTCTTCAATGATCCCTGTGTCTCAGATCAACAGGTTTTATTGTAGATATATAAGGTGAGGTGACGCCCCGCATGGTCATTTGATTTCCACATCACTACTAAATGTTTAAGTAAAGTCCTAAATCAACCTAAAGTAAAGTTAGAGTTTTGCCACTTTAACTTTTTCAGAAAAAAAATGCTGATTATGTCTATAAGTTACTTAGAATAAATTTGTTCAAGTTAAATATTGTAAATGTTAGTTTACTGTCCTCTGAGATTATCAGTGATAGCTCATAAGGTTTTACTTGAAGAGTAGGAAGCTGTGGTTTATTGACAGCATTCTGGCTTGGTAGCAGTTTATGCTCATGCCAAAACTCTGGTGGTTTTGATTTTAGTTAGAAAACATCTAAGCTTTCCCATAACACACCACTAGGTAATGTGTCTTGTCAGGTTTAAACCACAAGAGGGGATAAGTTGGCTGTGGCATTCCTGTGCCCTGAACATCTCCAATATGGAATGTTCCCAGAAACTACCATATTCTTGCCAAAGTGACTTTGAACTTCAAAAACACATTCATAAAATTTTAAGTAACTCTTGCTTATTAAAAACGAGTAGTAGGGAATACATCAAGGCCTATCGAGATAACAATGATAATTGTGAGGATTTAAATTTGCATATGAGTTCAATAGGGAGAGGTGTGATAGACAAATACAGCAGATGTATGTATGGATGCATGGATGGGTGGATGCATGGATGGATGCATGGATGGATGGGTGGATGCATGGATGGATGCATGGATGGATGCAAGGATGGATGCATGGATGGATGCATGGATGGATGGGTGGTCAAGGCTTTAGATGTACACTGGTTTGAGGATAAAGAAGATTCTCTCTCTGGTATAATTAAGCCAGGCTTTTCTGGGCATCTTCGCAGATAGGCTTTGTCCTCAAACTCACCCAGAAAATTTGTCACTAGAACCTTAAAAATCTGTGCAACATTCAATGAGTGATGAGTTCAGATCCTGATCCCAACCTGTAAGCTGAATGTCTCCTAAGGTCTGAGAGGAAGACTGTGATTAAGATTCTGAGTTTAGGGATGGAGGAATGGCTCAGTGGTTAAGAGCACTGTCTGCTCTCCTAAAGGTACTGAGTTCAATTCCCAGCAACCACATGGTGGTTCACAACCATCTGTACTGGAATATGATGCCCTCTTCTGGCCTGCAAGTGCACATGCAGATAGAGTACTCATACCTAAAATAAATGAATAAAATATTTTTTAAAAATTCTGAGTTTACTGTCAAGTTGGTCAAGACCCCCAGCTGTGTTTGAGAAGGAGTACTCTCAAACAATGCTTGCATGGGATCTTCTTGGGTCTTTAAAAATACTTATTTATTACATGTATATGAATGGATTTCTTGCATGTATCTATGTCTACAACATGTAGAGCTGTGCCCACAAAAGTCGGAAGACTGCATTGGGTTCCCTGGAAATGCAATTATTACAAATGGCATTTAGCTACCATGTGGGTGTCAGGAACTGAACTCAGATCCCCTTCCCAATTAACAAATGTTCTTACACCAATGATCTCTTCAACCGTACTTCTGTATCCTCTGAGCAAGAGTTAATCTCTGGGCTTTATAGGCAGGACATTCTGGCTTTATTGTGAGGCTTCCACAAGAGCAGTCTGGTTAGAATTCCAAGTGTCTATGGTAAGAGAGTGGCTGTAATAGAAGGGTTTTGGTTCATACAGTGGTAAGGTGGGGCACACTTCTGTGTAGCCTTTTTTTTTTTTTTACCACCTAGAATCAATAATAAAAAAAATGTTCAATAAATAAATAGAACATAGACTTTTTTCTATGGACTTTTCTACCTTAAGTCTCTGCCATCTCATCCACCAGTCTTACTTTTTTAATGTTTCATGTGTGTGTGTGTGTGTGTGTGTGCATGTCTGTGTATGTGTGTGTGTGTGCATGTGTGTGTGTGTGTGTGCATGTGTGTGCATGTGTGTATGTGTGCATGTGTATGTGTGTGTATGTGTGCATGTGTGTGTGTGCATGTGCATGTGTGTGTCTGCATGCGTGTGCGTGTGTGTGTGTGTGTGTGTGTGTGTGTGTGTATGCATCTCCATCATTAAGAGGATGATGTTACATAAGAATTATTGTCATGATTAAAGCTTATTTGAAAATTCATGTCTATCTTGAGAAATAGGAAAATCCCTATCTGGCTCCTCAAAATGTCTTCTTTTCCTTCACTATCTTCCTCTTTGTTCCTTCCCGTTGTCTCATCAAGCATTCCCATGCGTCCTTTCTCTTGAATTTGCATTCTCTTATCCTTTTAATATTGTTATGCACACACACACACACACACACACACACACACATACACACACACGGAAACATCTATTGTCAGCTCTTTAGACGTGGCCACATGATAGGTCGGTGACATCCATGGATCAGATTCTTTCCTTGAAGCTCTTCATTCAAACAAGAGACTGTCTGTCTCAGAGACCAGGAGGGAAAAGCAGTTCATGTGCTCTATGATTCATGATTATATTTGATTGAGACAGCTCAGAGGCTAAGAGTACTTCCTGCTCTTCCAGAGGTCCTGCATCCAATTCCCATCAACCAAATGGTGGTTCACAAACATCTATAATGTGATCTTATACTCTTGTCTGGCCTGCTGGTGTACATGCAGGCAGAGCAGTGTATACACAATAATAAATAAATATTTTAAGAAAGAATTTCATACACTAATACACTACATTTTAACTAAATCCACTCCCTGCTTTCTCCACTCCAAGACCTCCAAACCCCTTCCCCCTCCACTTCCCTTTCCTAACATCGTTCATTCTTTTTTTAACCCACTGAATCCATTTACTGCTACCAGGATGTGGGTTTTCAGTGATAACCACTAAAATAACTTTAAGACCTGATGTCTGTCTTATGTAGATCTCTTAAACTCTGAAGAGTCCAGTGGTTCTAGAAGGCTCCTTGCTCAGCAGTAAGCAGAACAGTTAGCTATAGGTGCCTGAGTGACCTGGTGGGACATTATCGTTCTTATGAGGTATGGGTTTGAAACATATCTGCCTCTATAAGGGTCGATTCTGGACACATTAAACACCCTTGGTTTCTCTCTTTAACTATGATTCATGAAGATAGTTAATTACACCTTTCTAACTAGCTATTGATATCAGGCCCCCCAGAATTTGAAAATTTGTATTTAGTCTCTTTTGTTCATGTCACTGAAGCACTTTATATATTTCAGTAGGATATGTCTTCCTTCTAAGAGACATAACTGGAAAATCTGGATACATAATTAAGGCTTTGCTTGAGATGTCAAGCTAGAGAATGATACACAAACACAGGATCAGATATAGTCGGTTTTACAGGGCGGAGGATGACATTTTGGAGACAAACATGTAGCGTGCTCATGGGAGAAGTAGCTAGCTTGGCTTACAGCATCTCCAAGTCTCAGAGTGCAAGTATGACATGTGCTTTCCTGGCAGGGTCTGGAAACCTAGGGTGCTCATTAGTCTGTAAGAAGAAGTGCATTCACCCAAGTCTGTGGGATACCATCTGGAGATCTGAAGGCAAATCCTAGCTTGGTTTCTGAGTTTTGAGAGTCTCTTGGAAGGAGACTCTCAGACTGAGCACAAGTCCTGCTACCACAGGAACTGTGGCCACAGATTTGAATACTGGCCCCAAGGATGGGACCTCTAAAGGAAGATGGCGCAGAGACGCCTGTCCTCTATGTACTGTGATATACTTCATGCCCTTAATGACAGGAGAGAGTGAATTATGTTCTCAGACACAAAAAGAAAGCTTCTTCTTTGAACAGAGCAAGGACCGACAAACTTGAGGACAGGCTCCTCTGGGCGTCTTTTAAGGTCCCACTCTTGGAACCAATATTCAAATCTGTGTCTTCAAATCGTGTGGGAGCAGGAATGCTGCTCAGACTGAGAGTCTCCTTTGCTTTATCATCAGATGTACTTAAGTTCCAGATGACTCTGCTCTCTTCAATTGACTTGAGCTTTTATTTAGCATTTATTTATTTAATTTATTTAGTATCATCGTGCCTCTGTCTCTCTGTCTCTCTTTGTCTCTTTGTCTCCCCCTGCCCCCCCTCTCTCTGTCTATGTGTAAGAAAGCCATGTCACAGCCCATATGTGGCAGTCATAGGACAAGTTTTAGAATCAGTTCTCAACTTCCATGCTGGTTTCTAGGCTTAAACTCAGGTTCTCAAGGCTTGCGTAGTAAGTAAAGACCATTTGAGCCATTATGTGGCCCTTCTTGGCTGACTTGAAGAAGCCCTTCAAATCATTTTTATCAAGAACTGCTCAACCCTGACATTTTTTTGCATTTGTTTTTCTCCCTGGTCCCATCTCTCTCCTTTTTAGTCATAAATGTTCAGCTGTCTTTGTTGAGCTGAGGAGCTGAGAACTGAACCCACTCTCTTGCCCTTCTTATGGTATTCTTTACACCTAGTATAATATTCCTGATTACTCTCTCCCTTGTCATTGTAACAGGTGCCAGAATAATTTTTTTTGTTAATTGAATGCATGTCTTAATACAACATTTATTTATGAAAATGTACCATATAGAGTATATATGTATATAAAATATATTTGTATTTAATTGTGTTTATGTACCTACATATGTCTATATTTATCTACAATATAGTCACCTATCTGAAAATATTGAATAAGAAAGACTAAGGAAGAATGGCACTGAAGAAGGCAATTGGATTTCACCACACTATGATGATAGAAGCAACCGAATGATCAATAAAACACCAAAGTACTGTGAGCAGAATCAAGACTGAGTCAGTGGAACCTGAGTCATGAGGGCTTCCAGCAAACTATGTGCCTTTCCCCGAAGCAGACCACCCTCTCCACAAAGTTCTGCCTGTTTGCCAGATGTAGACTTCTAGTTTCCCCATGACCACGGCCATTGTTCTGTGTGCCAAATGTCTACAAGTTACATAACACTCTAAGCAGGCTCAGCAGCCAAACCAACACTGAGATTCAAGTGCCAGATACTGATGGCCTGACTGGTGCTACTGCAGTCATCAGGGACGGGTGTTTTTGAGACCTGGTTTCATCCACATGCCTCATTTTAAAAACAATATTAGATCCTTTTACTAACCAGGAAGGATGAGGTAAGGGGAAGGCTATGCTAAATATGACTTGGCATAGTGTGACTTCTGCTCAGAGCTCATGCATAATACTGCTCCCTCTAATACTGGTCAGGCTTTGTTTTCCCCACCATCTTCCTCATCTGCTTTCTAGATTTTTTTCAAGTCAAAATAAGAGTCTCACAGTAATGATGATGACAGTTTTCCATGATGAGCGAAACAATAAAAGTATGTTTGGGACTCGTCAGTTCATTAACAGGTATTTAAACAAATAAGAGCTGGCAGGAAAGGAGCAAAAGAAGAGTAGCTGGAAGGTGTTTGCAGATCTCCAAATGGGTGAAGAACTGGAAGAAGGAAAAAAAAATTGAAATCTTGGATTGAGAAATGTACTATATAGCTTTGAGGGTTTTTTGATTTAACTAATTTAAAATTAATGGCAAATACACTAATTAGGGAAATTAGGTTTGTGTGATTTACACCATTGTACATTTTTCTCTAAATAAATATATTCTGCAATTAGAAATATTTAGTCTCTGACTTGTAAAATGGACATTACAAAAAAAAGAGGCATTGTTAGTAAATGGGAGAGCAGTGGACAGCTTGACTCCAGGAACAATGGACGGGAGATTTTAGTCTTGAGACATCACAACCAAATTGCACAAATTTCATCTGCCAAGGCTGGTTAATTTTAAATCAGTATGTATGGTTACTGAGTTTTGTTATTTTGCATTTAACTAAATACTATTTTAGAACCAAAGCATAAATCTGAATCTACTACAATGGTAATTTAATTTTCCTTGTCAAATCTAATTTGCTGCTTGACTCACTGATTTATGTTGCTGATAGTGATCCCAATCTGGAAGCCAGGGAGCTATAAAATAACACAAATGTACAACATTTCTAGATAACTCTCAATACTGTATTTAAAAGGCACATGGTGAATGTAGTTTACTTATATTAAAATGCTGCCTAAGTTTTAATTCAGCCACCATATCTAGTTTTCTTTCATTTTAAAGATTCTGCAAGAAATTTGTTTTGTGGCCTTCTATATGAAAATTCTGTTACTTTGGAAATAATTAACAATGACTAATAAAAATGTCTAGTATCTCTTGAAAGTTGACTGTACCAGTCGCTACTTAGGCCTTTGACCTACTGCAGGAAAGATGGCCCTCAGAGGTTAAAGCATTGTCACACCACAGGAAGGCTTGAGTTTACATCCTGGCACCTACTAAAAGAGAAGCTGGGTGTAGCATCATTCCTGGAATGCGTATGATAGGGGGAGGGGAGCAGAGACAGAGGATCTGGGGGGCGGGGCTTATGGCCACCCACCTAGCAACAGGCTCACAATAATTCAATGGGACACTGTGATAGAACTGGGTACCTGAGTCTTGCTCTAGTCTCAGCATGCACGCACACACAGAAGTATATGCACACCCCCACACAGATGCACATATAACACACACACACACACACACACACACCATTATCACCACCACCACCACCACCAAAACCTGGAGTGTATGACTTATGTTGTTTCCTTTATTCAACCATAGTCCAGGTGCAGAAACTGAAGCCAGGCAGAACGGCCCCTACTGATTACCCTGAGCTCAGGCTGCCTGGCTCCCATTCTGTGTTATAATAGACCATGACATCATAGTGTGTCGAGAGCTAGCATCAGAAAATCTCAATAAGGTCTGAAAGCTCCTTTCACTAATTGATTTTTGCGGCCAGGTGCTTATGCTGCAAAAGTTTTCCTGTTTGCTTCATAAATCAATTATTTATTATATTTGCAAGTTCAAATATCTCTGAGGTTAAACTTAATTTATGTATTTAATAATATTTTATGGCCAAGTGTGCAATGCCAAATTAATACCAAGCACTGAGAAAATCTTAACAACTTAATATATACTTCAAGAAAACTTTATTTATTTACTTATTAATAATGGTCAAATTCTGGGAATTTGAGGACCCTAATAGTTACAGTTCATTAAGGATGTAGTTTGAGAACACATTTCTAAGTGTATTAGAATTATTATGGTGTCCAAATGAGGGGACCTGGTTAAATAAGCCTAATCAACTTCATGACAGGCTTCATTTCCTCACTGAACCACCCTATGCTTAACTTTCTGTTTCTCACAAATAGAGACTTCACATACCGAAAAAAACTACAAAAAATGTGCAGCCAATCAGAACTGGCAAAGATATCTGGCCAGGAGAGATAAGGTTGCTCAACTGAGGGTTTAAGCGGGCCCTAACTCATGACTAACTCCTACCCGAACTTGTAGTTTACACCAATGGAAATAAAGATTACCTAACTGTATCTGGAATTCCCCTAGTATGCTTTAAAAAAGAGTCTGCAGGCTTGCCTTGTGGTCGCCATTTTGTAAGTGGCTGACCCCCGCATGCAGGATTCTTACTTTCGCGAAATAAAATCTCTGACCAGTTGCGTATGTGAGTGATGGTCTCCCTGAGCAGTGAGTTAAGGACTCTAACATATAACGTGTTAGGAATTTGGACAATAGAGCATCCTGCAGCAGAAGCGTATCAAACATCATTTACTCTGTTTCTTGGGAAGCTTTGGTAGAGAAAAGATGTTTGAGGTTCCTTGAAGCTGGGAGTGGGGTCGGGTCTCCATGCAGAAGGGTCAGAGAGGAATGCTACCAGGGGTGGTGCTGCGTAGCATGCCGGAAGTTAGGGAAAATCTGTCATGACATCATCTTACTTTCCTTTCTTCTGCTACAGCTTAGTAGACAGACTAGATTTAAAAATAATAATAATAATAAAGATTTACTTTATGTAGTTCAAGAGGCTAAAAGCCATGTTGCCACATATAGTGAAGCTTTCATGATGAAGGGAATTTCCTACAGAACCCCAAGCCACATAGGATATCATTTTGGGGTGCATACAAGAACCGATGTCAAACTGACTTTGATAGCAGGTTCAGTATTGAAGAACTCGATTAAGCCACTAACCATTTCACTTACGGATGGAACCATCTCTTCTTGGGGACAGAGCCCTCACCTTACCACCCTCACTATGAGCCAATCACAGTGTAGATTAAATTTCAAAGTGAATTTTGGTGGAAATACCCAAAGCATGTGGGCGCGCACACACACACACACACACACACACACACACACACACACACACACACACACACACACCAAATTATAACTTTGCTTAATAATCAATTCCTTCCAAATTTGTGAACTAAAATAATGGACTGGAGAGGTTGCTCAATGGTTTAAAGCTAATAATGCTCTTTCTGAGGATCCAAGTTCAGCTCCCCATATGCTCATCTGTTGGCTAACAAGCCTGAGCTGCCTATGGGCTACATCTGTGTAAGGGGTCTAGGCCCAGTCCATGCAAAGTCCTTGGTTTGTGCTTCAGTCTCTGCAAAGACCCTATGGGCCCTGCCTCGTTGGCACTGTTGGTCTTCTCATGGAGCTCCTGTCACCTCAAGGTCCTTTTCTTCTTCCTCCCACTTTCCCACAGAATCCCTACATATCATCCACCATTTGGCTGTGAGTCTCAGCATCTGCTGTGAGGCACTGCTGGGTGGAGCCTCTCAGAGCACAGCTATTCTACACCAAAGATAATTTTTTTTTTGAGCAGTTGATCAGTGGACATCCTACTAGTTGTTTATTTTTGTGATCCTGCAAATCCACCCCAGAAGAAAAATCTTTTTCTTTCAACATTCAATAATATAAAAATGACCAACAGTGTCAGTGTATGATCTAGTCTACACTAAAGCTCTGGACATGTGGTCCTGAGGACTGATGTAAACTTGACATTATCTAGAATCACCAGACAGACAAGTCTCCCAGCGTGTCTGAGAAACTTTCTAAATTAGATTAATTAGGTGGCCAGACTCACCCTGGGGGTGACATTTCTCAGGATGGGGTCTTGGAATAGGAAAAAAGAGAAAGAAAGAAAGAAAGAAAGAAAGAAAGAAAGAAAGAAAGAAAGAAAGAAAATGGAAGGAAGAGAGAATGGAAGGAAGGAATGAATGTAGAAAGAAAGAAGGAAGGAAAAGAGAAAGAAAGGAAGGAAAGAAAGAAAGAAAGAAAGAAAGAAAGAAAGAAAGGCCAAGCGTGGTGGCACATGCCTTTAATCCCAGCACTCGGAAGGCAGAGGCAGGCGGATCACTATGAGTTTGAGGCCAACCTGGCCTACAAAGTGAGTCCAGGACAGCCAAGGCTATACAGAGAAACCCTGTCTCGAAAAAACCAAAAACCACTCTCCTGCTCCCATGTTATGGCAGGCCCTGCCATGATGACATGGGAGTGGGTAAGCTGGCCCTGCCATGATGACATGGGAACAGGAGAGTGTCCCCGCTCTGAGGACAAGAGAGTAAGTGAGCCTGCCCTGCCCTGAGACACGGGAGCCAAAATAGCAGGCCATACCCTGAGGACAAGGAGTGGCTCTGATCCAGGGCTCTGAGTGAACATCACCCCAACATTTACCCCATGTATGACATGCTAGAACACATGAAAGGGCCAGATCTACAGATTCAAAGATTAAGAATGTCCCTGACATACAGCAACAACGGGATATCTGACAGCAGCCCCAGTGAGGATCCGGTAACGATCCTGTGGACCTCCAACAGACCCATGACTCATAGCAATGAACATTTGAAAGTAAACATATGTGGACAAAAGGCTATACTGTGTGATACACTACAGCTTCTGTGACAAGATTGTTGGTTTGTTTGTTTTATTTTATTGGGGGGAGGAGAGGGATTTTGGTGCATGGCATGTAAATCATAGACATTCAATAAAAGTTAAAAAAAAAACCCAAAGCCAAAACCAAAAATGAATGAATGAATGAATGAATGAATGAATGATTGAAAGAAGAGAGAGAGCTAGCTAAGCATCAGGAGATGCAATGTGACCAGCTGCACCATGCTCTGCTGCCAGGGTTTCTGACCTTTCTGTAGTTGTGTTTGTCCTACATGTATGCACAGTGTGCACAGTGTGAAATCTACTTCAGCTGTGGATCTTTGCCTCAATGTACTGTCTTCACTTAGAACAAATCATAACTCCTTCTAGAAGCATTTAGGCCATTTTGTGACAGCTACCTCTGTTGGGGGAAGCAGAGTGAACTTATCATTTCTAAATGCCAGAGGCACTTTTGAAAGCTAAAATACCATCCCCCAGTCAAACTAAAGAGCAAAAGCCCCAAGTTTTAAATATATAAATATCTGAGAATTATGGAGCATAGATTTGGAAAAACCAAATTCTCCAGAATATATATTTACCATGTCGAAAATGGCAATTAATAACTGACCTAATTCACTGAATATCTAAATGTTTACTTCCAAGCAAGTGAATGACACTGGAGTCAGAAGGGCAGTCTATGGTGCAGGGGGGTGTGCCTGTCTCAAACAGCACAGGGAAGTTTGTAGACAGCAAGGAGACTCAAAGCACAAATGTGACCTCTGATCATTAGATGCTGCTGTGGTCATTTATTATCTCCCTTGCTGTGGAATATTGGGTTTCCTTATTATCCTGTGTATGTATGTCTGTGTGTGTGTGTGTGTGTGTGTGTGTGTGTGTGTGTGTGTGTGTGTGTGTGTGTTATGTGTGTGTATGTTGTACGTGTGTGTTTGTGTATGTGTGTTTGCATGTGTGTGTGTGGCCCTATAGATAGAAAGACAGGCAGGCAGGCATGTAGCTAGGTCCTACACATAAAAGAATGTGCTACATAGCTTTCTCCCCAATTCCCCTTTCTTATCCCCTCTGTCCCTCCCTTTAGAGCAGGTCTATTGTTTTTAGACATTCTGTTCCTGAATCCTCAGGTAATCCTCCATACCCCACTTAGCAACTAAAAATACTTCTAGAGTGTGGCAGTTCTCAACTGTTTTCTTCATCTTCCCTTACTACACGGCAATCCGGCCCTGGTATTTTTAAGATGCATTTAACACTTATGTAGGTACGCCTTAGAACCATGAGGTGTTAATGACTCACCTAATTAAATGATGTATCATTAGCAGCCTGAGCTATGTCTTTCCAGCAACAAAACCTTTCTTTTTCTGCACATGGCTTTATTTTCCCCTGCCATTTGTTGAAGATATGAGCAAGCAGTACCCTACAAATGCTGCAGGTTATTACGTGCTAATGATACACCGGGCATGATGCAATTGCTTTATATATTTTATCTTTAATGATGAGACATGTAGCAGAAGACGTGAGAGACATATGTGTGTATCTTGTAAAGCTATTGATCTGTGTGATCAACCATTGGTGTTTCTGCAGCCACCAGCAAAGCCAAACGTCTGCACGAACCTTGAAAATGGCACTTGGTACACCTGCTGGGGTGCTTACTAGAGTGTTTACTGCTCCCCTAGATTTTGTCCTAGTTAATATAGAGTGCGCATTAACCACTCCACACTTACATGGTACCCACCACACAGTCATTCTTAATCCTCCCGTAAAAACATAGATCTAAGATATGGAAAAATAAAATGGAAAGAATTCACCTATAAATAAAAAACTACCCTAATATTTTAAACCTAACGTAGGGCTGGCCTTAGTATGATTGAATTATATTTTATTTTATGTTGATGAAAAGTTTAAAAGTACTGGGAAGGACTGCTCAGCACAAAAGCAGAATGCCGCTTGTATTCAACAGGCTGGATTTTAAATGTGTGCATGAAGTGTTTTAAATAAATAAGGAACAACTATCACTATTTCTCCTAATTGAGTTAGGTCTCCTACGAATTGTCCATTAATATTGGGAGATAGTACAGAGAAATCTGGATTTCGGCTTACTCTTGTGAAAATCTTGTCTTCCACAGACTCTCCACGTGATCTGACAATACCTCAGGCCATAGACATGGCTGGTACCTCTTATCTGGAAAGTAAAGAGAAATCAAACTCCAGTTCTCCAATGGGGCAGATGCTTCTAGGGTGGACTAGATCCCAGGGGTCTAAAGGCCATGGCACTTTTCATATATATTTGAAAGTTGAGATAGTGGGCACCCTGCGCATGAAGACATCTGTAAGTCTAAAAGCCGAGATTTCTACAGATATTGGAACCTGGAGAGGTTCAATTTACCATGAGGGCCTATAGTTAGAACCAAGAGTTACTATATTCCCATGAATATTCTGTTGTAAATCCCTCAATTTCATCAACTATTAGAGGAAAATCACTTTCCCTTTTGTGTCACATATTTGGATTAATAAGAAAAATTGGCATATGTGAGAGGAAGGTACAGGTATATAGTACAGTTACTAAATAACCCAACTTCTTCCTTTGAAAGAGTGATAGAATCCCAGTCAAGACAAATATTAAACATTTAACTGTAATGCTAGCAAGGGAGAAGGAAGAATGGCTAGGACTTGCTCACCAACCAATCTAGACAAAAAACAAACAAACAAACAAACAAAACAGAAAACAAAAAAAAGTGGAACATTTGAATTGATGAAACACCATGTCTCAAGGAAATCAGGCAGAGAATGATACATCAGGACATAGCTTTCTGGTGGTTTCTTCACAGTTACACAGTGGTGCACATACCTATCCAAATGTGCATGCCTACACATATACTACACACATATTCACATGCAACACACACACACACACACACACACACACACACACACACACACACACACACACACACACACCAACCACACTAAAAACTCCAGGTAACATCCCAATGTATATGAGTCTATTGAGTAGTAATATAAAGTCATTTTTGCCATTTGTGAAATCATATATTTTGTCTTCTGATTACTGAATGTATTTCAGCATTGTTGCTTTTCCATTAAGGTGAAGAAAATGATGCGGTTCATGTCTTTGAATATCATATTCTGATAAAGGTACATAATTTTATAATTTAATAAAAGTACATGGCTCCAGGCTGTGTTCTAAATGTTAAAATTGAATAATAAAATTTACTGATTCAATTATAAATCATGGTATATATTTTTTACTTGAACAAATACACTGTAAACTAAGTCATAATTTATATCCTGAAATACCATAGGAACCACAAAGGCCTTCAACAAAAATACTAACTCAGAGTCGCTTCAGTAGTTCCTATGAAGAGTATACTTTGGCAGCTCATCAATGGTGATTTTCTAGCACTTATATCATAAATGAAGAGTTTGCTTTTCAGAAACTATGTCATTAAAAGACTCTGTTTTATTGTGTTTAATACGCTCTGTTAAGCACTGAAGCTTAAGTTACCATTCTTGGTGCTTTTCACTTTAAGCTGGTAATTTGTTTATTTTTTTAATGATCTTCCTTTTGCCTCAAGAGATAGAGCTAACACTGTAGCTGGCCGGAATGCTTGTTGATGTATAAAGTCTCAGTAAAGTGCCCTTGTGAAGATGTTATCATGCTCAGTGTAGCATACATGATGTTACAACCTACCTAATTTCAGTCCAGCAATTAGTCCATCATTGTACACAACATTTTCTGTAAATTATTTCCTTAAAACATTGATGAATTACAGGATGGAAGTCAGAAAAGAGGAAATAAATACTAACCCCGTAGGATACATTAGGGGAAAATGTGGGCACACTTTTATAGTATTTGAGGAAAGAAATGAACAAGGTTATCCTTACTAGTGGGATCATAAAGGCAGAACATCAAATAATATTATGCTAAAACTACCATGGTTATCTGAACAGTTTTGCTAGTGCATCACGTACAAGTCTCATGGGCAAAGCAAGGACAGGGAGCCTTTTTAGCTGTGAATCTTCCTGTCGTTGGCATTTGTTACAGTCTATGGAGAAAGAAAGAGCAGTGAGAATCACATTGAAACTGCTTATCATTTGCTTTACAAAATGTTGGGGGATGATGGAGGGCAATTAACTTAATCAGAATGTATATATCTCAGAATGTATATTGCTAGCTTCCAGAATACATGGTCAAGGCTTGGTCCTTCCCACGTAATATGAAACAGATGCAAAGGACAGAGGTAAATAGAAACTGAAGCCAGTGTGTGTTGAGGCTGAGTACTGTAAGTGAAAATGAGCCTCAAAGAGAGGTCAATATGACCCAGAGAGCTTTGTCAAAACTTTATAAGAATGGGTTTCTCTGTCCTTCCCAAGTAACTCACTGTTATTTTATGGAAGAAAATAAAAGTGATGCAAAACCCAGAAACAGAAGTGTTAAATGACATACCGGACTGTAGAAACTATTTGGCTAATTCTCCTAATTCTTCTCCTGAGGGAAGGGCAGTGAACTTCTGTAGCAAAGTCTGAGCATAACTCTGAGATGACCTCCAAAGAAAAAAAAAAGCAAAATAAAGTATGAAGGATCACAGTGCCCAGTGGATGAAGAATCCATGGGGTAAAGCTGTACTCTGGATGTGCAGTCAGTCCTTCCTTGCCGTAGACGCTATGTCTTGTGCATCGTGCAGTCTCTGAAGAAACTGCATGAAGTTCCATGGAGGAGGTGGATAAATGAGTGATGGAGAGAAATATTTTCCAAGACAGTCATTAATTTTGTTGTAACCAAACGGTGCATGTTAACCCAATACTGAAAAGTCAAAATAAACCAAAAATTCTGCTTCTTTTTCTGCACGTTTCAGTGAACCATTTTGCTTATATTATCCTAATCATTTTCTGTCACAGTCATTTAAAAATAAACATTTATCAATGATAGCAAATGCCATAATTGCATCCATATATTCAGATAGAACTCGTTGTTGTGATAGGATGCCAACAGTGATGATGCTTCTGAATTGTGTAACTGGGAGCATGTGGGGGGATTTGAACTATGCTTTCAGGCGTCCCACTTGGAAGGCATACTTCAGCTATGAGACTAGCTTATTGGAGTTTTAAAAAAGAGAAACTAGTGATGTAGATGAAATGGACCAACATATCAGATAATTGAAAATTCAAGACGATTTGGGAGCAATCTTAGGTAATACCTTCATTACGTTGACACACTACACAGGAAAATGAAAATAGGCGGTTAACAAAATGCTAGTCAAAAGAAAAAAATGTATACAATGAATTAGAAAATGTAGTATGTTTTTGGGTTGTAAAATATTATGTTCAAATATGCAGAATATTTTATATTATACTCATCAGCTTGTAGTAATTTTAAAAAGATTTAAATGTATTCAGGATCTTTATTTTAAACAACAGTCCCTACAGTTTTTTTTTTCCATCGTTCTTTATTTACTTGTATTTGGACTGGTGTCTCAAAATGACTTTACTTAGTAGTATCCATTTTTGTTGTTATGAATGAGCTTAGAATGCTTCATTTAATGGCTTATACTTCACTGAAGGAGATATTTGCAAGCTTTTATAAAACAGAATTTAAAAGCAACTATAATCACAGCTGCAAAGAACAAATCCTATGCAAGCTCTCTTAGAGAAAACTCTCCATGTTGAAGGTGTGGTTTCTTACTTGAAAACAGACAGGAAGCTTCTGATCTGAAAACAGAAAGATTTGATAAAAAGAAAAACAAACAAAACAATGCAACAACAACAACAACAACAAAAACCCAGGGACTTCCATTGTCACCTCACATTACAGTAAGTGTTTAATAAATATTAGTGAATTTGAATGTGAGTATAATGGAAGCTATGTTACTTGGCCAGTTACAAAATGCTCATGACAGGTGAGTTTGTTACTGAGTGTAGTGTCCCTCCATGAAAATCATCTTAGACTCAGTGTTCTAAAAGGAATGCTATAGCTTTTCTCTTGCAGCCATGACTGATAAATCCCAACAGAAAGAGTTGCTTTGGTCTCAGACCTTGAAAATTCATGGGTTGTAGGTAAAACTGTTTAATTATTTTATACCTGTTGTCCTAAGCATTTCCTTGAATATTTAAATGATATGCAAATTACATAGGTTAATGTTTAGAAGTGTACAGCATGTATAGCATTTGAAGTTCAAATAGCCACGTTCAAGCACTTGATTTGTTTTGTGTTATTTTTCCAAAATCAGACAGTTACTTTAACATCTATAAGTTTAATATTTTCTTTTCTTTTTTTTAAGATTTAGAAAATATTTTTATTTATTTATTTGTAATATATTTTATTAATTTATTCATATTACATCTCAATTGTTATCCCATCCCTTGTGTCCTCCCATTCCTCTCTCCCTCCCACTTTCCCTCTACTCCCCTCCCCTATGACTGTGACTGAGGGGGACCTCCTCCCCCTGTATATGCTCATAGGGTATCAAGTCTCTTCTTGGTAGCCTGCTATCCTTCCTCTGAGTGCCACCAGGCCTCCCTATCCAGGGGACATGGTCAAATATGGGGCATCAGAGTTCGTGTGAAAGTTAGACCCCACTCTCCACTCAACTGTGGAGAACGTCCTGTCCATTGGCTAGATCTGGGTAGGGGTTTGAAGTTTACTGCATGTATTGGGCAGATCTGGGCCCAGGGGTCCTGCTCAAACTATGGCACCAGCCAAGTTTAACATTTTTGTTTCAGAAAGTGCTAGAATGTCATCCACACTCCTCCAACAAAGCTTCCTTTCTAAATAAAGGCATAGAAAAACAAGAGTTAATCCAAAACAGTAGCTTCCTGCACTACCATTTTTCAAGAAAGAGTTGCTGTTTTATGAACAGGCAAAAAGAGCACCACCTGGGTTTGATGACCTGTCTGGCCCGATAGTTATGGCTTTCTCCTTTGAGGCAGACATCTCTGTCTCGATCCACTTCCACCTCAGCCTCCTACTTAATCATCGCTTGAGTCAGCTCTGCTTGAACACATTTTACTTTTTGCAACAGCAAATTGTCCATTTGAATTTCAATCTCTAGCTCTTCAATTTCCTTTGGCATTTCGCCCCCTCATTCACAACTGAGATCTCTCAGCCAGTGTTGAACGTACAGCTGGCTCTTTTTTTTTTTTTAATTAATTTATTCTTGTTACATCTCAATGGTTATCCCATCCCTTGTATCTTCCCATTCCTCCCTCCTCCCTCCCATTTTCCCCCTACTCCCCTCCCCTATGACTGTGACTGAGGGGGATTACCTCCCCCTGTATATGCTCATAGGGTATCAAGTCTCTTCTTGGTAACCTGCTATCCTTCCTCTGAGTGCCACCAGGCCTCCCCATCCAGGGGACGTGGTCAAATATGGGGCATCAGAGTTCATGTGAAAGTCAGTCCCCACTCTCCACTCTACTGTGGAGAATGTTCTGACCACTGGCTGGATCTGGGTGGGGGTTTGAAGTTTACGGCTTATATTGTCCTTGGCTGGTGCCACAGTTTGAGCGGGACCCCTGTGCCCAAATCTACCTATCATAATGTATGTACGCAGTATATATGTATGGAGAGTAAAGCACAGAAACTTGTATAATACACATGCATATATGTGAATCTACATATACACATATACTTTGTGTATACATATATCTATATATACTCACCCCTGTACTTATTAATTAATTATTCTTTTTCTTAGTTCATACGCGTTCTTTCTCTTCTGTAGAATTTGCCTGCCATGATGTTCTTCTTTAGAAGACACTTATGCATCGTGTCCTTAAAGCTTTCTTCCCTTCTCTGATGCTGAGGGAGAGGAATCGTCGTCTTCCCTACACACTGCACACTCGTATGGCTGCCAGCACCAGGAAGTGGAACTGATACTCTTTATCTTAGGAGATACATCTTGTTACTACAATTGCCGTTTCAAATCAAGAACACAAAAACTTAAAAACATATTTTTAACACACAGGTAAAATACATTGGAAGTGTGCTCTTACATACTGTCCTAGTTACATTTCTATTTCTGTAATGAAACTTACAGATCAAAGCAACTTAGAGAAGAAAGGGCTTATTTGGTTTATATGACTGTAGAAGGATGACAGTCCGTGATGGCAGGATTGAGGCAGGGGGTAGCAGGTGTTTGGGGCAGCAGCAGGACGCCTACATCCCAGACCACATACAGGATGCAGAATGAAAAAGCTGGGAAAGGTTTGAGTCTGTTGAAACTTCAAATCCTTCTCGTAAGGTGACTCAATTGTAGTAACACCACATCTACCTGCTAAACCTCCTGAAACAGAACTATCTACTGAGGACTAAATAGTCAAACATCTGGTGCTTATGTCGGACATCACATCCAAACCGCCACATTCCATTCCTTGGCCCCCATAGTCTCATGGCCACATCATGACGCAAAGTGCACTTTGTCTAACCTTAAAAGTCCCTGTAGCCTTTCAATTGCAATACTACTTAAAGCCCAATGTCTCTTTTTAAATATATATATATTATTTTTGAAATTAAAATGAAATTACATTGTTTTCCTCTTCTCTTTCCTGCCTCCCATCCATGTCATCCACATTCCTTACTCTCTCAAATTCATTTCCTCCATTTATTAAATTATATATTCCTGTACAAATTCCACAAAGATCAATACAACATGATCAAGCTGCATTATGTTACTTGCTTGTGACCATTTGGTTTTTTGTTTGTTTGTTTATCTGTTTTGTTTTGCAATCTTTGTCTAAGGATGAGATATCACCTTTCTATGTTAGCATATTTATTAAATGTGTTTGTTTGTTCAGGTTTGCCTAAACAATGTTTTTTGAGATCTAAGAAAATGTCTTAATTGTAATACCTTGTTAAAAAAATCAATTATATGATTCCACATACAGTGGCAAATATTATACATTATTATTTCAAAACAGGAGGATCAGAGTCTAGTGAGAAAGTAGTGGACCAAAGCAAGACCCAAACCCAGTAAAGCAGGCTCCAAACCCTGTCACAGGACTGGATGCTTCTTCTTGCCCAGCTTTGTTGACATAACACACTTCTCTCTCTTGGGCTGATATCTCTCCCTGTATACAGCTCTCCTTCGAAGATGTCAGGCAGTGCAGTAGCTGAGAGGTCATATCCTAAATAGCCAGAGGGAAATAGCAAGACCACTGGATGTGAAGCACGGCTTTTGAAACTCCAGAGCTCTCTCCCTCTGGCATACTCCCCTCAGCAAGGACACCCCTCTACACAGCCACTGGGGACCAAGTATTCAAATGCCTTTGACACACACAAGGCATCTCATTCAAGGCACCACAGCCACTTTCTTATGCTACTCACAGCTTGTGGTAACACTGTGTACAGTGCTACTTCTCTTCAAACCCTCACCTCATAGTAGTTTCTGGAATTTTAATAATAACTTTCCGTATCTCTTCCTCATGATGTACACATGTACACAGACACGTGTGCACATACTGCTGGGCAGATGTCCATTTCTCTAGAGTATCTCATGCAGTTGAGATGTATCTCTCAATACAGTTTTGCTATTGGATATAGGTGTAGTTATTTTTAAGATCTAGCACCCTCCCTGTGTAAATGCCTTTTGTGGATGGAAAAACAGGGTTTTCTCTGTCACAATCAGAACTGGCAGAGATACACAGCACCTGCTGCTCAGAAATAGTCCGTAGAGATGTTGCTGAAATCGCTGGCTGTGGTTTACATTCTGTTGATTGGAATGTCAGTTTTGATGCTCAGACAACTAAAATTGATGTAAATCTGTAATCTCCAAACAGAAAATGGGAGTGGGGGTCTCTCGGTAGATGGTTGCTGTGCAATTGCTGCTGTTACCTAGAGTGGCTTTCCCCTAAGAATGCACCATTTAGAAATGGATATGTACTCTACTTGTACCTCCAGATAAGAACACAGAAAAACTGTCCTTTACTGGAATCCACTTATAATGTAAAATTCATGAGTTTATGTTTTATAGACACAAGTGTAAACCACAAACTATTGATCCCTAGCAGCTTTTAAAACATTTTTCTCTGATTATAAGTTGTATATTTTTATTGAAAATTTGTAAGTATTAGAGGGCCTAGTAAAAGAAACATAGCCACATGAAATCTCTGCTGAAATTTTGGTAAATTCATTTTACAGATTTCTTTTCACCATTAACAATAAAATAATTTTTAAAATTTCAATATGGTATTGACTACATAATATTGTATAATGATTAGATCTACCTTATACCCATTTTACTCAGATGCTTAGCTCTCTACATGTGTTTCCATTTTCCCTTCCAGGAATCCATTTGGCTTAATACTATTGTCTTTATTTTATATATGAACAAGGCTCAGCAGTTTGCTGTGGTGTTGCCCTTCTCTTAGGGACTGATTGATGACAAAAGTCCTCCTGTCCCGTCACAAATACTCCACAGAGCTGGAACCAGAGAGATAGGCTGGAAGGCATAGCACACAGAAAGCTTAAGTTCTATAAGGATGGCTGGAAACACCATCATGGGGTCTTCCGTGTTCTCTTACGCATGCTTACTTTATTGATAATAGTAATGTATTTTCCTTAATTGCACCTCCTAGAAGTTATACATTTCACAACACAGTTGCTAAAGACTCCTGAGGAAAACATGATATTGCTGTTGCCATGTTGATGTATTCCTAGGGCTCATAATAAATGCAGTATTTAACATGACTTAATATTTTCTATTGTAAAAGGACTAGCAATATATTAGGACAAAACAAGCTCATGTAGCCTCATATTTATCAGTATGTAGCCACAGATACATGGTTCCCTGTTTCTGGGTTGTTTATTTCAGCTGATTTTCTATTTATTCTAGCTGGAAGCAAAATGCTTTCCAATCTTTTAAGTCAGTTGTTTTGCAACCAATGATTTAAATTCTCCCTGTGTTACAAAATGTCATCAGAGAATCCTTCATAATGGTTTTAATATCTTCCTAATAATGCTATAGGGAGTCTTTGGTCATTCTGAGTATACAGGAGGTTAGCAGAGTGGCTAATATGATTGTTTTGAACATAAGCCATGAATAAAGGAGATATTGTGAGGAAGACAGTAAGGCAGGTGGTGCTGATTGACAGGCAGTTTCTTAAGTTATTATAAAAGTGTCGTCATGTTTGGGGAAGGGAATTTCATAAACGCAGAGCACTGTGTTGATGTTTATAAGTTTTTTCCTTATTCCTTATGAAATCTTATGAATCCACCAAACAGCTTCCTTGACTACCATTTTTATACATATTTGATTACTTCATATCATAATTTACAACTCAAATGTGCACAATTCAACCACAGGAGCTCAGTTAGAATTTAGTGGCTTTATAGCTTTGTTTGGCCCTCGGCACAAGTAATAAGATCCCAGCTTTAAGTACCACTGGGGTTTATAGAATGAAGGCATCTGCATTATTATATTAAAATGTTCCTCCGTGTAATAAATATAACTGACAGTAGTGCATGACTTTCTTTATGAAAAATATGTTGATAGCAATGCAGACTTAAATACTGAAGAAATTGCCGATTAAATTTTTATGTGCCTAGTTACCAGCTAAATGCTGAGCAGATGTCCATATTAACAGTTTATTGCTGGGTGTCCCTAATAAATGCTTTAGTTAAAATTATTTTCCAAAAACATGGAAACACTGTATTAACCTCCCATTTCCTTTAATAATTCTTGTGTTTATTATTCTAATATGTTCTTTGGCATAGTACATGTTCCCCAGATAATAGCTATCAGTAAGTCACTATAAAACTGTCTCCAGGCCTCTGAGTCCTCTGAGCTATTTCATAGAGAAAGAGCTGTCCACTGGCATCAGATACTTGTGTCCACTGGTTTGTATCCCCAGCTGTGCACTGGCATTTGTCTGGTATTGGATGCCCACCTGTGCCCAAGCTTGGATGCTCAACAGTGCTCTGGTGTTGGATGCCCAGCTCTGTGTGCACTGGATGCCCAGCTGTGCCCAAGCTTGGATGCTCAGCGGTACACCAGTGTTGGATGCCCAGCTCTCTGAACTGGATGCCCAGATGTGTACTGGAGTTGGGTGTAAAGATGTGCACTGACCTTTGATGCCCAACTGTGCACTGGAATTTTAAGGCTCCACTAATAAAAGTATTCTAAAACCAGTCTTATTCACAGTCCACCATGTAAAATGGCTTAAGGTGATGGAATTTGACAAAAAAAAAAAAATTCTAGTTCTGCAGAAGTCTGAGGCAGGATGATCAAGATACATCTAGCTAACTTAGCGAGACTATGTCTTGGAACAAGAATTATAAAAAGTGACCAGGTATTTGATCAATTATTGAGTACCTGGCTGGAGGCCTTTGGACAAAGCTGGGTAGTAAAAAAAATAGTGATCGTGTTTTCGTTGCTTGACTCATTTTAGGAAGTCATGCTGGTGAGACTTTATGAGTCTAGATTCTGCTGATGCTCCCAACAGACACAATCTCTCACCAAGCTCCATGGTGCTCTGGCTCTTACAATAGTCCCACTCCCTCTTCCACAGTAATCCCTGAGCAAAAGATAGGGGAGTGTTTTGTAGATATATCCACTGGGGTCTGAAATCCACAACTTGGTATTTTTATCAATTGTATGTTTTGGTAATGGCCTCACTCTGCTGCAAAGAAAAGTCTCATTCAAGAGGGGGTGAGGACTACACTTCCGTGTGGGTGTAAGAACAGATGATTAGCATGTAGTTGGGAAATATGCTGTTTTAGGGGCATGGTGGCTGTAGATTCTCCTGTGACAGAGAAAGCACATGAGGCCTCAGCCCAATGCAAAGAACTGCAGACAAGTTAGTTCTGCGGGGAGTGGGAGAAACACTCTTCTACAGAGAACTCACCAATTAATTATCCAATGTCAAAAGGTCGGTTCTGCAAGCTCTGTTGCTGAAGGCCTTTAATTCCAGTACTTGGGAGGCAGAGGCAGGCAGAACGCCGTGAGTTCTAGGCCAGCCTGGTCTATAAAGTGAGTCTAGGACAGCCACGGCTACACAGAGAAACCCTGTCTCGGGGAGAGTGGAATGGGTGGGGTGGGGAACAAAAAATAAACAACAACAACAACAAAACAAAGAAAAAAGAAAAAAGAGGCAGTGATTTTGAAAGAGAGCAAGAAGCAATACATGGTAAGTTTTGGAGAAAGGAAAAAATGGGTGATAAAAATGTAATTATATTATAATCTAAAAAATAAAATGTATCAACATTGATATATAATTTGTACATACTGTAGTTATATATAATTTTGTTTTCATTACAATTTTATACATCTTGGCAGGCAAAAAATTACTTTCTACTAAATAATATTTAGTTAATAAATGCTTTCAAGTGATCACAGAGATATGTAACTAAAATTTACCTACACTTAACTTTACCATGGGCTATATTTTAAATTAGGGAGAAGGGTTTTATTGGCATCCATGCCTGTTCCGTAAACTGGAATTACTGCGCAGGATCCATGGCTTTAGTTTTGAGTAGATATCTTTAAAGGCAATAGCACTACTCTGTCAGGTGCCTTTCTGTGACTGAGAGCTGCAGCCTGCTCCTTAAAGGCTGTAACCACTTTACCTCTGTGCATGCTTGCACTTCTGACAACACTGATGCAGCAGTTGCTGAGAATGACAATCATGTGTCAAACAGCAATTGGGACAAGAAACATATGAGTTCATACACTCAGAATTAGCGTGGGTTTTCTCTGTCTTGAAGTTATTTTTTTCAATCTTTCATTCTTTTAAAGGGAACTGATGTTAATTCAGATATCAAGAGCAAGTAAGTCTCTTTCTACTCTTTAAGACATATTGTGAGAGTTAACACCTTGAACATTTGTCAGAATTCCCCTTCCTGTTCCCATTGATGTCCCACCCCACCCCCCCCCACCCCCGTCCTTAGGATAAGATTCCTGAGGTTACGCATGTCCTAAGATCCGTCAACTAACTGCTTCACCTGAGCAGAGCAACTTCGGCCAATGCATCCTCATGTTGGATGAATTAGGTATTCAGTGCTTGTCTATCAGTCAAGTGGATGCTGTACATAGAAGGACATAGCAACCACCATGAAAACCACTGACTTTCTTTACCACCTGTGGGCTCATAGAGTTAACGCACAGTACCATCCTGCAATGACTTCACAAGAACATCTCCTCGATCCCTAAGGCATCGGCTCTGGAGGTGAACTTTGCTAAAATAGAAACAACTTTTATGCTTTAAAAAAAAAAGAAAAAAGTCCGCATTTGGCATATTTGACTTCACTGCAAGCCACCTTTCATGGCTGTCCCCCTCAATTTTGACTTGGTAAAGATTTTGCATTTGTGTGTATGTGTATGTGCTCATGAATATGCAGATGATCATGCACGCATGTGCACATGTGAGTTCATGTGTGTGTATATGTGCCTGCAGAGGTCAGAGAACACCCTCCACTGTCATTCCTTAGGTGCTGTCCACTGTGGTGTTGGGAACAGCATCTTTTAATGATACAGTTGGCCAGGCTGACTGATCAGGGAGCTACAGCAACCCACCTGTGGCCACTTCCCCAGCTCTGGCCTTAGGAGGGGACATGACCTGGATTCTGATGGCCAGACTCACGCAGTTGTGTTTGTGAGACCATTACTCTGTTGATTGGGCTGTTTGCCACCACTATTTCTTTCAATGTTTTAAGGAAGTTTTCAGTACCAATGGTCATCAACATAATTATGGGTTATGTTAGGCAAAGAAACATGTCTAATCCCCATGCCTACCCTAAAATTGATGACTATACCATGAAAATCATAATTTACATTTCAGAATTTTTGTGTCTTTTGTATTAACATAACATCTTTTTTTCATTAAACATAAAAAGTTTTGAAGAAAAAGAGCTGAAGAGTTGACATGGTTCAATTCATAATGACAACAAACCAATCCTTATAAATGTCACTTTCTTTTAATTTTCAAAACACCTTTCATAATTAACATCTTATGATTACTTCAAATGATGAGAGCAAAAATAAAATTAAACATATTGTTTTTTTGAAAAGAAAGTAAAAGTATATCTTCACTAACTGATTAGCAGATACTGAAAGTCACCAAGTTATACATCAGACCCCTGGAGAGGGGCTGCTGACTGTGGGGCGTTTGTGTGGCAAACAGGGGAGACCTCAACTCAACCCGAGGCACTGAAACTGAAAACCTTCACAGATAAAGAACTTTCCTAATGTTGGGTAACAAAAATTATAACATGTAATTTGAGCAGACTGAAAATCTTTGGTTGGTTTATATTTAATCTTTTATAAAAATAACCTTCTAAACATTTGTATATGTGTTTGTCTGTGAATGTTTGCATGTATGCTTCACTTTGTTTTACAGTATCACACATGGTAAAACCAAAGGCCAGAATTATACTATTCTGTGGCTGAAAATGTTGTCTCTATTTTTTATATCTCACTGCACAGGCAATGCTGTTAGTCTTACCTGCAGATGCCTTCCTCAGACCAACATTCGTGTTTCCTTAGTGCCCTTTTTCTATCACTTCACAGAGCCGTGTGGCTCCTGACTGCCACCATGAATCTGTCTGTGATCTTATTTTTTCTAATACAATGAAGATTTTTGTTTCCTTCTGGACACTTTGAATCAAACCAGTAATATTTCCTGGCATTGTGGGTTGTTATGCCTATCAGACAAACCTCCCATAGGATACCTGAATATTTGAGGTATTCTAAACAAAGAATGTTTCAAAGCACAATGTCGTTTTTCGTTAAATAATCTCACGGTGTAGGCTCTACTGGGTTCACAATATTTACTTTAGGATGAGATAGTGGAAAGCAGAGTCCAAAACAATTTGCTCAAACTCATCAGTCTGAGGAATGGCTCCAACTTTATGGCCAAATCAAATATTGTACCCAAACATCTCCTAGAATTCCCTGCCATTAAGATAAGGTGTTGGCATTCTGAACACTGCTTCCACAATTACTTGTGAGATAAATGCCCACAGCAGACATCCTTTATGATACATAATTTTGTGTCTGTTGGCCAGGCAAAGGGAGTCTAATCAAACATTAATTTAGACATTGCAGCAAGTGAGCTTACATATTGATGGCTTTCATGCTTACAGTTATTTTTTTTTAATTTACTTACTATATTTGGTAATGGGGTGGTAGTAGAGGCATGAGTGCGTGAGTTAGTGCAGACATTTTAATGAAGGCTGTGTGGAAAGCAGAGGGAGGCTTTTAGAAGTAGGTTTTGCCCTTCCACCTTGTGGACACAATCTTTCTTACTTCTGCTCTGTGGCATATTCCAGACTAAATGACCTGCAATCATTTTTAAACGCTGAGCCCATCCTTCAGCCCCTACCTAGGTGGTTTTAAGCAAATAAAACAAAGAGTTTATCTTTGCAATGCTGGCTGGCAAGGTTTGGTCAACCTGTGGAAAACCTCCTTCATCAGCCCGTAGTTCAGCATGGGTTGCCGCGGCAGTGACCGCTCCAGTTTCACAGAGTTCAGACTCCATACTTTGTGCAAGATGGTCCTAGTCATGTCTACTTCCCGTCTCTTTGTGAACTTACCTAGGTTGAAACATGTCTAGGTTTCTTTACCTCAGACCTGACCACCTTCATTAAATAATCCCTACACCTAACCCAGTGCTGTGACCCCACCTTGCACGACCTGTATACGATGCTGAGGGATGCAGATGTGTCTGGGAGAGGGCCCATGAACAGGCAGATCAGATCCACCAAACAGACCACACTCACCCCACCGGAGCTTCAGGAGCCCCCGACATAGATCCTAGCTGGAATTACAATAACGGGCATAATTGTCAGGGCAGAGACCGTTCGTTACTTGTCTCCTGTCTGGCCTGAGGGAAACAGACCTTAAACCAATTAACTTTTTAAGAAATTCTGGACGTAGTTCACGGCAAATCTGAAAATTCCTCTCAATTCCTCTGATGCCTTGCACAGACCCTACTCAAACATGCAACTAGGCCCTGATTTCCAGTGGCGATTGTCTGCCAATTGACCTAACGTAGCCAATCTGAGTTCTGCCGGCTCCTCTCCAAACCTCGTCCCCCCAGGGCTGCATTTCTGTCTGTAATGATGGGCATAATTCTGGCTACTGCCTTAACTGGGACAGCTATGGCCGGAGGTGCTTTGGGACATTCTGCCCTCACAGCTCGGGATTTTGTGATCAAATTACAGCTCCCTGTAGACTCCACAGCCCAGTGTCTGGCCTCTCTCCAAGGACAGCTCATTTCTCCGGCCCAAGTCTCTCTCCAGAACTAGCAGGCCTCAGATCCCTTAACAGCAGAGAAAGAGGGAACTTATCTGTTCCTCCGAGAAGAATGCTGCTCCCACATCAGGGAATCCAGGATGGCAGAGGAAATGTTAATAAGCTAACACACCTTCCTGAGGGCCACCTAAAAGGAGGGTTCCTCTTTGATTTCAGCCCCTCAGGCTGGTTTGATTTCCCCTAACGAATCAGACCTGGCCTTTTCTGGGCCCCTGTATTGTCACTGTTCTTTTGTTTTTTCCCTTATAGCCCTTAACTGCCTTTCTGCTTTTTTAACCAAGCAAATTCGACAGATCAAACAACCAAGGTTTTGCTTATTAAGAATAACCAAGCACGTAATCAGCTCCTCTCGTTACCAACATCTCTCCAGCGAAGACGACATCACTTCTTCATCGGGCACATCAACAATCTGTCTGAGCCTGGGGACAGTTCTCTGATGGCCTCCAGAAGGACTCTTGCCTACTGCAAATGCCCTTCTACAGGCCAGATGACTTGCAAGAAGCAATCGCCAATCCATGGCTTCAAGGGAGCCTCCAGCTCCTCGAGCCAGAGCTTACGGAGTTTGTAACTTTCCTTCAGAGCATCCATCTTACTCATCCCCCTCCCCTGCCAGGACCCACTTTTGTTTAGGTTTTCCTTGATATTAGCCACTAATCAGCAGGGAAGCAGCCAGCGAGAACAAAGCCACTAACAATAGGAAGAGGTTGGAATGGAAGGTTTTAACAGGCTGGACCATGGCCAGCACAGACCCAGGCATGGCAAATGCAGCACAGGCAGGTTTTGCCTTTTACCCTTCTTCCCCTTTCTGAACCAGTAGATTACATTCCTGACGTTACCACCAAGGTCTGTTCCCTTATTTGGCCATTGACTCATTCCTGAGACTGATGAGCAAGATCCAACTATCAAAACATCAAGGCCCAGCAAAGTTTATTTGACCAGCCTAAACAAAATACCCAATCAGAATTTAGCAACACGCTCTTATTTTAACACAGACTACCCCTTTCCCCTCTTAAAATCAACATCTGCAAAGCTGTTTGCTGCTGTTTCTGACAGATTCAGAATCAGCCACCTTGTCTCTGCCTTGCTTAAAACGGATCTCCTTGTATTTGGTTTGTGTTTGGAATTGGGTGCCTGGGTGTCGTCTGGGCCTAATCTGGGGTCCGGAGCAGACCAGCATTATGTATGCAGGGCCCTTCACATAGTACATAAAATACCAGCCTGTAATACTTGTTTTTCTCTTAACTGTACACAGAGCAGCTTTGTATATGTCAATAATTGAACATTTTTTTCTAGAAGATGATTGCAAAGAACTTGACATCTGGCCAAGAAATACTTGTTGGAGTGTCAAGGCAGTGTTCTTCAATAACTCAGCAAACATCTTGTCATCAAGGAGTATTTGGCAAATGGACTGCCCTGCCCTTGCCTGCCTTCTTCAGTTCCACAAATCCCCTTCAACACTGCAGTACCTGGTTTGGTGTCATCTCAGCACGCATGAGGGACAAGTCAGAGGAAGGCAAGTTGGAAGCTGCTCTAGAGTAAGATCCTGTCTCAGAAGAGCTGTGAATGTGGTTAACTAATAGAGTGCTTGGGAATCCTACGCGAAGACCTTGGTCTTATTCTTAGCACCTAAGAACTCTGCACGATGTCACAGGCTGTAATCTCTGCAGTTGTGGGGTGGAGGTAGGAATATCAGAATCTCAAGATCACTCTCAGCTACACAGGCAGAGCTGAAGAAGACAACGTCTCAACAAGCAAAGCCAACAACTGTACCAACCTCAAAGTATGCTCTCTGTCCTGAAGATTTTAGATTTGTTAAAGCCAATTCCTTAAAACACCTTTCCCTACTCTTGTCTCTGAAGTTGACCCCCCCACCCCACCCTGCACCTCCCATCACCAGTCCCAGCAGAGGTTGGCATTTTGCTGCCAGGACATCAGTGAAACTGAGTTAGGCCTAAGCTACATTACCTGACTTCAGCTTCATTACATTTTTGAGGTCCTTTCTCATATTCTGGGCAATGTGGAGCGGGGGGTCTCTACGCAGGAATTTGACCCACAACACCCACTTTTCAGCTAGACTTTAAGATGCACAGCTCTTTAGTAACTTGCTCAAAATTGGGGTTCTTGTCAAAATGCAAATTATTGTTCTCTCTAGGCCTAATGAATAAAAACGAATGCCTGCATCCTTTCCTTTCTCCCTCTTATGTGTCTTTGCTTTCTGAAGCTTTAATGGGTCAAAAATAAGAGTTGCGTACTAAAATATAAGGAAACTAACCAGGAACTGACAAAACACTAGGGTATTAATTATATGTTACAAAGAAAATCGATGCCAGACCTTTACTAAATATATCGTAATTACCCATCAAATAGAAAAGTATTCCATGTGGATGACTAACTTTGCATCCCAAAGGGACTCCAAGTTCTGTTTTTTTCTCTTACTAATTACAGATCTGGCACATTTTTCATCGGCCTCCAGAAATGGCCCATCAACATGGTTTAATAAATCAAGACTTGCCTTTTTCATTTCATTTTATAATCAAACAAAATGGTACACCCCAGCCAAACATTAAAGCTGCATAGAGCTGAGGCGGGACCACTGAGGAGTCTATTAGGTGGCATCTTGATGAAGGTCAAGAGAAAACAGGGTTTAGTTTTCCACCCTAAGTGGGTCAATTCCAGTTTTGTTTCAATTTGCTTTCCTGTGAAAGGCAATAACCCCTCTCCATTTTGTTATATGGTTGAACAATAGTTTGGATGAGGCCCCTGGTACTTGGTGTTCAGCAAGTATCCCAAACATGACATTAGCCACTTTCTCAAAACCATAATCCAGCATCTTTCTTTTTTTCTTTTTATTTCTTTCTTTCTTTCTTTTTCTTTTTTCTTTTTTTGTTTGGTTGGTTTGGTTTGGCTTTTCAAGACAGAGTTTCTCTGTGTAGCCTTAGCTGTCTTGGACTCTCTTTGCAAAGCAGGCTGGCCTCGAACTCATAGAGATTCACCTGCCTCACCTCCTGTGCACTGGAATTAAAGACATGTGATACCACGTCCAGTACAATCATCCATCCTTGGGATATATTTCAAAAAATACTTTTAAAAGTTTATTTCAAAAATTAAAACTTTGTCAGATGAAAACTTTTAGATCATATGAGTGTGTGTATCATAATTAAATTGCCTTATGAAACATCTCAAGCCCCGATTCAATAAAGATTTAGAACAAGGCACTCCACATAAAATTATGTTAATATGCACAGGGTAAATGTTTTAGGTTTTAAAACAACTAAAATCCTTTTATGTCATTGAACATTTTTTTTGTGTGTGTGTGCAGTGAACACTGAAGTTGCTAATGCTGTTTATTCTTAAAATGAAAGCCTATTTTAGATTCATTTCCTTATTTTAACTAAGTTAAAACATGAAAAACATCGTAAGATAATTAAACTATTTAGAACAGTAAGAATCCTGGACCTTTGACAGTACCAAATTTTTCCAAGAGAGAGGGGAGGGAGAAGTAACGCTGGTGGGAAAATAGAGCAGCACAGGAGCACTGGATGTCAGGTTGGTTTTTAAAAATTCATCAGATTGGGAGAAATAGAGATAGGAAGTTCCCTAGGGATCAGTGGCCATCCTGTTAGTGTAATCAGTGAGCTCCAGGCCAATGGGAGTACCTGTCCCAAAGGAGGTGGGAGCATTTCTGAGAATGCTGTCTGAGAACATCCTGTGGTACCCCACATGTATACACCTGCAGCACATGCATGCACCCGTGCTCACTTGAACATGGACACAGACACACTCACCAACCTCCACACACTTAACATACACATATATCAAATGACACTGAGAAAGAAGTGAAAATATATGTCCTCCTAAACTCTGTCAAAGAGTAGCCATCATTCCTACTAATGTAGCTTTCGTAATAACCAGGGCATTGTTCAGTAAGTGAATTAGTAAAATACATGAACCAAGGTAAAACCAAAGAACAAATCATTATTATTCATTGATTAAAAATTTTATTTTCCAGCCATGAAAAGACATGTGGGAAGATTGACTGGACATTATGAAGCTAATTGTGGGAGCCTATATGCTGTAGGATCCAGCCTCATGAGTTTTTTCAAGGAAGAGGAAAAAAAAGCTCACAAAATAAAACCTGTTTTTTCAGCATTAGAGGGAAGAGTGGAGAGGTGAGAAGTAGCGGGTTGCCATGGTGATGGAATACTCTCATGTAACTGTTATGATGGGTATACACCTCAGTATGTTTTGCCACCTTCATACATCACACACCAAGAGTGAACCCAACGTCAAATGTGCCAGTGGAAGTTTAACAAATGCTACACTCTGGTGAGGGGTGTTGGCAATGAAAATGGGTGACAGTGCATAGAGGTGAAAATATGAGAATCTCATTATCTTAGCAAGTAACACTATAAGGGAATGATTCACCTATTGCTGATTATATTTAGTTGATTATTATTCTAGTTCAAGTAAACTGGGAATCTCTCTCTCTCTCTCTCTCTCTCTTCAGTGAGTGGTTTAGCCAACATTGAGTAATGATAGCAAAACAAAGATTCTGAGAGGACTGTGGTCCCCAAGACTCAGTGGCTGGCATGAGGTTTTCCCTGCCTCTGGAAGCTTGTGTACCTGAGTACCATACACAGACCACTCCTCAATGAAGTGGTCCTGAGGCTCAGGTCACACTTAATGGATAGCCAGGTTCAGAACTTGCGCTGCGATGGGACCTTCCTTCTAGTCTCAATTCATGAGATGACACATTTATTTCTTTTCATATAAACAATTTGAAGTAGGGTTCTTGATTCCTGGGAACAATACTTTGCTGTAAAATAATATTCCCATTGACTATTCTTGTACTTTCAATTGAGTTATGTGTTTTACCTAGGATTATGCTTGAGAAATGTACATGTTGAACAGCTGATTACACCGTAAGGCAACATTACAAAAACTAACAACCTATAACATGTCGCCTCTTTCATTACTCAAGATGCTGGGAACAGCACAAGCTGTTCTTTACTCAGAGTTTAATGTGTGCGGACGGGGTTCTCCGTGTTTTATGTGAAGTGCCTCATTTAATCCTGGTGACATGAGGAGATAAGTGCTTCTACTAATCGAATCACGTTCTTGACAAATTAATAGTTAGAAGCCTAAATATTGTGGTGTTATCAGACTTCTGGCTCAGGCTGCTTAGATAATTCACCAAAGCACAAGTGCAGGACACGGTGATATTTCATTTTAGACAAAACTAGTTTAAGCTTCATCATTTAAGTATTTCCATAGCTAATTATACAATTATTCATTGTAAGTTTTTATTATTGTTTTCAAAGCAAGAGATTTGCACATATCAGACACTGTACTATGAGCTATAGCTCCACCCTTCTTAACTGTTTTATTATCAAGTTCTATCTCCTCTCCTCTCTCACATGCATGTGTGTGTGTGCATGTGCGTGTGTGTGTATGTGTGTGTGTATGTGTGTGTGTATGTGTGCGTGTGTGTGTGTGCATGCGTGTGTGTGTGTGTGTGTATGTGTGTGTGTGTGCGTGTGTGTATGTGTGCGTGTGTGTGCGTGTGCGTGCGTGTGTGCGTACATGTGTGTGTGTGCGCGCGTGTGTGTGTATGTATATGTGTGTGTGTGCGTGTGTGTGTGTGTGTGTGCGTGTGCGCGTGTGTGTATATGTGTGTGTGTGTGCACGCGCGTGTGTGTGTGTGTGCGTGTACGTGTGTGTGTGTGCGTGTGTGTGTGTGTGTGTGTGTAGGCAGTTACATGGAATGTGAGTGGAGGTTGTCAAGACAACATTATGAAGTGGGTTTTCCATTTCTCCCATGGAATCCAGGTAATTACTGCCACTGGGTTTCTGGGGAAGCACTTTTATCTGCCAACCATATTGCTGGCCACCCCCTGCCACCCACCACCTCACCTCACCCAACCCCCCCTTTTTTTCTTTGAACTCCAGCAAAGTTTACATTTCTAAAATAAATCATTGTCCTTTTAGAAGACATCATTTGTACTAGCTACTGAAAGTGTCTATAAACCAGCAACAATAGATTATATGACAATACAATTAGATGGTGTTGCTAGGGGCCTATGCTTCCGCAGCTCTGTTCTGTAAGGGACACAGGACCTTGTCAATCTTATGCTTAAAAGAAACCTTGAGGGAGGATATACTATGTCACATGGAATGTGACAAAGCTTTGGTCCTGACAAAGAGGGGAATGTGCAAATTTGCCATGCTATTGCACATGTCATGCACCCCCAGAGAAGACACACAACCTCTGTGGTTCGTTTAACTCCTGTTTTTATTCATGGGAAGATATATCTACTAATCCCTAAAGACACCACTTTCTTTGTTTTTTAAACTAATAACTTGACAAATTGTATTCCCTAAAATTCCGATAATATATTAAGTATGAAATAACTTCTTAACACTTTACTTAGTAATCGCTTAGTGACTGACATGTACATTTCAAGGTGGCCTAGGGATAAACTGAGATATATTTTCTGTTACATTTGTTAGTCTCCAAGTTTCACTGGACTTATCTCATTGAGCAGGTTGTTGTGGCCCATCTTACCGATTTGTAAGCATGATTCTTAAAGCTCACTGACTTGCTATATTTTCTATAGAACATGCCTGATATGTGTTTTACAATATCATATTTCAAATATGGTTGATAGTGGAATATTAAGATAATGTAGAATTAATTAGTGTTTAAATTTCTCATCTTGCATCAAAGATGTCTATTTAATTGAAGACACGATAGTATGAACATCTATCCCATAAACAACTTTAATGTGTCATTCATGTCAATGCCTGCACATAGATTTTTAGGAGGAATAAATCATTTGAATGAGTGTGTATATCTTTCTGTAGAGTTTCAAAATAAATTAAGGAGATGTTAGCTTGTAATTTACATAAATATTTGCTAAAAAGTCAGTATAGTGTATAAGTACCATACAATAGTATTGACTGTATTTGGGTGAGAAGTCTGGCCTGTGGGAGGTTTGTAAGCTCTGCAGATATTTTATGAAGCCAAGATTCAGTCACTCACATGGCGTAATGAGTTAGGAACTAACTAAGGTCTATCTGTGCCATGGCCACCTCAAGGAGACAAGTCACTATCCTTCAAAAAGCAAGAAAGTATTACTACTATAAATTATTTAATTGAGTAAATTGTATAGAATTTATAATTTTGGAAAACTAAAACACACCGTTTTAGGTTTCTTCCATGATCCATGGGCAAATATAAAAGCAGGCTACAGTTAATGAAAAGTAAACAAATGAATAAAAAGCAAAATGTAAGGCAGACTGAGGTTCAACTTAGGATTTTTAAGGCCCATCGCTGGATGAGAGCTTTTCCCCTGCACACTCTCTTGCTGTGGAGCAATGCCAGGAGGTTCCAGGTCTAGTTTTCGGCCCAGCAACATCAGAGAACATGCCCTGCATGGTGGACCTTCTCCTACTTCTCTCTATTCTTCTGCAAAAAGACAGATTTGGAGGAAAAGTGCTACATAAACTTGGACTCAATAAATAGGTGTGGAGAAGGAGTCTATGTCCTCTTCGCTTATTTTCGCAGATAAATGTAAGATATATCCCAGTAGACTTGAGAAGTAAACAGTTTTTATGGATGGTGCTTTGTGTGGACCGTCTCTTGGAAGCCTAGAGCCTCCTTCTCAGTGCTGTCTTCATCTCTGACTTCCCTGAGTGTGTTCACCGTAGGAGCAAAGGCGGAGTAGGTGTCACTCTGATGCCCTCAAGATGTCCAGGCCTCCCCGTACGTTTATCTAGACAATAATGCATCCTTCCAGTTAATTTTTATGTTCACATTCTCCTAGGGCTTCTGAATGGTGCTCATGATCTTTCTGGCACCACATGTTGTTTCGTTTCTACAAATGTTAACACTTACCTTCTTCCGAGCAGATTATTGGCCTCTTCAATTCAGAAAAAAAATATACACTATATTTATGTCAACATCCAAACTTCCTTAAACCCATCATCACTTTCCTTCACACACATTTTAGTTATTAAGCAGAGAGAAACCAGTGGAAATCTCACACACAAATGTACAAACAAGGACAAAATTCAAATGAACAACTGGATTTGAGATTTGGAACAAGGAATTACATCCCGGCTACCTAGTGACTCACACATTCAGAGTCTCAGAGTGATGCAAGATTTGAAGAGAAGAAACACAACGCCTGGACTAAGGGGACCTCACACTGTGTGAGAGAGAAGACATCTCCCCTTCCTAGTGAGAACAGAGACGACGCAGCTAATGAGACAGAAGCACTGTCACCACAGTCTTCTGGGGCTGCAGTGGGGTTTGAACACAGCACTCTACCTTAAGTCCTGTTGGCCTTGCTCAGCATTGCCCAGTAAAGGGATGTCTGATTCTTGGCTAAGATCCAGCCCTTTTCATCTTGTGGTTGTTGACTGACAAGCTCAGCCCTTAGTTAACTTCCAGGAGTCTTTTAAGAAGGCAACTCCCTATTTTCGTCTACAGGCCTATGGAGGTCAGACTTTGCAACCACACAGCTTCTCTCATTCTCATTACGTTATCCATGTGAAATTGCTGATATCTGACCTTGCCTTTTTTTTTTTTTACTTATAAAATCCAGTCTTATTGTTATAGGTGAAATGCACATGAATGTGTTTAGAAAACTGCTAAGATAATTAGATAACAATTAGAAAATTACTGGAAATAAGTTGTAGCATATTCTGAGCTTGTGAAAATAGTCTCTAAGGGCACTTGAAGCAAACTGAATATGTCCTAAAAGTATTCATGTATTTTGATTAATTTTCACTTCAATATTGTTTCTTTTAAGAGTTTTAAAAACATCTAAGCTCTCTGAAATGTCCTCAGTTTTATCCTCAAGGACAGGGACATAAAGTTCTGGGAAACGCAGAGATCATACACAGACTCCTCTTTTGTTCTCATGCCTAAAAACCCACAGTAGTCCTGTAATAAAATCCTGGCATTAGCTCTTTGTGTCTGACCATTTCCCAACACAGGTACATTAAAAACCACAGCTCATAGCTGGAAGCTAAACTACCTTTGAGAACACCACGCAGAGCAGGGTCCGTACTGCAGAACTTTCTATTCATCTACCACTTTCTGTGTAGTCACGATAAAGGGAAAGAGAGAGGAAGCAGCTTCCTAACCTCCGGAGGCTTTCAGAACAGCAGTCTAAGGGGACACTCGCCTGATACGATTAGTTGGATTTAAGAATTGTTTGCCAACTATTTCTGTGATGTTTTGAAAGATCCCCATTAAAGGTAAAGTCTTATGTGTGGGTGAGTAATCATGCCGAAGAAGTAGATGAATTGAGGGTCTTGAGTCTGTGGTTTAACATGGGAATTTCATGCCACATAAGTCACTCTTTAGGTGTAAAGTGTTCCTCCTTCACCAAGCCAGCAAGCTAACACATGCAGGACCTAACTTAGGCAAAACAGTAAGAGTTCCCTTTTGCTATATGTGAAACTGGCATCATTTTTCATGTGTGTAAATAATGTTAATTATTTACAAGATATATGCATTCTCTTCCATATAGTTCCCAAGAGTGCTGAAGTTGCACAGATGTTGGATTCTTGTTTCAAATCAGGTCTCTATTTTTGTGCAAAATGATCAATTTTATGAAACTTTTCCCACTTGGGATGGAACCTTTTATATTGTGGTAATAAATTTAGTTGTATAGAGATCTGTTCTTTTCTCAGAAATAAAAGCATAGTCCCATAATTTAAATTAGCTTATCAAATGATCTGAGCATAAACTTACAAGCAAAATGTACTTAGCTATAATAAAACTTCCCCAAAGTAGTGATCTTAAAAGCCACATTCCTAAACCACAGTGAAATAAAATAAAATTACATATTAACGATGCCAGGAACAACTAAAAATTCTAAATATTTTTAAGTTTAAAGTACATAAAATCTGGTTAAAAATCTTTCAAGTTTCTGAAATCAAAATGTACCATATAATGACAGTGACATATTATTTCAACCTCTTTATTGTTTATGAAACATAGGAGCAGGATAAATGAAAAAATAGTTTAGTTAAAAGAGAAGGAACATGGTACAGATTGTAATTCCAATGACAAATTAAAATTAAAATCATATTATGGATCATTTACAAGTTGACCATTTGAAAATAAAACAGGAAAGCTAGTAGCAAACATGGAAAGCATACATTCCATAGGAGTTGTAAGAAATTATGTAGAAAGTCGCAGTCACTAGAGAGAATAATGTATTTACATGGATGTCTTCATAATAAACTTATGAATCTAATAGAAACATACTTCCCACAATGGTCCAAATAAATACAAGTCTGATACTTTAAAAAGTTCTATACACACAGCAAAGGTAGCACCTTTGTGTAATGTACATTATGAAACTGTGGGGCTGTGTGGCAGGTAGTAACATCTGAGTAATAGTTTGTTGCTACTTTCCCCATGAAGTCAGAAAAATCCATTTCAATTTAAGAATGTTTAATAGACAGACAATTATTATTTACAAATGAGAGGATAAATTTATATAACAGCATGAAAGAAGCAAACGAAGAAAAGGTTGCATGAGTATTTACATATTACTTATCATGATAAAGTCAGGATTATTCCAGGAGAGCAGGAAAGGTTCATTTTAGTTCATTATCAACTAATTATTTTATTGATGATTTAGGTAGACAGTTACAGGTGATTGATCACTATATGTTAAAAATATAAATCACTGGCAGTGGTTATAAGTACTAAATAGTGAGAAACAGTACTAACGAAATACAAGGACCAGAGACAGGACTTGTCTTCAGACAACAAAAATAAAGAAAGATCCTAGGGCAACATGTCTGGGTTTACTGAAAAAGTTGGAAGTGCATGGAAGCTTCGGGGTAGACACATGGTCACTCTCAGAGCCGTCTAGCAGGTGCTGCGATTTAACTTCTTCCCATTGAAGGTGTAAGCACAAGAGTGACATGCTGCTGTGTGAAACAGCATTTTTTAAAGAACTCTTTGGACAATGTGAAAAGTCCAAAATGAAAAATCGTCAATCCTGGATGTTCTCTGAGTTGTAATTGAAAATGAAGGTGTTTCTTAGGGAAGTAAAATGTGAAATAAAGAGGATTTTCAAGTATATTATGAACTAGAATTAGTAGTACTCAGTGAAGGACCTGACACTGAGCATGATATGTCATGAACTACCATGTTTCTCCTAAGTGGTAATTCATACTGACCGTTATTTTCAGTGCTTGGCTGTTCAGATCAGGCTTGTTTCATGATTTTGTCTGTCTGTCTGTCTGTCTGTCTGTCTGTCTGTCTGTCTGTCTCTTCCCATTATCTACCTACCTACCTACCTATCTATCTATCTATCTATCTATCTATCTATCTATCTATCATCGGTCATCTATCATCTATCTTCCATCTTTATCTATCTCTCTATATAATCTATCTTTCTATTCATCTATCATATATCTTATGAAAACGTTCACTTGCATTTACACTGTGTTTTGAACATGCTTCAAATAAAATAGTTTTATATGGTTTTTTTTTTTGCAGCAAATATCTGCTGCACCACAATATAAGAACAAAGCCTCCATTAAAGGAGATCAATGTCAAGGAGGCCTTCTGTGACTTCCCTCCTGCTTCCCAGGTGCGCCCCAAATGTTCATGGGGCTCACATGGTGTTACAGTGTGCAAATCTTGTTTTCATCATATATGCTGCAATGGTTGTTACTGACTCTGTAGATGTGGCTTCTTATACTCTATCTGAGCCTAATGACCAAAGGTTTAATCAAGTACAGTATTCAGATTTGTAGGTGCCAAGTAGAAAAGGGTGTAGATTTAGATGTGTCCATTATGTAATCAATAGGCCTAATTTGGCATGGTTACTGGACAAAGTCGTTCAAGACAGAAACTGCCCTACCCCCTGTTATTTCTCAGTTGGCTTTTAACTAGTAATACAAACTGAGGTATGCTTGGATGCTCCAAATCTAGGATTTTATAGTTTCTGCCCTAAGCTTTCCAGAAGCCCCAGTAACTAGAAGCATGAACAGTCCCCTAGAATTCTGGGGGCTTCCAGGTAACCCATTCAATTTAACAGAGCAATATCTGCCCTTACAATAGTCTTTATACTAACCCATGGCACTGCGGCGGCAGAGGGGGGGTCTCCAAGTAGAGATTTTGCTCACATAGGTAATCTTGTTAGCTTGATTTAACTTAATAATAATGATGAATTTCAAGACTGAAGAGATGGATTGGTGCTAAAATTTCAGAATGCTCTTACAGAGGATCCAACTTTGTTTGCCAGCACCTAGGTCAAGGACCTCACACTGAACTGTAACTCCAACTCCAGGGGACCAACACCCTGTTTTGAAGTTCATGGTCCCTTGGTTTTATGATGACAGCACTCCTATACTGACACACACACACACACACACACACACACACACACACACACACACACAAGAAAATAATATACCAACAATAAAGAAAGATGGCAAATTAAAACATTTATTATAGGACTCATTCATGTGTCACCAGCCAGGAAGCTTTGCTTGTTTTACAAAGCAATTTTTTTTTACAGTAGATATGTGCTACATCACATATTAAACTTCAGTCTAAAGTTGAAGTCACATGTACAATTTCACATGTAACTACAGTGTTTAGAAATTTTCCTCAGTACTTGAGCAATGACTCATCAGTTCAAAGCACTTAACTATAAATATATATGTATAATTTATTCATATTACATCTCAATTGCTATACCATCCCTTGTATCCTCCCATTCCTCCCTCCCTCCCACTTTCACCCCAATCCCCCTTCCCTATGACTGTGACTGAGGGGGACCTCCTCCCCCTGTATATGCTTATTGGGTATGAAGTCTCTTTTTGGTAGCCTGCTATCCTTCCTCTGAGTGCCACTGGACCTCCCCATCCAGGGGATGTAGTAAAATATGGGGCACTAGAGTTCATGTGAAAGTCAGAGCCCACTCTCCACTCAACTGTGGAGAATTTCCTGTCCATTGGCTAGATCTGGGTTGGGATTCGATGTTTCCTGCATGTATAGTCCTTGGCTGGTACCATAGTTTGAGCAGGACCCCTGGGCCAAGATTTGCCCATCATAATGTTCTTCTTGTAGGATTCTAGGACCCTCTGGATCCTTATATTTCCCCATTCTCCCATGCTTCTCTCACCTAGAGTCCCAAGAGGATGTCCTCCCCTCTATCACACTTTCCTGGCAAATGAAGACTTTCATGGAACATGACCTTTGGGCTAGTGTCCAGATATAAGTGAGTATATACCATTTGACTCTTTCTGCTTCTGGGTTAATTCACTCATGATCATTTCTAGTTCAATCCATTTGTCCACAAATTTTGGGAATTCTTTGTTTTTAATAGCTGAATAGTATTCCATAGTGTAAATGTACCACAGTTTCTTTATCCATTCTTCTACTGAGGGACACTCAGGCTGTTTCCATGTTCTGGCTATTATGAATAAGGCTGTTATGAACATGGTTGAGCATATGTCCTTGTTGTGTGCTGGAGCATCTTCTGGGTATATTCCAAGGAGTGGAATAGTTGGGTCTTGAGGAAGCCCTATTCCCAGTTTCCTGAGATATCACCAGATAGATTTCCAAAGTGGTTGTACTAGTTTGCATTCCCACCAGTAATGACGGAATGTTCCTCTTTCTCCACATCCTTGCCAGCATGTGGTGTCACTTGAATTTTTTATCTTAGCCATTCTGATAGGTGTAAGATGGAATCTCATAGTCATTTTAATTTACATTTTTCTGATGACTAAAGACGTTCAGCATTTCTTTAAGTGTTTCTCAGCCATTTGATGTTCCTCTGTTGAGAAATCTCTGTTTAGTTCTGAGCCCCATTTCTCAATTGGTTTATTTTGTTTGGTGGTGTTTAATTTCTTGAGTTCTTTATATATTTTGGATATTAGACCTTTTTCATATATAGGGTTGGTGAAAGATCTTTTCCCAGTCTGTAGACTGTTGCTTTGTTCTGTTGACAGTGTCTCCTGCCTTCCATAAGCTTCTCAGCCTCATGAGGTCTCATTTATTAATTGTTGACCTTAAGGCCTGGGCTGTTGGCGTTTTGCTCAGGAAGTTGGCTCTTCCCCAATTTTTCTTCTAACCAGTTTAGTGTCTCTGGTTTTATGTTGAGGTCTTTAATCCACTTGGACTTGAGCTTTGCAAAGCACTTAACTCTTGCAGAGGACTTTGCTTCTGTTCTCAGGGCCGACATGGTAGGTCATAATCAACTAGGAACCTATCCAGTACATCTGATGCTTCTTCTGGCTGTTGCAGGTGCCAAGCATGAAAATGATGCTAAAATCCATACACACAAGGATGACATATGCCCCCCAAAAGAATCTCTCTTTCTTTAAGGTGGGGTATGACTATGTGCCCCTGATGCGACTGAAACACACTGTGTAGACTAGGATTGCTTCAAAGTCACAGAGATCTGCTTGTCTCTGTCTCCCAAGTCCTAGGTGGGGTTAAAAGCTGTGCCCTGAATACAAATAAATCTTTAAAAATTGAAAATCTTCCTTGTGGTATTAATATGGCAAAATGTAAGTATGGCCTTTATCAGCTTTTAGATACTTTGGTAATATTTATGAATAGTCATTTTCTAGATCTTAATAATAAGAAACACAGCACACAGAGGTGTACTTCTTACAGAGTACCACATGACATATTTTGACCATATTCACCACTGTATCAACTTCTCCCATCATCATCTTTCCCACCTTCCTTCTTTTCCCACCTGAAACTGAGATTACTTTTTTTCTTTTCCCCATTGAGTCCAGTTTGTGTTGATCATCTTTTCTTGGAAGTATAACGTGCCTTGCCATGTTTATTTACCAGAGATCACAGCATTAAAATAACTTGAATTTCTGTCTCTCTCTGGTGGGGTCTCGTGTACACTGTCACAGTTGCTGTGATTTCATATCTGTGACTGGCCAGTTGTGTATGAAAACCACTATTTCCTTCAATTTCCTCTGGCTCTTAATAGTTTTCCCATGCCCTCTTCTGTACAGACTCTTCATTCTTGGGGGAGGTGTATGGGGTGTATGTCCCACGTAGGACTGAGCACTCCAGTTGCTTATGAAATTTCTAGTTAAAGTAATTTTAATGTGCATGTGTGTGTTCGTATGTGTGTGCTTGCATATGTGTGTGCATGTGTGTATACATGTGTGTGTGAGTCATTTGTATGTGAGCATCCTAAGAATGTGTGCGTGCCTGTGTATGTGTGTTGTGTATGTGTGTTCTGTATGTATGCATGTATGTGTGCTGCATGTGTTTTTGTGTGTATGCATATGTGTGTACATATACATATGTATGCATTTGTGTGCATATATGTGTATATGTGTGTGTGAGTTGAATGTATGTGCACATCCTAGGTATATGTGTGCCTGTGTATATGTTTTGTATGTATGTGTGCATGCGTGTGTTGCATGCATGTTTATATGTGTGAATATGTGTATATGTGTGTGAGGGAGAGTTCCTATAGTGATATGTTTTTATATATCTTTTTAAAATGTCTTAGTATTTGTTGTCCCTGCCCATAGTCTCCTCCCATCCATCCTGCCACAGAGTCCATGGCCTGCAGTTAACTGATCCTGCTTCATGTTCCCATGAAACCCCTTATATCACTTTGTCCTATCGCCCTCCCCTCAAAAACCTTTCTCCTACTTAACTCTTATTAAATTCCTGGCCTCTCTTGGCATTTCACATGGAAAAGATGTATCTGAAGATTTAAAGCTAATGTCCAATATTGAGAGATGATGTGAATTTTTTTTTCTTTCTGCATCTGAGTCACTAACTAAAGGTGACTGTCCCCAGCTCCTTTGCTTTAACTGTAAATTTCATAATTTTGTTCTTCTCAAAAGCTAAATAATATTCCATTGTGTAAATATATCTCATTTTCATTATCCACTCCTCAGTTGAGGGGTGTCTAGGCTGTTTTCATTTCCTGGCTATGGTGAATAAAGCAGGTATGTCTGCAGATAAAAGTCTTCTGAGTATATGCCCAAGCGTAGTATAGCCAGGTCATGTGGCTCACCTGTTTTCCTTGTTCTGAGGAGCCGCACATTGATTTCCCTGGTGCCAGTGCTCGTCTGTACTTTCATCAGCACTGTGTAAGTGCTTTGCCGACCACACAGCCTCCCAGCAGCTAGCTGTTGGCATTTGTTTCTTTAATCTTGGACTTTCTGACTAAGATGAAATCTCAAAGCAGTTCTACGTCTTAGAAAAGCATTCTACCAATGGCTACGTTCAGTGGCTGAAGAGATGAAGTGAGGACAGCAAGGACAAACACTATAGCTTTATTTCTTTGGCTTAATAGAAGAAGGTAAAGTACAAACAGCAGTCAAGAGCAAACTCATCTCAAGAACAACTTATCTCTGATTTGTTTTCTTTACTTTAGATTGGCAGAGATGACTGATTTAATCCTAAACTTTACATATTTTTGCCCTGTCAAATGTCACACTCGCAAAATACATGTCACTGACTCCAGTTTCATGTTTATTCTGCAGGATAATTTTACAGATCTTTTGTTCACATGTGTTGATGCAACATTGAAATTAGTCCTCCAATTGCTACTTTCTTCATTGCAATTTGCATAGCATTAACAATAAAATGACTTCAGTTTTAGAACAATTTCTTTGGCAGTCAACCCAATGTAATTAGATTTCTCCCCAAGGAATACTGTCAGTCTTTATTACTAAGTAATTAGCTTACAATATAATATTAAATGCTAAAAAAAAACCAACCACATGATTTCCTGTTTAGAACTTAAGTTAAAATTTATAATACTGAGAAATGAAATGTGTAAGGAACACACAGTTCCAAACGAAATTCTGTTATCAGCTTTTATACTTTTTGCCAAGAGTACATTTTGCATTTATTACAAAAGACAATGCATATTGTTCTTTTAGAAGAGTATATAACTCCTGTGAGAGCCATTTATAAAATCTAATAAACTCCTCTGTCGTACTTGTAAATCACTATAAACTTGACATTACTCCAAAGATGGATTTGATTTAGAATAACTTAAGAATCCTGCATTCATTTCTTCAGTATTGTTTGATTGTACTGAATATGTTCTGTAGACAAGTGAAACTAAAATTCTAATCACCCCACAAGATTGTGTTTTCAGACTATGGGATATCTACTTGCTATATTTTAAATTTTATTTTAATAATATTTTACTGATAAAGCATTTAAACACCAAGCATATTCAATGGGAAACTCACCTTAATTTGTATTTTGTTTTTTAATTATAAAATTATGTGGATAATATCTGAGTTCTTATCAGTCATTTCGTACAGAGGCTGAACTGTGTCATTAGCCAAGACAGACTCTTAGTCGAAAGAACAGAGGGTGTTTGAACCGGAAGGAGACAAATCTGGAAGAGTGTTTTATGAGGCCATAGTGAGAGGGAAGGCTGAGGCTGAATGGAGTTATAAGGTTAAGACAAGTGTCCTCAAGACATGTGTCCCTTGGTTGGTAGAAAATGGTGCATCTGGGACTGGCTAAGGGAAGGGCTCCTCGGGGCCAAAGGCAAAGGCAAAAAGCCCTGACTGAACAACACTTAGAAGGCTTAACTAAAAATCATCCACATAATTCCCTTTTAGTTTTTAAAATATTCTACATTGTTCTTTATAAACTTTGGAAATTTAATCATTTTTCCTGGTAAATAGTGCAAAAGAAAATAGAAGTTGGTTTTCTGAGAAATTAACACATGTTCTTCTTGTTCACTAACCTAGTTACATACCATGCTACTTGACAGTCCTGGAAACTGGACCCCTTCCCTGTTTTTAACCTCATTGTCCACCTGAGCTGCAGGATCTGGTCCATGGATGGAGTGACTTGGGGGAACATCCACTTCACAAGATGGAAGCTTAGCTGGGAGAGATCTTGCTCTGAGGTCACCACTCTCTTAATCTCATTTAACATCTTTAATCTGCTTATCTCCCCAAAGACAGGACTTAGCTCCAATCCACTCCCTGATGTCCCTTCGATCCTTGAACCATATATTTTGTTTTTTTCCTTTCTTAGCTTGCTACATTTGATCAAAATGCTCTTCATAAGAGTGAACCACAAGACAGAGTCTATACTGGGCTGTTTGGAGTGTTCTTTTGCCAATGCAGTTAATCTAAATCTCTTCATGTTAGCTTCAAGAACACTTCTCAGACAAGGGTGAAAAGCAGCTACATTCGTCATCAAAATATCACAAGACCAACCTCTACACAACATAATAGAAGTTCTATCCTCTGAAACCTCTTGAGCCATGCCCCTACAGTTCAAATGACCTGCATACCGCTGCCTTCCATGCTTCTACTGGGGTGGTCCAGCAAGCCCCACTTAAAGCATCCACTGCTTTGCTAATCCACAGTCCACATGCAAATCCACATTCCTCCAAATAGAGGCATGGTCAGGCCCCTCCCAGCAACACCCCAGTCACTGGTACCAACTTTTTTCTTAGTTCAAGTTTTATTACTGGTAGAGACACCATGGCCACAGATACTGTTATAAAAGAAAACATTTAATTGCGGATGACTTACAGTTTCAGAGGTTTAGTTCCTTTATCATCACTGGCAGAAGCATGGCACATGGCAGTATCCAGGGCAGACGTGGTGCTGGAGAAGGAGATAAGATTTTGACATCTTCATCTGCAGGTAACCAGGAGACTGGATTCCAAACTGGGTGGAGCCTGAGCACATATGAGACCTCAAAGCCCACACCCTACTATAACAAGGCCACAGCTCCTAGTAGTGCCCCTTTGGCTGGCTAGATAACTAGCAAATTTTAAGTAACTTGTCAGATTTGGGCTATTCTAAGTTGGAGATAATGCTTCATTGTGAGTTTTGTAACCAATAGTAAGCACTGTGTTTAAACAATTGTCTTTATTAAAAGGATGATTGTGAATCCATACACACACACACACACACACACACACACACACACACACACGTGTGTGTGTGTGTGTGTGTATTTAATTACCTGTATCTATTTTATTCTAATATATATTTAGATGAAAACTTACAGGGAGACAATGAGGTAAGATCCCATACCAGACTCAGCCAGTGTGGATGTCACTTCTCTTTCTCAATCTTGACTAAATTCCTTAAGCTATTTCTGATTTATTATGGGGGCTTAAGACAGCAACACCAGTCTTTAATAGCTGTGCACTAAATTGTATATTAGATATACCAAATAACACACTTGGTACTTGTTTTATGATGAAGGAAGCACTTACAAAAAGTTATGTATTGTTTGCTTACTTCAAATATTGCTGACCTCATCTGCCACAGTTTTCTAGGTTTATAGTACCAGGTACCAGGCACGATTCCTCTTCTATAGAGTGGCCCTTGAGCCATCTACAGACATCTCTTGATTATCCCAAGTCAAATTGCCACTATCTATACTCTGGCTGATCTTTCCAAGGTGGTGGTTGTGGTTCATAGGATTTACAACCAGTTATGGCTGTTTTTCTACCTTTGCTTGATTCTTGGCCTGTTGTTTTGTGTGTTTTTATAATCCTGCCATTTTGAAGTTGTTTTGCATTTGCCTTGACTTTATAGTAATTATACTGAGTGTGTGATTTTTTTTTTTGAGAGGAATGCAGATGTCCTTCTGGCCTTATCTTCCATCATCAGTTGTGGCATACCACCAAGAGCAGTCACCGGAGATGGCCACTTGGTGAAACTGGTGACGGCTGAGTTTCCACACAGTGAACTTACTATGCTTCCTCTTCCATTTTTTGAAACTTGCCTGTAGGTCCAGCGTAAACTCAAGGAACTAAGAAATGAGGAAAGAACTAGGGGAAGTTTCATTTACTCAGCAGAGGAATACAAAGTCTATGTGGGCATGTACAATATGCTATCACAATGATAAAACACTTTGAGAATATCCAAATGTCACCTCTCTTTGCAGGAGATATACTGCAGCTGGTAGAGTTCTTACATGCACACTGGCTCCTGTTCTATACAAGCCACACATAAAACCCAGGCATTTTGGTGCATACCTGTAAAACCAGCACCTGCATCAAAAGTTCAAGGCTATCTGCCGTCAGGTATTTAGTGGTTTAAGGCCAGTTTGGGCTACATGAGACTTTTTTCAAAACTAACAACATCCTCTTTCACCTTGATGTTGCTCTTACTGACTTCAGTATTCATCAGTAGGCTTTTCTGCTACATCAAGTGCATAATTGGCTCTAGTCTCTAGCGACAGGAAATACAACCTTTCTGTAGACTTCAAGTTCCCAGGACCATCAAAGGAATTGGTCATTATCTTAAATTTTCTTCTGCGGGCCTGGTGTGGGGAGTTGCAGGGTGAGTGTCACTTACATATGTGTAACTAACACCCACTCCTACCCTGTACACATGCATCCCCATATTCCACCATGCCCTTCAGCAGAAGGTGCTTTTCATGTTAAAATAGGGCACAGTGCTCTTCAAGTTTATAGACATTAAATATTCATCGTTATGAGCTCATTTAAAAAATCTATGACTTGACATAACTGAGTGGTAAATGGAGGGCTTTAAAACAAAGGACAGACATTCGTTTGCAAACAACTCTGGCTTGTTCCTTAATGATTTATCTGGGCAGAGAACTATATGATGCTTATACATTAGGGGTATTTATAATTTATTTTGGGAGATGATAACAATTACAGATACATACTGTTTACAACATAAAAACATTTAAGTCTTTGAAAACATTCTCACTAGGTGGCACAACTGAATAACACTGATCAGGAAGGCCACTACAACTGCTGAGTGATGACAAAAGAGTCATTTTAGTGGGTTTATCAGCACAAAATGAAACTTAAGAACTTGAGACATTTTCAAATGTAATTATCATAGCAATTTAAATTAAATTTTTATCATAAAACATTGTCATAATCAGGAAAATAAATACTGTGGGGCTGGCTAATTTTTTTCTTTTTTTAAAATCATCCTCCTTTCCTTTTATGTCTTGGATAACTAGCCTAAGATGGACATGCACACTTGGATACAGGAATGATCAGAAAGACGTGTGGGAGCTAACTAGAAGTTCATTTCCAGTCTTTTTCCCTGTTCCCACAGAATCAATTATGCATCTGTCATCTTAGGATATAATCCCTCTTGTGGAAGTCGATGCTGACTGTATTAATGAGGTGACTTACAGGTAGTTAGGCAGTGGGCCTACAATGGATGCCACTTTTCACTGCTACCTCAAGATCTGATGTAATCTTACTGCTATTTCCCAGCTATTGACGGAGTCTTGGATTGTTTGTTTTTGGCAGGAATGCTATATATTATTTTGATTTTTAGTGTTACTAGATTTTGATTATTACCAAAAATAAATAGTGTATGTTAAAGCCTGTCTAGATTGAGGCAGCAGTAGAATAATCTGAAATTACTTTAGGGGTATATTCCTGAACTCTATCTCCTGTTTGTGATTCTTCTGTACAATAACATCTAGTTATCTGAGATCTGAAATATTGAAAAACAATAAATAATGTAAACAAAAAAGAATAATGAGTCTTCTACGTGACCTATTTAAGTCTTTGAGTTGAATCCCAGTGCTACCACATGAGAGCTGCATGCCACTAGCATCTTAGTAGGATTCAGTTTCTTAACCTCTGTCAAGTGGACATAAAAACAGAAAGCTTCCTTTGTGTCAATAAGAGTAAAATATGTTAATCTTTTAAAATCGTTGCCTCATGTCTAATAAGAATTATATAATTCTTAGCTAAAAATGAGAAAATTTTCTATGTTGACAAAGTACAAATTCAAAGCCTTAATATTATATAAACTGTATAAATATTTGATAGTATTGGTCCAACACAGAGTCATCATTATATTTTTGTAATGATTAAGCTATGTATTACTTTCAATTCCAAGTTAAATATAATGCTTGAAAACAAGCAATTTCTACATATAAAAATAGTTTTCTCTGACTGCTTGTCCAAGAGAAGTACAGAGACTTAGAAATATTGGACGAAACTTTGTGTACACACACACACACACACACACACACACACACACACACACACGAGATAACACTGAGGAGGGAGGATACATTGATTGTGAGGAGGGTCAGCAGGAATGGGAGGGATAACAAGGCTTCCAGCCTGGAGTGCAGCCTCTGACTTGGAACTGTGGAACACCCCCTAAGAGCAGAGACCAGCTCTGGGTATGACTTATGTACTGGCCAGTGCATGAGAGCTTCTCACAGAAACAATACACAGCTGTTTTCACATATAAAATTGGACGTATATGAAGCCTAGTGTATATTGTAGTCCCATGTTTACTTCAAAGGTACACACACTCACACACACACACACACACACACACACACACACACACACACACCCCTAAGTTATCCTTAAGAATGGGTGATAGAAGAAAGAAAGCAGCCAAATTCTACAATAGAGAGTGACCAAGAAGATTTCTCAAACCATCAGACACTGATTTCCAGCCACCGTCTCTCACATAGATGAGCTTCCGGTCATTGACCTTCTGGTATTTTCTGTTCTGCACTCATCCTCTTGCTGTGTACACGGGGCAATGAATGGCTAGGCTGGCAAGCACACACAGATGCCTAGCAATAGCTGCCATAATAATAGGGTTTCATCCCAGTCCTTTATTTCAGTGAGAATTCACAGTGTGAAGAGAACTTGTCACTTAGTCATAATCCCGGATCATGACGTGACTCTCACTGTACAACATGATAACTTTAGACAGGAAAACTGTTAAAAGATTCCAGCTTGAGTTTCCTATGTGTGCCAGGAGAAATGGTGCTCAGCCAGTCAAAAGTTACAAGTTTGGAGTCCTTCTATGTAATGCTCCCAAAGGGCCAGATTATAAAGACTCATCCATGTCATCATTTCTGTTCTTATTTATTAGAATAGTTTAAAGGGATTTTTATCAAGTAGGAGGTAGACAGCCTTTTTCAAGGTAATGAACCTGAGAACATAGATGTATATAGCACTGTACATGTTGCCTGTGTGTGTATATTTAAATGTATTCATATATTTATATAAAGGGTATATACATGTACAGTAGTTTCTAAAGCTTATTTTCATAGTGTTCAATAAGACTAGACTAGAGCAATTTTCTAGTGTTTTTATGAGTCTGTAAGGCTCCAAGTTTTTGGGAATTTGTAAAGCATTGAAATGATACGAAAGATTTGTGAGTCAAAGGTTTTAAACTCCATGGTACATAAATTGTCCACTATGTAGAATTTTATATGTATAGAAACTTGTCATAGAAGCATCTGCATCTTTTTTTTTTTTGAGTTTTCTATTTTGGCTTTAAAATCCTTGCCCAATTTCAAAAATTCTGGTTATTAGGCTCTTATATATCAAATATAGGAACTACTTTATAAATTGATGCTAACGTTAGGTGTTGGTAGTGTAAGGCTGGCATCCCCAGCAACCGGGAGTTGATTGCTGCAGAACAGCAGCTCAAGGCCTCCCTCATTTCCTGGAAAAGTCTGAGGGCACGTTAGTCTGAAGGACCCCGTTCAAGAGAGTAAAGGGAAAGAGAGACAGGTGCCAGGTCTCCCAAGTGTTTTTAAGTCTAAGTTGACTTTAGAATAAGATCTCAGAATACAGTTAAGGACAGTGCTCAGGCTGTCTCAAGTCCTCAGTGAAGCAATGAGCTGACTTTCAGAGCAAAGTATGCATCACCCGCGTCACCCAGGTGTGAGTACACATCACCCAGGTGTGAGTACACGTCACCCAGGCAATCACAGAAGTGAGACTCTGGGTTCTAATGTCTTCTGTCTTCCACTTATGGCTTCTGCATATCTTCAAACGGGCACCAAGATACTTATGAAAAGTTACTGTGATCTTAGAGAAATATATGCTAATGCTGCCTTAAATTCACACTTATAACTGCAGCTACAATAACATGGAAGGCATAAGGAAGGTTGTCAACATCGCACAAGTTAGCAGTTGACAGTGCAAAGTGCCAACTCCTGCTACTCTCGTTTACTGTAGTATTGTGAATGATGTATATATTTGGCAGCCTATGGCTTACCATCTGGTCTGAGAGACATCGTTCATTCACGCAACTAGACTTTTTAAAGTTTTATGTTGCTTTTGGTTTAGAACGGCTTGGAAAGCTGCTTTGTTGGAGGGGTAATTTGTGGCTCTTCATGCTGAACGGCTGCACCTGGACACATAATGCCCCTGGGCATTTGTTCTGCGAACTAAGGTAAAGGCCATAATCTTAATAATTAAAATTTCTCAATGATAAATTGTAATTTTTGGTTTGGGGCTAAAGGAGAAAAAATTTAGGCTAGACTTTTTTGGCAAGGAAAAGGGAGTGAGAGGAGGAAGAAAGGGGAAGGAGAGAGAGAGAGAGAGAGAGAGAGAGAGAGAGAGAGAGAGGTGAAATTGGGGACAGGGGAAAGGAGTGTGTGTGTGTGTGTGTGTGTGTGTGTGTGTGTGTGTGTGTGTGTGTGTGTGTGTTAATCCCCTCTCTTTCCCTGCATTCCTTTGGCTATGGAGGTGTTTGACCCTATGGCCTCTGGCACTAGACAGGTGAGACTGACATGAGTTTATTACTGACATTAATCACACTCTTGTGCGGGGTCTGCTACATGCTTGTCAACATCCTACGCAGACACAGTGCGGAAGGCAGAACGGTGAGAACTCACAGAGCTGAGTATGCCCTGCTTCCCATGAAAGGACGTGCTTGGCTGCGATGAACAACTCTGTGTGTTGACAAGAACCTGAACCCAGTTGTCTGCTTTCTCTCCCCGCTGGCAGGGCTGCCTTACCAGGCCACAGGGACGAGGACACGCTCAGTGCTGATGCAACTTGATGACCTGGGGTGGATGGGCAGAAGGGCTGCCCTTCTCTGAGGAATAGGGGAGGGGAAGAGAAGGGAGGAGGGTGGGACCCGGAGGAGAGAAGGAAGGGGGCTACAATCTGGATGTAAAGTGAATAAATAAATTAATTAATTAAAAAAAAAAGAACTGAAGCCTCTTAGTTAATGCAGATGTTGGAGCTGGCCTCAGGGAATCTGGCGGTGGGACTGAGGCTATAGGCATGGAAATTCTGCATCCATAGCATCCCCATTTCTCCCAGATAACCAGGAACACACAACAGTGGGCCATGGCTTTAAGTTTTATACAACATTGCGCTATAGGCATACTCAGCTCCATGAATGAATCACACCTGCTACCAAACATCACAGAACCTGCCATCAAACTCTGTTGTGATATAACTGGTTATTATGGCTACTGCTAAACCATGCAAAGCACTAGTTTTTAGATTATTCTGGCTTCATGCCTTTCATTTCACTTGATGTATTTACTCAAATATAATATATGAATCTATTTGGAGTATGATGAAAACAATTTATATGTTCATTATTTGACAGATCTTTGCAGTTAAATTTCAACTTGAATGGATATCCTATGATGACTATTATGAACTCATAAGATTTTGATGAATATAATTTTTTCCCTGAGAAAAATTTTCAAGAATGTTCCATAATAGTGTTGACACAAAAGCACACGGAGCAGGTAATGGCCAGAGCATCACGGGAAAACTCCACAGAGCATCAGGGGTTCATTTCCCAGCTTTGAAGGAGGAATGAACCCGGTCCATACTCAGGACTACTTCTTTAAAGAATTAGGATTATGGCGGAGTGGATATTTAGCTATGGACTCCAAGCATCCCCCATTTCCCAAACTATCTGTCAGTCTGTGGAGTGTCAAGTGACATTTTTAGAAGCATATAACACCACTCTGAAACTTGACACACTGTTCCAGGATGTTGAGACAGAAGAAAATGTAGAAGTGAGCACCTGAGGGACTTTCTTAGCGGTAGCCGTGAGGAAGCTTAAAATATGCCAGTTTTCTACAGCTTAGAAAAGGCTGCAAGAAGAACAGTTCATCATAATTGTGTGAAGACAAAAGTTAAAAAAAAATAAAACCAATAAGCAGAGTGTCAGCCTGCTCCTCAGCTGTCGCCCTGTCATGGAGACTTAGGTGCGGCTGCTGACACCTGATTGTATGCAGAGCCACTGCACTAATTACTGGCCAGCATTTTCCTACAGCACTAAGATAAAAATCATGATTAAAATGAGTGCCCTGAAGGCCACTCACCTAAGTCACTTGGGGACAGGAAATAAATTTTGAAAAGTGTCACTCTAACTGGAATTCTATTGAAACATTTCTAGCTTCTCATAATTGAAACACAGAAACTGACCATCTAGGGTAGAGAAGGAATAGCTGACTCTCGAGAGTGGAATCACAATGGAAGGGCCTTGGTAAAATATTCTGCAGGAGGGACTACTCTCCCTGCCTGGGCTGGTAACCATGGAGAAGCTCTGAGCTTAAGGACCGCTGCCATGCATGAGTTAAGTCCACAACATCTGCTAATGGGAGCCTTTCAGAACACTGTAATCCATCGCCAATTCTTAACAATGCAGAAGGGAAGAGTGAAGCCTCTGTCAGAGTTATATTCATGTTCTTGAAACCCAGAACGGTTAAGACTCTTTAAGATATAAATAATGTGTTGTAAAGCTCACGACTTATAACTAACAAGGAAAGAAAGAGGATGTGGATGTCAACTGAAGTGTAAACTGAAGGGGGCTGGGATTCAAAAGGACGCCAGGAAAGGAGGAACAGATGGGAGTCCGTGGTGGAGAGATTTCTCTGTGGTTAAAGCATTTATTAGGTGGTGTGTTGGCCATCCCCAGCACCCACAGCACATCACATGTGACAACTCCTTATAAACTCATCACTCGGAATGCAGAGATAGGCTCCCCAGGTTAAGCTGGCTTGATGGAATTTGCCAGTTCAGTTCAGATGAGCACCAGGCTCAGTGAGAGACTCCTCCTTAATAAAGAGAGAAATTAAGGAAGTCTCCCATGTCAGCCTGTGACCTCCACATACATACACACATATGCACATGCACAAGTTTAAAGAAGCATGCACACAGCCAAACCACACACATATACAAAAAATGAAGAAGAAAAGAGTTGTCAATAGAAGTAAATGGATGGAGGAATAGAAGGATCACTTATGAACTTGGACCATGGTCTGGCAATAGCAGGTGTTGGCTGTTTTCGGGAATGTAAGGGTGAACCAGTATTGAATAAATGAATCTACTGCTGTAGCTTAAAAATAATTTTCACTACAAGCTTTATTTATGCAATTGTCTTTTAGAGTTGCAGCTTTTTTTTTTGTTCCTTTCCTTTTCACTTATTTAGTTTTCATTAATTTTGAGAGGCCTTACTTTGCATTTCACATTGACCTAAATATTATGATCCTCTTGCCTCAACTTCTTTATTTTTGGACTCCTGGCATGTGTCACCACACCTCCTCTTCACGTTTTATTCTATATATTTTAACGTATACAACTTGGTGAATATATTGTATGTGTGTGATGAAATAACACCCAGTGCACCACCCTACATACATGGCCTGTATGCTTTTGTCTTTGATGCGGTGTACACCTGGTGTCTATCCTTTCAGGAAGTTTCATTTATATAGTGTAACATTATAACAGTCAGCTTTTTCAGAAATGCTCATCATGCATGCTGACCTTCTTTTCACTTTGAGCAATCATGCTACTCCTCCCCTAATGTTAGCCCCTGGCATCTCTCCCATTCTCTGCTTCTGTGGGCTTTACTGTCCATGGGTATGTAAATCACACAGTCTTCGCCTTTGTGTATCTGGATTGTTGTACTGAGTATAATGTCTTTTGTGTTTTTCCATGTGGGCAATGGCAGGTTTTCCTGATTTCAAGTTCAGAACTGAATTTACAATATAATTGATTTTATATATACTTAAGTATGTATATATGTATATTTGCACATGTGCCTTTCTCTTTATACTTCTATATATTCCCATATCTTGATTAGTGTAAACAATGCTGCTATAAAACTGAGAAGACAATCGTGCCTAGAGATCCAGACGTTCAGACTTTATTTCCTTTTGATGAGGTGTTGCTGTGTCATTGATAACTACGGACAAAATGTGTGGCCCTAGAGTGCAAGCATTGAAAACTTATTCCCAAATTCATGTCACTAATATGTATAGATGGAAATTTTGTCAAGCAATTCATGATGTATGAAGGCATTATGGTGGAGCCTCCACAGCAGTTTTATAGGAAAAGAAGAATGACACAAGCCGATACTGCCCTTCCTTTCTGTAGATGATGCCTGTGACAACATCGTGACACAGCAGGAAGTCTTTGCCTGTGCCAGGACCTTGAAGATGGACTTCACAGTTTCTAGAAATGTGAGAAACAAATTGATTTTCTTTATTAATTATCTAATCTGTTACATTTGTTTTCATAGTAGAAAACAGCCTGAGATAAATGGTGGTTCTGTTTTACTTAATTTCAGCATTTACAGATAAAATCTGTAATGTACACACTCATGTCTTACATTCTACCAACAATCAAAGGTCCTGGCCCCTCACATGCTCACTAGTCTTGTTTTAATTTATTCACCAAAGATAGCTTGTTGAACTAAAAAATCATCACAATATATTAACATCTTCAATTAAAATCTGGAACTATAATTCTTAAGAGAAAAAAATGACAGAAAAGCTGCTTGGTATGTGCTGTCAATAATTACTTAGGTGTAACAAGAGCTTTAGGAAGCTAACAAAACTTGGAGTGTCAATACGTTGAACTGTTTCATGAAGAGAGAGAGAGAGACTAGTCAGTAACCAAAGGAAACATGTGAAGAACATATTGTGATAAGGTTGAAATATGTATGCAAAATTCCACAGCTCACTAGTTAGAGGAGAAAGCAAAACTACAAGCCAAGGAGTCAAAGAACTCAATATAAAGGTAGGCAACTGTCAACATTTTAGGCTAGGGCCATATGCCCAAGGGGAAACTCACTGATGTTTAACTAAAGCAACAGGTCATCTAATGCCTTATCAATATCTGTGTCTGTACCATAGACACAAGCTACTCCCATGCTTTATCAGAGAAGCCTCTCTTCACAGCGAATAGTGGATTAGTGCAGACCATGGCTGACAAATGAGGAGAATCAGTGAAAGCTAAGGATTCATCCCTAGCAGGACATTTATGCCACCCTCGCTAAGGCTCAGGGAACGTTGTGAAAGTGGGGTGTGGAGGATGTAAGAGCCAGAAGATAACTTGAATGACCACCAAATGCTGTCTTACAGGTGTGGCATAGTTATTGCAATTGTGAAAGCCTAGCCACTGTGGTTACCTGAATCAGCCTAAACAATATTGGCCCTGTCATGATCAGAGCAAGGGTTCATAGGGTCCTATCCCTCAATCCTGAACTACTGGCTATGCATAGATTCTAGTAGCAAAGGGATCATTTTCTTTTGTGATCCCTCCACTGAGCCCACCATGGATAGTTTTAAACTTTTGGCTCTAAAGATGGTTAAACTTACTGAGTCACAAACCAAAACAAATGTGAGGAAGAGATGTGTTGTGAAGGAGGTGGGTAGATAGATGTAGGAGGGAGGCAATATAGTAGGAGATGAGAACAGTTGGTATAAACTTCATAAACATGGTAGGTGCTCACTTAAAAGTGAAATTAGCCATAAAGTACAGGATAACCATGCTACAATCCACAGACCCAAAGAAGCTAAGTAACAAGGAGGACCCAAAGGGGACACATGAATCTCACTGAGAAGGGGAGCAGAATAGACATAGAAGGTGGACGGAACAAAGGGACTGGGAGGAGATGGGAACAGGAGGGATCAAGTTGGGGGAGGATGGAGGGAGAGAGCACTGGGAAGACGACTGGAATCAGCCAGTGAGGAGGCATTTCTGGGATGAACTAGAAATTTAGTACAATGGAAACTCCCAGGAATCCATGACGGTGACCCTAGGTAAGACTCCTAGCAATAGAGAATATAGAACCTGAAGTGGTCATCTCATGTAACCAGGAAAGGCTTTCATTGGAGAGACTTAAACACCAATCCAGCCGCAAAGCCTTCAACCCACAATTTTCCCTGTCTACCGGTGATGTGCAGAGATAAAGATGGAGCAGAAATTGAGGGAATGGCCAACCAATGACAGGCCCAGGTTGAGAGCTATGCCATGAGAGAGATACCACCCTTGGTGCTACTAATGATATTCTGCTATACTTGCATACAGGAGCCTAGCACAACTGTCATCTGAGAGGTTTCACCCAGCCTCTTAGCCTCATGGAAACAGATGCAGAAACTCACAGCCAAACATTAGGCTGAGCTCAAGGAATCCCAGGAGTAGAAAGGACTGAAGGAGCCAGACAGGTCATGGACACTACAAGAAAACCTACATAACTAAGTAACGCAGACTCATAGGGGCCCACAGAGACTGAACTGCCAACCAGACAGCATGCATGGGACAGAATTAGGCCCTCTGCACAAACATAATGTGCTCTAGTGAGACAACTAACATCAGGGGCTTTTTCTGACTCTGTTGTCTGCCTTTGAATCCCTGTCCCTTCACTGGGAAGCCTTGTCTTGCCTTAGTAGGAGAAGATGCCCTTCCTCCTACTGCAACTTGATATGGTAAGGCTGGTTGATTTCCATGGGAGGCCTCCTTTTTTTTTCTGAGGAGGAAGGGAAGAGGATGGGATGGAGGGAGTAGAGGAGAGAGGAAAGGGCTGGCAGGAGAAGAAGGAAGGGAAACAGATGAAGATGTAAAGTAAATTAAGTAACTAACAAAAAAGAAAATAAGAATTCATCTAAAATATCAGAAAATAATTAATTTTTAAAAAGATGGACAATCATAATTTGATCACTTCCCCTTGGTGAGGAGGCCCTGTGAGCACACAGAGGAAAGGGAAGCAGGTTATCCATATGAGACCTGATAGGCTGTGGTCAGATGGTGGAAGGTGAGCTCCCACCCCCAAGTCAGAGGTCTAGGGGAGTCCAGGGGAGGAGAGTATGGCAGAAGATGGAGGGAGGGTGGGAACAGGAAGATACAAGAGAGGAGATAACAATGAGGATGTAAGATGAATAAATTATAATAAATAAATTACAAAGAAAAGATGGGCAAGAAACATCAATAGATGATTTTTCTAAAGGATGACAGAAAAATGGTCAACAGATACATAAAAAAGTATTCAACTTTGTCAATTATTAAAGCAACGTTAATAAAATTTACAACAACAGCTGTGTACACCTTGATTCAAAAATTTCTGTACATATTCATGCACATCTGTGTATACCAGTGCACATGCATATGTGTGCTTTATTCTGGAGGACAGACTTCAGTGTTGGGTACTGTCATCAATTGCTCCTCACCCTATGTTTTCTTTCTTTCTTTCTTTCTTTCTTTCTTTCTTTCTTTCTTTCTTTCTTACATATACATTTATATTAATACACATATATGCAATAAATTACCTACAGCAAGAAGAAACATGAAATAATCAGGAATTATATAAATGTTACATTCTTAGTGTTTTGGCTATTTGTATTTGGCAACCTAGAGGAAAACTTCTTTCCTGTCTTGTTGCATCTAAAATTCTGAATGTAAATCAATATCTATCATATCTCATCTCTATCAACTTAAAACATCTATTAGACCTAAAAACATCTTAACCCCTACACAGCTACGCTTAATTGTAAAACTGAACTATCTGGTCTTCAACTCCATCAAAGACTTGAGAAGGAATAAAATTAATTACCTGAGTATACAGGGGGTGAAGGTTAGCAGCTTCCCAAATGTCCTTGCCAGGCTACAAAGGAAGAGGTTACAGGTAGTACAGATGAGACTTGATAGGCTGAAGTCAGATGTTAGGGGAGGAGGGCTCCCCTTTCTGAGGACTAGGGGATGAGGGAGGGGGGATGAGGAAAGGAGGGGGATCTGAAGGGGATGAGGGAAGGGGTTCAATCAGGATGTGAAAAACTCACCCATGTTGGGGGATGGTCTGGTGTATTTTGATGCTAATTACTGCTTGCAGTAATAAAGAGCAATCCCACCTGGGCAGGGCAACTGAGACAGATGTGGCTAAGGTTCCCAGGCTTAGAAAGATAGAGGAATCCTGGGAAGAAGAAAGGAGAGACAGGGATTCTGGGAAAGAGAAGAAGAGGGTCCCAAGAAGAGAGAAGGAGAAGGCTGCCATGGGTTAGATGCAAGAGAAGCACATGGCCAGCTTAGATAGAGATTTGACCCAGATGAAGAACATTAGCAAGTATTTGAGATTATTGATGGGAGGTAGCTTGATAGAAATTATTAGATCCAGATGGCATGGGATTGAGGCAGGTATACGATACTTACATCCTATACCTGCCCCACTATGGGAAGTAGTTTAGAGGATTAATGTCTGCCCTGCCCCCAGGTTAACTAAGGCTATTTTAAAATATAACAAGTGTCTGTGTCTTCATTGATTGTTAGCCTGGAATACTTATAATACTGGTAATCTAAAAAGAACAAGTGGCGCCCAATGTGGTAGGTATAATAATATTGATTAATTTAAAACAACACACCTTGTATTTTCAAACAGATCTAGAGCTCAACACCTTGCCTAGCATGACTGGCCAGTGAGCCCCAGGGGTACCTCAATATTGGTCTCCTGCACTCCAGGATTACAAGACCATGCTGTACTCAGAGCGTTCACATCAGTGTTAGTAATGAAACATAGGTTCTCACACATTTCTTAAGGAGTTAATGATTTAGGATCCAGGGAAAGAAATGTTTGATCTTGGAGCAAATAATTATGTAACTTTACTTTAACGCAGAGAGATATTTGTATTGCTATTGCTCACTTAGATACTTTGAAAATAAATGGGGAAAGAACATAAAAACTTACGTATGAGTAAATAAAGCACAAACAGACTCAAATATCATAAGACTTACTTTCCAGAAACCAGTATATGATATATATATATATATATATATATATATATATATATATACATATATATACACATACATATATATCACTATTGTAATCACTGTGTCAAGGAGTAGTATGATGAAATCTAGAAACATGAGAGTCAAGTTAAAAGTGTTTTGAAAAGCAGATATGGCAACACAGACATGCATAAATTGTTATTGCTAATACAGACAAGATATTTATTATTCAGTAAATCTGACTTCAGGCTCTATTTTATTAGCTGTGGCTTCTATCACTTTTTTGGTATAGTTTCTGAATCACCTCTCCGTTAGATAAGAAATGAAAATAAAGTAAATGATAAAGTAATATAAGAAAAAAACTTTGATAGGTATTGAATATAGTCTATGATGTTGCATCTTGGAATTGTGATTTTTTTTCAAGGAACAACATATATGAAAGTGGAAATCTAGTGAAGCTGGTGGTAACACCACTGAGGTCAGCTGCTCTGTGTGTAAAGGAAGGGATCACATTTTATGAAAATCAACACACACCGATAAATACAGCATTTGCCAGCTGCAGCAGAAGTAGCTGAATCTCATGTACCAGGAATCCATTTTTAATTTCCATGCTTCGGAGGTCAGGCTGTGTAGCCCCATGGCAGAATATCATCAAGCTTATTTCCTTCTGCTTTTAGGATGCATTGTGCTCCTTCAGTCCTCTTCCTAGTCCCTTCTTTGTTTCGGTGAGGTTTAAAAGTTCTTTTTAACTACCTAGAGTGTAAATGTCATACATCTTGTTTCTTATTCTACTTTCTTCACCACAAAAAAGCCATCTCAATAACTTGTGAACTATCTAAAAAATATGGCCCTTATTTACAGTGTAAGATGTAAGAATAAAGTTAACATTTAAAATTAGGAGAAATGTTGGTGTTGGTTTTTGATATTGGAATTAACTGTGTTTGGTATTACTTGAACCACTAAAAATCATGAGTTCACTTATACTTTTTGACTAATTTATTCAAGAAAAAAGTCATCAAAATCTCCACGTGTGCTGCGCAATGTTCTGTGTGCTGGACACAAGGCGTGTGGTAGAGGCCTGCGCCTGGTGCAGTGGTACTCATATTTCTCCAGGCAGGGACAGAGGATGAACAAATAGCAAATACACTAGCATGAACCCGCCTTTAGTGACATAGGAAGGATGGCAGGCAGGGCGAGCTGGCAGTGAAAGGGCATTGTCTACATAAGGCAGATACAAACTCTTTCAGACCAAAGAGACAAATGATAGAGAACTGCACACCAGGTAGAATCCACTGAGAAAGTTGCAGGCAGAAGCAGCAGCAGAACTGTAAAGTTTCTGAATTGTGACACTTGGAATCCATGGAGAACAGAAAACAAGACAGTATTGCCTGAAACATAGAAAGCTGTGTGGCCCTAGTCTTATGGAGCATTGTGGTCTGGGTCAAGGTGTTCAGATCCCATTCAGAGTGTGATGTGAACAAGGGCAGGTTATCAGAGGGACGGGGAAGTGGAGAGACTGCGTAGGAGGAGAGAGATGGGAATTTGTAGAGAAGAGAGCAAGTGAAGGTGTTCTTTAAATGTGACAATGCATCCGTTTGAGGCATGAGAGAAAAAGTGGTGAGGCTACCTCTCTGTTCTTCTGAGCATGGGCAGTGGCATGCCAGCAGCAGCCTGTTTCAGAGCTTCACTAAGCTGGATCCAACTGAAGGCAGCAGAAAGCACTCTGGGTTGCTTATGTGGTAAGGAATAGAATGGCTTTGTATTATGTGCAAACCTTTCAGAGGGCTTAAGGTTCAACCAAGCCTCCCAGGGAAATGCCTACTTTCACAGTCTCACTAGGAATGAGATCCAGTCCTAATAAAGGCATCCTGGGATTCCCCACAGCTGCACCTGTGCTTTAGGGAGCTACATTCCACTCCAAGGCTTGACCATGTATATATGATTGGGGTATTGTCAATCATGTAAGGAAATGCAGTTGTGCGATATCATCCACAGACTTGTGTGAAGCTTCTTAACATTTGTACCTCAGTAGTATATGATGGGAAAAATATTTTAATGGATACAGAGAAAACTAGGCAATAGTGGAGTAAGGAACTGAACCATGAGTTTCAGAGATATTGAGTGTAAGCTCTGTGTTCAGCACACTCAAGAAGATGTTCAGAAGCAGGACGTGGGATGTAGAAACCAAGTCTCATGGAAGAAGTCACAACTGACAAGTTATTTGTCATCTGTAAAACTGGATCTGGCTAGATTACTTGGAAACTAAAACAGAGGAATTAAGGATAATGTAAAAAAGACATTAGTGAAAGACTGAGCAGGAGTCAGCGGGTGAGGCAAAAGAACAGATAACATGGAGCCTTGGATAACCTTCATTTTCTTCCTCTTACTTTTTATATCTCTTCTCTTTTACTTTTATTGAAAACAGATTTTTTTCTCACACAAAATATTCTGAAAGTGTCCCCCCCTCTCAACTCCTCCTAATTTCTTCCTACCACCCCCTCTAACCTGGATTTACCCTATTTCTGTCTCTCATTAAAAACAGAACAAAACAAAACAAATAGGCCTCAAGATTCTAAAGGTTAAAATAATATAAAAATAAATAATAAATAAAACTAATATCAGACTAGAACAAAACAAACAATGAAACAATCCTTTAAAAAAAAGGCATAAGCTAGAAATGCAGAGATTCACTCATTCACACACTCAGGAATTATATAAAAACATAAACAGAAGCCACAATATCTACCCAAGGGGCGTGTAAGATAATAGGAGTGAAAATATAGGTAAAATAAAATAAAAATAAGGACAAAACAGAAACAGAAAACATCCAAAGGCCAGACATGATGCTATGAGACAAGGAAATGCAACGATGCCGTTGTGCTTGTTCTACACTGGTCATTCTCTTTGGGCATGCAGTCTACCCTTTAGAGTAGTTGGTTTTCCCAGTAAGTCTCTCTTGGAGAAAAAAAATGTTTTCTTATGTAGATTTGGAGACACCTCAAAGACCTACTTCTGGGCACTTTCAGTGTGGATATTTTCATAGATGATTTTTTCTCATTGTTCTATTATTTCTTTGAGAATTTTATAAATGGATTTTGAGTGCGTTCACTCCTCCTTCTAATCCTTCAAGAGTCACTCCTTTCTCTGCCCACCCATCAAGTCGAATGTGCTGCTATATACGCTTAGATACCTGGCTTTCACTGGATGGTGGTCAACCCACCAGGGACCACACAATTACAGAAAGCTGACCCCCTCTCTCAGGATCTATCAATTTTCAATAGCCTCTTAGATGGGAGTGGGCTTTATGCCCATGTTTCTTCTTCATAGTGGAGGTTTTATGGCTTGAGCTTGTTTGGGTCCTGTGTATGCTCTCTAAACGCCTGTGACTTTATATTAGCAACTCGCCTGCTGTGTTCAGAGAACATGATTTCCTAGTAGAGAAGCACTGGTTTGTCTCTGACAATCTTTTCTGACCCCTCTTAGGCAAAGATTCCTGAGCCTTGGAATGTCACATTTAACACTGAAAATTCCTCAGCCTCTTATTCTCTGTACCTTGGCTAGCTGTAGTGTTCTGCACTGATCACAGAATGAAGCTGCTCTGTAGAAGCACTAATCTATGGTTATAAGTAGAAGCCCTTAGGCGTCAGTTTAATACTATTTGTTCCTTTATCAGAATAGTAGTAGTAGCCTATCCCTTAATGGCCCTGACCTATCCAGCTGTAGGTTCTTAGCACTGATAATGGTATTAAATGTGGGTTTCCACTTGTGGGTCAGGCCTTAACTACAATCACATATTGGTTATTTACTCCCATGATATTTCTGCCACTACTGTACCAGTGGGCAAGCGTTGCCACACTAGTCATTGCCGAAGCTCACAGGGTCAAAGATAGATGATATCAGTGATTTACTTTCCTTCCCAGAATCATGTATCTTACCTTCTAGTACTGTAAAAGCTAGCCAATGGGGATAAAACCTCCTGATGGCTAGCTGCTTGATTTCTCCATATTCTGTGGTGTCTTCAGCAATAGGGTATTTACAATGAAGTTCTAGAGGGCAATTGATAGTATTGGCAATAGTTTGTAATGTTAGGGGGGTCTCTAAGGCCCCATTTGCCGGTAACTCCATAAGAGGTAACCCATTTCTGACATTGAACACTTATTTGTTTTACTATATCATCTTGTAGGGCATTGCTGCCTCCTTCCACGGTACCTCCATTTAAGTTCTTTTCATAGATGTTTATGTGCTAGGAAGCTTATAGAGTGGTCGCTTTCCACATGCCCTTTTTGAAGTGTCTTTAGTGTCATGTATAGCTCTCATGTCTCCTCATCTGCTTTGCCCTCCCATCTCTTTCTCCACCTACCCATTCCTATAACCACTTATTCCTCTGTCTTCTGTATCTCCCTCCTTGCAATTCCTCCCCTTACAGACCCTTAATAATCTTCTAACTTATATTAGTTTTCCTAATAGAGCACACATGTCGGCTATTGAAAACTGACACCAACAAATGAGAGAAAACACATACCGTTTGTTTTTCTAGGCATGGATTCCATAGCCAGGAAGATTGTTTCCATCTCCATCCATTTGTCTGTGAATTCAATCCATAATTTGCTTCTTAAAGAGCTAATTAGTGTTGCATTGTGTCTATATACCGTATCTTACCCATTTTCCCATTTACAGACATCTAGGCTGCCTTTTTCTAGCTATAGTGACTAGACCAGCACTGAACATGAACGCGTTGGCCTCCCTGTGGTAGAATATAGAACTTAATTTGTATTACAAGATCATGCAGTAGAGCTGTTTGTACCTTTTATGGGACGCTCCGTGCTGATTTTCACAGCAGCAGCAACACTGTGCACTCCCACCAGCAGTGATCAAGTGTTCTTTCCTCACATCCACTTCGGCCGCTAGTTGTCATTTGTTTTTGTATTTTAAGCAGTCTTGCTAAGATGAAAGACTGTCACTAAACCTCTGCAGTCCCATGGGCTGGGTTCTGGACTGACTACAGAGGAGAAAGCTAAGTAAGCCCCAGCATGTGCTTCTTTCTGTTTCCTTCCTGTTGGCTCAGTGGGATCAGCTGCTTTGAGCCTCTGCTGGACTGACGTCCGTTCTGTAATGGGCTTTGCCACCAAGTTGTGAGTCAAAAACAAACCCAGTTTCTCTCTGCATTTCTTCATCGGGTGTTCTGTCTTGTTGCAGTAATTAGAAACGTAACTGACATAGCTGGCATGTGTTTGAGGGACAAACAACAACAACAACAACAACAACAACAACAACAACAACAAATCCAGTTAAAAGACGCAGACACAGCCAGTCATTAGTGGGATGGACACCAAGTTCAGTGAACCAATATAGGCTTGATCAAGGTGAGACTAACCTTTCTGGAGGCCGAATGAGATAAGGGATGTGAGTTGAGAAAGTGTAGACCATGAAGACTAATTAGCATCGCTTTAGGAAAATTGCATTACACGCATCTGAGGTCATGAAACCATCTGCAATGACATAATAGTCAAATAAAACATAGGATCAAAGTGACAAAGCTGCAGAAGGGGAAAAAAATAACACAATGCTCACCTGCTGGTGCAGGTAATCAACTGATCCCCTGGAGATTTGGGTATGTCTTTCCTTTGCATCTTACTCTTGGTTCAGGATGGGCTAAATCATTCTATGCTATGTTATGTGATGGCCAGTGTTGTGTTTAATTTATCAATAGGGCCTAATAATGTTTATTATCAGCCCTATAATTATTATTATGGCAGTATTTTCTAATCCGCTAGCATTCAACCAAGACACAGATCCGTGTTATCTTTTAAAATAGTCTTAGTTAGCTGGGGATATAGGGCAAATAGTAATCCCCTAAACTGCATCCCATATTGGGTCAGGTATCCCATGCCATCTGCTTCTAATAATGTCTTTTGAGCTACTTCCTGTCCATAACCCCAAATACTTGCTAATGCTCCTCATCTGGGCCAAACCTTCCATCCTTGCTGGCCTTGTTTTTTTTTTTTTTCTTTTTTCCTTTCTGTAACCCAGGGCGTAGCCTCCTCCTCCCTGCTCTTCCCCTCTGCTCCTCTCTTTCCTAAGATATTCTCTCTCTCTCTCTCTCTCTCTCTCTCTCTCTCTCTCTCTCTCTCTCTCAAAGCCCAAGAACCTCAGTCACGCCTATCCCATTTACCCTGCCCAGGTGGGATGGCTTTTTATTGGTCAAACATGTTAGATTTTTAGGCAAGGTAAAATTTGGGCCACAAAGACAGCAAGTAGTAATCAGCATCAAAATACATCAGAACAGCCTCCAACAGGCCAGAGACTAGGAAATGTAAGATATCAAAACAACTCATAAAATACAAATGTATTTACAATATTACACACTTCATTGTCTATTAAATTAATGTACTATAATACATTTTTGTGTTCTTAGTAAGGAAATATTAATTAGCATATTATTAATAAATATTTGTTACTAATATTTTATCTATTTTATCTCCTAGTCATGTTTCCATTTTATGTAGATTTGACTATCTGTAGAGAAAAATAAATAGAAATATTTTCTTTTTGATAATTAATTATATCACAGTCAAGATGTTGACCAAGTCAAACTCCAATACTTAAATTTTTAAATGTTTTTCATTTTCATAATTTGTCATAGAATAAAACATTAATTACTCTCATAAGAAATGTTAAATGTTTACAATTAGTTTAATTAAATGATGCAATTTGGTTTTGATTTCTAGGATGAATTTACTATTTTGGCTTAAGGCCATTTGCACTGATGAGGAAAATACAGTCTTCTTAGGTTCATAAATTGTTAGGGGAAAATTAATTGTCATCAAAACTACAGCCAGTGATAGACATCAAGGCCTTGAAATTAACATACCATCTTATGACTTTGTGGCATTTATTTTCGAGTATATAAATCATCATAAGAAAGTACTGTAAACATTCTATTAACATTATTTGAAAACAGTGTCTAAAGTTTTATCTCCAGGTTAGCCTGCTAACGAGTAAGGTATAATTGCTCTCTTGTCTGACTGACTACCTTAACCTTTTGAAAGTTTTGAAGTTTATTTAAATTTTGAAGTTTGGTTAAATTTTGTTTCCACGCAATGTGGTTTAGTCATTTTTCTTTGCCTTCCCAAATCTTGCCACCCCATCTCCTTACCCATATTTTAAGTTTATCTCCAGCCTGGTTTCACTGATCAAGGTTCAGAGCTTTAAAATTTTAACTTTTGAAAATTACTAAATTTTCTGAACTTTAATGAAGGAAGATAAACAGGAAAATAAATACTGAATCATACATTGTTGTTAAAGCCAATAATTTAAGCACAGCTGCAAGAGACACAGCGTTCACTTGCAAAAATCTAAGCATCCCTGAGTGAGGAGTGAAGGGAAGAAGGAAGTCTGTGCGTATAGGCTTGCCTGATCATGGCCTTGCCTAGGGTCACCTAAGAAGCAGTGCTCTGAGCATCTCTGTGAGGAATTCCATCTGGTTCATTATGTTGGGAACAACCACCCTCAATATGGGCAGCAGCATCCAGTGGGCTTGAGTGACCTGAGCATAAGCATCTGTCACTCTTCTTAACTAAAAACACAAAGTGACCAAATGTCTCAACCTCTAGGATTTTCACCATTATGTACTTGAACTATGAACTCAAATTAACCCCTTTATCTTTTATCTTCTGTTGTCAGGCTATTTTATCACAGCAACAAAAAAATGTATTTAATATAGCATGCATGACTGAGACCTAGCCATGTCACATGAGCAGCACCTGAGTTGCAATCTGAGCTGGCACAGACCATCACATTTATAATTAAATTTATTTTCCAATCCAATTTCTAATAGCTGGAGCTAATTGACCATTTCTAAGCTTGGACTTTTTTTTTCATATAAAATGGCAATATTTCCTCTCCTAAAAGTATGTGGTTAAAATGAAAAATGTTAGAATACCAAATCCCATAGTAATCATTTCATACATTAGGGTTGTAGTATTCATTAAAATTGTTTTATTGGATGAATGAGATCAGGATCACATGTAGATTTAAAACTTTAAAAGACGTACATTCTCTCTGTGTGTATGTGTGTGTTTGTGTGTGTGTGTGTTTGTGTGTTTGTGTGTCTGTGTGTGTAAGTGAGATGGACACGTATATGTGCTGTCATTATATATAATCAACATAATTGATTTTCAGTAGCAGTTTGAATAAGAGTGAACCCATGGGCTGATATGTTTGTATATTTGCTCCCTAGTTGGTGGAACTGTTCAGGAAGGATTAGGACATCTGGACTTGTAGGAGTTGTGTCACTCAGGAGAAGTATTTGAGGTTTTAAAAGATTGGTGCCATTGCTGGTGTATGTGTGTGTGTGTGTGTGTGTGTCTTTTTTCCTCATCTTTGTGCATCACAGTGTAAGCTACCAGATGCTGCTCTAGCACCGTGTTTATGTTCCCTGCCATAATGGTCATGGACTTTAAACCCCTCAAAAACAAAACCTCATACTAAATCTTCTGTCAGCTTTGGACATGTTATTTTATCATATCAGTACAGAATTAACCATGAGATTTAACATATTTTAAAAAGCATGGTTCAATTTTACAAACAAACAACTGTTTCCAAAATGCACTTAGTACCAATTTGGGAAGAAAAATGCTGGAAAAAGTGAAAATGATCTTAAGATACTATGAATGGGTCCTAGAAACCAGAACCACAAAAGGATGTAGATATTATCTGTACTTAATGATCTTCTATTTTTTCAGAATTCAGTAAAATTAATTTAATAATATGATCGTTGACTTTAGGCTTGGTGTCTGGGGCAGTCAGCAACGATGTGCTATTCAAGTATTTTTGTGATTTCCAAACAAGCAAAACACAGACTGAAAAGCTGATTGAGATAATCTGCTGATCAAATCTATAATGATTTTTCAGTCTCTTTTTTTCTTAATTGAAAATAAAATTTCCTATATTATATTTTGGTAATGGTTTTACCTCTTCACGTTCCTCCTATATCGTTCCCATGTTCCCACATCCCTGCCTACTCAACTCCATATGCCTCTCTCTCTCCCTTCTCTACTCTCTCTCTTTGTATCCTCCCTCTCTCATTAAATACACACACACACACACACACACACACACACACACACACACACACACGAAAGAAACAAAATAAGAAACATACTGCCAAAATAAAAACTCACAAAATACAGAATAGAAAATAAAATACAAAAACAAAGGATGAATAAGGCTCAAAATGTCAAACTAAAGCAAAATTAGGCAAAAGGTCTATGAAAATATCATTGGAGTTGCTTAGTGTTGGCCAACTATTCCTGTGCATAGATCTATATTTAAGTGTGCCTAATATATTCAGTGAAATTCTAGTGGAGAAAATTAATTTCTCCTTTGTAAGTAAGTACCAATTTCAGGTAGCCTCATGATTAGCAGTGGGAGCAAATGTCCAATTCCCAATCTGAATGTCCACTAAATCCCTTCTGGCTTGAACTTGTGCAGGCTTTGTACCTGTCGCCACACTCTGAGTTTGCCTGTGGTTCAGATCTGTGGTGTCTGGAGGACACTATTTCCTTAGAGTCACCCACCACCTCTGGCTCTTGCCATCCTTTCCCCTTCTCTTCCACATAAATCTCAGGGCATGGAGAGGAAAGATTGGATCCAGACATCCCATTCATGGCTGAGTGTTCTAAAATCTTTCACTCTTTACATTGTCCAGTGAATCTCTGTGCATCTCTGTATTGGATCCCGCTTACTGTAAGAAGAAGCTTCTTGAGCGATGGAAGAGTGAAGCACTCACCTATGGCCGTGCTGAGGCGTTATTAGGAGTTATTTTATTGCAGTGTTCCTTTAGCAGACCAGTAGTTTCTTGTTTTTTTGTTTTTGTTTTTGTTTTGCTTTCTTCTTGGCCCATGGCCTGTATAATCTCAGGCTCTTAGCCACACTAGCTGTTTCAGACATGGGTTCCATCTCATAAAGTAGACCTTAAATCTAATCACAGAGTTGATAGTTACTTCAAAAATATTTGTACCAAAATTGAACTAGCACGTCTTGCAGACAGGTCACCAGATAACAGGAATTTTAATTGACTTAATGGTTACCTTTCTTTTCTGCTAGCATGCAGAGTGCCTTCCAGTACACCCCAAAGCAGTAAGAACAGTTTTAGGAAGAAGTAGCACAACATCCCAAGGAGCCATTGTGCATCCAGGAAGTATAGATGAAGATTTCAAGAGAGAGAGAGAGAGAGAGATTATGGCTTACATGAAGAAAAATATGTATGCAGGCCCTTAATGCCAGCACCCAGGAAAGGCAGATCACTGTGAGCTAGAGGCCAGCCTGGTCTACAAAGCTAGTCTAGAACAGCCAAGGCTGCACAAAGAAACCCATCTTGAAAACCAAAATAGAAAGAACGACAGAGAGAAAGAGAGAAAGAAAGAAAAACATTCAGTTTAAGGTGGGAGACATGATTGCCCAGCCATTACTGCTTCCATATGTCCAAGGCAAAGCAGCTCTAATTGAAAGAACATGAATATATATATTCACATACACACACACATCACACACACACACACACACACACACACACACACACACACACACACAAATATATTTGGTAAATTGTTTCAATGGCATTGAAGTTGAAGTTTTAGGGAACACAGAGGCTCATGTAACTATATGAAATTAAATTGCTTAAGCATGTAGTTTGTGTGTGAAGTCATAAAGCTCTAATCATACCTTGATAAAAAGAAAGGGGGAATAGGAACTTCCAGAAATAGACTGATTAATGCTTTATTAAGTTTAAATTTTGTGAATGTCATTGAGGCAGGAGCAACAGCTTCTGAAAGACACTGTATTGTAGGCAAAAAAAATCTGCCAAAATTGATCAACCTGTATATGTGAAAGATGTTTTAACATAAGAATGGAATTCAAGAAATGTGATACTTTGGGGAAGAGATGATGAAATACTATAGGTTCCATCAAAATTGATAAAGATTTCATCCAAATAAGAGGAACTCCCACATGAATGGCAAGACTCAAGAAAAACAAAACAAAAACAAAAATGCAGGCATGTAGCAACAGGGACCATGCAGAAGGCTGATTCTCCATGCATGGAGACAGCTCAACAAACCAGCTGGATATGGACAGATCATTCATCAGACTGGCAGATTGGAAAAACCTTGACATTGAAATTGACTGTTGCTGAAGACAGATGAGTAGAACTCTCTGTGATTGTGAAGGATTATCCCATCAAAGGATCTTCGTAAGGGCATTCAGACTGTTACATTTTGGAGATTGATAATTGTTTCTGATGTAATAGTTATACTGTGTAAAAATTTTAGCTTAAACAGAAAGGGGGAAGATGTAGAGGAATGTTAATCCAGCGACCTGGCTGCTCTGATCATATCTGAAGACCTCATAGGTCTGTGTGATCCTGTTGGAATTCAGAAATGCCCTGAATACACACCTTTAATCACAAACAATGAAGGTAAATTTAGGTTGTAGAAGGAATCACCCATGTTTGAAAGTGATGCCTAATTGAGGGTCAGACAAAGTAATGATTCAGGGAAAGATTTTCCAGAATGAGTTAGGGATAGAAAAGAGAGGTGACATTAGAGAGAGCAGACATTAGAGAAAGAGAAAGAGGGTTGGGGGAAGCAGATTTACTGAAAAAGTTTTACAGAGACATGTTGAAGACAGAGCAAACTAGACACAGGTGAAGACAGATTGAGTCAGAGAATGAAAGGACCCAGAAGATTAGAACAGATTGCTAGAGCTAGCTTGATGCCAAGCAGAGCAATTCAGTCAGAAACTGAGAGAAACCAGATTGAGTAAGTCAGCTTGGAGATGAGTTTGAGCCAAAACAAGTGAGTTGAACCAGCCAACCAGGATGCAGAAAGAGGTAGAAATGTTGAGCTTATTCAGCAGAAAGTCTCAGAGGCTAAAAACACTCTAGGCCTTGATTAGATTGTATGGAGCCTAAAGCTTCCAGGACTACGCCTAGGTTAGCAGACAGAGGAGTCAGCTTTGGAGATGACAATTACCTCTGGTGAATAAAGTATACTTTCACATCTTAAAAGTTACCTTTGCAGGTTGCAGCTCATGGAGTGGGCTATACTCTGATATTTGAGATGACTTTTGCTATTAGTACCTGGTGTGGCTTTGTTTGGTGGGTGGTATATTCTCTTTTGGTTCTTGTTTTCTATGGATCCTAGGCCAGGATTGTGGCTGTGGAATCCTTCTTAGAGAATGCTCTATGCACATTTTTGTCGTAGAAAGAAAAGATTGGAGCGAAGGTTGAGGGGTCTGCAAAAAAGGAATTAGAAGAATCCTGTTGGTACCTATCACCAGAGTTCCCAGGTAGTTGAACTGGCATCAGCGGCTTCTGGAAGCAACCTGCAGCAAGGCAAAAACTGGGATGAAAAGACCAGGTGTACCCTCATCACACACCAAGAGGTAGTTCCCCAGTGAATGGAGCTGAGGTTACAGGAGGGGTTTACAGCAAGCAGTGTTCTACAGGGCTAGGAGAAGCCTGGACAGAGCATCCTGGGGTGCACAGAGGATAGTAAGAAACTCCTGTCTGCATTCTACCTCCCAGTAAAAAAATGGTCCTGGGGATCATGGCTGTCAGGCACAAGAGAGTGCATGGGCTTAGTGAACAGACTGAGAGGGTTACACCAAGAAAGAGCTAAGCTGGGTAGGTGCTAAGCTTCCCAAGAAATGCAGGTGGGGTGGAAGCAGGGGCTTGCTCCTACAAAACTGAGAGTGAGACTGGAGAAATTTTTACAGAGGACAGAAAGGATAGTGGAATTGCCTATCTGAGTGCCATCTCAGTGTGGTCCCTGGGGTTCCATGGCAGAAAGTATCTCTATGGATTCGGGGTGATGCCTTAGAATCAAGATGAGCTGAAGGGGAAGAGCCCAACTCTTAAGGAGTTCCATGTTTTAAAGAGTAATGGCACTTTTTAAAATAAGACTTACAAAACAACATTCTTTTTTTCCAGTGATACTTACTTAAGTTGCAGATTAACTAGTTTCATAAGTTCGAGTAATGGCAAAGAATTTAAACCAAGTTGTGTGTTTGCAGTTAATAATTCTAAGCTGGTTGTTCTTCATATTTGTGGATGAACATGGATAACTGGGCTATGTGTGCAGGGGAGTGCCTAGAGTGCATAATAGATCCTTGCTCAAAATTCCTCTCACTGAAGCAGATTTAACATTTAATTTACAATTCACTTAGTAGCTAAACACCCCTAGTAAAGCCATAAAATGTTACCAAAAAGATGATGTTCTACCAGAATTTAAGTGTAGAAGTTCAGAAAGCAAAACGCTGTAAGCTACATCCTAGTGGCAGCACTGATACTTGGCCGATCACTTGTGTGACTTGGGCCAAAGGACATAAGGAGAAAACTGCACTTGAACTATTAAAATCCCTTGTTTGCTGGAGTCTAGGACATAAGCACATTAGTCTGAGGCATTAAGGGGTTGTCTTCAATTTGCTTGTTGCCATCACTTGGAAACAAGGTTTCCTAGCTGGCATTTATCCACAATTGAAAATTTACATGTTGACAATTTGTTTCACATTCAGTAAAGAAATAATAGTAACAGCAAAGACAAACGTGAACTGTTTTTTTTGCAGGGCTTGAACACTACTAGCTCGGGGTTAGAGTGAGTAGGAAACCCTGGAACACGGCAAAGGACCTATTTAACAGGACACTGTCACTCTGAGCTTCGTGATTACAGCACTCCTCACAATTTTCAAGGTAGAGTGCTGGACCTATATGGTAATAAAAAGATTTCAAACTTCACGTTTCTTATTTAAATTATTGGACTTCTGAGGAAAAGCTAGGGTGAATCCATAGGATTTTTTTTGTCCCTTGTCCCATTGTAGTCATAGTGAATATGACTTCATTTGAAATTTTAAATATCACTGGACAAAGGGATGCCATTTCATAGTTTTGCTGAATGTAAAGTTTACAAGAAACCTATGCTCTGCTCTGACACTTTTCACAATTTAAGTATGGTCAGTCTCAGCCTTTTGTCATTTGATAAAGTAATACTTGATGCCCAGCATGGTCTATGACAGCTCCCCAGTAAGAGATCATAACTATTACAGTTTTGTTGACTTATAACCACACAATGTACAGAAGAAACTTTAGCTGCAAGAGAGAAAAACCCAAGAAGGTAATTTTTCTTCATCTATCTTAACTGGAATTATTTTGCACAAGACTGAGATCATGAAGAGTGGTTATGGTGGTTTATAGTCCGTCTAGCGTACCATATTCAAGATGAGATAACAAAAGAAGCAGGTAGGGATAACATATTACGCCTTCAAATCTTTGACCATATTTTTTCTTTTCTGTGAAAGGCATCGGGAAGATTTTCTATATAAGTACCTAGAAAATGAGGAGCAAAGGGCTGTTAAGCAAAGGGTTTTTGTTGTTGTTTTTCTGTTTGGAGAAGTTAATGAAATGTTTTCAAATAACACTGATTATAGACCTTCAATGTTTCATTTACAACTAATCATCAGCATTGGGCCCAGCCAGAGTCTCTGCAGTTGCCTTCAGTCTCCTGGTTTCCTATAACAGTGTTTTGAGTTAAGAATTAAATAATCTTTTCATGTATTATGCAGACAATTGGCCCATTTGGAAGTGCCTGATTTCATTATCTTGGTGCCATTGTTGGGCCTTTGTCATTATGGTGTTTTCCTCTTCCATAGACATTTCGTTGAGAAATAGCGACACCATATATTATTGTCAGCCACTGACGAACATCTTGGCTCTGAAAACCATCTCTTCTGTGTTGAAAAGAAGGGAATTTTAGGGGATGTGGGTAATATTTTTTTTACATGAAGTAAACTTGATATGAGAAGGAAGCAAACAGTATGGCCTCGGCATTGCTTTGATGAAGGCTTAGGTGGAGAAGGCATGGCCGAGAGGAGGATGGAATGAATGTTCTTAGATGCCAGAACATATCAGGGAGTGCAGTTGCTTCTAAATTAGAATAAATAAATAAATCTACTGAAGTTGGTCCTCAGTGGGCTTCCAGTGCCTAGGTGTCAAATGATGACTCTGGCTGAGAGAGACTAAAGTAGGGCGGACATTTAGTGGGCTTTCCTGCTAACTGAACACTGCAGTGATACCTTGACATCAGCAGAAAAGAAAAAGGGTCAGGATCTCCTACTTGATGAGAAGCAATGAGTGGACCTCATTTCCGGATGCTGGCAAGGCAAAGGATTGTTTCTACTCTTGAGTCAGCTTCCAGCTCATGCTGGCCTGCAGCCCTGGAGGATGCATTGCGGATCCTACTCTACAAAGGACAGGTGCATTGTGAAGGTCTGAAGTGGGAAAGAATGCTGACACATTTGGTTGAAATCTTTTATAGTAAAATATTTGTTAACCCCAAGCACTTTCTCCTAGGAGTATGGCAAATTTCATGATTTTTCTTACAGCCTCATGTAAAGTTTTTCATCATTGTTTCTTGATGTTACAAATCTCTTTTTCTCCAAACTAAATAAATTTCTATGCTTTTTACTTTTTACTGAATAATTTATTATGTTCACTTTCTTGTTTCAGTTATTAATGCTTGAACTTTGGAATCTTTTAAAATATATAACCTATTTAAAATATTAGCACTACTCAACATATGATTTTTAAATTTAATATGACCTTTTGAAGTAGAGAATAAAGACAGGTTTGATATTCCTTTCATTCTTGAAAACATAAAGTCATAATCCATGCATATTTCACACCAAATTTTCTACATCTAAATTTACTACACTCCATATTATGCCTATTATAATACCATTTTGTGTGAAATTATTAATTTCCCCATTTACCACTATCTTATAAATTTATTCTGGTGCTTTTTTGCTTGCTTGTTTTACATTTTGTTTTGTTTTTAGTTTCAGGGTTTCTCTGTGTAACAGCCCTGGCTCTCCTAGACTCACTTTGTAGATCAGACTGGCCTTAAAATCACAGATCCACCTGCCTCTCCCTCCTGAGTGCTGGGATTAAAGATGTGCACCGCCATGCTTGGCTACTCTGGTGATTTGACACTCATGACAATTCACCTGCCTCAGACTCTCAAGGGCTGATGTTAGAGCCTTAAAGGTTTTAGATCAAAAAGAAAACTAATTTCAATATTAATTAAGTAATTACAGTGAAGTGTATCCTCCACTTAGTAATGATGAAAAAAAAAAAACCCGGTTAACTTAACTTCTTAAGTATACAAGTCTCCTAAATGTACCCTGAGCTACAATTGCTGGCACAGTGATATTTAGCTTGTTCACAATCTAATCATATCTTTATTTCTGTGAGTTCCTCTGTGTTCTTGAGAGCTCTAAGCTAAGAATCACACTCTAAGACAGATGCCAGATGCACAAGGGCACCTTTGGTGGAATACGTTATGGACAAACATTTATCACAGTCTGGCAGCCTCTTAATTTTCCTCCTCTGCTCATGTGGTGTGCACCTGTGGCATGCTGGCTCTCGGTGTGGAGGCTGTTCTGGGGACTTCCAAGATTAAAGCTGCTGTTATATATGCCTTTTCCCCCATAAGCCTTTTGAGGATTTACTCTTATATTATAGTCTGGATGCCAAACTCCATTCCTTCTTCTGCTTTCACATTTTTCTTTAAAAACAAAACAAAACAAACGAATAAACAAACCCCCCTACTGCTGAGTTCTGAAGAGATATAAACTATGACAGCTTGAGTATTCCCACACACACACCTGAATGGTATCAGTGTGAAAATAGTATTGGTGTGCTTTCTTCCACCATGGGTATTTTTATGCAAGCACCATGAAGCAGTTTTCTAAGCACCAATTATTGTGCTTAACATCTTTTCAGAGAAAATGGGGACTTAAAAATGAAAGAGTGAACCTATGACTTGGTGAGGTACAAACATTTTGGGGGAGAGTTTCTCAGAAGCATAATGAAGTTTAGAATTTTAGTCTTCTTTAAATACTAACTAATCCATTCCTGGTTTTATTCTGCTAATACATCGCCCCTACTCTTTTCTATGACCTCTGCAGCTTAACGGGCCTAGAGTATGATTCATAACATATTTAGTTCCTGTCTTTACAAATCCATAGTCAAAGTTATTGATGCTGAAAATGAGCCTGGACCAGACCCTCTTGGAAGCCTCTGTGGGGCAGATCGCTAGATGGGATTGTCTGCACTTCTGAACTAGTCGTTTTGGCATGGAGCCTGGGATTTGCACTTCATGTGATGCCCATGTTATCAGAGGACCAGTGTGTGGGCAACTGTGCAGCCTAAGGTAAGTGATATTTAGCAAGCTGCAAAATGAAAGCAAATGTTACTATAAGGCACCTAAGAGGAAAACACTGATGAACATGAGGACCTACAGGGAAAGCATGCTTGTTTCAGAAAAGGTGGGGGATAGGAGCCACTGTGGGGTCCTGCCCTCATGTCGGAGGGGAGAAAAGTGAGTGACTGTAGTATTAGGGAATTGATTGGGGTTACTGTTTGCTTCCAGGCTTGTGGGGAATAAAGCAACCTTTCACTGCCTTGCCTATCAGCCACTCCACACGCCACTCAGAGTGAAGCCACTCGGGAACCCTGTTAAGCACCTCCAGAGCCAGTGTCTCTACTCCCACTTTGTATGTCAGCAAAATCCCCTATCGCCTACACTGACTTGGGATCTCTTGGAATTGAGCTTGGGCTTATTTGCAGATAATTTCATTTTATACATAAAATATTCTAAACACTCTACTGGAAAACTTATATAACTGACAAATACATTTTTTAAGAAGTGGCATGATATAGCATGCACATATAAATATTACAGCTAAAATTCTGGGACCCACCAGTGGTTTAAATCAGTACACCGAGTCTCTTACTGTAGTTTAAAGCTTAGACTTCTAGCTGAGCAAATTCTAACTTAGCCCAACTATGCCAGCCCATGACTCACCATATAGCTAGGTCAGTATCTCTCAGCTCAGCCCTGGCATGTCTGTTCCTCCCATTTGTTTTCTCCTCCCAGAGTCCCTCTGTCCTGGAAGTCCTGCCCTCCACTGCTTGCCCAGATATTAGCTGTCAGCTCTTAGTTACATCTAATGAGCAAGTGAGGAAAGACGAATGTTTACAAAACATTCTATGGCTGGTGATGAGCCATAGAAATAACAAACCCAAGGCCCTGCTAGTACTTAGCTCTCTCCAGGTGCAGCAACAACAACTGACAATGCAGAGAGACATTGGCACACAATATACTCCCACATGTCCCCCCTTCAGCCCAATAAATGGCTTCTTCTCTAACGTCAATAAACTAAATACAATAAGAAAAATTATGAGAACCATCAGGTAAGAAATACATTCACAACGTTGAGTCCATATGCACTTGACAACCTTGGAGAAAGCATCCTACTGTCTTTCCTATCTTGGTGATTCCAAAGTTTTGTACCTTAATCACTTTCTTATCACTATTAAACTTTCCTTGTCCTCTAACCACCAACCTTAAAACACCTCCTTAGACCCTCCAACTTTCATTTAACAGCATTAAAACACCTTCCTGCAACTTGAACTTTTGTGTCCTCCAACCTTCATAACGTCCATTTACCAATCTTTCAACACATCTTTTGTGAGTTTTTCTTTTCTGAATTTCTTAAGAAGGAAAATTATAAAACTATAAGTATCTAGTCATCCACCTCAACAGAGACCTTAGAAGTGTAAATTCTACCTGAGTAAACAGGAAGAGCAAGCAGCTTCCAAAACTAAAAAATGACGGAGACTTGCAGGTTACCTGGACAGTCACCCAAGGTTGCTCAGTGTCATTGGGACAGCCATATTTTGTGTCAGGCCCAAAAGTTCTGACAGATCTTTCTTTGTGAAGCAGGAATTTTGAAAGATTGCCCTATCTTGTCTTGGCAAAGTTGAGCAATCAATTTCTCACTGTCCTGCTTGTCCAGTTTGGACAGCCTCCTGTCACCTCAGCAGTGGAGGTGAGGGGCAGATTTTTGCTCAGTGGCTAGCTTTGACACATTTGAAGCAAGCTCTATGTGTAAGTTCTTCAGGGCCCATCATCTTCTTTAGCAGATTAGAGTGCTGTCAGTAGCTGTTGTCTGTCACAGAAAGGCTTTTGTTATTACAACACCTGTAGTGCCCTGTTGTGCAGATCTCTGAAGTGTTTGAAGATGGCCAGTATATCTAAAGTATTTAGAGAAACTTTATTTATTTTCTGGTTATTTATTTCCTGCTTAACTTTGAAAACATATACACAGGAGGCTAAATAAAACTTATTTCTGTAATTAGCTAAAGTAGTACCTGACATCTACAAGTATGATTATTATAGGTGACTAGCTACTAACTTTCTTTTGCATGTTTATTGTTTGTTTTAAGACAGGGTTTCTCTCTGTAGCCTTGGCTGTCCTGGACTTGCTCTGTAGCCCACTCCAGCCTTGAGTTCACAGAGACCCGCTTCTGCTTCCCCAAGTGCTGGGATTACAGGCCTGCTTCGCTGTGCCTTAACAGTTTTAATAGTAGATTTTATTGGACAAAAACTTTCCATTACGTTCTTAATGAGTTGTGTATGTACAATACCTAAAACAAGAATTGAAACATATATACAGTATATTGTAGCAAACATAACCTTAAATTTTGATCAATATACAATCATCCAAGCCAATGTAAACTCTTTGAGACTTGTTTTCTAGTCTAAAGAGTGATGCAATAAACTACTCTTCTTTTCCCATCAAGGAGATAAAATAATCCACCCTCTTTGCCCTCATATCTCTGTATCCTCCCTCTTTTGTCCTTTCATGTCTTTCACCCATTTTACCCCCTAACACTAGATAAGGGAGAAAGGAGGGTAGAGAAAAATATCCCTGAATCTAACCTTCTCTACTTTGTTTTCTCCCTGACCACCAACAGTAATAATGTGTAAGCAACCCCTACAGGACAACAAACACCCACTACCCACTGAATGACCAAAACCTCCCCATCCACCTATTGGGAATGAGTGGGTAGTGTTCTTTAATTTGCTTTCTGATCTCTGGGCATGAAGGCTTCTTCTGGGGATCCTAAGAAAACTGGGGTATTGTCCAAGTCCTAGGATAATTTCCTTACAACTTCTGAGGATTCTGGGACTAGTTCCTGGCTTCAGGCTCACTGCCTGCATCCAGAACTTTGACCTAATGCCAGAATCTAGTGCCTAACCTTGGATTTTGTGCCACATCTTGGTATGCCAAATATAGCATGACTTCTCGGACCTGCCAGCAGTTTAAATAATTACACAGGGAGCTGGGTTGGGTGGTTGGACTAGGCGGAGGGGAGGGAAGATGGAAAGAGGAGAGGAAGGAGGGACCAGGAAGAGAGAAGGGAAGGGGTTATGATTGGGATGTAAAGTGGATATATAAATTTAAAATAAGAAAACATTACTATTAGAGTAATTTACAAATTCTCTTGAAAGGACATGATAGGACACAAATACTTTTGGTATGTTTGTCAAATACAAACAGGTTTATTATCTTTTAGTAAAATAAAAATTGTGGAAATTATATTGACATGGCTATGACTCTACATGTTACTTTCAAATTTCATGGAAAATAAATCATGATCTTCCTCTGTTTAAAAAAATAATTACACAGAGACTCTTAATATAGTTTAAAGCTTAGGCATTCATTGGGCAGACCCTCAGCAAGATCATCTAATTTAACCCAACTATTCTAGCCCACAAACTGCCACATGGCTAGGTCTTTACTGCTCTGCTCAACCCCGGCGTGCTTTTCTTTCCTGTGTCCCTGGTATATCTCTTGACTTTGCTTTCTTTCTCCCAAAGTCCTCTCTCTCTCCAGGAAGTCCCACCCTTGACTTTCTACCCAGCTTTGTCCATCAGCTTTTTATTACATCCAATAGGCAAGTAAGGAAGAATGGATGTTTACAAAATAGAGGCCAATGATGGGCTAAAGAAATTACAACCCAAAATCTGTCCCATACTTATCTCTTGTTTGGTACAGTAATCAACAACTGACAATACAGAGACACACCTACACATCATGTACCACACCAAAAATAGGCTTCACCTATTCCAAAATAGACAAACTGTGAAAGAAATCAAGGAAACAGTACCACTTACAGTATTGCCAAATCATGAAATAAAAATAACTAAAGAAGTAAAAGACTTGAGAAATGAAATATTTTAGACACTGAAGAAGGAAATGGAAAAACATCAGAAGACCTTCCCTGCTAATAAACTGGTAGGATTAAGACTGCGAAAATGGCCATTCTACCAACCGAAATTCACAGAGTGAAATATATTCATATAAACATTCCAATACAATTTCACACAAAGGTTGAAAAAATAATTTCTCATATGGAAAATCCGTATGGAAACAAACAAAAGAAAGCCAGGTTAGCTGTGCTATCTGGTTTATTCATCACTTTGACATGGGATAATGCCATTTGGGAAGAAGGGACTTCAGGTGAGAAGATGCCCCCACTTGGTCTGTGGAGAAGCCTGAGGCACATTCTGTTGACTGATGGCTGCTGTGGAAGTCCCGGCTGACTGCTGTGATGCTACGTCTGGGAGAGCAGTCCTGAGTGGTACAAGAAAGCAGGCTGAGGAAGCCATGGGAAGACATCCTAGGCTGAGGAAGCCATGGGAAGACATCCTAGGCTGAGGAAGCCATGGGAAGACATCCTAGGCTGAGGAAGCCATGGGAAGACATCCTAGGCTGAGGAAGCCGTGAGAAGACATCCTAGGCTGAGGAAGCCATGGGAAGACATCCTAGGCTGAGGAAGCCGTGAGAAGACATCCTAGGCTGAGGAAGCCGTGAGAAGACATCCTAGGCTGAGGAAGCCATGGGAAGACATCCTAGGCTGAGGAAGCCGTGAGAAGACATCCTAGGCTGAGGAAGCCATGGGAAGACATCCTAGGCTGAGGAAGCCATGGGAAGACATCCTAGGCTGAGGAAGCCATGGGAAGACATCCTAGGCTGAGGAAGCCATGGGAAGACATCCTAGGCAGTATTTCCTCATGGTCTCTATAACTGATTTAACCCCTAGGGCTTCCGTCCTGATTTCCTTTGCTGCTGGACTGTGATGTGGCACATAAGCAAAGTCAAACCATTCTTCTCTGAGCAGCTTTTAGTCATTGTGGTTATCATAGCAACAGAAATCCTAATACAATAGCACAATAGAGCCTTCTGTGTACACGAACTATTAGGGCTGTCACCATTCTCAATACAATGTGTACTGCAGAGCTCTAGCAATAAGGCACCAGCCAAGGACAATACAGGCGGTAAACCTTAAACCCCTACCCAGATCTAGCCAATGGTCAGAACATTCTCCACAGTAGAGTGGAGAGTGGGATATTGCTTTCTCACATACTCTGGTGCCTCACCTTTGACCATGTCCCCTGGAGGGGAAGACCTGGTGGCACTCAGAGGAAGAACAGCAGGCTACCAAGAAGAGACTCGATACCCTATGAGCATATAAAGGGGGAGGTAATCCCCCTCAGGAACAGTCATAGGGGAGGGAAATAAGGGGAAAATGGGAGGGAGGGAAGAATGGGAGGATACAAGGGATGGGATAACCATTGAGATGTAACAAGAATAAATTAATAAAGGAAAAAATGCAAAAAAATAAAATAAAATAAAATAATGTTTTCCTTGTGTAAAAATAGACATATCATTAAAGGAAGCAATTAAGGACCTTGATATAAATCTACAAACCTATGGAGACCTGTTTTGTATTTTAAAAAAATAGAAGTACACACTGAAGGAAAAAAAGGACCTTCAACAAATAGTGGTGGCCAATCTTAACAGCTACCTGTAAAAAAATAAAACTTGGTCAACATCTCTAATCATTCACAAAACTCAACTTCAGATGTATCGTGGACATTAATATAAGACTGGATACTCTTAATCTTATGGAAGAGACAATATCATACACCACGCTTGGGCATATGTTCAAAGAACGCCAAGTTTTACTTCAAAGAACGCCAAGTTTTACTTCAGAGAACACTGATCAGCCATATTCTATACTGCTCTATTTATAATAACCAGGAAATAGCATTGACCTAGATGTCCATCCGTTAATTATTGGATAATGAAAATGTGGAGCAGTTATACAATGTGATATTATTCAGCCGCTAAGAAAAATTAAGCTATAAAATTTGCAGGTAAATGATGGATCTGGAAATAATCACACTGACTGTTGCAATCCCAACCCACAAAGATAAAGATGGCTTGTTTTCTCTCCTTTGTGCATGTTAGTGTTTTGAGCTTTAGTATATGCATTTCATTTGGAAGACCTGTTGAGCTTAGGTAAGGGCCAAGGGGGAAGAAAGGCATCTTTGAAGGAAATGGAAATAAGATACACTGTTATAAATGAGGGGAGTGTAAATGAAATAATAAAGATTTAAGACAGGATAGAAGGGAGGGCAGTGTAGGGGAGGGGTGTGAGGAAGACTAGCCACGGCCATTTATAAAGATGTGGAAATCTACTGCTATAGAAGGTTGCTAATACATACACATATTTTAAAAACATTTATTTAGAGTTATAGTATGAAAAAATACCCTAAGCAGACACCATATGCTATGAAATAAGGCCCCACTACCAGATCTGGTTACCTCTTTTTGAGTTGCTAACCAGTGATGTCCCAAGGACCCCCTATATATGAAGCATATTGATGATGCTCTTGGTTACTCTTCTACCTTACAGGAAGATCATAATTTTGAAGGCACCATATACTTGAGTCACAGAACATGGAGAATGGTAGCCGGTGCTCAGCTGGAGCTTTCATCTGCGCTGGCTAGCATTCACAGTGCCAAAAGGTGCTGTGCATACAGCCAGAATCAGAAAGTAGTGATCAATCAATCTCACCCAACTGTGAACCCATTGAGTTACATTAATACCCCACCTGGCAAGAAATGCCTACTGCTGCCAGAGTGGTACAGGTTTGACAGAAGAAACTAAACCTTTTTTGTTTGGTTTTGCATTTGTAACATTTTAGTTCTGTCTTTTTCCTGCAGTCTTGGATGTTTCTGCTTAGATCCATGTTTATGTGTTTCCTCCATAGCTTTCCTTTTACCTCAGGAGAGTTTCTTTTCTGAGTTCCTCACTCCTTATATAATTTCTGCATCAAAAAGAAAAAAAAATCAAGTCAAAAAAGGTGTAAGAGTATTAAAGGGGATTCAGTCAGAACACAGAGGAATTCATAAAATATGATACAAAATTATACAATAAGCCAGTGCCCCAAGGCCTATTTCATGAGCTGGGATCCACTTCTGACAATATTAACAAGGCAAAGACCCTGTGGCTAGACAGGTCATGAGGGAAATTTACTACTATTACTTTGCCAAATGGACATAACCATCAAACGGTTCACAAGGATTTGCCGCTAAACCCACAGAGCAGAGCATCACTCAACTCTCAGAAAGAAGCTCCTTCTTGTGATGGTTGGCAGTTAACGTAGAGACCCACAGCTGCGTAGGGAGCAGAGAATAACGGACTTGGGATTTCTCAGACTCAAATGGGATGTCCGTATCATGTGCTACCCCTCGGTGTTTAGGTTTTTATGCAGAAGAGAAGATGGAAAGATTCTAAGTGCCAAAAGTTGCGAATGACTTCAAGAAAACAGCGTCACGGAGACCCCAAGGGCAGATGCACAGATGAACTCACAATGAATGCTGTAGGCTGAAAAGACCTGCATAGATTCAAGCTAGACAAAAGCCCATCACAGAGAAGGGGAGATGGTCTGAATCTGAGCCCTAGCTTAGGATCTATTTTCATGTTATTGCTATTGCAGGAGGGGCATACAATTTGGCAAAATTTTAGTTTTCTATCTGAAAACACCCAAACAATAATTATTGTAATGAAGTGGCCATAATTAAGTGATGATGTGATCCTTGTGGCTCTTTGAAGTCTTGTTCATTAAACATGTTCAGTGAAGATATTTAGTTATCAGACAGTAATACAGATGCCAGTGACATCTCCATGAGTAAGAAGTATTTCTGGAGTCTACAATAGAAAACAATTATCCACACAGTCAGACATGTGTCTCACATGTTCACCTGGTGGAGCATTCTGCTCCTTCATGGTAGATGCCTCACCACAGGAAGGTGAGCTCTGCCTCCTCTATTATCTATTAGGATTGCACCAACTGGCTTACACTCAATTCTCGAATGTGTTCTCGGGCCTCAGATTGTATGAACCAAAAACAATTACATAAAAAAACAGCTGAAATTATATACACACATTGCAACTAGATCCACACCATGTTCACCATCAACCAACAGTTTGAAAAAAGATTCTACTATGGTCTGGAATTAATTTCTAAATTTGATTCCTGTAATTTGGAGTATATTCTTGGCAGAACAGCTGCATGGGTGTGTCAAGTTCCCCATTTACCTCTTATGATTCTCCAAGCCATTCACACTCTGCCTTCTTCACTGCCCCTTGGCAACTGTGGATCTTGTGTCAGAATTTCATATGTATCTGGCAGTGTGTATTACACTTAATTTTCTAGAGAATAAAGAGCCACATCTATGGCAACAATGGCTTTGCATAGAGATTAGTAATGAATAAATAATAAAATAGCCAATAATATAATAAAAAATAATAATATAAATAAACATAAAATAAAATAACAAAATAGCTGTAAATAGCTAGTTTGTAAATGGAAGAAGAAAAACAGTTTTACATAAAACACAATTTGGTAAGCACTCAATCTCAAGTAAAGGTATATCCTTAAAACATACTCATTTATTCACTTTACATCCTGGTTCTAGCCCCATCCCTCCTCACCTCCCAGCCCCATACTCCCTCTCTCTACCACATGCCCCTCCTCCAGAAGGGGAGACCTGCTTTCTAGTCACCCCTTCCTCATCCAGTCTTATCAGGACTGAATGTGTCCTCTTCCCCCGAGGCCTGACAAGACAGTCCTGACAGCAGGAAGTGATTGAAAAGCTGGCAAGAGAGTCCGTGTCAGAGACTGCCCCAGCTCGTCTTACTAGGGCAGCCATACGAATCCTGAGCTGGCCCTCAGCTACATATTTGTAGTGGACCTAGGTCCAGTCCATTGGTTGCTGCTTCAGTCGCAGCAGGCTCCTCTGAGCTGTGGTGAGCTGGCTCTGTCAATCTTCTCGTGAGGCTTCTGTCACCTCCAGGTCATGAAGGCATAGCTTGGTAACATTGTTGTATCCTGTGAGTTTCCCTAAGAAAACACACTTGCATATGATTCATTTTTGTTTTCTAAATTATGTAGAGAGATTAGCTGAATATTTAATTACTTACATTCTTAGAAGCAGAGAGAGCACATTAGCCATGCACACATTAGCTCTCAGCCCATGGCCCTGTGGATATTATTCGCCAGAGAGAGGCTAAGCAAAAGTAGACTCTGGGACTGGATTAATTCCAGAACACAGAACACACACACACACACACACACACACACACACACACACACACACACACACCTTCTATCTTCCAGAAAGAAAAGTAAAAATGCTGAAAGAATAAGAGCATACAGAATTGATACTACCAGAGACTATATGTATTAAATTTTGTGCACGAAGAGCCTGATAGTTTGTCTTTGCAAGGCCAACAGAGTTTCAAACTGCCTGTCCATAACATTTTTATTAAATATTAAAGGAGAAGTGAGATTGCATAGAAAAGTGAAAGGAATCTACAGTTCCCTCCACTTTTTGGTACATGACATAATTTCATAGTTCTTCGCATTATGAACAAGGCACCATTACGCGTATACACTACATTAGTCTTTTGACAGACACCTATCTACTTGGATAATACTACACTTAACCTGGCTATTGCAACCAATGCCACAATTTAAAAGGGCTTGCTTTATTCAAGCAAAATGTATGACTTTTATGTAGTAATGCAATAATTGCCTTAAATGGCCATTTTGATTATTTTGTCTTGTGTCTTTCATTTTCAAATTTTTGTTCTGAGCATTTGGCCTAGGTGGTTTTTCTACAAGGGTTTGGGACCAGATAATTTGTACACCTGTGCTCACACCATATATACACAGGGCAGCATTAACTGAAAAAAATTATTTTTAAACATAAGGACAAATGTAGAGGGCATGGGAGGAGTTACAGTGGACAGTGGGAGATATAATCAAATACATTGTACACCGTTCTTAAATTCAAATGAATACAGATTTATATTATAAAAATACTGAGGTCATAAAGTCTTGTTGCATTTTAGATTTTCCTTGATGATCACCAGTCACTTCATTTACCAGTTAGGGCGTGGGGCGATCTGGCTGCGTCGTCTGTCACCCCATTGATTTCCAGGGTTGATTGGGCTGATCTGGCAGGCGAGGCGGGTGCTCCCTTCCTGTCACCATTCCTTGTGTGTCCCTCCTGAAGTTGCACACTGGGTCTGAGATGACGACCCTCCCCAACAGAGGAGGGCCAGTCTTAGGTCAAGGGTATAGCTGGGTTCTCCTACTAGGGTCTCCAAACTAGCTCAAGGTCCAGAAAACCAGCTAGTGTCATTCATATATTTTACCAGAAGTTATTAATACAAATTATGTGCACATAATTCATACCATGAAAATTATTTACATAATTAGATAAAATTTTACAATTGTTAAATCATATACAAGTCATGAAATGAACATGTCCATCCTTGCGTATTTCAAAAGAGAAGAGATTCCATACAGAACTGTTTAGAAATGGAGGCTAGGCTAGATTACTTCTTAAGGCCATATTCAATACTATCAGTCCATAAATACTTGTGCAAATTATTTTTCAACTCTTGAGAACGCTGCCATTTGGCATTTAATTATAGCCAGTTTATTAAATTCTGCAGGCTTACAACTTGGAAGTGCACTTGATATTAAAATAGGGTCCCATTTCTATTCCATACGTATTCCAAACAATTCCCAGCTCTGTCTCTGAAAGCAGTATCACACTTCCCTGCTTCCCTTCCCCGGTTGTCTCAAGCACACATTTTGCCTTTCCCTGGCTTCCTGCGTCCCTGCTATCTCTGTCACCTCTCGGGAGGATATGAAGGTTGTGACAGAGTGGCTGTCAGATGTCAGAGCAATTTCACCCAATTCCGCATTAGACAACACCATCAGCACATCCAGAGTGAACTGTCTGTTTCTCCTCCATCCTACTTATCAATTTTACATAGATATTATTAAGTCAACTCTCTCAAATATATAAGATGCACATTGATGTCTACCTGTCAATGTGAAGGCATGCCTTTCTTTTTTGCTTAAAAGAACCATGTTTTGTTACATCCTTTTCAATATGTAAATGGCCATTACTTCCTTTTAAAGGCATTTTTCATTTATATTTTATGTTTTTTAATTTTTAAGGTTTAATTAGTGACACACAAGTTAAAAGCTAGTCAACATAGAATAGCAGGTAAAGCGAAATGCCCAGCTAAATTTAATAAGCTCCTGAGAATCCTATGCAAATGGCTTTTTATCTCCCCTGGCATCTAAAGGAGAATGTCATGTTGCATTTCCATAAGTGTGTCAGGTGAAAAGAATAAGTGAACTACCTGGCAAAAATAAGACCTAGACTTCATGATATAAAACTTCTCCTTCTCATGATGGGTTGATAAGTCTTCAGCAACCAGCTGTTGGATTTTTGTTGCAGCCTAGGTTGTGGTACTTTCAGATTCTGTGGTGCAAGTACCCCAGGTAAGCTAATTTTAATCTTTAGACATGGTAGTGTGGATGTTCTCATCAGTGAAGTAAAGACGCACAGAAGGCCATCATTGTTAAACATTTGGATAAATCTTCTTCAGCCTTCTGGCCCAATATATCTGACAAACACATTTGTGAGGAAGGAACTACTGAGGACTTGCTTACCCTGTCTTGGCAGAGTTTGTCCATCGACTCTGGCTGCATCCAAGCTTGCCCCTTTTTTGGGCAGAATTCTATTTGTGGCAGAAATGAGGACCTTTTGCCTAGTGGCTAGTTTGCCACATTTGAAGCCATCTCCATAAGGAGGTTCTTTGATGCTCATCATCTTCCTTGAGGTAGGATGGGTGTTGCCAGGAGTTAACCTGTTTCATTGTCAATGAATCTTTAAGGTAATAAAACATTTTAAAATGTCATATTCTGTATGTCCCTGGGATTTTTGAAGACATTATCTTCCCATAGAGTCATATCTATCTGCTGTACCTAAGATGTATATTCTTTTGACAAAACTAGACTAGCAACTGACATGACCATGATTTAATCTACTAACATTTAATTTATATAACTTATTTCTCCTAAACAGCCTGATAGCACTTTCAAAACATTGGAAGTAAACCTAGTATTATAATTGAGTTATATGGGTACAATAACTCAGGGTAGAAATATACATATATATGTGTATATAATATGTGAAGAATAATCTTACATTTGAATTCTATACCACTGTATCTAGAACTTATACACACACACACACACACACACACACACACACACACACACACACACAATTCTCTATCAGTGAATTAAAAATACCTTGTAAGTGACAATTCAGATAGAAAATTGTCTCTGTCATCTTTTCTTTTTTTAAAATATATTTTATTGATTTATTCATATTACATCTCAATTGTTATCCCATGCCTTGTATCCTCCCATTCCTCTCTTCCTCCCATTTTCCCCTTACCCCCCTCCCCTATGACTGTGACTGAGGAGGACCTCCTCCCCCTGTATATGCTCATAGGGTATCAAGTCTCCTCTTGGTAGCCTGCTTTTCATTTGGAAAGCTATTAACCTGCACTCCCGGCATAACTCAGGTAATCAAGTTTACTCCTTCTCAAGTCTCTGAGGGAGTTGAAGACCAGGTAGTTTAGTTTTACAATGAAGCTTAACTATTTAGGGGTTAAGGTGTTTTTAGGACTAGGTAGGTGCTCTAAGTTGATAATGACAATATGTGATGGAGATGGATTTACATTCAGAAATTTAGACTCACCAGGATAGGAAAGGTGTCTTCTTCAAGGCTGTCAAATACGAATAATCAAAACACTGAGAATGTAACATTTATATAATTCCTGATTGTGTCATGGTTCTTTTTTGCCCTAGGTAATCTATTGTATATATGTGTAATAATATAAAGGTATATGCACAAAAATAAAATAACTAAAAACATTTAAAAATGTAAAACGTTTGGATATCACAGACACATGCACATAAATTTCTAGAGTGTTGTTAATAGCAATGAAGGCAAACATATTAGGAGGTGATTTTGTCTGTTTTGGAAATATATATATATATATATATATTTACATATGTTAGTATGTATGTGTGGTGTGTGAATGTTGGCATTTCTGTGTACATGTTCCTGTGCACACCTGTAGAACACACGCGGAGATTAGAGTGTAACCTGCAGGGTTCAGTCCTTACTTTCCCACTGTGTGTGTGTGTGTGTGTGTGTGTGTGTGTGTGTGTGTAAGAGAGAGAGAGAGAGACAGAGACAGAGACAGAGAGAGACAGAGAGAGAGGTTTAGTATGCAGGGTTCTTTTTCCATGAGATTTTGTAGATTCTTCTGCCTCAGTCTCTAATTTTCAGAACTGAAGTACTGAATGTGGCTTTAGTTCTGAGGCTTCAATCTCAGGTCATTGGGCTTTGTCTGAAGAATATTTTCATCTTTTCCCCAGTCTGCTGCCTACTAACTGTTGGTGTGCATAATTTACTCAATGGTAAATTTAAGTTAGTATATTTTAAAATGTGATAATTATACACAATAGATTTCATTCATCATTACAAAATTGAAATTAAGACATTTGCAGGAAAACTGATGGAACTGAAAATCACTATGTTAAACAAAATAAGTTAGATTTGGAAAGAGAAATACGGTTTCCCTCAAATGCAAAGTTTATTTAAATGTAGATAGATGAATTATATTCTGTTTCCATCTATCTTCTATTTATTTATCACAAAGCAGATGGTGAGAGAAGACTAAAAAGTGAAAGAAAGTGGATATGTTCCATGAAAGCAGAGCTGAGCAGGATTTAATGGTGATAAGAGAACCATCAAGCAGGAAGAGGGACGGGAGGGCAGGGAACCATGCTGGTGAGTGAGAGGAGAGTATTGTGCATGTATGAAAACACTACAGTAAAACCCGCTCATCTTTGTACTAACTAATACACTAATTCAAGAAGATACTTCCTGTGTTCAGTAGCTTGCTCACAAAATTTCTGCGATCATAACAAGGACTTCTTGTGACTGACACATTAGTGACCTACCATCCCGAGCTTTTGTCTATATATCCTTTGCAATACAAGGGTGGGGATAAAGATGGAGGACACATATTAAGACGCCCAAAGTGGCATGGTTTCAGGACAGTGTTCAGTTCAGTCATGGATAGTAGATATGTCTATGAGTATGCAGAAGGCACACGGAAGCTGATTAGAATAGTTTACAATGCGCAGCCATGACTCTTAGGAGAACATGAACTTCAAACTGTTTCAGGTAAGAGCTTTCAAAGAAGCAGACTTATTTACTGTTTGAGCATTCAAGGCGCTGTCGTTCTGGGCTTTTCTTTTGTCAGGTTTTATGTCAATCTGCTCTCCTCCATACCTTTGTGTTTGTTGCTGCAGTGCTACAACCCTCTTTAAACTGACTGGCTTGCTTATTGCCTTTCTCACAAAAGCCCTGTTGGAGGCCAGTTATGAGTTTTTTGTCCCTGCGGATGATGCTATGAAGCAAAAGCAGCTGTCATCGAACGCCGTATACTAAATAGCCTTGGATGGGGGGACACAAAGGGACGTGGATTGTTGATAGAGCCATATCTGCAGTTCTGCTGACAGATTTTATTCTTTCTCTGCCAGGTTTCTAATATTAGGATATTTGCCTGTTAGCAGTAATCACACTGAATCATGTTTGGTGAAGATAATAGTTTGGCTTCTCAGTTTTTCTTTCAATGGTGAGGGATGATAAGCTGACTGTCTGGATGACATAATGAAATCCAATTAAATAGAAATGTGGGCACCCGTGAAGCTTCCAGAAAAGCAATGGTAGCAAAAATGAATATATCATAGTCATAATTAATGGTTTTTGTCAAAATTATCTTTCTTGCTGAAAACTGTTTCCAAAATGCTACATATATCCTCAAAAACATTTGTTTCGTAAACACCTTAAAGAAAAATTAAGATATAATTATCGGAAAGTTTTTTTTTCTGTAACAGGCTGGCGTATATACTGCCATAACTAAGGAGCATAGCTGCAATTCAAAATTAGTTCCTAGTTTGCAATACTTTCTTATTTTGTTTTAATACCACTCCATGATAAAGGGGGCATGATGAAAATTTTTTAATATTATAAAGCAGCATCCTAAATATCTAGTGCTATTCCCAGGAGCTTGAGTAATATTTCCTTTTAGGATTTTCTTACACTGTCTTTATACTCATTTTCTCACTGTCATCATTACACCTTTCCACAAACAAGACTACGATACAACCAACAAGAACTTTACAAGAAATATAAATCCGATGTCATGATGTGATCAAAACTGATTGCAGATGATGTTTATATCAAACATTTCATTTTTTCCTTTTCTTTTGGTAATTGTGTAGATAGCTAGCCATTGGGAAAATGGAGTTTAAATATGTCAGAAGATAGAGAGTATAGGAATGTCAGGGAATCAATACTATTTTAAAGAAGCACCTACCTTATATGCTTTTGATGATGCCAGGCATACAGTTGTTGTTGTTTTATTCCTCTCATTTTTATCATCCATTTTAGTTCATTGAGGACTCTTCCATCTACTTGTGTTTAGAAACAAACTTATAATACAAAGATGTATTTTACTTTGTATCTTAGTTTATAGTTAGCTCCAAATCTCTTGGTAGCAGGTATGTATGTGCATAGATTTGTAAGGTGCTTTTGTTTTATACGTTCTCACCTTAGTGCAATAAAATGATTTCAAAACCCCAGACAATTTTTACCTATGTAATAATGTATGTTGGCGGAATTAAAGACATGGACTTGGCTACGAGTCTATACATCCCCTATACATTTAGCACCACAAAAGTTATCTAAATGTAGTATGTAAATTAAACATTGTTTAAAATTATCAAAAATATAATTTATATAAATACTATATTTTCTACAGTCTAAACATATTTTTATGTCATGTTAAGTTAAATTTTCAAGAAAATAGGAAAATGAAAAATTATAGGACCATGTGGAACTCTGTAACCCAGAACCATAGTCAGGATTTCACAGAGCCAGTTCCCTGATCCAGCTGTCAGCCATCCCTACACCACACCACTCGGAAACCACATGGAGTCTTACAACTAAAAAGCCCAGGTAGAGAGCATCAGATCCAATCCTCCCTCTGGCCAAGCAACCCTACCATGTAAAACAAGGGGACCATTTGTTGTACTTCAACCATAATCCCAGCTATGAAACCCTGCAGCAAGTCTGCCTCCCTACCTATAAAGAACCCTACAGAGTTCTGTGTCTCAGACCCCAGAGAGGAACTGCTAGGCAGAATTTCATACCATGATGTGGCATCCTACATCTAGCTCCTAACGAGCACTGCCTGCTCCCAGTGTGACCTGGCACCTCATACCTATGTACCAACTGTAGAATCCATCAAGCCTTCTACAAGGTTCTAAAAATAGGCAGCAATTATCCTCTAATCCTAAAGAAGTTTGCTTATAGAATCAGAAGTTGCACCTATCTTTCGCTGAGCTGGGATCACTTATGGCATCCCATTTAGACAGCAACATGGGGTATCCTGAGAACACAGCAACAAGCCCCACTCATTCAAGTTGTGGCAACAGGAAAGAAAAATTCAAATATTCTTTCAGCACAGATAAGACCAGTAGCAAAACAAAACAATGTCTAAAGCACATCACAGCACAAATAGCATGATATATCCCTTCCAGAAATGTTCACACTCTCCATAATGTTCCCTGAAAAATGCAAATTAGCTGAGGCACAAGACAATGATTTCATAACCCCAATTATACAGACGCCAAAGGATGCAAATATGATCTGAATAAATGCCCGAATGAAGGCCATAGAAGACAATAAAACCATGAAAACAATCCAAGTTAAAAAATAGTATGTAATGAAATTAATATCTGAGGAAAAGCCAAGCTGAAATAAAACTTGAAAGATTCAAGATGTCAAAGAGCTCTAAAGAAAATTTTCACAAATAAGTTGGATTAAGTAGAATGCAGAATATCAAAAGTATTAGGTCTAGAAAACCAGGTAGATGATATAGGTTACACAGTCAGAAAGACAAGGCTAATTTTATAAAAAAAAAATCAAACAAACAAACAAAAGAAATAATACAGGAACTCTGAGAGTCCAAGAGACTGAGGAAAAGCCATAAAATATTCAACAAAATAAAAGAAAAAATCCAAACATAAGAAGAAATATATCTAGTAAGTTGCAAGAAACATACAGAACATCAAGTAGACAGGAGTTGCCTAAGTAAGTAGTTAAAATACTAAATGTACAGAACAAAGAAATCCAGTGAAAACTGAAAAAGAAAGACCAAATTGTATACAAAAATAGACATGCTCTATAGTGATGGTGCACTTGCCTCTGACCGCAGCATTTGGGCAGGCAGGAGCAAGCACATCTCTGCTAGTTCAAGGCCAGCCTGGTCTACAGAGCAAGTTCCAGGACAGCCAAGGCTACACTGAGAAACCCTGTCCGGAAAAACAAAGATCAACTTGTCAAAATAACAGCTCACTTTACAGTGGAGAGATATTTGCAGTGGGGACAAGTTCTGGAAGACCACAAATGTCCAGCAAAATTATCAGCCATAACTGAAGAAGGAAGAAAAACGCTATTATAAAAATAGATTTAAGTAATCTATGTTCACGAAGCCATTTCTACATAGAGTACTAGAAAAAATACAAAGAAAAGTTAATGTGCCAAATAAGAAATAAGAAATAAACTTAAAAATCCATAATTACTAATCAAAAGACGTATAATAAAATGCCTCTATTATTAAGCAACAGGAAAAAAAATGAACATTTTTTAACAGTAACTATTAAATGTTAATGGTTTCTGTTTTCTAATAAAAGACACAGACTAATGGATTGAATATAAAAAGTGGACTATCCTTTTATTGCTTCCAAGGAACACATATCGACATCAATGATAGACACCGTGGTATGTTAAAAGGATGGAAAAAGATATGCTAACCCAACAGGACAAGAGTGAAAAGGTACAGGTATTCCCACATGTAACAAAAAGGGACTTGTCATACCCATTAAAGAAAAAAATTATTAATAAAATATTATAATTATAAATATATAATAACATAAGTACACATGTGTGTATGTGTGTGTGTGTGTGTGTGTGTCCACCAAACACAGGGTACCCAATTTCCTAAAGGAAACAATGGAACTAAACCTAGAATGACAATATTTCAATGAAAGTGGGACTATCCTACTCTTTACCAATAGACTAGGCATCTAGACAAAAATTAAACAGAAATTCTGGAATTAAATGGCTTCAAAAATCAAATGACTTGAGTAGAATTATCAACAGAGGAATATCAAATGGCTGAGAAACACTTAAAGAAATGCCCAGCATCCTTAGTCATCAGAGAAATGCAAATCAAAATGACTCTGAGATTCCATCTTACACCCATCAGAATAGCTAAGATTGAAAACTTAAGTGACAACACATGCTGGAGAGGATGTGGAGAAATGGAAACACTCCTTTATTGCTGATAGGAGTGCAAACTTGTACAACCACTTGGGAAGTCAATCTGGCCCTTTCTCAGAAACTGTGGTACATATACACTATGGAATACTACTCAGCTATTCAAAACAAGGAAAACCTGAAATTTGCAGGCAAATAGATGGAACTAGAAATGATTATACTGAGTGAGGTAGCCCAGACCCAGAAAGACTCACGTGGTATATGCTCACTTATAATTGGACACTAGCCCAAAAGGGATGTCCCATGAAAGTCTTCACTTACCAGGAGATTAGGATAGATGCAGCCACTTCCTATTGGTACTCTATGTGAGAGAAGTATGGGAGAATGGGGAAATAGAAGGATCCAGAGGGTCCTAGAAACCTACAAGGAGAGCATCATGACTGGCAGATCTGGACCCAGGGAGGTTTACTCAAACTACTTTACCAACCAAGGACAATACATGCAGTACGCATTGAATCCCTATTCAGATCTAGCCAATGGACAGGACATTCTCCACAGTTGTGTGGAAGGTGGGGACTGACTCTGACATAAATTTTGGTGCCCCATATTTGACGACTTCTCCTTGGTGGAGAGGCCTGGTGGCACTCAGAGGAAGGATAAGCAGGCTACCAAGATGAGACTTAATAGGCTGTGACCATATGGTGGGGAAGGAAGTCCCCTTCTGTCACAGACTTAATGGAATGGAATAGAGTGAAAGAGTGAGGGAGGGGTGAACAGGAGGATACAAGTGAGGGCATCACAGTTGAGATGTAATCTGACAGGTGTAAGGTGGAATCTCAGGCTCATTTTGATTGGCATTTTCTCTGATAACTAAGGACTTTGAGCCCTCCTTAAGCGTTCAGGACGTTTGAGATTCCTGGAATGCAGAAACCTGGTGGCAGGAGCTAAAGCAGAGGCCATGGGAGAATGCTGCTCACTGGTTGCTTCGCAGAATTGATGTGTTTGTAGTCCTATGCACACCAAGACTGCCTTCCCAAGGGTGGTACCAGGCAGGGTGGGCTAGGTACTCCCGCATCAATCACTAACAAATCAAACACTCCATAGGCATTCCTGTAGGCCAGTCTGAAGGAGGGGCTTCTCCAAATGAAACGTTATTTTCCTTCATGACTCTGATTGTCAGGTGGACAAAAGCTAGCTAGCTGAATCGTTCTGATATTTAAGATCACATATGTGTTTAAGTGAGCGGATGTTAGTGTTCACATGACCGAAGCTATGATGAGTTGCCCATTGCCAACCATGTCCCGTCCACATACATAGGAATGTGAAGAGAAATCAACATTCAAAATTTCTAACTAATAACACACAGGACAAGGTTTTGTGATGTCTCTTCAAGATCACAATGATTTGTTGTAAAAAAAAATTTACTGAAATTAAAAAGTAACTTGGTTTTGAAAAAAAAATAACAGACAAATTACAAAGAAAATTGCTCCTCAGTTAGATTTAAAGTGTATCTGAGAGACCAACCTATTCACACAGATAAATCTGGGACACTAAAGATGTGGTAGGCAGCGTCTGAAACAGTGTTTTCATGAAGAAATGGGTGGGGAAAGCCAGAAGGGAATTATGTGACTATCAGGGCTAGAGTGTGGGACGTCACTGGGCAAAGACAGACAAGATGATTACCACAGGCCACTAAAGAAAAGTCAGCCTTTATGTTTTCATGTAGAAATTGCAATCTTTTAGTATTTATAGAAAATTTGAATAGGAAGAGCCAGTTGCTGTGGAAAATCTTTTCTGCTGCTTCTCAGTTGTGAGTCCTGCTTATGGCTTCCTCTGTCAGCTCTTTATCTGCGGAGTAGCTGCGTGTTAGTGGCATGTATATCCTGGGACATGCCTTGTGTTCAGTGAGCATTGCTAAATGGAGATTTTCCTGTGAATCTGGAGAGCCAGTCAGATCTAGAGAATTTCAAAAGTAATGAAGGCCTAGTGTTCAGTGCATCAGCAAAAAAGAGGAACCAGGCTTAGAAAGTAACTCTAAGCCAACACGACATAGAAAAAAAATGCCTCTTAAATTATCTTTTAAATCAAATAAGCATTAAAGAAAAGGGACTTGTACACATTTTGTGAATAGGAGAAAGATATAATTGCCTGTCTTTATTTTTTTGTAGTAAAATTAAAAATTACTGTTTAAGCGAAGATGTTAGCAAGCAATTGTAACCAATTTTAATGGACTTGTAATAGTAATAATAAAAGCAGCACAATCAGAGATTGACATATATGCATATACTTTCATTTTAACATATACTTTCATTTATAAATGGTGTGTGGATTTATTCCTGGGTGCATAAGGCCAGCACTGAGATGTGCACAGCTTGATGAACCACATTTTTAAAGATTTACTACAACACTTCATTAGAAATAACAAAAACTGAAGGGCACATCACTCTCATTCCGTGCTCCACTTTAATGTTTTTGTTTCAATAATGACATTAAATCGTACTGTGCTGTATGTTTGTAATTTTTTCTGCACGTATAGATCAACATTTTAAATAATCTGCATTTGTATTATGTAAACTAAACTTCAATATACAAATTGTCACAACTGTTTAAGATCGCAGAGAAGCGTGAGAGTATGGGTGTTTGTTGTGAGTTTACAGTGATGATTAGCACAGCCTGGGAGAAGTTAGAAAACATTTACAAACCCCTCTTTAGAAGATACTGTAAGGGTTTCCCCTTATAGTGTGATTTGCAAATATTCTTGACAAGTAAAGACATTCCTGAATATCCTACCAGTAAAACAAAATAACCACATAGTTAATAAAACCTGTAAAGACTAAGGCAATGTGTCTGTGTTTCATTCACGTGTAAAGGACAGACTATCCTGGCAAATAACACGAACAATTTTTACATCAATAACTTAAACTTGTATTTCTTACCAATTCCAACCTTAATCATGTATTTTAATTTTCTTTTTTTGTCTTTTTACTTTTTTTATATATCCTCTTTTAAGATTCTCAATCTTTCTCCAGTAACGCCATGGGCCATTATAAAAGCAGAATAAGTAAGCTTGCAGCTCTCTTCCTGCGGCCCGCAGGGAACCGTAAATGCACAAACTGTATGTAAGTGAGGTGTGCGTTAACTCACCGTCTGTTGCACGGCTAGAACAGAGGCAGGCTGCTAATGTGCACTGTGTTGAGACCCCTAACACGGGGAATGAGAATTAGCTTGCAGTAGTAATTTGGTAAACACCTGGGAAAATTGCAAGCTCCATTTCTTGCAACGTAGAATATGATTAAAAAGAGAATATATTATTATCATGGGCACCATTTAAAAATGTGTAGACAGCATTCTACGATGTTAAAATGGAAATTGGAAGTTGTACTCAGCGATGAAGATGCTGCATGTTAATTGCTGTCTATTGTGGAGCACTGCAAGTGCAATTCAATTATTTGCCTTTTCAAGCAGTATTTTGATTAAAGCGAGCTTTAATTTTCTGCATATCTTATTTTGAGAAAAGAGTAGAATGTTATAAGTACCTAGCCAAGAACATTTAAAAACCAGCAGAATGAATTTTTTTTAAATCATAGGAATCACAACATATCTGTATCTAAAATATTTTTTAAGTTAAGACAAAATTTTAAAAATATAAGATATTTTTCTTTTAAAATGTTCAAGACTGTTATATACTATTGGGTATTAATAATAACTTTCTTTTTATAGAAAATGTCTGAAGTGGCCATAATTGTGCTCATATTTCTTTTGAAGGTACCATATATCTGCATACTAGCCCAAGGGGCATGTCCCATGAAAGCCTTCACTTACCAGGAAACTGGGACAGAGGGGACGACATCCTATTGGGACTCTAGATGAGAGAAGCATGGGAGAATAGCAAAGTAGAAGGATCCAGAGGGTCCTAGAAACCTACAAGTAGAACATTATGATAGGCAGATTTGGGCCCAGGCGTCCTGCTCAAACTAAGGCACCAGCCAAGGACAATACAGGCGGTAAACTTTAAACCCCTACCCACATCTAGCTAATGGACAGAACATTCTCCACAGTAGAGTAGAGAGTGGGGTATGACTTTCTCACGTACTCTGGTGCCTCATATTTGACCACGTCCCCTGGAGGGGGAGACCTGGTGGCACTCAGAGGAAGGATAGCAGGTTACCAAGAAGAGACTTGATACCCTATGAGCATATACAGGGGGAGGAAGTCCCCCTCAGGAACAGTCATAGGGGAGGGGAGTAAGGGGAAAATGGGAGGGAGGGAAGAATGGGAGGATACAAGGGATGGGATAACCATTGAGATGTAACAAGAATAAATTAATAAAAAATTTAAAAAACTAAAAAATAAAAAAATGAGAAAAGAACAAAAACTATATAAATATAGTTATTTAGAAAATCCATATTTACTTATTTAAATGAATATTGAAAACAGAATGCACTTCATTTCTTGCTCTGGTAATGAGACACTGACAAATGAGGGAAGGAATAGTTCTAATGAATAAAAAGGACATGAAGAAGAGCATTTGGTCTCAAAGAAGTCACGTAGTTTAATTTTAACATTTGCTCCATAACATTCTCAGAAGAAGACCAACACTGTTTATTTCATCATTTCTAGTTGATTGAAATAAAATGTTTGTTGCTACTTGGCTAAAAAAAAAAAGATAAATACATAATATGAAAAAAGCTGACTATTTGCTTTTGACCAACATTCCAGTATACTTTGGACTTCAACTTTAAGTGCTATTTGCTCATGTCAGAGTCTGTGTAAAACCTGTTTTATAATTTTTAGTTAAAGTCTACAATAATCTGACCACAAAGCACCACATTTGCAAGGTGGTCATCACAGTTTTTAGTTAGTTAGTTAGTTAGTTAGTTAGTTAGTTAGTTAGTTAGTTAGTTTGTTTGTTAAGACAGCGTTTCACCATGTAACTTTGCCTGTCCTGGAACTCTCTTTCAGTAGACCAGGATGGCCTTGAACTCACATAGTTTCTGCCTCCCTAGTTCTGGGATTAAAGGTGTGTGCTACCACCACCTGGCGATCAACATTTTAATGAAGGAGCTAGCACTGGCTGAATGCGTAGCTCTATTTACAAGTAATTTAGCGGTCAAATCAGGCAAAGCGTTTCATCACCCGGCACCCAAATGGACTACAAAGAAAAGCTAATTAATTGTCTTGCTTTACTGTTGTTAATCCTCGTGTTAAAGGAAGCAATAGCAGTACAGGGCTTCAGTGTTAAGTGTGGTGACACAACTGCTTATCTTAGCTTTCTCTAGTCACTTATGCCACCCCACTCAGTGGAGCATGCACTCAGCGTCCCTCAAAATCACATTCAGTGATAGAGTTAAAGTGCTGCAGAAATTTTCTTTTTTAAAAAGAAGACCGTGCCTTGTGGACGGCTTGTGTATACCAATGCGTCATCATGTAAAAATATTGTTGATGATACAAGGTAAATTAAAATGCTAATTGACCACAGAGGGTGTGCTCACTAATGCTGCCTTAGGATACAAATTAAAATGGAGCTGGAGAGCCAGGCCAAGTAACAGGATTCAAACTTGGTTTGTACTGGCTGACAGAAGTCCAGTGTGCAAAGGAGTCTCTGCTGGATGAGGTAAAATGGCTGATCTCAGTTAAATAGAGACATGCTGTCACTGTGATAAGTGGGTAATGTAGTGAGCACTCCCATGCCTAGTGCATCTGCAGTACACGCGCACATAGTTTGCTTCTTTTAAATATCAAAGTCTATATATTTAAGAGAGTAACGTAAGTGTCCATGTACCTGTGTTATGTGTGTTTATTTAACATTATGGATGTGGCGACTCCTGAAAAGCTGAAGACTAGTATAATATAATGAGATACAATATTTTAGCTGTAACTTTATATTTATATTGTTTTTCCATCAGAAAAATTTAAATTGTTAAAACTTCGATGTGAAAAGAATAGTACTTAAGTCTTAAGAATGACTATTGACTGACAAAGAAAGACAAAGAGTCAATTTGCTTTGGATGAGGAAACTCACTACGGTATTTTGCTTAGGAAATGTGCACTATAGAACATAGGTCTGAGACTAATAGAAAGTACATACACTAAAATATGCACATGTGTCTCAAGTGTTCCAAAAATTCAGTGTTTTGAATATGTCAGCCAGAATACCATAATAAACACATATTTTGTATAGAATAAAAAATTATATATATATATATTACATAGGCATTTATATTATTACACATATATAAAATAAACTACATACAGCAAGAAGAACCACAAAACAACCAGGAATTTATGTAAATGTTACATTCATAGTGTTTTGACTATTTGTATTTGACAACCTTGAAGAAAACATCTTTCCTATCTTGGTGTGTCTAAAATTCTGAATGTAAATCAATATCGATTATATCTCATCTCTATCAACTTAGAACATCTACCTAGACCTAAAAATATCTTAACCTATAAACAACTAAGCTTAATTGTAAAACTAAATACCTGGTCTTCAACCCCATCAGAGACTTGAGAAGGAATAAAATTGATGACCTAAGTACATCAGGAGTTCAGGATAGTAGCTTTCCAAATGAGAAGATGACACAGGCAATTTGCTACCTGAACAGACACTCAAAACTCTCTATAATGTTGGAGCATCATCTTCAGCCTTCTGGCCCAGTATATCTGACAGACATAAATGTGAGGCAGGAGCAACTGAGGATGTGCTTATCCTATGTGGGAAGAGTTTGGCCGTAGAATCTGCCTGAATTCAAGCTTGTCTACTTTTAGATAGAATTCTGTCCTTAGCCAAAAGGAGGACATTTTGTCCAGTCGCTGTTTTGCCACATTTGAAGCCATCTCCATAAGGAGGTTCTTTGATGCTCATCATCTTCTTTAAGGTAGGCAGGGTGTTGCCAGGAGTTAACCTGTCTTATTGTCAAAGAACCCTTAAAACGATAAAAACATCTTTAAATGCCAAGGTCTTTTTTGAAGACCTTATCTAACTATTTTACTTTTTCTATCTATAGAATCATATCTATCTGTTACATCTAGGATGTATATTCTTATGATAAAAATAGAATAGTAATTGACATAACCATGATTTGATCAACTAACAATAAATCTATATAATTTACTATCCTAAACAGCCTAAAATTAACTTTCAAAGTATTGGAGGTAAACCTTGTATTCTACTTGAGTTGTATGGCTACAATATCTCATGCTAGAGTAGAAATGTGTGTGTGTGTGAGTGTGCGTGCGTGTGTGTATGCGTGTGCGTGTGAGAGTGCATGTGTGTGTGAAGTATAATCTTAAATTTGAATTCTATACCAATATATCGAAATTAAACTTATTTTGCATCATATACAAAATTCTATACCAATGAATTAAAAATAACCTTGTGACAACAATTAAGGCCTTAAGTTGAGGGGTAGACTCAATAATATACCTTTTGTCCTACAATCCCTATATATTTCTATATTTCACCTTCTTTCTTTCCAATCCCTATCTCCAAACATAAAGAAAAAGGAAAACAAAGTCATCCCTGAGTCCAACCTTGTTTTCTCTCTGAATTAAGACCAATAGTAACTTATAACCGATTCCCAGTGAAAATAAATATCAATAGTCCAGGAAAGCAACCAAAAACCTACCCAGCTCCCTTTAAGGTAAGTGGGGCTTTGTTCTCTTAAGGTTTCTTCCAGCAGACTTGGGACAAATAATACTTTTGTAGGGCTCCAAATAAAATTGGAGAGGATGGTTAAACAAGCTAGAAATAGCATTTGTGGTCCAGTTTCAAACTGTTGAGAAATTCCAGGCTTAATAGAAGTCCTGTGTAGAATAGTCTGAAATGCTGGACCAATAGGGATCAGAGGCGTTCGTTATAGCTGCCCTGGGAGCCGTACTGTTCTGATGAGGGACATGAAAGATGGAATATGAAAATTGCAGAATGTCCAAGTCTAGCATGCGGAGAAGAATGAATCTTGTCAGGCCTGATCCAATGTCAGTGTCAGTTCTTTTGTTCAGAACACATAATTTCTCACAACATTATAGAGTCCTAAAATTATAAATGTCTGAGGTGTGCAAGGTGCACAAAACAATTAAAGCTAGTTCTTTACCTTTTGTATGAGCAGAAGAAAGAGATCTGTAACTCTTCATTCATTCTCTCAAAAAATAGAATTATCAGCATTTCATCCTTCTCCCTGCTCAAATAAAACCCAGTCTTATGGAAATGTGTACCTGTACCAATCCAACTATCCTGAATAAATAGTCTAAGCATGTCTGCCTGATTCTCATTAAGTTTCCTGTCTGTCCAAGTAGTAAGGACTCTAGGTTGTGAGCTGTAATTAATTAATTTGTTTTAATAACCTTCTTTTTTAGCTCCTTACCAGCTCAAACTCAGCAGCTTTCCTGTGCTTATAAAATATTTTTATTGCCGTCATATTGTGATGGAACCAAATCGCATCACACAGATGCCAGTTCCCTTGACATTAAATTTTAAATTCTTCCATATCAAATGCAATTAGGTTATAATATCCTCCCTTATGAACAATATTTTACAGATTATATATCTATTTTTCTTTACTACCAAATGTTTGTCTATGATCTGCAGAAATTTTCAAATATTGGCAATTGGTTTATGATTATCCATAATGGACTTTGATATGCTATGATATTTACCTGATACCGTTTGACATCATTAGTATTAATAAAAATGAAGTACAAGGCATATCCTTTAAAATAGTTTATTTTTCATTTGATAAAATATTGTTATGCTTTACCTACTTCTACCATGCCTTTGTTATGGATTGAATTGATGTAATTACTGGTAAAATACCTATTCTAATTTCAGACAAGTTGTATATGTAATAAAAATGACTATCAAATTTCATCAATCTCATATAATGTTCTAAATGTAATCTAATCAATACAATATTTTTCTCCTTTTCTATTTTTACTTTCACCATGAAAATTCTTAGTACAGTCCAAGAATTTGGCTCATCTTCTTTCTTATTTTCTAGTATCATTGTTGGAAAACAATCTTCATTGTAATTTTAGAAATTGAGTAACTTTTAACTTAATAATGATCACCCAGAAAAATGTAAAAGAGACTGTTAAAGTGATTTCTGAATATCTCCCTTGTTCGTGGATCAGGAGAATTAACATGGCAAAAATGGCCATCTTATCAAAAGCAATTTATAGATTCGATGCAATCCCTATCAAATACTTACACAATTTTTTAAAGAAATTGAAAGATCAATTCACAACTTCATATGGAAAAACAAAATCCCAGAATAGCTAAAACAATCCTGTACAATAAAAGATCCTTTGGAGGAATCTCCATACTTGATCACAAGCTGTACTATAGGGCAACAGTAATTAAAACAGCATGGTACTGGTATAGCAATAGGCTGGTTGATCAATACAATCAAATCAAAGAACCAGAAATAAATCCACACACCTATTGGCACTTGAGAATTGATCTTTCAATGTCTTTAAAAATTGTGTAAGTATTTTGATAGGGATTGCATCGAATCTATAAATTGCTTTTGGTAAGATGGCCATTTTTACCATGTTAATTCTCCTGATCCACGAACAAGGGAGATCTTTCCATTTTCTGATGTCATCTTCAATTTCCTTCTTTGGAAACACTTAGAGAAATGCTCACCATCCTTAGTCATCAGAGAAATGCAAATCAAAACAACACTGAGATTCCATCTTACATCCATCAGATTGGCTAAGATCAAAACCTCAAGTGACAGCACATGCTGGCAAGGATGTGGAGAAAGGGGAACCATCCTTCATTGCTGCTGGGAGTGAAAACTGGTACAACCACTTTGGACATCATTCTCATGCTTTCTCAGAAAACTGGAAATAGGGCTTCCTCAAGACCCAGCTATTCCACTCCTTGAAATACACCCAGAAATGCTCCAGCACACAACAAGGACATATGCTCAACTATGTTCATAGCAGCCTTATTCATGATAGCCAGACTCTGGAAACATCCTAGATGTCTCTCAAAGAATGGATAAAGAAATCATGGTACATTTACATGGAATACTATGGAATACCACTCAGCCATTAAAAACAAAGGAAATCTGGAAAATTTCAGGCAAATGGATGGAACTGGAAACGATCATCCTGAGTGGGTTAACCCAGACCCAGAAAGATACACATGGTATATATTCATTTATAACTGGATACTAGCCCAACATGGATGTCCTCTGAGAGTTGTCACTCAGCAGGGGATATGGACAGATGCTGGGACTTGCTATTAGGACTCCAGGAAAGAGAGGTATGGGAGAATGGGGAAATAGAAGGATCCAGTGGGTCCTGACACAGTACAAGAAGACCATCAAGGCTCGAAGATCTGGACCCAGGGAAGTCTGCACAAACTACTGTACCAACCATGCAGTAAATGTAGACCTCCTGTTCAGTAGATCTAGCCAATGGGCAGTGCATTCTCCACAGTTGTGTGGAGAGCAGAGACTGACTCTGACATGAACTCTGGTGTTTCCTATTTGACCACTTCCCTTGGTGGTGAGGCCTAGTGGCACTCAGAGGAAGGGAAAGCAGGCTACCAGGATGAGACCTGATAGGCTATGATCATATGGTGGGGGAGGAGGTCCCCTTCTGTCACAGACCTAGGGGACAGGGATAGGGAGAAAGAGGGAGGGAGGGGGAATGGGAAGATACAAGCGAGAGGATAACAATTGAGATGTAATCTGAATATATTATTTAAATAAAAATTATAAAAAAAGAATTGACATACACGCTTCAGCTACTTGTATGTCATAATCTTAGCACAGCTTTCCACGCACTGCCAGGGCGGCTGCTGATTCCACTTTCTCTGGTAGAATTTCTAGACAGCAGAGGTAACCAGCCTTAAGACAGAGTAATGGGAGGTCTGTAATCTCCAGGATGATTACAATAACTTTGATTATTTTGAGTCATCTAGTCAGTCACTATTTGCTATGTAAGCCTTAGGAAACTGATAACTTTTGATACCAGAATGCAGAACACAGAGAACACAAAGTACGTGTGTAATAAGCTGTCTTCCCTATCCATGCCCACCCAGGACTTCAGAATGTGACCCTGTTTGGAAACACGGCCTTTGGAGATATGGTTATCTAAGCTTAAGTATACTACGGTGCCTGGCTCCTATAGCCAATGCTCATTTCTCTTTTAAGCACTGGAGGACACACACTGGAAAAACCATGTCTTTTAATTTCTGACATGACCTTGTTAGAGACTGGAGTGATGATTTTACAGTCCAAAGAAAGCCACAGGTGTCAACAAATGAGAAACTAGAAGAGAGTTAGCCAACAAAAAAATTGTTCAGTGTAGCTGGAAGGAAGCAGGTCTGCTCACCCTGATTTTGTACTTCTGGACCCTGGATACAACTCAGCTTTTTAAAGCTGTCCAGGATGTAGTGGTGTGTTGTGGAAGCAAGTGCACCGAGCTCCTGTCACATCAGTAGTTGCAGACACAAGTCTGAGAACTCATGATGAGGACAGCCAGGGAGGATGTGAGGGTTCAGAGGCAGTGTCACCAACAGGGCTCCGTGTGATCTGGCCTAGTCTGCTCTTCACAGATCTCCAGATGTCTGATCTTAGAGTTTGACAGCAATAAACAGAAGGCCTTGTGGGAAGAGCTCTGCATTCACAGCCTCTACGAAAGTGCCCTCTTCCCTTGCCCTCTCTGGCTTGAAAACTGAATCCTATGACTTGAAAAGAGGGTTTAATTTTCCCTACATCAGAACTTATTAAACGAATGCTTTTGTTTAAAGCTGTCTTTACTCCTGGACACTGAAAAGTGTGGCTCTCAACCTTAGATTGACATAAGGACATAATTGAAGTGCCACCATTTCTTTTTTGCTTTAAATATAGCAACATATAATATATAAATTAAAGCTGTTCATTTAGTATTTGATTAGATAAACCAAATAAAATAAGTTAATCAAATATTAATGTTGTATAACCTTTCAATGTAAACAATTCTAATTTTAAAAGTATTCTTATGTTATGATCTTGTCAGTTTTGTTGAAAACAAATACACATCACTTGCGCATGCACAGTAAAATATATTGCTGATTCTGATCTTTACCATTTACATAGATAGACCTATTTTAATACATTTATTAGTTTTTCTACAATACTAGTATAAACAAGTGTCTAAAAAGAAATCTGACAGCTAACCTCCCTGCAGTTGATGCCTACATACAAGTAGAGTACAGGAATGAAACATTGGCCTCTCTATTGAAATAAATGGAATTACATCCATCGGTTATGTGGCACTTCAGGATTCCATGAGAGAGGGCTCTTCTTGGTCTTTGAAATACAGGTTCCACTGATACCGTATGAGCATATTCAGGGGGAGGAGGTCCCCCTCAGACACAGACTTAGGGGAGGGGAGGGGAGTAGGGGGGAAGTGGGAGGAAGGGAGGAATGGGAGGATACATGGGATGGGCTAACAACTGAGATGTAATATGTATAAATTAATAAAAATGTATTAAAAAAAAAAAGAAATACAGGTTCCACAAGTGAAATGTTGTAAAAAAAAATCTAGTATTTGGCCAATGGTCAATTTAAATTTTAATGAGAAAACTTCTATTAAGCAGTCAGTCTCCATTAGCCTTTTTTTTTTTTTTTTTGGCACTCTGTTGATTTTTTAAAATATTAATTTATATTTATTTACAAAAAGTTTCTTTATTATCAATTGTTCTCTGGTGAGTTAAAAGTCAATATTTTTGTAAATATTTGTAATTACAACACATATATTCATAGAAGTAATACTTTCCCCCATTTTTCTATTTTGCGTATGTTAGATCGAATCTCACTACACGCGAAAAGGATGATCTCCATCCTCTAATTCCTGAGTTCAGAGGCTCCGGTGTGAGGAGTAACCACAGTGTCAGGTTCTGTGCAGGCCTCCGTGCCTTTCGTTGAGGATCCCGCTCCACTAGGCTGTATCAGAAGCTCATCATTTTCCTGTTTTAAAAAATCTGATTCAAGTCCTACAAGGGAATATTTATTGAAGTTATAAATCCATTGTGATGTTATGTCAGCAAAATTAATATGAAGAACTTTTTACAAGTATTCTACTATAGGATAGATGTGTATAAGCTTTTAATAAAAAAACTGGACATTTGCATAGTGCTCTAAAAAGAAGATGACTTTATAAAGAAGATTCACTTTTATGTTTCTAAAAAAGATCATAATCAAGGAGATGTATAAAGGAAAACATTTAACTGGTGGCTCATGTTTTCAGAGGGTTTAGTAACTGACCAACATGTGGAGAATATCAGTGCAAGCAAACAGGCATGATGCTGGAGCCACAGCTGAAAGATCACCTCCTACGCCACAAGCATGAAGGAAAGAGAGACACTAGGAATGGCACGGGATTTTGAAATATTTGACCCCACCACCAGTGACACACATAGCCCAATAAAGCTACACCTCTTAATCCAATTTTTATTATTTAGTCCCCAAATAATTAAATATATATGCCTATAAGGGTCGCTGTGTTAATTTGAATGAGAATAGCCCCATAGTCTTAATATATGTATCAATTTTAATTTGCTATTTTTTTAGACATATTATTGACATTTTCATGTTATTTATACATTTATATTATTCATTCATCTGAAATATAAATGTATTCACAGTGGTTATAATTCAATGAGATTCAATAAATCAACCAATCACTCAGTCAAGCTAAATATCAGTATCCATCTTTAAATATTTTATCTTTTTTGTAAGTTTCATAACACTGTATTTTCATGTGTTGTGTTCTCTTCTTCTTCTTCTTCTTCTTCTTCTTCTTCTTCTTCTTCTTCTTCTTCTTCTTCTAATTCTTCTTCTTCTTCTTCTCCTTCTTGTCTGATAAACCTTGTTTATTTCTTATCATGTAAGAAAACAGAGCCATGAGGAATTTTAGAAATGAATTTTATATTCATTTATAGCCTCAGATGACAACTTCAATATAACTGAGTCCTTAGGTTTGTCATAAATTATTTTCTCTACTGTTTTCTACCACTATTTAATTTTTATTCTGTTTTTCATTTTTGCTTTTATTTTTTTAGTGATGGCAATTTACTTACCCCAGGTAGGACAATGACAACACACAGAAGAAATAACTCTATGGCTGATTCACTGAGGCAGGGATGGCTCAAAGGCAGATACATCATCACAATCTGAGCTCAGCACTGAGGGCAGCTAATGCAAGGATTCCTGCACAGCTTGCTGTCACCTGCAGCAACAGCATCCTGTCCTAGTAACTGCTTTCTGCTCTTACAACATCGGGGGAAGACTTTCAGAATACCTCTGAGCTTCCTTTGCCTTTCCCAAAGACCTACTAAGAAATCTCTCCCCTGAAATGCACCCCGTCCTGATGTGCCTTGATATGCTGGGGTGGATGAGGGGGCGGAGTGACTCTTGTCTGAGGGGTAGGGAAGGGAGATAGGGAAAGAGGAAGGGAGGACAGGAACTGGAGGAAGGGCAGGGGCTATGACCAGGATGTAAAGTCAATAATTAATAATAATAATAATAAAAAGAAAGGTCTCTCCTGAAGGACGGAGCGTGTCAGTTCCAATGAAACTGCTGTACAACATAGAGGCATAGAAACTACCAATCTAATTTACCCATCCTGTTATCACATTCATGTTCTCAAATCTTTGTCCTCTTCATTGTGCAAATATTTGCATTTACACTCTTTCTCACTCTTATTGTCAGATAATAACGGAAAAATGGCTTCATCTTAAAGACAAAACAATGAATAGGAGGAGGTAATTGTGGGAGATCCTCACTTACTCTGATCAGACATCAAGAATTTTTAAAATTAAAGTATAATAACATCATTTCTTCTCTTCCCTCCCAGAAACCCATGTAATCCTTTACACTCAATTTTCTTAACAAATATTTTTATTACTAATTTTTTAACCTCACTTATAACCTAATTAACCTAAACAATAAGAAAAGGAGATTAAAGAATACAGTAATAAAACCATAAGGATATCAGTTCTGAGGAACGATTCTCTTGGTGTAATCAGCAGGATTTCTTCTGCTGTAACTTGGAGCAACCAGAACCTGGAACCTCAGTAGGAGCCAGGAGCCCTGAAGCCTTCCCTCGAGTGGTTCTCTCCAGGAGCGTCTCAAAGTAGAGTTATGAACAGCCAAAACTATCCCAAGCCTCCAAAGGCCCCGCCTCTTGTTTTTGGCTCACATTTATACCTCCTCTCAGAATTTGTTCAAGGATGTTTTTCAGCTGGTTAACAACCAATCTCCCCCACATAGTAGTTCAACTTCTAAGAGGATAAACATCCCCTGCCCTCTCACAAGTCTTTTTCTCATCCCCCCACTTGTGATCTAAACAAAAAGCATGTTTATCTCTCCTTCATAATCCATTTATCTTCTTCAAATTCATGGCCTATATTCTCTTAATTATATCTATCCAATTTCTCTCTCTGCACCAAGCTTTAGATCTATATTTTTCCTTACTTGCTTTTCTTCTGTATTTTTAGTGACTTAATTTGAATACTAAAAACAGCCAGCATAAAAAAATTTTAAGACAACACATACATACACACACACACACATACACACACACACACACACGCACACACACACACACACACACACACACACACACACACACACACACAGAGGCAAATGACATCTTAAATAAAACCGACATTAACCCAAATGGAAGAATACCAGACAATAAATGAATCAAATTCATGGTTAAAACCTGGAAAAGATTAAATACTTGAGTCAGGTGGGTTCCCACATAGCTCTGCAAAGCAGTTTGGTTGCTAAGAAGTGGGTTTGTCACACTCTTTTAAGCCACATAATTGGTATTTTGCTTGTGTTCCACTTAACTCACACCAGTGTCATCTGGGAATACAGTAAATAAATTAAAAGCAGGACCAGGTCTGTACATGACATTACAAGATGGGCAGGGTTACTAAAGTATTCCGTGGAAGAATTATGACAGAATCCCTGAATAGTAGCACATTGTTTTTCTATCACTATCTAGCAAGCTCAAGCACGGATCTCAGTAGAACACTCGTCTGTCTGTCTTTGGGCGTAAGAGAACCGCCTAGATGGGCCTTCTGCCTAGATCTGTAGAGGCTGAAGTTTCAGTCCACTGAAGTTTAAGTCCATGCTTTCTCACATGAAAGCCAAGATAAGATGATTTCAGTTCTTCAGGTTGTTGATAAAATTCAATTCCCTATAGATTTTTTTTTCTGGAGGGCTTAGCCCTTAACACATCAATTTAGAGTGTAACCTTAACAAATAGTAAAAACAAAAGCTTGACAAATAAACAAACTCTTAATTGTCATCTCTGGTATATGCTTTTCCTGGCACAAAACAAGGTCAGAGGTAAGGATTGCCACTGTTGTGAGTAGCATCGGACGTCTTGAGTAGACATAGAAGGATTGGAACAAGTTTTGCCCAAAGCTCCGTTGCAGATGGGGCTTATCCTAGTTGGGTGGAATACATCTATCTTGATCTGTGAGGGAGCTGCTGGTGTCTACAGCTGGGGCTTAGTGCTCCTCTGTCGGAAGAGAACAGCCTGGGAGGTCTTATGTAACACTATATTCTCCAGGTGGGAGGTTTTTTTTTTTTTTAACATGTTAGACTGTTTCCACTCTTGGAGATAGTATGTAGTCTGGATATGGATTTACCACCCTGACAACCATGATCACCTTTACTGGAAAATTAATTAGCATATTGCCTTCTAAATGAAGCCTGCATCCAGTATATTTCCTATGAGCAAGGTCATGCAATTTGTAGTACATTCTGCTCTGAGTAGAATGTCCGTCCCAGTTCTTGGCCCATTAGTAGAAGATCAATAAATATTTCTTGAAAGAGTAGATACATAAAATGCATTAAGATGTCCTAGAATAGAAGTAGAAGGGAAAGAAAAGGAATATAAAGTTAGGGACTCATAAAATGGATCCCAAAATGAGACTAATATAAAAATCAATTCTTAAAAACCTTTCACATTTGCTACGAGTGGGCCACAAGTTGACTCTCAGCCTTCCAGAAGCCAATATGGAGGAGGAAATGGTATCCATTATACAAGCCATGATGTCCACAAAGCAGAAAATCCTTAGTTATCCCTAATTGGAAAACATCTTAGTTTACAGTATTCCTTAGTATAAACCTTCATGTCTTAGCATCTTTCTATCATAAAGCAAACTAGCCTTTCTTTAAAAGTCTTGGTTTTGATAATGATTAATTACATTGAGCTCAAGACGGGATCACTCAATAACTTTGCAAATTAGTTTTTCATTGAATGACAAGTATTTGAAATTATTTTAGCATACACTTTCCTCAATAAAATTACTTAAAATATTTAGATTAAAGCAGGTATTTCAGTATTCTCCACTAAGTTGCTTTGACAAACAAGTGAAAATCCTTAGACTGCCTGTCACATCCCAAGAAACTTAAAGCAAGCGTCCATAGCATCGCCATATCGACACAGTTACAGGATGATGATGATGAGAAAGAGATGTAAATTTTTTTCAAGTTATTATTGTCTATCTTTATAAGCTCAAAGTAAATTTGACCTCTCTCATGTTGTACATAAAGAGTCTGAGGATTTAAGGTTTCACTATTAAATGCACATAGCAATTTTTGTACAGAAACTGAAATTCTTGGTATATGTCAGCATGATAAGCAAATATCTTTGACACAGTAACTGTAAATTATTGGTTTCAGTGCACAGTAACGTTTTATAGTTCTTTCAATACGTGATCATGTAACTTGTGGAAAACAGTGTTTTGTTGGATTGCCAATCACTTGTTAGCATAACTGTTCATATTTTCTCACGAATGTAAAACATAAGTTCACTCATTGGCAGTGAAGATTATTTTAATAAACACAGATGGGAAATTTCACGTGATTTTGTATAAGAACTCTTCACTGACTTAAGCTTTCTGTCTTCTAGAATATGTTGGTATGATTTTTCTGTAGTATTCTCTACCTTTTTTCTTTGTGCTACTTGTAGTGAAAGTTATCAAATATACACATGTGTGTGTTTGTACAACTGTGCATGTGTATATGTATATGTGTAAATTTATAATCAGGCATTTTACTGACAACTTCAATAATAATTTCATAGAGAAATCACATAACCAATTAAAATTGTTTAGTTTTTAAAATTAAAATATATAAATATAATCTTGAACATTTGGTATTATTTGACAATTTATTTTGCTCTGCAGATGATTATTTCTAATTAATTACACAAATCAATAAATGTATATTTTATAATACTGCTGGGCATCTATATTTTGAAAATGACACTTTTAAACAGGTATACTAATTTGCCAATAACTTCTGATAGAAATGTATGTTCATTTAAATACTACATTTATATATAACTTTAAATAATAGTCTCTCTTCAAGCTTTTTTAAAAAATGAACAATTTTATTTTCCTCTTCACCCTCTGACAGTATGTAAATATTCCAGTTGCTTGCTTAATGTTTTAAAATATATTTATAAAATTTCTTCTAAATATCCAGTTGCCCATATAAACGCACAGATTGTTTTGCTCACAGTTACCTTTCCTCTTGGGGAAGGACTAGACCTCACTAGCCTGTCGCTTGGTGGCACCCACAGATGTGTTGAGGCAGGTAGTCAAGTCACATCTGCCAGAGCAGAGGCCACCTGCCTTCTGAGAGATGACAAGCTATAGATTCCTCGATTCTAGTCACTGATGTGCATGTGTGTGATGTGCATCACACAGAGAAAGGGTGGCAGAGAATTAAAGCACAGTAAAGAAGTGAACAGCTGAGAAGCGAAGGGAGATGCTGACATCTCACAGTCCCTTTTGGCTTCCTGCCGAGTGCATCACAAACTCTTCCTGGTGACTGCCTCATCAAATGTACCGATCAAAACACAGCTAGCTTCACTGAGCTTGAGCTCGGGTTCTGAATCCGGCCTGCCGAAGAATCCAGATGATTTTAAACACTGGCACAAAAGAAGGAAAACAAAGAGAACACTGATTTCTGGATTGGGCTGAGTGACAGGAAGTGAACAGGACAATCCTTTCCCCGTACCTCTGTGTGAGTGTAGGGATCCTTGTAGACAGTAAAAGAATAACCAGTTTAACTCGTTAAGCATTTTCAATATTCTGGAAGCTACAGTCTTGCCCTCTAACTTTTAGGCTTTAGGAAACATATTAAAAATATTCCACAATTCTGAAAATACTCTGACTACTCCTGGCAACGCTCAGGGAACTTGGACAGGAAAGAAGTTGTGATCAGTCTGGGTGCACATACCTGAAAGAAGGAGAAAAACTACAACATGGTCGTGGTTAACAGAAGCCCTTCAGTCTGCTGTGGACACTGTGTGCCCACATGCCCAGTGTGGCACGGAGTACCTCATTCGTAGGAAGCCGTGATAACGGGTGGGAGAGAAAACTCGGCGAAGGACCTAAGCCTGAATCCAAAGGTACAGAAAGATATTTACTACCAAAGATCAGGGTGTGACAGAAGGGACGCGGGTGAATGGGTCTTGATTTGAATTCACATGACAAGATTCCATCTACAGGCGGGGAGAGTTGCGAAGTATCAAGAGCGATAGATACAGAAGCAGGGAATAATTTACTGAACGGATAAGCTGACTGACAGCTGCTGCTGTTTCTTCTTTCTCTTCACCCGGTTTTCTCTGTCCTCCTTTTCCTCCCCATTTCTTCACTTTTTTTTCTGCTTTTTCCTCCTTCTCCTCCCTTTCGTTCTATATCCACCTACTCGGAATAGCTTTTACAGAGACGACATGGGGTCTTAAGCTACGTTACAGGGAGAGCACTTAAACGATCCTGAAATGAATATGGTTCAAGGGGGAGTTTTCTCGTCAGTGCAGACACAGGTACCTCCATCCTTCTCCCTCTCTTCAACCACACATCTCCATAGAAAACGCTCCTCTGTGCGCGTGCGCATGCGCACTACCAAAATACACAATGTCTAGGTGAAGGAAGCAAAAAGGATAAATGATCAGAAAACATAAGAACCAGGGCCTGATTGCTATTCTCACACCCGCCTGTCTACCATGCATAAGGAAAATTAGGAAATATTGGAGGCAAATGAGCAAGCACGGACTGTGGCGACACAGAGGCTCTGAATGAAGCCAGCTGCTGACATCACAGACCACACACCAGGCCAGAGCTGAGCCAAATACTTGTGAAGCGGGAGGTGGTAAATGGTTTAGTTTGCATCCACTGTAGGTTTATGTTGCAACTAATTTAGTTCTGTTCACAAAATGGAAAAAAACAAAAACAAAAAACAAAAAAACAGCTACAGATAATTTGAATGAATCAAACAGTGGCCAGAAAGAACACACAGGGACCTTAAATTTTAACTTTTCTCTCATGTTACATGTCATGAAATATTTTCTTTGAAAAATCAACAACAATTTAAATGTTAAACAAAAATTCTCCAAGAAAAAGGCACATAAAAACATAGTGTAGAAAAGTCTTGGTTCCAGTATGGATTGTAGATGTTTACATAAAGGCGACTTGAGATCCCAGCACTCTATCACAGAATCGTGCTCTCTGGTCCCCCACCCCTATGTGGACAGTGCTGAGAGTCTCACATCATGGATCCTGCACAGGAGGAAAACACCCTGATTCATCTCTTCGGTGGGAACAAGTATAGGCGAAGGAGAAGGAAAAACTTCTCCCAAGTGGACAAGGCAGGACGACAGCCTGGAGGTGAACAATGCTACCAAAGCACATATTGTTGTCACCCAGTCCTCACTGCTATGCCAACTTAAAGTGTTATTTACTCTGACTACTCTTTTGTCAGTTTTCATTACTGTTATTTTTATTTCTGTTTGTTATGCAATATTGGTTATTTCTTCCTACATCATTATATTTAGTTTTAGCACACACACACACAAAAAATAAGGGACTAGAACTGGAAGTAAAAAAAAAAATACTACACATCATCTAATGACCTCAGAACTGGGAATGATTGAATCAGACTTGAAGTCATAGCTCCTTACTTGGTATATGATGGCACTGAGGCTGCCTGTGGATGAAGGGCAGCCTTGAGTGTAGTGTTGCAGGACACCCACGTGCTTTTCCTTCCTTTGAGCTTTTTATTTTCCTCATTCACTTTTCCTTTTTGGAGCTGTTCCTTCCTCCTCTTGAATATGGCCAAACAGCAGCATACACAAAGCTGCCCATCCCTCTGAGCTCAAATGTTGGTAATATTCTAAATCTGACTTGTATATTGCTGGTCTCCTTGTAGTTGCTGATGTAGCTCATGCTGTTTCAAACATCATCGCATATGAAAGCCAATGACACACAGATGAAAGACATCCTCTTCCAAATTTAACACAGAAGTGATGTCTCACGCTTAAATTATGAGAAAATTGAATAAAAGGTGCTAAATTAAAAGGTTGTACTGCCTTTTACCAACAATGTATGACTAAGCAAAAGCTTAATACCAGTCTCTTTAAAATATATAAAAGTGTAATTTCTTATTCTATTTTTTACATCTCGATTTTTGCTTATGGTCTTCTTTAAATCGTCTTATTCATTGATGGAAATTTTAACACATGAAAGCAATGATAACTACTGAAATATAATCATATCCATCCAACTATCACCTCTAATTATTTCCCAGCATTTATCTTCCACTAAATCCAACTTCAAAGCTTCATACTGGGTGCAGCTATTCTCTGTTCATACATGATTGTATGGGCAGCCAACGGCCCATAGCTCCCTACGTCAGAGGTGGAGGCCACTCTAGGTAGCTCAGAATCCTGATAATGGCTGTGTTCATTCACGGCCATATGAAGAGTACCACTCCACTCAACGGTGGAGAATATCATGTTCGTTGGCTAGGTCTTGGTAGGGGTTTGAAGTTTACTGCCTATTTCTCCTTGGCTGGTGCCTTAGTTTGAGGAGGACCCCAGGACCCAGATCTGCCTGTCATGAAGATCTGACTCTCACACAAACTCTGGTGCCCCTTTTCTGACCACATCCCCTGGATGGGGAGGCCTGGCGGCACTCAGAGGAAGGATAGCAAGTTACCAAGAAGAGACTCGATAATCTTAGAGCATATATAGGGAGAGGAGGTCTCCCTCAATCACAGACATAGGGGAGGGGAGAAGGGGGGGAAGTGGGAGGGAGGGAAGAATGGGAGGAAACAGGGGAAGGGCTAACAATCGAGATGTAATATGAATAAATTAATAAAAAATATTAAAAAAAGAAAAGTACCACTTAGATTCAGTGGATAATGACCATTCATTTCTAAAGGTTCCCTATGACATGTTTTTAGTACTTATAGTCCAGTGCAAGTGTATCATTTCCTCATTTTTTTCCTCCCTTAAACTAAATGTCTAGATTGGCTGTACATACCTATAATAAGGATTTATAATCATAAGTTATTGATTCATCCTTAAAGTATCAAGATTTACAATAAAAGGTTCTCAAATGACATTTCTGACACTAAACTATTTGAAGGTTAGATGAGCACAGATTTGGCTTCTAAACGTCATGTTTGACAATACACTGAAATATTTAATAGGTTAAATCTTTGGTGCCAGTGTTTGTAATCTGGCTGCTGCCCAAAACAACATCCACAATGTTTACCACTATTTTTAGAATGATTAATGATGAACAAATGCTTTATTCATGTATAATTTATTCATTTATCATTCTATGGGAAGCTCGTGTGTAATACTCAAGAAAGAAAGCTAGAAATAAAAGAGAATTCAACATTGTCTGGAGTTGGTATTTTAGAGACTAAAAGGTCAATTCAAATACTGACATACCACACACACACACACACACACACACACACACACACACACACACACATATAATATTTAAGTCGAAGAGTTACAACAGGATAGATCTGGCTGTGGCCATATGGTGGGGGAAGTGGTCCCCTCCTGCAGAGGTCTAGGGGGGGCAATTGGTCAGAAGAAGGGGAAGGGTGGGAACAGGAAAATGCAAGGCAGGGGGTAACCATGTGAATCTTAAATAGACTCCCCTTAAGCACTGCAAGGCACTGTGTGTGCTGCTGCTGTGCCGGGTCCTCTATTCCTGCCAGAGCATGTAGATGCAAATTGCTGTGCATCTGATGCATGGCTTCCTTTGCTCTTATCCACATGGCAACAGTTCACAGGGACATGCCAAACAGTGATGCACATGGCTTAACTGGATGTTGTTTCCATGAGATTAGGATTAGAAAACTGGAAATTGATGTAACCCTAATTAAAAGAATCAATATATACTGATTTTGGTGTGTCGTGGTGAAAATTTTATATAATTTCGTTTCTGTTTCCTTTATTTTATTTTCCCTTTTCATGGTGTGTTAATATTTGTGACAAAATAGATGTAAATGAAGAAGAGTATGTGTATGAAATGAGCCAAATCCAGAAGGAAACAAATATTTTTCATGGCTTTTTAGACCTTGAGATTTGTGTGATTCCAATTAAGGCATCTCATTGCATGAGCTGTTAAATGTGACTTCTTGCAAATTCCTTCAACCCTTGCAGCCTCAAACTTGTTGTTTTCTTGAATTTCACAGCACTAAAAAAATCTATAATCATTTGCTTCCCTTAAAAATATAGAGCAGTGGCCTGGTGTGGTAGCACACGCCTTTAATCCCAGCACTTGGGAGGCAGAGGCAGGTGGATTTCTGTGAGTTCCAGGGAGCCTGGTCTACAAAGTGAGTCCAGGACAGCCAGGGCTAGACAGAGAAACCCTGTCTCGAAAAGAATAAATCTAATGAAAATTAAAACAGAACTTACGGCTTTTGAAGAAATGGTTTTACTTAGTACAGGGAAAAAGAGAGTAGGAATTTGGGGGAGTTCACACTTGCTTCCTGGGTAGGGACTCGGAAAGCACATGGATCTGTCTTTAAAAAAAAAAAACCTACAATGAGTTTGGCTCTAGCTAAGATAGTATTTGTGGTTGGCGAAGAGGTAACTATGCAGTCATGTGTTCAAACCTTCACATAGGCTTCTGGAAAGATGACTCAACAATTAAGAGTAATTGCTGCATCTGTTGAAGACCTGGATTTGGTTCGAAGGACCCACATTGAGTGGCTCAGAGACACATAAGTCTTCAGTTCTAAGACATCCAATATCCCTTCTGGTCTGCTGCCACTTGCACTCACAAGCATGAACACACACACACACACACACACACACACACAGAGAGAGAGAGAGAGAGAGAGAGAGAGAGAGAGAGAGAGAGAGAGAGAGGGAGAAGGGGGGCCTTTGCTAGCACTTATAGTCATGGGCATGCACACACATGCATATGCAAAAAAATCTAAAATACTGAAGTCAACCCCATATGAAGCCTAGGTTTTTATTTTTGTTTTTGTTTTTTTTTTTGTTCTTTTTTTTATTTATTACAAAATATGATACTTCTTTCAGCTCAGTTTCTTAGCATCCCTTGACCACTCAGGACACTTTGCTCTCAGCACTAAAAGCTGATGTTACCACAACCTAATAATGTTGCCACCAAGTAGCCAATGATTTCTACATGTCTTTGAAATCATAAAAAAGAATCTGCCTACTCTAGCACATCCCACAGGAAGAAAAGTCATTCATTGTATTTACAAGTAAAAAAAAAAATCATTACCAGTCACAAAATATCAAGCCTTAGTTTAAACTTAAAATAAATATATATTTTTGAGAAGTAATAGTCACTGGTTATACTACTATGAAACAGCTAGGCATGGTGGTGCATGACTTTAATCCCACACTTGGGATGTAGAGGCAAAGATGGAGGCAGGAGAATTTCTGTGATTTCAAGGCCAGTCTGATCAACATAGAGATACCCAGAAATGACAATATTTCACAGAGAGACTCTAACTAATAAAAAAATCCTATTATAACACTACAGGTCATGATAACTACACTGAAGAACTAGTTCTAAGATTTGAAAAGTAATAAAAAGGTGAATCTGAGTCATGAATATTTGTTGTCCAGTTTTCTTTCTCTAAATGGTTTAATAAATCTACCAATTCTTAAAGAAGAAGAAGGAGGAGGAGGAGGAGGAGGAGGAGGAGGAGGAGAAGGAGAAGGGGAAGAAGAAGGAGAAGAAGAAGAAGAGATGGCAAACTAGTTCGGACCCATTATCCATATGCTATGCATATATCTGTGAAGGCTCTTCTCATATGACATACGAGAAATCAAAGAGACTAATGTCAAAACAATAAATGGATTATGTTATATGGGGAATACAGTTAGAAGCATAAGAATATCCTCTCAGAATTCTTTAAAACCAATATTAAAAGGTGGTACTCTTAAAAACATCATTAACTTGTTGTCTTTTTTGACAATTATATCTGATGTTAGTCATTATTACTCTTATGAAAAGGACATAAATTACTTATACTAGTCAGAAAATAAATTTAATTTATCTCAATGTAATATTTAAAAAATAATTTCCTCTGTTATAGAAAAGCAACTTAACTTGGAAAATATGCCTTGCCATTTAAAAAAAAAATCAGATTATAATAGAACAGACTCCTCTGTACTCTCCTACTTACTATGTATCATAAAGAAATTATAAAGCAATGAATTTAAAATGGGTCAGATGAAAGCCATTTAAACTGTGATATATATAATCAATTCTAGTCAGTTAGTGCTACAGGCTTATTGAGACAAATCCTTTATCAAGATGTAAAGCACTAATAACAACCGAATGCTCACTTACTGTGGATAATGCCCAGAAGACGATGTAATTTTACTTTATTATGTTGTTATCATCACCATTATTCCCCGTGCCCACTGGGCACACACAGCTACTGGGGTGGAAAGCAGGGTGACTGCATTGCTCTAAACGAGGACAACTTCCAAAAATTCATAGCTAACTTGAGCAATGTTTCCTTGAATACTAGTGTATCCACAAGAATTAGCATTCTATTCCTCCTTGAAAATTTTCCATTATAGGGTAACTCAATAGCTTTCAAATGGGTTTTCTGGTTGGATTATGTAGGGCTTTTTTTTTTTGAGACATGAAAAAAGAAAATCTCTCAATCCTGGAACAGTTCCTTATAGCTCCCTTCACATTCCATGGGATGTAATTGTAATTAATATTATTAAAAAGTACATAAGAAGTTACAATTTGAAAGATTTCTTAGGCTGTAAAGAAATTTGACTTGTTTGAGTAATAAAAGTACATAAGGCAGCAAGGATAAGGTTATGTGTTAATGAAGAGTCATGATTTATGTACCTCTAGGTACATCTCAACTTAGGATATACTTGCATTTCAGTTGCTACCACAGTTAAAAAGTCATAAATCAAAATGACAGGTGATGCATGTATTCTACCACCCTAGAGCATAGCGTAGTCTACCTTGGGTTGGCTTAAAACACCCCTATTCACCAGTAGTTGGGCAAACTAATCTTAAACCAAACCAAGTTTATAGCAAATTACTTAATGTTCCACTTAATTTGTTGCATACCATATTTAACTTAAAAGAGATTGTTGCATGGATATTGGAGTTGCAGGCGAGCATTTTGCAGATATGATATATGTGAAAGAATAAACACAAATCCAGGAAACATTATCCACAAAGTGGTCTGTGGTATATATGGTAATAAAACAGCTAGCTGGGCATATGGCCCACTCAGTTTGAGTATGGGACCACACATTTTTAACATGGACAAAGATCAATAATTAAAGCAACACTTGTAGGTCAAGCTGGAGTAAGTCATGAGCAGAAAGGTAAAGCTTTACTTCTGAGTAATTTGTAAAAGTCTGATCAAGATTTACAGTAGAGAAATATACCTGGTCTTTCTAGAGGAGACCAGAGATGATGGTCTAAGATTTTTATTGTTACGAGAAATATTTTCATTCTGATCCTCATGGACACATAGAATTAAAATTGAATCAATTTACATGTGACTTTTTCCCTGTTAGCTTCAAGTCAAAGGGTTACATTTATTCTAAAAATGTGAAAGATATTGTATTAATTTATAATGTTTAATTAAAGATACAATGATATAGACCTTGGGATTCATTAGGAAAACAAATGAATCAAGGTTTCTAAAATTTAAAGTAATAGTCTAAAACTAGACAAAATTAACTAAAATATAATTAATGAATAATTGCTCTATTCCTTGCTATATTGCTTGGTTTGTTATGTGTCCTGCAAAGTACAGAATTAGTAGAGGAGAGTTAGAAGGACAAGAAACAGCAGGGAACAGATCTGGAGGCCATTGCTTTATCCTGATTTCCTGGAAACCAAAGAAAGAATTGAATAAATATCTGAAGGAAAAAAATGTCAAGGTTTATGTAAAAGGATTTTTATGAGCCTGTTTCAATTGTCATCTCTGAGGTCTAATGCCTCTGTTTGCTAACCTAGGACTACTGGAAGCTTCTAGCCTCTGTACAGTCTAACCTAGGCCTACAGTGATTCCAGCCTCTGAAACTTGCTGGCTAATATGCTCACTCTTTCTTGTTCTTTCTGAACTGGATGGTTCAACTCAGCTCTTCTGGCTCAAACTCCTTTCCCAGCTGATTTCTTCAATGCGGCTTTTCTCTCGGCCTCGGAATTGCTCTGTTTGTCCTCAAACTAACTCCATCAATATGTCCTAATCTCTTGGCTCCTTCTCATTCTCTGACTCACTCTGTCTTCACCCAAGTTCTCTCTGTGCAACCCGTCTCTTAGTGACTGTCCCAGTAAAACTGCCTCCTCTCTTTCAGTCTCTGTGTTGTTTCCTTAAGCAGCTTCCCTTTTCCTCTCTCTTCTCATGAGAGTTGGGCATATTCTATTCTGCCATTTCTTCTGTGATTTGCCCCTTTCCTTTCCTGACACTCAAATTATACATCACTTTCAAACATGGGTGCTTCCTTGTACAAACTAACTTTACCTTCATTGTTTGGGATTAAAGGCGTGTACTACAACACCTGGACCTAACGTTTTCCTTTACCTGATACTTGGTCTATACCAGGCTGTCCTTGAACTTAGATCTGCTTGCCTCTGTCTCCTGGATTAAAGGCACGTTTGTATTCCAACTGGATCACATAATCCACAGACCTAGCAGGACTTTACATGTGATCTCCTGCCAGAGCAGCCATGTTCTGAATTAACATTCCTCTACAGGTTTAGTTGTTCTGAGTAGACCATTATGCCTCAGTGTCCAGGATTAGGTGTTCCCGGAAGAGCAGACCACCAGCATAACCCCTTTAAATGAGAAAATGTGAGTTTGAGAGGCTTCTTACTGGTTAATACATTTCTTGCATAAATGTGAATAACTGAGTTCAAATACTGAGAACCCAAGAGTCAGTCAGCCACTTCATCAGTCACCCTGCACAGTCAGAAAAATGGAGACAGGAAAATCCAAAGAGCCTCGCTATTGTGGCATACCAAGCAGCAAACTATAAAGATGTCTTTACTCAAACACGGTGGAAAGAAGACCAATACCCAAGGCTGTTTTCAGAACTTCAAGTGCACACATGTAACTACTCATGCATTCTGAGTGGACAGAAGACAAGAATATGGTTTGAATAGAGCCAGATACATTTTCAGTCAGATGCTGCATATCAGGGTCAGTGACAGGGACTTTAGGTACTGTCTGGATTAAAAGGGTGCCTGTGAGAATGTAGAACCAACAAATGCCATATCTTTGTTTTAAAGGACTCACCGGGTAAAAATACCATAGATGTGTGTACACACACACACACACACACACACACACACACACACACACACACACACACACACACACAAAACTCTCAGGTATACTACCACAACCAAACAACCTACCACAGAGAGCTAGGCTATTTACAATTGCTAAGGCATGGGGTCACCCAGGTCGCAATGATTTGGGGGAAGAAGCATAGTGATTTAAAAAGAGAGAGATGCCATTTTAGTAGTTGAAGAATAAACAAACACAAAACATACAGTGTAATTTATAGACAGCATAAAAGAGCCCGCATGTACCTGTGACTATGAGCTCCTGAAATGAAGCTTTCATACTGAGTTTGTGATTTCTTCAGCTATACATGACTGCAATTAGCCATGGAAATTCAAAGTACAGTTGTTTTTTTTTCCCAAGGCAGTGAAAAGTGAAATAAATGCAAAAAAAAAAAAATAGTGTAAACTTTGGCTTGGCATTAAAGCTATATTCTTCATCTTCAAAGATTGAAGACCAACAGACGAATGGGGGAAAACAATCCTATGGTTTCCTTGTGGGAAGGGGTAACAGCTGCTTTGTTAGTAACAAGATACAAGGTGGAATTAGAGAGAGTTGATAATCAGTTACAGAGACTTTGAAGTTTAAAGGTAACATTAACTTCTACAATAATACAATAGAAGTAAGAGAGAGAAGACTGCTGGGTGAAGGTACAGAGAACTGAGAAGCTAGGATAAGATCTTTATGTGGGTAGAAGTGAGCATGAACTAAGGCCTTCAGTGTTCTTTTATTTAGTATTGAAAATAATTTTTATACAACACATTCCACCCACATCCTCCCACCTACGCACCCATTCAGCCAACTCCCCCTTCTTTGTTTTTGTTTGTTTGTTGTTGTAATCAGCTTTTGTTCTTTTTCTATTCTTTTTTTTAAAAACAAGAAAACATAGCAAAATAAAATATAATAAGATGAAACAAAACCCACCACACTGAACTTGGGATTTTTTTGAGAAAATTATATGGGTAAAGTTGTTCAGAAATATAAATGATTTGAGAGAAAATAAATGGTAACAAAATGCAAGAAACTGACCTATTGATAAAAGAGATAGTGTTATTGCCTTGGAATGTAGGTGAATTTTCTGAAACATTTTCTGAGAAGCTTGGAAACTTCTCCATCAACTCTTGACCCAGAAGATAGAAGATGATTCAAGAAAATAAGCATCACAAGGTGCTCCAGGAAACAGTGTCCTCAGAGGAGAGACAGGTCATCACTTGAGTGAAGGAAGGCAGTCAGAGAGGTGGATGAGTTTAATTTTGCTGTGGGGCACTTTCAAATCTCAGATGATACTCACATTTCAGGGTCGAAGGAAGGCATAGAATATAGCTCTGCAGTGTCTATCAGGACCTGGGAGTTTTAAATATTGTGTTGATGGCCCTAAGTGATCTAAGGTACTCATTTATTTAATGTGTATAGTTTTTTTCGTGGCTGTATGTATGCACATCATATGTGTGCAGTGCCTGCAGCTGCCAAAAGCCGACATCATATCTGCCGGAACTCTAGTTATAGAAAGTTGTTAGCTGCTGTTTATACTAAGAGTCGAACCCTAATTCTCAGAAAGAGCAATCATTGCATTTAACTGATGATGAACCATCTCTTTGGTGCCTATTTATTAGGTTTGTATTTTTTTTCCCCCGCTTCAGTAGTTTTGGAAAGTCATTAAAATAAACTAATTAATTTTATAAAATGTTAAACTCAACCTATGTTCACGAACAATGTATTTTATGAGTTGTATATGTTGGAAAATTATAAGTATTTTATTTAATATTTCTTGCTTAAAATATGATGTAGTAATTAACTTCAATTTAAATGAAAATTTCCACAATCATTGAAACAACAATGCATACTAAAAGAAAGATACTAAATATACACATGGAAACTGAAGTAATAATTAAGAATTTATAGACTATAGCTTATTGATGCCTAGTAAGCAAATCTTTTCCTTATTTTAAATGAAGAAGGAAGCTATAGCCTACGCAACAGATGAACAAAGTATTTTCTTCTTAGTACTTTCAGCTAGGTCAAGATGATGTGACATAAATCGGGCAGGTAGTATTCTACTGTGGATACAGAATGTGGAGAAAGTTTTAATATGAAGATACAAAATAAGGGTGAAGGAATGAGAGAGAAAGTGTATTGGGTGAAAAACATGAGAAAATTTAATGTCAAACCAAATATCGAAATTAGAATCCATTGTCCAGCCGTGGCTCTGGGGCTGATACTCTGTGTGAACTGACCACGCAGGGCTACCGAGGTAACGTCCTTCTGATCTGTATCTTACGTATAAGAGCTCTGCAGACACTGGGATCAATTAACCACATTATGACCCTTTTGTTTGATGACTCAGATGCCTCTATTTGCCAGTAATTGAGAGTTACTTGAAAATGTGAGAGAACGCAGAAGGTGGGGAAACAGCTCATCATCATCACGTGTCCTCGGGATGTGTTCTCATCTTCTCGCCCTTGCTAGACGAACTCTAAACATAGAGATCGCGGTGGACAAAATGACCCAGTGCTAAGGCTTGAAGTACTCAATAGCTGAGAGCGAAATCATAGTGATTAATCAGAATTAGGCAAATTAGGAAAGAAAACCTTAAATCTCTTTCTTATGTAGTAGGCCCAAACCAAAGGCCTTTTCAGAGCCACGGAAAGCGTTTCTAGCCGTTCTCACGCCTAGTGCTTAGAAGGCTCAAATACCGAGTTCTCAGGCGACTCAGACAGAAACATCAGTTCAATTAACAGCCTTCCAAGAACCTGTGTAAAAACTTGCTGCACTGATGATGTGAGATCCTGAAGATGAAAAGAGTCATGCATAGGAAGAAGAGAGGATGCAAAGAAATGCAACCCAGTCCCATAGGTACCAAGGCATCTCAGGCAGGTGAGGCACGCAAAGGCCTTACCTCAAGGGGAGAGTACAACGCCTGTAGAGTACACATTGCGCTATGCTTAACAATAGGGAACCAAGTAGATATCCTAGACTCTGTGTCTAATTTAAGCCATAAGGAAAATCCCAATTATTTCCGTCGTAGCCAATATTATTATTGAATGAATATTTCAAAGACATTGAAATACTTGAACTGTGTAAAGGTTTTGTTATATGCTTTATGATCATGACCTACCAGATAATTGCGAAGCCTAAGACAATCCACATGGCTGTCTGTTTACCAGGGTTTTATAAATACACAGGTGGAGAACTATAGTTGATCAAGAAAAATCTAGAATAGGTGGCTGGGTGGTCTTGTCACTCTACCATTTAAGTAGACATCATGAATTAAGTGGTCTGTTTGGATTTTGGTTGGGCTGCAAGAGACAAGGCCAATGCAATTTTATATTAAGTGATATAGCTTGATGATGTAATGGTTTGCCTCAAGAGTTTAAAGTCATAATTAATTGATTTGTAGTAATTGCTATTATTCGACCCACTGAAGTTATATTGTTCTCAAATAATTACTTTTCAAAATAAAGACTTTACAAGCAGGTAAAACTCACTAAAAAGAGAATCATGTCTTCTGGTTATTTTACAGACTTAATTTACTTAAAAAATATATCATTCTTTAAATGTGAGGTAGAACGTCAACCGAGGTCAATATGACCTTATGCTGTTGTGGAATTTAAAGGCAAATCTGACAAATAACACAGTTTCTGCAGGTATAGGGCAGATGTGTAGACTATTGGAAGGAATGAGATAATTCTAATTTCAAGGATAAGAAGGCAGTAGCTATCCCCTGGCAGAAAATGAACTTAGCAAAGATAACCTTGGAAATTACAGAAACTTCATACAAATATTAAAGATACATAGTAGCTTATGTGTCTCAGGGGAAGAAAGCTCCTTATGTATAAAACTGGAGAATGAAACAGCAAACAGAGACATGTGCTTTCAGTTGCTTGCTGCTGTTCAGGGCACAAAAGGGTCAAGAAGCACCGAGCCGATGTGAGTACAAGTGGTTTATTGAAGCCAGTGTTGCACACAAAGGTGTCGGGTAGGTACAAAACTTTTTTTCCAATCCCCAAAGTGATAGGCAGTAGCTGTGGCTGATGCATGGTTCTATGATGTCTCTGAGTCATGAAAGAACTCTTACTAACGTCAGACCCAAGTCCTGTTTTTGCAGGCATACTTGAACTGCACATTGAGGAAGGTAGCAGCCATCTTCTACCAAACTCAGGCTGGAATTTTGGTTGCTTACAGCTGTTTAGCATGCTAGAATCCAGCCTCTCTTTTTACTGTTAAGAGCACCGTGTTTTTGTTTTTGTTTTTGTTTTTTGTTTTTTTGGTTTTTTTTTTTTTTTGATTACTGGAGGCTAGACTTTTCTATACCATTATTAGCTTTCGTTACACCCATCAGAAATAGCTAAGAATGTGATGAAAATTCACATTGCATTAATTTTTATTCTACAGGCTGAGACAGTACTGATCCCCGGACTTAATGACAACTGTGTTATCTAAGACTCAGCTACTGCAAGTCCTTGGCCTGCTTCTCTGTCACTCCACAGAAAGGGGCTAAAAGGGAACAGTCCCACGTCCAAGGCCTGAAGCAAGCACACAAACCCATTTGTTTGTCTTTTAGGCTGCTAGCATGGTACAAAGGCTCAGTAGAATAATCTCAACAGAGAAACTATATCAATATTTACCATTTAAAAATATTGACAACATAGTCATTTTCACAGTGTTTGCTGACACATGATGCCCTGGCATAGATTGTTTTAATTAAATATTTAGATGCATCCTGTTTCCATGGAGTTCTGACGGAGGCTAATTTCTTCCAACCGACAGTGCAGTGGAAGAGATAGTAGGAAACCTGTCTGAAAAAATGAGTTTATCCTACAATTCAGTCTATACCTGATTTCAAATTGTTTTTATTTTGGGGGGCTTAGTTCTCTCTAGTAGCAATTGATGCTGCTTCCAGGAAAGTTGCTTTGACAAAAAAAAATCATGTTTTACACAGAATCCACCTCCTTTACCAAGCTAGTTAAGCTGAGAATTAAACATCTGAGTGTTTGATGAGGCATCATGAAGCACGTTTCTCTGACTCTACAGTTGTCCCAAGTACAGCATTACACAATAGGTTTTCTAATAGTGGACTGGCTAGAGTGTCAGGTTAAGTAGTTACCTGTGAGGTTACCAGGGAACATGGCAGTGCTGTCTTGGCAGCTAGGTCTCCTGACAGCCAAGATGCCCACATGTGGTTAAACACCCTTAAAGCTTCAGCTAGGTTGTTCTGGCTATATCAGAAAGCATTGTGCTTCTCCAGTTCCCGTATGTGTGCACTAAGGAAGGTTCTGCCTCCTCAGAAGATTGTGGCTTCAGTGTAAATACCACATTCACTGAGAATTTGAAGCCATCCCTTTGTGGGTGTTTTTAGATGATACAAACTACCAAAATAGAAGTTTGCTCCATGATAATTTGGGAAAAATAAAGAATCACTCGTGAATATCTAATCCAACCCATAAATTCACAGTAATGTCTTTTAAATTCATACTTCAGAATCAATGGACTGCAAGATACCTTCTGTGGAGGCCTCTCTATTCTGTTTTTGAAATGTATGCTTTGCTTTTCAGATAAATTTCTGATTAAACTGTCTGTCTCTCAACTGAATCCTTTCCTTTGAGAAGCCAGGAGCCTTTGAGACCCGTTTAACAAAATTACAACAGACTTTGGAGTGGTTTTACATAATATGGAGATCCAAATTCATCACAAGAAATTTACATTCTTTCAAAAATTAAATGATTCTCTATTGTTCATAATTCCCCTTTTGAACCATTCTGATTTTTAAATTCTGCTACAAAATTACATTGTATAAAGTTGTTAGAACTTTTATTCTACAAATCATATAAAACACAGTTTTTTTAAATCACACTCCACAGAAGTCAGAAAGAAAGAAGTCAGAAGAGAAAAATTTAACTCATTATAACCACCTCATGCTTGTTAACAAAGTAGTGTTTGTTCTTTCAAGTTTTATTTATTAATTGTGTACATGTATTTTAAATGGCTTTTCACAATGGCTATTCTTTATTGAAAGGTTTAAAGTGTCAAATATATAATTTGTGAACTATAGTGTATTTTCATCATAGCATCCTAATTAAGAATGTTTTGGACTCTTAAAATTACAACCTTTCAAATGTGATGGCACATGCCTATAATCCTCACACTCAGGTGACTAAAACAAGGTGCTGATTAGTTCTAGTCCAGCCTGGCATATATGATAAGACCATGACCCAAAAGTATAATAGATAGGTAAATTATATACAATAGATATGAATATATAGATGACAAATAATTAGATAATAGATAGTTAGATAGATGATAGATAGATATATACATACATACATGGATAATAGATTCAGCAAGATATCTAGATCATAATAGCACGTAGAAAGGGCCAGATGTTTTCTCCAAGGTTGCCAAATACAAATAGCCAAATCACTGTGAATGCAACATTTACATAATACATGACTGTTTCATGGGTCTTCTCACTGTATGTGGTTTATTGCATATATGTGTAATAATATAAATGCATATGTAAAAAATAAAAAAATAAAAGAGCATGATGGAATTAGTAATAGTTTACTCAGTGAGGCTAAGTGCTAGTTATATTTTCTTTTTTTATTTCCTTTTTTTATTTTGAGACAGGGTTTCTCTGTGTAGCCCTGGCTGTCCTGGACTCACTTTGCAGACCAGGCTGGCCTTGAACTTAGAGAAATCTGCCTGCCTCTGCCTCTGGAGTGTTGGGATTAAATGTGAGTGCCACCATGCCTGGCTTACATTTTCTTAATAGCAAATCATTGCTGGGTATGTTACCCAGTAACATCCAGGGAAATACCATGTAATTTTTTCCCAAGTAAAACTATGAATTACACTCTTTGTTTTATTGCTTCATAGTAACATTTGCATCTGCATCAGATATTGATACTTATATTTGATAATTTTCCTCATGTGTTTATTTTGTAATGCATATTTTGGATTCAGAACTAATTACAGTGTGTAAACAGTGAAGAGCATTTAAAAGAATGGTTCATGTTTCCCGTCACAAATAAATTAATTCTTGACCTCTATTTGCCTTCCTAAATATTTTACGATTTTATTAGCATGTGCATTGATTTGGTATCATAAGTTTCTCAAATTTAAATCCTACATCAATTCTAGTTGATATCCACTTTGATCATACATTTTCAAAAGCATGAATCAATGTTCAGACTTATAAGAAACATAGCAATGATTAGACCCCTAAGCAAAAGCAGAATGAACTTATGCAACTCCCAGTTGATGCTCTGTGCATCTCTAAAATTACACTATCTGATAGAATAATAGTCTCACTTTCATATTTAGCTCACAATATTATTTTTAAACAACAGAGACTTCTTCACATGATATAATTATATTGGCTAGCTATTCTCTGACAGAAATTTTCAATAATAATTACATTTTCTGATCCTTCTCTATTAAGACAAAATCAGTTAGTCGTCTGAAATTTCATAATCACTCAGATTTTTACAGAGTGTTTAGAATACTAACAAAGTAGATATCTAGCCACTTCTTTATTTCCCTAAAACATTGTTCAATTAACCATCACTAAGGACATAGATTTCATTTTCTAGAAGACTATTCCTGCCCCGTTAGGTTCTCCTTGACTTATGACACTGGCATTTAGGAATACTGGTAATGTCCTCACTGCATCACTCAGGCAACATATAGAAAAATTAACTGTTTCAGTTAATGCATATCAATCATCAGACAACCCCAGATGTGCATCATGTGGAGGCAGACTTTATTATGACCCCACAACCAGTCCTTGCTGTGCACAAGCCCTGCCAATGTAATCCCATCTACTTGAATACAACTCTTATTTAATCATTGTCTCCTGGTGTTTATGCTAGGTTAACAGACAGTAGCTTTGGTCTTGTTCCACCACCTTCTCCACTCTCATGCCATAGTCTCACATCACATGGGCCACCTGCTTTGCTATGAGGCAGCCATGCAGAGAGGCCTGTGCTGTGGGTTGTGAGGCTGCCAACAATCAAGAAGACACGAGAAACGGCTCCTTTTCTGTCAGTCAGCACGCCAACAAACAAACAAACTACAGTTCCTACCAAATTTCTTTCTGCTGAAATAATCCACACAATAAAGATACAGACCACGATGCTTACTAATCCAATTAAGAATCTGACTATTTTATTTTGGGCTGGCAGCCACAATGAACTAGCACCCCTTAGAGCGTCCTGGTGACAAAGCTCAGGGTTACACCATTTTTAAAGGCAAAAGACCATATAGACTTCACAGAAGAGGGTCTAAATAACTTTGCAACATCTGTCTTGGCAAAACAAAGTAGTTATTTAAGCACAACCCAACACAAAAATTAATTTTAATTTATGACTTTATACATTATTGTATTCTTAGTTTGTATGAAAGTTAATTACTTTAGTTAATACATCTGAACCATGGTCAGTGTCACAGACCATCCCAAATGTGTTGTCGAGGAGACAGTTGTTGCTGTAAAGGTATGAGAAGTGTCTAAGTAGAACGCAAAATGGAGTCTGGACAATGACATCATGTTAGCCATGTCACTGCCACTCTGGGTGGGTTCTTACTCCGTAAGCTACACTATATTTGTGTTTTGAAGACTCTGAATATAGTAATTCTGATGTATTAGTTTCTTTATGTTACTAATTTGAGGGATAAAATATACACATTTTTATCAAATTATTACTATGCTGTATATTACTTTCTGAAAGTGATGTGACTTAAATCCTTGCCAAGAATATTTTTATAAACTGTGCAATCTTAAAAGTCACTGTTTTGCTAAAAATAAACAGTTCCTGTGATCATACAGATTACACACACTTAGGTCTTCTTTCTTGTATTCTATTTATGGGTGAATGATTTGTGATAGACAATGTCAAAGCAAATCAACTCGATGAGCTGTCTTGTTTGGGAAACAAAATTTAAAAACCTTATTTTTTTTATGTATGAACTTTGTACATATGTTTTCATTTATATGTCCAATGATTTGGTATATCAGTTCTGCTTTTATCAGTTCTTTCTCATTCTTTTAGCCTTTTAAATCCTGTTGTGTAAAATATGAGAGCAAATAAGTATGTTATTGTTGACTAAGAAATCTAACCAATAACAGGAATGCGATAGTTCACAATGGGAGAAGTTAGTAGCATTAAAAAGAGGGTTCACAAAATTGATGTTATTTAGAAACTTCACTAAAGATGGGCATATGACTACCAGGAAAAATAATAAAAATGTACAGGTGTCATGGGTCTGAAGAGGTGAGACATAGGTTAAAAGCACTTGTTAGTCTTCCAGAGGATCCAAGTTCCATTACCTGTCTCCATATCCAGAAGCTACAACTAACTGTAACTCCAGTTCCACAGGCTCCAGCATCCTCTTCTGTTCCCTATGGACGTTCATACATGCATGTAGTCATACAAATACCACACAAACATACACATAAAAACAATAAAGACAAATATTTCTAGAAGTACTATGTCACAGCACGAGTTGCGTTAGGAATACATTTAATAAACTTATAATCAGAAAAGTAATGGATTTAGGAATCAGGAAATAAGGTTTTAAGTTTGTTATTTTCAGTATCTCTTTCATTTTTCATTTGCTTGCAATTTGTTCTTAATTAATATTCCAGAGATTCATATTCTTATCACTGCAGGCACCAAATTAGATGAGAAAAAAGGTAATTCTCAGCTGTTCCAACATCCTCTGTAATGAGAAACAAAAAGAATGTTGAGATGTATGATTAAAATATACTAAATAACTGCATTTTTGGACAGGTACATGTGTGGAAAATGAATACTCCAGGATTGAAACATTCATCATGCTGTCAAAAAGACCAATAAAAAGTCTTTTCCTAATTACTTCTAAAAGACTGCAACGTCAAGACAAACTGCCAAATCATACAGCTAAGTTTTCAGAGTAGGAAGCTAAGATTACATATTTGGAGACTTGATGATAAAATTCTACTTTCACTTGCCTTGAATGCATTCAGCTAGAGTACCTAGGCAGTGCAATGTATATAGCTGGGGTAACTGGTTGAATTTTCTTAATTTTAAAGCATTTTTATCATAATCCATTTTCATTAAACTTTAGAACACCTGGATTTACTTAGCTATCTGTGGTATTCACTGCTTCTTCCATCAACATCAAAAATTATTTAACCATATCAACACAATTTTAAAATTATTCTTTAATGAGTTATTTCTTCTGAACTTCATGGGCTCATTTAGTTGGGTCTGATATAGTTTTTTATCTGAAATACAAAGAGGAAATTGAGTGATTTAAATGAGAAATTCCCTCATAGGCCCAAATATTTAAAAATTGCTTTCTAGTTGGTGTAACCATTTGGGAAGGGCTTGGTCATCGGGACGTGTTGAGGAAAGGCGCCATCTGGGGTGGATTTTGAAAGTTCTAAGATTTCCCCAAAGCAATATCGTTGCAGAGCAACATTATGAAGACCCTGACACGGCAATATGCCCAGAAGGCCGCTGTGCACAGCTATGCACTGGAAGCAGGATTTGTACTGGAGATCCCAAGACATATGGGTGCCTGAGACACGAGGTTCTGCCAATGAACACACCAAGATAGGAAAGATGTTTTCTTCAAGGTTGTCTAATATAAATAGCCAAAACACTAAGACTGTAATATTTACGTAATTCCTGATTGGGTCATGGTTATTCTTGCTATAGGTAGTTTATTGTATATATGTGGAATAATATAAATGTATATGTGAAAAAAAATATATATATACACTAAGATGTGAGGCCTTGTTATAGGAGGTGTGTCACTGGGGGTAGACTGAGCTTTAAAAACAATCTAAAGGTAGTCTGCCTTCTAATTAGTGATGAAGATTTGAGCTCACAGTTGTTTCTACCTGTTCTCTTACCATGAACTCTAAGCCACTTAGACTGTAACCCAAATTTAATGATTCCTTTCATGAGTTGCCTTTCTCTGCCTTGTAGTTGTTTCTCAACGTGTCAGCTCTCAGCTCCTGCACTAACACCATGCTAGCCTGACGTGATGCTCTCTGTCATAATGGTCATGGGCTCTTAAGCTCTGGCACACACAGTCAATACAATTAAATACTTTCAAGTTGCCTTTGTCATGATATTTTATCACATCAATAGAAAAGTAAAAAAGACAGCAATTATTTTCTTTTAATTCCTGTTAGAAGTATAACTCATGTAGACTTTCCTTACTGAAACTCAAGGTGTCAGTTCAGTAAGGAGAATCATTACAACTGCTATTGAAAAATCTTCATTTTTCTCCATAACTGTAAGACAAAAATCAATTTCTTTTAACTTGTTCACAATATGTGCACTTTAAAGTCTTATTCATTGATACTTTCTTAGTGTTGCTATAGGTGTTGCAATGAGCTTTGGAGATAATATGAACATTTAATATATATTCCACAATAAATTTGACTTATTACTTCTACATCTTTAATTTCCTCTTTGATAAGAAACTTTGATTCAAGCATATTCTTCAGCATTGGGCTCTAAAATTTTCCTATTTCAACACCTTCTCATAGTCCCATAAACATGTTTCTTTATTGGCATTTCTCCTAAAATTAATTTCAACATAATTTAATTGCATGAAAAAATCTTGTGTTCATCCTTAGACTATGGTCCACCATGCACTGAGCCTGCGTATCATCTTAGGCTGTTGCCTACTCTAGTATCTAAACAGGAGTGATAATGGGTGTTTTCATGCATTACTCTATGCCTAATTTAAATATTCAGTAAGCTCTTCATGAGAGAATTGGACTATAATGATTTTTTAGTGAATGTAATTTAGTCTTTACTCAGCAGACATTATCTATGAAAACCTCTGAAAACTTCACAAAATCCTGGCACTATAACCTGCACCATTGTCATTCTGAGTCCTGCTTTTTCTGGATGCCTAAAAATAAATTTGAACTGCTTTATTCACTTAGCTAATATTTACTTACCATTAACTACATTTTCATGGCAGGATACAATGATGTTAGTACTATGCACAAAACAGAGGTGTCAATATTTTCATAGGAAATACAAGTTATCAAATAATATATATTATGAGCATATAATGTTGAGTGTTGTGAACCTACGTACTGAGCAGAATAATATAGTTTGCAGGAATTCAGACAAAGGTAGGTTTCAATTAAACCATATGAAATGAACTTTTTAGTGGAAGATATATCAACAAAGACAATGAAATAAGGCAGAAAACTATATTCTAGTTTCTAAAATGATAACTTGTATTGTAAATAAGAACATAAACAAAAGAACTAATATACTGATTGACCTTGATGGTTTTATGTCAACTTGACAAAAGCTTGAGCAGTTTGGAAAGAGAATTTCTTTTTTTCAGACAAATTGACACTAAATTGTATTTAAAAATGACAGAAAATATACAAAATTACAACCATCAAGGTACTGCAATGAGACTGAAGAACAAACATCATGTAGGGTAGAAGATGATTCTGAACATAAAAGCCACATGATGAAAAGTGACAGACTTCATGAGTTTTCTATATGTTTTAATTGATGAATTTAATAATGTATATTTATGGTTTAGCAGCATGTTTTTATAGAGAGATTCATTATGCCCGAATTAGGTCAGGCTAAATATGTATCTTATATATTTCTCTTTTGGAGACAATATTTTAAATCTACTGTCATAAAAAATTTCAAAGTACATTGTTATTAAAGGGCTAAGTGAGGTTTTGCGTCTTTTGAGCAATAAATCCTGTCACTTGTTTAAGACCCTCTTGTAATCACCAATATTCCTGGTTTATTTCATGGATGCTGTTTTAGGTGTGAAGATGCTTTGCTTTTTTGAACATTCAATTAAGTTTCTTTTTTAACATATACATTTATATTATTACACATGAGTAAAATAAACTACATACAGGAGGAAGAGCCATAAGACAATCAGGAATTATGTAAATGTTACATTCATAGTGATTTGGCCATTTGTATTTGGCAAACTTGAAATAAACATCTTTCCTATATTGTTGGGTCTAAATTTCTGAATGGAGATTAATATCTAATCTCTACCAACTTAAAACATCTATCTTGATCTAAAAACATTTTAACTCCTAACCTAGTAAGCTTAATTGAAAGACTGTATGGTCTTCAAACCCATCAGAGACTTGAGAAGGGATAAAACTTAAATACCTGACTGAACCCAGATTGCAGATTACCAGCTTCCAAAATGAAAACAAGGACAGAGACAGTTTACTGCCTGAACAGTCACCGGACACTCTCTATAACGCTGGAGCATCAGCTTCAGCCTTCTGGCCCAGTGTATCTGACAGACATATCTGTGAGGCAGCAACTATTGAGGACTTGTTTACTCTGTCTTGGCAGAGTTGGTCCATCGACTCTGCCTGCATCTAAACTTGTCCATTTTTAGGCAGAATTCTCTCTGCAGTAGAAATGAGGACATTTTTTTCCCAGTGGCTTGTTTGCCACATTTGAAGCCATCTCCATAAGGAGGTTCTTTGATGCTTATCCTCCTCTTTGAGGCAGGCTGGGTGTTGCCAGGAGTCAACTTGTCTTGTTGTCAGATAACCTTTAGAATAATAAAAACATTCTCAAATGCTATATTCTGTAGGTCTCTGAGGTTTCCAAAGACTGTATTTAAGTATTTTACCTCATATATCTATAGAATCATATATACCTATTAGACCTAGAGTATATATTCTTGTAATAAAATAAGACTAGTTTTTTTTACATGAACATGATTTGCATCAATATACAAAATTCAATACCATTGAGTTAAAAAATAACCTTATTTGTGAGTAACAATTAGGGCCTTGAGATGAGGAGCATATTCAATAATCTACCTTTTGTTCTATCCTCCCTCTATATTTCTATATCCTCTTTTCCTTCTTTTCAGCTCCTATCTCCTTACCCAAAAATGAAAGATAAAGGAAAAAAGATACATCCTTGATTCAAACCTAGTTTCCTCTCTTTAAAAGACCAATAATACTTATAACCAACTCCCAATGAAAATAAGCATCTCTAGACCAAGAGAGTAAACAGAAACCTATCCAATCCCACATAGAGGAAATGGGACATTGTTCTCTTAAGGTTTCTTCAGGGTGATTTAAGGCAAATAATTCCTTTGAAGCTCCCCCACCTGCAAAATTGTAGAAAATGGCTAAGTAAGCCAGGGATAGCATTTGTGGTCCATTTTTCATAAGTGGTGAAATTCCAGGCTTAATAGGAATCCAGTATGGGACAGTCTGAAATACTGGATCAATTGGGATAAGAAGCTTTCTACAGTGCTGTCCTGGAATGGAAAGAGAATTTCAAATGAGAGGGTTCAGGAGCCCCACAAGGAGACCATCCAGGGCAGTGGACCTGGACCCAGGGGATGCTGCACACACTGTCTCACCAACCAAGGACAATGCATGCAGTAAACCTGTACCTCCTGTTCAGATCTAGCCAATGGACAGCTCATTCTCCATGTTTGTGGGGAGAGCAGGGACTGATTCTGACATGAACTCTGGTGTCCCTGATTTGGTCACTTTCCTGGTGGCACACAGAAAAAGAGGAAGCAGGCTGTGATGGGGGAAGGGTTTCCTTTCTGTAGGAGGTCGAGGGGATGGGAATAGGGCCTAAGAGGAAGGGAGTATGGGAACAGGAAGATACAAACCAGGGGATAACAATCAGGATGTAATCTGAATAAATTATAACAAGTTACAATTTTAATGGAAGAAAATGCATCTGTAAGATATGCCTGTAGCTAATTCTGTAGAACATTTTATAAATTGGTGACTGAAATAAGAAAGTTCAACACATTGTTGGTGGGGATGCCCTTGAGAGCAGGTCATCATGGGTGGTATTAGTTGTATTTTTTATTTTATTAATTTATTCAGATTACATTTCAACTGTTATCCCATCACTTTCATCTTCCTGTTCCTACCTTGCTCCCTCTCACAGCCTTTTCCCCTCCCCTAAGTCTGTGACAGAAAGGGACCTCCTTCTCCACCATATGGTTACAGCCTATCAAGTCTTAATGAAAGTCTTCACTTTCCAGGAGATCAGGATAGATGTGGAGACTTCCTATTGGAACTCTAGGTGAGGGAAATATGGGATAATGGGGAAATTGAAGGATCCAGAGGGTCCTAGAAACCCACAAGAAGGACTTCATGATGGGCGGATCTGGACCCAGGGGGATCTGCTCAACCTACTGCACCAACCAAGGACAATAAATGAAGTAAACATTGAATCCCTATTCAGATCTAGCCAATGGACAGGACATTCTCCACAGTTGCGTGAGAGTCAGGACTGACTCTGACATGGACTCTGGTCTCCCATATTTGACCACTTCCCCTTGGTAAGAGGCCTAGTAGCACTCAGAGAAAGGATAAGGAGGCCACTAGTTGCTTTTATTTATAGCAAAAACAAAATTGTCACCAAGGCAGTTTATAAAGGAAAGGGTTGACTTCGGCTTAATGTTTCTGTGGGTTGGATCTCATGATGGCATAATGAAGGCATTGGGGCAAGTTCATCTGAGAACTCACATCTTGATCCACAAAGAGGAGGCAGAAAACACCATGGGTATTGCTGTGTCTACCAACAATGAAGCACCTCCCCTAAAATCAATATCTTCTAAAACTTCCTAGAAGGTTCTATCAACTAGAGATCAAAAAGTCAAACATATTAGCCTATGTCAGTCACCATATATCTATAAAGTCATGCTGAGCACTCTATAGAGAACATAGCAGCAAGTAGTGCTCCTCCATGGCCTCCATGTCAGCGCCTGATCTTCCTTCTTGCCATTTCAGTTCTTACCCTCACTAACTTCAGTGACCACTGCTACCTGGAAGTTTAAATGAAATAAACCCTTTATTGTAAAATTGGGGTTTTGGTCTTGGAGTGTCTAGTTTCTTGAGTTCTTTATCTATTTTGGATGTCATCCCTCTTTCAGAAATGGAGTTGGTGACAATTTTTTCACATTCTATAGGTTGCCAATTTGTCCTTTTGGAGATGTCCTTTGCCTTGCAGAAAACTTTCAATTTCATGAAGTCCCATTTATTAACTGTTGATCTTAGTGCCTGAGCTGTTGGTATTCTCTTCAAGAAGTTGTGTCCTGTTGCAATGAATTCAACACTATTCTCCACTTTATCTTCCATTAGATTTAGTTTATCCTTTTTTTAGGTTGACTTCCCTGATCCACTTGGACTAGAGTTTTATGCAGGGTAATAAATATGGATCTTGCTTCAAAGGCTTGAAGTTCTTGTCAATGAGGCCTTTCAATTCCTTGGCTACAGTTAAAACAATTGGGACTTTAGGTGAGAGAAGCATAGGAGGATAGGGAAATAGAAGGATCCAGAGGGTCCTAGAAACTTACAAGAAGAATGTTATGATGGGCGGATCTGGACCCAGGGGTCCTGCTCAAACTATGGCACCAGCCAAGGACAATATGTGCAGCAAACTTCGAACACCTACCCAGATCCAGCCAATGGACACAACATTCTCCACAGTCGAGTAGAGAGTGGGAACTGACTTTGACATGAACTCTGGTGCCCCATATTTGACCACGTGCCCTGGATGGGGAGGCATGGTGGCACTCTGAGGAAGAATAGCAGGCCACCAAGAAGAGACTTGATACCCTAGGATCATATAAAAGGGGAGGAAGTCCCCCTCAGTCACAGTCATAAGGAATGGGAGTAAGGGGAAAATGGGAGGGATGGAGGAATGGGAGGATACAACGTATGGGATAACAATTGAGATGTAATATGAATAAATTAATAAAATATATTTTTAAAGATATTTTGTACTGTTTGTGGCTCTTGTGAAGAGGGCTTATTCTCTAGTTTCTTTCTCAGCCTATTTACCATTTGTATGTAATATGGTTACTGATTTTCTTTAGTTAAGTTTATATCCACCCACTTTATTAATGTGTTTATCTGCTGTATGAACTCTGTGGTAGAATTTTTGAGGTCACTTATGTATATTATCATATAATATGTGAGTAGTAATTCTTTGATTTGTTTTCCATGTTGGCTATAGGGTTCCTGTATGTTGCCTTTATTGTTTTAGCTATATCCTTGATCTCTCCAAGGCTTTGCTCATGAAGGGGTGTTGGTTTTTATCAACGGCTTTATCAGAATCTAAAGAAATGATCATGTGGCTTTTTTCTTTAAGTTTGTTTATATGGTGGATTACATTGATAGAAGTTTGAATCTTGAGCCATTTTGTTTCTTGTGTTTTGGATGTGTACTTGGATACCCTCTCCAAATATTTAATTGAGGATTTTTTTATATCTATGTTTATAAAAGAGATTGTCTTAAATTTTCTTTCTTGGTTAAATCACCTTGTCACTATCAGCATGATGGTGATCTCTTAAAATTAATTTGGCAGTGTCCCTTCTGTTTCTATTTTATGGAATAGTTTGAAGAGTATTGGGATTATCTATTTCTTGAAGGTCTGATGGAATTCTTTTCTAAAACCATCTGTTCCATGGCTTTTTTGTTGTTGTTGTTGTTGTTTGGAAGACATTTAATGACTGCTTCTATATCCTTAGGGATGATAGATATATTTTGACTATTTCCTTGATCATTATTTATCTTTGTTAAGTGGTATCTATCAAGAAAATTGTTCAGTTTCATTTAGATTTTCTAATTTTGTAGAGCACAGGTTTTTGAAGTACAATCTAATGATTCTAAAGATTTCCTCCATGTCTGTTGTTATGTCCCCATTTTCACTTCTGATTTTGTTAACCTGGGTATTCTTTCACTTCCTTTCAATTACTTTGGCTAGGGTTTTGTCTATCTTGTTTATTTTCTCAAAGAACCAACTCTTTGTTTTATTGATCATTTGTATTGCTATCTTTGCTTCTATTTTATTGATTTCAATCCTGAATTTAATTATTTCTTGCCATATACTCTTCTTGGGTGTGTTTGCTTCTTTTTGTTGTAGAGCTTTCTTGTCTAATGTCAATCACTAGTATGAGATCTCATAACTGAGGCTTCCTCTTGGTGAATTTTTTCTTTGCTTGGATAAAGTGTCCTTAACTGATTTGGTTAATTATGGTCAGAAACCTATTTTATTAGATATTAAAATGGCTACTTTACCTTGTTTCCTGGATTCCATTGTTTGGAAAATCTTTTTTCAGCCCTTTTCTCTGAGGTAATGTCTATCTTTGATGCTCATGTGTAATATATATATATGTATGTATATATATATATATATATATATATATATATATATATATATCAGAAGGATGAATTCTTTTTTCACATTCATTCTGATAGTCTGTTTCTTTTTATTAGGGAGTTGGGTTCATTGATGTTGAAAGATATTAAAGACCAATGATTAATAGCTCCTTTGATTTTTATATTGGTTGTTGTTGATGTTATTTGTTGTTGTTGTTATGTATATTTGTTTGTGTGTTAGTTGGTTAGTTGGTTTGCCTTCTTTTGTCTTGCTGTCATGAACTTACGTTTTTCCTGTGTGTTGTCGTTAACCTCCTTGCGTTGGAATGTTTTTCTTTGGTACGGCTAGACTTGTGCATAGATATTATCTAAATTTGGTTTTGACATGGATTATTATATTTTCTTCAACTCTTGTGACTGAAAGTTTCCCTGGGTATAATAGCCTAGGCTGATATCTGTGGTCTCTAAGAAGCTGCAAGACATCTACTCAAGGCTTTTAGAGTCTTTGTTGAGAAATCAGGTGTAATTCTTGTAGCTCTGTCTTTATATATTACTTAGTTTTTTCCCTTGCAGCTTTTAATATTTTTTTTTGTTCGGTGCATTTTTTGTTTTGATTATTATGTGGCAGGATAATTTTCTTTTTTGGCCCAATCTATTTGGTATTCTGTAAGCTTCTTGTATATTTATAGGCATCGCTTTTTTAGGTTAGGAAAATTTTATTCTATTACACTGTTACAAATATTTTCTGTGCCTTTAAGATGGGAATCTTCTCCTTCTTGTATTCTTATTATTCTTATATTTGTCTTTTCATAGTGTCCCAAATTTCCTGGATGGTTTGTGTCACAAACTTTTCAGATTTAACATTTTCTTTGACCAGTGTATCAATTTCCTCTATGGTGTCTTCTACACCTGAGACTTTTTTGTTCAATCCTTTGTGTTTTGTACATGATGTTTTCATCTGCAGTTTCTGTTCCCTTACATAGGTTTTCCATCTCCAGGATTCCTTTGGGTTTTGTTATCTTCATTGATTGTATTTTCACTTTCAGGTCTTGAACCCTTTTACTCATTTCCTTCACCTGTTTTATTGAGTTTCATGTTAAGATAATTTTTTTCATTTCCTCTTCAAAGGCCTCTACTGTCTTCATGAGATTGGATTTAATGTCATTGTCTTGTGCTTCAGCTGTGTTAGGATTTCCAGGGCTTGCTCAAGTAGGATACCTGGGCTTTAGTGGTGTCATATTGCCCTGCCGGTTGTTGACTGTGTTCTTATGCTGGCCGTTAGCCATCTGGTTGTCCCTGGTGCCAGCTGGCCTCTGGGGCAGGCAGAGCTTAGGGACAGAAAATGAAACACCTCCTGGTATTTTCTTCAGTACTGGACAGCTACTAGGCTACAGGCCATCTGCCTGTAAGTGACCCACTAGCAGCTTGATGAGCAAGGCAGTAGGAGCTCTGAGTTGTTATCACTCAGGCGATAGGCATGACTGTCCTAAAGGGGGAAGCATCTTTGTGTTTTTCAAATGAAAACAAACAAGCACTTTGGTGGAACACAGGTTCTAAAACTGTGACAAGTCTTTGAGCCACCTGGTAACTGCTAAAACTCATGGTGCTACAGTGACATTTCCCCAAAGATTAATTAAGTCAGACTTCCTGAGGGTATTACCATAGTGTCAGTAGTTGTAAATATTCCATGGTATTGTGTTGTACAGACAGGATTATGAAGCTACTTCAGTAGTGCTGAAATGGCAAGAAAGGAGAACACATGTTTACTATGGAGAGTGATATGCAACCTCATTGGAATGGGAAACTCTATATGCTATTATCCAGGGAAATTACAATATATATTGTAATTTTAAAGTATTGCCTTTCTTTATCATGCAGATAATTGCTAGTAAATTTAAAAGTAGGACAAGAATACAATTTTAATGTATTTTTATTTATTTATTTTTTAATACATTTTTATTAATTTATACATATTACATCTCAGTTGTTAGCCCATCCCATGTATCCTCCCATCCCTCCCTTCCTCCCACATCCCCCCCCCTACTCCCCTCCCCTATGTCTGTGTCTGAGGGGGATCTCCTCCCCCTGAATATGCTCATACGGTTTCAAGTCTCTCCTTGGTGACCTATTATCTTTCCTCTGAGTGCCACCAGGCATCTCCATCCAAGGGACATGATCAAATATGGGGCACCAGAGTTTGTGTGAGAGTTAGATCTTCTTCTCCACTCAACAGTGGAGAATGTCCATCGGCTAGTCCGGGTAGGGGTTCAAGGTTTTTACTGCCTATTTTTTCCTTGGCTGTTGCCACAGTTTGCGGAGGACCCCAGGGCCCAGACTCGCCTGTAGTTTTCCAGGACCCACTGGATCCTTCCATTTCCTCTTTCTCCCAGGCTTCTCACACCTAAAGTTTCAATAGGATGTCCTCCCCTCTTACCCATTATTCTGGTAGGTACAGTTTTTCATGGGGACGTACACCTTGGGCTAGTGTCTCGATATAAGTGAGTATATACCATTTAGCTCTTTTTGCTTCTGTGTGAACTCACTCATTATGACAATTTCTAGTTCAATCCATTTGTCCACAAATTTTGGAAATTCCTTGTTTTTAATAGCTGAGTAGTATTCCATAGTGTAAATGTACCACAGTTTCTTTATCCATTCTTCTGTTGAGGGACACGTAGGTTGTTTCCAAGTTCTGGCTATTATGAATAAGGCAGCTATGAACATGGTTGAGCATATGTCCCTGTTGTGTGGTAGTACATCCTCTGGGTATATTCCAAGGAGTGGAATAGCTGGGTCTTGAGGAAGCCCTATTCCCATTTTTCTGAGAAAGCACCAGATAGCTTTCCAAAGTGGTTGTACTAGTTTGCATTCCCACCAGCAATGCAGGAGTGTTCCTCTTTCTCCACACCCTCGCCAGCATGAGGTGTCAGTTGAGTTATTGATCTTAGCCATTCTGATGGGTGTAAGATGGAATCTCAGTGTCGTTTTGATTTGCATTTCTCTGATGACTAAGGAGGTCGAGCATTTCTTTAAGTGTTTCTCAGCCATTTGATATTCCTCTGTTGAGAATTCTCTGTTTAGCTCTGCGCCACATTTCTCTATTGGGTTATTTGGTTTGGTGGTGTTTAATTTCTTAAGTTCTTTATATATTTTGGATATTAGACCTTTGTCAGATGAAGAGTCGGTGATGATCTTTTCCCAGTCTGTAGGCTGTCGCTTTGTTCTCTTGACAGTGTCACCAGCCTTACAGAAGCTTCTCAGCCTCATGAGGTCCCATTTATTAATTGTTGATGTTAAGGCCTGGGCTGTTGGTGTTCTGTTCAGAAAGTTGTCTCCTGTGCCTATGAGTTCCAGACTCTTCCCCACTTTTTCCTCTAACTGGGTTAATGTCTGTGGTTTTAAGTTGAGGTCTTTAATCCACTTGGGCTTGAGTTTTGTGCATGGTGACAAATAGGGGTCTAATTGCATTTTTCTACATGTAGACATCCAGTTAGACCAGCACCATTTGTTGAAGATGCTGTCGTTTTTCCATTGAATGGATTTGGCTTCTTTGTCGAAAATCAGGTGAGCAAATGTGTGTGGATTCATCTCTGGGTCTTCAGTTCGATTCCATTGATCCACTAGCCTATTGCTGTGCCAGTACCATGCTGTTTTAATTACTGTTGCTCTATAGTACAACTTGAGATCAGGTATGGAGATTCCTCCAGCGGATCTTTTATTGTAAAGGATTGTTTTTGCTATTCTGGGCTTTTTGTTTCTCCATATGAAGTTGAGAATTGTTCTTTCAATATCTTCAAAATATTTAGTAGGTATTCTGATAGGGATTGCATTGAATCTGTAAATTGCTTTTGGTAAGATGGCCATTTTTACTATGTTGATTCTTCCAATCCACGAACATGGTAGATCCCGCCATCTTCTGATGTCATTTTCAATCTCTTTCTTCAGAGGTTTAAAGTTTTTTTCAAATAAATCCTTCACTTGCTTGGTTAGGGTTATTCCTAGATATTTTATATTGCTTGTGGCTATCGTGAAGGGAGTAATTTTTCTAATTTCTTCCTCTGCCTGTTTGTCATTTGTATATAGGAAAGCTACTGACTTTTTTGAGTTTATTTTGTATCCTGCCAATTTGCTGAAGGTGTTTATCAGCTGTAGGAGTTCTCTGGTGGAATTTTGGGGGTCACTTATATACACTATCATATCATCTGCAAATAGGGATAATTTTACTTCTTCCTTTCCCATTTGGATCCCCTTGATCTCCTTTTGATGTCTTATTGCTCTGGCTAGAACTTCAAGTTAATGTATTTTTAATTTAATTTTTAAATTAAGTACATATATTTGGTCATGTTTTTCCTTCCTTCATCTCATTCTGAACCTCTTCCTTTTCCTATCCACAAAACATTATGTTCTCTCTCTTTCAAAAAGCAACAAAATGAACATCAAAAACAAGAAAAAAACCCAAATGTTAAAAATAGTAAAAAAAAATACAACAAATACACGAAGATTATCTTGTGTTTGCAAACTATCCCTGGGCATCAGTTCTGCCATGTAGTGTAATCGATACACCCATGCCATTCAACTTGAGAAAACTGATTTTCTCTTTGCTGGTGGATATCAGCTGGTATTATCTTCTTTTTTCGAGTGTGATTTTGAGTCCTCTTCCCCTTCTCATTGTTGGTATTTTGTTTTGGCTGAGTTGTTGTGGGTCCCATGCATGCTGTTGCCATCTCTGTGAGCTCATAACTGCATCCAGCTCTTCTGTGGTGAAAACATTCTATTTCCTTGGTATCATCTATCACCTGTGGGCCTTAAAAATCTGTCTGCTTCCTCCTCTGCATGTATCCCTGAACCCTGAGGGGAAAGGTTTAATGAAGGCATCCTATTGAAGACTGAGTGCTCCAAAGTCTTTTACACTCTGCATGTTGTCCAGTTGTGGATATCTGTGTTAACTATTATATACCACAGGGAGAAGCTTTCCTGCTGAGTGTTGAGCAAGGCACTGATCTATTAGTACAGCAGCATGCCCTTCGGGGGTCATTTGATTGCTATGTTCATTAAGTAGAACAACAGTAGAAGGTTTTCCTCAAACCCACGACATATGTATCCAGTTTGAGGTTCATGGCCACATTAACATTATTATCTATTCGTAAGGTTGTTGGTTTCTCTCCACAACCTGCTTTTGAAGGTTTGTGAAGATCCTGTTTCTGAAGACAACACTTACCTATTTCATCTAACGTGTGGAAGTCAAGCTACTTTCTAACTAGAAACTTCATCCCTACAGACTAGTGTTCATAGTACTGAAAGTCACTCTGTATGCTACTGGAAGAGAACAGTCGTTATCACTATCACCCAGCTACAAATCTTGAGACTTGGCCACAAGACATTATGGTTCAATAGTGTCACAACTGTTATGGGAATAATCAACTACTTTTCAAAAAATTGGATTAAACGCTCACTCCCTGAGATAGAAACAATACAAGAATACAATTTTGAAATTCACTGCAGTCTGATAAGCAAGGAGCAATAGTGGCTCTGGTCAGTTGATGGCAATAGAGCTGGTGAGGCCTAAACATATCTGTTGTATCCTCCAGATTGCAGTTAGCTCAGTCATCTGAGATGTGATTGCTGAATGTCTGTGAATAAGAGGGACCAAGAGATTCACTTTAGACTTCTGAAACTGTGATCTGCTACTATGTGGAGCATGAGGAGGAACTTTTCTATGGGAGCAAGAAGATGGTAGTAGTTTAAAATTCTGGTGTGCAATGATATTTGGTTACCATAATTGTACTGTATGATGCCAACAAGGAAAGCACAGGCGGGAGTCTGAAATAGAGAGGGATCCAGAGGTAAACATGCAGCAGTGCTCACCAAAAACAACATGATGCATAGGAATGAGCAAATGTCGCTGACATGGTGACCTGTATATTTTGAAAAGGAAAAAGGAATTAAGAGTTACCTCCTGAGGAAAGTCAAGCCATGAAAAATCTGGTGGAAAATAATTGATCAGCCACATGATTAAAAAAAAAAGACACAGGAAAGTAGCAAATGGAAAGTAGCAAATCGTGGAGATATGGCAAGAGAAAGCCAAAAACTATTCTTGACAAATGTTGTTCAAAGCTGAAGACAAAGGTTAAAATGATAGATATGTTCTTGTTACAACTAGAGAACCTTTTTGAGTTTGATACAAGCTACTTCAGTAGTATAGAGAATAAAGTGCTCAACTCCAGGATAGGAGGGAAACATAAGCAATATGCTTGGTACCTCATTGAGAATAAAAAATAGAGGAATAAAATATAAACTTGAATGGAAGATGAACAAGTTGACTGTTTTAAGGAATTTTATTGCCTAATTTAAATTGTGAAGTATTAGGATATGATATCAAAATTCATTTTTACACAAAAATCAATGCTGATTTTATATAAAGATAAACTTTTTAGAATCAAGACCAATGTCCCTGTGCAGTTTTAAATCAAATGGTGAGTTTATTTCTATTTATTTATGTCCCTGTCACCAGTATCACTATAAATTCTGAAATGGTAAAATAAACAAATAATTATGTGCATTTAAGAGGCAGTATGATGGCCAGAAAATAGAATATTTTATGCTAAACTGATGCAGGCATATTTGATTGTTGGGCACAACTGGACTTGTCCATGTTAAGGAGGTGTTGGAGAGGCAAACGTTTTGAGGATCATTTTTATAGAACGTGCAGACTCAGGGTGTCTGTGTAAGTCATCCAGATACTGAAAAGACTAAGAGTATTGCTGAAGTGGCCATGAGTGAGCTAGTGCCAATGTGGCTGGCAAGATTGTGACATGCATTTCAAGACTCAGCTTCTTATTATTCTGAGGAATCAATGAAATCCTTAGGTCACACTTATTCAAGGTCCTTGCACCAGCTCTAAGGCTTCCAGTTTTGTGGAATGTTCATTTTACATGCAATTAAAAACTAAAACAACTAATAAATATAGCATTCATATATTTATCTTCTCTCTATATGAAGGGGGACACAGGTGTCACAATGCACATGTGGAAACCAGACGACAACGTGTGGGAGTTTCCCTCCCCTCCTGCCATCTGAGACTTTAGGCCTATACTCAGTTTGCCAAGCTTAGCAGCAAGTTCCTTTTCCTATAGCATAGGTCTTCATAGCTTTATTTGGAAGAAATTAATTCTTTAATTCAATGTTTTGTTATATAAAACTATTGGATTTTTGGATCATGACTTTACTGTCAAAAAAAATGCGAGAGTCAGATGAGTATTGTCTCTGTTCCTGTTCCCATACCTTGTTTCTGAAAACAAATATTAGCACACTTCCACAATCAGGACTCTTTTATAAACTGGTTATGCATCAGTAAGACATAGAACATCAATGCTTCTCAGCTGTGTGGTCAACCCTGGCCTTTCTCTCCTTCATTCTCTGGCTCTACCTGGTTCTGCCCTCTCTATATCTCTATCTTTGACAATTTCTGCTTTCTCAAAACACTTGCCCTGCTCTGAGATTTCTCAGAGCCGCTAGAGAGTGGAATCTGTTGAGGCAGAGGAATAAGCAATGGATGGTACAGATTATACACATTACCTTGAACGTTTTACAAAAGATTGTGGCAGGAGACTCAATGTGCAGAACCGATTGTGATTTTTAACACTCCCCGTGTGAAAAATTCTTTTGATCAACTCTCTGTATACCTGAAAGCTGGCATATTTAGTTACAAAGGCAGACTCCACCACGTCTGTCTAGTTAGTTTTTATTGCTGTGACAAAACGCCGTATCCAAAAAGGAAGTTGTAGAGGAAAGAGGTTATTCCACCTCCATAGCTGTGTTCATCATTTACGGAAGTCAGGACAGGAACTCAAACAGAGCAGAAACCTAGAGCTGATGCAGAGGCTGTGAAGGAGTGCATCTCACTGGCTTGCTTTACATGCCTTACTAGCTTGGGTTCTTTTTAAAAAATATAGTTATTAACTATTCATATTACATCTCATTGATTATCCCATCCCTTGTATCCTCCCATTCTTCCCTCCCTCCCATTTTCCCCTTACTCCCCTCCCCTATGACTGTGACTGAGGGGGACCTCCTCCCCCTGTATATGCTCACAGGGTATCAAGTCTCTTCTTGGTAACCTGCTGTCCTTCCTCTGAGTGCCACCTGGTCTCCCCATCCATGGGATGTGGTCAAATATGGGGCAGCAGAGTTCATGTGAAAGTCAGAGCCCACTCTCCACTCAACTGTGAAGAATGTACTGTCCATTGGCTAGACCTGGGTAGATTTTAGAAGTTTACTGTTCAGCCATTAAAAACAAGGAATTCCTGAAATCTGTGGACAAATGGATGGAACTAGAAATGATCATAATGAGTGAGTTAACCCAGAAGCAGAAAGAGTCAAATGGTATATATTCACTTATATCTGTACACTAGCCCAAGGGGCATGTCCCATGAAAGTCTTCACTTACCAGGAAAGTGGAACAGATGAGGACGTCCTATTGGGTCTCTAGATGAGAGAAGCATGGGAGAATGAAGAAATAGAAGAATCCAGATGGTCCTAGAAACCTACAAGAATAACATTATGATGTGCAGATCAGGGCCCAGGGGTCCTGCTCAAACGATGGCACCAGCCAAGGATAATACATGCAGTAAATTTCGAACCCCTACCCAGGGCTAGCTTGAGTTCTTATAGAACCCAGGACCATCAGCCCAGAGATGGCTCCATACATAATGAGTTGACCTTTCCCCATTAATCACTAGTTAAGAAAATGACTTGCAGACCTTATGGAGACATTTTTCTCAGCTGAGGTTCCTTCCTCTCTGATGACTCCAGCTTGTGTCAATTTGACAGAAAATCAGCCCGTACCAGTCTTTGAAATTTACATTGTTTGCATATCCTAGCAGCCTTTGTCACTTGCTTGACTTCAAAACACTACATTGTCCATCTTGTTAGAGGTGTCTTGAATGCCTGCGCACAATTGGTTGTTATCTGTGTCCTTCTTCTCTGAGCCTCTCTTAGAGCTTTCAGAGACCAACTTTCAGTTAAATTCACCAAGCTCAGTTTTCTGAGTCTGGCTTTCAATGGTCTACTCCTAATAGCTATTACTGCTATAAAAAGTGATATTGTACATGGGTGTTTTTAGTCCCAAGAACTTCTCACATCATTGGAAACAGCCCACTATGTGGTGGATCAGGGGGTAACAGTAGTAAAAGATAAACATTTATGTAGTTCTATACTTGAGTTGTTCATGGAAACAAGCTGGGAATTGTGTACAATAAAGCTAAAAATATAAATATGACCCAGAATACAGAGTGTCATATAGCTTTATAAGGAGGCAGAGTTTAACTCACACAGTATTAAAAGCAATAACAATGAAACATGATGGACAAAATTGGTTTTATTTGGCTTTGTGGCTTAGATGCTGTGAGATGAGAGAAACAATGTATCCACAAGAAGATACAGCTGGGATGGAAAACAGGTGTAGACCGTACTTTCCTATTTTCTTCAGCAGGACTTCTTAAAGGATCAGATTATCTTGTCAGATTCCTATGAAAGTAGGATTCCTTCAAGAACAATTTGAGGAGAAAATTTTGTCTCAAAAAGTTACAAAAATCACTTGGAAAAAAATCTTTACAAGTAAAAATATGTGATAATAACTTCTCACAATTATGTAAAAAATAGTTATAAACTATCTTCCTATTTTACTGTCTGTACATCAGCAAGTATATATAATGTATATATGCAATTATATAAATACAAAGAGCTGGAGACACAATCATAATGACTGAATAATAAGTAAATATTCAAATTTCCAAAGCTTATTAAGGGCAGTATTGAAAAGTAGATATTGTGTTTCTTTCTTCCCAAGTGGTCATGTGATTATGTTTCAATGATTTTTAAGTCCCAGGAAAATATACTTCTCAGTCTAACTGAAACTACTGTACTTCATTGAAACCCTTCATTGTATTTCATCTTACTAAAATTCTGTTGAAAGATAATTTATTTCAAGTTGTTATCAGAAGATAGATATTCATTTTTGTTAAAGGCACAATCTTACCTATCTTATTATTATTATTTTTTGGTCTTGATAAAAGAATGGTAGATTCATTTATTACCTCTATTTCAACATCTAAATAAAAGAAAAATGTACCAATGCTGTTAGAGTTTAGTGGTGGGGTACCTTGGCAGGTTGGGAGCAAGGTGTGCCACAAAAAAATCAGACCATTCAACACACCTCACATAAGAGGTTTATTGGGGGAGGGAGAAAGAAAGGCCATGTTAGATTGGGGACATGAAAGATAGAGAGGGACAGAGACAGAGAAAGATAAAGACAGACCAGGAGACAGAGAGAATGAGAGACAATGGTCCGTGGTGTCAGGAGGGACCATTTAAAGGATGTGGGAGTCACATAGGAAACTACACATCTGAAGCAGATGATGAAAATACACTGCACCTGGCAAAGGTGGACGGTGCTGAGTCCCCAAAGGGCAGGCTGGCAGGCAGAGCGCCAGAGGTATAACAGGAGCCAGCTGATTTGAGGAAACAGTGGCCCGCCGGACCTACTGTTGAATCCATAGGACTTCCTGAGGTTTTGATGCGTGCTGACAAAGATCAAGGAGTCAGCGTGGTGGGACTTTGGTGAGATTCTTGCCCTGATCGTGCATGAAAGGATTGCTCTGAGTTCTTTAGTGTGCTCAATCAAAGTGCCTTCCAACGGCTCTTCTTAGAAGCACGTTATTCCCATGGCTCGGAAACCCATGAATGAGCTCACTCAATCTTAAATATCCTTCTCATGACCTTGAGTCTAACAATTGTCAGCTTTGGCATTGAGACTTCACTTCAAGAATGGAAGGGTCAGACACAATTAAGTCCACATTAAATACCATGTGTGAGCACGTCAATTCTTTCTAGGCATTTACATACAACACACAAGAACAAAAGGAAGTGAGGGGCAAGGCATGAAAGGGGAAGTTGATTCACAGTGTTTTAGAGTTTTTTGGTATGATTTCCTTTGTTTGGAATGGCTTTTATTTCATTGGATTCTGAATCTCTTAAACGAATTTCACCTACCACCTCAGATTGCTTTTCTACCCAAGTGAGTTTCCCCTGCGTTCTGACCACAGACCTCCTCAAACAGCAGCAGGGCCTGGAGATACCATGTGGGTGTCTGTGTCCTTTTGCTGTTTCTTTCCATTTGCATTAGAGACGTACGGCCTCTCTGTGTTTGAGTTCTCTGTCATCAACCACTCAAGTCCTTTCTAATCAGTACTCCCCATGATTCAGTAACATGACATGTAAAAAAAGAGTCATATGATTTTCCAGTGAAAATAACCTAAGTTCTATGGCACCTACCTTCCCCAAAATCCTATATAATTTTTACATGGTCAGGAAACTATAATATATACTACTTTAATTATATAATTACCATATATGATATTTTACATAATGTGTTTTTTTTAAATCATTTTTTTTGTAAAGTAACAGGGTTAACTAAATTATAAGACTAGCATTTCATTTGTTAAAGAACTGACTGTCATAATAAATACCTATTTTGCATAGAAACAACATATTAAGTCTGCAAAGGCAGGTGATTGTTATATCCGCAGAGAAGAAGGTGGATCTAAAAGACTTTACCTTGTCTGTAACAACAGGAACATGCTGGGGGATTCTGATGACCTCTCACAGCGAGGACGTGAACCTGGAGACTGCATCGTCCTCTGACAACAGGAACTTGGATCTTGGAGATGCTACTTTGACTTCTGGGAACAACATCTGCCTTGCGGTGGATGGATACTGATGCTGAGAACCACTGCTTTACAGTCTTTTGAGAAAACTGTCCCTGAAAAACACACAGGAGCCACTGACAAGTAGACAAGTAGACAAATGACACAGTTCTTTATAGGACAGAGTTTTAATCCTTTAAAAAAAATAGGATTCCTACTTATTCCATAGAACCTGAGACCAACAGCATTTTTCTAGTAAGAGTCAGGAAAGAATACAAAGCAAAGGAATCATCATGGCCAATTAGGAACAAGGAGATAGTGAAGAAAACACATTTCAAACAATAAAATATAGTAACCCTCTCTTCGTATGCACTCTCTTAATATTTTACATTTCTCAGTAATGTATAAACGTAATATTAAAAAGGTGAGTCTTAGAGTACTAAAAATTATAATTATAAAACAGGTAATAAATAGACATCCAACATTTTTCCTTAAGGGGGTCAGGAAATAATTTATTATATTATCGTTAGCTTATTTTATATGATAAGTCATAGCCTTGTAGTAAATCGAGATATTACTGGCAATGTTTTCAACTGTGCAGCAGCCACTAAAGGCAATTTAGCTGTGATGTATTGCCAAACCACAGAGAGCATGGTACCGTTCCCACCACTTTCCTTCTGGAAGTCAGGCACAAGAAAAGTAGACTGTGCCTTTGTGGTTATTGGTAAGTATAAATTAAGTAAGTCCATGAGACATTTTTTTAAATTTCCCTATGGTGGCCGCAGCTGGCCCTCTGAAATTCCTGGTAGCGGTATCAACAAGAGTGATTGCCCTCAGTACACAACTGCTGTTAAAAGTGTCTGTGGTCACAGAATCCCCATCTTAAGTGATTAAATGATGAGACGGCCACAAAGAATACTGGAAAAAAAATGTCGTAAGGACCCGTCAAAACAAATGGTCGAGTAGCATTACCTTACTTTTCCCAAAATAAGAAAATGAAGGTATAATATTTTCACCTTAACTTTTGTTTGTTTGATTGATTCTGAGACAAGGTTTCTCTGTGTAGTCCTGGCTGTTCTGAAACTCATTCTGTGGACCAGATTTGTCTTGAACTCACATAGATCTGACTGCCTCTGCCTAGTCAGTGCTAAGATTAAAGGTGTGTGCCATCACTGCTGGCTTCCACTTTTTAAAAACATTTAATTAATTCAGATTACAACTCAATTGTTATCCCACCACTTGTATCCTCCTAACTTTTTATTTTAAAATAGCATATAGATGTCCTGTTACAATAAATATCCCAACAGTACCCTATGTACATTTTACCTGCTTCTTTTTTGTACAGAAATATCCTAAAATATGTTGCCACAGCATAGCTACCCTGATTTTGGCACTGTGTTCAAGCAAGGTGCATTTTTCCCACTGAGAGGAGTCTCACCTGCTAGTCTTTAATAAACATGTCCATGTCTCTTCCATCTTACATGTTCTTAACAGTCCATAATGAATTCTCCATCTCTACTGTTTTATTTAATTGATATATTATTTTGGTTTAATTTTTTTGTTACAAACATACACACATAAACATATATTAATTCAATTTGCTGATTTTAGTTAGTGTTGGCTCTTAGGGATGGCCAACCAGTTAGGACGCTCATCCCTAGAGAAGATTATGTCTTATTTTCTCCATAGTCATTAACTGCCTAGCTGTTCAGCTAAGGGTGAGACCTTGTGAAATTTCCCTCAACAACACTGGTATATCAACTGTTGTTGTCATTATGTAAATCTTGTTTAGGCAGTCATATTGTTGGACAACCTCCAATGCACATCATTCGTTGTAACCTATGTTAACCAAAAATGAAACTGAGGAGCCTTGTAGGGGAGGATAAGAGAGATTAGATAAATGTGCAATGCTAAAAGGATACTTTTATAGCACAGTTGTGTTGTGACTATGAGACAATGGTGAAGCCATGGTAGAAAAGCAATGACACTTTTTGACATTTTTGAGGTTTTGTTTAGCCAACCATGTTGTTGATATTTCATGGGTGTAGGTTTCTTGTCTTATAGAGAAGATACAATATCATCTTCCTGCCTCTTCTGCAATGTCCCTGGAGCCTTAGATGTACAAATTCTGTGGGAGGCATATCAAATAAAGCTTGTCACCCCATTAAAAGTTGTTCTCTAAATTTAAGCAAGTTGCAGGTTTCTCTAATGGCCTCTGTATCCTGTAAAAAGAAGTGTCATTGATGGTGGTGAGAGCCAAATCTATCAATAATTATAAGGGTAAATATATAGAATATAGTTAGATGCTATACTATTTTTTTAAAATTTTTATTGATAATATTCATATTACATCTCAATTGTTATCCTGTCCTTTGCATCTTCACATTCCTCCCCTCCTCCCTCCCTCCCTCCCACTTTCACCCTATTCCCCTCCCCTATGACTGTGACTGAGGGGCACCTCCTCTGGCTGTGTATGATCCTAGGGTATCAAGTGTCTCCTTGGTAGCCTGCTATCCTTCCTCTGAGTGCCACCAGGCCTCCCCATTAAGGAGACGTGGTCAAGCATGGGGCACCATGCTTGTGAAAGTTAGTCCCCACTTTCCACTTAACTGTGGAAAATGTCCTCTCCATTGGCTGGATCAGAGTAGGGATTTGATGCTTACTGCACATATTGTCCTTGGTTGGTGCCATAGCTTGAGCAGAACCCCTGGGCCCAGATCTGCCCATCATAGTGTTCTTGTAGGTTTCTAGGACCCTCTGTATCCTTCTATTTCCCCATCTCCCATGCTTCTCTCACCTAGAGTCCCAATAGGATGTTCTCGTGAAGACACTACACTATTTTAGGGAACTGTCATTAGTAGGTTCTCCTGTAGGTCCCATGGCCTCTTCAGTCATGACTAGTGTTCCAATCAGACAGCTGCTGATTACTCCAAACATAAGTGCCACTATTGTCACTATTTATAAGTACTACAGATAGTAGGAGGACTATTGATTGTATTCCCCCCCCCCCCCGTCAGTTTTGTAGTGTACCTTAAGGTACTGTGACAGCTAGTCCTCAGCAGAGATGCTACCAGATCAGGACAAACTCAATTCCTTCAGGTCCTATGTCCAAAGTATGTGGTGTGTTCAGCAGCGGGAACATACCTTCAAATTCTGGGAAGCAACTGACAACAATGAAAATACCTCATATTGTCTCAGGAGTCTCTTGGATGTTTTTGATCAGTAACCCAAATTTTCTCATGTCTGGTATTGGGATTTTTGGTAGGCAGTCTAAGTCCCCTCACAGGTTTTCCCATTTCTTCAATTACATCCCTTGACGATCCTTTCAAGATCGTGGATGGATCCTTTCAAGAATGTAATATAGGTGGATTCATAACACTGGTAACTCTTGTATGGGCCTTAATTTTTAAATTTCGTATATAGATCTCAGGATTTATATAGACTGTCACAAGATCAGTGGTTTGTGTTTCATTGACTGTTAGGGCGTTAGAAAATGCTGCCGTAATAATAACTATAGGGCTAATAATAAGCATTAGGTCATACTTCTACAATAGCCACAACAAGGAACAGAGCATGTACCAGACACCTGGCAGTTCCTGGAATCACAGTGTAGACACAGCTTCATTAGTCCTGGCTTAATTGTTTATACAACTTCCCGCAATTAACTAAAGCTCGGATACTCATGGTTATGCCCCATATTGGTATAGAATGGCAGCATTCAGCATGTAAATCTGGTCCATATCAGTGGCCTCCCAGAAGCTCTACCTAACACAATGAATAAGAACCACCAATTGTTTAATCACTAACTTTATAGGACGCGTCCTAGTTGATTGGCACTTTTAGCCTACTAAGAATGGAGTTGTTAGGAACAAGCTTGCACACTTTATTGTGTGGAATTAGGAATTTCACCTTTTCTGAACTAAGTCAACAGGATTATATTTTTTGCTTTTTATTTAAGTTCATATTGGGATTTACCTTATCTTTTAAACAGTTTCTTGAGGAGACATGTTGTTTGACATTTCTGTTGCTCCAGATTCTGTAATAATTTGCCAGTATTTAGTAGACTTAACTCTTTCTCTAAGCAGCATGATATGTAAATATGGCCTGCTAGCCTGGACCTCCCCTTTCACCTTCTTAGCAGCCTTTCCCCAAACAAAGTTTAGTGGTTACTTTCCTAAATTGTATTTTTTATTTTACTTAACTTATTAATTTTATTGTTATGCATTTATTATGTGTTGTGTTTTACCGTGTGTGTGTGTGTGTGTGTGTGTGTGTGTGTGTGTGTGTGTGTGTGCGCGCGCGCGCGTATGTAGGTCCAGAAACAACTTTTGGAGTTGGTTTTCCCCCTCTACCCTGTGAGTTCCAAGGATAAAACTCATGTCATCACTATTGTTGGAAATCACATTTGCCTACAAAGCCACTTCACAGCCCCTAAGATAGATGTTTAAGCTCGATCAACTACCACTTAGCAATTATATTTTGATATGTAATATGCCTTTGAGGTCAATTATCAGCACAGCTCATAATTTTGTAAGATATCAATACGTTTACATTTCACCTATATTAATGAATCTATTTGAATTATTTTTAATACAATATGAGATTTGTGCCAGGCATAATAAGGGCTTTTTAATTGTTGTTCTGTGATGGATGCTCCTCTCCCCTCTTCCCTTTTTTGTTTTGTTTTTTCCCTTTAATCACTGTACAGCCTGACCCCAGCCACTTCCTGCCTCTCCCATCAATCTGGTGTGCCCCTCGTGTGCCCCTCTCCCCAGTCTCCCTCTCTCCTTCTCAGAGAAGGGGAGGCCTTCAAGAGGTACCAACCCACTCTGACATCCGAAGTCTCAGCATGACAAAAATGTATCTTCTCCCTCTGAGGACAGACAAGGTAGACCAGCTATTGGAAAGGGATACAGAGTCAGAGACAGCCCCTGCTCCCATTGTTAGGGGACACACATGTTGACCAGGGAATGGGAAACCAATGTCTATCCCAATTTGAGACCCACTCCTTGGTAAAAAGCCAACACCGGTCACTATTATTGATACTGCACCATGCTTGCAGACAGCAGCCTAACATAATTAAGTGTCTTCTGAGAGGCTTCATCCAGTGGCTGATGGAAACAGGCACAGAGGCCCTCAGCCAAAGAATAGGCCAAGGTCATGAAGTCTTGTGGAGGAGTGGAAGGAAGGATGCTGGGAGCCAGAGGGGTCAAGGACACCACAAGAAGACCTAGAGAGTAAACTAGCCTGGGTTCATGGGGGCTCGTAGAGACTGAACCACCTACCAAAGAGCAAACATGGGCTAGAACTAGGCTCCTTATACATATGTAGAAGATGTACAGCTTGGTCAACATGTGATGCATGGTCCTGATTGTAAACATACATGAATTTAGCTCACATAGAAGACAAATTGTATCTGTAAAAGATGTTAATGAAGAGAATTATTTGAAAAGATGCATACTGAAAGTGTATTCTACCACCCACCGTCTCAGGGCATAGACAATTTGCTTCCTAGACACCAATGGTGTGAATTGTTCTGCTCTTCAATGCTTTTTTTTTTAACCTACCAACATAGACTGAGCCCTTTTAATTTTGAGCCTAATAATTCTTTCTATGTTTCTCTCTGTCATGAACGCTGGTCATAGTTAAGATAAGCTCCTACTCTGATTTAGGATCAGCTACTGAACGTGCTGTTCTTCCTCTAGGAAACTGGTTTGTGGTGTATTTCTGTGTCTGTTCTCTTCCTGTTCTCTTCCTCCTTGGTCTCTGTGTCAGTCTCCTCACTCATCTTTGACACACAGGTGTTTGAGACTACATAGTAGATGTTTATTCCTGAATTGTGATTCCTCCATCTGCACTTATTTTTTAAGTTGGTTTTTTAGCTGCTCTAAGACACACACCTTTCCATATCTAAATTAACCTTTCTAAAATATTGAAATTTTCCATCATTTCCATAGGAAGGGTATTGTATTGATTAGTCAGTTTGTGGAAAATTGTCATTTTGGGTGTGTTCAATTTTTAATTTCCTAAAGCTGTGTGTGTGTGTGTGTGTGTGTGTGTGTGTGTGTGTGTGTGTGTGTGTGTGTATACGTGCACATGTGTGTGTGCGCATGTGTGTGTGCTTGCATGTGTGCCTGTTTATGCACATGTGTGTGTGGTACTGCATTTGTTAAATTTATCCTTAAATATATAATTTCTCCAGAATTACAAACAATCCTTAATAGCATCTATAAATGAATTTTATATACACATGAATACATTTTTCTCTGCCACTTGTTGAACTCACTTGTATCCTGAGAGGTTTTTGTCTCTGGCTCATTTTATATACTTCCTAAGATGCTGTGTGTAATTAATCTTGCATCTGCAATAATGAATGTGTTTGTTTTGTTCACAGTCATACATATGCCTTCTATTTTCTTTGCATTTTAATCAATGTCTTGAATTTTTTAAAAAGATTTATTTATTTATTATTAAGTACACAGTGCTCTGCTTGCATGTACTCCTGAAAGCCAGAAGAGGGCGCCATATCACATTACAGATGGTTATGAGCCACTATGTGGTTGCTGGGAATTGAACTCAGGACCTTTGGAAGAGCAGGCAGCACTCTTAACCACTGAGCCATCTCTCCAGTCCCCTAATGTCTTGAATTTGTGAATGTATTTCTGTAGTAAAAATTGGAAAAATTACAAGCATTATTTTCAAAATCCTTTCATCCTTTTTCTTATTTTCTTCCTGGGATGCTGGTAACATGGAGGTGGTTTCTTTCACTGTCCATAGATTCCTAAAAATGTGACCCATTTTTGTGGAAACTACTTTTTAGAAAAAGTGCAGATTGAGGAAAATATTTTGATTTATTAATTTTGTTATTCCATTTCTTGTTATAACCACTCAACTCTTAAACCTATCCCAGGACATATTGTTAGTTATATAGTCTTTATCTCATTTTTTTAAAAACTTTAATTTTAATGTTTTTCCCTTCATTTATTTTTAGATAATTTAAGATTAACATGAACAAATGAGGACGATTACATTAGAATTCTTTCAGGCAAGTCTAATACATGAGTCTTCACAGCTTTGGCATCCACTGTCTGTCTTTATTCAAACTGTGGCCACCCTGATGTTTACTGTGGTGAGTGGTTTTCTTATTGCCTCAAGATGCAATTTTGGGAGACTCTGGGTCTTTCTTGAAGTTTTAAGACTTTCCTCTTTTTGAAGCTTAGCACACAGAGTTTGACATTTCCCTAGTGGGGGTGGATGGACTGACATTCTAATTACCAGTGGCATCGAGGTCCAATTTTAATCAGCTTACTCTACCTTCTCCTCTCATGAGACACTGAATCTCCCGTGGACTTCTCTGATATATGTGAGAAGTGAGGAGAAACATCCTCCAGCTACCTGGCCTATTCTTCAATCTGACAAATAGCGTATTGCAAAGCAATGAGTGTCCCTCTGTGGATGGTGCTTTCTGGACCTAGGTCTTTCTAGTTAATGAACTGTAGCTTCCAGGAGGGAGTTGGTGCATCAGGTCTTGGCTTCTAGCATGAGCAGAGCTGTCCACAGAGGCTTGGGTCATTCTCAGGCTACAGGACTAGCATGGCCATGTACCTGTGATATAAAGAACAATTAGCCTCGCTGTACTACCTGCATCCTTTCCAGAGAGGAAATCAGAAGGTGGTTGTTACTGGGTACCCCTCTCTGGGGCCCTGATCTAAGCTGTCTTGTCTTTTACAAAATTCTCATAGTTTTCCTAACAAGTGTGTTTACTCTTTTCACACGTGGAGCTGGGCTTCATTTGTCTATACAAATATTTTCAGGGTTTATATCATATTGAGCAGTGAGTACCAGGGAAAACATATCTACTTAAAAAAAGGGGGGGGATCAGAAAGTTTCCTGTAGATTTTTGAGGTTGTGCTGTGATGTCACTTCCTGCTGCACTATCATGTCTCAGTCTTGAGTATATCCTAAGATAGCTTGTTTCATTGCAAAGCAACACAAAAATCATTACAGTCCTAAAATGTTTTCGCCAACTGGAAACCTTGGAGTAAATGTGATAGGAAATTTCAGAGCATATGCAAATGCTCATTTTTGCACTTGTGAAAATTATGTTTATTAATAAAGGCCTTTATATAACTGTCCTTTAGATGTTACCAAGTGTGATGATTCATCATGGTGACATATCACAGCACAGCTGGCTTCCAGAAGTGACATTCTACCAGAGATTTATAGACAATATCTAAAAGTTATACAGCTTTAATACTTCCACCCCACGGGTAGTACCATCAGTATCCACATTTAGGATAATATCTTCATAGAAAACAAAAAGTTTAGCACAGAGAAATGCTTTAGTAATGAAAATAATTTCTCTGACATTTCCACAATGAACTACTACTTATAAAACTTGTATCTAAAAATACCCAGTATCCTCATAAGATTGAAAGAAATGATCATTTAAAAGTTTTATTTACAACAGCAGAAACTATGTATAACTTTTGGTAACTTTGTAATTAAGCTTTTTACTTTAGAATTGTTTGACCTTTCCAGAAGAATAAAGGAGAAAATAAAATGTGAACCCATGGCTTGAAATTACATTTCCTGAGTTTCAGATTGTTTGAGTTCATCATTCTAGGTCTCATCAATTGGTTTAGGCTACTTTGAATATTTGGTTGATGCTTAATAATTGTAAGATTCATGCCTAAGTGATTCTATACTTAATAATTATACAATATATAGTACAATATTACATAATATATATTATTATATAATTACATATAATAATTGTACACACACACGCACACACACACACAGACACAGACACACACACACACACACACACACACACACACACACACACACACACATACGGTTCTACCTTTCCATTACCTTCAACGGATGTTTTGCAGTATAACTTTATGTATGCAGCCTGCTTCCTTCCTTCTATTCAATGTCTGTATAACATCTGAACCCTCAGATCTAAATGCACTTCTGTCTTTTAGAATTTGTTCATTTCTTCTGTAATAAATAATATTTAAGATATTGATCAGACAGTGTTTGGGCCTAGAAACATGATAAGTAGTCAAAAAACAGTGGTTTGTGTGTGCATATGTGTATAAATGTATGTGTGTGCATGCACGTGTATGTATTATGAGTGTTTCTTGTACTTGTATTGTGAAGATAAAATAAACAATTGTAATTGTATGAAGAATGATCATAGTATTAGAAAAAAGAAATTTAAAAAGTTTTATTGACATCTATTCATAATACCATGCATGGTTTCTATAAATTCTTATGCTAAACTACTGACTCCTAAGCAACCTCATCAGCATGTGGAGTTTAGTCATTTAATTCTGATAATTCTGTTTATTCATATTCAGATGTTAAAATTATGGAACAATTTTGTGCTCTTTAAAAATAAATTTATGTCTTTTCTGATTTTAGAGAGATTTGTTTGTTTTATAACTTGAGTTTCCTTTGTTGATTGTGATCAGGTAAATGGTATGGGATTCAGACTCCTTTTTCTTTCTTTCTTTCTTTTTTTTTTTTTTGAACATTAATTAAATAATTTCTTTAGATTACCTCCTGATTGTTATCCCCTCACTTATATCTTCCCATTCCCACCCTTGTTCCCTCTTCTGCCCTATTCCCCTCCCCTAGACTTCTGCCAGAAAGAGGCCTCTTTTCCCCACTCCATGACCACAGCTTATCAGGTCTCTTCTGGATAGCCTGCTTCTCCTTCCTGTGTGTGCCCCAGCCTCTCCACCAATGGGGGAGGGATCTAATCAGGGGCACCAGAGTTTATGTCAGAGTCAGTCCCAGCTCTTCCCCACAGCCATTCTCACCCAGAGCCTAGCAGCGAGTCCCTGAATCTGTCCTGATCCTCGACGGCAGGGGTCTCTCAGAAGATGTCTATATTGGACTAATATTCACTTATAAGTGTGTCTATGTCATGCATGTGTCTTTCTGTGTCTAGGTTACCTCACTCAAGGTGATCATTTCTAGTTCCATCCACTAGCCTGCAAATTTCAAGATTTCCTTGTTTTTAATAGCTAGGTGTTATTGCATTGTGTGAAGGATCTTCACAAACTTTACATATGACACAGAGCTAATATCCAAAATATATAAAGAACTCAAGAAATTAAGTACCACCAAACGAAATAACCCAGTTAAGAAATGGAGTACAGAGTGAAACAGAATTCTCAACAGAGAAATATAGAACGTCTGAGAAACACTTAAATAAATGCCCAATCTTCTTAGTCATCAGGGAAATGCAAAGCAAAATGACTCTGAGATTGTGTCTTATACTCATCAGAATGGCTAAGATCAAAAAATCAAGGGAGAGTATATGCTGGTGAGGAGGTGGAGAAAGGGGAACACTGGTGGAAATGCAAACCTGTACAACCACTTTGGAAATCAATCCAGCACTTTATCAAGAAATTGGGAGTGGTGCTACCTCAATATCCATCTATACCACTTCTGGGCATATACCCAGAAGGTGCTGCACCATACAACAAGGACATTTGCTCAACTCTGTTCATAGCAGCTTATTCATAATAGGCAGAATCTGGATGGCCCACAACCAAAGAAAGGATCCAGACTCCGTGCATATTGTATGGTTTTCATCCATTCTACATCTGAATTTTGAATTATATTCTTTATTTTCTCAGTTAAAGGCATTTATATATTTGTATTTTTGTCTTCTATGTACTTTTTTGCATTTTCTAATCTCTCTTTTGTTACTACCACCTAGAATTTGGACTTTTATTTTCTCTCCTAAATTCTGTTAATGCATCTGTATTTTTCACTTTTATTGACCCACTACGAACAGAAGCATGTTTCTCCCATACCTTTTTCTTCATGGTTTTTTTCTCTTTAGTGAAGCTGTCAGGTACAAAGATGTGGAATGGAGAACACGGACGGCTAATGCTGGATCTCCTTTCTGTCAGACCAATGTGTGCTTTGCATGTCTGAAAAAAATCAAGGTAACCACAGAATGTGGGTCATACTGATCCAGCATCTCCAAGTGTCACACTACTTGTAAGTAAATGGAGGCTGACTTTGCTTTCTGGTACAGTTAATGACACTAAATATAATTAAATGCAATTTTAAGACAAACTCAACAGTTGGACAGGTTTCAGGCCCATTCCTGGTACAAAAGTTCTGTGGACATTTCTCTTATCATTTGAGTTGCTAATTCTATATAATTTATTCTAACACTTATGGTATGTATTTCAAGAAATGACATTTTCTATTTTTTTACTGAAATCACGTATCTAAGAAAATTATTAAATAGTACATGTTGCATTTGCATAGATATTTATAGGTCACAGAATTTTCCAAGGTATTATGCAATGTCACAGTATATTCATGACAACTCTGTGAGGGTATTACTGCTGACAGTGTGAATGTGGTTTTTGGAGATATTAAGTACTCCTGTCAGCTCATGACTTGTAGACTGTGTAAGCAAGATGAGTGACCACTCATCTGCATCTTAAACACTTTCCCTAAGAAAATTAAAGTTCCCAAAGGTGGTACTAAAGACATGTTGGGTTTGAACACACACACACACACACACACACACACACACACACACACAGTTTGTTTTGGAGATAAATACCAACTATGCAAAGGTATTAAGCCCTTTGCCCATCCGCCCTGATAAATACTAATCACCTTAATAATAAGGTGATAATTATTTATAATAAGCCCGATGATGCACCTTCTGCTAGTAGTCCTAGAACTAAATCTTTATATTTGTATTCATGAAGATGTGCAAGTATAATCCTTACACCATATCTGGTCCCCAAACCAAGCTAATTAGTACAATGGGTTCTGTTACATTGTTCCCACTCTTTTATTAGACTCTTTTTTTAAAATTAATGTTAAAGATTAATGATGAAATGTTTTCCATTGTACCTGTGTACTAGAAACATGGTTACCCCAGTGACGGTATTTGCAAAGTGGTGTTTGAGAGTCAGAAATGAATTTCCCCCCTGATAAATTCAGAACATGAACGTAGTACTGTGAGGCAGTGGAACTGTGTGGAGCTGGTTGAAGGGAAGCAAGCCACTCTGGGCATGTCCTTGTGGGTTAATCTTGCTAAATCTTGCCCTGGGCTCTTCCTGTGTCTGTGCTCTCTGCTTTCTGTCTGACACAAGTTGAGCACCCTCCTCAATGTGGTAATACATGGTCTGCTTAACGCTAACTGTGTGTCATATGTGGGAGCACTCAGTCAAAGGGAGAGAAAAGGCACAAGAGTGCACGGGTGGTCTGAGAACCTTAGCCTTGATTGTTCGCGGGCACTGGAGAATTGATGAACATTACTGTCAACTTCAGTACAATCCTGAAATTAAACCAATGGGAACCAGATTTGAAGATAGGATTTCAGAAATGATTATCTTAATGAGTAGTTCATTACTACTACTATTATTGTTATTACTATTCAGTTAGAATGAAACTAGTCCATTTTCATTTGCTTACTTTAACAGGTAACATTATATGAGTGGTCGTGGAAATGCCTGTGCTAGGCAACCCCAAGCCCACATTGTACCGGAGTATGAACCTTTTTCCAGTTTGGCTCATTGACTACAGGAAACGGTGTTGGGCTTGCAGATACACAGCTCAGTCAAAGACAAGTACAGCACTGGCTTCGAGGTCTCTAACATCATCATTCTTATATTACATTTCTTCCTTGAAGCTTTCTATTCATCCAAAATCTAACTATGTTGCCACTTGATTTTATTTTTTTATACCATAGAATAAATGTTTCTTTACTTTTTATTTATTTTTTGCTGTCTAACTGTGTTTAATCATTTTTATTACAATTCAGATTACATCTTAAATGTTATTCCTTCCTTTGTATCTTCCCGTTTCCACCCTCCCTCCTTCTTCTGCGCTATTCCCCTCCCCTAGACCTCTGAGAGAAAGGGACCTCCTCCCCCACCATATGACCACAGCATATTAGGTCTCATCTGGTTAGCCTGTTTCCGCTTCCTCTGTGTGACCCTGGGCTCTCCACCAAGGGGAAGTGATCTAATCATGGGCACCAGAGTTCATGTCAGAGTTAGTCCCTGCATTCCTCATGACCATGGAGAATAAGCTGTCCATTGCTGAGATCTGAACTTTGGGGCTAGCTTTACTGTATACCGTGTCTTTGGTTAGTGCAACAGTTTGTGCAGGCCTCCCTGAGTCTAGATCTGTCGCCCTTAATGGTCTCCTTGTGTGACTCCTGAACTTTCTGGGTCCTTCCATCCTCCCATTCTTCCATAACACTTTCCACCTCGAGCCAAGTATTTTTCAAGACAGTGTTTCCATTTAAGCTTTGTTGTCTTGGACTTAACTTTGTAGAACAAGCTAGCCTTGAACTCACAGAGATCTGCCAGCCTCTGCCTCCCAGGTGCTAGGATTATAGGCCTGCACCACTGCATCAAGCTGAATAAATGTCTCTTTTTTAATGCTTGGCATTTTCTTAAAAATTGTTTTTATGTCAGCTTTTAAAATTATAATTTATCCAGATTACATCCAATTGTTATCTCCTCACTTGTATCTTCCCCCTTCCACTCTCCCTCCCTCTTTCACCCTATTCCCCTCGACTAGACCTGTGACAGAAGGGGACCTCCTCCCCCACCATATGATCATTGCCCTATCTTGTCTCATCTGGTTAGTCTGCTTCCCTTCCTCAGAGTGTCACAATGCATCTCCACCAAGGGGAAGTGGTCAAATAGGGGGAACCAGAGTTCATGTCAGAGTCAGTTCCCACTCTCTCCACAACCACGAAGAATGTGCTGTCCATTGGCTAGGTCTGAATAGGGAGTCTAGGTTTAGTGCAAGCATTATCCTTGGTTGGTACAGCAGTTTGTGCAGCACCCACTCCCCAACACCTGGTCCAGACCCGCTGTCCTTGATGGTCTTCTTGTAGGGATCCTGAGCCCTATAGTTTCTTTTATCTCCCCATTCTTCCATACCACTTTCATGTGGAGTCCCAATAGTAAGTCCCAGTATCTGTCCCAATCGATCCCCTAATGAGTTAAGACTCTCAGAGGACATCCACGTTGGACTAGTACACAATTATAAGTGAATATATACCATGTGTTTCTTTCTGGGTCTGGGTTAACTCACTCAGGATGATCATTTCCAGTTCCATCCATTTGCCTGCAAATTGCAAAATTTCCTTATTTTTAGTAGCTGAGAAGTATGTGACAGCATATGTTGGTGAGGATGTGGAGAAAGGGGAACACTCCTTCAATGCTGGTGGGAATGCAAACTTGTACAATGACTTTGGAAATCAATCTGGCACTTTCCCTGAAAATTGAGGATAGGGCTACCTCAAGACCCAGCTATTCCACTCCTTGGAATAGACCCAAAAGATGCTCCACTACACAACAAGGATATTTGCTCAACTATGTTCATAGCAGCCTTATTCAATAGCCAGAATCTGGAAACAACCTAGATGTCTGTCCCTCAACTGAAGAATGGATAAAGAAACTGTGGTACATTTACACAGTGGAATACTACTCAGCTATGAACAAATGTCTTAATGTATACAGTTATTGCTCTAGATGGCTTGATTTATTTCTTTATTTGCAGATGGAGAAAATTCTACACTATTTCTACACTATAAATATTGAAACACACTAGTCAAGAGTTAGCATGTCAAGGGTTGAACAAACACTGCCATTGGCTTGGATGCCACTCAGAAGGGGAAATAGGATAGGCCTTGGTGGGGGATGGATGGAGGCAACTGGGTAGAGAGTGGATGGGGAGGGGAGGAAGGGTAGAGATTAGGGGTAGGGAGAGCAGGGGCCTGGTAAGAGAACAGAAATCAGACACTGGGGGCGGGGGTGGGGGAGGCACGCAGGGGGCATCTCTGGAACTTCCAAGAGACCTGGGAGAAGGCAGGCCCAGCGGGGAGGAACTCTGTGGGAGACACCCTAGCTGAGACTCCCAGCAATGAGGGATATGGAGCTGAAAGTGACCACCTCCTGTAGCCAGGCTGGACTTTCAATGGAGGGACAAGGACAAAAACCCACCCACAAAACTTTGACCCAAAATTTGTTCTGCCTACAAGTTGTGCAGGAACAGTGATGGAGCAGAGATTGAGGAACTTGCCATCCAAAGTCTGGCCCTCCTTGAGACCCATCCCATGACAGAGAAGTTGTTACTGGCACTATTGATGTTGCTCTGCTGTGCTTGCAGTCAGGAGCCTTGTATAACTCCTCTGTGAGGCTTCACCCAGCAGCTGCAGAGAGCCACAGCCAAGCATTAGGCAGAGCTTGGGCAGTCTTACGTAAGATTTTGGGGTAATATTGAGGGAGCCTGGAGGGTCAAGGACTGCCCAAGAAGGGCTACAGAGTCAACTAACCTGGGCCCTTGGGTGCTCACATATATGAACCACCAACCAAAGAACGTGCATGGACTGGTCCTAGCCCTCTGCTCATATGTAGCAGATGTGCAGCTTGGTCTTCATGTGGATCCCTCAAAAACTGGAGCAGGGGACCTCTAAGATCCTGACACCTCCCTTTAGATCTGATATTTGCTATTCTGCACAATGAGTCTTGGCTCCATGGTAGTGTATTGCTACTAAATGTAGAGAAATGTATCCAAACCTAAAGCTTACCAAGAAATAGAGTCAGGCTCCTCTTCTCCCCTGACCTTGTTCTATCTGCAAACTACGTTGACCTCACACATCAGTGTGACCATGAGGAAGGTTGATGAGCAACCAACTTGAGAAGCTTAACTGTTAGAAGAAGATGGGCCATGTTATACTGCACCTAGATCCACTGTGTGGGATCTAGTTCAGTGCAGCTACTGGGGCTTTAAACTCTGTCCATTTAACTGAATTATAATTTGGGCCTTCGACGTGTCCTCCCTGTAGTCTTTGAAGTTAAGCAGAAGAATGCAGAAGTTCTTTGAAGTCTGGAGAAAGTCTCCTGTACATCCATCCTGTCAGTTCACTGGTGTGCAAGGGGAGAACTGGGAGTCCTTTGGGACTCTTGACACTCTTGGCTGCTCCTTGGATTTTGCATGTCCCTGATGGGGGACATGTGTGCTTCAGTTATTGACCACATCTGTGTTTGTCCCTTTCCTTACAACATTGGTGTACTTTACTTGTTTCATCTAATGTGCTGCTTAGCAAACTGGGTGCTGGGAAGTCTGATATGAACCCACATGACTTTGACTGTTCTTTGTTACTTTTTAAACTATGGCTCAGAAATAGGTTGCTATCATAGATTTTGACTTTCTTTCTTTTACTTGGCTCTTGCCTTCTCTTTCCTTTCTCCCTTCCAGCTTCCTGAAATGCAATGTCATGTCTAGAGATGGTCATGGGAGACTTACTCCAAATGTGTCTGGTTGGCCACTTTTTCGGGTTTATTTTCTTTATCAGGCAACATGGCTTTCTTGTTCTGTCAAAGCTCTGGGCTCCATGCAGCTTCCAGATCTATCCCAGAATTTATTTTTGAATGTTGACAATTTGACAATTAGTTTTGTGTAATGACAGGAAATATTTTAATACCATATTTGACATTGCTGGTTATATATGGTAATTAAAAACAATTAAGTCTAAGCTGCTACTGTGAACCTTCTAAAAGCTTCCTGTTTCTGTCATTAACTCTTTCCCTGATGTTGAATATTTATAATCACTCATTGTTCAGCAATATAAGAGTGAGAAAAACAATTGCAGGATATGTAACAAAATACCTGAGTTTACTTAATTACACCTTTGACCAATTCATAGATACTTGCTTATTTCAGAGGTTATTATAAGAAACTGCGTTTAATAATTTAGGCATTCAGTTCAAATATATGCCATGCCTTTTTCCAAAATGCAACATCAATCCTGACTCAGGTTAATTGCTCATTATAAAATGTGCACGTAGATTTAACTTTCAAGTAATTTTAGTAAATGTTGAGTCAGATGCTCCATTACTTTTCATTTGCTAAATGGTGCCATTATTCTCCGAACTTGGCATTTGTCCTTTAGATATTTGTCCTCTTTTCCACTCAAAATGTTCTGAATAAATAATACTTATCATGCACCTGGAAGCATTTATTTCCTAAAATACAATAAATAAATTAAGCATTAAGCAAATGTAAGATTTGACTCTGAAATCCATCTTAAAGCTTTGAAGTCGGCTAGTCCTAGATACTCTTAGAACAAGAAGGCCAGAAAGAGTGGGTATGGTGCAGTGTCCTAGTCAACATACCACATATCCTTTTTGAGATGTTTATCAAAATGCAGATAATTTTGTTCATTTGTAGTCATTAAGCACATACTTTTAAAATATGTCACATTATGTCCCAAACCAAGTCAAACTAGATGCTATTTATTATTAATTTTTAAAAAGTGAAATTATACCAAATAGTTAAAAGTCTAAAATGAAAAAAAAATAAAAAGACAAAACAAAACAAACAAGTGTTATGGCTGATGAGCTGTCTCAGTGATGATCTGAGTCTGATCCCTGGGACAAAGAGAAGGGCCAGTTTTCTATACATTGTCCTCTGACCTCCACATGCATGTACTGGCAAGTGTATGCACAGATAGACACACACACACACACACACACACACACACACACACACACACACACGATTAATAAATCAAACTAAGTTTAAAAGACATTAGTAAATACCAATTGTTACCATTACATTAATATTAGACAACATACTCTCAAGACAGGTGCATGAGAATTATTTCTTAGCTTAGAATATTATGGGCCTATATACAAGCATGCATATACATATATGTCTGCATACACACACATGTGCATTTTCTGTTTTCATTAATTTGTGTATATGATTACCGTAGCATGTTTGTAAAGGTGAGAGGGCTATATTGCTATCTATTTCTATACTGGATGCTAGAGATCAAATTCAAGTTCATGTTACCAGTACTTTACCTGCTGAGCCATCTTGCCATCTTTATAGATACAGTTCTTGCTGTGGCAGGAATTCCACCCAGGGTCCTGATTTCTTAAATGGTGGTTGATATAAATAATAGATGTGTAACTCACCCTACTTTCATATGCTTTATTATCTTATCCTTTGCTCACTTAACATGAAGGAGAGTATGGTGTATATTCTAAAAACTGTGAACATAAACATAAAACTTCATAAATGACTACTATTTAATAAATGAACTCTCATATGCAAGGATCTCCTATGAAGAGACTTTTTGGAAAGATAAAAATATTACAAATCATCTAAAAGTAGTTTACCCCCTGCACTTATCTAACAAAAATTAATGACGGTCGTGCCTTGTACCATCTGTCTAACAAATGTGGTTCTATAGAAAAACAAATATTCTTGTTAATGTCAAGTCAAATTTTTATTGAATTTTTCCTCTATGTAAGAAAATACAAGAGCAACAACTGAACATTGTGATCATCACCTACATATTGATACCTCCATGTTCCTTAGTAACTATGGTTCTCCAGCGTGCATGCCAGCCAGATGGTCATCCTTCCAAATCTGTAAATTCCAAGTCCAACCCAAGTGGGTGGAGACGGGAAAATTTTAATGCTTACATTTTCCCTAAAGAATGTAAAAAGAAAAGAAAATCAACAAAAGCAGATAGTATAGCCAAGTCTTTAAGAACATCTGAGAAGCGTGTAAGAGAAGTTACAGATGTCATTCAATTGTATGAGTCCACGTCGATTATTATATTTTTCAGCTGATTAGATGCAAACATTTGAGATTTACATTACCCATGATAGGAGAATATTTCACATGTCACCTGAGCTAGGATGGGAAGTGTCTGTTAGATATATTTAACGTATGCCACAGACGTCACTGACAATGTTGTCTTGTTGACTGAAGTTAATTATAATAAATATCTTCAATGAGCTACTTATATTTTCTTCCATTCTTCCAGTTGACCCACAAAAGTTTTGGGGCCTCATCGGGTTTAGGAGATGCTTTACCAACCCCTTTTATAAGCAGGTATTAACCATCCAGAGTTAATGGCATTGAACACTGATTACGCCTAATTCTTACAGTGGTAATACAAAAAGCCACACACAGACGCCTATCCGCAGAACCCATGGCTTTATTCTGAAGCTGGACAGGTATTTACTCTTTTGCATTAATATTGTGTTCCTGTAATAATACATGTGAGAGGCTTTCAAACTCATGTAGTCTTTTGGGCTTCATTAACCATAAGCCATATATCATCTGCCTTTTCTTATTCTTCTTATTACTTCAAATATTTTTAGCATTATCTCACGTGCTTCTTTTCCTTAAAGTCTTTTTAAAAATATTTTTATTAATTTATTCATATTACATCTCAATTATTATCCCATCCCTTGTATCCTCCCATTCCTCCCTTCCTCCCATTTTCCCCTTCCTCCCATTTTCCCCTTCCTCCCCTTCCCTATGACTGTGACTGAGGGGGATTACCTCCCCCTGTATATGCTCACAGGGTATCAAGTCTCTTCTTGGTAGCCTGCTACCTATGTCTTTGTAGCGCATCACCACAAGTTTCTACTACTGGCTTACATTTCAGGATGTTAAATTTTCCCTTACACGGTTGGGCTTGCAGTTGTTAAGTGGATTCTACTTCTCAAGATGAAACAAACGAGGGACACATATAGTAATTGTGCATCGGGTGAATTAACAAACAGGCCATTGCAAAACATAGTGCGCTGAACTTAACAGAAAAAAAGGAAAGCCGTGACAGTGGAAGTTGGTCTGGATGGGAAAAGGAAGATTGTGAAATGAGAGTGGGAGAGACAGAAGAGAGTCATAAGGATGAATATGACCAAAGCTCATTAAATGCACACGTTCAATTTCATAATGAAATGCATTTTACATAATATGCTTCAGTAGCAAGCTTTATTCTCAGTGAAGAGTCCACAGTCCCTTCAGATCTTCTGACAGCCACATGTGTCCTCTCATGTGCTTCAAGGATGTAGAGAAGGGATACCCAATAAAACATATTTTCCAGGGAAATGGCAGTGAAGTGATAATTCAGCAACACACTGAACTCAGTCATATTATGTAGTTAATCTCCTATGGTCTAATTTCAGTCGTGTAATTTTCTTTGTATTCATTTATCCATTTTCAATGAGTTGTTCCATAAATGGCTATTAAGCTTTGAATACTTGTGAAACACCCTGGCAGAGTGAGTAGATGATTATGTCTCCTGAGGTTGGGTTGGATAATTAATTAAAGCTAAATGACAAATGTTAAAACAGAATTTGTTGTAGGTGTGAGGAAGAAGGGCTCTTTTCCTGCAGGAGCTAGTATGATTATACAATGCAAATTAAAAATTGGAGGTTTGGTTCCATGTTACCATACATCTGGGCATGGGTTTGACTGAATCTGGGCACATTCACTCAGTAAAACCCTACTTATTCTCAGCTATCATGTTCATTATTTTCAGTGTCTTGGGACCCCAAGTGCCTCTCCCCCTTCTGATAAAATGGAAACTGAAAAGGATTTGCTTTCTAAAAGGAAGATTTGGCTGCTCAAGTGTGTCTATGGGGTGATGGCAGAGGCAGCGTTCTGTGAGTCAGGAGATTATGGGGGACACTAGCCAACAACCAGTCAAGACAACAGAAAGAAAATATTCTGATCCCTCATGGAATTAAAGTGTCTTTTCCCTGTCCTGGGAAGTCAGAACTCTGAGTTCTCCAGTTCTGGACTCCAAGATTCCCCTCAGAGGCTTGCAGTAATCCTGGTCTTCAAAACCAGACTGGAAGTTGCCCACTGGCTTTGTGGATTCTAAAGCATTTAAATTTAAGCTTGACCATGAAGAAAATCTGATGCAAAACTTCCTGCTTTATCTCAGTAATTTTCTATGAAATTCTTCTCAAATCTATCATTATATCTCCACTATCATTTGTTACCTATATATCAATCAATCCATCCATCAATCAATATATGTGTCATCTATCATTCTACCTATCTACCTATCTTCTATCTATCTATCTATCTATCTATCCATCATCTATCCTATATATAGCCATAATTTTCAATTCTATTATTTATCTTTATGCATCATTTTCTATATCTATTATTGACCTATCAATTTTTCTGTCTATATTATTTACCATCTCTCTATACATCTTCAAATTTGTCATGTTTGCCCATGGAAAGCCATGGATAAAATACTTATATTTTTTACATATGGTCACTGAATGTGATCTCTTTGCAGCTGTGCTAGTGTCATAAAAATATAATAAGTGTACTTCTTTTCCAGAATCTCACAGTTTAAACAAATTTTGTTATTCAATGTATTGACAGAGCAACAAGTTTTAAAATTTCTAAGCAAAACATAAGGGAGAGACATGCAAGTTTAATTTCAGGGTATAACTTTTAAAACTAATTTTATTTTATCAATAAATATTTATTTAAAAATAAAGATGTGTATCTGTCTCACATCTAAGCCAAGTTTCTAATGCAAGGAGCATGTGCTTCATCTCATGAGGATAATATCAATGAATTATATCCATGGTGCATGGCAACCACTGATAGCACACCCCAGCTGATAGCACACCCCAGCTGATAGCACACCCCAGCTGATGATAGCACACCCCAGCTGATGATAGCACACCCCAGCTGATAGCACACCCCAGCTGATAGCACACTGCAGCTGATGATAGCACACCCCAGCTGCCCTTTCCCTATGCAGGTCACAGGGACTGAAATCACTGACTATCTCAGTCTCCAGATGAGGAGAGCACTGCTCTGTTTCTGAGGACTGTCTTTTCAAAAGCCACATACAACCTACAGTACAGCATACAATGCTGGGGGTGGCCCATCTTCTTCCCCAGAGACAAATGCTATTCTATGAGTAAAAGTCAACATGGACTTACAGCTGTGCAAAAATGTTGGGGGAAACTTAGAAGTTACTTTTGTTTTTTAGAAATTTTAAGAATTTCTTTCTTAATTTAATTCTTAAATGAAAGGGCTAAAAGTGCCAATGGTGTCACTGTTAAAAAGTTTCTCTAGTGGAAAACTTCTGCTGAGTAAACCCTGGCTTTGAAATGGTGGCAAAAGAAAGCAAAAGGCTCCTCTCCTCCTGCTTTTTAGATGACTTTAAAGGACTCTTAGCACTGTGCTCATCTCACATTATACTACAGGATGCCCTTAGAAAATTAGTCACGTGTAACCAGGGTGTATGCTTAAAAGAAAAAATAAATTAACTCACAAACCTAAAAGTAATAGAATTTTATGACTTTAATGCTACTATTTCCATAAAAATGGTTCTCCAAAGTATCAAAATATGTGATGTGAATACAGACAGTTTATTTCTTTCGCTTGTCTGTCAGTCTTTCTACGTATTCACCTAGCTCTTGTTGTCATGGTGACTGTGGATCCGGAGGTCTCATCACAGCTGAGAGCCTCTATTCTGCTCCTGTTCTCATTACTTCTTCCGATTTAAAAAGAGTTGGGTAATTTAAATATATGTTTGCTCCATTCCCTGTCTGAAAATATAGAAGAATTCTTTTAAAGTCTAAAGTATGGTGTGAAAGCCAACTTTGATGTCAATATTGCTTGACAAATGTAAGTGTTCATAAGCAGGGTATTGCCTACTTTCCAGTGATGTCAAGGCTGGGAATTACACGTTTAGCAACTTGTCATTTCCAAAATATGCATCATTTCTTGAAATAGAGGGGCATTTGACATTATATCCAAAATTGTCTCAAAGGATGGGCACAGAAACTTTCTCTATTTCTCAGGGAAAAAAATCAATAGCTTTCTTTTAAACACCAAAGCTCCTGTTAGAAAGGAATTTAATATCAGCACTTACAGATGTGGAAAAGTATTTTCTGTTTCCTTAGGAAAGAGGGCAATAGCACTACCCTTTGAGATATGAAATATAAATTCAGATAAAATGCAATAACAGGAGGATATGCAGCTTTGCTTTGTAGGAAGAGTAAAGCCACAGCAGCAGCAGCAGCAGCAGCTAAACAATCCTGCTTTATCTTACCAGGAAGGTGTGTGGATCACTCATAGATAATAGCTGTTCACTTAAAATATTAATGCATCTGTGCTGCTTCCTGCCCTGGAAATGCCTGGAAAGGCAAATTGGAGAAGCAATATCCACCTGTTAAATGCTCTGAGAATAAGACATTTCCATTATTCTTTGTGGGTTTTTTTCATGTTTTATAAAAGAAGCAAAAAAAAAAAAAAAGGCTTGATGGAATTAAACATATACCTCTACAAATAATTATCATTATTTACTAATTTTTAAAACTTTCTGTGTGTGAGTGTGCATGTGCATGTGTGTGCAGGTGCTAGTGGAGACCAGAAGGCTATGAAGGATCCACCTGAATTACAGACAGTTGTGAGTCACCCCCAAGTGGGCATTAGAAACTGAACCTGGGCCCTCAGCCCAGCAGCAAGTGCTCTTAACTTCTGGGCCATCTCTTCAGCTCTGCCATTGTCCTTAATTTGTCTACTCTTAGATGACCCTATAAGACTTCCATAATAAGACTGAATTGGGTGGCTTACATAATCAGGAATGAATTTACCAGAAGAGTTTATTTCTAACTGCAAGATACACATCAAATCACTTAGTTTCTCAAACATTCTCTTACTAAGTTTTACTTCTGTGTGATGTGTGTAGGGTTGCTTATGAGTGTAGAATTTTGCATGAATAATATCATACCTAAATATAGGTGAGTTGAACAAGGAAATAAAAAACCATTCAGTAACTACAAACTTCTCAGTATAATCTCTTTTTTAAAAAAATGCAAGTAAATTTATGGAACTAAAAGATATACTGAGAAAGGTAAGACACTTGAAAAAGAAAAATACTTTTATTCTCTCTTATTTGTGATCCTAGCACTGAAACTTTAGACAAAAATTTATAGCCTTGGGAAACTACAGAAACAAGTGAAATAAAAGCACCATGGGAAAGAACCTCTAGACAGGGGCCTGTGAAACAGGAAATGGAAACCTAGAAGGGAGAGATTTAACTGAAAAAGAGATAGATGATAATGCAATGAAGGAGGGGAAAATTAACACCAAGGAAGTTCAAAAAAGCCAGAAGAAAACAAGATACTTATGCTTACTTTAACATATATGCATATATATTCATACCTATGTGTGTAATATATGCATATATGAATAAATATATCTGTGCACATATCTATATTTATTTATTAGCTATCTATCATCTATCATTATCTGTCAATGTGTATGTGATAATCTATCTACATAAGCATGTGTGTGTATGTGTGCACGTGTGTATAGTGAAGGGAAGTTCTGCCATGTAGCATGTTAATACTACACCCAACACCTACATAGTATCTAACAAACTCTAGGTCCAGGGTAATTCCAATCTCTCCCTGAGCTGTTGGTCAGGGGAGACAGAGAGACTACGAAGTAACGTGGAATACATGAAGATAATGTTAAGCACATCTTTTTTAAAAACCTAAAAGAGAAACAGAAAAGCAAAGAGTGAACACATTTTAAAGATTTCCTTCCTCAGTAGAAGGAGTTCCAGAGTTTCTGTCCACAAAGACCACCAAATATGTTGTTTCCCTGGATTTACAATCACTGTAGATGCTCGGAAGTCAAGACAGCCATGTTACAAACAGGTCTAACTGGTAGGCGAGCTAGTAGTAGACTTTTAAATTTTATCATTAGTGCTGGTAGCAGCTTTCATATTTTGAGGCTTGTGAAATGCCAGAAATATGGGGTCATCTCACCTTCCAAATGGATTTCAGAGGGAAGCGTGGGGAGCTACGAAATGTAGCAGAAAGTTAGAATCCGTGAAGCAGACCCTGAGAGGGTGATGTATGCGGTTGTTCCAGAGAAGCCTAAACAGCAACTCAGATCCGTAATGTTGAAAATTCTAAGAACACGGCTCATTCCGAGAAAGAATGGCTCAGGCAACAGATAGTGTCAATGCAGGAAGGACGATATCAGAGCCACAAATGGAATTGACATAGCCATGCGAATGTTCAGCCATAACAATGGTTCACATGAAAATCCATGTACAACGGACAGTACATGGAACAGGAGAGATAAGGGATTTCCCTTCTAGGTTTTGCGTCTCAGTTTGGGATCAATCTCTTTTCCATGCCCCCAATCCTCACTCTGAGATTTGTGAGTTTGCTTAACACTATCGTATGCTAGACTTACATATATTTTAAAGTGTTTTTTTTAATGTGTTGTGTGAATGTACAACACATCTGTGAGGATATAATACCAGAAGTAGGAAGCCACAAATTCTTTATATTTTACAGGCATATAGATGTGTGTGTGTGCGTGCGTGCGTGCGTGCGTGTGTGTGTGTGTGTGTGTGTGTGTGTGTGTGTGTGTGTAAGAGGATACTTTGGACTTGGAGTTATGTATGGTTATGGAGCTGGTAAACCTATGAGGGCACTTGGGATGGAAGAAATACACTTTGGTTTTATATGAATTTATAGTATGAAATGTTCCTGTAAGCTCTTCTGATGAACATACAGCCTCTAATGGATTTGTGTGGTACCAAAATAGGCACAATTAATGGAAATGCATGGTTTTCTTGGTCTTCATATTCCCTCTATTTTTTTCATCTTGCATGAGGGAATGAGTCTCTGTTGCAGGCAACTGCCCTCATGATGTTCTGTCTATGAAAGTGGCACCAAGAAACTGTGAGCTGAAACTTGTGAGAGCATAGCAATATAAATCATTCAACCATTAAATTGTTTCGGTCACATATTTTGTCACGGCAAAGATGAAAGAAAGAAAGAAACAAAGAAAGAGAGAGAGAGAGAGAGAAAGAAAGAAGCCATGCCTACATCATGTAATTTTATCTAAAAACATTTCTCCTAACTTCTGGACAACACTTTATAGCTCGATGCATGAAAACCTTCAGAAAAAACATCCATTCTCACAACAGTTAGGAAGCAAGGCTTTTTTTTTTCCAGTGGTTGCATTTCAAAGAGATTGTCCCCAAATCCTAAAGAAAGTTGAGGAAGAGGACAAACTCAGTCCTGATGAAACCGGATGTGCTGAGGTGGGTTGGTGGGAGGCTCCTCTTTCTGAGTAGTAGGGGAGTGGGGTAAAAGAGTGGAAGTGGTGGAAGAAGGATGGGACCCCACGGGGAGAAAGGAGGGGACTATGACCAGGAAGGAAAGTAAATTAATTAATGAGTTAATTAACTTAAAAAATGAAAAAAATAGAAAGTTGTAGTTTGTGAGTCAATCAGGATGCTTCTAGGAATATCCATATTTTAAACACACAAGGAGCTGTGGGCTGTAGAAAAAAATTGAACTTGAAAGAGGACTTCTCTGAAGCAGAAGGGAAAGAAGGCCAAATATCAAAGGCAAGAAAATACATAAAAGCTTAGTCCAGCTTAAAGAACTGCACTTCCTTTACAAGTGTAACCCTCCCCCTACCTTTTGAGACACTATAATTAGGCCTCCTGCCACAACTAGACTCCAGAAATCTGTGGATATCTACTTACCTTTAGAGATGTTTGAGATGTTCCGTATATAAAATATTTGTCTCTATGTGTATGTGTCCATGTTTGTGTGTGTATATGTGTGTGTGTGTGAAAGTGTATATGTATATGTACATGTGTTCATATGCATTTTATGTATATATCCATATATGTATATATACACATGTTTATAGACATATGCATATGCCACTGTTTATGTATATATGTGCATATATATCAGTTATATAACAAGATATTCATGAAATTGTTTCCAAAATATTAAAGTAGATACAAATATAGTAGATTATTGCTTTGGGCAACTAGACAAAATATACTCAATCTCTGTATTTTTAGGGATAGAAAGAAGATGTCGTTATGTTGTTTCTTTCTCATATGTTGTTATATTGTGCGATGATTTGTGACAGCGATTTAATAGCTGTTCTAAAATCATCTAGAACTTAATAGACTACACAATTGAAGGTCATAGATCCTACAATTCCTGAGTTACATCTCAACCTTTTAATAAGCAAATAAAATTAAAGTGCACTCATAGAATTCTGTTCAGATAAAGTAACATCGCAACTTGGTCAGGAGAGTGATGGAGATTTTATAGCCGTGGCTAAAATACTAATTCAGTACCAATTATTTGCCTCTGACCATATGAGGGTTTGGGCATACAGTTATCTAGTAGACAATACGTTTAATGCCTTGGTAATTCCAATAATATAGAAGACATGAGTAAAGTGATAATTGTAAAACAGATTGAGTCTGTACATTAACAAAATACTGATTTATTTTTAGTATCTACTATAGAAATACAGGAGGGAATGCACAACAAAAAGTTTGTATCTGGAGCAACTTTAGAGGCACTTTTTAAAAGACAAATAGACATTATATTAATGATACCAAGAGCCAGGCAAACCCTATCAGGAAGAGAGGACAGGCAGTACCCCCTACATGATGTGAACAAAGAATGTAAATAAATTGTGCAAAACACACTGTGTAAGAAATCTAAATTCAACACCTACTCATGGCTACAGTGCAGGAAGGACATAGTACAGAAACTTCAAATGACAGTGCAGCTTTAACTGGTGGACAAATGGGAAACTATTTTTGTGCGTGTCCAATTCTAGAGTCGGTTTTCTGTACTCAAAGACCTTGTAGTAAGCTAAACAATATGTGAGAGGTGTTAGGCTCTGAAAAGTTTATGCCTTCTGATCAACTAACACCCATCAAGCGATCAAAACGCAGCCCTGCCGAAGGTGACCATAACATGGAAAACCTTGATTTTCTGTGGGTGAGATATGAAGATGATCTCTCTTCCCTCCTCCTCATTAACCACCCACATCCACTGCAGATAGTTCAGTTCTAACAGCCATTCTGGGGACAGAGCCAAAGTGCTTAGAACCTTCCAATGTTATCAAGTCCAGGTGACTGGCAGATGCATCTGAAATGCCAGCCAGTTTTTGTTGGTACAAAAATCACAGCTCTTTACTCAAACAGCATAGGAGAACGTCTTATTCTGGAACCAAACATGAGTGACAACGGCTCAGAAACAGAGATCCAGGTTACTCTAAATTCCACATTCTGATGTGGAGCTTCATGACATTTTGTAATGACAGAATAAAGAAAACAGTTAAGACAAAAATAATTTCAAATGTATTAATGAAAATATTAAGTATAGAGTATAACGGGGCTTTCTTAGACTGCCAGTGTCCGAGTAATGACTGGGAGACATTTCATTGACTATGAAAGCTTGGCCTTAGCTTAGGCTTGTTCCCAGTTAGCTCTCAAATTAACCCCTTTATACTAATCTACGCTCTGTCATGTGGCTGGTTACCTCTTCTCCATACCTTTGTTCCAGCACATGTGTCGTGTCATCCTCTGCATCTGCCTGTCAAATCTCTACCTGAAGGTTTTTTCCAAAGTGTCCGCCCCCCTCTCTCTCTCTCCCACCCGGGTTGTCCAGCCTATTCTCTACTGCCTCAGCTATTGGCCATTCAGCTCTTTATTAAACCAATCAGAAGGTATTGGAGGGATCGTTTACAAAGTATGATGCAGCCATAAGAATAACAATACCAAAGTCTGGCCTGTAATCAGATCTCCGATCACACAGAAACTAGCATTTGAATAATGCAAAGGCAATCTCTACACAGTGCACAAAAAGATTATCCCCAACAGGGTATGTTTCAGAAAAGCAGAGAAATCTCAGCCAGAGACTTCAAGCACTGTCTTAGGACAATCTTAGCCCTTTGGTTAGTGGGAAACAGGGGCCAGTCTGTTCACTCCAAATACGTTAGATCCAATGAGTGAGTAGTAAGAGGGCTAAAGACAGTTCTAGAAAACTGCTCTAGCCTGAGGGCATCCATCTTCCCTCCACATCACTGAAGTCTGAGCCTCATAGAAGGTTTGGGAGAAAGTCTGCAAAGGTTCTATTGAGCCATTTGCTGAGTGTTTGTTGTATTATGTGACTGCTTTTCTGCACAGCTATGTGAGTGTTTAGCCTAACGATTGGTGGGGTCCTTATCTCCACAGCTGGGGTATGATACCATCTGGACTCTTGGTAGTTGTTGCTGTTGAAGAATTTTGGATTTTAAAAGTACTCACAACATCAGTTACAAGATAAATTATTTCTTATTACCTCTGATTTCTTATATTTAAATAGTTGTTTGTTTTAGGATAAAATGTAAGAACCTTAGAAAACTTGTCTGCTTTTCCTGAACTTGAGCAAATCTTTGTGAGATCTCTATTGTAATTTGAGTAGGAGCCTAACACAATAAATCTATATTCCTGTATAATATGAGAAAAATCCTTCCTTATAATTACATTTTTTATCTAAGAGTTAACTACAAATTAATATAACTGTTTTATCAATTCTTTTTGCATAATATTCTGTGTTATGGATAACTGGTTTGATGAAAGGTGAAAATAGGATGGCTATACTAATGGGCTCCATGGAAATTTATATAATAAGGATAGTATATGCTCTAAATAAAATAGACAAATGTATGCTCTGATATATTCTGGGCCACTCTTAATGATTTGGGTAATAACAGAGAATTTGGAGGTATTGATTTCGTAGCAAGTAGTGTTCTCCAAGGGCACCACTATTCAACAGTTAATCCAGGACAGGGACATTGGAGCCTAGTTACCCAACACATTTTGCAACCCACATCTGCTAGTGTTGGGGCTTCCCAAGGCGCACAGAACAGAAAGAGAAATCCAGCCGGATGCTACAGTCTGTGGAGGGATTTCTGTCAATCAGTTTGTGTGTTGACTCAAAGCTCACTGACTTAGTAAGGCTAGCTGGGCTACAGCTGCTGCGCAGTGTCAAATAGGCCAGTATACAGCGTCACATGAGCCCAGCTATGGCAAGTCACATGAGCCCAGCTGTGGCATGTCACATGAACCCAGCTGTGGCACTATTCCTCATGCAGAAACCGGAGGAAGATTGATTGCCGTGGAACACGTCCACATTGGAGGGGACAGCCCTTTATCCGTGCTGGAATAGCTACTTATTCTGGCTACAAGTTTGGCTTTCCTGCTTGCAATGTTTCTGTCAAAACCATCATCATGGACTCATAGAATACCTTATAATTGTGAGTTACTTTCTTCAAAGCCAAGAAACTAGCATCTTATAGCATTCAGCTGTGCGTCCTTCAACAGACCATCCCAGCTAGGCTTGTTGACAGTTTACACACCTGCCTCCTCATTGCTTAGTATCCAACAGTAAACATTCCACTGAACAGGAAGACTCCCTCCTGGAAATTTTTATGGAACTCCTCTTTTTTAACTGGTTAAGGAAGAAGTAACAGTCTCAGGACCTGTGATTGATCCAAACACTATGGGGAAAATGGGTGAGTTCTGCACAGAAGTAAAAACAAGTATCCCTGGAATGTTGGTGGTCATTTAGAGAATCACTTGATATTAACACCTCGAGTGGCTGAGGTGGTCAAATGAAACTACAGTAATGTAATCCAGGCAAGGTGGTAAATGGCCCAGACTCTTCAGAAATGAAGGGAACAGCACCTCCTCCAAGAAAGAACCATGACACATGATTTGTCCTATTTGTTAAGAATATTTTTCTGCATCTATTAGTTAGATGTTTGTGGGGGTTGTTTCTCCTTTTAATATATTTTTATTTTCATTTAAAAGCTGAATTTCATATTTATATAAATTTCCCTCTTTCAAGGCCCTCCAGGTTATCTTCCCCCTCTCAAATTCACGGCATTACAAAAAGAATGTGTGTGTGTGTGTGTGTGTGTGTATGAATACATAAATACAGTGTGCTGAGTCTATTTAGTGTTGCTTGAATATTTATAATTTTAGGATTGACTTCTTGGTACTGAATAAGCAGTTAAGGGGCTGATCCCTGGTGAAGACTAATTCTCACACTCTAAGTCACTAATTACTTGTAGCTGTACACCTAGGGGTGGGACATTTTGATACTACCCCCATCATAATGGGATGTCAACTCATGTCATAGTTCAGGTTTCTTTAGGTAATCATATCTATTTTAAAATAATCCGTGCAGTACCACTATCGTATACAGAAGACAATCTCACAGCAGATACCCAGGTCCTTTAGCTCTTACAATATTTCAGCTCTCTCTTCCATGTTTTTCTCCAAGCCTTAGATTGTGTTTAGATGTATCACCTGGGGCTGAGCACCCCATGATTACTGGTTCTCTATTATATTATATTATAATTATAACTATTATAACTATTTGTGGATGTCTGTAATTGTCTCTGATGAAAAAGGAAGGTTCTTTGATTAGGTGTGAGGTATGCACATATACCTGATTCGCAGATAAGGCTTAAGACTGTAGAGATGACGCTGACTGGGGACAATAGCCGTAGGAGGTCCCCTTCCAGGGACTATGACTTCTTCACCCTGTGGATATTTATTATTTAGCTTTTATAGCTTTACTTTTTTAATCTTCCTTCTTAATTCCTAAGTTAAGCCCCAAAGACATTTGTGGCATGCTACTCATTAAACCACATTTTAGCTTTTATGTCAGATTAACAAAAAACAACAAAACAAAGCTACAATAACAACAACATAAACCAAAACCAACAACAACAACAAAAACCAACCAGTTAATTTCCATGACATCATAAGAGACAGCAAACTCAGAGCAAAGAAAGACTGGGTACCAGATTCCATTTTGGAGCATAAGAGAGACTTCATACTTTATATTTTCAGAAGAGGAAGGTTATAGTGAATAGATAGAAGTAGATCATAACACTAAACACTTGCACCATTTCCTTGTTTATGTTCATTCTTCACATTTAATCTGAAATATATGTCACTTTACTGTATTGCATACATTTCTATCCAATTTATATCTTATAAATACCAGCATATTCATATATAAAGATAGGCAGATGATAGAGATAGATAGATAGATAGATAGATAGATAGATAGATAGATAGATAGACAGCTGTGGTTTAAATAAGATGTATTTGATTGCTTAGTCACAGGGAGTGGCACTATTTGAAAGGAGTAAAAGAATTAGGAGGTGTGGCCTTGGTAGAGGAAGTATGTCATTGAGGGTGGGATTTGATGTTTCAGAAGTCCATGACAATTCCAGAGCCTCTGTCTCTGTCTCTTTGTCTCTCTGTGTCTCTGTGTCTCTGTCTCTGTCTCTGTCTCTGTCTCTCTCTCTCTCTCTCTCTCTCTCTCTCTCTCTCTCTCTCTCTCTCTCTCTCTCTCTGTGTGTGTGTGTGTGTGTGTGTGTCTCTCTCTCTGTCTCTCTTTCTCTCTCCTCCAGCCTACAGATGTAAATGTAGCTTTCAGTTGCTGCTCCAATATCTGCCTTCATGCCACACTCCCTACCAAGGTAATAATGGTCTAAATCTCTGGAACTATAAGTGAGGCCCCTCAATTAAACGATTTTTTCATAAATTGCCTTGGTCTGGTGTCTCTTCACAACAATTGAACAGAATATATATAAAGTAAGAGAATGCAGGTGGAGTATAACACTAATCCAACCACTTGGAACATAGAAGTGACTTGTGAGCTATCTTGGTGAGAGTTAGAATCACTGTGTAGACTGGTAGAATTCTCTTTTGCAATGGGGCAATTAGAAATGCCACATTTAATGGTAAGATGGATTCAGAAGGAAATTATATATTCATATACAACATATGGACATATGGTTTCTGTTTTCCGGCTTACTCAAGTGTTGACTTTAGATTTTACCTGGAGCTAAATCTAAAAAGGCAATGTATTTGGCTTATAAATTTGGCTTTTTCTCAGCATTTTCTTTCAACAAAAATTATTCACATATAAATTTAGGCATAAATGCATATAAGGCAAAAGTCTGTTACTGAAATAGATTTTAACTAGTTGACCACAAAGTGATTTGTAATTATCTCTTGGTCTATAATAAAAGTAATATTTACACTCATATTTGAAAGGAGTTTTTCTTCATATTTTAATAATTATACTAATTTTTTGTGTATTGTACCACTTAAAAATTTCAAACACCATCGAGAACTAAGATGACTCTTTCTGGGACATGTTATGTATAGGGCTGGTTCCTAGGACACACATAATTTCCTCATCACACATCTCTTCACATTAACTTGGTATGACCTCTGACATAGAAAATCCAAAATATAGGTCTTGAAAATCAAAAATTTAATGAAACTAATGACTGTGGATTACATAAAACAATAATCAATGCTATTTAAATGTTTTAGTGAAAGCTGGAAATACATGTTATTTTGATTATTTTTGAGAAAGTATGTTGTAATTGACCTGCACACTACCTACTATTTTATAGTTAGAATTTATATTTATAAATCCTCTCCCTTAAGTCATTACTTCTGTGGGTTTTGTCAAACATACACTATTGTGGCTCCTACCATTTAATTACATTTTTTCTGGTGTCCTAGCAGTGAGCGCTCCACACGTCGTCACTCCGAGCCCCGCACTCACCGTACTTCTTCCTATAATAAAGGTGAAGCTTTTCATCTTCAGTCTTTCTCAGATTTGGAAGCCGGAAGGATGTGCACTTGGTTGTCTGGCTCTGTGGTGCTGTGTTTTCTTTCATTCAAGACAAAGTGTATGTGTGAGATCTTTCCATATTGTTTCATATTCTGATGGTCTCCAAACTTTACAACCATAGGGCATTCTTAAATTTCAAGCATGTTTATGCAGACCATGCTACATGCTAATTTTCAACAAGTTAAGCATATTAAATTCATTATACCCTTATGACACTTTCAACATTTGATATATTCATGCATTGTGATATTACATTTATATACTATAAAGTATCTGCTGAAGTGAATCTGGGTAGTGTTCACTCTGTTGGTATTATTAATAATATCCTCTAAAATGTTCATCGGACAGTTATAAACCATCAAATCCTAGGCATATCTAAGATGTAAGCAATCCAAAGTTTGCCATAGGAACAAGAAAATCTAAAGTGTGAAGGAAAAGCAGGTAAGCAAATGAGAAAGTACGTATTTTCTTTTACAGTGGGATTATAAAAGTGATTCTTCCTGTTGACATTTGAGGTTTTGGCATGGAAAGGTTAGTTTAATATATAAATACCATTCATTTTTCCACAAAAACATGTATAAATCATATCATGACACATTACGATTATACATGTATTAATTTTCTACAGAATTAAGTGGTTAAGGGACTTCTGTAGTGGCTAATGGCCAATAGCTCCCCTAATAAAATAATGCACGTATGTTAGTACTATGCTTCTTTTAAATGCAGTACAGCTATTAACTGTACTATGTCTTTGATATTCAGCATTGTTTCATTTTATTATAATGGAAAGTACAAAAAAAAAGCCATATACACTTTAAAGCATGGAGACCAACAACCAGGTACCTCTCTGACAATAATGAATAATGTAAATTTCATGTAAGTACTGGTTACCTAATGGTTGAAAATATTGATACACACTAAAACAATGCTTTAAGACAAAGCTCTGCTGATGCCTGTGCTTCAGTATCTATGAATGATCACCTCATTGACAACTGCAGACTGCGCTAAAAGCACAATTTATCAACTCTATCATGGTTGGCATTAGCTCCTTTACCTCCCTCAGTTACCAGCACTATAAAACGAAAAATGACCTTTGTGCACAAAGTCTTGCCAGTACCTTCAACATGACTGTCTTCAGCGAGTAAGGAAACGGAAGGCTCTGCCCATGCTGGAATCCAATCACAACGGAGAAGAGTGGTAATGCTGCTTGCAGTCGTATGAAAGGAGGTCATGTTGTAAGCTTTATCTTTGTGTCAGGAAAGGAATAGTAAAATCAAACAACTTAGAATTTACCTTCATCTTAGCCTAAGAGTCTGCAGTTTGTGATTAAGAGCGGCACTACACATGGAAACAATGCTTTTCCTTGATAGTACCACTAAGCAGCAGCTTGTCTGTAAACATAAAGTCAGCATAGCTTTCTTTCCTTTACTGTGTTTGATGCTCTCCTCGTCAGCTTCAGATCCATCACTGTTTCTAGTGGAATATTACTGTAATGATCCATACTTATGTTTCAACATAAATCAACTTGCATGTTGGCTTAATTTGGTCATATTAATTTATAAGTTATTTAGTCCATTTAAATAATATTTGCTCAAATTACATTAAAATTACTATTTCCCATTAATATTTAAATATTAGACCATTTTGTTTCTTCCTGCTGCCATTATTAAAAGGCACATACAGGGAATTGCACTCTTTCTACACTTACAGGCATCAAATCATGGGAGTACGTTGTTTCACTTCCTTCATTAGTTATGACATCTCCTGTGTTCTAATTCTAAATTAGAGGAAATAACACTAATATTGAAGCAATATAAACTGTATTTTCAAAGATACGTGAACAAGATTTTAGTAGTGTGATTGCATATAAATCTTAATGGTACTAGTACAAAATTATTTCAGTCTTATTGTTTTCCTATCAAAATGATCTTTCAAGAGATAATGAAGCTCTAAAAATATGTGAATAAATAGGGAACATTAGAAGATATCTACAATAACTTTACGTATTACCCAAAAAAACACTCCACACACAAATGTCAGTAATAAATCAAATTTGCAATATGCCTCAAATTCTGAAGAATACATGATAAGGGTCTATTCAGGTGTTCTGTCTGGCAGGCCATTCACAGGCACACTGAGCGTGCAGCAAAGCAAATCTAATAACAATACTTAGGGATTATTAGAATTCTCATTGAAATTCACTGATTGTCCATAAAAGGGATATAGGTAAAGAAAAAGTATGAATTAGTTAGATGTGATTTGCAAGAAAAATGATAGATTCTGACTTCCATATTGATGGTGTCAGTCCTCTGGAGACATTCACTTCAATGAAGAGAAAAGCGTGTTGTTGTTGAGGATGACTGAAGGTCTATGTTATGTAAGGTTATTGCTCTTCCTTACCTAACAATCACACTGCTGCTGAGGCTGAAAATGTTATAATAGTAAAGGAATATCACATTAATAAGTGATAAAACTTATTGGACACAACAAAGCATAAAAAGTATAGACGTGCATCAGGGAAAGGATTCTAAATAAAAATAGCAAATTTTAAACCCACAATGCTTTCTAATATTTTATATTATTAGCCTGCCTTTTGTCACATTTTGCATATGACCACTCTGAAACATAAAATGGTTCGCCTTGAGTTATAACTTCAGTAAATAACCCAGAGGTGCTGTAAATACGTGATTTTCTTTGCTACTTTGTTTCCTTGTTAATCAAATTAGAAATCATCATAAACAAAACAAAAAACGTATTAGAAGTCATCATTTTCAATAACTATAACATTTGTGGAACAACAAAGTAAAAATCTACACAATATAAAATAATGTAACCTCTCTCTTTCACCTGCATAGAAACATACATACACATAGATAAGTTTACACACATATATGTGTATAAATATCATCTCCAATGGTGTGTATTCTAGAGCAGAACAAGCCCAGGTGGCCCTGCAAAAGACACACACACACACACACACACACACACACACACACATGCACACACATGCACACAGAATAAAATGGTAGCAAGTTTAAAGTACATGAGGTTATTTACTTAATTTGCTTCTAGAAAAGTTTTTTGGCTCAGAACAAGACCCAGGCCTCTCCGAATATGATGACAATAATTGTCGTGTCTCTTTTTGTACCATCTTATGTACCTTTTTAGCTTAATGCCAGCATCCACTGTTATGGTGGAGGACACATAGAATATAATATTTCTGTCACAGTGCCCAAGTTCACTGAAAAGGCCAACAGTGGGTTAGTACTTCTTGTGTGTTCTATGGAATAGACACAGAAATATTGTTGCATGTTATTATTACAGCTGGCACCAGTTCATTAGCTCTAGTTATCTGTCAACTTCTCGGTGGGTCCCTGTCCCAGCTCTCTTTGCGTCCCAGCTCTGTAATTTGGGCAGCTCTCCTCTGCCACTTTCCCCTACCGTGATCCCTCCCTGCCCCCACAGTTTGGAAACAGGTGGAGCAGTTAACAATGAACGGATCGAAACTTCTGAAAGCGTGCATCAGATTAAATCTTCACGATGATTTTTCCCTGGTCTTTTGCTGCAATAATAAGAAGGCACACTCCACCTCCCTCAATGTTTGTTTTCAGGCCACCAGCTTCCTGTCCCCTGATTTAGAGCTGCCCATCACTCCAGCGGCAAGTGAGACTCGAGCCTGCACACTGTTGGATAATACACTTGAAGGCAAAGCGATTTAGAGAAGCTGTCACACCGACTGACTGTGTGCCAAGAAGTTTCAATTGGCATACAAATCTAATAGAATTTCTCTCAATTAAAGGCTACATCTACGCCAGTAACCCAAATTAACCCTCTGCATTGTATACTAACAGAAAATGTTAATTGAGTAATCACAAATATAAAAGAAGTGTGCTTTTTACCTGTAATATATTTAAAGCCTGGCAAGACCTCATGGTGTCTACTTTTGCTTTATAAAGTGACTGTGGAGAACAGACAGTTCAACACTGCGGTCGACAGCGTCAGCAATTCCTCTCTGCCCTTAGCTCCCACTGACAGTTATTTCTTCTTGGGACAAAATCACCACCGTCACTGCCAACCTTTAATCTTTGTCTACATTTATGGGAGAGAGAAGGAAGTCAGAACACTTTCTGGGAGATTTTTCTTTTCACTGAGGAAGTAAACTATGCTGTATGCTTGTTTGAACTAATTTTGGCCCCAGATTCTTCTTCCAAGCCATCGGAGGGAGTACGACCATGCTTGGACCTCAGCAGTCTCATCTGATTTCCTGGAGAAATTTAACCTCAATGAACTATGAGGCTGATGAACTCTTTTTGCTGCTGAAACGATACTGGTGTTTAATTATCAGGGCAGGAGAGTATTGGAGAGCAGACTTTGTCCCGGGAAACATTGTTTGCTTGTGACAGAATCCACTCTTTAGTTTACATATGCTGCATAGCGTAGCACTCACAGAAACCTTTTTAAATGTCGTGAAGAAATGAATTTATTTTTATTTTTGAGTTTATAATATATTTATAACATTTTTCCTCTTGCCTCTTCTCTGTCTAAACACCCCACACACCCCCCTCCCTGCTCTCCGTCAAGTCTCGGCCTATTGTTTTATTATTATATACATACTGTTGCATGTATATACATATTTGTGTAAACATGTATATTACTAAATATAACATGCTCAGTCTATAAAATGATACTTGTAGTTATCTTTTCAGGGCTGACTACTTAAGACTGGACAACAAATCTTTCTGTTCTTCCCTGGGTAAGGACATGTCTCCTGCTCTAGGCTTTCCTCCATAGCCTATCCTTCTGTGAGGTTAAGTCTGCGTGGTCTTTTTCCTGTTCACTTTGGCATGACATTGGTGTCCTCCATGTTCAGCTCATGTCTTCTCAGTCATATTGGTGATGCTTTATGCTTATAGCTTCTGACAGAAGTAGGAGGTACAATCCTACAGCAAGCTCCCCAATCCTCTGGCTCTTAGAGTCTTTCTGAACTTCTTCCACGATGCTTATTGGTCTTTACTAACATATTTACTCCCATCATAGCCACCATCACCATCTCTATGGTCTGTTGGCTGTGCTTTTCTTGGTTTAATACCGCTGAAATAACAATAGCTTTCATGTAACAGTGGTGGTTCCCAACCTTCCTAAAGCTGCGACCCTTTTACACAGTTCCTCGTATTGTGCTGATCTCCATCCATAAAATTACTTTCAATGCTACTTCATAACTGTAATTAGTTCCTGTTAGGAATAATAATGTAAAAATCTGGTATGCAGGATAGCTGATATGTAGCCTCTGCGAAAGTGTTCTTAGACCCTACATGGTCACAACCCACAGGTTGAAAACCTTTGTGTTAATGTGAGGCAAGGTTTTTTTTAACCTATATACACTTTTAATTCCTTTTTAACAATAATTTATATTAATTATTTTTACATATACATTTATATTAGTACACATACATACAATAAACTACCTACAGCATGAAGAACCACAAATTAATCTGGAATTATATAAATGTTACATTCATATTGTTTTGGCTATTTGTATTTAGCAGCCTTGAAGAAAACATTGTTCCTATCTTAGTGAGTCTAAAATTCTGAATGTGTCCACTCTTACACCCATCAGAATGATTAAGATAAAAAATTCAAGTGACACCAAATGCTGGCAAGGATGTGGAGAAAGAGGAACACTCCTTCATTGCTGGTGGGAATGCAAACTAGTACAACCACTTTGGAAATCTATCTGGCGCTTTCTCAGAAAAATGGGAATAGGACTTCCTCAAGACCCAGCTATTCCACTGCTTGGAATAATCCCAGAAGATGCACTACCACACAACAGGGACATAAGCTCAACCATGTTCATAGCTTCCTTATTCATAATAGCCAGAACATGGAAACAGCCTAAGTGTCCCTCAGTAGAAGAATGGATAAGGAAACTGTGGTACATTTACACTGTAGAATACTACTCAGCTATTAAAAACAAGGAATTCTCTAAATTTGTGGATAAGTGGACTAAACTAGCAATTATCATAATGAGTGAGTTCACCCAGAAGCAAAAAGAGTTAAATGGCATAATCACACTTATATCGAGACACTAGCCCAAGGGGCATGTCCCATAAAAGTTTTCACTTATCAGGAAAGTGGGTCAGAGGGGAGGACATCCTATTGGGATTTTAGGTGAGAGAAGTATGGGAGAATGGGGAAATAGAATGATCCAGAGGGTCCTAGAAACCTACAAGAAGAACATTATGATGCACGGGTCTGGGTCCAGGGGTCCTGCTCAAACTACAGCACCAGCCAAGGACAATATAGGCAGTAAACCTTGAACCCCTACCCAGATCTAGCCAATGGACAGGACATTCTCCACCATTGAGTGGAAAGTGAGGTCTGACTTTCATGCGAACTCTGGTGCCCCATTTTTGACCATGTCCCCTTGATGAGGAGGCCTGGTGGCACTCAGAGGAAGGATAGCAGGTTACCAAGAAGTGATTTGATACCCTATGAACATATACAGGGGGAGGAGTTCCCCCTAAGTCACAGATATAGAAGAGGGGAGTAGGGGGAAAATGAGAGGGAGGGAGAAATGGGAGGATACAAGGGATGGGATAACCATTTAGATGTAATGTGAATAAATTAATAAAAAAATTAAAATTAAAAAATTCTGAATGTAAATCAATATTTATCATATCTCATTTCTATCAACTTAAAACATCTATCTAGACCTAAAAACATCTTAAACTCTAAACAACTACACATAATTGTAAAACTAAACTATCTGATATTCAACCTCATCAGAGATTTGAGAAGGAATAAAATTAATTACCTGAGTATACCAGAAGTTCAGGTTAACAGCTTCCCAAATGAGAAGATGACAGAGACAGTTTGCTGCCTGAACAGTCACCCAAAACTTTCTATAATGCTGGAGCATCATCTTCAGCCTTGTGGCCCAGTATATCTGACAGACATATTTGCGAGGCAGGAACTATTGAGGACTTGCTTACCCTGTCTTGGCAGAATTTGACCATCGAATCTGCCTGCAACAAAGATGAGGCAAGTTTTTGAGTCTTCCCTGACATTACTTTTGGAATATTGCGAGATATTTGTTACCTTTCAGTTTTGAAGAAGCTCATGTAGGTGAGATTTTTTTTTTCTCCTTTAATGGTTGGCTCCCAGAGCAGGCCTAAATTTGATTTTTAAAAACTTACCCTCTGCCATTGCAGCTGGGAAATTTCAGGGACTGGTACTGATCAAAGTCCATCTCTTAGTTGGTATTTAATGTTTAATAAATGCTTGATTTAAATTTGTCCTGCAACAAAAAAATTTATCCTCATCAACTCATATTCCTAAGTAATACTCTACCAGAGCTGTACAATGAAACCTCCATGTGAAATCTCTCTCCTCATATGCACTTGCTCATAGTCATGCTTGCCTTCTTCAAGCCTTTTTGACATACAATTGTCAGTGTAAAGTCAGCTATTTTATCTTGCTTACACACATGTAAAATACTATGCTGTGGCTTGGAGTACAAGGCCTCTGTGGTGGCCAAATGCATGCTGTGGACATGTCTGTCCACCATAAGGAACAGTGCTGTATATCAACATAATTTCAGATTTAAAAACGAACCTAGACATATATGCAGTGTTGTGAGTGAATTCTCCATGTAGGCTAGCTTGCCGAGACTGTGCTCATATCCGTCTGTTAGAACAACTATGCTTTGATGGGTGAGGAAAGAGCCTGGTGAAATTTTTTTCTATTTATAGAAACCAAGTCAAGACTGACTGTACCACTGGAGAGCCCTGCAGGGACACAGGTTCAAGTCCATACGATGTGAATACAGGGATTAGGCCACTTGAGATATTTCTGAATAAATTTTTTGGGGAAAAAAGTCATCACAGGTTTCCCTCTGAAATACCTTTTTTCACCTCATGTGACTGATAATTCTCAAATTCATTCCATTTTACTTTGAACAATGGCATTCAAAGATTCTCACAGTTCTAAAATGGAGCATATCTGAGGCTGCCTGCTATGGGCATGGAACATGAAAAGGCATATCAAACTTTTGAAATGGAAAATGAGGGGAAAAAATAAAAACCTGTGCAGATCAAACTGCATTTCATGGTCAAATTTTCCCAAAGAAACAGACTTCCTGAAACTACTTTTCAGTTAGTTTTAGTGTCCATTGGTGAGTGTAAGATAACAGGGTCAGTCATTACAAGGCTTTCTGCAGCTCTTAAAAAACCAACGAATAAAAAGGGAGCAACAAATGTGTTAGTATTTCCCAAATTTATTTATTTGTCTGTTTGTTTATTTATTTAATTGGATTATTTTTATAGCCCAGGCTAGACTTGGACCCCACTGTAAACCCATGTTGTGTTTTAACTCATGATAATCACTCTACCTCAGTCTGTATCATATCCTGGTATCCCAAGAACGAGTTTTCACATCTGCCTTGCCATCTGTGTCATCACACATTTATTGCAAGATGCATTTTAATCATTAGTGTCTGAAACCAGAAAATATTTGTTTATTTTATAGTACATTGCATGTTGGTTTGTCTACCAAATGATTACAAATTCGAAACACAAAATAAAAGAATATAGTCAAACACTCCTTCAAAAATGATCAAACATTTTAAAGATATGATGTCATTTCTTTTTTACAAAAAATATTTGTTTGTCTGTTTTGTGTGTGTGTGTGTGTGTGTGTGTGTGTGTGTGTGTGTGTGTGTGTGTTTGTGTATGAATGTATGAACACATGAAAGCACAAATATTCATGGAGGTAAGATGTAAGTTGAGAGAGCTGAGACCTTTGGAATTGAAGGTACAGGTGTTTGTGAGCTGAAGGGTAATGGTGCTGGGAACATGTGGTGGCTAAGCTTGGTTGTCACTTGTAAAGCAGAAACGGCATTTAAGTAATCGCCTCCATCACACGGACTTCTGGGCATGCCTTCAGGGCATTGGTTGGTTGCTAGTTGATATAGGAGGCTCAGGCACATTGGGGGTGGTACTCTCCCTGGGCACATGTGCCTGGCCTATGTATAAAAGAGAAAACCGAGCAAGGCCCAAACACAGTCCAGTAAGAAAGCAGTCTTCTGTTGTCCTTGCTTAAGCATCTGCCTTCAAACTCCTGCTTTGAGTTCTGGCTGTGGCTTTTTCTGATGATGGATTGTCATCTGTAAGCCAAATAAACTTGGCTCTGCCAAGCTACTTTTAGTTATTGTTTAACAGAAAAAAACAAAACAACAACAACAACAACAAAAAATAGGGTTGGACAAAAATTGGTACCAAAGACTAAGTTAGCGGTGTGAAGGAGCTGATCATTTTATGTCATAGGAGGATCATGTGTTTCGAACTTTGAGTTCGAGGACAACAAGGGGCTCTGTGGGACTAAGTAGGTACAAAGATTTAAAGAAATGCGGACAACGTAGGCCTGGCTTGCAAAATCTCAGCAGAAAGCAAATCATTTTAAACCAAGTATCTGTGGCAGAAAACATTTACTTTACTGGCCCAGTAGATGCTAGCATGCTGTATGTAGTTCATACTAGCCATGAACTCACAAAATTGTGTCGGCTTCTTGTGAGTTGTAGGACCCGAGAACTTAATAATTTGTTAAACCGAAACTTTATCCTAGCTGAGTAACTACGGGCTAAGAATGGAGCGACGAGAAGGGCCCAAGCTCCTCAAAATCACCACTCCACGTGCTGCTTCTGATATTTTTGTAGGTGATGGATGGGTGAAGAAGCCACGACATGTTTACAAATGGAATGCCATTCAGCTTTATTCACCAAGGATCTCCAGTTTCTACAGTGTCATGGATACGTATGAAAGATACTGCAGCGTGTAAAATGCATCCTCTTACACTGAAATGTTTTTGTTAGCCTTGCAGGCAGCTCGCAGCCGTATCTGAGGGTCTATCTGGGACTGTGTTCTGTGCTGTTGATTTGCCTGCCCATCTTTCTCACGTTGGCTGGGTTACAACAGCTTCAGAGAAAACCTTAATACAGGGCAATGAGAGCCCTGAAATTAATTCTCCTTTTGAAAATTGTCTTGGCTGCTCTGCCTGCCTTTCCCATCCACCTAAAATTTACAACCATTTGACTACAGCTACAAAATTTCTTGTGCTAGAATTTTGATACTAATTAAATTTATTGCCTCAAGTGGGGTTTTGAGGGTTTCGGTCCTGAATCTTATTACTCATGAACCTTGAAGGTCTCTCCAATTACAAAGGCTTTCTGTGATTTGTTTCATTAACACTGTAAGTATTCTAGCATGTGGATCCTGTATGAGTTCTGTTGAAAAGGAACTCAACTATTCCACTTTCTTTCAAGTGTTTATGAATGATACTGCTTTTATAAATTAAGTATTAACAAATTGCTTCTAATACGAAGTTGTGTAATTGATTTCTGTATGCCGACCTTGTACTTACCCTGAGTGGATTCCAAGTTCACTTATTAGTCTTATGATTTTTTTTATAGATGCTTTGGATATTTTATATAAGCAATTTTGTCTTCTAATTTGGGCAAGTTAACACTTCATTTATAATTAGCACATCTTTTATGTCCTCTTCATGCCTTGCTTCACTGGTGTGACCTTACCATCTCAGGTGAATACAACGATGAGAAGGAACAACCTTGACTTAGTCTCACACTGGTGATGTCATTAAGTCATTCCCCATTAGGTACCAGATTGCCTGTACTTTGATCGATGCTTTGTGCTACTTTGAAGAATTTCTTTTCTATTACTGTGTACTGAGGGGCTTTTATCATTAATGGGTATTGAAATATCATATGATATTCTTTCATATTGATTAATAAAGTCATGTGGATTTTATAGATAATAATAGGAATTGAATCCATTAACTCTGAATAGGAACCCTGTTATTTTGAAATACACTCTAATCTGCTGTAGTATATTTTATTTTATTACACATGGGTAAATTTCATCTATGAATTCACTGAGTTTTTTTATGTTATTAAAAAATTAGTTTGCTTCACTTTCTTTTTGAACATGACCTTCTAGTTGGTGCATTATGATGAAGTTCGTGTGTCAGCTTAGATTTATAAAGGGCCCTCAATAACTCTTAAGAGATCAATTTTGGGGATTGTTGAAGATATTTATGCAAACTGTTAGCATAAAATTGGTAGAGTGTGTTGAGATTGACCCTGATTAGCATGGGTGGGCATCACCCAGTGTGTGGAAAATGCTACAATGAATGATGTACTCCCTGTCTGTTCTCTGGTTGGAACATCTTCTTTTCAGATATCCAAGATCTTGCTTGAATAAGAGGCCTTTATTCTTGAACTAAATTAATCTCCTGGCCTTCTTGGATCTGCAGCTTATCAAGGACATCTCATTCTATAAATCACATGAGGCAATTTTATAATGCTCTTAGAGATTTCATACAGCTTAACCTATTGATTTCCTTTTTTAGAATATTGACTTACACAAAGAGCAATGCTAACCTCATAATTCACCTCACAAAGACAACTGGGAAATACCATGTGTTGCCTGGAAGACATTGTGCACATTAGGGGACATTCTTAAACTATTCATTAGCATTTTTAATAACACTATGTAGGCTCAGGATTTCATTTTTAGAAGAATTCAAATTCTAAATTTAAGCCTATTAATTACTGGTTCTGCATCTACTAAAGTTATACACCAGGCAAGTTTTAAGGCATTTTAGACTTTAAGATAGGTGGCCATTTTAAGTCCGATGATGAGTCCAGATTTTCCTGCCTATAGTTTTTAGGAGCATCTATTCATAATACACCTTTGAATACTACTGATAGCTGTCATGAAGTCTAACCTCTCTTCTCAAGTTTATTCATTTCATGGGTGGAATTGGGAAAGTTGTGGAGGGGAACAGGAGGAATCAGACAGGTTAGGATGGAAGCATTTCAGGGGTTAGGTAGAAACCTAGTGTAATGAAACACCGGGGAATCTGTGAGGGTAACCCTAGATAAAGCTTTTAGTAACAGGGGATGCTGACTCTGAACTGTCTACCTCCCATAACCAGGCAAGATGTCCAGTGAAGGTATTGGGACACCAACCAAGCCATAAAACCTGTGACTTACAATTAGTCCTGCATCATAATGTGCTGGTGTAAAGGAAGCACAGAACTTGTGAAAGTGAACAAGCAGTGATTGATCCAACTTGAGACCCATGCTAGGAGAGAGATCACACCCCTGATACTGCCTGGTGGGTGCAAGGAAGCCCAGGCTGTAAAGCCCAGAGACCTAGGATGGAGCCAAACATGACGGGTGATTAAACAGTCAAGGAAATGGTTCCTAACAATATTCTACTACACTCAGAGATGAGAGCCCGTCATAATCACCATTAGAGAGGTTCTGTCCAGCAGCTGACGGAAACAGATGTGGGGGCCAACAACCAAACACTAAATGGAGCTTGGGAAGTCCTGCAGAAGAGGACAAGGAAGGCTGTTGGAACCAGAGGGGTCCAGGACACGGAAAGAAAACCCACATAATCAGCTAACCAGTGAAGTGGAAGTTTGTGGTTTCTTTAAAGACTCAGTTGTGTCACGTGGTATTTTGCTGAAAGCTGTCTTGTGAGAGGTCATGTGGTGTCTTTCTGGAAGAGAGGGCGTGTGATATTCTGCCTGGAGCAGACATGTGAAAAGGCCAGCAACTGTTTTCTTAACTCATGCCAGCTACATGAATTAAAAGCAGAGCTTTACAGAACTCAACAGTGAGATGTACCTTATGCTAGACAATGTTTATCATGAGTCATTACTTATGGGAGGAAGCGGGGTGTGTGCGAGAGAGTGTCGTGATGAAGAAGTTGGACTGTTATGTCAGTCTCCCCCTCCTCCCAATGTGGTCGAGCCTAGGGAAAGAGAGTTACCTAAAGGGTGGAAACTGGCCTGTCTGCTGATTGTACAGAAAGAACCTGTAAGGGGACCCACGTGGGTACCTCGAGTGCTATGGCTTTCATTCGTTTCTAAAACATTATTTCTAGTTATTATGGTGTCATGTTCCTTGCAGCCCATAGGTTGCTGGGCTGTTAGAATGTTAGTTTCCTTCGCTACTTTTATCTATAATTTTTTATTTGTGGGTAGGTGTATTTTTGTAGTAACTTAAATATTTTTAAGCTACATTTGGTGTAGTATGAATCTAATGTATGCACACTGATTCTTCTCCCCGAGGAATTTACTTCTTCAAACCAAGCTAAAAGACTGCAGCATTCATTTTTCCATGTTCTATCAATATACGCACTTCTTCCCCTGACACTGGACGTGCTGTGTTATTTTATATGATAAAAATTTAGAAAGGTATTGCTTCTATTAAGAAATAAAGCATCCATTTGTATTTAGCATGAGACTTATACTGTGTCCTCATCGGTGTGCTTACACTGAGACATTTACTGAGGACGTATTCCTTCACTGCAAAGCAAACCTTTATGAGTTCCTTTGATAAAAATAGAATTGTGTTAGACCCTCTCGGTTTTTCTTCTTCTGGAATGTCTTTATTTCATCTTTACTTTATAAAGATAATTTCTCTGGCTGAGCAATTCTGGGTCAACAGTTGTTTATATCCTGAACTCTGATAGAATTATTGTCTTGCCTCTTGGCTTTCGCTGCTGCTGTGAGAAGTAAGCCACTGTTTTGATGATATTTTTTGGTTTCTGTGAAACTCTCCTTTATATCAGCGTCTCATAACTTCAGCATAGTGTACCTGTACATTAATTTACTTATTTATCTCTCTAACTTTTAATATTTTTATTATAATACAATTACATAATTTTCCTCTGTTTCCCTCCCTCAATCCCGTCTATATGTCCTCTTTGTTTTCCTTCTAATTTATGGCTGTTTTCCCCTTTAATAATCTCATTGTAATATTTTATTCATGCAAATATTTATAAACTTCTTTTCTGTCTATTCTTAAGTTCCTTGTTTAATTCACATTAAGCAAATTTGTTTTTTAAAATTTCAAGTGTTCTTTTTTTTAGTATTAAGGTCTGATTTTTATGTTCTCAAATAAGAATGAGTACTTTAAAAATCTCTTTTTAAAAAGTCATTTTAGTATTTGCAAATTTTTATAAAAATGATCAACAGAAATTATTTTTCTCTACCTTGGTGTTTCTAGACTCTGTCAATGTTTTTTTTTTCTACTGATGTCCACCTAATGTGGAGGTGTTTTCTGCGTGTTTGGTGATGATACATGGAAACTCATATCATCTTTTCTCTTGATACTTGGAATCCTGGACACAGCAACACAGGTTGTTACTGTGCAGCAAGACTTTGAGATTTCCTGCATCCAAACTATATGTTAGAGGTGTTGAGGTGCAGGCTTCACCATGATTTGCCTCCTCTCTTTCCCTGTCAGTCACCTCAGAGACCCTCCCACTCATCATTAAATATATCTTTCCTGTTTCAGTGGTGGACTCTGCATTCACCTTGTCAGAACTTCTCTCACTCGCTGGTACCACCCTGTGTTTTAGAGCCATGACTCTAGGTGTGTGTCAGAACCAGCCAGTCTCCCTGACATATTCTATCAATGTATTCATGTTTAGTTCTGCTGTGGGGTCTTCTAGGAAAATAATAATCTCAATGTTAACACTGCATGTCTTTGAAATTGTTTCGCTTTTCTGGTATATTTCCTCTGTAGCAAAATCATCACAGGTCATATTACAAATAATCCTATTCCCAAGTTCAACAGATGCATATTTCTTAGGCAGGTATTTTATGACTGAGACACAACCCCAAATCGTGAGTAGATCTTCTGAGGAAAGATTTTTATAATGCCTTAAGCCCTTTGGTTAAGCCTGCGGCTTACACTTGTCTCATTTGTGGCATCTTCATTTTGTTTGGTTTCCTTGAGGGCCACAGCCTCTTCCTCATACTTTCTTTGATCCAGACATTTTTCACATTTTATCCTCCCCTAAGAAGCTCTAGTGCTGAAACTCTTAAGGCCTTCATTACAGATGTCTGTCTTTTCTTCTGACCTTGGCCTGTGTGATCACATTCAGTTTTACGACAACAAAAAGAAGCCCATGTTCTCTACAGCAAACTCCTCTGAGTTTTACTCCAGTATTTGCCTTTGCTTCTGTGATATCTACCGTGGAGGTTGAGGAAGGTTCCCAATCCCAGCCTGTCTGACACAGCCTTCAGCTTTCCCAAACTCAAGCTATAACACAGTAAACACATTACAGATTTATTCTTGGGTAACTTGATTTTTCTCCATAAACACTGCATCCTAATCAATGAGTATGTCTTACAGTTTTCTTCACAAACATCTACGAAAGTTCTTCACTTCGTTTCATCTCCATTACAGCATCGCCTGCCCAGGTAATCTCATTTGTCACCCAGCTCATTATGGTAAACTGTGCTGCCTTCTTTTTATTCCACATTGCATTAAAAGCACATTAAGTATGGTGATTTTAGTTAAATGAATACTTAATCAGATAATCTTTCTCTTTAAGAACTGTCAAGGGATTTCTAACTCTTGTTTAATGTAATTCAGAATGCTCATCACAGCGAGAGTTCTGGATGATTTTCCCTCATAGATACCAAAGTCCCTTTGCTCTACACTATTTTTATTATTCCTTTTTGTTTTTTGTTTTTTCACTTGATGACCATTTGCTGTGAGTGTGATCACTGTGAATGAATTACTTTTTTTTTTTAACCTCACAAGTGCTGCCAGTTTGGCTGCATAATTTCTTGGGGGTAGTTTCTTGCACAATGTGGAATGTTCAGACAGTACTACCAACATGGCTGGATGATTATTTGGGGAGGGGGTGGTGAGTAGCTTCCCTAACAGTGTTATGCTCAGGAGCAGCGAGGGCCTCTGTCCACCAGGTGTCAGTAGCACCCCCAACTCAATCCCCAGTGCTGCAGACAAGGTCCATAAGCAGGGGAGTCTTAGACATTTGTTTCAGATTTAACATAAAAAATTATTATTGTGGTACAATGGTCTATTGCATTATTTATATGCGTATCTCCATTAATTGCTGCAAAATAGGACATTTTGCAGTATTTCTATTAATAAACAGTATAATATGCATAACATGATGTCTAGAGAGCTTTGTCAACCAGACACAGCTTAGAGTCTCTTTAGAAGTTGAGTGTCTACTGATCATTTGTCCAAATAAAAATTAAAACTGGGCATTTCTGTAAGGAACTGTCTTGAGCACACTGTGGAGTGGGAAGCACCATCCACAGGCAGGTGGCACAACCTTGTATGAAAATGCTTGCCGAGATATACCCTGCAAGCAGCGTTCTTCCGTAGTTACTCCGTAGTTCTACCGTCCCTGCACTGATGGCTGTTGGTGATGGCCCCTGCCAGGGAATGCAGGTAAAATAAACCCTTTTCCTCGAAGCTTGCCTTTGGTCACAGAATTTGCTAGAACACCAGAGTGAGACTAGAATACAGGTGTTTATGTTTAGTGGACTGTCCCCATGAACTCCTGAGAAGAGCTGCAAGCTGCAGTCTGAGTGACGGCCTGAGAGCAGGACTGGAAGAACATACCATAGTCATGGAACTTTCACTTTTCACCTGACATTCCTTTTATTTCTTATTATTTTTGATATTATAATTTGGTTATAATGTACTTTCCTTCCTTTTTTTCCATCAAACCATCCCACATACTTCCCTTCTAATTCATGGCCTCTCTCTTCGCTAATGCTTAGAGAGGAGAGAGAGAGAGAGAGAGAGAGAGAGAGAGAGAGAGAGAGAGAGAGAGAGAGAGAGTATTCCAGTGTATTCCTAAGTATAAACGTCCAGTCCGTTTATTGCAGCCTCTATGTGAGTTTTCAGGACGGACTGGGTAACAACTTTGTATGCTTTCCCTGACAGACCACTCTCATTCCCAGCTTTCCTCAGCTCCCCGTGTATTTTGCCTGAGACCATGAGAAGCACAGTCTAACACTGGCCCTTTAATATGTTGCTGCTCTCTTCAGCTGTGTGGGCCATGTTGTGACCGCCAAGCAGCAACACTGCAGACACTCCTCCAGAACTCACTGTTTAGAGTACTAATTTGAGTCACTACACTAATGTGCTGCTCTGTGTATATGGCTCCTTTCAGAGTGTTTGGAGAAAAACATTCCACCACAGTTTCAGTTAGTTAATATTAGTAAATTTGAAATGTGTAGATTTATGAAAGGTAAAAACTATCTTAGGAAAAAATGTACTGATAATAAGAATTATAGCTATGTAGTTACTTAGTTATAAAAACAGAAGACTTCAAAAGCTAAGTATCTGTCTCGTTCCAAACTCTATCTTATGCAGTTTACTGCTTCCTTCAGGATAGATTACTGTTGGAATATAGCTGACAGGTTCAGCATGTTTTCTTCCTATTTCTCCCTTTATTAAGTCATTTTGTTCCAGGAAAAGACTTGTCTCTCCGTGTGGCCTCATTTGACAATAGAGGCCTTTGAGGTATGGAAGGGGAAACAGATTCTGAACGCTAAAAATGTAGGCAAGAACTCACTCAAGAGCCGACACACATGTGTGAGCACACACACACACACACACACACACACACACACACACACACACACATACACACACACACATACACACACATTATGAGGAGAATTTAATCCCTACACAAATGAACCTTTTTTATTTGACATAAATTTATAACATGAAGAGATGGGACTATAATCATGTCTGATTCATCAAAAATGGTAATCATTTTTCCAGTTTGAAAAATAACACATTTTTTATTGTTTTTTTCCTTGGTTTATGTCTGAACATTCACTAAAGTCTAGGTTTGTGCGTGCTGCTGATGAGTCCATACATAGCTTCAATTGCTAGAGCTGCCCATTATATACTATTAAATGTTGGATAATCAGAGGAAATTATGAACCATTGCTTTTTCAAAAAAACATAAAAAGGATGATGAACATCAAAGAACCTCCTTATGGAGATGGCTTCAAATGTGGCAAACAGGCCACTGGGCAAACATACTCGTTTCTACCATGGACAAAATTCTGCCTAAAAAAGGGAAAACTTGGATGCAGGCAGATGACGGCCAAACTTTGCCAAGACAGGGTAAGCAAGTCTTCAATAGTTCCTGCCTCACAAATACGTCTGTCAGAAATATTGGGCCAGAAGGACGAAGATGATGCTCTAATGTTATTCAGAGTTTTGGATGACTGTTCAGGTAGCAAACTATCTCTGTCATTGTCTCATTTGGGAAGCTACTAACCTGCACTCCCAGTGTACTCAGGTAATCAATTTTATTCCTTTTCAAGTCTCTGATGTGGTTGAAGACCAGACAGCTTAGTTTTACAAAGTAGCCTAGTCGTTTAGGGGTTAAGAGGTTTTTAGGTCTAGATAGATGTTTTAAGTTAGTAATGACTAGATATGATAGATATTAATTTACATACAGAATTTTAGACACACCAAGTTAGGAAAGATGTTTTCTTCAAGGCAGCCAAATACAAATAGCCAAAACCATAAGAATGTAACATTTATATAAATTTTGATTGTTTCATGGTTCTTCTTGTTGTAGGTCATTTATTGTACATATGTGCAATAATATAAATGTACATGTAAAAAATAAAAAAGAATAAAAAGAAAAGAATAAAAATTAAAATTTCTAGCTGTTAGTCTTTTAGTGAATTATTAAATTTTATTTTACATACTTTTCAGTATTCTATTTTAAACACTGTCATGCAAGAAAATGACATTTAATCTTTGGAATGAGTTTTAGGAATGATTTTTCTAAGTGTAAGGAAGGGAAGAAGTGGAAAGCAGTTTGCTTATGTTGGAAAACACTTCCACATATCAAAGGCTGTACCAGATTCATGAACTATTTCCTTCTTTACAAGAAGCAACAGGACTGAATTTATGATCTGGTGTGTACTGCATTATTTAGTGGTGTTAAGAAGTGAGGTTACTTATGATGAGAAACCTACACTGCTCATACCGCAGTGGCCACTGCGACTGTAGACATTAACGTACAAGCATATGACTGAAAGTGTGGCATACTAGGATTCCAGGTGAGCTTAGAAATGGGCAGAAATCAAAATGAATAATATTGAGGAAAAATAATAACTGAATATGAGGGCAAAAAAGGATTCCAAAGTTAACAGGCAAGTGGCATTTGGTTTAAAAGTGTCTGCTGGAGGTGATCCACTTAGAAACATTTTAATTTTGCACCATTATAAAAACACATTTTGAATAAGAAAAATGCAGTATAATTTTATAAGTTGAAAAAATGTATGAGATATTTGGGACCTGTTCTGGGTTCTCTAACTTTTAAATACATAATATCTCCTCACCTATGTCTTTGCAAGAGTCTCTCTGTTTGTTCTTGCCCAAGAGTATTGATGAAAGGTGCTATTTAAGCATAAAGGAAAGAGCTAGAATTATGTGAAATACATTTTCTTATGTATGAACCACGGAAGGCGTGCAAGAACAAGCAGCTGAGCCGTTAAAAACTGCAGTGGTTCTTCTTCCTGTCATTGAGCTGTAAGATGCATTATTGACTTCATATAGACTGTAAGGAAATGTGCACTGTCTTCAAATGTTTTGCAAATCCTCACCTACGAAAGGAATCCAAGCAAAATTAAATCACTCTATATGCTTTCATATGGTGATCACTCTATCCAAAGAGACTTGGCTAGCATGACAAATATGAGTTCCAATACTAATAGAGTATTTGAGTCTTCAGTGATCCCAAAAAGCCACTGAAAAGCATGTTGCTCAAATGCTTTAATTTTTAAGGACATGGGGTTCTACACTGACCTACACGACATTGTCAATTCTGTTAGGAAATCACCTCAATGAAGGCTAAAGCAGAAATGTATGGAAAATAGCACCCCCGCCCTACAGCTCTGAGAACAATTCAATTCAAATTGTAAACATTTACAGAAGTTAATTTAATGGTATTTTAATTTAAAATTTTATTTAATTTCCACATGTATTGTACTTTTCACATGTGCGCCTTTTCAATTTACAACTCTGTTTATGGTTCACACCACATTACTAGGAAGGCTAAAATGTAGGTGGATAAATGCAAACGTCGATATAAGTGTGTAAGTTTATCTGTTAAACTATAGAACAGATTAGCTACTACACAAATAGCCAAGTTAATGAGAGGAGGGCTTTCTGCACAGGATGATTTCTTAACCTTCTTGGGAACAATGTTTAAAAGAAATTGCATAGCCACTTTTGTTGAAAGAAATTTAATATCTTAAGGAGGACACAATTTACTTCTGGTGATAAATTTTAGAAATTAATTATCATATAGTCCCTATTAAAGAATGCTATGACACGACCCTGTAAAAATCTGACTAAACTACTGATGTTAGCAAATGGATTCTTAAAATTACATCCATTAAAAAATTATCTAAAGCAGCTAATACAAGTCTGAGGAGTTGAACAAACTGGAGGACTTGGTCTGTTGGGTGTCATGGCTGCCCATGGGACAACGGAATGTAAAACAAAGGACCAGAAAAGAGTAAAGAATGCATGCAGTCACCAGAACAGTGCAGGAAGAATAAGCAACTTAATACACCTAGTGATTTTTTAAACAATGGTGCAAACGCAATTCAACAGAATCACAGTGCTAAAATAATTGGATGATCATATGCTATAGATGGATTGGTAGCTAAGTAAATAATGTAGACATATGTGTCAAGCTTCTTTCAAAATATAGTTCCAAGGCTGTGTATATCTGAGTGTAATATGCATTCAGAAACAACAATATATTTGTAATAAAACAAAAACATATGCCACCTTAAAGCAGGGGAAAAGTTGGAGCACACAGGAAAATCATTGCGCTTTAAAGAGGAAATAATAATTTGGAAATATTAAAGTGAAAAATTCAGCTCTCTGAATGTCCCTCAGAATAAAAGGATAAATTAGAGTTTAAGAGATAATGTCATGTAAACATCCATTGGATGAAATAATTTAATCAAAGGTAGGCAAAGGACTCTTGGAACTCAGGGATACAAGTAAGAAATTAATATCAAAGAGATTCAAGTTCCACAGAGATATTGGGTTTTTTCCCTTTGCCAGAAAAGACGTATATACATTTTTCCAGAGAGTCCCATAAGAAAAAATTTAACATAATTTATAATTAGTAAGTGTCATAGTAACAGTAAGATTAAAGTGCTATGAATTGTCCACTGAATAGATGAGTCAGAAGAGTTGGCAGTGTCAGTCATTCATGAGGCACAGAGTCATAGAAGCTATCATTCATTATTTTTTTTGCCCTGAATAATAAAAATATGAAATAGAAAATGCTCAACAGTTGTGGAGTATTCTGTAAAGTACCCAAATAGTACTTTTCAAAACTGTCAGGAGTATTAAAAATATCCTTCCAAGACAAAAGCAACACAGTAATGCAAAGAAATATGTGTGCTAATTTGAGAGATTTGCACATTTTTTATGTAAAAATATTTCAAAGTATCATGGTAAAAGACTAACTATAAACAAATTTGGCTTCAATATATAATTAATACTAGAAATAAAAACTCTCAACATCAAGAGAAATTGGTGCCACTGCCTGGGGATTCAGAGACCTGACAACTAAACACGATGTGATGATATTCAAAAGAGCTGATACACAGAAATCCAGTGAGCATAAGAAAAATCTGACAGAACACCAAGGGGTTAGTTGACAATGACCTCTCTTTCTTTCTTTCTTTCTTTCTTTTCTTTCTTTCTTTCTTTCTTTCTTTCTCCTTCTTTTTTAGTCTTTTCCAAAATGTTTTTATTAATTATTTATTTTTTACATACACATTTATATTATTGCACATATGTACTATTAACTACCTACAGCAAGAAGAACAGTGAAACAATCAGGAATTATATAAATGTTACATTCGTAGTGTTTTGGCTATTTGTATTTGGCAACTTTGAAGAAAGCATCTTTCCTATCTTGTTGGGTCTAAAACTCGGTATGTAAATCAACATTTAACTGAACAGTCACCCAACAAGCTCTATAATGTTGGAGCATTATAGAACATATTTAGCCTTCTGGCCCAATATATCTGACAGACATATTTGTGAGGCAGGAACTATTGAGGACTTGCTTGCCCTGTCTTGGCAGGACAGTAAGCTTTCAATGTTGTTTCAGGCCCTGAACAAACACATCACACTAAGGAGAGATACCATTCACAGCTGTCCTGAGAAGCTTAGTGACTGTAACACTTCATAAACCTATGACATATTCATGTGTTCAACTTCACAAAAGTGATGCTGTTCTGAGTACAATAATGCTAAGCCAAGTAAGCTGAAATTCTTTTAATCGCATTTTAAATTTCTTGTTTATTTTTCTGGGAAGCATTTTATACATTGTTACGTTATTAAAATCTCAATTACTTTTCCACTTCAAGCAGAACCTAGTATTGCATGATAACAATGAAAAAATATGAAAAAACTCACTAATAATTGACACAGTTATTATTTTTTAACCTTTATTCCTCTCTCATATATTAAATCCTAACTGCACTTTGCCCTCCCTCTAACTTCTCACCATCCCTCGCCATCCTGTCCCCCAGATCAACTCCTCCTCTGTTTCCCTTTAAAAGAAGAGCAGGCTTCACAGAGACATTAACAGAACATGGCCTAACAATACAATAAGGGTGCACAAACTTTCATATCATGGCAGGATATGCCACCCAGTGGGAGGAAAAGGGTCCTAGGTCCTACGTGCAGGCAAGAGTAAGAGCCACCCTCCTGTCCTATTGTTGGAGTCTTACTAGAACACCAAGCTACACAATCATAAGGTATATACAACACAAATTATTTTAAAGAATTTGGAAAACCATTAGACAAGCATTATGCTTTATCATCCACGAGACCTAAATTAGCTATTAATTTCTGGCTTTATCAGAAAGTGTGCTTTCTTGGCATGAAGAGTTGGTTCATTTTTCTTATATTAAAATTTAACAGTATTTCCCTCTATTAATTTTCAGGAAAATTAAAAATAAAAGTAGCTATAATCAAACATGGCAAATTAGTGGCTGCCAAGTGGTAGAAAACACGGCTTAACACTTCCAGTTGATACCACTGGTTTTGGATGGTCTGAGTTAAGGGAGAAGCTGGCTTATGAATATAGAATAGAAAGTATAGATTATAGATAGAAAAGTGGTAAACATTTAATTTTAAATGCTGCCTAAAATGTGTAAAAGTCAAAGCCCCTGGGGAGGCCTACAAGTATAACATTATTCTTTTATAAACAAATTTTTGAATCTGATATATTGATGTATGAAATTTGACATACCACAAACTTCCTTCTGTACACATCAAGTGACAGTATTATGGAGGGGATTGTGCACAGTGCTCATAGGATAAAAATACAGAAAACTGAACTCTAGGAAGGAATAAGGGAGGCAGGGAGAGGGGGGGATGGGGAGAGGTGTCACAGTGTGTGTAGCACTCAATAGGTAGTTCCTTAAGCTAATACTGCAGTTTTTACAGCTATCCACTCTAGGAGAAAAATAAATATTGATTATTAAATTAGCATATTTTTACTGATCAATCTACTATGTGAATGGATAATCTCTTTAGTGGCAACTTGACAATGTACTGTTTAGTCTTTGTCTACCTAACACAGACCTAGGCATACCTGGAAAGAGGCACTCTCAATTGAGGAACTGACTTTGTCAGATTGGCCAGTAGGCAACTCCATGGGTCATTTCCTTGATTAATATTTGAACTGTCAGGGCCCCACCCACTGTGCTCAGTGCCATCCCTGGATGGGTGTGGTCATGTTATATAAAAAAAGAAAGGGAGCATCTGTCCTGACTCCGGCTGGGTTGTGTCTCTCAGAGGACATCTATTTTGGGCTAATATCTGCTTATAAGTGAGCATGTACTGTGCGTGTCTTTCTGGGTCTGGGTTACCTCCACCAGGATGAGCTTTTCTAGTTCCATCCGCTTGCCTGAAAATTTCAAGAATTTTTTGTATTTAATAGCTGAGTAGTATTCCGTTGTGTAAACATACCACAGTTTCTTTATCCATTCCTCGGTTGAGGGACATCTAGGTTATTACAAATAAGGCTGCTATGAACATAGTTGAGCAAATGTCCTCGTATGATAGAGCATCTTTTGAGTATATGCCCAGCAGTGGTATGACTGGGTCTGTGGTAGCATTATCCCCAATTTTCTGAGAAAGTACCAGATTGATTTTCAAAGTGGTTGTACAAGTTTGCACTCCCAACCAGCAATGGAGGAGTGTTTCCCTTTCTCCACATCCTTGCCAGCATGTGCTGTCACTTGAGTTTTTTATCCTAGACATTCTGATGGGTGTAAGATGGAATGGTGGAGCACTGGGAGTGGTATGGAAGAATTAGGGAATGGAAAGACTCAAAGGGTTCAGGGACCCCACAAGGAGACCATCAAGGCCAACAGATCTGGACCCAGCAGGACCTGCACTAACCATTGCACCAATCAACGACAATGCATGCAGTAAACCTAGGCCCCTCCTCAGATCTAGCCAATGAACAGCTCACTCCCCACAATGGTAGGGAGAGTGGGGACTGCCTCTGACATCAATTTTGGGGCCCCAATTTGATCATTTCCCCTTGTTGGGGAGGCGCAGTGGGCACACAGAGGAAGGGGAAGCAGGCTATCTGGGTGAGATCTGATAGGCTGTGACCATATGGTAGGGGAGGAGGTCCGCTTCTGTCAGAGGTCTAGGGGAGGTGACTAGGGCAGATGTGGGATGGATGGAAGGTGGGAATTGGAAGATACAAGGAAGGGGATAACGATTAGGATGTAATCTCAATAAATTATAATAAACTAAAAAAAAGTTTAAAAACCAAAGAAGTAAATCATGGAGAGCCAGCCAATAAGCACATTTTGCAGTCTTTGCTGCAGTCCCTGCACCTGGGGGTCTTGTTGTAGCTCATTCTGTAAATTTCCTCTGTAACTGATGTACTTGGGAATTGAAATAAGACTTTCACCCCCACTAGTCTTGTTCGGTGTTTTATCACAGCAATTGAAAAACTAGGTAAGACAGCAATCCAAGGAAAATCCATTCCCCTAACCATACAAGGAATATTAGAAAACAGGTGGCTTAATTTTCATTCCATGATAAATTTAAATTTATATCCAAAATTATAATAATAAAACTTGGCTCATCTAATATTTAGGTGAAGAAATATAATTAAATTTTACTATTTTCTGGACATAAATAAAGCAAAGTTGGATAAAGTACAGGATGATCCATGACACATTGTGCTTTTAAGGAAACATTGGCCATAGATCCTTTAAGAGACACAATATGGGAATGGAAAACAACATTGCCGATATGAGTAAATTGGGTAACAGAGTGAGAACATGGAGAAAGGTTGCTGAGGATTCTACTGACATGTTGTAATCAGTCTTTGAGAAGGTGCTCTGGTGTCCCCTACCCCCGATCCATGCACAGAGAGTCCTTCAAAATGTTCACCATAGACAGGACAGAGGAAAAAAAATAAGAAAATAACTCAAACATCTGTAATATACAACATGCATTTGAGAGATTGGAGAACGGCATATGTAATCTGATTATTTGTTGCTGACTAGAAATAACACATTGAGACAAAGAAGCTCGGAGATGTTATTGTATACACTGGCATTAACATAGTCAATGCTTTGAGCACAGAATGTAGTATGTGTACACTTTATTTCACAGTTTTTATGGTTACCTCATGCATTTAGAGTTGTTTATGAACACTACAAGAAAGAAATTGCAGTTCATTCTGCTATATGGACTTTTTAAAATTCAGGTTTTTACTGGTATTGCCATTTGTACGACATACCTTTTTTTGTAGTCAACTGCCCTGTCACCACTGGACAAATTCAGATACCAATATTGTGAGATTTTGTCCTTTTAATCTTGTCATTGTCCTGTTAGTGATGCTGTAGACTTATCACAGGGCCAAAATAATGCTAAATATTTCTCTGTTTCTATTGACTGGCTTGTAACAACTTTTGTAATGACAATTTTCAAATCAACTTGGTTTTTACTATAAATCTCCTTATATTTTAGTTGGAATAGCATTAAATTTATAAATCAACTTGAAAAGCTTTTATTTTAAACAAACTAGTATTGAAGATGAACAAATGGTAACTTCCAGTAATGTGTGCATGAGCCTATGAACACATAATGAGATGAAATCAGTCAAATAAAAATGAATGTGTTTCTTTGATACTCACCCACAGGCTAGTTTTTGATCTCAGAAAGACATTTACTTTTAGAAAGATTCAAGGAAGTTAAAGTAATAAATTTGTTCCATTTATCCATACATATAGACATTTTCTATAAAGGACATATCTTTCACAAATGTTTTACTACAAAATTTCTTTTTTTTTTTTTTTTTTACAATTTTAAATTTAAAGTACAGTTATATCATTGCCCGATCCTCTGACACATCCTATCTCTCTCTTTACTCCTTTCACAACCATGGCTTCTTTTTCTTTAATTACACATTCTTTTATATTTTATAAGTTTTTCACAGGGTGAAACAATATTTTCTTCTGAATGTTACAATAAACAATACTATAATTAAAATACTTAAACCAAAATTACATGTGATAAAATAATTAAAAATAACGGAAAATAATTGACTTCAGCAGAAGCTGAAGTTATTAAAATGAAATAGAACTTATTAAAAACTTTGTACAGTGGAGTTATCATGGCTAAGAGAAGCATGAGAATGTTACATATGTAATAATTATATATAAGTAAAGCCAAGACTCTATGGTTTGATTTTAAAACAGTCTCATCAAATAAAATAAGAAAAAACAAGTAAAATGGTCAACATCTCTATGGGCACGGCACTTTACATCTGTAATTTCAATTCTTGGCTAAGCTGAGGCAGGATTGCCATTAGTGTGGGACCAGACTGTGCTAATCATAAATCGGAAGCTATCCGATCAAGAGCTGTGGGAAGCAAAGCAAAACAAAGGAAAAAACAAAGAAACCCAAAATCAAACCGCAGAAGCAACAAAAACATTAAACCAAGCGTCTTAACCTAGCTTGTGTGTGTGATGGGATAAGAAGTGACTCACAGCCTTTACAGGCCGTGATGTTAGGTGACTGCTAACAGTCTTTTGTTTGTCTGAGTAACCTGTGCGTCAGGTCAATTAGAGAGAAGTCCATGAGTGGGATTTTCCAGGAAGCGGCCTTCTCAACACCCAGTGGCCGACTCAACACATGCTTCCCTTTCAAGCAGCCTCCAGTGCTCCTATTGGCTGAGGAGACCTGAGGATACACGATGTCTTACAATGTCATGGGACTACAAGTTCCTACCCAGGGCTTGATTTTTTTTTTCAAGTCTTCATAAATATTTTACATATTTCGAATTTATTTATTTATTTATTTTTTGTCGCACATTTTTGATGAACGATTTTGCTTCTACGCAGGAACGTTTATTTTTAGACCATTCCCATATTTCCTCAGACAACACTGATAATAGTTATGTAAACATGTGCTCCCAACTTAGAAAATATTCTGTTGCTGTGAGAGGAGATCATAATCTCAGCAACTCATAGAAGAAAGCACTTACAGGGGGATTATAGCTGCAGAGCACAAGCCCATGGTAATCATGGTGTGAAACATGACAGGAAGCAGAAAGGTGTGGCACGTGATCGACAGGAAGCAGAAAGGTGTGGCACCCGATCGACAGGAAGCAGAAAGGTGTGACACGTGATTGACAGGAAGCAGAAAGGTGTGGCATGTGATTGACAGGACGCAGAAAGGTGTGGCACGCAATCAGTAGCTAAGAGCTTCCATCTCCACATACAACCAGGAGGCAAAGAAAGAAAACCATCGGGAACGGCACAGGCTGTTAAAACCTCAAAGCTCACGCCAAGCAACACATTTTCGTCACGAAGGCCTTACCTGCTAATCCGTTCAAAACAGGTCCACAAACTGAGAACAAAGTATTTAAACATGAGCTTATGGCGGCCACCCTCGTTCAACCATCCTAACATTTGTGGTGACTTCATGGAATAAATTTAAATTTCAACTCCAAGAGTATTGATAATTTTTAAACTGTCAATATTGGGTAAAATATAAAGTGGTACTTTTAACAAATTCCTGAAAGTTTTGTGTATAAAACTTAAAAAGTATTAGATTTTTCTCTTAGTGAAGATTTTAAAGGGATATTACAAATAAAAATCATCAAAAGTGCACCATACATTCTGAGGTTCTAAAAAAGTTCTCAAGGCTCTGAAACCACAGATGACTAATATGGCAGAAAGAACAGCAGTAATGAAGTGCTAAGACTTCTCTATCCTTGTATCCTTGGCAATCATCCTGCTTTTGCTTGGTTTGGGAGCCTTGTAGACAGCCTTGAACTGTAGAGGAAATTATTTTTGTATATTTCAAACACAGTAGAGTAATGTCGATTCCAAAGCTAGAAAATTCCGTTTATAGCTTGCAAAAGAAAAAAAAAAGCAATACTGAATTGATTTGCTTCGGAAAGCTGCCTCTGAACTCCATGGACTGAGCTGTGGGAATTTAACTGCCCTCAACTGTACAGCACTCCTGAGCTCTACTGACCGTTTCCAGGAACTCTGGCTCCTCCCTCTGCACTGCTCTCATGTGGTTTCCCCTTCCTGTCTCTTCTCATGAGAGTTAGGTGTATCCTATCTCTGACTTATTCTGTTAAATATGCATCTGATTTGTCACTTTGTGTGACCTACAATTAGATGTCACTGTTTGGGATTAAAGACGTGTACTAAATGCACGTCTGTATTCAGGTCAGAGGTATTAAATAAAGGTGTGTGTTCCAGCCAGAGAGATTGAAGGTGTATACTAAGGGTGTGACTGTATCCCAGCCAGACCATACAGACCTAAGTCTTGCTGGACAGAGGAGCCATGTTAGTGGATAAAAATTCTCCTACAAACCTGTTATTCTTTTATCTTCAGGAATGACAGTATTTCTAGAGAATGTTACTAAGGCAGAAAATGTTAGCTATCTAAAAGGTCTTGTTTACCCAAAATATCATTCTCAATAACACTATTGAAGAAACATAATATATATCTACACACACACACACACACACACACACACACACACACACATACACACACACACACACACACACAAAACTCTAATTAAGTACATAAATCCTTGAAATGTCAAACCTTGTAATTTGTGACAACGTACATGGTTCTAGAGATCTTTATACTAGGTCAAATTAGCCAGACACATAAAGGCAAGTACCTGAACGGAGAATAGAATAGGGGAGAAGACAAACATGGAGATGTGTGTGTATGTGTATTTGAGTGTGTATGGTTGTGTGTGTGTGTGTGTGTGTGTGTGTGTATGTGTGTGTGTTAGTTTACCAAGAATTTATTGCATGGTGACTGTGCTTAGTGACATTGACAATATATCGTATTCTTTATGTGTTTCCATGATAATAATAAAACTTTGCAAACTGATGTTTAATAATTAGATTTAATCATCTACTTAAATATCATCATGTATGGGATAAACGCAGTTTTATCTGTCAACAAATACAAAAAAGCAGCTACAGTCACAGAAAAACTTAATGTGGTAAAAGTTTAGGTAGGGTTATACTCTTCGAAGAATCAAAGGTTTTGTTTCACCAGGAGAAAAGCCTAAATGCAGATATAGAAAACAACTCACATCCAAGCAATGAGCTCCTAGCCACATATTTGTGTATTTTATTTTAAATACACTTCACTTAATTTGTAAATGTCTCCCTTAATTAAACTATTCATATTTATTTTATAATTATTTGAGAATCTTTAGATATGCTTTGATATTTTATTAATGATTTATTATTTGTAAATATGAGATGTTTTTGTCTTCCAAAAGAATTCATTGATTTACGTAAAAAGGAATTTAATTATTAAAATCAGTTTTTATTAGGCAACATGAGTAGCTAGGAATTTAGCCTACTGTATTTTGTATCTATTTGGATGTATTCCATAAGATGTTTTCTTCTGGACACCACAATTGCACATGGGGCAAGTGTATCTATACTAACACATACAGATGCACACCAGATGTATTCGATTTTGTAAAAAAATCACTATATATTATTGTAAAGATAAGTAAAACAGTTCTAGCCTACCATAACATTTTGGGAAATATAAAATATTTTCATATGTGCAGGTCAATAGAGAAATTATTCAAAAGAGAAAATTTGATTCACCACGAAGACACATAAAACAAAGTACCTAACAATAACCTATAAATTCAACACCTTCAGCTTAAATAATAACTTACTATAAACATTTGGTCAGAGGTTAAGGCCATCATCAAACATACAGCCAGTTTTAAGACAGCATAGGCTACATGAGATGCTTTCTGTAAAGATCAAAACAAAATAAAACTAAAAAAAAAAAAAATTAAAACTCAACACATTCTAATAATTGTAGAAATGGAAATGAATACACTAAAGATTGATTTACCTTGGATGCTGTCACCCTCTCCTACATGATGCAGCAAGACATCTCAATACACATCACCAGTGTTCATTCAGATACAAAGGCAGGCTCTGATGAACCGTTAAGCTGCGAAGCAGAAAAAAAAAACTATCTCAAAGTTTTTTGATCCAAACTACATCATAGTTTGGAAAGTTATGCACAAGGCCACATGCCTGTAATCCTAGCACTTAGAGAACAGAGGCAGGAGGATCTTCCAAGGGACAATTGTGGATATCTAAGTCAGCCTTGAGCTACCCTGAGTTACCTGACGCCCTGTCTTCTAACGACCTAACAAAATAAATAAGGCTGATAACGTGTTGTGGCTGACTTAGGCATTGCGGGCATTACTTCATGAAACAAACTGGTTTAAGTCGTGGCTGCATATGCTGAAAATAGGTCACACACTGTTATATATTCAACCAGGACCCTATCTGGGCTCCACTCAGGGTACCATTGCAGGGGTGAAATTAATGGATTAATTAGTCCATATTCTACACCTGACAACGCCGCCTTTTTACATCCTGGCACAGCAGGCCTGCCCTTGCTTTTTCTGTATTCAAAACAGCCTTCAGTTATCGGTTTCAGTTCGTATTTTCCCACTGAGATTCGATTCTCTTTGAAAAGAGAGTTTGCCTCAAGAGTGAAATAACAAGAAATTTTGGGGCCTCAAAACAAATAATGCCACGAGGGTAAAGAGAAACAAGCTGGAGACAAGTTGGAGACCCACAGACACACAGGTCACGGGACGGATGGCTTGGGACAGGCTGTCTCTAGACAGTGAGTGTGTGGAGAGATGGCTGAGAGGATTGGCAGCATCAGCTGCCTTCACGCCCTCACTTCACCTAGGACAGGGTTTTCATTATGTCCGTTTTCTCCCTCCTCCAGATCTTAAATGGACCATGCTCACATCGTGAAGCCACTTGGCAATGTTTGAAGGCAGTTCAGTCTAAATTGGAGAGAGGCAGCAATTCAGGGTGTACATCTATTGGTTACCAAGGCTATCAGTGCAGAAGGACTCAATCTGGGAGAGTTGTGGACAGCATCGTTTCTGTATGGCTGCCGTGATGCTATTTTCAAATTCTAGGACCGATTATGTTAAAAAAAAAAAAAACTTGGTAATTCTTACCATGCATTGATTAAAGATCCCTGCTTTTCATGTGTTTTCTCAACCTCAGTATTATTTCTTTTCTCTTCCTTCTTTTTTCTTTTAATGTTAATTATTTCTTTTATTTTTGATAATACAATATAATTACATTGTTTGTCCCTTCCACTCCAGTGCTAACATGTACATGCACAAAACAAGGCTTAGGGATCATCGCGAGGGAAAGCATGGAAAGACTGTAAGTGCCAGAGGATCAGGGAGGTTTTATTTATAAGACCCTGTATGCCATAAATGTCAGAATCTGTACTCATAAACTTCCCTTAATATGACTTCTGAACATGAGCTGAAGAACGGTTACCACAAGAGACATGCCATGGTGGAAGAGGGCAACCCTGCTGTGTGTCTACCCCACACGAAGAAGTGCAGGCAACTGGGAAATGCGGAGAGCTGGGGAAATATTCTCCAACAAAGAGCAAACTTTTATCTTTGTGTCCCACATAGGGGTTGCCTCAGACATACAGTCCATGCCCGGTTCCTAGGATATCCAGCTTCCTTCTGTGTTTGGTTACCTGCTCTTGACTCACAGAGCATAGCGATTTTAACTCAGATAATTTTTCCGCGACTTTTCTTACTTGTGTTCTCACTGCATTGCAATGGGCCTAGGTTTCTGTGATAATATTTTCAGTTTTTATTAAAATGTATTTTAAACACTGTTTGACTCCCTAATTTCCTTATGGATACAAGGCACAATCAAAGAGCTCACACCTGTATTTAACAGATTTTTTAAATTTAACATGGTTTTACCACTGCCCCGCCTAATACTCAAATCCAATATGTGTATTTGAATGACTAGACAAATAAAATATCAGTTTAGAGAATACATATAGAAACAGTTTATACTAATTTTAAAAGGTACATATTCAGCAAAAATCTTTATCATTGTTGTTTATTTAAAGCACCATAAAATACACAGCAGTTTACATAATTTTGCCAAATTTGGCATATCCAAAGAGCAGGGCTATAAGGATGTAATATTCCAATGAATAAATACAGCAATAGTTCCAACTGTTGTGCCTACTACTGAGATCAAGTTACACATTGCTTTGTTTGAGTATCTTTTGTCCACAGTGATTGTATCCAGCTATGAATGTAATCGATGCTGGAGGCTGGTAAAACAAAACTTATGCCAAACAGACATGTTCTTTTCCTTTGTTTTTCAGAAACAAATGCAGGATCATGAAGGTGATTTTTTTAAATGAAAGTATCGTAAAGAGTTGGTTATAGACATTGATTTTTTCTTTTAGCAAAGTGCTCATATATTTACTGGTATAATTTCAAATAATTGTATTATATGTTATACTTCATAATATCTTTTTTCTCTCTGCCTAAATGGAAATTGGATTTCAACAAGAAAATATTTTTATAAGATCATATTTGGAGATATATTCAGAAGGAGAAAGTAGATAACATTTGTAGATAGTATAGTTTGGTTTGCTTTTGAGTACTACTTCATATACCTCCCTGTGTTTACGCTATATAGTCCTCTAAATTGAAATAACTATGGCTTTAAAAATAAGCCTTGTAAAAGTAAACTTCCTTCTGAAAATTGCAAATATTTGGAAATTTTCATAGCACGTCTCTGAAATGAAGAAAATGAGTGGCTAATGGGCCTTCTGTTCACCACTGTTCTAGAAGTAGCTGTGTCTTCTCATGCACTGGCAACCTAGTCCCTGGCAAAGGATGATAAAAGTCAGAGTGAATGGACTTGGCCACACTGGGTGCCTGGTCTTCTTGGCTGCCTTCACAATGGGTATTTTCACCATCAATGTCCCCTTAGTGATGTAAATTAGATAGCCTGCATCTTCCAGTTCCCCAAGACTGAGATAGGGACACTTATCATCAGTGGGAAGATCAGCTCCATCTTCCAGGGGCAAGATCTGCTAACAGATATCTCCCTTGTCATGCTTCCCTCTCTTTTTGGACAGTTTTCTGACTGAATACAGAGCTCACAGACTGGACAAGACGCGCCTGCCAGGGAGCTCCTCTGCCTAACGAACTTCTTCATTTGCCCTCTCCCATGCTGAAAGTACAAATGCAGACCCCAGCATGTGGTTTACCATGTGGAGGTTGGACATCTGAATGTAGTTTCTTTGCACGTCTATGCCAGGCAGTAGCAAGGCGCACTCCTGACAAGCTCCTTCCCCTGGCTTCTCTGTCTGTTCTCCAACCTCTCACAGGAAACAGTTGTAGTCTGGGTGTCCACACCTGCAGGTGAAGCAAGGCTACCTCAACCTTTCACCGTCCTGTACTCTTATTGGTGTGCTGTTGCTTTACGAGATTTCTTGGTACCTTATGATTTCTCTATGAAGAGTAATCCCCGGAACCCACAGACCTTTCATCCCTCACTTTTTCCCTTTGCAACTTTCTACTTTAAAAATAATCCTGTCAAAACTAAAAAAGTTTCAATTTTTCCATTTTCAAGTAAAGTATGAAAAGAGCCCTTTCCTGAGTCACTTGAAGGAGTGAACAGGCAGTGGGAGAGCTGGAGGAAGAGGCAAAGCTGGAACCAAGTAGGAGGTTTGGTGTTGAAAAATAACCTCAGCATCTGGATGGTTTCCTAGGCTCTGAAGCCTTTCTGCATTAAAACCTTCATTATCAGTAGTCTGCAAATGATCCAAAGGATATTTTAATGCACTGATTCTTTGTAACAAGTTCACATTTCCTCAGAGACCTCACTCTCTTCCCTGAAAATACTCTGTTTTATATGAATTGACGCTAACTTCCTGGCTTTTAGTACAGAGTAGCTAAATTGCAGGAGCTAGTGGTGTCTTTTCATTGCTTAAAAGGCTTTAATATTTAAAAGATTAACTAACTAAAATGTAACAGGGATATTTTGACAACTTTTTCTGTGTTTAAGGTAAATTTTAACAATGTTATACCAGTTGCTAAGTGTTTACTAATTCTTAGCTTAGAACCATTATATAAATTTGACTTAAATTTAGTGTCCAGCAATGCTGCTAAACACATTTATAAATCGTCATCATTATCATCTTTGTCATGTTTGAAGCTGAACCTGGAGTTTTGCCCAAGACAGTCAAGCACTTTATCCGGCCATAGTTTTGATTTTGTTGTTGTTTTGTTTTGTCCTTTTCAGAGATTCACGTAGCCTAGACTTCATCAGACTCAATGGTTTCTGGTCACAGGCTCCTAGGTAACATGGCAGCCCTTCTAACTGCCACCCTCAGCCCCCTCTGTCTGTGAAAATAAACATCCACTGAAAAGATCAACACTAGCTGACATTTAAAGTGGCGCAAGAGTAGGAGCCTGGCAACATGAACTTTGAGTCTGACTTCAAAGGCTATGTCTTGACAATGGCCTCTTCCTGCCCCCAGCAGCCTTTCACCCCCTCCATTTATGGAGCCAATCTCCAAGCAATATAACAATAGATCAAAGGCAGGGAAAGGTCTACTTTTGCTTGGCTGCTCTATTCTCTATTCCAAGCTTTGCTTTTTGAGCCACTTTGCACTGTCCCGTATTTTCCTTTGCTGAAAGTTGGAGTTCATAGTTTTTCCTGCACCATCAGCATTTTCATCAGATAATTCAGGCTACAAAAGCAAATGAAGAAATGAGGAGAAAATTCCCTGTCAGGACTCCCTGTCAGCAGATGATTTTGGCTTCTAGTGATGAAAGTGGTTGCTTGAAATTAGTTACAAATGTTCTCTCTTCTTTTGAGAGTGTGTATGTGACGAACTACTCTGTTTCAGGTTCCCAGGAAAGAGGCAGGGGGTGCAAGAGTTTTCCTCTTCTCTCTAAAGAACTTTGCAGCTGAGGAAAGAGTGTTTCTCACTGACACCCTTACAAATTATGATTGTTTCTTTTTATGTCAGTACTCAGAAGAAACTCTGGAAATGATAGCTTTACAGACTTAGGAAGTAATGAACAGGGCCTTCCAGAGAGGAATCCCAGGGGTGATGTTTTCTTACTTTAATGATGACATTTGACAGCAGGTTTTTGTTTAGCATGAGGTTTCCTTGGCAACTCTTTCATTGGCAACTGAAAACTGATAGTAAAGTGCTGAGATGTTCATTTTTATTGAAAGAATGTTAGTGGTAATTCCTTTTCCTTTTTATGTATTTAACATTGCTCCTTTTTCATGCGATACAATCATTTGACAGGATTAGTCACTTACCTAAAATTAATTTCTGCAGGAAGAGCTACATGTGTGAGATATGAGTGATTCAGGAAATGAGTTAATTCTGCTTCCTTATTTTGACATGCCTGATTCTTCTTCAGGATTTGAGGTGTCACGTTAAGAATGGAATGTCACACTTCCTCAACTTCCAACTGCAAGTGCATATGTACAGATTTTTTCAGCATCAATTAAGTATATATTCAAAATAATAATTATAAAATGAATGTGTGAAAGAAACAAGCTAGTATTTTTAACACAATAATGAGCTGGTTTTCATACAAAAAACAAACACAAGATGTAACTGTCTAGTGAGTAGTGAATACATGTGTCAGTTCAGGAAGGTTGCCAGTGTTTTATTGTCAGCATTAGTGAGTATCTAATGACATCAAGACAGAAAATAACAAGTCACACCACATTTATAGCCTTTACACATCTATTTTTGAAGACTTTCTTATATTGTCATCTGAGTATGTGAGTGCTTGCAATTATCTATGTGCATTGCATGTCTGCCTGGTGCCCATGGTGGTTAGAAGAGGGAATTGAGTCCCTTGGAGCTGCAGTTACAGGAGTTGTGCTCGGCTTGTTGTGGGTGCAGAGAACTAAACCCTGGGCCTTTCTGAGAGCAGTACGTATTCATAGCATTGAGCTGCATCTCTGGGCTCCTAGTTCTATTTTTAGTAGAGCACTTCTAAAAGAATACACTTACTGGTGCTTGAAAGAAAACTACTTCCGACTCATCCAGGACGCACACATCCTCCTGACTGTACAGCAGGGACCTGCTTAGCAAGATGTAACCATAGGTGGTCACTTCTGGGGTGCACCAGCTGACTCTGAGTAGCGCCTAACACTGCCAGGTTGGAAGGATTGAGAGTCACAGAGGAAGCTACTCCAGAATGTCTGTGAGGGAGAATCTAGGTTGGGCAATCATGGGCAGCCCAGTCTGAGTGTCATGGCACTATTCCATGTGCTGCGGCCCTGGACTTTATATATATATATATCTCACATGTATATACATGTATTTGTATTGAAATGCAATATATCCTCAGTATTCTCAAGATATGCTAACCAAGCAAACAAACTTCAAAAAAAATCTAAAATGAAATTAGAAGTTTTATGAACTTATTATGGATAAAAAACATTTTTCCTATGAAATTAAGACAATTTGTTTTGGAAAATCCAATTAAACTGAACCATTTATAACAATAATTCCTGTATCAGATGTAAATATTTTGGGCAGGAATGTAAGGTAACTTGCGTAGAGAACTTTACTTCTTACTTTTCTATTTAAACTCAGAACAGCTGCCCTAAAGTCCAGTTATCACTACAGGCACAGGCACGTAGAACAGATGCAATTGTTGACTGTCCCAAACGGCTTGGAAGGCAGACACATTCCTGACTGTCCGCCCTCACTCCTTCAGAAAGTAAACATCTGCCACCTCCATCCTGGAAACTTGGCCAATGGAGGCACAGGGCTCACACTGGTGTCTTCGTAGGACCTGCTCACTTTGCTTTTTGTCCTGACGCTGTGTGCAACAGCGATCTCCAGTGGCTCCCTCCAAAAGCTGTTGCGTAGTGTGTCATGATCACTTCATCCACTCACTCTGTGCTGCTCATTTACGTTCTTTCTAGGTTGACCAGTGCAACTAACCCTTACCTGAACACGTTTGTGTGTGAAGTTTTTATAAAGTTACATGCTGTCAATATTTTTTTGTTTGGTTTTAGGCTTTTTGTTGTTGTTGTTGTTTTGTTTGTTTCCAAGACAGGGTTGCTCTGTGTAGCCCTGGCTGTCCTGGACTTGCTTTGTAGACCAGGCTGGCCTCAACCTCACAGAGATCTGCTGACCTCTGCCTCCCTGAATCCGGGATTACAGAAGTGTGCCACCGTACCCTGCTAATATTCTTAAACAGATGTCTTGTTGCATTTAGCATTTTTAAAGACATTTCCTAATAAGCCCCGCAGTTCCTGTTCTCAAAGGAATGCCTGTGTTCTCATCCCTGTATCCTAGCTAACACTTAGTAAAATGTGTCCTTTTAAGGTTAGGTCCTCTGTCCATTGGGTAGATCAGAATAGGGGTTCGATGTTTACTACTTGTATTGTCCTTGGTTAGTGCAATAGTTTGGGCTGAGACCCCTGGGCCCCAATCCACCTGTCATGATGTTCTTTTTGTAGGTTTCTAGGACCCTCTGGGTCCTTCTCTTACCCCATCTCCTATATATCTCTTACCTAGAGTCTCAGTAGGATGTCCTCACCTCTATCCCAATCTCCTGGTAAGTGAAGACTTTTATGGAACATGCCTTTTGGGCTAGTGCCCAATTATAAGTGAGTATATATCATGTAAGTCTTTCTGCTTCTGGGTTTACTCACTCAGTATGATCATTTATAATCCCATCTATTTGTCCACAAATTTTGGGATCTCCTTGTTTTTAATAGCTAAGTAGTACAATCTCCACAGTTATGTGGAGAGTGGGGACTGACTTTGACCTGAACTCTGGTGCCCCATATTTGATCACCTCCCCTTGGTGAGGAGGCCTGAGGGCACTCAAAGAAGAATAAACAGGCTACCAAGATGAGATTTGATAGCCTATGACCATATAGTGGGGGAGGAGGTCCCCCTTGGTCTTACACTTAGGGGAGGGGAATAGGGTGAAAGCAGGAGGGAGGGAGGAATGGGAGTTTACAAGTTATGGGATAACAATTAAGTTTTAATCTGAATAAATTAATAAAATTAAATTTTTAAAAATGTTAGATCAAGTCCCTTTTTGGTAACCTGCTGTCCTTCCTCTGAGTGCCACCAGGTCTCCCCCTCCAGGGGACATGGTCAAAGGTGAGGCACCAGAGTATGTGAGAAAGAAATATCCCACTCTCCACTCTACTGTGGAGAATGTTCTGTCCATTGGCTAGATCTGGGTAGGGGTTTAAGGTTTACCGCCTGTATTGTCCTTGGCTGGTGCCTTAGTTTGAGCGGGACCCCTGGGCCTAAATCTGCCTATCATAATGTTCTACTTGTAGGTTTCTAGGACCTTCTACTTTGCCATTCTCCCATGCTTCTCTCATCTAGAGTCCCAATAGAATGTCCTCCCCTCTGTCTCAGTTTCCTGGTAAGTGAAGGCTTTCGTGGGACATGCCCCTTGGGCTAATATGCAGATATAAGTGATTATATACCATTTGAGTCTTTCTGCTTCTGGGTTAACTCACTCATTATATCATACAGGGGGAGGTAATCCCCCTCAGGAACAGTCATAGGGGAGGGGAATAAGGGGAAAAAGAGGAGGGAGGGAAGAATGGGAGGATACAAGGGATGGGATAACCATTGAGATGTAACAAGAATAAATTAATAAAGGAAAATATATATAGATAGATATAGATATATATAAAGAAATAAAGAGATGCCCACATTTTCTAAACAGAAAAAAAAATAAAAAATAAAAAATAAAAATGTTAGATCCTCTAATGAGATGTAAGAGCCCCTCGTTGTGATTTTTATTTCCATCCCTTTGGTCATTAACGGCCTTGAGATAAAATTTGCTGTGCTTATTTGCATTTGTATAATTCTCATGATTTAACAGTCCATACTTACTGTTTGCAATTGAGCTTCCTATTATTCGTGGATTATATTAATCAATACATATCACTTTATCCTCTTCCCTTCCTTCAATCTCTTCCATGTTCCCCAATACTTCTCTATTTTTTGGCCTCCTATTTTTTAACCATTATTGTGACATATGCACACAAGTATATAAGCATGCACATGTGCAGGCATGCACGCGCGCGCGAGCGCGCACACACACACACACACACACACACACACACACACACACACACACTTTTTAGTATTATCTGCTGAGTCCATTTGGTGCTGTTGGTATACCTATGCTTTTACAGTTGACCAGGTGTTATTAAAAGGACTACATGCAATTAACAACTTCTGAGAAAGAAATAGTGTCCCCCAGAGATGAACTCCCTAATTAGATACTAGTGAGTTTTACACACTACAAATTTTTTAAAAAGATCATATTCTGGTTACATTTTTTTCTAGTCTCCAGTGCATCTTTTTAATTTAATTTTCAGATCAGAAATTTTAATTATTGATGGAGTCTAACACAGTATCTCTTCTCCATAGACACTCATGCTTTTAATACTATCCTTCTGAAATATCTGTCAGGGCCTGGAGAGATGAATTGATGGTTAAGAGCACTGACTGTTCCTTCAGAAGACCCAGGTTTTGTTCACAGCACCCAAATGGAAGCTTACAAACTTCCTTCACAGGGGATCTGACACTTTACTCTGGCCACTGTGCACACTGATAAAGGTAAGCCACCCAAACACATAAATTAAAAATAAAAGAAACATGTTAAAGAAATATTTGTCTAGCCAGTATACTACATGTGTTCTTTCAAAAATATTTTTGTTTTTACTTTTAGCTATACAAATTTTGTATAAATTTATATTGATGTGAACTATTGGCAAATTGATTTTACTCATAAAATACCAGTGTTTTTAGTAAAATTTACTGAATGTGACTTTTTCTTAGTTAAATCATATTTGTTCCTGTCTGAATCGGATTGCCCTTATACATATAAGTTGGATTCACAAATTCCAATTTTCTTCATTCCTTGATTGTCTGACTAGAAGGCATCGCATTATCTTGTCGTACTTTACTTGCTTTCCTGAAGTAAAATGGTTTTTACTATTAACTTTGTTTTATTTTTCACTTGATTTATCTGTTAAAGGTGCTTTCCATATTAATTTTATAGTTGCGTTCTTAATTTTTTTTTTTTTTTTTACCAAAAACAAACTGTTGGTTTGCCGGCATTTTGTCCAATTTATAGGTATCTTTGAATACTTCAGACCCCCTGGTGCTGGAGTTACAACTTGTCTTACACAATGTGGGAGATGGGCGTGGGTCTGTAGAGGAGCTTCAGGCCCTCTTGTTTGTTTGTTTGGCTTGGTTTGTATTGGCTTTCAACACAGGTTTCTCTGTGTAGTCCTGGCTACCTTGGCTCCTGTTTTGTAGACCTGCCTGGCCTGAATTCAAAGGTCTTGCCTGCCTCTGCCTCCCGAGTGTGTGTGCCACCAAGCCCAATTCAATAGCAAGCCCTCTTAACTGCAGAGTCACCTTTCCAGTCACGCCAGCTAAAGTTGGCTTTTGTCCAGATGAGTAGAGACACCATTTTATTCTTTTATCATTTATTGAAAAGGCTCAGTTTCACCAGTATATGCCTTTGGCAATGTTACCAAGAATAATATTGCTGTAGTTACCTGGGGCTATTTCTAGATCTTCTGTTGTATTCACTAGGGTTATGAACTCCTTTCAGTGCTATTACCATGTGGACTTTTTTGTTATACTATGGCTATGTTGTATATTTTGAAAGCAGGGATTGTGATGCTTCTAATAATTCATCTTAGACGTGCAATCTCAATGGGTTTCTTATTATGTGGAAGCCCTGTGTCTTTGCTGGGCTTTTATTGCTGAAACAGCACCGTGATCAAAAAGAAGGTTGGGGAGAAAGGGATTTATTTGCCTTAGGCTTCTTCATCACTGTTTATCACTGAAGGAAGTCAGGACTCTGGAGGCAAGAGGTAATGGGGAAGCCACGGAGGGATGCTGTTTACTGGCTTGTTCCTCTTGGCTTGCTCACTCTGCTTTCTGAGAGACACCACTACTACCAGGCCAGGAATGACACCACACACTGTTAGCTGGGCTCTGCCCAAAGAGTCACTAATTGAGAAAATGCCTCACAGCTGGAGCTCACGGAGGCATTTCCTCAATGGAGATTCCCTCCTCTCTGGTGACATTAGCTCGTGTCAAGCAGACACAAAACCAGCCAATACATCTGGCTGCTTATGAACTTGACACACAAATATATCACTATTAAACCCACAACCCCCTCTTTTTTTCTTATTTCATTCCCAAGATTTATAACTTTAAAGTTACCACAGTCTTTATAAATTCAAACATTAGAATTTCAGATGCTTTTAAATAGTCATTCTTTTAAAAATCCAAAGTCTTATACAATTCAAAGTCAACTGTAGGCTCTAACAAAATACGTTCTTACTTCAAGAGGGAAAAATCAGGGCACATGCACAAGCAAATAAAAATGAAGTTCCAACCCTCCGATGTCTGGGAACCACTTCTCCAGCCCTACCCTCTGCAGCACACACAGCATGTCTTCCAGGCTCTAGCTGGCTCCACACTGAGGCTACTGCTGTTCTTGGTGGTCAACCCATGATGATGACATCCCAAAATGTTGGGGTCTCCTGCAGCAACTGGGCTGCACTCCCACCAATGGTTTCTAATACACTCTCTTCATTGTGCCAAGCCTCAACTTGTCTGTGTGACCCCCTTCAGTCCTTGCCTTCAACGGACACTCATGCTGCACCTTCACCAATGGCCTCTCCTGGCCTCTCAGAGTGCCCAGGCTCAGCTGCTCTCCATGATCCCTTTAAGCTTTCAAAACCAGTACCACCTGGGTAACTCTTACACATTTCCAAGTCTGGCTGCCAATGTACGGTAGAAACGTGGCTGCCTCTGGAGCCCAGAAGTTCCACCTCAGTGATGCTGGTGTCTTCTTTAATCATTGCTAATTTCTAGCTCCAGATAACCAGCATCAATCAACTGTCCCAGTAACACAAACGTTTCACTTCAGTAGTTCTGGTCTCTTGTTTTTCACAGTTGATTTTTCAGCCCCAACAAACCAACCACAGAATTTTACATCAAAACAGCAAAGGGTAAGTGAACACTTTCATGGGACATGCCCCTTGGGCTAGTATGCAGATATAAGTGAGTATATACCATTTGACTCTTTCTGCTTCTGAGTTAACTCACTCATTATTATCATTTCTAGCTCAATCCATTTGTCCACAAATTTCGGGAATTCCTTGTTTTTAATAGCTGAATAGTATTTCATAGTGTAAATGTACCACAGTTTCTTTATCCATTCTTCTACTGAGGGACACTTAGGCTGTTTCCATGATCTGGCTATTATGAACAGGACATTCTCCACAGTTGAGTGGAGAGTGGGGTATGACTTTCACACGAACTCTACTGCCCCATATTTGACCATGTCCCCTGGATGGGGAGGCCTAGTGTCACTCAGAGGAAGGACAGCAGGCTACCAAGAAGAGACTTGATACCCTATGAGCATATACAGGGGAGGGAGGTCCCCCTCAGGCACAGTCATAGGGGAGGGGAGTAAGGGGAAAATGGGAGGGAGGGAGGAATGGGAGGATACAAGGGATGAGCTAACCATTGAGATGTAACAAGAATAAATTAATTAAAAATAAATTATTTAATTAATTTTAAAAAAAAACAGCAAAGGGCCCTGCTAGTCTTTAAACTCCCCGCTGGAGCTCCTCAAGCCACGCCTCCATCCCCAAGCCACGCCTCCATCCCCTGGACTGCTCTCAGTATTCCTATCTTCAAGGCTCCCCTAGAACATCACAGAGCCCTTACAACTCCCCGACTTTTCTAGAGCAAAGTTCCAAGGTTCTTCCACAATCCTTCCTAATATACGGTCAGGTCTGTCAGAGCTCCACTGGAACCAATCTGTCTTAGTTAGGGTTTCTATTGCTGTAACAAAGCACTAGGATCAAAAGCAAGCTGGGGAGGAAGGAGTTTATTTGGCTTACACTTGCACATTGTTGTTCATTATCCAAGGAAGTCAGGGCAGGAACGTAAGCAGGGCTGGGACCTGGAGGCAGGGGGTGAGGCAGAGGCCATGGAGGATGCTGCTTACCGCCTTGCTCCCAGTGACTTGCTCAACCTGCTTTTATACAGAACCCGGGACCGCTGCCAAGTGATGGCACCATTCCTCATGAGCTGGGCCTTCACCATTGATCACTAATTAAGAAAATGCCTTACAGTTGGATCTCGAGGAGCAGTTTTCTTAAATGAGGCTTCTTCTGTCTGGTGACTCTTATGCTGTGTCAAATGTACACAGAAATCCAACCAGTACAACTTCTTAATTTATTATGTATAATTTGCACCCTGCTCTTTTATTTTATCCAATATGTTTATCAGTTTTGAGAGTCTTTTGGTGGAGTTATTTTTTATAAGCTGAAGATAGGATACTTATATTCTGTTCAATTATTTTCTTCTTTATACGCTTTCCTTTTCTTCATGTAATAGTCAAACCATCATCTGCAATTGAATTATTTTTCTTTTCCTTTTCTGATTTTCCATTGTCACCAGATGTTGATCATATTGTAGCAATATGATAATTGGCATTAATACATGATTGTTAGCTACTATCTCTTTATTGCTATAATATAAGGGACAGAAAGCATAACAGAATTTTTAGGGGCTATATAGACAGCTGTTACCCCAGATAAACAGTACCCTGAAAGATTTTCTTAAAAGTATGCTCTTCAAGTCCACCATGGTGAACTGATGATTTTAAAAGGGTTAATTAAAAAAGCATAGGTTAATCAAAAGCTGCCACAACACAGTGAAGTCCCTCGTGTCATTAAGAGTCAGTTCCAACACTGAAAATTCCACCCTCAGCCTTTTGTAATGGCAAAATCTCCCCTACTGAAGAAATGACTGAGAATCATAGCTGAGAGTTCACATTTTCCCAGAGTGGTGCTTTTCAGCTTTCCTGAGCATGGCAAGCCCAATCAGGGGCGTTTTCATAAAGAGGATGTTCATTATCTTATTTGGGCTTCCTTCATGATTCCATCTGTAGGAGACAGCTATCCACACGGCACAAAAGGAGGAAGTTTATTAATATATCTACAGTACACTGAAACTTCCCAGCCTGTCTTTGCGTATCCACTGTCTGACTCACCATAGGAATATGTGGTGCCAACTAATATTTTGCAAATGCTCAGAAATACACATATTATAAACTGTGTGGAAAATAATATGACCAAGGAACTGTATTTTTTGTTGAAATATGATGTTAAACACATAGAACTATAAAAAGAATCAACCATTATTCCCCATTATACAAATAATGAAACAAATTTAAAGGGGGTCTCCAGAGCCACGTACTTCATAATAAAACAAGACAAGGAATCAAGTACAGTTCCATTAATTTGAAAGCCATCCAAATGCTAGGAGTTGTGATAGGCAATCACTAACTTTGTCAATGGAAATTGACAAGTGGCAGTCCCCTTAACACTGCAGAGAGGGGTGCTGAGAGGCCCTGAGCAAATGTCTAAGGAGCAGACAGAGTCTACAGAGGATGTGTGTTATTGACATGGGTGCCATCATGTCAAGGACCTGTGCTCTAAGTCCTGGGAAAGTACCAAAGCCTTCCACGTACAGTTAGGCTCAGAATGCGCAAAGTTTTCCTCAGCTTTCAATGTGAATCTTGGCAGGATGTGTAAGGAAAAAAAAGTAATTAAGTTTCCTCCTCTTGGATGTTCACAGCCTGAAACTGCTCACCTACAGAGACCTTACACAGTGCTCCTCCCCCTACCCTCACATGCAGTGTGTGTAATGACCAAGCTGAGGCTCTGCGTTGTTACAGTGTTGTTACAGTAGTTAGCACCACCCCATCTGAATGTGCACATCCCAATAGACACCAGTGTTTCTCTGTGTGTGTGTGTCTTGACATCTGGTCCTTTCTTTATTCCTGTTACAACTTTTATTCAGGTAAAACTACCAAGACAGATGGGACATGGTACCTACCTAATAATAACTTAGTGGCTCTGAAATTCAAAGTTGGGGGTTCCCCTCCCCCTCTCCTAATAACCATTTGAGAAGATCAATAAAGAGGGGTAATATGTATGAGTGAGGCAGTTTGATGCTGTGAGTCAGGTAACTCTTAAGTAATTTTTCAAGTTTTGGGAGGCATATTCCTAACATTTATATTCTTTTCCAAAAAGTATGTTATCATGGACGAAAAGTTCATATGCACTAATAATTCATTATGAAATACTGGATGTAGTAACTAATTTTATATTTAGAGCTTAAGCTGCCAGGAGCAAAAGGATGCAAATTAAAACCATTATTCCACACTTACTCTACATCAAGAGGAAGACAAGCAGTTACTGCATTTGGAGCCAACGGCTATTGTGCTGTGTTTAAGGGTGAAGTTCACTCGTGTATCCTTTTTGTTTTTTTATAACATATCATTTTCTGAGTAATTATTTAAGTTTAAGTACTACATGCTATTAAAACTACAGCTGTTTATTTTTGTTTGAAAGTAGTGAACTGTATGGTGTTTGCTATGGTTTGAATGTGAAATGCCTCCCATAAGTTCATGTGTTTAATACTTTAGCCCCAGGTTCTTGATACTTCAGGACATGCAGCTTACTTTGAGGAAATCAGTCACTGGAAGGAGATTCTTTAGGAATTTCACCTGTCTTTATGGCCCAGTTCTTACGGATCACAACAAAACAAGGCAGCTCCTATTCCATACATTCTTCCTTTCATGATGTTTTATCTGAGTCATGGGGAGTCAAGTAACTCCATGGACTGATGTTTCTGAAACTCTGAGTCAGAAATCTTTCCTCTACTATTTTTCTTTGCACATATTTTTATTTGCATAGCTACAGAAAAATAAATATTACATAATTTAAAATTAAGTTAAAATATGGAGCAACATGACCAAGAATAGTTACTTCCTTTCATAAGGAAAATCCTCTTATTGATGAAATATTTCATATAATGAATCCCTTTTATTAAATATGCTTGGGAAGCCACTATGAAAGAGAGGATATCTGATTTGTGAAATTTATTTATTTTTATTGTGAAACACTCTTTTTTAAGGGACTTTTGAGTGATAGTAGACAAAATAAGAAGATACATTGTTCTGAATTGTATTTACCAAAGTGAAATAGATCTATTAGAAAGCGCTTCTGATGATAGCACAGTACCTTGGTGTTGTCTCTGGCAAAACAACATGAACTTTCATGCTTTATACATACCAAATAAGGGGTCTGGAGAGGTGACTTAGTGGCTGGGAGCACTGGCTGATCTTCCAGAAGACCCAGGTTCAATTCTCAGCACCCACACTCTCTGTAACTCTAACTGCAAGGTATCTGGCACCTTCACAGACATACATGCAGGCAAAACACCAATGCACATTAAGTAAAAATAAATAGATCTTTTAGAAGAATACCAGTCATGAAGTGGATGGAGTGGAAGGGAAATCTCAGCCTTATCATTCTTGTTCTTTTTAAATGTAAAGACGGTATCTCTGCCCAGGGGTGGCTACAGCAGTTCCAGAGACAGCGAGGCCTGCTCAGCAGTGATGCACACTGCATCCGTTACAGTACAAGCCTTTGATTGCCTCCCCAGGGTGCTACAGAAAGGATCTAAGTTTGGAAATACAGTGAAGTGGCTGTGAGAAATTACACACCTCAAGTCCTACATGGAGAGAGCAGACCCTTACTCGTTGCCCTGACCTCGGCAAGGCAGCTGTGTCATGTCACCTGGTGGTAATAACCAGTCAACACCCCACAAGGTGAGCCAAGATTCCCACTGGGCAAATGTCCTACCTACTGTGCTCTGAACTAAGCCAATCAAATCTGAGAGATTTTATTTGTTTTTATCTTTACTTTAACTGTGATTACTGAGAAACACATTATGTGGTTTAATTTGACAATGAATTAATAAATCAGTGATGTTAATTTAAAGGATATCTATCTATCTAGAGAGAATTTGATCTACTCTTCCAGAGTGTTTTAAAGTCCTTAACACATTAATTGAATCCAGGGTATAAGATGATGTAAAAAAGGAATACTGTTTTACATGTTGATGTTTCAGTGTAGATAAGAGAGACTAACCATTTGAATTGACTCTGAATGGCAATAAAAATTGCTTTTCATGATTATTATTAATTTAGAACCTCATACTGTTCAAATTTCTTAGGCTATAGTCAGAATCCGTTCAAAATCAAAGTGTGTTTACAAGTCAATAATAGAAATGAAATTGCAAATTTCTTCATAAAGTGCATGAACTTGAGGCACAGTAAGTGGCATAGTAAGGCCATGGAAACTTCTTATTACTAAGTTAAAGTGGCCAGAAAAATATGTTGATCATGAAGGTAAGATACATAAAGATTCCGATTACTTTCCTTTTCCTCCAATTGCCAATTAATAAATAAAATGATACAAAAATTTTCCTAATATCATTCATCTATCTTTTTAGCTATGTCTGTGAAACAGATTGAAATATAAAAATTATACAGGAATATATTATATATAAATAAAACATTAGAAGACTTTAACTGTCTTTATTCACCAGTTCATAGAATCAATTTTTACAATTAGCAATTGGACTTATCATTGAGCAAGCATATCGTCTTTGAGAACAACATCTTCAGAAGAACCTAGACACTTGCTGAGAACAATTAAATGTTTCACTTGCTTAAATCCAGAATTGCTGGCACGAACTTCAAAAAGGTTATCATTTGATTGCAAAGAAATAGTTGCACAAGTGTTAAGCAGTGTGCTGAGAGTTGTGAAGCTGTCTGTGTTCAGCATTCCATGGCATGTACTGATGACAAGACACCAAAACACAGCAATCAGTTACAAAGTGTATTTATGACACAAGTAGTAGAGGCTTATGTGTGTGCCTCACTCTTGGGAGTAAAATCAATCAGTCTGTCCTTTAAAACATCATATTTGTCTAGAAGTCTAAAAACTGTCTCACTCCAGATTACTGTCTTTCTCTTTAGACAGAACAATGCCCGACGCAGAATTTCTATGTATTCAATTTCAATAAATGGATGACTAAATAAAGTGAGAAGTGTGTTTTCACAGTGATCTATGTAAACCATGAACAGACTGTTCCTTGGCCCCTTCTGAAACACATGAAGACATGGGTTACAGTGGTATGATCTTTCTTCTCCTTGGGTGGTCTGGCAATGTCAGCATCCCCCTTCTACCAGAAAGCTCTGAGGTAGTCACTTGGGGGAATTGTTTAGACACGTTCATTCCTCTCATCAGTTCTCAGCCATAGCGTTGCTGGATTTTCAAACTAATTAAATGTACTTTTTATTTGTATGTGTGTGTGTGTGTGTGTGTGTGTGTGTGTGTGTGTGTGTCTATGCTGTCATGCACTCACTCATGTGTTAGTGCACACGCGCGCGCGCACACACACACGTAAAGTTGCCACTATATGGTAACTGTTTTTATATATTAAGCCATGTCACTGGTCTGGTTTCCTGGTTTACAAAATGCTGGACAATTTAAAACTGTAAGAACAAGACTAATAACACCTGACTTTTGTCATTTCACATTATGTTACTTAATTCAGTCATTAATTTGTGATATGAACCAAGATCTTGGGAGAATCTCTATGGAATCCTTTACAATGGTCTGAGGGGATATAGTTCTGCTTTAGGTAAACCACACTTAGAATAAACTTGAGGTTAAGCTGTCAAAAACCATTTTTTGGACAACGATAACAAACTAAGTTCTTTAGCACAGTAGTATTTCTCACTTTCTAAATAAAATACTTACATGTTTATCACTAAATGTTATTTTGTCTGACAATCCTATCTAAAGTAAAAGTGTGATTAATTTGAAACTTGCTAAAGAAAAATTTCCCCCGTGTGTAAAGTACAATGCTCCTCGGGGTTTCTTCAGGCTCTCTCCTAATTGGGTGCTGTTAAAGATGCTGACTTGCAGCACTCAAAAATAAAGAGGGCTTGAAGAGGGAACTGAAAACCTTAGAATACCTGAGTACAGGATAGCTTCTGACACTTGCTAATCAGTGTGCTGCACACCCGTATCACTGTCTGGCAATGTGGCACCTAATAAAGACAAGCTGATGTCCCCACCAGAGGCTTAGCACGTAGGAAAATGCAGCAGGAGTCTGGTAAGAAGAACGTGCTAAAGGCTTCAGGGGGATCCTGCCTACCAGAATGGGGCACATTCACGGGCAGAGTCCTGTTCCTCCTTTAAGTCATCACCCACAGCCACCCCGCTCTCTCCTATGTGAAAGTAACAGCTCACTCATGGTGACTCCTCGTGACACTGACAGCGAGGGCATTAGTTAGTACACTGTCAGTCTAGGCTGCTCAACCACGTTCAGTTTTTATGCATTTTTATAGGCTTATTAAACAATATTCCTACATGTTTAGGTCACCAAATATCTTCATACTTTTCCTTATAGGATCTCCTACTTAAGGAAGAATGATATACTGGAAGAAAAATAAAATATTAATATTTGAACAAAAAAGAAACTAAATTCCATTATGAGAAATTGAAGAAAATGTTGCCACTTCCCATTAAAGATGAAAAAAAAAGGCAAATATATGTGCCAGGAGCAATTATACCTGGAAAATGAGGTTCTCATCGCATTTGAACAGGGTATGGCTATTTTTATGGCTTTTTGCTGTTGATGTTCCCTCTGGCCATTTTGTTCAGCATTTCCTGACAGGTTCCCGCATCATAAAATTGTTCTAGTTCAGTGTATTTTCAGCAGTGTGCCTGTGTGAGCATGTTTTCTAAATAGTTGTTCTAGGAGTGGACGAAAGATAAATCTTTCCATATTTTATTTTATAGAGGGTGCAATATCAACTTTTTCCAGGGATACCTTGCAGCCTAGTTTTAACTGGAAAATTACTCTATATTCCTAATATTTACTTATCCACTGATTTATTATATACCATGGCTACAGGAATTGAAGCCAACTCTTCACAAATTCTGGTGCACTTTGGACCAAAGCATTATTCTCTGTTTCCTTCCACTTGAGTTCCTCTCCTGGTCCCTCCACTAACCTGCACCAACTTATACACTTCTGTCCAGAGATAATCTGTTTCTTAACATTGAGTTGTGTTGTTGTGAGCAAGGAAGGGAGGGACAATGTGCTCTGGGTTTTCCTGATTAAGCCTCAGTATTAGGTAGCCACTGTGCACCTCTACCTCAGGTATGAACACTCAAATCCCCAATACGTACTGAAACTCAGAAGTGTGTCTTTCCCAAATGCACATCTTTCTGATGCTGGATGTTGCGTGCCGCTCTGCTTCTCTTCCATTGTGACAGGTTTGGGTCTTATTATCACATCTGCTAACATTCATGTGTGTGTGTCACATCCAAAGGCCACAATACTGATTGTTACATGTTGCCGCTTTTCTTTAGGGACTATCAAGCATATACATGCTGAAAGAAACTCCCTCAGAGACTGCTTTTCTCTTCTCCAGGCAGGCAGCAGTGTGAGAAAGCTCTTCCAAAACTCTTTTATTTAGTGCCCTCTTACAAAGAATAGGGTAGTTTCCACTAATCTCCTTCCTTCCTTCCTTCCTTCCTTCCTTCCTTCCTTCCTTCCTTCCTTCCATCTTTTCTTCAGTCCTATCTTCTTCTTTACAGGGAGGCCTTGTTGAAAGTCATATTTGGGGTTCATATGCTGACAGAATCTCTTTAACATCTATGGCTCCCAAAACCAGGACATTCACTGTCAACCCATTTAACTCTGACCATGTCGCCATTTGCTACAGACACCATTGCTGTAAACAGAATGCCTGCTACAAATGAGTTATAAAAAGATCCCACTCAATGCTTCTCACTGTTGTGAAGGTTTGCAAGTTAAGGACGCTGGTGCTACCAACAGTCATGAGTAGGGTGGGTTGCCTCATGGCACACGTGTTCGCGTTCTGGAGATTTCAGGTGGCAGGAAGCAGAAAAAACAAGTGCTGCGCCCTAAAAGGAGCCTAACTGTGAACACAGACTGACTTCCTGGATCTCTGTCAGGACAATGGATGATTCACAAGAGAGATTTCTAATGAATGTATTCTCCCCATGTTACCACCTCTCAGTATCACCACAGTGAAAGTTAACCAAGAGAGTTGAGGGATGGCTGTCTTCGGATGCTATAACAGAATGCCAAAGAATGGCTAAAGCCCAAGCTGTGGTAACCCCAGAGTGCTACGCACCACACAGTGGCATCATGAGTGTGAGAGGGAATCCTTTCCAGCCCCCAGATTTGATGACCTGCAGGAAATAGTGGGGTCTGTTTGGACTGTAGGTGGTATAATTACTGCCCTCTCTGTGTCTGTTTCTGTGTGTGTGCACTTATCCATGTAACATTCTAAGAAATACTTAGCCTGCTATCCCAGCGTGACTTGTTCCTGACTAATTAGATCCAAGCATGTCCATGGGAATGAATGCATACATAAATACGAATTTCAAGCCATAAAACTTGGCGTCTGTAAACCTGTTCCTGGAATAAAGAGGCCCTCCAATTCATTGTGTGAACACCCTTTCCTCTGAGTTAATAGACATGAAGGGCTATGTTTAAATCCATTTTCGGTGAGCACATCTCTTTTCCTGAGTGTCTTCAATGACCCCTCTACTGCTCCCTGAGCTACAATGTGACGTTTTCTCTCCAGAAACATTTATAGAAATTATATTCTACTCTATTAGCTGATAAATCATTCACGCACAGAGTTAATAGCATTTAGCTAATTTTAAGACTTAGAATTTAGGCTGCCAAGGGAAAGAATCTTTCTGTAAAATACATGTTCTTCCTCTACATTAATTAGTATCCAGTAGGTGCTCAGTAAACTTGTGATTGCTCATATAAATGCACAACACATCAGGAACAGAATGAGGACAAGAGCTACAAAATGACATTTGTTCTGCTTTAATGTTCATATAACTAGATTATTTACTGCTATAGATCTTTTTGAAGCATAATTGGAAAGTTTTTAACTTTTAATAACGTGAGGTGGCTTTCAAAAATGTGAAAACACAGCCCACAGAGAGGCTTGCAGAAATTTTAGAGTTTTTATAAGTGAAAAGGACAAAAATTTACTTATTTTCAAAGAAAATATCTTAAGCCTGTGGGATAAGTTTGTCCTATTTTTTATTTAAATAATTTATTCAGATTATATCCTGATTTTTATCCCCTTACTTGTATCTTCCTGTTTCCCCTTCCCTACCTCTTTCACCCTATTTCCCTTTCCTAGGTCTGTGACAGAAGGGGACCTCCTCCCCCACCATATGATCACAGCCTAGCAGGTCTCATCTGGGTAGCCTGCTTACCCTTTCTCTGTGTATCCCCTAGACCTCCCCACCAAGAGGAAGTGGTCAAATAGAGGGAACCAGAGTTCCTGTCAGAGTCAGTCCCCACTCTCCACACAACTGTGGAGAATGCACAGAGAGGCAGAAATAAAGAGAGAGAGAGAGGAGAGAGAGAGAGAGAGAGAGAGAGAGAGAGAGAGAGAGAGAGAGAGAGAGAGAAAAGAAGAAGAAGAAGAAGAAGAAGAAGAAGAAGAAGAAGAAGAAGAAGAAGAAGAAGAAGAAGAAGAAGAAGTCGAAGATAAAGACGAAGGAAGAGATTGTGTTAAACAAGGCTGAGAAACACAAAACTTGGATCACTGTACTCCCTGTCATTTGCTTCTCTGGCAGCTGCAGTGACTCACTGCCTCTCTCTGCTAGAGAGGGATCTTCTGTACTCACCAACACAACACAACTCGATGCTGTGCCCAGACATGTTAGCATTAGAGCATTAGTGAAGGAGTTCCCCACAGAGCTACTTTCCAAATTGTCTGAGCAAATAAAGGAGCAATGGCTGTAAAGCAGAACAAATGTTTTCCTTGCCCTTGTGCTTGGCAATGGACAGAAGCTGATTGTTCGAACATGGGTCTAGGCTCACAGAGGAAGGCGTTCTAATTTATTTACTGTGCATATTTACCTTTCTAGACATTGAAAGACCCATATTTCTCAGTTAAGAACACACCACTACTCTTAGCCAAAAAACTGAGAAGCAACCAACACACTTAGAATTCTTGCGGGATCATGCATTAGTGTATTAAGTGTATTCATTTCATGTGCCCTGGACTTAAACATTGGCTTCTTACTTGAGGCAGATCAGTGATGTCTTTTGAACAATGCCAGGTAACCCTGCACAGTGTTAATGCTGGCATTTTAGTTCTTGCACTGATTCGATTCTCAGCTGTTTATAGTTAGGTATGGGTTCTGCTATGTGTACGCACTAGAGGCGAGGAAGGATTGGACGCAGATGTGCTGAGCCAGCACTATGGTTGTGCTTTTCCAAGGGCTAATTCTCTTTCTCATGAAGTTTTGGTTTCTCACTTGTGAATGGGTGTGTAATGCTTGAATGTGATGGATAGCCAAATGTGCAAATGCATGCGCTCTCAGAAGGATGGACTGCCAAAGAATGCATGCGCTCACAGAAGGATGGACTGCCAAAGATAAGAATGCATGCGCTCCCGGAGTCAACTGCTTTGAGTGGCAGTCACTTGTATTCCTGTCTTACTTTTTGTTTTCCTCTAATGACATCTCAGAAATATCAGTTATTCTAGCCATGCAGGTCATCTGCTGCCAAACTATATTCTTATACAAATAGTTTGATTTGTTTAATAGGTAACAGGCTTCCTTATAGTTCTACCATACCAGCTGCATTTTTTTAACCATCCTAACCCCCATATCGCTCTTCTCCCGACAGGTTAAAAAGAGAAAATTAGAGATTTGAAGTTATAATCCGTGTATGAGGGAGAATATGTGGAATTTATTTTTCTTTCTCTGGAATATCTTAATCAATTTTTTTTTCAGTTTCAGCCATTTACCTGAAATTTCCATAATTTCAATTTTTAAGGAATACTATGTGTACTCATACACATCTGTGAGTTTGAGTGCAGAATCTGCTAAGACCAAAGAAATCAGATTCCTTGAAAGTGGAATTACAGGAAGCATAAGAAACCAAATATTCATGCTGGGAATCTAAATTGGGTACTTTGCAATTAACAGCACATACTTTTAAATGCTGAGCTATCTCTTCAGTCCTAATTTGGTATGTTTTCTTTCAGATTAATATAATTTGATTCTGTATGTGTGTTAAATTTTCTTCATCTTTGAGCATCTAGGCTGTTTTCATTTCCTAACTATTGGAAACAAAATGAACAAAAGAATCAAAAACTGAAGACAGATGAGCAAGTCCCTCTGAATTAAGAAATGGAACACTTTTGATATATTCACAGGAATACCAAATACAGATTGAATTGTACTGGTATTATAGATTTTGGTTTTCATTTTTGCAAGCTGCTACACTGATTTCTGTACTGTTTGCAGGTGTTTTTCACACCCATCAACAATGAGCAAGGATCCCTCTTTCCCCCACATTATGCCGGAGTCAGGGAGCCTTGGAGAATCACAAAGGACACAGGCTCCAGCCAGTACTGTTGGAGGCCCACCAAACTACATGATGAGGCCCTACTGATGAAGGTGGCACACAACTTGTACGCATGGTAAAGAGCAATCAAATTGTAACCAAGGCAGCAGAGCCCTGCCTGCTGGGTAGTTTTCACACCACATAACTGTTCTCTGGCTGATGGGAGAAGGCACCAATGGTCCTAGATCAACTGTCAGGTACTGTTGCCTGTTTGCACAACAGTGGCAGGACTGTTGGGGCAGCAGGTAATAAGCCCTTCTGAATTAGTTTTGAGACCTGCTGCACAGGAGGGGACACTTCGCTAATACTGGAAACCCAGTCAACATCCCATTCCAGGGAGGTCATAGGCCTTGTTGAGGAACTGATTATCATTGTGTAGGCAAATCCTTCTGTTTATTACAATGTCAAGATGCTTTCTAAATATTATGCTGTACCCGTGGGTAAAACCACCATCAAATTTAACCACAGAAGCCCCTTCTAGCTCAAGCGGATGGTGGTGAATGCAGATATTTATTATTTTACAAGTGGTAAGAATAAGAAGTGCTTGGCCATAAATAAGTCATGTCACCCCCTGTAAGGCATGGGAGCATTCATGAAGATGGGGAGGAAAGAGTGTATGAGCTGGGAAATACGGAGAAGTGTTAACAAGTGGTGCCTTTACAGTTAAAAACTCACGTCAGCTGTGCGTGTCGGCACTGAGTCTGCACAGGAAAGGAGCTCAAGTGTCAGAAACAGATGGGGAGAGATGAGGATGCCATCCCTTCCAAAGGCAAATAATTTGTTACTGACATGTTGAGGGAGAAAAATTATTGCTTTGATTTGTGTGGTAACCCCACCATGCTCCAAATAGGTCAGTTTTAATCCAATTGACACATAGATAGCCTGAGTTAAACTGAACTGCTCACAAACCTGCCATCATTTGTGTACACTTCAGGCCTCACAGGTCTTCCCCTGTCCACGTTGGCATGTCTGTTGTTGTCCATGTTTAGACAATCATGTTAGTGAGACTTCACTGATGTAGCTTCTGATTTTACTAGGAGACCCATAGCAGGGCAAACTCCCTGAGCCTCTGGCTCTGTCCTTCATGGCTGCTACTGGACACCCAGCCAACTGCACCAGCCCACTTCAGGGTCAGGGCATCAGAGACCTGTGAAAAAATGTTCAGCCACAAGTTTACCAAAACCAGTGTTATTTCTAAATCCATCCTAAACATTTGTCTTTATACCCACAGAGAAGTTTAGCTTTCAAGAGACTTCTCTTTGCAAGAGATGGAGATGATTACAGATCAAATGACTACAGATCAAAACGAAGACTTGTGGATCTCAGTCCCAAGTGGATCCATCCACAAAACAGTCCCTTCAGCTGTGAAACAAGAAACAGTGCAGAAGATTGTGTGGAAAGCTTGAACAAAAATTTTAAAAAATACCGTGTTTCAACGAAAACACAGTATTGTTTGTGTACTAACACAGATCTGTACTAACACAGATCAATTTAAAACTTAAGTATATTTTCTATCTAAAATATTTTCTGCTTCCTACTCAAGGAGAAAAACAATAATTGAAAGTTAGAGTCAAGTTTTAAAATTGTAAATTTTACATCCAGTAATATTTTTATTTCCTGAAATAGTCATGCTTTGAATGAAATTATAAATTTTAAGTTCTTACAACAAAGAAATGCCCCAGTGTTCTCCCAGGCAATAATCCTCAGCATAGGGCAGGGGTGGAGGGAGTAAAATAGCCATAGTGATGAAGCCAGTCATTGCAACCATACATGGTGTCGAGAGACAGCAGCAGGATGCCACAAGGGGAAGAATAAATGTCTTACAGTAGAATTCCAGTGCATCAAATTCCTTCGGACTGTCCTTCCCTCTCACTGGCTTCTAGCCCTCCTATACTCTCCGTCTCTCTAGTCTGGAATTTGTAACTCACTGCATTAGTGGTTATAACAATAATACACACACGTGTCCACATAGCCACAGAAAGCACTAACAGCCATGGGTGTGAATAAGGTTAGTATAAATGTGTGTGGTGATAAAGAACTCAATGTGTTAACTCACAATGCAGTTGTTCAGATTTGCCTCACAAGTAGATTTAGATTTGTAGAAATTATGTCATAGTCATATTTTAAAGCCATTTTATATTTGTACTTGTTTTTATTATAAAAGTATGTGAAATTATCTGGAAATACATTCAACCTGGGTAGTAATTAATATCTAAATCTGGTTTTATAAATATTACTTATTATACAAAGTACCAATTCTACTTGAAGAGATGTCATATCTCCAGGCTTGAACTGGGAATACATAAAAGGAGTCTAGAACTTTCAACCAGAATGTAAATAAATTCTCAATCAATAATTATGATACAATTGAAAATGCAAATATTATATAAAACAGGCCTCTGGTGTCCATGTGTGAGTGAGTGATTTAAGCATCAAGAATCATTAATGGATTGTAGCATCTATTAAAAAGAAATCTCCAAGACAATATGAATAAACACTCAAAATAAATGAGAAAGAAGACAAAGTTCTTAGAATACTTGCTAGTGTGTTTTTACAGTAGAAAAATCTCATAATCCATCATAGCCAAATGATTAATTTTCACCTCAAGGAGTAAGTTGGTTGTCTTTGCCTCCTAACAAGGTGTTCTGATAAGAGCCCAGCTTCTCTTCACTGGAATTACGGTTTAGGTACATAAGCCAGGAAGAATTACTACACAGAGCCAGGATTGAATTTTTATTTAAAAGTGACACTTCCAAGAAATTGCATAGAATACATGTGTTCTGCATTGTAAATGATAATCTTGGGTTGGCACTAATTACTCTAAGCTAACTATTGAAACATTATATGTAAGAGAATACCCCTCTTTAAAAATATACATGATAACTTTGTCGTAATTAGCAAGTTATCTGCAAGATACAAAGCCACTCTGTATAGTCTTTCCTTGACATTTATGCAAATGTAAATTCATTTTAAAATAAAAGATAAGTGATACTTCTAATCAGATGATCTTTAACACAGAAATGGATCTGTGCTTAATCTGTAAGTCATCCAGTTAAACCATTTATCCAGAGCACTTTTTAAATCAACAATATAGAGTGTAATTAGCCCTTGTAATTTTACAATGTTGATAATTTTAAAAATCTGTCTAAAAAAAGAGCTAAAATTTTCCAGGTGTGGTAGTTCATGCCTTTAATGCTAGCACTCGGGAGGCAGATGCAGGCGGATCTCTGTGAGTTCGAGAGCAGCCTGGTCTACAAAGCGAGTTCAGGACAGCTAAGGCTACACAGAGAAACCCTGTATCAAAAAACAAACAAACAAACAAACAAAAAAAAGAGCAAGCTAAAATTGACTGACAATTTGCTATTAAAATCCAATATGTAGCAAAAGCAGTTTGGAGATTAATTTACTAGACATCTTTAGCTGTGATACAGAATATGTAAATAAATATCTTATGCTGTAGTCATGTTTCAAAATGCTGCATTGACACCTGCTATGTTTTTGCAAAACACTCTAGAAAGAATATGCTCATTGAAATGAACGTAGATTCAGAGGACTCTAGAGACAGGCTGCCTAAACTGATTGGGAGTGTGAACTATTTCTGAACAGTTTCGCACCACCGTTGTGTTCTGTAACAGATGCCATACTTCCTAATTTAATTTTCTTTCAGATTTTCTCAGAGAATTAGAAATCACACGGCAGTCCCAGGTTCTCCCCAGACAAATCTGCGAATCCATTGGACACACTTTCCCATTTCCCACACTGGCTGCCATGATGTATTTGCTCATTGTTCAATCATTACATGGTGCAGTTGCCCTTATGTTAGCCTCAAATAAGACTACTGTGCCATCTCCAAGGGCAACTGAAGCTACCATTACCCAATCCAAATTGTATGAACATATTTTTCTGGGTAAAATTTTAACTATTGGTTATTCTTGCTTCATCACAAACAAAAGTACAATATGTGTCAGCTAAAGCAATCATGGTATCTGAACTTCTTCACTCTCAGAACCCTGATCCACCACATGAAAAAAAAAGTCAGTGCATGAGAGAAGCTAATTTGGCATCAGTAACCTCAGCTAGCAGTAGAATAGCCACAAGTAAGTGCACGGTTACCATATGGGAAGCAGAACCATTGTTCACGTCATAACTGGAAATTTTGCAATATGTTTTACTGATATTTCAATTAACCCCTATTTCCTTTAATACCAAAACCAACCAAACACTTTACAAGATTAAAAGGCTACAGATAAACAAATACATCTCATAAATAAAAATAGTGATTCTATCAGAAAATATTAGCAAATAAATTCAGGAAAGAAATGAGTACAAATGTATGTCTATCAAGTTGGATTTAACTACCGCATGTCAGGCTTATCCAATAGTTAAAATTCCTCCCATCAATAATATTAAAACAAAATCATCACACTATCCTGTTACTACATGAAGAAAACGATTTGACAAAAGAGTACTTATCAATAATAAAATGATAAAGCTCTAAGTATGTTGAATTACTGGGAAAATTCTTAATCTTATAAACAATATCAAAGAAAATCCTACAGTTACCATCACATCTGTGGGAAACTCAGAGCCTTCCTGTTAATATCATGAACATGGTAAAGATATCTTCTGTCACTACTGGCTTTCACATGGTACTAGAATTCCTACCCAATATAGTAAGGGGAAAATGCTTTTTTGCATGTCTATAAAAATTATTTCTATAACATTCAAAAGAATCCTTAAAAATAAATTTCTGAATATATTTAATTTTTATAAATGGTTATAGATTGCATCAAATATGTACTGTTAACACTTAATTGTCATATATTATCCATATTTCAGGAACAAATAAGTTGAGTTTTAAATATTGAAATGCATCTAAAGTGAAAGAAAATTAGTATAGAACTAGCAAAATGTATGTAAGATCTATCTCAGGTACATGACAAAATCCTGAAGAAAGATATAAAAAGAATAAACAAACCAGAGGAGGCATCCAATGTCTGTTAATATGAAGATTCAACATTGTAAGGAACAGAGGAGCAAAGTTACCTAATTCCAAGACTTCCTGTAATGGCTCCCACATTTAGATGATGATATGTTGGCAAATAAATGTGCAAGGAGATGACTGAAATAGAACAGAGAGCTTTGAAACTGACTATAAACATAATATAGCACCTCTTTTTTATATATAGAAGAAAAGATATTACTATAAAACATAGAAGAACTTTTAAGCAATTGTGCTAGAACAACTGAGATACTTAAAAGAAAAATTTTAAGTCTACATATATTTGAATTTTTATATCTCAGACATTAATGTGAAACTTTAAACTCTAAAAATATCTTTAAGGTATTATAGTAACACCATTAGCCAAAAAGGAATTGATTGCCCAGTGTCATGTTTCCAGAACCCTCAGAGAATAAATAGAGAACCACCTCTTGCGAGTTCTTCTCTGAACTCCACATAGACTCTAGGGCACAGCATAGCACACTTACAGTCTAGGGTTCTTTACTGGCTTCATTGTCTCTGCCAACTAAATAATTAAAAGACATGAGAAACTCAAGCATCCCAAGCAGCAATGGAGAAATCTCAAACACTGAAAAACAGGAACAGACAGAATCAGCAGATGAAGAAAGGCAGTCATTTGGGGATGAAGAAATGCACCCATACAATGGACAAACAGAAAAAAAGACACTCTGCAAAGCAAGGGGCAAGGCAGCAAAACTCCAGTCTTTTCCTAAGAACTGTGCTTTTGTAAGTCTCTGAAGGGTGTTCGTCCCTATATAGGATTAGTCTGTTTGAAGGAAGACAGTATGGTTGTTTGCCCCACAACTGTTGTGTCACATATCATTATCTGGGTCTTGAACTTGTTAACTCAGTATACTAGGAGGTCAATCTATGAGATTAAAAAAAGCCAACAAAAGCACTGTTTTTAATTTCCAGGCGTTTTCTCAGGTCAGTGGGCAGGGAGGGGGGTGGTGAGAAAGAAGCTAGCCTCTTGAAAGTTCAACATTTTTCTTCTTTTTTTATTATCTACTTCTTTTTTAAACATATACATTTATATTATCACACATATATAAAACAAATTACATATGGCAAGAACCACAGTACAATCAAGAATTGTATTCATGTTACTTTCACAGTGTTTTGGCTGTTTGTATTGGTCAACCTTGTAGAAAACATTTTCCTATCTTGGTGAGTCTAAAATTCTGAATGTAACTCAATATCTATCATATCTCATCACTATCAACTTAAAACATCTATCTAGACCTAAAAACATCTTAACCCCTAAACAACTAAGCTTAATTGTGAAACTAAACTATTTGGTTGTCAATCAGAGTCTTGAGAAGGAGTAAAATGAATTACTTCGAGTAAACAGGATGTGCAGGTTAGCAGCTTCCAAATTAAAAAAAAGAAAAATGACAGGGACTGTTTGCTGCCTGGAGAGTCACCTATAACTCTCTTCATCATCTTCAGCCTTCTAGCCTATTATATCTGACAGACATATTTGTGAGGTAGGAACTAATGAGGAAATATTTTCCCTATCTTGGCAGAGTTTGGCCATCAACAAGTTTTAGGCAGAATTTGGTCAGTGGTCGACGTGTGGCCATCTTTCCCAGTGGCTTGTCTGCCATATCTGAAGCCATCTCCATAAGGATGTTCACTGATGTTCATGATCATCTTTGAGGTGGGCTGGTTGCTGTCATAAGTCAACCTATCTTGTTTCAAATAATCATTAAAGGTATACAAATAGGAAAGGAAGAAATTAAAGTTTTACTATTCACAGATGATATGATAGTATATATCAGTGACCCCCCAAAATTCTACCAAGGAATTCCTACAGCTGATAAACAACTTCTGCAAAGTGGCAGGATACAAAATAAAGATGAAAAGTCAATAGCTCTCCTGTATACTAATGACAAACAGGCTGAGAAAGAAATTTGGGAAGCTATCCCCTCACAACTGCCTAATTAAACAAGTGAAAGACTTATATGAAAAAGAGTTCAAGTCTCTGTAGAAAGAAATTGAAGAAGATCTCAGAAAATGGAAAGATCTACCATGCTCATGGATTGGGAGAATCAACATAGTAAAAATGGCCATCCCACCAAAAGTAATCGACAGATTCAATACAATCCTTATCAAAATACCAACACAATATTTTACAGAACTAGAAAGATCAGTTCTCAACTTCATCTGGAAAAACAAAACAAAACAAAAATCCAGAATAACTAAAACAATCCTATATAATATAAGATTTTCCATAGGAATCTCCATACCTGATCTCAAGTTGTACTATAGAGCAACAGTAATAAAAAGAGCATGGTGCTGGAATAGAAGTAAGCCAGTTGACCAATGGAATGGAATTAAAGACCCAGAAATAAAGGCACATACTTATGGTCATTTGATTTATGACAAAGGAGCCAAAACCATACAATGAAAAAAAGAACAGCATCTTCAGCAAATAGTGCTGGTCTAACTCGAGTCTACTTGTAAAAAAATACAAATAGATCCACATTTATCACTCTGTACAAAACTAAGTTCCATGTGGATTAAAGACCTCAACACACTACATCTGTTAGAAGAAAAAGTGAGAAAGAGCCTAGAACTCATTGGTACAAGAGACAACTTCCTGAAGAGAATACCCACATCTCAGGCTCTAAGATCAACAATTAATAATGGGACCTCATAAAACTGAAAAGCTTCTGTGATGCAAAAGACACTGTTAACATAACAAAATGACAGCCTACAGATTGGAAAATCCAACATCCAGACAAAGGGCTAATATCTAAAATATATAAACAACTCAAGAAATTAAACATCACCAAACCAAGTAATCTAATTAAAAATGGGATACAGAATTAAACAGAGAATTCTCAACAGAGGAATATTGAATGGTTGAGAAACCCTTAAAGAAATGCTCAACACTCCTAGTCATCAGGGAAATGCAAATCAAAACGTCCTTGAGATTCCAGTTTACACCTATCCCAATGGCAAAGATCAAGAACTCGAGTGACAGCACATACTGGCAAGGATGTGGGGAGAGGGGATCACTCCTCCACTACTGGTGGGAGTGCTAACTTGTACAACCACTTTGGAAGTCAATATGGTGCTACCTCAGGAAACTGGGAATGGTTTCACCATTTTTATTACATAGCCATGGTCTCTCCTTCTCTGTCTGAAGACCCAGTAGTCTGTCTGACTCCCAGGCTCTCACCATGGCACACATATACCCACTCTCTTCTCAGAAACATAAAAATGAATTGAATATTTTATATTCATATATAATTACAACCTGTATTAATTCCTAAAATATTCTATTTATATACATGATTATTTCACTGATGAAAAAATAGTTCTCACTAAAACTAATGATTCCTCCTGTGAGAATTTTCAATGAATTAGAAGACAGCTCATGAATGACATTGCCTGTGTAAAAGATGTCGAATAAAGGCCTATGTAATGCTTATAAATTATTGTAAAACCTCAATAAGACAAAAGCAACAACTAAAACTCAAGTAGACACATAACTTGTAAAGACATATACATCGTAAGAGTACATGCAAAAAGATGTCTCATTACTGACATGCAAGTTAAAATGACAGTGCAAAACCCTCAGGTGACACAGCCGGAATCCTAAACACTGACAGAGCCATCCTCTGGGGAAACACTGACAGCACTGTCCACTGGGAGACAGAGTGACTGATAGGAAGCTTCATAAGTCTAAAAAAAGCAAGCGAACAGTCACCATGTATTTCCACAGTTCTTTACACACCTAAGGACAGTGTTATCACACCTTGAAATTACATTGTTTTCTTTGTACATGAATGGAATTAACACACATGTGGCTTATGCATGCTCATGTTAGCAACTCGGACTAAACTCAAATGGTCACAAATATACACAAAAAACCTGAAATTAGGTAATGCGTCAGCAAGGGGGGAATGGAAAAGAGCGGGAAGTTGTAAATTAAAATGCAGTTTATATATGTGTGGAAATCCCACACCTATCTCCTGTAATAAAACAAATATGGTCATTAAGACAAATTTGTTTATCACTGCAAAAATTCATGAACAAACAAGGTATTCTTCCGAGAGTCAGCAAATGAATGGACTCTGGTACATTCATAGAGTGGAATACTCAATTATTAAAGGAAACAAGCTATCAAGTTATGGAAACATAGGGGGATTAAATGTATATTAGTTAAGTGAAAATATTCAATCTGTAAGACTGCATTTTGAATGGCTTAAACTGTGCAACTCTCCGGAAAAATGTAAAGCTACAGAGACAGTATGATGTGGTTGTATGCCAATGGTTAGAATTGAGAGGAGGTATTAGCTGTAAGGCTGAAAAGATTGCTCAGACCGTGGTGCTAGTACGGTAATCCTGCAAAGGTAGAGAGCCATCATTACACCTTCACCGAAAGCCAAAGAGCATCAAGAAGTGTGTCTTAATGTAAACATCTGACTTTGGGAAACAACAGTGCATCAACAATATGCTGGCTTTAGGAAGAAATGAAACTGAAAGCGTGATTACTGAGATTGTGGGTTTGTAAGTGAATATCTCTGTGCGTGTTATGGGGAGTGTTTGAGGACAGCAAATGTGCAGGAAAATGTGGTTTTTTTCAATAAGTATCACAGAGAAGGTATGAATTATTTAAAATTAAGACTTATTAATTTAAAACATATGCACACCAGTAGAGGGATGATGTCAAACATCAGCGAGAGTGCGGAGCTAGCTAAGCTTGTTGTAAGTTGTGCTGGAAGTACAACACCCATTCATCCAGCTTGAAGCGGTTTCCCATTCCTGTGAGACTAAGCACGACTAGTGCTGAGAATGCAAAGTCTCTGCATAAGCTCACCAGCATCATACAATAACTTCTACAAGCAATTTTCTTCAGCCTGTGTTCTTTCTCTATAATTTTTTGTTTGATAATGGATAACGTGCTGTTGATTCATTATTTTCATTAGCATTCATCAGCCAAAAATAAGCAAAAAAAAAAAAAAAGTAAGTCACAGTTAATCATATTAATGAAAAAGCGATATACAAAAGAAACAGACGCTATTGTCTAACTTGTGTGAAACAAAAGAAAAATTACATTTTGATTGTTAAAATAAAAACAGAAAAGTACTTGTCTATGGGAAAGGCAAGGCTGTCTTCGCTGTTGTTGTGTATCAGTTTTCTCTGAGATAAAAGACAACTACGTTGGAGCGAAACCCTTAAGAAACAGGTTTTGGGTTGCAGAGATGGCTGAGAGGTTGAGAGCACTGACTGCTCTTCTATAGGTCCTGAGTTCAATTCCCAGCAACCACATGGTGGCTCACAGCCATCTATAACTTGATCTGATGCCCTCTTCTGGCCTGCAGGTGTACATGCAGGCAGAGCATTGTATACAACATTAATACATAAATCATAAAAATAAAAAAAGAAAGAAAAGAAAAAGAAACAGATTGGTAAAAGGAAGATAAGCCAACAGGGTAGTTTAACTGGAGGTGGAACATTCCACCACACAGACAAGCGCAGGAAGTAAACAACTCAATAGCTTCAGGAAGTTATTGAAAATGATCAAAATCACTAGGCCTCTACTGCAGCTAGCAGAAGGGGCTGCCAAGAGATATTCTCAGACACTCAGAGCTGCCTAAAAGAGGCTCAGATCAATGAAGACACCTGGGAGAGAACAGAGACGAGCCAAGCTGCTTGTAGGAAGCAGAAATGAGCTGGTCTGCTTTGGGAAAATCTCCAACCATGAAAGTTGCCTGCGGAGCTGCCTGCAAGTTGTCGAGTGTACGCTCCAGGGTCTTAGGTTTTACGAGCTGTCATCGATACTGGGGTGATCTTTTGAGTCATTTACGCTCCTGAAGAAAAGGCTCATTTATATTTTTTTAAGTAACCCTAATAAAACTAATTGGTGCACCACGCTGGACTTTGGTGCGCTGTGTTCCATTATCAGATTGGTTCCATACTCTCTTATCCTCTATAACGGTGCCACACACGCACTAGTGGGAAGCCCAGGGGATCCGGATGTCCTTACAGTAGCTGTGTCTTCTGCCCAGCTTTCTCTTCTCCCTATTGTCAATATCATTGATAATTTTAGCTCCTTCTAGTGTTGATGTTGTTCTTCTTTCAAAATTGCCGTAGGCTTCATTTCCCTTCATATTGTACAAATAAGTTATTAGCACTTGCAGCTTACTACCTGTTACTCCGAGATAACTAAAGTTCTTCGAGTATAGATTCAATGAACAGAATCCCAATAAATCATTTGGACCTTGTGGGTCCATAAGAGACATCCAGACATGTGTCCAAACCCCAACTGCTAATTTATTTGAAAGTTTTTTACTTTTAATCATGTGGATATATTAGTTCTTTGTGAGTTTGTGAATGTGAGCTGTGCACAGAGGCCAGGAGTGAGTATCCGATATTTCAGAAGTGAAGCTGCAGGTGATGTGAGCCACCTGAGGCAGCTGCCTGCAGGGAAAATTGGGTCCTCTGCAAGGGCAAGCCCTCTTAGAGACTGAACAGCCACGGCACTTCTAACCTTCTAATTGCTAATTTTTAAATCAAAGGTGTCTTTGTGTGGGTTGCTAGTTTTACTCTCTCTCAATATCCCTCTCTCTCTCTCTCTCTCTCTCTCTCTCTCTCTCTCTCTCTCCTTGTTTCTTTATCACAACTTTGATGCCTTCATCTGTGACCTTCCTACGTGAAACATCTCCCACATTAGTGTCTTACCTTTTTCACCTTTGAGTCACCACAGATCATAAGGAAGAGACAGCATTTCTCTTTTACTTGTATATGTAAGCCATGTACAGAATTTAAAATAATTCTGAATCATATAAAACTGATCATTATAAATAAAATAAAGCCCAATATACTCAATATCAGACTGGTATACACCTGAAGTTTGAAACCCTAAAAATACCAAAAAAGAAGTTGTCTTAAATGTTATAATAAATGAGCTATATTAAGTAAAATTAGTACATTATCTTTATTTTGTTGATTTTTAACATGAAATTAGAAGTCGGTTTGCTTTTATATCCATATTGAATGAGATGTTTAACCTGAATATCATTTCCTTGTGATACACACACACACACACACACACACACACACACACACACACACACACACACGGACCTAAGCCGACTACCTCTTGGTCTCTGCTGGTCTCTGTTTATCGCTCTCTATCTCTGTGTCTCTCGCCTTTTCTCTCTTTCTTATGATACTGCCCACATGCTCCTTTGTCTTTGTTTGAGAACTACTGTTTTCATCTAAGATGTGCCGTAGATCCAAACTTATTTATAAAAAAATTACTTTAAAAACAACTGGCATTATCTATATTGCAACTCTTTTTTTTTCTCCCCTCAAATCCTTCCTTTATTTTTTTAACAACCCTATCTCTCCGAGTTCATGCTCATCAATCACACTGGGAAGCTGACTTATATTGGCCACACTTCACCACTAACTGGATTACAGAGCTGAAAAACTTACTCAAAGTTTAGAATGTGATAAACGTAATCAAATTGCTATAGTCAAACTCTAACAGTGGTGAATAGATGACACTAATTACCTTTTCTTATTATGCTACAAATGTGGTTTACTCCATCTTTATTCATGAAGAAATATCACGCAGCCCACTGAGGGACTGCAGCGGGATGTAATATTGGCTTATTTGTTTTCTTAGTGTTACTTCCTTTCCAGCATCCAACAGATGTAATTTTGAGCTGCAACATATTTGTATGCAACAGTGTTTTATCCACTCTGGAAGATAATTGTTACCCACTGCAAATCTTCACATTTTACATAACAAGTGCTTCCACAATTTCAATAAAATGATATAATTTTTTTGTTGGGGTTTGTTTTTGTTTTGGAAGAAGTCAGATTGTTTCAGATCAGTTCACACAGAAAACAAACAGGGCCTGAGAGAGGAAAGGGCAGGACAATGCGTGGAATGACGCCATTGTTTTCAGAAAGTCACAAGGAAGTGAAACCACCTTCTTATTTTCACTGGTCACAGAAAGGAACTTCAGACATTTCCTTACCTTCTCTCTGCTTTGAGTACTTCACAAAACTATTTCCATTGCTTATAAGGCAGGCGATTAATAATAGCCTTGCCTCTCTGTGTTCATAGTCACTCCCCACACACAGTTGCACTAAAATAAAAGAAAGGAAAAACAAGGTCTACAGACGTTTCTACTTTTCGAAAACAACTAGTATTTGATTTATTATTTTGCTGGCAAAGGAAGAACAAAACAAATCCAGCACCCTCAGAGTGGCAGAGTTAAAACTAGTGGGTCTGAGAAATGCCTCAAGTGAATCTGTCACTGAAATGGTAGAGATTTGACTGGCAGACTCAGTCTTAGACTTCAAACAGCTGTAAAATTTATTCACACAGTGATAGATTGCACTAGGGGGCATGAAAGTTTGCCAAGGGACAGGAATAGTCGAGCCAGGAATGATCACTGAAGAACTGGACACTCTTTTGAGAAGAATAGAACTTTCTGACCTTTAAACTCTCAGAAGCACGAGTAAAAAGAATTTTAACCATCCACTTCTGTAGGGCTGTATGGTGACGGAGGTAATTCAACTGTCCCTATAATATTGAACTAATTAAAATTCCTTAAACACTTTTAAAAACTTAATTCTTTAGTAATAAGATTTTTATATTCAGATCATGTGAAATGTACTGCAATTTTATCAAATAAAGTGTGTTGAAGAAGTCAACTTCGTCATGAATTTGTGAATAGTGCAAATCTAAGTAACAATGAAGAAGTATAGATTCACAATTCATTTGTTATTTGCTGCGCAACATTTTTCCAAAATCCAAACCTAGGTGAGTTTATCAACCCCTCATCACCATTGTGTCATAGTGTAAAGAGATGGGTTTTGTGATCAGAAAAGGCTAAATGTTACACGGTGTTATATACTGGACAGCCTCCTGTTCTTTTCAGGAAAAATGTAGACCCTAAAGGAAACCAGTCAACACTAGCAAGAGTGACACTGAAGACATGATTCCCTTGCTGAAGAAAGAAAGAGGAAGAGGTGCAGGAAAGGGAGGTATCTGTGCTGAGGCCAGCTCAAGTATTCTAAGCTGACTGTACACACTGATGCCTAGCACAGAAGGCAGGAGAACTAAGGCCACTTTGAAGCCAGCAGTGTGGCCACGCCATTAGCCAGGTCCAGGTGCCACATGTTTCTGGGACTCCACAGAAGCTACAGCTGTCTCCCCATAGACTTTTTAAATGTGGATGTCCTGTTTAACCCCCTGATTGTCAGAACTGTGTAAATTCCTCACGGAAGTATGCATTTTCCATCTTCCGGTCTTATCTCCTTAACTATTGTGTGGTTCAGGGGATCATTCGGATTTCTGAATGTTCGAAACAGAAATTTCTATAGTTTAAAATGTGGTGTTTAAAATCATTAACAAATGCACAACAATATTACACAAATATTAAAATGAGTTGACAGAATTTGAAGAAAATGTTACAGTGATAAACCCTTAAGCCTATAAACAGATTGGTTTGAATCATGGGCTTTGATTAGAAACTTAATCTATGTGCAGAAGTTTTTTTTTGTTGTTGTTGTTTTTGAAGGCTTGGGGATTTTCCCACTGCTTGTCTTGTCTCAAGGATGGTAAAGCTGACTGAAGGCATCGAAGGGATGATGGTGAAGTCTGAGCAAAACAACAGCAAACAGCAGAGCTTTGCGACACAAAAGAACACACACACAGAAAACACATGTATCCAGGTGGAATCTGTCACACACAATCAGGAGAGGGTATTTCAGAGAAAGGAGTGGGATCAAATCTAAATTAAAAGAACAAAGAACTCACACAGACAGACAGACAGACACACACACAGACACACACACACACACACACAGACACACACACCACAAACTTCTTTGATATAAACATTGCACATTTCTGTCTTATAATAATAGAAACAAAGATGTCACAAGAAGAGTCTACTGTTAACAGAGTAGTCTCATGTCTATATCTTTCCTGAAAAATCACAATTCTCCTTGTCTTCCTCTCCTTAGTGTCATTTCTATATGCGCTGTCACCTTAAACTGAGAAAAGAATTTCACAAACTCCTGTCGCCATCCATCAAGTACAGAGACGGTTTTCTTAGCTGGCTTCCTCCCTTCCTCTCCATAGAGGAAGCCTAGCGATGAGCACTCAGCAGCTCTTGAGTAAATCATTCCAGAGGAACCTTGAAATGACTGCCTTTCATATGTCATGATGCAGTCTCTCTGCTCATGTTATGGGTATATATGCAAATTGGCTCTGGACTAAAATGAGCCCAGTGTGTCACACAGAGTGTACTCATGCTTTCTGAATGACACCTAAAGAATATGCTTCCAAACTATTGAACTCGGGCTTCCTATGTGTAAGTGAGAAATAAAAATAGAGGTAACTATTGGAAAATTGAAAGAAATTGTCAGTAGGTAATGGAGTCTAAACAGTAGTGAATGATGAGGATTCATTTTCTTCTTGAAAAAGTAGCCAGATGTTGAAGAGTTACATACTATGCAGCCACGTTTGTTATATGATATAGGCTTATAATTTTAAATCATTGATGAAAATATGAAAGAAAAAATACTTAAGAATCATATTATTTTCATCAGTATAGAAATTAACAAAAGGATCAATTATACTTGCAAATAAGGTTGGTTTCACAAATTAGCATAAATACAAACTTAGTTTTGAGAATACTTGTTAACAAATACATTTTGACCGTAGACAGTAGTCATTCAGGGTTTCTCAGGGCACAAAGGTAACAATTTGTCTTTAACTCTGCCTTATTAAAATCTATTCTTTTCGTACACAAGTAGAAAGAAGAATGCTATTGATTTTGGTTCTGGAAGAGTCTGTCACATGTGTCTCTTTTACAGTGACATCTGGTCTTTTGTAGAAAGAAATAAAACACACCCAGGAACCCAGTACACTTTAATTAACTGAAAACACTCCTCAGGGCCATTGTTAAACACTTGCACTTCATAGCAAGATAGAGAAAAGATAATTAATAAAGGGTCTCCCTAGGAAAGAAACTAGTTAGAAGTAAATCTTGGTTAAATTTTCTATCATTTGAAGATATCCGGTGCCACAAGACTTGGCGGTCTCCATCTGTTGTCAGTTGCAAATCTGTTCCCAAGACACCTGAGATGGTCATGCTTCATCCATCCAAGCAAGAAAGCAATCAGCAGTAACTCCGCGGAGTAAAGAGATGTGTGAATAGCATTGGCTATGCACGAATAACTGAGCAAGTAATTCTTTGCACCTGCCCTGTTTTCTCTTTTTATATTCCATAACTTACATCAAAAGACTTTAAAAGAATTTTGATTGCTTCTTTTTATCTCATTAGAAGTGCAAAAGTGGGTTCACACGTAATGACTGTCTCTGTATATCATTAACTTAGACAGCTATGACAGTAAAATACTGATTTGCAAATAAAGAACTGCTTATCAGGAAATGTCTCATTTAAAAATTCACTATATCTTAAATTTCCTGAAGAACATGAAGGCTAATGGTTTAGTACATTTTCACATACTTGTGCACTTGTGTCTCTGTAAGTGATATTGTGTGGGGGATGTTGTGTGATTCATATACTTGTAAGTGTGGGTGTATGCATGTGTGTAGTGTGTTTTTATGTGGGTGTATGCACGTGTGTAGTGTGTTTTTATGTGGGTGTATGCATGTGTGTAGTGTGTTTTTATGTGTGTGCTAAAGACCTGAACTGAAGTTCTCATGCAGACACAGGAACAGTTTATTGACAAGCTCCTCAGGGATCTGAGGTGGTTTTAAATCAATGCTTCCTGAGAAACAACTATTGCTTCTACAATAGAGTGACATCTCCTATTTTTTCTGATACCATATGACATACACATCAAACATACACAGACACATAATATATATATATATATATATATATAATAACATATACACAAACACATACACTTATATACAGTCTACACACATAAGCACATATACATATAAACCATCAAACATATATCACACAAAAATGACACATATGTACATACACAAATATACATCACATGTACACTCAAACATACATCACATATAACACATAAATACAAACACAGATTTGTACATAGAATCATACATCACACATATATACATGTATATATAGGAACACATAGTTACACATATTCTTACACATGTACATTAATATAGACATTATTGTTTTAGCCATTTTCTCCAGTGTATGTCTTTTGCATCTTTGTCAATATATTACATGACTGTAGTTACATGTGCTCAAGTTTAGCTTTTCCATTTGAGCTGTGTGTCTGTTTTTGTTGCAGAAGCATGCTTTTTTATTACTATGATTGTCCTATGTCTTAATATCAGGAATGGTAATCCTTATAACATCGATCATTTGGTTCAGGATTACTTTGGGATCTTCTGTGGTTCCATAGGGATTTTAGAATTTGTTTTAAAAAGGTATGTGTGTAATGTAGGAATTTTGATTAGAATTTCATTGCTTGTGGCAAATGGTTATTTTAACAACATCAATTTTATCAACCATTTTTTTTTTACTGTAGGTCTTTCAGCTCTGTGGTTGGGTTTACTCCTAGCTGTTTTATTTTATTGGAAGCTATTGTGAGTGGGACTATGTCTATAATATTGTTGTCAGAATGCTCCTTGGAGCTGTATAGAAAAGTTGCCAGTCTTTGTAAGTTGATACTGTATTCTGCTACATTGATGAAATTGTTGATTATTTCTACAAAGTTTCTAGTGGAATTTTGAGATCTCATGTGCAATTTCAAATTGTTTATGAAATGAGATAATTTGACTTCTTCTCTTCTTAATGTATTTTGCTTCTTTTATTGCTTCAGATTGCTTCTAGGATTTTTTTCCATTGAGGATAATATTGACTGATTTTGTTACATGCAGCTTTTATTATGATGAGATATGCAGCTCCCAGTCCTATTGTTTCCAGGACTTGTATCATGAAAGCATGTTTTAGTCCATCAGGGATGTTTTTCTGAAGCTCTTGAGATGATCACGCGATGTTTTGGCTCTACACCCATTTATGTGGTTTATTACATTTATGGATTTATAAATGTCAAACTATCCAAAAACCTTTGGGGTAATTCAAACTTGACCATGGTAGATCATTTATTTTAATAATGCATGTGTTAACTTTGCAGGTATTTTTAAAATAAGAATTATTGCATCTACATCCATCAGGGATACCAGCCTGCAGGTTTTATTGTCCTTCTTGTGCCTCTACCCAGTTTTTGGTACTAGAGTCACCCTGGTTCATGGAAGTAGTTTTAGAGTGCTGCTTCTGCTTATTTTTCCTCTTTTGACTTATTTAAGAAGCATTCAGTGTAGATATTAAGTGAAAGTCTGGTAGAATTACGTTGTGAATCCCCCTGGGCCTGGACTTTTCTATTCAGAGGATTTTTCACATTGACTCAATAACCTTATGTCTTATGAGTCTGTTGAGGTTCTTGATCTCTCCTTGGTTTAAGTTTGATGGTTAAGACTAATTTTTAAATGTGTCCATTTCTTCAAGATGTTCCATCATTCTAGAGTATAGGCTTTTAAAATATTCCCGAATAATATTCTAAATTTCTTTGGTGTCACTTTTAATGTTTCCATTTTAAATTCTAGTTCTGTTCATTTGATTCTGTTCTCTTTTCCTCTTTTGGTTAGTTAGACCAAAGATCCATTAATATTGCTTAATCTTCTTAAAGAACAAGTTTAATTGATTATCTGTGTTATTTCTGTGTTTCTATTTGGTTCATTACCACTCTGATTTTTCATTTATTTCTTATCTACCGGATGTGCATATAGTTTGTTTATGATTTTCCAACCTGTTTTTTTTATGATTAAGGCATATATTTGTATTCTTTCTGGCATTTTAATGCAGGCACTTAGAGTTATAAATTTCTCTTATAGGACTTCTGTCAACATGTCCTGGTGGTTTTTATGTGCTGTACTTCATTTTCTTTAGTTTTAGGACTTTTTCTTTTTGATCTCTTTTGATCCACTCATTATCGAGTAATGAGCAGTTTAATCTACATGAATTTTAGTCTTTATTGGAGATTTGTTTGCTGTCAATTTCAGGTTGTGTTTTATTGTATCCAGATAAGATACGATGATTTATTTCGATATTTCAGAATGCATTGATATTTGTTTATGACACAGAATGTGATTAATTTTAGAGAAGCTTCCATGTGTTTCTAACTGCAATACATGTTCTTCTGTATTTTTATTTATAGTTTGTTTAAAAATTTTCAGACATAAATTTATTACACTACATAAAACAAGAAGAATCACAAAATAATCAGGAATTATAGAAATGTTACATTCATAGTGTTTTGGCTCTTTGTGTTTGGCAACCTTGAAGAAAACATCTTTCCTATCTTGGTGAGTCTAAAATTCTGAATGTAAATCAATCCCTATAATATCTCATCTCTATCAACTTCAAACAGCTATCTAGACCTAAAAACAACTTACCACCTAAACAACTAAAATTAATTGTAAAACTAAATTATATGGTCTTCAGTCTCATCAGAGACTTGAGAAAAAAAAAAACTTAATTACCTGAGTAAACCATAGGTTCAGATTAGTAGCTTCCAAAATGAAAAAAAAAAATGACAGAGACAGTTGCTGCCTGATCAGTCACCCAAAATCTTTCTCTGGAGTATCATCTTCAGCCTTCTGGCTCAACATATCTGACAGACATATTTGTGAGGCAGGAACTATTGAGGACTTGCTTACCCTGTCCAGGCAGAGATTGGCTGACTCTGCCTCCATCCAAGCTTGCCCATATTTAGGCAGAATTCTGTCTGTGGCAGAAATTAGGATATTTTGCCCGGTGGCTTGTTTGCCACATTTGAAGCCATCTCTATAAGGAGGTTCATTGATGCTAATCATCTTCTTTGAGATTGGATGGGTGTTGCCAGGGGTTAACCTGTGCTATTGCCAAACAATCTTTAAAATAATAGAAACATCTTTAAATGCCGGTTTCTGTACATCTCTGAGGGTTTTGAAGACCATATGTGACTATTTTCCTTTATCTATCTACAGAATCATATCTATCTGTTAAATCTAGGATGTATATTCTTGGGATAAAAATAGACTAGTAATTGACATGACCATGATTTGATCAACTAACAATTAGCTTATATTACTTAACTATCTTAAACCACCGTAATAGCACTTTCAACCTATTGGAAGTAAACCTTGTGTTATAGTTGAGTTGTAATGGTTCAGTACCTCATGTTAGCATAGAAATATCTATAATGTGTTTGAAGACTAATCTTAGATTTGAATTCTATACCAATGTATCAAAATTAAAATTATTTTGCATCAATATACAAAAATCTATACCCATGAATTAAAAAATAACCTACTTGTGAGTAACAATTAAAACTTTAAGTTGAAGTGTAGATTCAGTAATTCACTTTTTGTCTTATCGTCCCTGTATATTTCCAAATATCTCCTTTCTTTCTTTTCAACCCCTATGTTTATACCTATGAAAGAAAGATAAAGGGAAAGAGAGACATCTTTGTGCTTTGCTGTTTAAGTAGAGTGTTCTGTAGAGATCTGTCAGGCTCATTTGATATACTGCCTATTTCTTATATTTCCCTATTTATGTTTTTGGTTAAATGACCTGTATTTTGGAAACAATGTGCATTGAAATAATATATTATGACTCAGTTGGTGTTAATCTTCATGTTTAAGTCATATAGTTCACAATTTTTATAAAATTTAATCCACAAGAATTTGGTGCACATATAAATCAGATGTAATGTCTTGTTGGTAAATTGTTTCCTTGAGTAGAATCAATTTATCCTTCATTATCCATCTTGATTAGTTTTAAGGTCTGCTTTATCAGATATTAAGATAGCAACATCAGCTTCCTTCCTATTTCCATTTCCCTGGAATAGATTTTTTTTTTATGTTTTCACTTCAAGATGATGCCTCTCTTCAGAGCTTAGATAACTGTTTGTAGATAACAGAAACACAGATTATTATTCCTCAATTTGCTCACACAGCCTGTGTCTTTTAATTGGGGAAGTAAGGCCATTATAACTTAAAGTTACTATTTTAAGGTGTGTTTTGATTGCAGATATTTTTATTTATTGTGTTCTTAGTTGTACTTTATGTTTCATTAATTATAGTTTCATTCATTTTCTAGGCTTTCTGGGCTATGCTTGTTTCTTTAATCTAAAAATTTCCTTCTAATGCTGGTTTGGTGGACATAAATTCTTTTAGCCTCTTTAAATAATGGAATATTTTACAATTTCAGGCTCTGACTTGACGTATGTCTATGGAGAAATCAGTTGTTATTCTGATAGGTTTTCCTTTGTGTGTGGTTGTGTATTTTCCCTTGAAACTTCCAATAATCTTTCTGTTGTCTGTATCCTTAATGTTCTGACAATGATGTACCATGGATTATATACTTTCTGATATTTTCAGTTTGTTGTTCTGTGTGTTTCTTGTGTCTTTTTCAGTGTGTCCTTAGCTTGAAATTTGTCTTCCTATGATCTTTTTGAAGATTTGATATATGTCATTGATCTCAGAGTTTTCTCCTTGATCATACTTTTATTACAAAGGGTTTCTTCTTTTTTCATTGTGTCTCATATTTCCTACATTTTTCTTCCTGTTTTCCCTTTTAAAGTTTTCATGTTTCCTAATTGTTTTGTTCAATTCCTTTCTTTTATGTTCAAATTGACATGCTATCTACTACCTAATCTGTTTGATTTGTAAGACTTTAGCCTGAATTTTCTAGTTCAGTTACTGAGGTTTACAATTCCATCTTCATTTAAGCCTAAGCTGTCTTCAATATTTCCATCTCTTCATTGAATTTTGTTTTGAGGCCCTGGACTGTTTTATTTCAGTCTGTTCTATGTTTGTGTTTTCTTGGACATCACTACAGTGTTTGTTCTCACTAATTAGCTTGTGTTTCCTTTAGCCTCCTCTAATACTTTGCAAAGTTTATAATTGTTCTTTCTGTGTTCTGGGATTCAGCTATTTAATTCTTATTGGATAACATTTCTATATGACTTGTGAATTGTTAAGGACACTTGATTTTTTTTAAATGTGGGCTTCTTTTTGGTAGTTGGTGTCATGTGGACACTGTAGACTGTCTTTCCACATAGGATGCACTGTTCAACTCACATGAGGAAGTTTCTCAAGGTCCATGCAGGGCTCATCAATCTGAGCTAGGGCAACTGTGCTGTGTTTAAAGATTATGAAGTGTGCAGGCTGGGAATTCTAGAAAGGTGGGTTCACACGGCAGGCTTGGATCAACACACAAAAGAACTGAAAATTAAAGATGACCACATAAACAAATTTAACCTCAAAATAATTTGACTAATAAAAATGTATATTAAAGATGCATACGTGGCACCCTTATTTTTTAAATATATACCATGACTTACATTTTAAATGATATATTTTTATCATGAACATTTATTCCTATTTGTTGATACTGTTTTCGGAAGTTGTGTAAACGTTGGGAGTTGGGACCTGGCTAAAAGATGGAGGCTCATGAGGCAGAACCTTGAGGACATACCGTTGCCGACACTTTCCTATGTTATGCATACTTCCTGGATGGCCAACAAGCCAATACTCTCATGAATTCTTAGGAACTAAGTCAAATATCTAAGGCTTAACCCTGCTTATATAGTTCATCAGCCCACAGGAAAGTGGTAAGTTCTTTGTTTATTTACACTGTAGTGTTATGCTGGCCAAATGTTCCCTGCTGGTGATAAGTTACACATAAATATTGATACAAAGTTGTAAATAAAATATTAACACATAGACTCCATTAGAGGCACATGAATAATATACTCTAGTAGGATTTATTTGGACAAAATAAGAATGATTCAGAAGTAGGACCTTAAGTAATATATTTTACAATAGCAATATCAACCTCTGGCCTCCACATGTATGTATGCATTTGAACACACACACACACACACACACACACACACACACACACACACACACACATCTACACAAACATGCATACATACAAGCACACACAAGAATCTATTACAAAGTACACTAAGTTAAAATGCATGAAAGTTACTGGAAACATAATGTTTGTTCAGGAATCCTCATAGTCTCTTTTTTTAATGTGATATACCTCTTCTGTTGGAGGATTACTTGGAAAACTACTCTTGAGCACTAGAGACATACACGCAGACGCAGAAGTGTGTTTTCTGGAAAACCAGCTAGGTGGCACATTTTCTTTTATTATAACTTTTAAATATTACCATTTATCATTTTACCATAAAATTGTCACTCTAGATTCTTATTTTCTGATTTTATTTTACTTTATCTTCTAAGTTATTTTAACTACATGTTATCCAATGTAAATAACACAGATAACTACTTATAGGGGGTAGAACTGATCCTACAATTTTGGAAAATATGTTGTTCATACTGAACAATATCATAGTGGAAAAATATAGGGATTTTTACCCAAACTACTCTTCCTTTTGTTTTGTTTTGTTTTGTTTTGTTTTTTCCTTTTCAGTTTAGTGACATTGGACAGGTTATAATACCCAGCCAAAAAGTAAAATGGATAACCGCAGAATAAAAAGATAATTGTATAAGCAAGGCATTTTAAAATTGTCATATTCATGTTTTTCTAAATGTCAAAGAGAATTTTGGTTTAATATTAAGGAGATTTGTTGTGTTCTGTGCAGTGTATTTTGCATAAGAAATCTCATAAAGTCTTCACAGAAGAAGATTGAAATAATCATTAGCATTTTCATTTTATGGGTGTCATGGGAAAGAACTGTTTTGTCGCATCTCTGCATGTAGCCACCCATCACACTGAGCTTGAATTCAGATACAGGCAGCACCAGTTCAGAGCGACAGCTGAGGGGCCACAGCAGGAGGGATTGCAGTGGCTGGCTGTGCTTTATTGTATTTTACTTTTACTTGTATAGTGTGTGCTTCCGTGTGCTGGTATGTCTGCATAAGTAGACATCAAATCCACTGGAGCTGGAGTTATAGTTCTGAGCTGTCATGTGGGTCTTAGGAACTGAACCCAGGTCTCTGGGAAAACAGCAAGTGCTCTTAACCACTAAGCCATTTCTTCAGTTCCAATGTGCTACATTAAAAAAAAAATTAGGATGTTTAGTCTCCTCATTACTAAAAACCTGAACTGGATCTTTTATAACAATAATGAAGACATTAAAAGTCACATATTGTTCATATTTTAGATTTCCATAATACAAATTGCTAGAAATATGATCATAGAAGTCCATAAGGAGAAAATATACCTGTAACTGGTATTACTATAGCGGGTAATTTTATTTATAATTTAAATATGCAAATATACAGTAGGGTTAAATTGTTATTTTCATTATGTTTTATTAGAGGACTTTTTATAAGGATTAAAACACATTTTTTGGGACATCTGTGTGATTTTTGGACACTTAAAAAACAAGAGCAATTTGGAGTAAGAAATTGTAAGAAATTTATGCTATTACATAGAGACCAAGGACTGGCTATCAATGTGACAGAAAAACATTAGAGAGAGTGACCCAAAGTCTCTCTACAAACACATGTTAAGCAAACTAAGTGAATTTTGATTTTGGCTCATTATCCTACCTTGTCAACTTATGTCTTGCATTGTCAGCTTTTCTCATGCAAAAGTGAATAATAAAAGGACTGCAGTGATTTTTCTGCTTCTCCTAATGGGTTCCCTGTCTCTTCTCACTTTACAGTAATCCCCAGTCTGCTTCTAGCTGCCTGTGAAATGAAAATACCTTATAGCAAAACCAGCCCCTCTAGGAGCCCTTACTGATGAGTGTGCTGAACACTCACAATATCTGAGACACACAGAGTATTAGCTCACATACATTTGTATTTAGGATTTCAGTAAAAAAAAAAAAACCTCCTTGCTATTCATATTTAATTTCAGAGAAATTAAATGAACAATACATAAATTAGAAGAACAAAGAAAATCATGCTTAGTTGAGAAAATGGAGAAAACAATAGTCATTTTACACTGTGAGATCCTTTTTAGATTGTGTATCCTCTGGTATAATACACACACACACACACACACACACACACACACACACACACACACATATATCATATGTTATATAACATACATTATATGTTAGTTATATGTACTATATTATATATTACCTTACACACACACACACACACACATGTAAATCACTGCAAATAGATAGCATAGGCATTTTTATGCGGAGGCATGAAAACCTTGAATGTGAAAGTAGTTGATTTTGTGAAAAATATTTAATAGTCTGTTGAGTTTCTTCTTTTGATTTTTCCTACTACATAGATCATTAATTGTGTTGCAGAAGAAAGTATAAATTAAAAATAGAGGCAGAGCTAATAGGATTTGCAGAAGCTTTTTTCATGAAAACTTAATACCATTTATAGAGCACTTATTCCTAATCACCGTTCTCTCATACAATGACTCAAATTTCATACCTTACACAATCATGACTTGAGTCCCTTCTTTCTGATGACAATCACAAGTATAAATAAACCCTTTAACTTCCTTGAGTAATTATACTTTTAAAGAGAAAAATGGAGCAAGTCAGCATAGTGGAATATGGTGAAAAATATAATCAAGGCAAGATCTGACAAGAGATATAAATAATTAAGAACAAAGTGTATCTGATTCCTACTCATGCGTAGGACAGGCACCTGGTCACATCCCATCATCTCAGGATCCTCACTATTATTTCATTTGAGATGAGAGACAGAAAAGGTGAGAAGTGAATTGTACTAAATCCACAACTAACTCCTAGTAACAAGGTAGAAAATAAATTAAGTGGAAAAATATTGGCGATGTTCTCATAAATTGAATACTGACACACCAATCTGTCAGTATGCCTGTATGGAAGGCTAATAGGGCAATGACGTGAAGATTTAGTAAGCTGCCCAGCAATTCCAGAAGGTGTAGGTGTGGGGGGAATGAGCCAAACTACAGCAGTGACGGGAGGGTTGGGAACATTTTTGAAATACAGATATATTCAACATTCAAACATTTTCCACCTGTGTCTTTCATATTTGCTTTGCTTGGTTTATTTTCACTAGACACATTCCCCTGCAGCCTCACTGTAATATAGGTCAGATGTGCCAATGATAGTTTCTTTTCTCCTGAGTAATGAGGCTCAAGTTCCCCCCAAGACTGAGTTGTTAAAATCAATCCCCAGGGACACAGTGTCTGATCATCTGTATAGGCATATATCTCCATTAACAAGAGACATCAGAATACTGACTAAAAGGAAAAAAGCATGTAACTTGAAGTGAAGAATGAGGTGAGTATCATTAGAATATTCAGGACATTACATATAATATAAATCACAAAGTGTGAACATTCATGGACCATTTTGTAAGTAGATAATCCAGGCAGGTCCCACTCAAACCCACACCAGCCAACGACAATACAGGGTGTAAACTTTAAACCCCTACCCAGATCTAGCCAATGGTCAGAACATTCTCCACAGTTGAGTGGAGAGTGGGATATGTCTTTCTCACGTACTCTGGTGCCTCACATTTGACCATGTCCCCTGGAGGGGGAGGCCTGGTGGAACTCAGAGGAAGGACAGCAGGTTATCAAAAAGAGACTTGATACCCTATGAGCATATACAAGGGGAGGTAATCCCCCTCAGGAACAGTCATGGGGGAAGGAAATAAGGGGAAAATGGGAGGGAGGGAAGAATGGGAGGATACAAGGGATGGGATAACCATTGAGATATAACAAGAATAAATTAATAAAAAATAAAATAAAAAAGTATATAGTCAGGATAAATAAGAAGGGCTATATTTTCATATAATTGAATTTTGGGTTCACTTTGGGTAGATAAACATTCCAGTAGCAGGCAATACCTCCAGCTTAAAGGTTAATAAAAAAATCTACATAGGAAAATCTGAGCATGGTCAGGAGCCCTTGTTCCTCATTAAAAGGCATTTTTAAATTAAATATTTGGCCTGATTTATTACAAGGAATTTATTAATACATGTAAAATCAACTAGACCTGAGAAGTTAGCAGTATGAGAGCAAAACTGTAATAGTCAATGCTTATCTGAAACTAACTAGGAAGAGGGTGGGGAGACAAGTTGTCATAAACAGTTTGAATAAAGAAATATTGTTGCTAACCCATCAATATTGCTCAGTAACTCACAGTTTGTCCTACATTTCACCTAATGAATTGTTTTATTCAAAGAAAATAATACATATGTAAAATATTAAAAGAAAATTTCATTATAAAGTATTATATTAATGTAAATTATTACCAATATAGCCAACAATGAAGTTAAATAGGGTTTCTTCCATAAAATGAGATTCACTTAGCTAATTAAAAATGATATAGTAGGACACCTAAGGCAATATAAAGTGCAGACACTTCTGGAAATAAATCTCTTATGAAATACTTGCTTATTGCTATTATTTATCCTAAATATATATTTTGGTAGATAGAGGAGGTAGAGCCATAAAACTTAAATGCAGTTGGCAATGTGTGATGAACTTGGGAGAGGGAGAGAGGAGGATAAGAATGTCATCCTTGACATCGTGCAGCAATTTCCTCTAAATTAAAATATTTCCACAGTGAGGGAAGAGGGAAGCCCTTAAAACCCAGAAGTGAACAATCTCACAAATTCAGAAAAACTGGAAGTTTTAAGGTCCCTTCCTCAAGAATATACAAGCAAAAAAAAAAAAAAAAAATCTCAGATCAGCAGAGCTACAAGAAAAAGATTTCCATCTGCCAAGCTGTGGGCAAATCACCAGGGAGCTTTGGGGGTGCAGCTTTCACTCTCAGGTCTGGGTGGACTTTGCTGTGCTGCCACTGACTTTAGGTCCCTCTAGAATCTGTGTATAATCTGATACCCTTCTCCCATGAGTAACCCTGATGAACTTACCAGTTTGCTGTGGTGGACCCCTTACATGGTCGCTTCTTGCTCCCCTGTCTGGGGTGGGTGGATACGGTCTTCTCATCTCTCACTGCTCTGCCTGTGACACTAAGACGCTGCCTATTCTACTTCCCGTACATCTCCTTTTGTTGTGCTGTGTGCCCCAAATCCTCGATTTGTTCCCTTATTTGGTTGGAAAACTGTACTCTGGTCAATTCCATTGTGGACAAGAGTCATGGCAAGTATGGTGAAGTTTTTGGTGATGAGCTGTGTAAGGACCAGGTAAATCTTAATGAAACTATGTGTAAAACAGGTGCTGAGCATCACAGTGGGTAGTGACATCACTAGTGTTAATAAGGATAAGCAAGCATCCATCAGTGGTTCAAATGCACCAAAGACTTCTATTTTGAAGGCTGCTTTTTACCAAACCTACTTGCTTTGATATTCCAAGTTAAAAATACATTTATGCTTTGTAGACATCTTCTAACTTAAACAAGAAATAAGGAACTGGAACAAGTCTGAGTAGCCAATCCTCCTAATTTTGACAGAGATCTTTAATTTAACAATATTTTCATTGTAGAAAGCAGATGATGAAAATGCTGTATTCAGAGTGGTTAAATTATGATAACTCATACTAACAGAGTAATAGTATAGCTTTCATGTGCTTCCGTGTAAGAGAACACACTCTACAATATTTAAGAGCATGACAAAGTCTTTGAACAACTTCTGTTAAAAGTTCTAGTGATAAACTGTGCAATCAACAACACTACTGATAAAAACACAAAGAAATCATGTTACAATACATAGACTGTCTGGGCATGAGCGTGCTTGTGTGTGTGTGTGTGTGTGTGTGTGTGTGTGTGTGTGTGTGTATGTACGTGTGTGTATGTGTGTGTGTATGTGTGTGTATGTGTGTGTGTGTATGTGTGTGTGTATGTGTGTGTATGTGTGTGTATGTGTGTGTGTATGTATGTGTGTATGTGTGTGTGTATGTGTGTGTATGTGTGTGTGTACGTGTGTGTGTGTGTATGTGTGTGTGTGTGTGTGTGTGTGTGTGTGTGTGTGTGTGAAGATGTTTAAGATTGCTCATATGCCCCCTAGTGTAGTTTCCCCCTGTGGTTGGTCTGGTTGGTGCCTGAATGAGCAGGTTCAGGTGTGGCTAAGGTTCACAGGCTTTGGGCATGGGGAGGTGCTTGGGAAAGGAGGGAGTCAGAGACTGGAAGAGGATCTTGGGAAGGCAAAGCAGAGAGGAAAAAGAGAAGGAAGGAGGCTGCCATGGGTTAGGTGGAGTAAGAAGCACACAGCCCGCGTGGATAGAGGATTTGGCCCAGATGAAGAACATTAGCAAGTATTTGGGATCATGGATGGGCGGTAGCTCGATAGAAATTATTAGAAGCATCTGGCATGGATTCGGGGTAGAGAGATATGGGAGGTAGCTCACGGGATAAATATCTGCCCTGCCGCAGGTAAACCAAGGCTATTTTAAAATATAACAAGTGTCTGTGTTTCTATTGATTGATAATGTGTTTGAAAATATCGCTGTAGTAATTATAGCCTAATAATAAACATTTATTAGGCCCTACCTGTCAATTAACAGCAGCATACCCCTGTTTTTAAGAAAGTGTGCAGATGAAGCAAACGAGTAGAACCAACTGCTTTTGATCTGGATTGATAAAGGAAACGAATCAAGCAAAATCATTACATTTCTGCAGAGACTCAAGAGCTGGTAGAAGAGTGCAAAAATGTGGAGGGGGAGACAAGGGGAGGTTGTTGCGAATTTGAGGTAGGGTGTCAGTTTCTACAATGTTGGGGAGGCTCTACCTAGGTTGATAACAGATGGTACGCGATTGGGATTGGGCCCAATGGGTGTCATGCTTCCTACACAAATATGAGAACGTGAGTTCAGATCCCAGCACCCACATAAAAATCCAGAGTGGCCCTGTGTCACCAGTGCTTTGATGGCTGGAGACAGGAGGATCACTGGGGTTGGCTAAATGCCATCTTACCACTAGGTTCAGAGAATTCCTATCTCACGTCTCAAAAGAAGAAGGCAGAATGAGAAGCTGTATATTCTCCTCTGGCTTCCACCAATAATCTGATCAGTGTGCACACACATGGATACACTCACACGTGAGCACACACACATGCATGCACTAACACACACATAGGCACACACATCCACACACACAAGGGGGCACATGAAGTGTCTCCTTTAGAGGTGGTTATTTGTATGATTAGTCATAAATATGTCGGCAAAACAGAGGCAAACATTATGGAAGCTGGGCCAGGAGAGATAGATCAACATGTAAGATCACTTCCTGCTCTTGAAGAAAATGAGGCTCGTTTGCCAGCACCCACATGTTCAGTCACAGCAAGCTCCACCTCAAGTCCCAGGGGATCTGATGCCGTCTTCTGGCCTCTGTGGATGTCAGGCACACACATGGTACACAGATAAACACACAGTCAACATACCATACACATAATGTAACAAAAACATTGGATTCACACATTCTTTATCAGTCTATAATGAGCTAATATTAGCTCACTTTAATAACTAAATATTTTTTGTATTTCATTAAATTAGGGAAATACAGTAACATTTTTCTTAAAATAGAGATTATGTAGAGCTACCCAAAGAAAAGTAAAGGAAGGCAGCAAAGATTCAAAGCGATTTTTTCTGAGTTACTTAGAAAGTACATTTTACTCCAAATATATTTGAGTATGCTGAAGCTTAGTTTAACAAGACATTGTCGCCGGCATCTAGCTATTGTGAACACAATGCTAGGCACCCTGTGCACGATGGATCTTCCATTACAGTGGAGTAAGAAAGCCACATTCAGTGTACTGAATTTCATCTGTTAAGCAGCCTGCACCGGCAGTGAGCTGAAGGTGTTTTTCTATCCCAGCTAGGCTTTGTTCAACACTGTGCTTTGTACAGTTTTTCCTTTTAGTTAAGGTCAGAGAGTTCACATTCATTGTTACTTTTATTTTTAACATTTGACTTCTATCTGTCTTTCTTGCCTTTTCTCTTCCCTTTTCTGGTGCACTTGCTTAGATTTCTCTATTGAAACATTTGAATAGAGTTGTGGACATACAGAACAGAAAATGGCTGAGATCTCGTCACTTGTGACATAAGTCCCATGGTACTTTTGCAATGTAACCACCACACTGATTAATTTCTTTGATCCTCAAAGTCAGTGACATTACTGCACCAATTAAGTTCCAAAACAAAATGCTTTGATCCCCATGGTGCACCAAGGTTACAATGGCATAGCAGTAGTGATCGTGATTATTATTTAGTAGTTTATAACATCATTCAGCAAATATTATTCCAATACTGGAAAGCACACTTCCCTGGAACATGTATAGATGCATCACTCAGTGCAGATACTGCATTAAAGAGAATAATGAGACCACAGCTTGATGTAGTTTAGATAAAGATCAAGCCCAAATTTGAATTTTTCACTTCACCTCCTGCCTTCTGTGTCTATGGTTCATAGCCTGTTTTCTCCTGCTGTGTATGTATATATATACACCGATGATGTCTGTTCCTGTCACCCATTCCTAACAAGGCAATTTGCCCTGTTTCTATTAAATAGCACACAAGACATGGTATTTAGTTTTACAGGCATCCTAAACAGAATTACAAGGAAGGAGTTACTTTCCTTACTGCAACTGATGGAGAATATTAGTCAAAAGTGCAATCATATGTAAACAACCTGTACCTATGTGTTGATTCTTACATATTTAGGACATTTGTTGTGTTTAATGTAGGTTTCAACCTGTTGGCTACTTTCAGCAAATGATTATCACAACTCACAAACCATATAGACACATTATCTTGGTCAGTGCCATGGCAAAGTACATAATTTTAGATTCAAGGTATGCATTTAGTTTAGGATGCAGAGCCTAAAGCACAACATAGAATAAGATTAGTTACCTTGTTTTCTGTATGACAGATTAAATTTTAAAATGTTGAATACACAATAGGATAGCAGATTGAGCACAAAAATTTAAATGACCCCAAGGGCTGTTTATCATGTTGGTCACAAGTCCTGACAAAGAGTGTGCTTCTGAAGAGGAGAGTTGTTTTCAGGAAAAGATATTCACAGTGCAGTTAGTGCAATACATAACTCTCTTAACTTTCCTTTCTTACATATCTTACAATAGGAAGTCTAATTATGTTAAGGAATAACAGTGCTTATAAAAAAATTGAGGAACTAAAACAAAGCTTGTAATTTTTAGGTTCAAAATTCAAAATTCTAATATTTGTTTTAGCCTTATTTATTGCACATGATTCAAAGAAAATTATTAAAATTTCAGTGTCTATTCCCAGCACTTTATAGTCTCCACTATTCTTCCAGATGAAAGAACATAAATCTCCTTGAAGAAGTAACTTCTTATTATTTCCCGTTGCACATTTACTGAATGATTCGATACCATCTGTCAGGGGTCATCTGATTAAATAAGGAAACAGCAGAGGAGTTGGTTTATCTTACCTAACGTAACACTTCAATGACAATCATGAAGTACAAAGAGCTGCTGGAAATTTGGCTCACAAAAATAAGACACATTTATCCAAAGACTATAGTGATATTTTAATGACAAAACCATATTCTAATATCAATGCCATTATTCATTTTGAAAGCTATTAAAGTACCAAATCATTATTATAAAAATATTTCACACAGAAACAAAATAACCATGTGCTTGCTCTCTTTCATGTTGTACGTTGCTGGATATATGATCAGAGGAAGTGTTTTCATATAGATTATCCCCCATTAATTCCATTTCCCAACTGCTTAATATAAGTTTATCAAGTGATAATATTGTCAAAATTTAGATATAATGTTATACATACATGATCAATATAGTAAGGAAGTCTGAATTATGTAAGCTAAAGGCATTTATGCTGTGTACTAATTACAATAAAGAGCAGGTCATACTACTCAATGAACAGAAAAATATTTGACACCAATGAAGGGACATTTTGATTCTACAATAATTTGTTGTGCATCTAAAGAACAGTTATCAGACCAATAACTGATAAAAAGTACAGTGGAAATTATGCCTATTTTTCAAAAAATCAAACTATGTTTTTTGGTTGGTTGGTTGGTTGGCTGGTTTTTCTTTGGTTGGGTTTTATCATTAATAGTGCCTTCAGTGGAGGTAGAGATATGGCTCTTTGCTTAAGTTCATTCACTGCTCTTCACACGATGTAGGTTTGGTTCACAGCACTCATATCCAGTGGCTCATAACCCCCTGTAACTCCAGTTCCATGTTAGTTGAGGCTTCTTTTGGCCTCCACTGGTATATGCACACAGACGGTGCACACAGATACCCTCTTGCACACATAGATATATTAGGTAACACATAAAAATAAAAATGCATCTTTAAAAATAATATAACCATCTTCTCATTAGTTTATCATGAAGTAGATGATTGCACAACTCACATACAACATTTATCACAACACTAGATATTTTCTAAATAATTAAGACTGAAGATATAATACAGTGCATGTGTTTTCAAATACTTGGAATTCTGTAGCTTTTGAATTTATTATTTATATTTATGAATATAAAATATCTCTAAATACGATTTTAAAACTTTCATAATTAACTATATTATTATAGATACCACTTGGATCTGCACGTATTGTATACATATATATCATTAAAAAACTATGCGATGTTTTTAAGTTGGACACATTCAATAATCTCTATGTCTAGCTCATCTACCTATCATCCATTTATCTCTATCTATCTATCTATCTATCTATCTATCTATCTATCATCTATTTATCTATCTATCGTCTATCTATCTATTTATCCAGCACACACTCACACACACACACACACGCGCACACACACACACACATGCACACACACACACACGCACACACACACACACACACACGCGCACACACACACACACACACACACACGCGCGCACACACACACACACACACACACACACACACACACACACACACACACACACCCCTGAGGGACTGAAACCATGCCTTCCTCTGGTTTGACAAGCTCTCTGCCAAACTTCATCCTGGATCCTCTGCAGTCTCTTCTCCATGTACCAATTTTATATATGTTTGATCCAAATCAATTATAAAGTCTAAGTACATGGTCTCAAAATGTTTTCACCTTAAAATAGATTTTTTTTTGTCAGTAATATTTACAGGATCTCTGTACCAGTATACTTAGCCCTGTAACCCCTGTGATCATCATGCTGTCAAGATTTGTGAGTTCAAAGGAAACAAAGCAATATACAGTTCCTATAATCAATGTTTCCTCCTCAGTGTGAGTGAGCCACCTGCCACTAAGTTGTGACATGGCATCCTTAAAGACATCAATATTATTATTGATGCTGGGATCATCTACATAAATCAGTTGACCATCCCTGAGAAAACTCCATGTTCATCCTCCTGTGAAGAACTGTCATTGCAATGACCAGGTGTACTTCATGTACAGGCCTTTGAGACAGGCTCTGAGAGGCAAGGTTCATCCTTAGATAGTTTCAACAATGGATGTAACCAAACTGACTGGTAGTTGCTTGCTACCTCTAATATATATCTGCATGTGCATATGTGTCTACCGGAATGTATGCCGTATATTTGCTTGTGCCATCAAAGGTCTGACAAGGATGTTGGACATCCTAGAACTTGAGATACTGACAGTTGTGACCCTACTGACATAGGTGTTGGGGATGAACTATGGTCCTCTGGAAGGGCTTCAAAAACTCTTGACCAGTGGTCCGTTATTTATGTTTCCTGTTTGTTTCATTTATAGATAGAGTATAATGAGCATTGATGTGGTCTTTCCATTCACTTTGTGTTTGTTTACATATCTGTTAACCCATTTATAAAAAACCACTACCCCTTATGTTTTTTTTTTCTTTGTTGACAACCATACAGTTCTTCAAAGGTCATGATTGCAGTTTGTTTCTTATGTCTCATTTCCTGATGTTTTAATGATTGTAACTGCTTTGACTTGTTCTAGTTTCCAGCAAGAGCAGTTTCTTATTTACCATACAGGATCTCTGCACAAGTCTGGGTGCAGCACAGCAATGGTATATTAGGTATAAAAAACCTCTGGTATTTGCTGTGGCTTTGCTGGTGAACTCATTTGGTCAATAAAATTACAGACAGCAACTCTAAACTCTGAATATATCTTCAAAAATATAGATGATATGGGATATTCTATATCCTGATGCCAAAGCCAGATTAAAAAATGAAATACCCAGGCCACTACCAATGAATGTTTTTTTATGAACATACAGACTAAATTATCCAATAAAACATTCCCACAACTGAATCTTGTGACATGTTAATAGATTATACAATATGAAAGTATATGAATACTGGAGAAATGTTGTTCATTATGATGAGTAACTTGGGGCTCTGAGTTTCATGGAAACCAAGTGTAGAACGGTAATGTCCGGCAATGGGACCCAGGGAATTTGACTATCTAGTGTTCTTCCAGGAAGTAGATTATTTTAACACCTAATTTTTGTGCTATATTTAGTTTGTCTGTGCATATGTTAATGGTGATTTGATCTTGTATTTGCATCTTTGTGATTCATCCTCCTATGGATGTGATTATTAAAATATCTCTTGAATGGATCTCAACTACTTGAGGTGAACATATGCTAGTACGTGAATTCTTATCTGTGATTTTATCAAATGTTTATAATGGAAGGAAGTATAGTGAAACCATAGAAAATGAACAATGGGCAGATATGTCTCATTTGCCTCCATGTTTTAATTTTTCATGACAAGAAATTTTGTCTAGAGCCTTGGTCATGCAAGGCAAACATTGTATATCTAAATAGTATGGCCAGCTCCACCTTTAATTTTCCATTTTGTCAAATGATCTTACTAAAATTATCAGGCTGGTCTTAGTGCACATTGCAGTCCAGGTTGGTCTGATATTTGCCTGGGGTTTCCTAATATGCAGTGTTACAAGCATTTTATCATATCCAGCAATGAAATCATATAATTTAATCCACTATATTGTTACTTATCAGTTATTTTTAAAGTTTATTAAGATATAATTATATCATTTCCCATTTCCTTGTGTTTCTTCTTATCCTTCTCACGACTGCTTTCACTCACTCCTGAATTCATGGCCCAACTTATTTAACCATTTATTAAATTTACAAATACACAAATACAAATATAAATATCACCTAATGAGTCTGTTTAGTACTGCCCTCATATATATATTTCTACATTTGAAAATAAAGATATTTTCATGAAGACTCTTAATCTTCTAAATGCATAAAATTAGATTCATTCTAAAAACATTCTATCAATATAAGCTCCTCTTAAAAAATGCAATATCATATCATTTGGTCAATATTTTAAAGCTTAAAGAGAAACTACGATCAAGTTACTCATGTAGCAATGTATGTTTATGGCATACTTTTAAATTACTTGGAAATTCTATGTTCCTCTTTTTAAAATCTACAAGTATCAAATGTAATTATGTGAAGAAAGTTAATTTTCTTGAAGAATTTAGCAAAATAAAAGTAAAGAGTACTTACTATACTTTCAAAACACTTTACTCCAGATTTACTTCATGTTTATCTTGGTAATTTTTCTTGTATATTTTCTATTTCACTTATATTTAATTAATTTTTTTCTTTTACTGAAAATCTATATTTTTATACAATATATTCTGCCACAATTACTCGAAGTTCCTCCCCAGGTCCCCTCCCATCCAAGTCCACACACTTTCTGTCTCTTCTTAGAAAATAAGCAGTCATATAAAAAAAAAACAATATTAAAATACAAACAAATAAATCAGATAAAGCAAACACAATAACACTAAATAGGACAAAACAAACTTTTATATTTCTAATTATAATTAAATGTATATTAGTATAATTATTTCCTAATAGTCTTGCTTAACTTTTAACTACTTGTGATATATTCTCAGAATTGGTCTTGAAAATATTGATGCCGAGTTCAAATTTTAAAATGTAATTATGATGAACTATAGAGAGTTTCAGGTGACTATTCAGGTAGAAAACTGTCTCTGTCGTCTTCTCATTTGGAAAGCTACTAACCTGCACTCCTGTGATACTCAGGTAATCAAGTTTATTCCTTCTAAAGTCTCTGACGGAGTTGAAGACCAGGTAGCTTAGTTTACAGTGAAGCTTAGTTGTTTAGGGGCTAAGCTGTTTTTAGGTCTAGATAGATGTTTAAGGTGGTAAAGATTAGATATTATAGATATTGATTTACATTCAGGATTTTAGAATCACCAAAATAGGAAATATGTTTTCTTCAAGGTTGCCAAATACAAATAGGCAAAACATTACGAATGTAACATTAATATAATTCCTGATTGTATCATGGTTCATCTTGCTGTATGTAGTTTATTTTATATATGTGTACTAGTATAAATGTATATGTAAAAACTTTTTTAAAAATTTAAAAATTAAAAATATTCTTTATCCTTATACTAATCTCCTATACTGACAAAAATAATGAGAATACATTCCTCATTCCAATAAATATTTTCCAAGTTATAGCATGTCTTTTACTTGTTTATGTTTGTTGTAAGTGCTCAAACTCAATATGTTATCTCTTATTATCTCTTGGTTAATTTTTCCACTTAGAGCAGAGGCAACAGATGAAGGGAGGGGTTTGAAAGACCCTAGACCAAGTTCCAGAGGCCACTTCAGGGAGGCAGCTCAACTGTTTTCAGGGTGAACAAGGCTTACACAGTGCTTGGGGGGAGGAGAGGGGCTCCAGGGTAGGTGTACAGCACTGGCTGGGGCTTGAGGTGCCTGAATGCTTTACACTCCAGGAATTCCACATTCCCCTTGGGCAGATTCTTACCAGGACAAAGGAAATGGAACTTGCATTTTGGCCATGGCCTAATTGACCTCCCCTTTTGGCTCTTGGAGGTGGGGTCTGGGAGTGACAGGAGAAAAAAGAAAAGTAAGTTATAACTAAAGTTAAAATAAAAATAATAAGACAAAACAAAAAAGAAAAGACATTACTGAGGCAAACTTTTGAGTGTGTAGTTGGAGTTTTAAATCAGAAAGGATTAACTAAGGAGGAGTTAATTTCCTTGAATGTGGGTAGCATAATGTTGTGGGTTTAGGATGCAGGTCTGAAGAAGGGGAAAAGGAAAAACAAACAAACAACAAGAAGAACAAATCATCCCCCAAACAGATAAGCCCGGACTGTTTCTTTCTCTGCCTCCTGTGTATGTGAGAAACTCCTGCAACCAAAGCCCTGACCAACTCCTATCAGGAGACTTTGCTCACTATGTTGGGTGTAGCTTCTTAAACCTGATCCCACATAAGGCCTCACTTTAAATGACTTCTTGTTGAAAACTTGCTCATAAAAGTGAAGATTATGGACATTAATACTAAATTTAAGCTTAAATATTTATAATTTTTAATGTGTATATTTCTGGGCTCTGATTGGACACTGAGTAGACAGGAAAGCACATTAAGACACCAAGCCCTTTCTGCTGCTGACAAATTGCATGTTCTCAGACCAACTGTACTCTATTGACAATAAAAATATACAATTATTTTAATATAATATTTGACATCGCATGTGCCAAAAATTCACTAACTCTCCACAAAAACTAAATCATTACCATTCTGTCCTCTGGAATCTTAAATGTAAGAGTGAGCCCTTCTTGTCAGTCATACACTTTTATAATTTCTGGTTTGGAATTTAAGAGCTGCTAATAAATTTTTACCAGCCATATGTGTTGAAATATTTTGGTATGTAAAAAGTATGGCCACTGGAAATTATGTATAAAACCAAATAATAGGAAATACAAATAGATACCTACATAAAATTCAGTTCAATTCATAGTTCTACAACACAGTTGTTGTAATAAGCCTCCATGCAGCATACGTGCTATAAGGAGACTTATTGTAGAAGGGAGGAGGGAGAAAAATGGGGGTGGAAAAGGTCACCGCATGGGGACAGAGGGAAAGAAGCTGAGGAAGTGGCTGAAAGAGAGAGAGAAGGAGAGACAGAGAGAGAGAGAGAGAGAGAGAGAGAGAGAGAGAGAGAGAGAGAGGCGCTACAGTGGTAGGCAAGTTTTTATCCAGCACACCTAATGACATAGGATGCAGGTGGTGATATAAGATGCTTTCAGGACCCTAAATGCCCCTGAGTATAGGCCAAATGGATTGCCTGTACACCAACATAACAGTTATAACTGTAGCTATAGTCATTTTTTATTTTTTATTTTAAAATTGAATTTAATAATGTGTAATTTGTAGGTACATTGTACTTTAAATTCCTTTGTATGGAGTTTTAAAGGTTGGTGGTGATATGTAAAAAATTAAATTTGCCTTTAAAACCAACACCACCTTAAATTCAGAAATATTAGGGATTTTTCCCTTTTAAAAGAATTCCTTTAGTTGAATTTGAAGTTCATCTATACAGTAGAATAATGTTCTTCCCCACAGAGTCGAACACAGGAGTGTTAATCTTTATTCATAAGGCCAATAAATTTGTTCAAAGAGCAAACCTGCTAAAGGGTAAAATGTCTGCTAGCAAGATGAATGGTGACTCTGTTTAGCTTTTCAGTGACAGCTATTGTAGAAGGCTTAAGTTATTTGTTTTCAGACCACTGCTAAAACCTATAATATGGCAGGTAAACGTCTAAATAAAATGCTTCCAGAGTTGGCTTTATAATTAAATGGTCCCAAATAAAACATTCATAAGCACATATGTATATAAATATACATGTTTACGTATATAAATATATGTACTTAATTTCATATACAAATGTAAATTTCATATACAAATGTAATTCCATTTTGGCAAGAGAAACGTCTTGGGTTTTACTTAAGTCCATGTAAATATAATGATTTCTTTTGGGAAAATAAAATAGACATTCACAGTTTACATTGCTTCATTTTATTAGTTCTTATTCTTATAATTTTATTCCTTTTGTTTTATGATAGTGATTGGAATGCAATATTGTGTCTATTCAGCAAGAAGACTGATTCATCTTTTATTTCTTGCAAGTCAGTGGAGAGTTTAGAGAGTACATAATATTAAAATTAAAAAGCCTATCTTTTGCTATCTTTAGAGAAAGGGTTGATCTGTCATATTCAACATTATGTATAACCATTTATGGTTTTTTAGTCAACTTTTTATGACTGTTGTTTATGTCATGGTGAATGATTATCCATCAAATATGTAAATGCTGTCTCCACTTTCCTGGATTATTTTATTTTTCAGCCTTGTAAACTAATAACTTATTAGCAATTAACTTTTCCAAATAATTTTTATCATAATATATTAAATTTAAAATATGAAATAAGGTTGTTTTGGATTGTGATAGCCAATCCATGATTTAGGCTAGACCTAGAACATGAGGGTATACAATAAAATATAAACAGAAATCGCATTCTAAGTATATATACCACTACTTCATTATCAATGTGTTTGAAGGTGTGTGTGCGTGTGCGTGTGTGTGTGTGTGTGTGCGTGAGCGCGCGTGTGTGTGTGTGTGTGTGAGTGTGTGTGTGTGTGCGTGTGTGTGTGTGTGTGTGTGTGCGTGCGTGTGTGTGTGTGTGTGTGTGTGCTGTGATTCATGGATATGCAGGTGTCACACCATACCTGCGAAGGTCAGAGGGCAAATAATTACAGCAATGGACTTGTAATTCCTCCTGAGTAGTAGACTCTAAATCTAATCATAAAAGAAATTGGTTATCCTTACCATAACTAATATTTTAATAATATAAAATTCAGTTCTTTTATATAATAGCTAAAAATGTTTTGTTTCTTTATAATGATTAAACTGATATTCTCTTTGAGGAATTATTATTTATGTTATATAAATATGAATGAAATTTCTTCATCATTTTTTGTTGTATGTTCACCCTGTAGTGTAAACACAGTTTTAACAATGGAAGATTGGGACTTTGTTTAAATGCTTAACAGTTAGAAGGAGAGTCACTGTTTAAGACAAACTATAATCTAAAGAAGAAAAAAGGTCAGATAATGCCCTCTCAATGAATTTTGATATAACTTACTCTGTGTAAAATAGAATTAATTAAGAATTTCGATGAGGAAGAAGAATCCATAATAAATCTTAAAACACAGAAACTATATATGGAAATGTTTATTCACTACTGAAGCTGGATTAGCTGGAAAATTAGCAGCGATTTTAGATGCCACAGAAATCTGATCATTCAGGGAAAGTACTAGGTAACAAGGAAGAGGAATATGATGTGAAGAAAGAAAATGTTCCACAGTAAGTTTTGGAAACGATAGCCCGGGGCTGAGTTAGCCAAAAGGGATATGGAAGTTTGAAATTTACAGGAGAAATAGAAAATTTAGGCAATTTTAGAGCAGTGCAGTTTGCAATTTTAGGTTCAGAAGTCTGAGGCTCTTTTGACTCTTTGTTCTTCATTCTTAGTATAGAAGCTGGGGAAACGTACCAAAACTCTTGTATGGTTTAAAATTCATTTCTTAATACCTAGCCACAACGATAAGAAGATGCTATGCCATTTTATGAGTGTACCTTTGCACTAACATTGAGTAATTGCCATGGAATAATTTGAAGCCTTTTAGTAAATAACCCTTGCCTTCGATTATGGAAATATCACACATAGGAACCCTGCTAAATGCACCTCTTAAAGATAGAGAAATATCTGAAACACCTTCAGTCAGATTGGAAAAAACAACAATCACAGAAATAGCGTTAATGCTTTAATCTACCTAGCAACCTCACTACAGCTGTTGTTGCAGTCACTGTCCTATCACTGTGAAGAGACACCATGACAGACGCAGCTCTTACAAAGGAAAGCATTTAACTGGAGACAATGGCACCATGACCATCATGCAGGAAGACAGCAGGCTCGGTGCTGAAGCTGGAGCTGAGAACTCAGCATCCTGGTCTCCAGGCAGCAGGCACAGAGAGCACTGGATCTCTCTTGGGCTGTTGGAACCTCGCATCCTCCTCCAGTGCACGCCTTCTCCAACAAGGCCCATTTCCTGAAACAGTTCCAGCACCTGGTGACCAAGCCTGAAAGCACATCACCCTGTAGGGTTGTTCTCACTCAAATAAGTGTACATTTCAGTCTCATTCTGTGCTATTTTAACTTATTTTCATTGAAGGTACTTATAGGAAACTATTATTTATGTAGAAAATTTACTATTTTAGGAACTAAAATCTGAACTGATTCTCTAGTATCAGTAACCTGTTTTACCTCCACCCGTGGAAGGTCGTGGTTATGACCAGTGTTGGGGATTTGGCTGTAGTCTCTCTGTGGCATTCTGTGGTAAATGAAGTGCATAGATTCACATGCCATATGACAAATATGAAGTTCTCTTTACATTGTCTTGATTATTGCTCAACACAGAACTTTAAGTTCCACTGGATTATGTGGATGGTCTTGAGTATAAAACAAGACCATTAGCAGACTCAGAAAGGACATGAACAAAATAAAATTAACTACAATTTCAAGTCGCAATTCAGGTCATAAATCAATGTTCTCTGTGTGATCTAATATAGACTTCCATTTATTACTCATTTTTTTGTTTATTTGCTTTGTTGTTTGAGACATGATTTCCTCCAAGGTGTTGTCTCTACCTTCAGAGTGCAGTAACGCCAGGCATGTATCAGCTCGTCTGCTTCATTTGTCCGTTCCATGCTTTATTTACTCTGAACATCTAAAGAAAAGAAATGGACATTGACCCAGTGTACTTTACAAAGATTAACCCACCTAACGACCATGGGCATCACGAAGCCACAGAAAAACATTATTTGTAGGAAACAGCATTGTACAAATTTATTATGAAAACATTTTATCATATTTATAATCTATGTATCTCATTATTATCCCTGTAGCCCATATTGGGATTCTGTTTCAGACAGAACCAACTTCATCCACAATGATCCTCAGATCTCCGGAGGAAGGTGTGTAGTAACTGTGTTCCACTTGAGGCTGAACGTCTGCACTCCTTAAGCTTTGCACATTGGTCAGCTGTCTATTTTTGTGTTAATCACCTTCTACAGTGTGTAGAACCTTCTCTAATAAGGATTTATAGATACATTAATATATGGGTACACTGATAAGTCATTTTGAGTCAGTTTACTACTATGTCTCTTTAGCAGAGAATTAGCAATACACTCTGCCTTCAGGATCATCACCTGTCTCTTCACTGGTGATGGAGAGATACCTGAGCCATTAAGAGTGCTTACTGCTCTTGCAGAGGACTCATGTTTGGTTCCTAGCACCCATATAAATCACAACAATAATATCAATTTCAGAATATGCAATGAACTCTTTTGATCTCTATGGTCACAGAATACATATGGTGCCCACATATATGTGCAGAAAAATATTCATAACACAAATAAATATGAATGCGTTGTTAAAATTACACTTTATATTTCAACATTGATGCAATGTATTGTGATTTAAGACAATGCAGAACATAGGAAAAAAACTGTATCAAAGGCAGATACATTTTATCTGACAATCTATATTGATAAAAGTAGCATTATTCTTCCAAGAAAGAGAATTAAATCTCAAGTCCCCCCTTTGCATTGATCAGAGAAAGATACTTGATGTCTTTAAATACCAGGCAAAAGAGAAGATGCTGTAGATAGGATAAAAAGAGTAAATGGGAACAGAATAAAGATTACTAAGAGTTGGACTTTGTGGGCTCAGATTTGATAGGTGCTGAAATAATTAAAGACAGTTATGTGAGTGTAACTTAATAAATAACTCATTAAATAGTTGTGAAATTCTCAGTTGACAAGTTGCATCAGGAGGAGAAGGGGAACAGGAAAAGTTAAATGGAAGAGGAAAGCCACAATGTAATCATTAGACTTAGGTTAGGAATTGCTCCCTGCTACAAGCAACTGGCTAAGGATACATTTTGTAAATCTCAAATTCTTTTAAAATGCATTTCTGGGCTCACAGTGCCCTTTGAAAATGTTACATGTTTTAACAGAATTGGAGACTTACAAAACTTACCTTGCATTGTCCTGTACTTTTGTTTGGACTGGATTTCTGGATCATGGTTTAGAGTTACTGTGGACAGATACAGAAAAGAGAAGTTCAGGACTTTGCTGCAAGCGGACTTTGGAAAAAGCAACAGGAAGTCATATACACACATTCACTGCTATTCCACTGAATGTTTAAACTTGCACATAAAAAGCAAAAATTCACAAAATAGACAAATAATAACCAAAGTGCTGTAACAGAACAAACTCTATTTATTATACCTGAAGTGGGTGACCTGGGAAATTGAATTTGTCATAGTGGGCCAAGCTGCACTACACACACCACACAGGCACAGGTTACTCTCATGTACACTTACTTAAAAAAAAAAACCAGTATGGTGGCCAGTTTAATCATCAAATGAACAGAAACTATAGCAGTTGATATATATTACACAAGTCTCTATGAGGGATTGTCTAGATCAATTTGGCCTGTGGGTATCTCTTTGGGAAAATGACTTGGTTTTGTTAATTGATGTGGGGAGACCCAGGTTGCTGTGGGTAGAGCCATGACCTGTCTATGGGTCCCGTAGTGCATCAAAGTGGACAAAGTGAACCAAATACAAAGCATGTGCCACCCATTTTTCTGCTTTGAACTGTGAATGTGACATGCCCAGCTGCTTTAAGTTCCTTCAACCTTTGCTTACCAGACTGCAACCTGAGACTGTGAGCTAAAATTAATTTCCATAAATTTTTCTTTGTGAGGATATTAGATCACAGCAACAGAATAAGCTAAGGCAGCCAGACTTACTTCACCCAGCAATCAGAGGATCTCCTTTAAGTTTCCACTGTCATTCTTTGCTCACACATAATAGCTACATTTTCAAATACTCAAAGAAACAAGTAGTCAGGCACATAATCTTTAGTTTTCTTTAATGTTTCCGTGACAGTGGTTACTTTGCCATCTGATGTCTCTATGCTCATAGTCTATACATTTGTGTAGTAAATTGCTTAACTACAAAAAATACTTAGAATATCCTTTATCAATGGAAACAGGTGTTTAATACATTTAACCTAAATGTGTCAGCCCGTAAGTTCTAGCAATAATAAAAATTCACCCATTTGATCAACATTTCCTTCATGAGGATTATTTTGAGTACTTGTGTGGGTTTCAACTTAGAAGCTAAGTACTGCTAAGAAGTGGCAGAGTTTCTGAAAAGTACACCATCTTACTGACTGTAGTGGACAAATTTCACTAAAAACAGAACTCTATCAGCATATTTTGTTCTCATAATTGAATTCTCATCTGATCACTAACTTTTATTGCTCCAGCTTGGGTGTGATGCTAGGTGTATGATATCTTGACATGTGGACCACATGCATTATGTTGTCCTTTTGTGATTACTCCCCTGATTACCAATTCATACCATTGGTCCTGAGATCAGATACCTGAGACATTGTGTAGTCACGGCTAGTCTTGGGGAAAGTGACTCTTTTAGGCTTAGAAAAATAATATAAAGGGACTCAGTTGAGGGCAGCCAGATACCAGCATATTAAGTATGTGTATACAAATCTTTCAGGCATAAAAAGACAGAGAGGACCTGGGCACAGCACCAGAGTGTTTAGAAAATAGAGCAATAAGAGAAATTTTAGCACTTGTTTTCTGAAGTCTGAAAATGCATCATGAGACTAAAAGTTATAGGCAGAAGCTTGCAGTGAGGAATCCTTGACAAATGTTATCAAATAAAATCCAGCAGAAAGTGAAAGAGCAGAAAGTAGTGTGAGGGTGTTTACAAAGGCGTGCTGTATTCTGTTGCCTATCAATTAGATGGTTAATTGAAAGAAGGAGAAAAAGCTGGAGGCTTTCTTCAGTAGAAGCCAAAAAACCTGTTGTCAAAATTTAACACTGGTGAATGAATAAGAGCCTTAAAAGAGATGGAAGATCATTTAATAAGACAAATCATTTATCTAAGTTCAGAAAAGAAAAAGATGTCTAGAATGACTATTCTTGCTTGTCGACTTATCTTCATCTGGAATTAATGAAAACACAAGTGACTGGATACATCTTTGAGGGGTTGCTTTTTATTAATTAAATAATTTGAAGTAGAGAAAACACACTTTCATTTGGATCATTTGAGATGGGAAGGTCCACCTTTAATCTGGGCAACACCTTCTGCTGGCAGCTGATATAACGGAAATGGGAGAAGAAAAGTTGCTCTCTGCCTGCCTACTCTCGCCTTCTCTGGTAAGTAGACTCCTTCACTGGTATTAGAAAGTACCTCATTACGTTCCAATATATTCTGAAGACCAGCTGAGATGGAGAGCCATGTGGAACGAAGAGCTACTGGGTTCTTGTTCCTTCCTTTGATAGATGGCCACTTTTGGCTAGCTGGACTATGGCCTGTTAGTCCTTCTCATAGCCTCCACTTCTGTCTGTCTATCTGTCTGTCTATCTATCTATCTATCTATCTGCCTATCTAACCACCTATCTTGTATCTATCTATATCTATAATCTATCTACCTATCTTTTTGCTCTTATCTATCTATCTATCTATCTATCTATCTATCTATCTATCATCTATCTATTTATCTATCTAACATCTATCATCTATCTATCTATCTATCTATCTATCTATCTAACATCTATCATCTAACTATTTATCTATGTATCTAACATCTATCTATAGCTATCTATCTCCATCTGTCAATCATTTCTCATCTATATATCTACCCTCTATGTCTGAGTCTTCCTATCTCTGTGTCATCTATTCATCATCTACTTACATATCTAGATACCTAGGTAGATGGATGTTAGATACATGTATAATGTCTGTTTCTCTAAGGAACTTTAATAAAATATCACTTTTTATTATTTCAGTTCTGAATTTAACTGTCCATACAAAATGACACAAAGATAAGAAAAATGGGAATGGCTTTAAGATTATGAAAAAATAAGTCAAGTGTACTTAATTACAAATGACATAACCGTTACGGTCATTCACTCTAATTCTCAACTAGACCTGGTCTAGAATCACCCAGAAGGAATTCTCACATAGAAATTATCTTGGTTAGGTCAACCTACCCTTTAATTGACGTGAGCTCCCCACCCACTGTGTGTGGCCTTACTCTATAGGAAGGGGAGCCTAAACTGTACAGAGTGGAGGGAAAAAGCAGAGGCTGGAAGGCATGTGTGAGTACATGCTCTCTGCTCTGGACTGCCCGTGAAATATCACTGGTGCTTGAGAATGGAGTGTAAACCGGACGCGGGAGCCAAGCAACACACTTTCCATTAAGTTGCTTTTCTCAGGGGGTTTAATCACAGCAAGCAGAAGGAAAACAAATTAAGATTTCTATACAAATGTAATTCTGAGGCATCAGAAAATGATTACTTAGTCTAATGATAGATTATGTTAAGGTATATTGCATAAAGTAATAGATATATGAATCTCATATGTATACGTATAATCTGTAATCAATTGAAACCATTATGCTTTAAATGGACTGAATTACGTAAAAGATATTTTGTAATTAAATATTTAACAAACTAAATTTATAACATAAATAATGTGAAAATAAATTATAGTTTAAGATATGTTTAAATTACATTTATCTTTTCCTTGCCTTGAGCAATGACTTTAGAATTTTCTTTTCAGACTTTTGTGTTATTTACTTTCTATTTTCTTACCATAAATGATTAACTTTAAAAAAAATATCTAATTATCTTCCAACAAAGTTCACACTTATAAAATTTACCTCATAAATTCCATATTCCTACCCTGCAAAAACCTACAACACGGTATTTCATTGTTTTATTAATTTTCTATTTGTGGGTGTTGGTTTATGTAAGTGTTCAGGAATCTGTGGCAGGTTATCTGACCACACTTTGAACACTGCAACTGTGTGGTGTGGCTCAGCCCTACCACACACCTTTAATACAAGAGTTTTCTGTGAATAGGATTAAATAAAGTCAAACATAGGTCAAAAGATGGAGCAAACTGCTAGCTGACAGGAAATGAATGTCAGAAAAATCATAGCGAGTGAGAAGAAGTCCAGAAGATGGATAGAGAGACACACAGGAAGTGGGAAGGGGAGACATTCAGTTTGAAGGTTTTTACTACAGTGTGGAGAAGGAAAAGGGGCTTTTTCTTTCTGGGATGTCAGCTGAGGAGAAAGGTCAGCTGGGTGGATTCTCTGCCTTTCTGAGCTAGCAGGCTTTCACCCAGAATTTGGCTCCTGAGTCTTTACTGGTAAAAATTCAAATGTTTGGAATTTTGTTCTAAAAACAACAAGAGCCCAACAATTTATCAGACAGGAAGCCACTCCATACTCTGATAAACTAATTACAATTTTGCACCCTAAGAACACGTTTTACACTAAATCTGTATATTGGACACTAGCATACAAAGCTGGAAAACCTGGTAGTGTTGACACATAATAAACTGATTTGGTAGTTATAATATGGATCCCTTTCTTCACTACATATGTGTAGAGGCCAAAAGTGGAAGTCAGAGGTCTCCAACTGAACCTGAATCTCACCAATTTGGCTAGATTGTCTGGCCAGCAGGCCCTAGGAACCTGAAGTGCCTCCTAAATTCTGGGATTGCCAGAGTGTAGGAACACGCCTTGCCTTGACAGGGACAAGGTTGTCAAACTCAGGCTCTCCTTATGTTAATAAGAATGTCAATAACTCAGTTATCTTCTCAGTCACTGCAATCTAAAGTTTCTACAAAAACATATAGAATTGGATTTGAAAATCTCTGTCAACACAAAAGAGATGGCAGAGTTGGCAACTGAAGGGAACAAATGAAATTCCATTCTCTCTTAGTTTAGAGCCTTGATTAGCTTCTAAATCACTTTATAGATTAGCAAAGCTCTTAGTGTCCTAACTTAACATTCAGAATAATTTATTCAAAGATTTATACAATTTATCATTGAAAGCAAGAGAAACAAACACTAAATACTACTGAACTATTAGAGTCATAATTGGAACAGTCATAGAAATTTGATTTTACTATTAAAAACATGAGTATTTAAATTTTTATTTTATGCTACTTTATTACTTCTAACTACATTACTAATTTTTCTAAAAGAACATTTCATGATGATCCCCATTGCATTTTGAAGTTCATATTTTATTTTCTGTGGAATAAAATTATTTTTCTTTAGCTTGTGACAGTGACTGCAGTATTGCTTAAATCCTTAGAATGATGAAATTGCCTTCTAAAGAAAAAGTGAAATTTCTTACTTTAAAAAAAGTCTTGCAGGGTCAGGGAAGAATAACGGAGTAGCATTCATGAGAAGGTTCTGAGTTAATGCCCACACTGTGAAAACATTAAACAAAGAAAATTATTTCAATTATACTATTTTAAATACATGGATCAATAAGTAAATCTAAGATACTCTTGTGCTAACTTAAGTAGTGACGCCTCTGATCCAAACACATCTTTTCCTTGTATAGATGCATAATTCTATTATTCTTTCTATTATAGTACCTGAAATCTATAGTGGTAATCTTGGTAACAGAATTTAAGGTGTGTAGGAAGGAGCATTGTCTTAAACACAGACAGCCAGATAGCATTCCAAACCAGAGTAACTCTTAACCTTAACAAAATCAGTTAATTTCTTTTGTAAGCATTATCAGGGACAGTCTTAGCTACCTTATGTCAAAATCAATTAATATACCCAATTTATATTAAGTTACATCTAACATTGAAAGCTCTGTTTCTTTTTTTCATATCAACACTGTACCTCAGCTGTTACTTGTATTATCAGTCTATAGTGTAGGAGGACAGTGTAGCTTTAACTGCCCGGAGGGGAGTTTAAAGTGCTTTTCTCATACCTGTATGGCTAATACAGATTTGTTTGCTTGATTTTAACATGGAAGTCTAATGAATGATTTTTTAAAAAACCCAAAATAATTTATTAGACAGGAAACTACTCTCCCCATGGGGAACTAATTAAAATTTTACATCCTGAGATTACTGCTTGTCCTGAGTCTACAAGAAGCTAGCCTCACAGCCAGAACCTGGCGGGCTGGCATATGATGAACAGTTTTAACAGCAAGTGCAAGGAGACTCTTTCTTCATTGAAGATTTTGACCACTCTGGGTCTTCGTGGCAGAGTAGTTGGGAAGATGAGTGACCTTTCTATAAAAGCAGGTCTAAGATAAGGCCTGACCACCCTGAACCCTGCTGTTTTTAAGACCAGAGAAAACAGTGGTGAAGGAAAAGCAGGCAAAGAAGAGCATAGGTGTACTCTGAGTAAAAGTATGGCACCCTAAATATTATAAGATCAAGGGAGAGGATGTTTTCTAAAAAAAAAAAAAAGAAAGAAAAAAGAAAATGAAGCCTTACTATTGTTCAATTGGACTGACTTTGAAAAATGCCATATTTTCATTATCAGTTGGTAAGGGGAAAAGAAAATAACTGTAGAATAAAATTTTCGAGGGATAACAAAAATGAAAAGTACATCTTAGTGAACTGATAATCTTGATAAATGCATATGTACTCATCAGTGCAGAAGAAAAGGGGGTAAGTTGTGATGTACGGACACAGGCTGTGTGTGTGTGAATTATATACACCGTGTGTGTGTGTGTGTGTGTGTGTGTGTGTGTGTGTGTGTGTGTAAAGAAACGTAAATTAGTATGTGAAATAAGCATCTGAAACTTTGCATTTGTTGTATAACTCCTCATCATAGCCGAGATAGTCTCTGAATGTCCTACAACTGATGAATGGTGAAAAAAGCCTACCCTGGCTCACATATATAAAAAAATATTATTCAAGCACCCCTACAGTGAGCACCCTTTTGAGAGGAGTAGATCACAAAACTGATGGTGAGACTCTTGTAAATGTTGTGCAATTTCATGTGCACTGTCCCAAAAGAGTCATTTAATCTAAACTCCAAAATGGAAATTAGTAGTCTCACCCACAAACAAAAAGCACCATTCAGAGCATCTCACCAGTAACGCTTCCATCAAAACTTTAGTCTGTATCGAATCAGGGAAAGATATTACAATTTAATCTATTCTCTAAAGTAACTTATGGGAAATCTCTTTAAAACACTGAGTTTGCAAGTATCAGGTAGGCCAGAGAAATGGTTGAACTGAGCTTAGTGTTTGCCACACAAGACTGGCAACCGGATCTGATCTCTGGAACTAACATGGTGACAGGAGAATAGTGACTCCTGTAATTTGGCCTCAGACCTCCACATGTACACGTCTCTTCCTGAACAAATATATGTAATAATGCACATGCACACACACACAAAAAGAAAAAAACTAAAATATAAAAAAAATTTAAAAGTGTGTGTCATGATATTCTGGAAAACATTCTAAACTATTTACATAAAAACTTAATGAAGTAAATGTTATAATTCTGTTAAGTAAATATTAAGTAGTTATAAAGAAGATCATTTGATGAGTTAATGAAATTTAAATATGGGATATAAATATAAAATAAATTCTGATCCAAGGTTAATGTCACTATTTTAAATCAGATGTACAGTGATTATATAAAAACATTGTTCTTGTATTTAGGAAAAATACCACGAAATAAAGAACAAAGAGAGACTCAAATAATCCATACATATTCTCAAGATAAAATATTCAGGAAGTCTGCTTGTCAGTTATAAATAAGGGTCTCCCTTTATTGAACTGAAGAGAAACAGAGCAAAAACAGTAGCTTAGGAAGCTAGCTCTGAGAAGTGCCTATGAATAGACAATGTATTGCAAATACAGAATGCTACAGGAGGGCATTGAAGGCTTTGAGCTTTTTCAGATTTACTTCATTTGGGGTTCTTTAATGCTTAACCTCCCTTCTGGCCCACCTACCCTAGGTAGGAGAGAAAAGAGGTTAATGTGAACAGGAGCAATTCCACTCTTTGTCAGGAGTCCAGCAGACCTATTAAACAGCAAACCAGCAATTCAGCAAAGGTGAGTGCACCCACAGCAGCTGGAATCCGGAGCAGCAGCCAGAACCCAGAACCTCAAAGCTTTCTCTGGAGCAGCATTTCTTTCTAGAAGCATCTGGAAGCAGAGCAATGAACAGTCAAAGTATAGGAAGCGATACCAAAACCAAAATGCCCAGCCTTTTGTTTGGGGCTCATACTCTCAGAGTCCGTACTAGGAAGTTTATCAGCTGGCAAAGGCCATGGCCCCTCAAGGGGCAGTTCCTCTTCCCGTGGAGAAACACCACGTGTCCTCTCACAAGTCTGTTTCCAGTGGACAAACACCGCACACCTTCACACAAGTCTGTTTCACATCCCACCCTGTGAACAAAACAAAAATATGTTTACACCTACTGCGGAGAATCCTGAAGAATGAGGACGAGTGACCTTCACACAGAGTGAAGAAGGAGCCGTGACAAGAAGAAAACGCTAGCTTCCCTAATTAGACTTGGGGCTAGTCAGAAATAAGGGCTGGAAAAGCGCAAAAATGTCTCGAAAGCCTTACAGAAGATAAATAAAGTTTATTGGATTTAGAGGCGGGCAGCACATTGGAGACCTGGGCCCTGACTCTTTCCCACACTTTCTGTCAGATGCCAAGATGGGAGAAATGTCAGCAGAGGAGCCATGAGTAATCTCAAGCCTTTGTCCTCTCATTTTCCTGCTACAGATAAATAGCGAAAGAAGATGAAAAGAAATGTATTGCCACATTGAAAAAAACCAATTAAGGCAAAATTTGTTTGAATATCTGGGAAAGAAGCCAACTTATACCTGGAGAGTCAAAGATTAAACCAAAAACAGAAATCTGCGAGATCATTAATGAGTCCGTAGACGTCTTTACAGAGGAAAACAGTTTTCCACAGACCGGAAGACGTGCAAAGGGAGAAACAGGAAAAGGAAAAAAGGAAAAATATGATACAGCGACAGAAAGGATGAGCTCAAAGGACCAGAAACACTCAATAAAACTGCAGGATGAAAACTGTTCCAAAGATCAGAAGACCAGATCTTTAATTAAGCTGCGTAGAGAAGGGAAATCACAGACAACGTGGTGTCGATGTGAAAAATCAGCTCATTTATTTAGGACATCAAGCTGGAAATAGAAAAGAGAAGAGTTTTATGAAAAACCCCTAGAGAGAAATGCCAGCTGCTGATGTGCATGTGTCCATATAATATCATGTGTGGTACACACATTTGCATGTGAACGAGTGCAAACACAGCATTGTGGGCATAGCGTGACTTATCCCTTAGTGACCAACTCATGGGTGTTTGCAGACATTCTAGAGTTAATATACAGACCAATGTGCCATATTGTTCCACAATGTTTTGCAGCTAGAACAACACATGTATTGGATGCTACTCAAGTTTTTTTCTATTTATGGTCTCTTCGAGTATTCTCATGAGAAATCTCATTAATAACAATAGCACAGTCAGTTTGAACAACTGCTTTTAGTTTGAACAAGCCTCTTGATTTAATTATATTTAATTAGTCAGTTATTTTATATAAAAACACACTTGTGTCATGGGTATGATACCATTTCATAATATTTTCAAGGCCAGCACCATCATCACCAGTGCATATATCCCTGTTGTGTGGAGAATAATACACAGTGAGAGCTCGAACTTTACAACACTGCATCACTTATGAAGAAATTTGCATTTTGTTTTTTATTTCATCCGTTTTTATATACACGGCCCTAGATAAATACTTTCTTTGGAAGAAATATCCAATGTTTATAAAATGGTAGGGATAGGGATAGGCAAAACACAATATAGTTATGAAGCATGCATCAAATGTATAAAAGTAAAGATACACACTTACGTATTAGACATGATATTCTAAGGGAACAGAACTTATAGAATGAATATACATTAAAAGAAAATTTGTTGAATGGGTTTATGAGATGCAGTCTACACAGTTCAACAATGACTCTTCACACCGCTGAGAGCCCAGTCCCTCTTAGCCATGCAGCCTTGGTGGTCCTCATCTGGTTCTGACGGCCTGGAGGATGTCTAAAGATCCCCTGGTCCTCAGTCCACATTTGATGGGTGAAAAAGCTTGCCTGAGGTCAATGGAGAACAGCAGCAGCAGCTGCAGAGTAGATGACTTAACCTGCAAGTAAGGCAGAAGGATATAAGCAAAACAAAACCAAAACCTTTTTTTCCCCAACAGACCTCTTAATCTCTGGGTGTCAGTAGGTCTTGCTCACATTTAACAAATCTTCCCAATTCAATTAATCTAATCAAGAAAATTATACAAAGCATGCCAACCTTTGGTGTTATGATAAAATACATCCATACAAAAGTCAATTCAGAGGACATAGGGTCTATTTGAGTGCACAATTTAAGGGTATGGCCCGTGGTAACAGAAAAGCCACAGTAACAGAGTGACAGGAACTTGAAGTGACTAGTAACATCACACTCACAGTTAAGAGCACGTGGACACAGAGTGAGGGACTTGTAGGGCTGTTCACTTTGACGCAGTCACACCTTCTACCACCAGCAAACCGTCGTGCATATTAGGTACAGCTCGGGAGAAGGCGTTGGCGAGTCTCATTGCCACTGGGTGACCAATGGGCAGGACTACTGAGGTGTAGCTGAGAAACCTGCCAGTGAAATACCATGAAACACCTCGTGCTCTGTGCTCTGCATATAGGACCAAACAATTCAATTCTATTGTGCTGCTATAAATTGTTATTCTAATAAATTATTTTAATTGGGACATTCTTACACTGTTAACCACCTCCATAGCTGTTCATGTCCTAATATATATATGATATATATAAACATATAGTTAAAATTAGTCTATTTTCTGTTATTTTCTTTTCCCTGCCCCCCCCCCATCTGGTTTTTTTGAAACAGGGTTTCTCTGAGTAGCCTTGGCTGTCCTGGACTCACTTTGTACAATATATTTTTCTTAATTTTTCCACATTTAAGATATATGGAATATTTTTTACACAGATTAAAAGTAGAGGAACAATGAAAAATACTGCATTTATGTTGGTTGTGGCTTTAAATACTATACTTGGTTCTGCTTCTTACATTTGTACACTTCCAAAATGTGCCGGAAGGATGGAAAGTGAGCCCAGTGTGAATTCTGTCTACCTTTCACAGTGGTCAAGTAAGATATGACATTGATTCCCCGTGTCTGGGAGCAGAGTATTTTATTGCTACTAATTTGCATTATGCAAATATTTAGTTCTGAACAGTTTTTACTACTTTCAGATTGTTAAAGGCATATTTCATTTATTTCATATGTTTGCAGTTTTTTGTCATCATGCCATGATCTAATGCAACTTCTGTGCCATTTGAGCATTAATGCATGTTCTTGTATCTACTGTGGCGAAAATATTACACCGCCGTCTATTACCTTCTCCCAGAAAAAAACTCTGATTGTTCACTGGAGTCTGATTTGTGCGATCCTTTTAAATTTCTAGAGTGTAGAACATGAGTGACACATACTTTCTAGAAGATGATTTAATCTCTGTCTTTGTCACCTGTAGCCATTTCCCCCAAGAACTCTACACACAGGATCCAGGGAGCACATACAAATTGGAGCATTATTTTTCATGACTTGGTTGTCAGATGTCTCAATTCAAATGTTCCCTAATGGCCTCTTGCAGCTTGTTACTGAAGCTGAAAACCACCCTCCAATTCTGCCGTTACCTAATGTCTGGCCACCAACAGAAGTGCTAGCCTAGGAGAGAAGGAAATGAGCCTTGAGTCAGGCGTGTGGGTCCTCCTCAGTGTTTGCTTAGCACTGTGAAAATCATCACCGTGGAATCACTTTGTAATCTGTCTGAGAAGCTTCGGGTCTTCAGCATGCTGAGCAGAGTCTTCAGATTTTCCATACATCTCCTGCTCCACACAAGCACATCTTCCTGTAGGTTCAATATTTGTAACATATGGCTCCATCTGCTGTGATCCCTATCCATACACAAACACAGCAAAGCCCATGGCCTTTAGCTTATAGCATAGCTGGCTCTGGGTGTGCGCCTCATGTGACACGGTGTCGCTGGATAGTGTTATGACCCAGGATACTTTCACTATCCTAAAAGTCCTTTATTCTCTAACTGTAGCTCCTTTCCCTCTCTGTGCCTCCAACAATGACTTTTTCCCGACACTGCTTCCTGGCCTTGAAATAGTATATGTCTGCCTTAGATTAGCTTCATCCAAACACAACATGTAGTATTTCCACTCTGAATTCCCAGGGCTCAATCCTTTAGTTGTTTTCAGTGGTAAATGTTGCTCTATTGTATTGCAGTACAAATGCTGATTTCCTTACCCATTAACTTGTATATGGCAATATTTTGTGCAGACATGAAATTCTTCCCAGTTTGGCTGTGTTCTAAGTCCGTATCTCTGGATTGTGTTTGACAAAACTGACTGCTGTTCAGTACAGAACTACTCCTTCACGGTTGGTTTTGACTCATTCTGAGCACTGATGAAATTATTTTTCTTTGTTTAGCCTGTAATAATTAATTTAAATTAGACTACAAATTGTGTGTATAGATTTTACTAATTCATAAAATAAATGGGCTTGGTCCCTTACCCTGTTTTGTAACATCAATAAGAATAGACAAATATATTTTCATATTCAGAAATTTTAAAAGTATCCTTGTTATAGAAAACATCACCATATGTATCTGTCATTTCTAAAATTTAATATATATATGTAAAGTCAGATACTATAAATTTAACCTGTATGTTTTTTAGACCTTATACATCTATTTATTTCCTTTGTTCTAAAATAGAGTACTCAGTAATTAGTGTATATTGAGTCTAAAAATATGCCAACATAATCCATTCACAAATAAAAGTGTTTGTTATCAAAGTATTTAATATCAAATAAATAAAAATAAAGCCTAATGGTATTCAATCGAAAGAGAAAATATGTATATTTAAGTTGCAAAAATTCAAGAATATCATTTAATTGTGATTGCCAACATGTAGCAAAATTAAGTTTCTTCTCTGACTTCTAATTGAAATGAAATTCAAAAGTGAGTTGGGCTCTTCATATATTCTAGGTATTAATCTTCTGGGAGATGTTCATCCAGAAAAGGGGTTTCTTCCCTTCTGTAGGCTCAGTAATGGTTTTCCTTCCAATAGGTTGATAGTTTTAGATCCCTGTAATCCCATTTGTTGGCATTTTTTTACTGACTCATTGGAGCTCTTTACAGGAAGTTCTTTACTATGCCTGATTGTGCCTGTATGACTATAGGTGTTCACTGTATCTGCCTTTGCCATACTATGATCATGTTAAGTGAAATAAGCCAGATCTAGCAATTAGTAGAAAAGACAGAGAGAAAGGAGAAAGAGGAGGGTTTGGGTGAGTAAATACGGCCAAGGTACAAATTGTCTTTATAAACCTCACTTTCATGTATAATAACATCATGCAAATTTTAAATAAAGAAGATGTAAGAAGCAACGTAGTTCTCTGGGCACACATTAAAGCTGAAATGAAGGCAGTGAGATTATAAGAGAAAGCTGAGTTCAGAGTAGCCTCTAACTTGAAGGCTCTGCAATCTGACCTATTAGGAAGAACTCATTATTGATTTACTTCTTTTATTTTTGAGAATATAATAAAATCACATCTTCACACCATTCTCCTTTCCCCTCCAAACTCTAGTATATACCTCTCCTTCTTCTCCTTCAAATTTATGGCCCCCTTTTTCATTAATTGTTGTTACATACACTTCTTCTATATTTACATATATATTCCTACATATACCCTGAGCGGCCCATATGATGTGCCTTACACGTATGCCTTCAGTGCGGGTCAATTGCTCCTACGCACCCATTCCTTGTGCTCTTCCCTGGAGAAGACTGTCACACTCCCAGCATTCCTAGCTGCCTGTAGTTCTATGTGTAGAGTTGAGGTCTCCCAAACGCCTGCATAGAGAACATCTCAAACATGTACACAGAGATATATGCAAAACCGTTCATCACATTTAATAGGGAATATCAACTATAATTTACAACCTTCTGAGGAAACACTGAGAACCTCACAGCATGCTCACTCACTAGAATAAAAACCAGAACTGTAAATGATGTGTGCTAACATCATATCAAAACATCACAACATAAGTTATTTTAAAGGTGTTGAGGTTTCTGTATACTATATTTTACTCCTTTAAAGATTTATAAGCTATTCAGTCCCTTACAGGAACATGTACTCTAGTTGCTTCAGTATGGATTTTGACGAAATAAAGCACATCTCAGGTGCCTTATTCTTCTCACCAGCTTTTGAGAGAAATTAAATTCTGAAGTGTTCTAGACAGCACTGTAGTGTCACACCTGTTATCTTATGACATTATTGTTTTCTACATCATCATTTGCCATTTCCTTCTTTTAAATATGAGCAGTTTCCAAAAAAACATTCATGTTTTAGTTTCTAGCGTTTTCCCATTACAAATTGTCATCTTCTATTTCCAAAGTTAACACACAAACTAGCTATGAGTCATGTTTCTTTCAGGAAGCTTTGTGCGTTCGGTGCCAACATGTAATATATTGAAAAGGTTTTGTAGTTGTTGCGTGTTTTGTTTTTTTAATTCTCGAGTGTGTGTATAATATGTATATTTGTATATGTCTATTCATGTGCTGGTGGGCACATGTCTGCCATGCTGTGTGGGTAGATGTCAGAATCAACCACTCTTTTCCCATTGTTTGCAGCAACGATGCAGTGGTTGCAGTGGTCTTCACCACTGTGAATACCAGAGTAGCTGGCCTGTTATCTGCGGAACCTCTTGCTTCCTTTCCCCATCTTATGGTGAGAACACTGATGTTACAAACCATACTGCTGTTTCTGGCTTTCTGTGAGTTATGAGGATCCAAATAAAAGTCCTCAAGCATGTGGGAGAGCTGCTTTATCTACTGACTGTCCCCGAGCTCTGGAATTGACTTTTGCCTTCTCAGGATATTTCTATATATTTTTCTTATTTCCTTTTTTTTTTTATTTTTACAGTTTCATATACTCCACAAAGAAGGCCTCGAGTACAATAAGGCAGTAGTTGGTTGCACTTAAAGAAGCCGTGTCCCTCCCTCACCCAGGGACACATCTTGATCATCAGCTTGCTCATTTAGCACACAGGGTGCACAGCTGGTAATTCCTATGATGAAATACCTCCATGAGCAGTCTGCTACCTGGAAGGGAATATACCAGCTCAGTTCCAATTTGATTTCTCTGTATGTTACATCAAAGCATGTGGTCTCCTCAGCAGTAGCATGTTGTCGTTAGTTACATTATACAAGCAAGATTAATGGCAATATTATACATTGTTTCAGAGACCTATGACTTCACTATCAATGCTATGTGAAAATGTCATACACCTGCCTCAGAAAATTTCACTTAATAACCTATAAATTCTATTTTTTCTTTTTTAAATATTAAGTTTTTAAATATTTTTGTTATTGGCTTTACATCCTGGTCATAGCCCCATCCCTCCTCTCCTTCCCATCTCGCCCCCCTTCTCTCTCCCCTCCCCTATTCCTCAGAAAAGGGGAGCCCCCTTGCCACCCGCCCCAGCCAATTATGTCACATCAGGACTGAGCATGTCCTATTCCCCTGTGACCTGGCAAGGCAGTCCTGCCAGAGGGAAGTGATGAAAAAGCTGGCAAGCAAGACCATATTTGAAACAGCCCCCATTCCCATACTAGAGGACCCACATGAAGCCTGAGCTGCCCATTGGCTACATCTGTGTAGATGGTCTAGGTCTAGTCCATGCATGGTCCTTGGTTGGTGCTTCAGTCTCTGCCCTATTTGTATCCTGAACTTTGTACTGTACATGATGTCCACCGAGAAGTACCATGTTCAGTTACTATGCATTTCAGCTCCATGACAACAATCAAAACATTGATTTGTATAGACAATATAAAGAAGAATTAATGATTGCCGATTATTTACTGGAAAGTGACAAGGTTTTACTGTCTCCTATTAGAGTTGCAAAAATGAAACAGTTTTAAGATGAGCTTGCCTGACATGCTCAGACTCTGAATGCAACCTCCAGCACAACATGAAGTGGATTTTTTGGTGTATAACTGTAATCCCAGAATTAAGGTGAGAGAGCACAAGTTTCAGGTCTTCACAATGTCCTAGATTATAGAATAAATACGAAGGCCATCTGGGCTATGTGATATCTCCAAATGAAAATGAGAGAGAAATTAAAGAGGAGAAAGAGAGAGAGAGAGAGAGAGAGAGAGAGAGAGAGAGAGAGAGAGAGAGAGGAGAAAGTACATGGTGGGGAGAGATTTCCTTGTACTGATGGCTTCAAAAACTAACAGTGCCTACATGATAACCAAAATCCTGTGCTGAACACGAAGACAAAGAACTCGCCATACAACATACAATGCACCATAGGGTTATATGTCCATAAACAACGCACTCAAAAGTCTAAGGGAAATAATGACTGTGAAACCATCCTGGGCTACATGCATAGCATAAATAGATCACAAATAAGCCAGAGGGGGGGGGGGGAAGGAAAGAAAGAAAGAAAGAAAGAAAGAAAGCAAGAAAGAAAGAAGAAAGAAGAAAGAAAGAAAGATTAAAGGTAACTTTCTGATTGGCAACATTTCAGACACATTGTCATAGTTTGTCTTACTTTGTTGTGATAAACACCATGACTAAAAACAGCTTGGGAACAAAATGGCATATCCCGTGGCATGCCCGGACCACAATCCTTCACTGAGTGAAATCGGCAGAAACTCAAGGCAGGAACCTGGAGGCAGAACCTGAATCAGAGGCTGTGTAGGAACGCTGTTTTCTGGCTTGTTTCTCGTGGCTTGTTCAGCTCGCATTTTTATACAACTCTGTGCTACCTTCTGAGAGCTGACACCCACCCACCCATTCCTCATATTGTGCTGAGAACACTTACATCAACCTGAAGTCCATAAAAAGCCTCACAGACTATTATGAAGGGGACAATTACTTTATTGAAGTTATTTCTCCCCAGCTGACTCTATTTTGTGTCAAGTTGGTAAAAACCTAATCTGCACAGTGACCAAGCCATGCTGAGATATGTTATTTGGGTATGTCTATGGAAAGGAATCAAGCAGTAAAGCCAATGCACTCAGGGCTGGTCGTAATTGCCTGAAGGCTTTACACTTTTCAGCAGTTTTAGAAAATATTCCAAGTTCAATTTGGCTTAAGAATTATTGACAATGAAACAATTATATAAATAAATGACCTGCCTATATTTTTTCTTTGAAACAAGGATTTCACTAAACATAGGAGAACATTTTAACCATATGTGCATGACCGTCTGTACATGGCTTCCAGTTTGGCTTTTCTATTGCTGTGATAAAACATTAGCCAAAAGCAATTTTGGGAGGAAAGTTTGGTTTGGATTGCATGCCCCGATCCCAGTGTATCACTGAGGGGAGACCAGACAGGAGTTCTAGCAAGACAAGACTGATGCAGAAACTATAGAGGAACCTTGCTTACTGCCTTACCTCCTTGTCTCATATTCTGTTACCTCCAAATACAACTTGCCCAAGGGTAGCACAGTTCCTACTGGGCTGCAGCTCCCTACATCAGACACTAATCAAGATAATGCCCTCCACAGACCAGCATATACGTTAGTCGGATGGCGAAACCTTACTTGAGGTTGCTTCTTCCCAGTTAGCCTTACTTTGTGTCAAGGTGACACGTACACTCGCATACATGCACACACACACACACACACACACACACACACACACACACACACACATCAACCAGAATAACATCCTACTACATGAAAATCAAATAATGTGCATTCACATTGCACAGAGTCAGCTCAGTCAGAGGGTCCATTGGGTGTAGAAATTGTTATTGCCTGGGATGAGCTTATTTTTAAAACACTCACTTGGTTTGGAAAGTAAGCATCTACAGAGAGCTGACATTCTTATTCCTCAACTAATCTAAAGATGTAATCCTTTATCTCCCTGTGTTCTATTTTGAAATATGTTTACGGTCTGTGGAGTTATTGCTGCTACACACAAAATTTCTGAAAAAGAAAGCATAGAAATACGCATCCTTAGTAATTCTGGTATTGTGTGGCAATGGAGTCAGTTTCCTAAAAGAAGCATTATCACCACGTTTTCCTTTCAGTAGGACAGATGGTTGCCCAGCTGCCTCCCTCACAGGCAGCTGTGGCCTCTGTTGGCTAATTTAAATATATGCAAAGTGGCCCCTTTGCAACTGTCTGGCCTTGGCCTTTGAGAAGAATGCACACTGCACTCGGCTTCAGTTCTTTCTAGTTGTAGCTTCACAGACATGACAGGCAGGTCACACCTGAGCCCAGTCCCTGCGGTGGCATCACAGTAAGAGACTGACTCCCTGAATCTGCAAAACGGGGATACAACCAGCAAAGTTAAAAGAGAAATAAATGGATATATATTTAATTGAAGGTGATACTAATCTTTTTTTGTCTGTTAGGGTAGATGAGTGAGTTCAGTGTCTGGAAAGTTTATTGAAAATAATATATTGTACTAGAAAATTTCTGAGAAAATTCAAATAATATCATGGTTGCTACAGAAGAGTTAGGAGTGGGTTGAAATGATTTGTGATGTTCTCCAAAGCACACTAGCACTTGATTTAGCTTACAGGACCACAGAAGGTAAATGCACTATTTTTGAATTATTCAACATTATTCTGTAAAAATGTCATTTTGTGGATATATGACTTAACCCCTTATTATAACTCTAAGTGGAAATACTATTGTAATGTTTAAATTTTTCTGTAAAAGGCCATTGAAGTCTTCACTTCTCACATTAAATCTAGTTTGAAATTCACTAAATAAAGCATCTGTTGAAGAATAAGCTTTTCATTTTAAAAAGATACTTAATTTATATACGCTAGGGAGGCCTTCATGATGTCAGTTGATAAACCATGGCGTCTTTTCAGGGACTTTCACTTTTGTGGCTCCTATTAGCATCACGTGAACTATGTCTTAAGTTAATTCAGTGAAATTATGTGAATAATCTTTTTGTTTGCTTGTTTGTTTGTCTGTAGACAGGGTTTTTGTGTGTAGCTCTGGCTACCCTGTAACTCACTCTATAAACCAGACTGGCCTCGAACTCACAGAGATCAGCCTGCCTCTGCCACCTACCACTGCTTTGCTATGTGAATGATCTTTAATTTCCAATCCCTGTGCTTTAATTTACTTTATTTCAGTGCTTATTCTAGTTCTTGTATTTGTGAGAAAATAAATATTGTCATAGTGTGGGATAGGATCATGGGGAAATAACGTTTACTTACAGCTTGAATTATGTGGTTAAGCCATCCCTGAGCTCTCAGTAGGGTCCCTCTTTGGCCCGTTCCCTTCTTCTAGACCTCTGATGGGAGAGCCTCCTCCCCCACCATCTGACCACAGCCTATCAGGTCTCATCAGAGTAGCCTGCATCCCCTTCCTTTGAGTGCCCACAGGGCTGCCCCACCAAGGGGCAGTAATCAAATCTCAAAGACCAGAGTCCATGTCAGAGGCAGTCCCCTCCCTGTCCCCTCCCCGTACACACGGTACATGAGGTGTCCATCAGCTACATCTGAACAGGGGTCTAGGTTCTCTGCATGAATTGTCCTCCGTTGGTGCATCAGTCTGTGCAGGCCCCCTGGGTCCAGATCAGCTGGCCTTGGTGGTCTCCCTGTGGCGCTCCTGACCCCTCTGGGTCCTTCCATTCCCACCCTTCTTCCATAAATTTCTCAGCTCCTTTTTCAAGGTCCAGCTGAAAATCCCAGTATCTGTCCTGAACCCTCACTGGGTGGAGTCTCTCAGAGGACGTCTACGTTGGGCTAATATCCACTTATAAGTGATTATATACTATACATGTCTTTCTGTGTCTGGGTTACCTCACTCAGGATGAACTTTTCTAATTCCATCCATTTGCCTGCAAATGTCAAGGTTTCCTTGTTTTTGATTGCAAATGTTCCTTCCTTGCAAATGTCAAGGTCCTTCCATTCTTTGGTTGATAGACATATAGATTGTTTCCAGATTCTGACTATTATTAATAAAGCTGCTATGAACTACTAGGAAAAGACCTTCACCAAACCTACATCTGACAAAGGGCTAATATCCAAAATATATAAAGAACTTAAGAAATTAAAAACCACCAAACCAAATAATCCAACTAAAAAATGTGGTATAGAGCTAAACAGAGAATTCTCAACAGAGGATTATCTAATGGCTGAGAAACACTTAAAGAAATGTTCAACCTGCTTAGTCATCAGAAAAATGCAAATAAAAAAAAACTCTGAGATTCCATCTTACACCCATCCGAATGGCTAAGATCAACAACTCAAGTGATATCACATGCTGGCGAGGATGTGGAGAAAGAGGAACACTCCTCCATTGCTGGTGGGAATGCAAAAACTTGTACGACTTTGGAAATCAATCTGACACTTGCTCAGAAAATTGGGAATAGTGCTACCTCAGGACCCAGCTATAACACTCCTTGGCATATACCTGAAAAATATTCCACCATACAAAGAGAATTGTTCCAAAGCCATCAAGTAGGCATTAATCTTTTCTGAATCTCATTTTCAGTAAGCGTAAGATACAAAGATATAAAACATTTTTCTACTTGTCATTAGACAGCCTCTCTCGGGGCTTCAGAGCATGCCTGTATCCTGCTCTCAGACCATCATTTTGATTATTGAGTAGATTAATGGGTCCATCTACATAAATGGGATTATTCTCTGAACTCATTGAAGACCTAGATAAGCTCTGTACTAGAAGCCTTCAGTGTTTGCATTGGTGGCTGTTCTCCCATGATAGTCACCCTGTGCTTCTCTGCTCTGTCCAGGGTGCTCCTGCCAACCATTCCCCTGTATTGCTCTTGCTATCTGCTTGCTACTGCTCTGCTTCAGGGAATGTGGAGGCTGGGACATGCTTGTTGTTCTCTGTTTCTCCCACCCGTGCTCATAGGACTGCAAACTCATCAGGCCTGTGATTAGCACCTCATGGAAGAAAACGCGTAGGGCTATTCTCGATAAGATTTCACACACCCAGCTTCCATTATGTCTTCTGGAAGGACACACCAACTATGTTCTGAGTGCTCACAATATTTAATCACAATTTGTAGGTGCTGCACGGAATGCTGTATTGGAGTTCACATAGCTTTATTTTGTTTTTGTTCTGTTTTAATTAAATGTACTTGTGATTCTAGACAAGACCAAACTTGCTCCCATAAGCTGTTTTATGAAGCTCAGGATGTACTTAATAATGGGATGTTATGTTGCACAATGCGTTGGGCTTTGCTAATTCTCCTACAATGTCTGGTCTGGGTCCGGGTACATCTTAGCTGATTTCCCTCACCTTAAAACAGACTCTAGACACTCTTTTGTTTAGTCTTTTCTTCTCTTGCTTGACTTCTTTGTTGTTTTTTGACACAGAGATTCTCTGTGTAGCTTTTGCTATCCTGGACTCACTTTATAGACCAAGCTAGTATTGAATTCACAGAGATCCACCTGCCTCTGCCTCCCCACGTGCTGGGATTATAGGCCTGCAGCACTACCTGGCTGTTTTGTTTTCTCTTTAAATACACTATTTCTCTTTGACATTTTAGACTGATAAACATTCTAAAATGTCTGCAGACATTGTCTTATGCTGATATCTCTTGTGCAATATTGTAGCCATATTGTTTTGTGAGTACATGTTTGTGTAATGCGTTCTGTGTTTCTGTTCAGACAGATGCTGGACAAAGCAATAACAAAGATAAACTATTGCTTCATACTCCTGTCTTGATAATTATTATTGTACAGTCTTTCACATGTCTTTCAACTGAAGCAATTTCTGGTGGTGTTTAACATTTTAAGTTGTTTAGCCTTTTATTCATCATAAAATATTTCACCCATTATTTATATAGGCAGTTATTACTGGTTTACATTTTCTCAAACTGTCAGTGGTTTCCAATTTACTTTAGATATTTATATGTTTTTCTTTAAATGTACCTTAAAGGATAAATGTTGTCTAACTAATCAAGATTAATATGCAGAAACAATGGCTAACCCATTGGACGATTTAATTAATATTCATAGAGCACTCATTCTGTGAACTTTCTGATGATAAAAACCCTGGTAAGTATTTTTTTTTCTTTTCCATTTTTCTTTAGAGAGCATGTTAAAGGAAGTGTAGGAAAATAAGCTGAAGTGAGCAGTTTCAGCTTGAGTGTGAAATGTCTCCACATACTCATTAAATTCCCAGCTATTAGGACTATTTTGGGGGGTTAAAAAACTGTAGAAGATGGAGTCTAGCTAAAGGAAGTAGTTCTCCAGGACCACGTCCATAGGTGTCGTCTGCCCCGTGCCACTCTGGTTCTTTGCTGTTTTCTAGCCACCATGCAGTGAAAGCTTTCCTTGGACACACACTATTTCTTCCTAAGAAACTGGCCTAAGTGAACAGGCACTGAAGGCTCTCAAAACAAGAGCCAACATAAATATTTCTCCCTTTTGGCTATTTATGTCAAGTATTGCATAAGAGTAACACAGATGTGAATAATACAGGCACAGTTTCCAAGGTAAAGAGAGGTCAGTGAAGTGCATCAAAAAACAGTCAGAAACCCATTTCCCAAAAGTTGATATAAGGGAAATGTACATTTGTACCTAAAGTCAAGAAAGTGCCACAAGCTGTTTTCTGGTCCCAGGATCCAAGTATGCTCTGGTAACAGTTATAGACTCAGTGGCGTCTGTGGTGTCAGGATGTTTCTGCATATGACTGCTAGCGCCTTCAACTATAACTGCACTTTATAGCTCATTCTTTTAATCAAGGCTGTCTATCAATCATCCACCTAAAAAGAAGCATCATATCACATCATGTTAAAGGCCTATCTTGGATCCATTGAGATCACTACTTAGATGCATGAACATCTCACTTGAATACATTGCAGTAAGTATCTGGAGTTCTTGGTGATTGGCTATACTCAGTCCCAGTTACATGTGGTTGATATATACCTTGGCATCAATTGATGTAGAAGCCGTGACTGTAGCCCATATCTTTCTGCTTTTGTAGTAAGTGCTTTCACATTAGTCATTGGTCTACCATTAATTCTAAATTTTTTCATATTGCTTGGGAATTAACAGAGGAACAGTGTTTTTTTGCTAAATAATTTTCCAGTTGCAAAAATAATTTGATACATAATGTCTTATGTGATCTTAATTTTGTCATTGTAAGACATGTGGCTCTTCATAGCATTCAAACACTGTTTTAAAGTATACTTGGCATGTCCCAAATAAAATTTATTTCACAAATATCAAGCTTATAAATTTCCTTTATTTATTTAGAGACAGGGTCTCACTCTGTGGCCTTGGCTGGTATTGAACCTGCTATGTAGACCAGGCTGGTTTTGAACTTACTGATATCTGCCTGCCTTTGTCTCCCAAGTGCTACGATTAAAGGTGTGTGCCACCTCTCTGAGAAAGACAGCACAACTCTTAATAGAAATTTGTGAACATAGGGAAAAAATAGCAGCTGTGTGGAAGTTCAATTGAATATGTGTTCTTGTGTAAGTGTAGGCTAAATGTATTATCCACGAAGGAAAAAATGATGGGCACTTAAAGATTCTTAAACCTAGAATTTTCCTTAGCCCCCATAGTCAAAGCTTGCTCTGTTTCCTTCCTTGTACCCAGTAATAAGCATGTGTTTATCCAGTTTGCTATGGCACAAACGAACCCTTCATATATCAGGCCGTTATTATAAACTTAAACCTGAGACTTACGTTATACTGATCTTCACTCTACAACCAAGTTTCCTAGAGTACAAACAGTCCTATAGGGTCTCCAGGTCTGATGCTATACACTTGTCTGATGTTTTATACTTCACTTGTTGGGTTCAAAGATTCCATGTTATTTTCAAAGTGTGATAGACTTTAATGGGTGTGCCCCGTGAACCCTGCCAGGTCACGTGCTCAGCCAATCAGCATTTGCATCACAGGATCAGCTGTAAGCTCTGCCAGGTCATGTGCTCAGCCAATCAGCATTTGCATCACAGCATCAATGATAACTGATATTTGTTACAGAATGATTGGCTAACAATCGGAAAATATGTTTAAAGGTTTCTTATGTGAACTTTACCCGAAAATATAAGTATTGGATCTTCCTTCAATTCCTGATACGTCCATTTACCCTTGTAAGCAGCATAGAGTTGCCGCACACCAAGTAGAACTGAAACGTGACTATTTTCATTTTATTTTTAATGGGTATGAAAAAGGGTTTTAAAAAATCACATATTTTTAAACATTTTTAAAAATTCTTATTTCCATCCAGAAGAACTTGATCTTGGTATCTATCAGAAACAGGTGAGGACCTGACATGAGAATATACTTGTGTTTTAATTTTCAGGAGTTAAAATTTATGCCTAATATTTTAGAGTAAGTGAAAATGAGCTGTGAAGACATTCAGTACTCTCAAGGCTAGATTCTGCAGTTCGAGTGAATGAAGAATGACACTAAACTGTAGTTGATAACATTTACTCAGCAGGTGTATTAAAATCCTCCAAAAACTGACATGAGAATAATGCATACATATGGTGAAGAGAGATGAAGCTACAGAAAAACCAAGTTAGTTGTAAATTTGAAATTTTAAGATTCTGATGGAATCCTACTGGGGAACTCAATATTGAAAACATGGCAGTGGATGCTACCTGAGAAAGCACAGAGAGTGAAGAATAGCAGTGAATGCCTCTGACACACAGGGAAGGAGGAAAGAAATGTGCAGTGACAAATATGCAACCGTTATTGGGTCTCGAAGGGATGCATTTTCTTATTTGACTCACTAAGACCAGCTTCAACCAGTGTCAGACTTTGACCTCATGGCTAATGTGGTTAAGCTGAGAGAATGTCCGCCATCTTTGTACAGAGACTTCTTTGGTGATTAGAACATCCCCTTCTGCAGGTGGGCTGAGTAAGACAGAGGGGAAACATCTCACAGTAGCTTTAGGACATCCATTAAGCAACAATGATGGCTGAGAGTCCCTCTCAGACAAGCCAATTGTCAAAGGACACTCTCAGAGAACCCAAGCTGCAAGGAAAGTTCTGAAACTAAACAGTGTGCCTGGAAGAAACAAAAAACCAGCAGAACTGCCTGGAAAATGTTTATACTGACTGAGTCACCCGGAAAGGGCACTTTCCAATCTGTGGAACTGCCTGTAGTCTGTTCAATGTGCTGCAGGGTCTCAGCTTTTGTGAGCTGTCACAAATGCTGGCATGGACGCTGGTGATGCAGCTACATTGAGTCACTTCCGCTTCTGTAAAGTAACCCTTGCTTGTGTTCCTGTGAGGAAACCCAATAAAATAAATTGGTTCTCAAGGTAGACTTGGCGGTATCTGTACCTGTGTATAGTGGACATCTCGTTGGGGTGAGTAGACATGTATGTTTTGCACATCTCTCAAAAACATATTTTCATGTAACAACCACTGAGTTAACAACAAAATAAAAAAGTTTATCTGGGAAAACAGTCTGAGGAAGAAGGACAAGGAGGCAGACGTGTCATGGCACAGGGTTATATGGAAGAGATACACTCAGAAATCTAAACACAGCAAACAGAGTGTCGGTGAGCGACTGGTGTTCGGGCCACCTCCCATCTGGACACCAAGCTCTGCAGATGATCAAATCACTCATAGAAAATGGATCTGTATTTGCATGGAACATTCATGTATCCTCACAAATGAGTCATGTATTTATTATTTATGATACTGTGTAAGTGCTCTCACATTAGTGATTGTCATACAATTAGCTCCATGTATTATTTAACTAATATTTTTTGTAATTATGTCAGTGTTTGGTATAGATAAAAACTTTCATTAAATTTTAACATAGAAAGAAATAGTAATGGTAATTTTCAAACTATATTTTTTATCTTTATTTTACTGAATCCACAAATATTAAACAGATGTGTTAATGGGAAAACTGTATGTTGTGATTCAACTTACGACATTTCTTGTTAGTTAACTATTATTTTCCCTGCCTCCTTTATTTATGAATATAGCTGTTCATTTGGCCAGTCCTGTATATCAAAATTTAACACTCAGGCTCTTAGTAGAAATATGGAATGCTTATGAAACATTTACATTTTATTGTATTAAGAATTCTTTCACTAGCCTTATCACATGCATAGAGTTAATATTCTCCCAGGTTCTATATTCAAGTCACTTTGAATTATATTTTCTTCCTAACCATTCCTTCAACATATATTTGCTTATTATAATTCACAAAGCTGTGTGGTGGTCAGCTATTCATAATATCAAATATTTGAGATAAACATAAAATAAAAAGAATCACTTGCATTAAGTGAATTTATATCATATGTCATATGGAAATGTAGAAGAGAAAGAATAAATCTATATAAAATATAACAAGAAAAAAAGAGTAAACCAAATTCCACAAAAACCTACAAACAGTGGAATAAGTCCATGTTTCCCAAAAACACATATAACCAGAAGTTCCATGGGGCTGTCAAAAATTTCCAAATGTTCTAAGGCTATAAAGCAATAATATCAAGGTGGCAAAGTAGAAGGATCCAGAGGGTCCTAGAAGCCTACAAGTAGAACATTATGATAGGCAGATTTGGGCACAGGGGTCCCACTCAAACTAAGGCACCAGCCAAGGACAATACAGGCGGTAAACCTTAAACCCCTACCCAGATCTAGCCAATGGACAGAACACTCTCCACAGTAGAGTGGAGAGTGGGATATTACTTTCTCACATACTCTGGTGCCTCACCTTTGACCATGTCCCCTGGAGGGGGAGGCCTGGTGGCACTCAGAGGAAGGACAGCAGATTACCAAGAAGAGACTTGATACCCTATGAACATATACAGGGGGAGGTAATCCCCCTCAGTAACAGTCATAGGGGAGGGGAATAAGGGGAAAATGGGAGGGAGGGAAGAATGGGAGGATACAAGGGATGGGATAACCATTGAGATGTAACAAGAATAAATTAATAAAGGAGAAAAAAATGAAAAAAAAAGCAATAATATCAGTGAGATCATTGACTCATCACCTAAGACACCTTAATAAAACTAGTCATTCACACTTCAGCCATAGTTTGCAAAACTTCCTAAAACTAAAACAGCTCAAAATGATTAAGATACAGAAGAGTAGCAAAGCCTCTGTAGGCAGCAGAACTTTCGTGGAGAAAATATGAGTGAGAAGATTGGAAAAGTGCAGCTTAAAAATCAGACAAAATGTCAGCACAGAACTCCATGCCCACAAATAATGCCTGTCAAAGTGAAGATCAAATGAAGACTGTTCCAGACACAGAAAGGCAGGTAGATTCAGCGTCAGCAGGCTGAAACACACTGTAGGATTATAGGAGGGGGTGTCTGTATGCAAGAGACTGATGTCAAACAAAAACATAAAAGCTGAAAGAAAATAAGACATCTAAAATATGGCTATACAGAAATATGAACGTGTACTGTAAATTTCATTTTATTGTCAGTGAAGACAACCTGAAAGTTTCTACAAAAATACTGAAAACAGTGTATGTCCTTAGTAGTTTAAATTATTTGTTTTTTCTTATATGATCAACAAAATACCATTAGTGAAACACTGACAAAGTTACTGAATCCATAGTTTTGTCGATTTTCTGTGTAGTAGTGTTTACAAAATTGTACACATTTAAAATTTATTAGCACAGCATATACACAAATATTCCATTGTACAGTTTACTAAGTCAGTTGTCTGGAAAACATAGAGATCCCATTTACTAAAGTTAAAGGTAAATATGGACAGCAAATAAAGCACTTTTGGAGTTCGAGCAAGAACTAAAAGAATTGTGCATTTCACAGAAAAAAAATGCGGAAAGGCTTAATAAAGATGACAGAATTTGGTGAAAGCTTGAAGACTATGGAAAAGTGATGGCAAAAGTAGATAAAGGGCATCATCAGAAAGCGAAAGATCACACAGGACAGAGAAATGTGCATGACAGGGATGCATTAAAGCCAGAGCCAACAGCTGGGCGGTGCAGAGGAAGGCTCATCATAATGCACTCTCTGAAAATTGGTGTCCATTTTGTGAATGACCTTAAACCTTCGGAGAAAAGAAAATCACACTTTCTTAGGTCGGCACGAGGGAGTCTGCCATTTAAATACCAGGTAAGTGTCAGAGTGTTCCTTTCTGTCTCCTCCAAAGATAGGTCCCAAGGTGAGAGCTTCTGTGTAGGTAGAAGGGTTGAGAGTGAGGAGGAGTGGAGGAGGAAGAGGAGCCATGCTCAACTCACTTGGCAGCCTAGGGAAGCTTGCCCATTTCACATTGTCATCAGGAACAGGCACTTGGTGGGTACGTGGTATTTGTCATGATAAACGCAAGAACAGGCCATGTAGGGGCCAGGCCTGTGACATCAGTATGTGACTGTCTTATCTTACCCCCTATTGTATGGATGTATCTGGTTCTAGGCAGAGCCCCTGTCCCAGTGGGGAGGCTTCCATGAAACAAAATACTCAATCACATTTTGGAGTTATAACGAGACGGCTTTGTTTGTTGGAAAACCCAACTGATCACTGTTCTGGCTGTAAGTGGCTATAGATGGGAAGACAGTGTTAGCTGCCCACCTCTCTAGGACCTAAAATGAGTTTATGCGGCTCATCAATATTGCTGTGTATGGTCTCAATGTGGATCAATCTTTAAATAAAAAGGTGTGAATCTTCAGAAGTGCTAGGCTGATAGCTTTTGCTGGACTCTGAAGAGTGGAATTCGACGTCTGAAAACTAAACCCAAAACAGTAATATTTCCAGGAAAGAATCTGGTTTGTTAGCATTTACAATATGCAGGAAGGGTTTGGTGATAGGCTGCCTTTGATGTTGTATCCTGCATGTACTGTCATCCTAGTGACTGCCAAGTTAGTTCAGCTTCTGTTTGGTTAAGTGGTTTATTTTGTGGCAACTAGAAACACACTTATACCCGTCCACCTCCCTAATTACAGCTGCGATATGGATGCATGCACATTACTGATGGCCAGGATGGGTGTAGTTAGCAGTTTTGTTTTATAAAATGCAAAGGAAGACGACCTGATAGAAGAACTCACGATAGGAGAGGAGATATGATCCAGTCATTAAGGAGCATTTTCCCCCCCAGAGTTTCCAACTCCAGTTTCCAGCACCAACTTGGACTGCTTCAAAATCATCTGTAACTTTGACTTCAGGGGATCTAATACTCTTTTCTGGCCTTTGGAGACAACGTACTCATATTAATAAACCCACATGAAGGCATACAAAAAATATATAGACAATAAAGGTAAAACTGTATGATATACTGTATACCTCTCATGGTTACATTCCCACCTGTAGCTCTTTTCCGCATAAGTTGACACAAAACCTGTAAACAGTTTTAAATACATTTTGAAGATCCATAAAAGTATTTATTGAATTTTTTTAAAAAAATAGAAATATTAGCAAAGTTGTAAAGCTTTACGTTTTCAACTTTCCACTTTCGGAAGTCAAGCACCGTCAGTGAAATGGCTTCACACTTTGAGGTATGATCTTCTCCAGAGTATAGCGTATGAGAAAGACTCTCCTAGGAGAGAGAGCAATCACAGTGAGTCTTATCTTCCAGCCAAACCAAAGTTTACAGGGATATGTACCTGTGGAAGGTGTTGCTGAGCTGGGAGATTAGGTGGGATATCTATACAAATGCATCTTCAAATTATAAGAGTTTACTGAGGCACCATTCTACTTAAGTCCAGAAACATCTGTGTGTCCATAATGATCATTCGACTCTCTAGTTTATATTGGATGGTCTATGTCTGTGTATGTCTAGTTTGCTTTCAAGTCTTCAGTTCTACTGAAAAATGGTTGGACTTGCCTTAGCAAATTCTAACAAACTTGTAAATAAGTAATAACTAACAGCCAATTAAATTCAATGTGTGCTTCTTGCCTGAATATTTAGTTCACAGGAGGCTTAGGTAGAAAGATTGGCACATTGGTTGGAGGCCTGCCTGAACCAAACAGTGAGGTCCAGCCTATCCTGGACTTCCAAGTGACTCTTTGATTTATTTATGAAATACCTAACATTCCATGTTTGAATGAAAATTTCAATATCAGGTATTTTTTTAATTTAAAGAAGAAGCAGCACTCAGACGAATCAGTAAACTAACAACTAGAAATAATGTTTGGAATGAGATGACTTTAATAATTTGATCTTGATACATTTACTTTTTGTTTTGATCTACCTAAGCAAGATCATATGTGTGTATGTATATATGTATGTATGTATGTATGTATGTATGTATGTGTGTATGTATGTATATATGTACATAGATGGATAGATAGATATAGACATAGATAGATATAGACATTCCTTGTTTTCTAAGATTGGTCTAGTTCTTGGTATAACTTTTATTTAGATCGGATGTCTTAGCCATTGAAATATTTTATTTCATTCCTATCAGTGTGAGAAAATGAAACATTAGTGGCTGAGTAAGGAGGAACACGGTCTCCCTCTCCTGGTCTTTTATGACAGGAGAATGTTATTTGTATATGTTCGTCTTCATGTGCATTTTTGCTAATGGTTTACATCATTTCCGTGACAACTTCCTGGTGAGTGTCTATGTCCAGCAAAGTGCCACTTTCCATAAAATAAGTGGCTTGAGAGATCTACAAGAGGAAATCAACCTGAAGCAACATCAGTAAAGTCAAAGGTGCAACTCCAGTAAGGATTTAATTCTAGACATCCTTAATTTTGGTTTAGTTTCACAATCACAGTATTTATAATCTTTAAAACACTTTGAACTTAATCTCAAAGTTATGGGACAATTCAGGTAGCTAATAAGATAATCTCTCATCACAAACCTGAATTTCTACAGTAGTGTTCAATATAACATTGTCTTTGATAAAGTTGAGAGTTAATCCCATCTTTTTTATGCCATTAGTGTGAGATATATTCATATTTTTCTTGAATACAATGCACTGAAAATTAAAGACACAAAGGAAGAAATAAAGTTGAGCAGGTTTTTATTTTTGTAATGAGAACTTTTCCAACCTCATTTGAAAAAGAACTCTCATCAGTAAACAAAGACAAAAAACCCAAACAAACAAACAAAAATCAGGATAGAGTAGTATAGTGGATATTAGGTTGTATTTTGTTTTGTTTTATTTTTATGTTTTCATTCAGTAGAATAGAATTATAAGCCAGTATAGTCTTAATCAACTTTTACAAAACTATCAAAAGCATTTATCAGGACCAATTTCATTTAAACATATGTATCCTGAATTTATCCAGAAAAAAGATGTTTTCCCTGTTCTCAGTCTTTGCTACCACTCCTCTGCCTCCCAAGAACACTTCAATTGAACAAAATCATCTTAATCTTCCACATGACTCTGTTGGTGCATTTGGGGAGATTAATCTAAGGTCTCTATAGTCCAGTATCCCTACATGCTCTTTCTAGGATTATCATTTTTCAGTCATCCTCGGTATTATTTATATATTTCAGAAAAAATACATACTCATCCTCCAAGCTTCATTGCTTAATATGCTCACCCTTTCAAATTCTTTCTGAACTCTGGGTAGCTGGTTCAATTCAGCTGTTCTGGCTCAAAACTCCATTCCAAGCTGACTGATTCAAACCAGCTCATGCCCTCTTCTCACTGAATTGCTCTGCTAGGAAAAACTGACTCTGATCTCCAAGACTGAGCTCCATGAACTCAATGGCATTCAACTGAGCAGTACCAACTGCATTCAACTGTACTGTATACCCAAAAGCTACTCTACTTTCTCAGCAAACTCTCTGTCTCTCTGTCTCTGTCTCTCTTATCTCTCTGTCTGTCTCTCTCTCTCCCCCCTCTGTTCTCTATTCTCTCCTCTCTCTCTCTCCCTCTCATCTCTTGTCTGTTCTTGTGAGAGTTGGACATATATATCTGACTCACTATGTCAAATGTTTCTCTGATTTGTCACTTTGCTTGCTACTTAATTAGATGTGTGTTGTGGATGATCTTTATTATTCCAACCATTTATACTCCCCCACTGTCCATACAGGACGTTTTTCAACTGGCAAAGAGCATGCCCTTGCAAGAGGCCATTCCCTTTCTAGCAAACATCACAGGCCCTCACACATGACAGTTGCACATCGCACACTTTGGATCAGAACAAAAACATGATACATCCACTACAGGTGAGTGTGTTGCATAAGTTACTATTTATTCAAATGTTTAAGATCTTGTATTTTAGCAGTTTTCCAGGCTAGTTGTTCCTTTTGTGAACTTTTATAGTTTACTGGCATTTGTTTCTGGGTAACTGGAAAAGCTAGTAAAGGCGGCCGCTTTTCCTTAGCTTTATTAAGAGGTGGTGCTGTAGGTTCAATGAGATGTCTGTCTTGATCCTTAATCTCATTAGTGACCATAAATCACAATTAAGCACTTCCTGTTTTCTTATTTCCTTTTTTTTCTTTTCTTTTCTTTTTTTTTTTTTTTTTTTTTTTTTTTTTTTTTTTTTGGTCTCCCAAGCTTTTGTGCTATCATAGCTAATTTTTCCTGCTGTGTAGCTATTTTTCTATCTTTTTTTCAGAGGAAATATTTAGAGATTGTCCTTGAGACCGCAAAGGGATTTGCTCCAGTGGTCACGGTTGCAATAAGTACTGTGATAGCTTTTTTTTCTCTCCAAATAACGCTTCTATGCCCTCACTCCTATCCCTGAACTGAGTGTTTCCATACTTTTCCATCACAGGAAACGCTGCTTCTCACCAAAAAGAACCTCAGGTCAGAGGCCTTCCTCAGTCTGCAAGGAGTTAAGCTTTCCCAGAGAGAGGTGATTTGTTTCTGGGAGAAAGTTCTTCAATTAACCCCTTGGATGATTTCCAGTGACTCTGTTGATGCTGAGGTCTGGAGGCCAGATGGCCTGCCTCCCGTGTATAGCCAATCCAGGAGAGAATGCCCTCTCTTGGCCATCCAGAAGCGTGTGGGACCCTCTCAGAAGGAAATTAAGGACAAATCCAAACACTTTACCTTCAGCAATGACTCTAACAGGAAAGCCCTGAAGACCACCCTGTGGCTGACCTCCCTGCCACAGTGTACCCTGAAAGAAGCCTTCAAATGGGAGAATCCAGAGGGCACCCTTGACCTTATCAGATACCTGTTACATGTGGTTACCAGCCTGCTAGGGAGACATATCTTAGAAACCCTAGATGTGGTCCTTGTCAGTAACATGGACAGTGAATGCATCCAGTTAAAACACAACACCCCCCCGGGGTCTCCACCAAAGTTAGATATGGAACTCAGTGCCTTGACTGGGTCTCAGATGAGCCCGTCTGGGTTGAACAATAGACTTTACCAAGGAAGAAATTAGAAGCTCATACTTATCTCATTAAAGAGCATTTCCAACTCCAACATATCCACCCTTCCTGCATCCCATGGAATGCTCTCATCTTTGTAGTTAAAAAGAATGACTGAGGATGGAGGCTATTATAAGACCTATGGGCTATCAACAAGACCATGCAGATCACTGTAGGGATTCCTCCGCAAAAGGGCCTTCCCCTGTCTCTGCAATAATGGCCAATACTGCACTATGGGCCATAGACTTAAATATTTTCCTCTATTCCCCATATTTAGAAAACAGAATACACGTTTCTCATTATATGGATGATATCTTGGCCTGGAAAGATCGAAAAGATTCACCCCATGACAGAAAATATTTATTTGTCCTAAGTCCATAATCATCAAAGAAATGCAAATCAAAAGGATTTTCAAATTCCATCTTATACCCATCATGATGGCTATAATAAAAAAAAAATGTCAAGCAACAAGACATGTTAGCAATATTGTGGAGAAAGGGGAGCACTCCTCCATTGCTGGTGGGAGTGCAAACTTGTACAATTACTGTGGAGGTCAAGTTTGTTATTTCTCAAAACATTGGGAATAGTTCTACCTCAAGACCCAGCTATACCACTCCTGATCATATACCCAAAAAAATGTTCCAACATACCACAAGGACACTTGCTCAACTATGTTCATTGCAACTTTATTCATAATAGCCAGAAACTGGAAACAACCTAGATGTCCCTCAACTGAAGACTAGATAAAGAAGCGGTGGTACATTATATAATAGAATACTACTCAAATATTAAAAACAAGGATGAAAGGTGTATAATCGAAATCATGGGAAAACTGTAACTCACCGGTTATTCTCACATCCCTCTGCTGATATCATATCTCTTGACAGCTGGTGTAGAACTCTCAGTCCATGCTAACCCATAACAGGAAACACAACTAAAGAGAAATGTTCAATCTACCATGTCCTGGCTACCATGTTCTCAATATGCCACTGACATGCTGCCCCACATTCCACCCCAATGCCTCTGAATGTTTCCTTTGTGCCTCCTTCCATCATCCTTTCTTTCCTTTTTGCCTTTTTAAAAAATTTATTTATTATTTATTCAGATGGCATCCTGATTGTTATCACCTCTCTCTTATATTCCAGTTCCCACCCTCTTTCCCTTTTCTACCCTATTCCCCTCCCATAGAAGTCTGAACAGGGGGTGGGGGTGTTCCAGACAGATACTGGAACTTACAGATGGACCCGGGCAACAAAGCTGAAAGTTGCATAGAGGAGTGGAGGGGGGTAGAAGGACCAGGATGTGTCCAAAGTCCACAGGGAAACCACCAAGACCAGCAGATCTGGACTCAGAGGGGGCTCTATAAACTGATGCACTAACCAAGGACAATGCATGCAGAGGATCTCGACACCCTATTCGGATGTAGTTGATGGACAGCTCATTCTCCATGTGTACGGAGATCTAGGAGAGAGGGGACTGCCTCTGACATAAACTCTGGTGCCTATTAGTTGATCATTTCCCCTTGATGGGACAGCCTTTAGGGCACACAGAAGAAGGGGATGCAGGCTACCCTGATGAGATCTACATCTCTTCTTAGTCATGGAAACTTCTAACTCTATCTTAATCGTCCCCTCCTAAAATCTAAGGTCTTCCTATAATCAACTTTTACAGGAAATCCCCTCTGTGATACTCCCCTACCTTGTGGGTACTACAAGGAAACCCCCATGTCCATGGCAAGATAAATGTCACAATTGTCCATATTAGCTGTGTCAACTTTGCTTCTCTGGTGTGGAGTAATCATTAATCCCAGCACCATCTTAACAATTAAAGATTTTTGTGTTCTTGTCATACTTATTTCCCAGGCTTATTTATATGAGAAGAATGAACTTGAAAAAGAAATCAAGAAAAAGATGAGAGGAGCGTGGGAGGGAGAGAAACCTCATTCCAGTCAGTTGGACTAGGGCTTCCATGGTCACAGGAATAATGGCAGGAGCAGCATTGGTACAGACCCACCACCCAGCTGGGGATTTCAATGACAAACTAGATCAAGCCATGGGTAGCAGCAAAGATAGCCTGAATGCTCACCCCGACACACACACCAAATAACAAAATAGAAGGCCTGAGCATCTTAACAGCAACAGGGGAGTATCACCCTGGGAGAGGAATTTTGTTTCTATGTAAATTAATCTGGATTGGTTCAACAAAACATTAAGATCCTCCAAAACCTCTGCAACAATTTGAGGTCCCCGTATGGCTTCAATGCCCCTCCCCCTGGCATTCCAGCTCCTTCATCACCTGCCTCCTGCCCTTGGTGGTCCTGATTGCAGCCATCAGCACTCTCCTCTCTCCATGATATATGTATATGTATATATATGTATAAATGTATATGTATATATATACATATATATAGCCAAAGTCACTGCCTACCAACTTCTTGTACAATATGAAGATATTCCCACAGACTATAGCTACACATATGGTGACACAGCCCCATTATAAAAATCAAAAGAGATGTATATGTTCCCAAGCCAGATGAGGGAAAGTAGAGCTCTGCCCATACCCAGGACCGCTCTCAGAATGCATGGCAGGAATGGGGCCACTCCCTAACAAAGTCAGACCTGAGCCTACTCAACTCCATAGAGAAAAAGGTCATGTCAGGTTAGACTCAGTTAAGTTTGTTTCCCCACCAAGGAATGGGCTTCTCAGAAATCATGTGTCTGGCAGTTGCTAATCTATCTAACTGATTGGAAAATCCCTGTTTCCACCCACATGCACATTTAACTGACTTCAATAAGATCTACATATGCAAATTAGGTACATTTCCCCTATTGCCCTTTTCCCTCCCCTCCCCCTGACTATATAAGGTCTTTCATATATAGAATCATATCATCTAGTAATAAGAATACTTTGGTTTCTTCTGGTCCTATTTCTATCTTCTTCATCTCTGTATCTTACTTACATGTACTAAATGATTCCACGAACTACACTGAAGATATTGTGCATACTTGTCATTTTCCTTATTTTAGTGGAAAGTCTTTTTCCCATTAACCAGGATGTTGTTCATGGTGTGTTGCATATTGTTTCTATTATGCTGAGAAATGCCCCTATGTATATCTCCAATATCTGGGACTTTCATCTTGGAAGGATGTTACCAATGAAAAAAATGCTGAGAAAGAAAGCACAAGACTATCCCATTCACAATAACCAGAAATAAAATAGGAAACAAATCTTATAACCAGGGCAAATGAGGAGGTGTAGGACCTTTCCAGTGAAAACTTTAATACACACCAAGAAGAAGAAGAAGGAGAGGAAGAGGAGGAGGAGGAGGAGGAGGAGAAGAAGAGGAAACTAACTGATGGAGATATAAAAAAAAAAACAACTGTGGTACATTTACACTATGGAATACTACTCAGCTATTAATAACAAGGAATTCCTGAAATTTGTGGGCAAATGGATTGAATTAGAAATGATCATAATGAGTGAGTTAACCCAGAAGCAGAAAGACTCAAATGGTATATACTCACTTATATCTGCATACTAGCCCAAGGGGCATGTCCCACGAAAGCCTTCACTTACCAGGAAACTGGGACAGAGGGAAGGACATCCTAATAGGACTCTAGATGAGAGAAGCATGGGAGAATGGCAAAGAAGAAGGATCCAGAGGGTCCTAGAAACCTACAAGTAGAACATTATGATAGGCAGATTTGGGCCCAGGCGTCCTGCTCAAACTAAGGCACCAGCCAAGAACAATACAGGCGGTAAACTTTAAACCCCTACCCAGATCTAGCCAATGGTCAGAACATTCTCCACAGTTGAGTGGAGGGTGGGGTATGACTTTCTCACGTACTCTGGTGCCTCACATTTGACCCTGTCCTCTGGAGGGGGAGACCTGGTGGCACTCAGAGGAAGGATAGCAGGTTACCAAGAAGAGACTTGATACCCTATGAGCATATACAGGGGGAGGTAATCCCCCTCAGGAACAGTCATAGGGGAGGGGAATAAGGGGAAAATGGGAGGGAGGGAAGAAAGGGAGGATACAAGGGGTGGGATAACCATTGAAATGTAACAAGAATAAATTAATAAAAATAACTAAAAATTGGAAAGAATGCTCATGTTCATACATTGGTAAGATTTATACTGTGGGAACAGCAATTATACCGAAAGAAATCTACAAATGCATTGCAATTTATATCAGAATTCTATAAAAAAGCTTCACAGAAATTTAAAAATAATCACAAAGTTAATATGGAAACAAGAAATAGCTAAGATTGGCATTATAATCCTAATATACATAAACACCGTAAGAAATATCACCTTCCCATTTTCAAGCCATATTGCACAGCCATGGTACTGACTTTGAAACAGATACATTGTTTAATGAAATAGAATTGAGAACTCACATAAAGCTGGGTTGCTTGAGCCATCTGGTCTTTCACAAAGAAACCAATAAGGCAGCTATGTGTAGCAGAAAGTCCTTAATTGCCACTCTGCCTAAAATTCAACTTCAAATGTACCAAGTCCCTCAATATAAGTCCTGCTACTCTGAAGACTTTGGAGGAGGAAATCAATAGTGCTCTTTTGATTAAAGGTACAGGGAAAAAAGGACTTTCTGAAAAGGACTCCAAACACACAAGCATTGAGGCCAATAATTGGCAAATGAGAACTCATGAAACTAAAAAGTTTGTGTATAGCAAAGGGCACCATCATTCAAGTGAAGGGGCACACTAAGGGAGAGACAAATATTCCTGCCAGCTTTATATCTGAGAGCATGTTAGAGTCTAACACACACATGAGACACAAACACACACATGCACACACATACTATGCACACACACAATTTTAAGACCACCCTCAAGGAAACAAAACAATTAAAAATTGGTTCATGGAACTAAATAGATTTCTCAAAGGAAGAAACAACAATGGTTAATAAATACTTCTTAAATGGTTAACATGCTCAGCCATCAAGAAACAGCAAACTAAAACTATTTTGAGATTCTATTTTATACCCATTAAGTGACTAATATAAAAAAATTATTAAGACAGCTAATTCTGTTATAGATGTAGAGAAAGGGCAACATTTATTCACTCTTGGTAAGAGTATAAACTGGTGAAGCCTTTGTGAGAACCATGGTGAAACTGTCTCCAAAAGTTAGAAATGTGATAGGCACAGTCCCAAAGTACCACAGACATCACTGCACACATTCTTGTTCACGACGGCTCATTTCTGTTCTCCTCTCTGTAGATAGGGAATTTAAACAGACTATGTATCCACCAATTACTGAATGAATAATGAAAATATTATTCAGCTGCAATGAAAATAAAATTCACATGTAATTGGTGGAGCTGAAATTGTCATTCATAGTTACAAATTCAACCCCAGAAGGCAAATGTTGAAATGTTGTATGTTCTTTATCATATATGAATGCTAGCTTTGAATATTCACGTGCACACACACACACACACACACACACACACACACACACACACACACACATCCACACTAACACAGCACAGTGGGCTTATATGGAGCTACCCACATAACATGAATTTAAACACAATATGTTAGGGTAGTGGAACAAGCCTGGAGACTAATAACGGGCTCCATGTGTCCTTTGGAAGACTGAACTCAGTACAGGTGCTGTGAGGAGAGAAAGCTGGATAATAATGTAGGAGATGTTAAGTAGTGTGTAGGATAGAGAGCAAGGGTAGAAGAGGGAATATAAGAGGAACACCTAATAGTGAAGATCCTCAAAGCTGCCATATGGAAACCAGCTACTAGAGAAGCTTCTTAAACCACACACACACACACACACACACACACACACACACACACACACACACGTGTGTATGATGCATGTGCATCTGTGTGTATATTAAATGCAGTCACCCTACAACCTGATTTCAATGCTTCTCACAGACATCATAAGCTATCAAACTCAAACTCCAGTGTTAGGTATGGATTCAGTCTTTTGTGTTTATTGGCCATTGGTGACAGATAGACCGCTCATCAAAGACAGGCTGTTGCCACTACTTTTTCACATACCTGAATTGATAGTAAGTCTCTATTGCTTAAGAACACCACACACTTGAATCATAAAACAAAGAGAAACCAAGCTTAACAGCCTGGGATGCTTCATCGTTACGTGCTCCCTTTTATAGTGCTCACAGTTTCTGTGTGTAAAGAAATGTAATCAACAGCCTTACACCGTTGTGAACATTGTAAGCTACAATAATAACTGGCATGTAAAATATGTCCACTGTTGCAATAGTGGCCTAAATGTCAGGGGATAACCAATCCACCACTTCCTGATTGGATTTAAGACCACCTCCACATTTCATGTGCTCCCATGCAGTGTGGACACAGTTCATGTGCTCCCATGCAATGTGGACACAGTTCATGTGCTCCCATGCAGTGTGGACACACTTCATGTGCTCTTAAATTATCCTTTCTTCTGAAAGGCAGCCACAGGAGGTGCCTGTGAAGAGGCCTCCTCACTTCTCATGTGTTACTGGGAGGTGTGTGAGTCAACCTTTGCTGTTGTTGTTTTGTTTTTCTGTTTTACTGAACTAGGGTTATTGGGGAAGAGAAAACTTTAAGTCAGAACACAGGTCCTGAAGGTAAGCCTGGGTGACATTTTCTTGATTAATGATCAATGTGGGAGGGCCTAACCCATGTGGGCAGTGTGCCACCCTGGGCAGTTGGGCATGAACCGTATATAAAAGCCGGCTGAGGCAGCCACTGGGAACAAGCCAGGAGGCTGCGTTCCCGATGGTCCTTCCTCCAGCTGCTGCCTCCATGACCTGCTGGAGTTCCCGCACTGACTTCCCAGGATGGAGTGTGACCTGAGTACTGAAACAGGAAGTACACCCTTTCTGCCCCTGGTTGCTTTTGTTAATGATGTTTATCACAACAATAGAAACCAAACTAAGACAGGAGTTAATGAGAGTATTAGATGGGCCCCCAAAACCAGGCTAAAGACAATTCTACAGGATGAATGACATTTTAAATTATCTTAAATTTCATGTGTTTCTCCAGATGTAATTTAGCACTGTCAAGTGTCTTTATCAGAAAGCACGTGCTGGCAGCTTATGTAGAGGAATGTGCGTGCTTACGCTCCACCCTGGAGAAAAATAAGGTAGAACGTAATAGAAAGAGAAAAAAATTCTATAAATACTTAAAATTTAAAGTACAAAAGAACCCTTTTAGTCACTTGGGTGACAGCGGATGTCTGCTCCAGTTCCTGATGTCAAAGAAATCACAAATCAAAGACCTATTTTCCTTTTTCCTTGTTCCCTACATTTCAAGTCTTATCCATTTGTCACATCCTGCACTGCCTCTTTTCTGGGATAGACTTCTGATTTCAGGGAAAACACCCAGGAGTCGATTGGGGTTTTTGTTGCTGTTGTTGTTTTTAGTTTATTTGGGGGTATTTTTTATTTTGGTTTGTTACTTTCTGTATGTTACTGATAGATTAAATCCCTCCTCCAATGCTTTCTATGGCTTTTGTAGACACTGACCTTTCCTGGGCAACCTCCTTTTTGCCAGCATCCAGCACTATGCTCCTCTTAGGATCACTGATTCAGAAGAGTCCTCATGAAGAGCATCCTCAGTGCAGTCACTCATCTCCCTGTGAGTGGCCTATGATGTAGGAGGCTCCTGGGCCAGTGGACAGCATCCCATTGTACAGCAGCAAAGTGGTCCCAGCAGGGTACATCTTGCTCATCCTAGTCCAAGAGGAAAATATTTGCTTATCTTTTAAATAAATATTGAGAGCAACGTTTGAATATTTCAGAGTATGGGAGATACGCAGCTTTTGAGTAATTGCTGCTAAGTTTCTGTGATGACTGATATCTGTGTATCTTAATGAATAATGAAGTGAACCATGATTTTACAACTTAGGATTTAACTTTCCTGACACTTCTGCATTAAAGCCTAAATTATCACTGGGATTGCAAGTTGGCATTTGTATTAGTTATCACTCTGGATTTAAATTAAGTGGATTAGCTAACACTTTCTCACTTATATTCATGGTTTGTTTCACATATGACACGATATAATTTTCTTTCACATTCTAATTCATGATTATTTTCCTTAATAACCTCTAGAACATAAGGCTAATGTATGGACTCAACATATTATTTTGCCATTAAATTATCAGATTACCTGAGTAACTGTGTTATCATTTGTTCTTTTTTTTTTCCTTCATATGAAATATAAAATTTGCTATACCCACTCAGGGAAGCCTTTGGATATTCGAGACACTATCCTATAACTCAGAGTTAAGTACGATGTGGGGTAACATCATAAAGAATTTGTGAATGAGATAGCAGGTTAGTGCAGCCATCTGTCCAGCTGCCTACTGCACATGTGTTCCCAGGAGACTCTATTCTGCTGGCTGTGGTAGAGCCTTGCATCCTGTCTCCATATTTAACTCTATCCTTGGTAAGAACTCTTGGCGCAGTGGCAATTTTGGAGTTCAAGTCATTGTAGTTCTTCTGTAATCTCTGTCCTCTCCTCTGGGTTTTACCTGTATCCTCTCTCAAGCTACTGCCTCTACTCCTCCTCCTCCCACTACTACTAATAATAATGGTAATAGTAATACAATTAAAACAACTACCTTTTAATTTTAATATATGGGAAGGTAAAACTTTAAATCTCTGGCTACCTTTTAGAGTGCAGGACACCAAGTTTATAATCATAAATATTTAGTAAACAAATTACAAATATCCATCTTTACCCATAACAATAGTTGCTGGTATAAAACACTGTAATAAGGAAATATATAATTATATGAGCATTAAATGAATCTCCAGTATTAAGAAGGACAAAATAAGAAGAAGAGTACGTGCCTGGGTAAGGGCTGTAGGCCTGCGGGAAATGGTGACACTTATTTAAAGCCATTGATGCAAATGCAGTTCACACATCAACATTTACTTGCTTTCCTACAGAGAAACTTAGTTTAAACCTCTGCTATGCTTTATTGGAGGTATACTCTTAAAATGTATTTTCTTATACTGAATTACATGACTTCACATTCATACAAACATAATATTCTGGGAGCATAACCCCCCTACCCTCTGCCTTCTATTAGAAACCTACCCCTCCCTTAAGAATTTAGCTTTGAACTTTGAGATGACTACCAGTCCATCACCAAGAGGCCCAGGAGGGAAAAACCACACATGATACAACCCCCGTGCAGAGCCTGGGAAGGGCGCAAGGCTGAGAAGAACCCTGCCTGGTGTCACACAGCACAGGCAGAGCATAATACTCCTGAGGCCTCTCCTGAACCAACCCCAGGCATCCAGAGGCCCTGGGTGTCAATAAGATGAGCAATTATGTTGTGAGAGAGGAAAGAGGAAGAGAAGCAGAGGACTGTGGGCACAGTGAAGAGAGGTAGAACAGGAGATTCCAAGGTAGTGAGAAGCAGTCTGATGTGAGCAGCCAGTGATGCTGCTTAAGGCCATAGCGAGTCATGGCCTGTGCTGCCACAAGAGCCATATCTGGGCCTGTGACCATTCAGCAGGAGGTGCCTGTCACAACCAAAGGCCATGTGGATTTCCCTGATCTGGGGCCATATTGATGTCTGAGGGCTGTGTACATCTCCCCTCATTCCTTATTTGTATTCACAGTTGTCAAGGCCAATGTTTCTGCAGTAAAAATATAAATTGTCATGAGCTTCATGGTACCATTAGTTAATAAATAACAATGCGCAAAATACATACATCATTAAACCTGCCACCAATAAGAAAGTGGCCTTGTAGAGAAAAGGAGGATTTGGGATGAGGGATTCAGTGGTCAATGTGCTTTGGCTTGTGTGTCTTCATGTCCCAAGTAGCAAAGATACACAGGTCATTCTCTTCATCAACAGAAAATTTGACAGAAAGCCTTTCTGTAAGTTCAATCTTAATGAAACTTTCAAAAACTTTGAAGAACTTAATTTTTTCTCTATAAATACAGGATAAAGCTAATATCTAATTTTCTACTGTTGATGGAAAAATGGAAATGTTATAATTTAAGTGAACGTATAATTCTAAATTTGCCACAGAAATTTCAAAAACTCTTGAAATTTACAAAAGAAGGTTTCAACTGCAAATATAACCTCTAGCAGCCCATCAGCTAACCAACTCTTACCTCAAAGGCCCACTGCAGAGAGCTAACCACATGTTCCTGGAGCAAGTTGGACATAGGCTGAGGGAGTCCGAATGGTAACAAGAACCAGTGATGCAGTGTTGACTGTTCTACTGCTCCTCACTGTGCTCATCACAGAAGAGCAGACATAGCAGTGCACAGCTGCTGTCCCCCCTCACTGTGCTCATCACAGAAGAGCAGACATAGCAGTGCACAGCTGCTGTCCTCCCTCACTGTGCTCATCACAGAAGAGCAGACATAGCAGTGCACAGCTGCTGTTCTTCCTCTGACCACTTTTGGATGAACAGTCCTTGAAATTTAAGGAATCAGATCTCCTCTAACTCTCAGTTCCATTTCTCTCATTGAAATTAATATATTAGAGACTAACTATGTCACATAGGATTTTAATGAAGAAATGACTATACGTATATCTGTATGTGTATATGTATATATACATAAGAGAAAGATGCAGTCTTAGAAATACAATGAGATTTTAATCTTACATGTCAACATACCTCATCATGGAGCGAAGTACAGTTCTTAAAGTTGAACAGTCTTAATTTTCACAGGAGAAAATTATTTTTCTGTATAATTTTAGACTTGATATCATTCAAAACGTTAAATCCTTACTTCTAGAACTAGTACTGTAGTATTGCATATCTAAATTAAATGCAATATCTAAATAGAATCAGTATTGATTGGTCTGTTAAGAATATTCTCAGATGGTGATGCTAACACTTGCCTGAAAAAATGCAACAACAAAACTATGTTGAAAGTATGAATTCTTCATATGAATACTTGATAAAAAGCCACATATTTTATAATGTAGAAACTCTATAAAATATAAATGGAAATTGAGAGAAAAGTATTTCATGCTTATTCTTGATATAATGTGAAATAAGTGTTGAATGTGATTATATACTTTTATTTTCTTGAGCACAATATAATGAATTTTTTAAAAGAATGCATTGCTTATATAGCTGTACATGTGAATCAGCATCCTATTACTTGAACAAAGCACTGGAGATAATAAACTTACAAAGAGGAAAGTCTTTTTAGTTCTCAATTTTGTAGGTATCATTTCATGGTTGGGTAGCCATATTAGTTTTAAGGCTTAGGGCAAGGCTGCCCATCTCAGCATAATTAAAAGCATGTGGGACTTGGCTGAGTTTCACTTTCAATACATGGAAACTGAAGGAGGTATAGCGGGGGAATGGGATACCTAATCTTGGATGTTACTTTAGCTTGGGTTTTATTGCTATGAAAAGACACGATAATAGTAGCAAGTCTTATGCCACACTGGAAGAGCTTGGGTATAGAGGGGACCTCACAGCCTACCTCCACAGTGACACACTTCTTCCAACAAGACCCAACCTACTCCGATAAGGCTACACCTAATTTACCACTCTCTATGACTAAGCACTCAAACACATGAGTCCATTGGGGGGGGCATTCCTGTTTAAACCACCATGGGTGTCAACTTGACATACCTAGGAATAGCCAACCCAAGTTGAAGCACTTTTCTGAATTTCTAATTGGTGTAAGAGGGCTCAGCTGAAGGTAGGTAGAATACCACTAATCAGAAAAAGAGATCATGAAACCCAGGTTTCACAATCCACTTTTGTGCAGTGCTCTCTGTGACTTATTCTTTTCCACCTGCCCAGCCTCTGCAAATCCCTAACAGGACCAGGGCAAGAAGCAAGGTTTGGCAATAGAGCCTAGAGAGACATGTTAGAAACAAATACTGTCGATGCACTGCCCTTTGTGGTTACAAGTCTGATCCTTCCTTTACATTTATACTCAACTCCAAGGTGACAACATACAGAGGGGGCCTTCACTCCATACCCAACTTAACTGGAGCACACATTAAATATGAAGTCACTGTACTTCAAGGGAAATCATTGACTTCAAATCAATGTTTAAAGTTCTATTGCTCTCTCTGTCTCTCTCTCTGTCTCTCTCTGTCTCTCTCTCTGTCTCTCTCTCTGTCTCTCTCTCTGTCTCTCTCTGTCTCTCTGTCTCTCTCTGTCTCTCTCTCTCTCTCTCTCTCTCTCTCTCTCTCTCTCTCTCTCTCTCACACACACACACACACACACACACACACACACACACACACACACACACAAGTCTTAGAAAGGTTACATCAGCATGTAACTAGTCCAATTAACTTGGTAGGTTCTGAGAATATGATGAAGAGTCTGTAAAGCTTTCATGGTTGTGCTCAGCATTCATGGGGAGTTGAATGTCCTTCACTCTCTTCAGTAGAAGGAGCAGCAGTCACTTCCTTCTGCAGTCCTTCACCATGAAGAACCCAAGCTGAGACTGCGGCTTCATATCTGACCCCATCTAGAAACGTCTATGTATATTTAAATTAATAATACAAGGAATTGTTGAAATCAGAAATAATGAGCCTTTCTGATGTCCTTTTATTTGTTCTTGAATTTCTTACTCATTTTCCTGTATAGCAAAAATAATAATGACAATTTTGACAAATTCTCTTTGATTCCTCGCATGAAACTCATACCCTTATGTTAACCATTGTGTGAAGGAAGGAATAGATAGCAAACGACAAAATATTTCCTGCAAAATAAATGTTGAATGTTGAATGAACAAATGTTACACTATTCTGGGTTACAGAAATTCCACTACTCAATATCTCAAAGAGATAGCCATATGCCCATGCTGATTATACACTGTTATTTATGATTGTAATGATGTGGGTTCCATGCGTAAGTCTATCTGTGGACAGTTTACAATGAAAATATGCTATGTAGACAAAGTGTAATGTTATGGCCAATCATTTAATTTCTTTTTCCTTTCTTTCTTTTCTTTTACTCTCACGTGTTTATTGTGTTACTTTACAGCCTGGTTTTAGCCCCTACATCTCTTCCCAGTCCCACGCTCCTGCTCCATCCTCCATCCTCCCCTCTCCTTCTTCTCAAAGAAAAGAAGACACTCAAGTACTGTCAACCCACGCTGGGACCTCAAGTCGCAGCAGGCCTAAGACAGCATCTCCCACTGAGGTCAGACAAGGCAGCTCAGCTAGGGAAAAGGGATCCAAAGTCAGGGAGCAGAGTCAGAGGTGGCCCTACCTTCATTGTTATGGAACCCAAGTGATGACCAAGCTGCACATCTGCTACAATGTGTAAGGGGTCTAGGTCCAGGCATTGCATGATCTTGGGTTGGTGGTTCAGTCTCTCTGAGCCACCACGAGTCCATCTTAGTTTACTCCCTAGGTCTTCTTATGGTGTCCTTGATCCCTCTGGCTCCCTCAGCCCTTCCTCTCACTCTGCCACAAACTCCCCAAGCCTGGTCTCTTGCTTGGATATGGGTCTCTGCATCTAGCAAAACTGTCTTCTGAGAGGCTTCATCCAGCTGATGATAGACACAGATGCAGAGAATCACTCAATTTCCTTAAGTGAGAAATAATTCATGGCGTATAGAGATAAGGACATTTCCATTAGGTCAATAGGCAAACTTCATGACAGAAAGCAACCACAGACTAAAAGAGAATTTTATAAGAAGATTTGTCATATAGCTAATGTTTTTATTAATGTAAGATGACTTACATTGAAAAAAAGGAATGTTATATTTAAAAGGTTTAGTTTTACCAAAACCAAACAAACAAAAAGGCTAGTTGCAGCCCTAATACTATATTGTTACTTAAATTGCATGCTCCTTTTATCAAGTCCAATTTTAAAGAGAGTTCTGGAATTTTAAAGCTATAATGTGCTTGTTCTGAGAAACAGCTTCATGTTATGGAATGTTATTTGGAAATCTGCAACACAGCCTCAGATGTCAAAGGACACTGGTGCTTAATTTTACTGCATATGAACCTACATTTTTAATTAATATTTATTTACCATACTGCCTATTCAGTTTGAATGACCCAAATACTTCCTTTCCTTACTAGAAGATTGTGCATTACTATACCAATGCAGGTTTTAATATCCATCAAATGCCACTGTAAGCTTTATAAGGGATTACTTCAAGCAAACTCATAAGCTGGGTTATTATTGCTTTCATTCAACAACAAATTAAGAGAGTGCAAGCAAATGAGATGGAGCATTTGTGTCTTATTAAATATTTGTGCAGAGTGTTAAGCACATTTGCATTTACCTAAGTACATACTTCAATCAAAAATATTATTTTTTTACATTTGTACTTGTTTATGAATATGATGTGTGATCATTTATTTTAAGTGCTTATTTATCTGAAATAATAAAAATATCATCGTTCTTAAAACTTTCAAGTGAACTGTTTCTTAATTAGGGCCTGTGTAAGGGAGACAAAGTAATTCAATGCAATTGCATTCAGCATTTCCTCTTGAAAGGTGTTAAGCAAGACAGTGTGTTTAATAAAGACTGTCACAGAAATAGCAACTCATAAATATGGACCCACTCCTACTGTTGTCTTCCCACACAGGTGCGTGCTAAAGGCATTTCTCCTGTTGTGGCGTGATTGCTAAGGAGTTTTGTAAATTCTACCTACTTAAAGACAATGACTGTAGCTAATGTTGACATCCATGTTTGCTTGTACAATGGCATTTGATAATAAAGTACCTATCGCCATGGTGAAGAGGGTACAAAGCTAAATAGGGTGTGCAATTATCACCATGTTTGCTTCCTTCCAGAATATAACTCTATCTAACTACATTCTAATGTAGATTTCCAAAAGCGAAATATAATGAGAAACGTGTACATAGACAGAATGAACTGCAAGCTTTGCCACGAGGCTTCCTCGGGCGATTTTAAATTGCATAACACCTCATCATCAACAGGCTCAGTGTCAGACAGAAGGCAGACACAGAGCACATCCCTGAAGCTGTAATAAATAACAGGTTCAAAATGCTGATATCAAAATTTGTGTCATGCTTAAGGATAGCCAGGAATAGAAATGTACCACAAGGCTACCCTGCCTTTTGCTTTGAAGAAGTTGGAGATTTTTATTTACCTTGTATTTTTTTTAATTATAATTTGTGCTAAAGGAATATGTATTGTAAATTTCCACTTAGCTCAATTCAGAGCTAAAGATTTTCTTATGACATATATAAGAGATCATGTCACCAATTTTGTAATCACATCATACTTGTTGTGATCCTCTTCCTTTTACTACCCTGAGTTATTTGTTATTAATTTGAAATAATTTCTTGAAATCATTACACCAGATGGACCCCACCATAGGCAGGAAAGTGCTTTGGTTTTGTTGCTGTTCTGAGCTTTTAAGATCTGTAAATTCTTTGATAGTTGTTGAACACTGCCTTCCAGGCATGGCATGACTTGATATTCTTAAGCTCCTAGCAGCTGTCATCACCCACAGGAAACTTGTGCAAGCTTGGACCCATTAACATTTATTCATGGACCTCATGTCACATGAAGTCCCTTCTATGCTCAAGGTTATGGAATCAGGAAAATTTACTGAGAGAGTTAAGAGGTGCCACCTCATGCTGATGACGTAAATAACTAAAGTATTGACAATGTTTTTGTCATAGCTACCCTACTCTACAGGTATTTTCTCATTGATAATGCTTTCTGGAACATAATCAAGGATATTACTGGGAAATGATGCTCTAGCTAGATTCTCAGTCTTCAGTAGTCAGAAGAGGAAGAGACCTGTACTTTAGAGGCATCTATTAAGCCTCTAACGCATCACATTTGTTTCAGAGCAGAGAGTTCAAATGCCTCCAGGAGTCTAGCATCTGGTGTGTGTGCATGTCATTTTCCATTGTCAGAAATGCTTTGACATTGGGGCCAATCCTGTCCTTCTGTATATAAGAAGCAGGTGTTTGATCATGCAACCTCTGCGTTCCTTTCACAGTGTGGGGATCGAAGACAGTTAATTGAGGTGAAGTGACACCCTGCCATTTGCGTTTCACAAACGTGGCATTGTGCATTACAGATCAGAAAATGCTGGAGCTGACTGACAGGGAAGACAGGATTCTTAGGCAAAGATTCAATACTTTTGGGATACAAGCACAGCCAAAACATACCTTTGCTGTAATACAAAGCCAGAATTATTTCAGTTAAAATGACTGGAATAATTTTCAAACAGACTATTAGAGTAATATGAACCAAAAATATATTCTAAAAAGAAATTGCTATAATTTATATGTGCAGAAAAGAGACAAGTTAAATGCAGGTATTTCTTCATACTTGCCTTCTGTAAAAATACATTTTATAACTCATGAATATATGATTTTAGCATTTCACTGCACTTCCTAAAGTAGGCTAATTTCTTTTACCAAATCAAGTGGTCTAAATCTTTTTAACTTATTTTCAGTCATTTTAAGGGTGACATTGTTTCATATTTATAATTAGTTTTTACTAAAGCACTTGTTCAGGCTACTAAGATTCAATGGTATGATGGCAAGCATAGTTATGTACTTTGTCCAAATATGAGGAAATATGTAGAATTTTCTAACAGCATTTGTAAGTCACTGTCCTGTGTATGAACAGACCTTTAGGTCATGGTTATGATCCTGCAGAACCTTGGATCTAGTTATGGAATAACAAGATGAGATACAATCTTAGTGCATTTAGAAGACAAAGAAGAGAATCACTTGACAGAATGGGGAGGTGCAAGCACCCCAGAAAGAAGATGGACTTAGTCCAACATTCATAATGCTTGAGCATGTACATTTGAAGGGAACCAAGCGGTACAGTATCTGTGTTTGCTTTATATTTATTCTTCTCTCATACATTACATCCCAACTGAAGTTTTCTCTCTATCCACTCCTCTCAGCCACCTCTCCGTCTCTCCTCCTGATCCAATATTCCTGTTTCCCTTCAGAAGAGAGCACCACAAAGTGACAGCACCCAAATATAGCATAACAATTGAAGATAAGACTAGGCACAAACCCTCATATCAAGGCTGGACAAGGCAACCCAATGAAAGGAAAAGGGTCCTAAGATTAGGCAAAAGTGTCAGAGATAAAGCCACTCCCATTGACAGGAGTCCCACAGGAACACCACGCTACAGTGACGTACATGCTGAGGACCTAACTCAGACCCATACAGGATCCATGCATGCCTTTTCAGTTTCTGTGAGTCCATATGAAACCTGCTTACTGATTCTGTGGACCATGTTCTTGTGGTGTTGTATAATCCTGTTTCTTTTCTGCTGAGTACTTGAGGGTTCCCTGAGCTCTGCTAATGTTTGGCAGTCTCTGCATCTGCTCCTACCAGTTTCTGGGTGAAGCATCTGATGACAATTAGTTTAGTCACCGATCTATGGATCTATGGGTATGGTAGAATGCCATTAGGCTTGGGCTAGGCACCAGTCCATGAGAATAGCAGAGCACCATTAGGCATCATTTCATTGACATTTTTTTTGCCATTCATGTTTTGCTCTATCCTGGGTCTCTGGGCGATCCAGCCTTCGGTTCTTAGCTATCTATCCAGGCAGTGTCATGAGTGGGCTCCCTCAAGTTGCGACACTCATTGGTTGGCCACTCCCATAATTTCTATGCCACATTTACCCCATTTGTAATGCACAGTTTATGTATTGCTCAGCTTGAGGACTTTCAAGGTTCCAGTATGAGTATTTTGATCTCAAGTTTGTGTCAGCAAACCTGGGAGGAGAATCCTATGAACAAAAGTACATTTCCCTGAGGGGATCTGAAAGGAAATTTTTGGAGAAAGGATCACCAAATCCTTCTTCAGTCACTGGGATGGTTCAGAGATAATCATCATTTCTGATCAGAAAATAATAAGAATGTTTCTCCTGTGTTTCTACAGAAGAAACTATTCAGGATTTGCCAACTAATTAGTGGGGTCAGGGATAAGTATCAAACAGCTCCATCTTTTAATGATGTAGTAAGATTTGAAAAACCAAATTATTTACATGGACTACATAATGTATAAAAGGAAAGGAAATGTCTTGGCTTCACCAAAAGATTCTCTTTCAATATGTTGGAAGATAAAATGAGCCATTGGACACAGTGCGTTCCTTCAGCCTCAATGCAGGACATAATGATATTCTGACTTCTGCAAGTGGCCAAATACACCTCAGCACAGAATGGTAGCTGACACAAAAATAAGTACATCAGAATATCATATCTGTACTTAAATAAAGAGAGGACAATGCTGCATAGGTAGCTACAGTGTTCTGGAATGTTTATATAGTTGGAGGCTGTTATAGTAGTGATGGAATATATGTTTATTATTAGTCAAATACACTGTAAAGAAAGCACAACAGGTAATCACTTCCATTACATTTTGTCCCTTCAGCATCCCACACAGGCTCATTAACTTTTACCTTGTAGATTAGCTTTCTTCTTTTCTGAAAATTTGATTGACAAAATCACATTGTATAGATAGATAGTCTTCTCTTTGCCCTCTTTTTTTATATTTTAGTTGGATTCCTCCAGACTTTTCTATCCAGCAAAACAAATTGTCCAATGCTGAGAAGCACATTGTTCCCATACCTATTGGCTTCAGCTAATAATAATCAATTATATCAGTTTTTGAAATCATCTTAATAGTGCATGTTCATGATCCAAGTTTGGAGGAACTTATTGTGGTATTTTATATGTACCTAGTGTGCCTTGGTCACTTTATTCCCCATTATCCTCTGTTGTTCACTGGCCCCTGGGGATGGCTTCCCTTTTCTTTCTAAAAAGTCTATACTCTATTTGCATTTCTATTTGTTTTTATCTAGATTATACCTGCAAAAATTTCTTATTTCATTCTTGAGTCTATATCTTTCACTTAACATGATCGTCTCCAATTCCATTTTCTGACAGAACCACAAGTTTTTTCAAAATAAAAAAAATCAAATCTGTACCTATCAGGGAAATGTAAATCAAACTGAAATTTTGTGTCAGTCCATCCAATTAGTTAGGATTGGGAGCACAAGGGACACAAATCCCTGGGGTAGTTGTAGAAATGGAATGTCTTATGTCTGCTGGTGGTTGTGTAGTCTGGAACAAACCTTCTCTAACTCAGTATGGAGCTTCCTCAGGAAACAACACCGAAAAATAGATTGAGTACATGATCCCAAATACACACACAAAGGAATCTAAGCCAGTACACAACATGGAATTGGGCGTGCCTCACTTATCTCGCACTGTCCACAATTGTGAAATCAGCTTTGGTGAAGATCTGCATCCACACCCAGTTGCTTTGCCAAGGCTCAGAAGCTTACATGTTTGGCGCCAAAGATAAAAAATATTTAATCCATCACCTTATTTCATTTATGATGTTATAAGAAAATATGTTTATTTTACATAAGATAATTATTTTTTAAGTATAAGAACAGGTATACTCTTTTAACTTAAGCAGTGAAATTACACAGTTTAGAATGTGCCACACCACAGACACTCCAGTTGCAAACTCAAGAATTAGTTAATGGAATTTTTTCAGACACTTTCTGGCTCCTGTGACATTTTACATTATATTCACTGAACACTTGCTGACAAATTATGCAGAAAGCAAAGCATGATGCATGCAGGTGTCTGTCTCAGTGAATACTCACAGTTGTTTAAGGCCTCGTGGGAAGTCTGGGTGACAGAAACAGCATTATTTAGATAGATGACTCCAGTCACACAACGTTTGACAATGCAGCTAGATTCCAACACACTGAATGGGGACATGTGTTCTTGGTTACTTGACTCAAAATATTTTAAGATATGGAAAGAGAACATATTTGCCATAGTCTTCCTTTTGGGGAAAATGTCTATGATCATTACTGAGGGCCTAGTTTTATTGTGTCAAATCACCTGAGGTACCATCAGGGACTCCGTTTTCAACATGCATGACAAATATTGCACATGGGGTCAGACACTGTCAGCGAGAATGATGATAAAAGTCACAAGTAACAAAGTTATCAAAAGTCTATGAGCTAAACAACATACCATGCACTTCACATGGTTTTTTTTTTACATATACATTTATATTATTACACATATATACAATAAACTACCTAGAACAAGAAGAATGGTGACACAATCAGGAATTATATAAATGTTACACTCTTAGTGTTTTGGCTATTTGTATTTGACAGCCTTGAAGAAAACATCTTTTCTATCTTAGTGCATCTAAAATTCTGAATGTAGATCAATCTCCATCATATCTTGTCATTATCAACTTAAAACATCTTTATTATCTCTATCAATGTCATGAAGTAGGATGTCAGGAATTATAATAAGTAGTTCAAAATTAAGAAAGACTTAAATTTATCTGCCATAATAAATATGTCAGAATTACTGTCAAGATAAATGTACAGTTGGCATTTAGTATGTTGTGGGTTTCATATATAAACTGATTTTCTGAAATTAAAAAAAAAATCACAATTAACCTGGAAGGAAAATATTAGCTTTAACATGGTCCCAGGTATGTTACCATATTTTTCAGACCACAAGATGCACTTTCCTCCCCCAAAAGTGGAGGGATATTATGATGAGCCTCATGGTCTGATTGCTGTCCACTGGACATCAACAGGAGGTCTTCACTGTGCCAGCTGAAAAAACACATGTTGGGTTCAGTGTGTCTATGGGAACAGGAAGAGTCCTGGGCAATATCGCCAAAATCCCTTCTAACACAGAGCTTGGTCTCCACCAACCTCCCTCACTATCACGCTGAGCTGAAAGCTGATCGTAGCATGCTAGGTAATCAGGTGCAGTTAAATTTAGTGTAGCAATTAGGTAGCTCTAGATACCATTTGTCTCTCCTTGACTCCAGTGGGGCCACATTGCTATGCAGAAGTCGTTACTGGGCATATGGGAGAAGACAGATGGATTTAAAAAGTATGGTCCAAACGTCCAGGATGCTTCTGACAAAATCTGCTTTATTAGTGCTTGACCAGTTCAGAGCACATATTAGCAAAACAACAAAAAACAGATTTAAAGACGTGGAGACTCATCTAGCTGTAATTCCTGGGGGTCTTACCAGCCGGTTGCAACCTCTTGATGTTTCAATCAACAAACCATTTAAAGTCATTATGAGAGAAGAGTGGAATCATGATCTGACTCTAGCAAGACGAATGAAGAGGCCCACTATCACTCAAGTTTGTGAACGGGTTAAAACATCATGGCAGTCAGTGAAGGAGGAAATCATACAATCATTCAAAGAATGTGGCATTAGCAATGCCTGAGATGGAAATGAAGATAATATCACATATGAAGATAGCGAAGAAAATACAAGTGATTGTAAGCAACTGAGCTTCCTAAATTTTGACACTAGTGATGATGACTTTTTGGGGTTTCCATAAAACTAGGAAAGTGCTTGAGTCTCTAATTTTTTCCTCCTATTGAGTTAACAGTGTTTAACATTACCATATCTTGTTATATTTTAATAAATATTTTATTATGCTAGTAACAATATGGTTCAGAATAGTTTTTCTCATTTTACTGCTCTAAAAACTGGGTGCATCTTATGGTCAGGTGTGTCTTATGGTCCAAAAAATATAGTAACTCACCAGCGAGCCCAGTTCTTGTTTGTCTTATACTCCAGGGTCCTAAGATATTCTGGTCTGTTATCACATGTCAACCCTAGACTAGGTACCATAATTTCAGAGACTCTCTCTTATAGACTACCTTTGCATCTATCCTGTTATATCATAAACCATGAGTTTGACCCTCCACAAGAAGTTGAGGGAAAATTTAAAGTGTGTTGCAAACATGTAAGTACACGGCTGTCGCCTTCATATCTTTAAAGCATTGCATATCTCCTTAACCTCTCCATGGAGCAACCATTTCCATGGACGTGTGAAAAAAGTTATCACACCCCTTCATAGAGTCTTTGCTTACTTTCCACTCTGAACAATTAAAATTCATGTATTTTCAACACATTTATCGTTGTTGTGTGTAAAAACTAGAATATTAATTATCTGAGAGATTGTCTTCTGCATTAAATAATGCCAAAAATATCTCTTAAGGAAACCTCAGAGACCTACAGAACATGGCATTTAAAGATGTTTGAATTATCTTAAAAATTCTTTGACAATAAAACAGGTTAATTCCTGGAAACACCCAGCCTACCTCAGAGAGGATAATAAGCATCAAAGAACCTCCTTATGGAGATGGCTTTAAATGTGGCAAACGAGGCACTGGGCAAAATGTCCTCACTTCAGCTCCAACCAGGATTCTGCCTTAAAATTGGCAAGCTTGGATGCAGGCAGAGTTGACAGGCAAACTCTGCCAAGACAAAGTAAGCAAGTCCTCAATAGTTTCTGCCTCACAAATATGTCTGTCAGATATATTGGGCCAGAAGGCTGAAGATGATGCTCCAGCGTTATAGAGAGTTTTGTGTGACTATTCAGGCAGCGAACTGTCTCTGTCATTTTATTTATTTTGTAAGATGCTAACCTGCACTTCCAGTTTACTTGAGTAATTAAATTTTATTCCTTCTCAAGTCTCGGATGGGGTTGAAGACCAGATAGTTTAGTCTTACAACTAAGCTTAGTCGTTTAGAAGTTAAGATATTTTTAGGTCTAGACAGATGTTGTAAGTTTGATAGCTATTGAGTTACATTCAGAATTTTAGACTCACCAAGATAGGAAAGATGTTTTCTTCAAGGTTGCCAAATACAAATAGCCAAAAACACTATGAATGTAACATTAATATAATTACTGGTTGTTTTATGGTTCTTCTTGCCATATGTAGTATATTGTATAATATAAATGTATATGTAAAAGAAAGAAAAATAAAAAGGGAATATAAAAAAAGTAAAAGTAAAAGTAAAATTTCAATGGCAAAGTCTTACTATTCCTGGCACCGGTGGTCTGAGTGATTTGCACAATTAGGACAGTTTGATGTTCTTAAAATTATTTGGATTTTATAATCATGAATTCATTGTTTTAAAAAATCTTTTAATATCCAGTGAGTCATAGAAAAGAAATCATTTTAATTTTAGTTGTACTTTTAACTTCTAAGAAAAATAAACTGGCAGAAAAACATCTTTATTACTGAGTGTTAGTGTCTCTGACCAGAGTTTGTAGTCTTACCAGCTACACATGTTTTCATAAGCATGAATTTTTTTCAAATAAGTTGGAGCAACCTTTATATTTTTGCCATCATTCAATGATCTAGAAATATTAAAGAAAAGGAGTAAAAGATTTTACAGTGTTTTAGAATTGTAGCAATGAGAATCGGTTTCCTTGGTGGATTCTAGGTTTCTGAATGTATGTAGACAGATCTGTAAGGTGAGACCTCACTCTACATGTCTCGAATTACTGACAATGATACTCAGAGTTGTTTTATTTTCAGAAGTATTCCCCACTTACACTTTATTTTGGGATGTGGGTGCCCTATGGATTTGTTCAGTTTCCACTAACATGCCATTTGACGGATTGAAAATGAGCTTGGGGCCATCAGTACATTTTGAATTATCCCCTATTTTTATTGCCTAATAGAAGGTTTGCTGCAGCTGTTGTTCCTGCTTGTTATTTTACACAACAGTTAATTATAAATGTCACTGAAGCATTCAGGCATTCTGATTGCTAATTCGGCTAAATATTACCTGTCTCATAACTCTAACTAATCGGTGTCATGTGGACACAAATGGTTTCTAAAGCAGATGGTTATCTGGAAGCTCAGGTAGGTATGGTATAGGAGAATCACGGGAGGAAAATGAACAGTGGATGGAAATGTTAAAATGCTTTCCTTCTTCATCAACAATGGCAGGAGAATCTCAACCAGTTTTATAGACCTTCTCTTGAACTAGCCCACCAGTGTCACTGACCTAAATTAGTATCAGTTACTTTCTGTAAAATCTGGATAATTAAAATGTCACACTACAGGAAGAGAGCAAGGAAGCCATGGAAACGTCCATATTTGATAAAATGGGATATTGATCCCAAATCACATTGGAAGGAGTTGGCTTGCCTTTTATACTTTAGTGAAGGTTGAGATCAGTTTCTGAATATATATGAATAGTTTTCCAAGAGTTCCATACATTTTCCAAAGAGGATGGCGGACAGCCTCAGGAGAAGAACACAGTTGCACCTGGAGTTTGGTGTCAGCTCTGTCTGAGAAGATGAATGGACACCATTTTGGAACTAGTACGGATTGACATGATTTGCCTTGTGGTTTTTTTGACTTTTGCATCTGCAAAAGGAATATCTCTTTTTCAAAAACCATCACAGACACAATATCCAATGAATTATCTATGAAATTAATAGTTGAAATTGACACCTATAAGCAAATGGACACTATTGATCAGTTGATGACTACTCCATATTCTATATGTAAAAATAAGGAAAATAATAAAGGAGTTATAACTTAGAAAGGGCCACCTGATGAAGTCATGAAGACTCTGACCGTTTTTTTTTATAAAATAGAAGATCTATTTTCTTATCTAGCATTTTTTATTTTGTATTTGTTAACTCATAGAATGTTAACGTTAACTAAACTGAGGTTTCCAATACAATTAGAATATAATTGTCACCAAGAAAATATGTGTTCCTTCTGTGTACCTTTGCTGTTATGAGAAAGTGTAATAGAATATCATTTCACCTTGTTTTCTCTAGTCTTAAAAATCTAATTTAATATTTTGTATCACAAGAACCACATACCTGACATGATAAATATTCTAATTAGCCTGATGGTGTTACCACCATGGTATAACTACATAAGAGCATCACACTATACCCAAATGAAGGCATGTTTGAAATTTATCAACCAAAAGTAAAATATACCTTAAAATTATTTTTGACTGTTTTCATAAATATACCCATCTTTATATCAAATTAATTTCAAAGTTAGCTTAAACAATTTTTTAAATGTAAAGTATATTTCTTTTCTGACCAAAACTTACTTGAACAATTTCTGTTCACTTTCAAAGTATTTCAAAATGTTTTCCTTCGCTGCTGTTGTTTTCTTTCCCTTATAATATGGTCTACTGAGCCACAATCAAAAGAATTTTCCTGTTTTATCTCATCTTTGAAACCATGTTTAGGTGCTGAGGGTCATTTGCTGGTCAAAGGAAATGCTCCTTTAGTTACAGTGTTCAGAAGCTGCTTGCTGTCGTTGAAAGCTCTTCTGGTAGAGTGCAAATGGCCCCGTAGTCAGCAATTTGCTGGTGATTCCTCTGTACAAAAGAGGAAAAGGTACTTCAAATAGGATGTGTGCAGAGTTGCATTTGATAGAAAATATGTCAGGCACCAAACTCCTCTCCCTCTTGTTATTACATAAGGTTCCCGTTTTCAAGGCAATAATCAACAATCATTCCATTTTCTCATTCAACGGGACACTAATTCTATTTCTAAAACTATAATTATCATCTAGGAAATCAATGTTGTTGATTAAAGACAAAACAACCAATAACATAGGAGCTCAAGGCATAGCAAGAAAAAAATTTCCACTACATTTTCCATTTTCTTCACCCAGGAATGAGATATTCTTTGATCAAGAGTTCTGAATCTGTCTTATATGATGAATTAAGAAAAGATGTAAGTTTTCTTTATTTTATTGAGTATTTTTTTAAAATATTTACTTTCATTATTTGTGTATGTGTCTGTGTTTGTGTGTGTGAGGGTATGTGTGTTTCCCATGGGAGCCAATCTGGAGTAGTTTTACCTGTCAGACATGGAGCTTGAGTCCTCTGGAAGAGCAGCAAACATGTCCTCAACCCCATTACTGAGTATCTTTTAACAATGTCTACACATATTTCTCTTGTTCATGTTCAGTAGACCTTGCTTGGACAGTTTGTTTTGCCTGTGGAATTCATTGCAGATGAACTCACCATATAAGACAGGACCAGGTTCTCCTCCTGAGCCCATGACCTCATCAGTCTTAGACAGGCTGTAGGTTGACAGTGCGAGGCATGACTTAGTTCTTACTGAGTGGGCCTTGGCTACAAATCGACAGCGTTTTGTCATCCCCAAGACAGAAGTCTCATATTGCACTCTTTGACATAGCAGTCCTTGCTGTGGTTCCTACATAGTGAGCCTTGTGATTGTTTTTCTCTCCTGGTAATGTTCATAACAGCTTCAGATGCAACTTCCGTAGGGAGGAGGCTTGCAAGGCAGCTCCTGCCCCAGTTCCTCGACGCCCTGTGTTTGCAGTGTGGTGTCTTCAGCAGAAACCATCATCCCTGGTTATTCCTAGAAGACTATATTTAAAGAAGAAACATAAGAGTTGTATTTTCCTTTTTTTTTTCCTGATTAAAATACTCATTGGTGCTTTATTATTTCAGATATGTAGGTTGTTAGTCTCCATATTGGGGGGCATGCATACAGTATTTAAAGCAAGTTATAAAGAAGATGATGTGTACATTGCTACTTCTTACTGTGTGCATAAATTATATAGCATATTAAAATTTGAATTTGGAATTAAGCTGGTACAAATGAATCTTCGGACCTCCACGAGGCTTGATTATATGTCCCGGTCCCAGGTGACGGTCATGGGCTCCTTTTTTAAATTACTATTTTGTGATTTGTTTTCTATGAGCGAAGAAGACTTTTCCACAATTTTGACTATCAAAATGTTAACACTTCAGACTCATGTGATGGAGAAACTGTCAAACAGTCAAGCAAATGAGGCAGCGAAACCCAATCACACTCTTCTCTACTTCCTTTCATGTTCTGTTTCCACTCGGTGTGTGCGAAGAGCTGGGCGTGTGGACTTGTGAAACAGTGTTCCTCCATAAAATAATTTGCCATCCTGCCTTTCTGAACATTGTTAAACATAAGGATTATTTCCACTCATGAGTTCTGTCCACAAATATATTAAACAATCTGCCTTTATTACTGGATATTACTGAGTCTTTGTAATACCTAATGACATGCCCACCTCTCTTGGCTCCCATCACCTCTTATACTGAATCAGGAGACAGTTATTTCCTAACCTGGTAAAATTCATTCTAAGTCTTTCGTGGTATGAAGCATATGTTGTCATTATCTATCTATACTCTGTGTTCACAGCATTACTCACCAGTTTATCAGTACATGTTCCTGTTATGTGTCTGAAAATACCATGGGGAATCATCAGTGAGAGACTGAGAGCAAGAAGCCTTGATGACTCTCTTCATTTACAGACACTAACCATGATGCTTTGGAATTGATCAGTTTCTGTGACGTTTTCCATTATATTGTTTTTCAGATGTGTGGATTAACATTTTGTTCATTGCATTGAGAGTAATTTCCCTTTTTTCCTGCATGTCTTTTTTTTTCTACATTTATTTATTTATTTGTTTGTTTGTTTACTTATATTCTCAGAGGATGGGGAGGGTTTCTTTGTTTTGTTTTGTTTTTTGGTTTTTGCGAGACAGGGTTTCTCTGTGTAGCCTTGGCTGTCCTGGACTCACTTTGTAGACCAGGCTGGCCTCGAACTCACAGTGATCCGCCTGCCTCTGCCTCCCGAGTGCTGGGATTAAAGGCGTGCGCCACCACGCCCGGCTTTTATGGGGAGGGTTTTTATAGGGCAGCTTCTGGAATTGTTTGGCTTTTCCCCCCAGGCACTCTGCTCAGATATTCAAGCTTGTAAACAATTGCATTTACCCCATGAGTCATCCCATAGCCAACTTAAGTGTTTTGTGAAAATCCAGACTTATCCATATTTCTAATGGGGTATTTCATTTCTGATTAACTGTTGGACAACTCTGGACACATGTAATTGAGGAAATTCCAGCTTAGACTACTGAAAAAATGAATTTTTCATGTATGTCCTCACATCAAGCCTTCTCTACTTTAACTCCTTCAACTGTTGGTGGGCAATGTGAGACTAGAACCCGCGATAACTGGGCACCCTGATATTTCAGTTAATTCTATTCTTTCATCCTTTTAATTTACAGCTAACATTGGGGGAGGTATACCATGGTGGCTCTCTTTAGCCTTCTGCTAAGATGGAATATGAGCTCTGTTTGCTGAATTTTAGTATTTTTATAGTATCTGCCCTATGGCTATCAAATAGAGTATAGGAATGCTTGGCCCTAATTTGTGCCCGTTTGCTGCTATTACAGTCTGATTTCAGTGCTTCTGTGCATTTACTTTTATGTCACATAGAATTCTGACTGGGAAATTTCTTTCAAGTTATTAAAATTACTAAAAGTGAAAGGTAAATATAAATTATCATTAAATTATGTTTGCAAATATGTTTTGTTTTATTGACTGTCTAGAACATATATAATAATGCATTAATATCTGCATGTCTACATCAAATGTTTTATTCATTTTCAGTTATGACTGTATTATGACTTTTTACTGCTAATTAAAAATTTTAAGTTTATTTGGATAATTTTGTACATTTCCTCTGTATTTGCTGTGTTTTTTACTGAGCCATACCTCCAAATCAACCATATTCTAACATCTGATTCTTTACAGCTTTATTAGTAGTGGCTAGATTGGGAGTCTTAGGTATGAAATATATTAAAATAATTTACCATAATTTTAATGATGTGAAATTTAAATTTGGGTCTGTTGTCATTAATAGAGGTTTTATAAATATCGTAAAATACTAATAAAGGTTATATAAATCTCAAGTCAAAGTGTTTTTTGTATTTCCCTCTAATTGTGAGCATTTGAAAAGAAAAAGTGGAATGTTGTTGCTTCTCTATTTCATGTTAATATAATGACAACATTCTGCCGTCTCTTTCTTTCCTCCAAGTACTCCCATGTACCACGACTTCCTCTCCTCTAAATTCATGGTTTCTCTTTTCAGAAATTGTTATTGCATGAATATGTATTTTCCAATATAACTGAGTCAGTCTGTATAATGTGACTGGTATGTATGTTTTCAGAGATGACTATTTGGCACTGGGCACCAGATTGGTGTGATTTGGGGCAGATCATCTATCAAATTCTTCAGTTGCCTGTACTTCTTTGTGTAGGCTTGAGACCTCCTGGGCTTTTCCTTGTCACTTTGGCATGCTCAGTGTTGTCATTGTCCAACTTACGTGCAAACAGTCATGCTGTTGAGACATGTTGGGTATAGCTTCTGATATTACTAAGACACAAAATGTCACAGGAAATTCTCTGATCCCCTGGCTCTTACAATCTTTCTGCTATCTCTCATACAAGGCTTCCCTGAGCGTTACGTGTGGGAGTGTTGTGTAGATACCACTGAGACTGGGCTCCAGAAGTCTGCATTTTGATTAGTTGTGGGCTTTTTTGTAGTGGTCTCTGTCTGTGGGAGAGCAGAAGTTTGATAAGGGGTGAAGACTACCATTATCCATGGGCATAAAGACAGGTGTTTATAGATTGGCATTCGGGATTAATTATGCTTGTCTATTAAATTATTGGAAGTAGGTTCTCCTCGAATAACAGTGACTTCACTAGTGCTGAGCAGTTAGCTAGATTTGCAGAACCGGCATGATTTTTTTCTTGTTGAGTGGGGTTTAAGTCCAGTTACAGAGCTGTTACCACCCAGGTATGGATGCCACTACTGCACTGTTAGGGTTACTTTGCCATGATGGGCATTGACATGGTTCACAGGCATCAGACTGTTACCTGATTTTCCCCCTTCGGATGCTTGCGTGGTGCCTTCTGGGAGAACATTCGTGTTAGTTTCACCTCAGGGGCCTCTGGGTCCCACATCTCCTACCAGATCCTTTGTATCCTACTATTCCCTTTCACCCACTTCCCATCTTCTGTATCTATCTCCCTCTTCCTCAAGGATCACCCCTTTTCTCATCTTCCTCATCAGATTACTTGTACCCTGCTATTTTTTCCTCTATTGTTCCACAGTTTTCCTATCTTGGCAATTTCCCCCATTTACTTTCCAATTTTCTGTAGGCATTACAGGCCGTGTACTCACATCTGAAAGTTGAGAGCTAAGAGTCTCCAGTAAGCGAGAACACAAGGTATTTTTCTTTTTGGGTCTTGATTACTTCACACAATATGACCTTTTATAATTTTGTACATTTACTTAAAAGGTTTATGATTTTATTTTTTATAGGTAAATACTCTTCCATAGTGCATATGTGGCACATTTTTATTATTCATATCAGTTGAAGGACATTTAGGTTGTTTCTGTGTCTTAGCTTTTGGAAATAGAATAGCAATGAACATGGTTCAACAAGTGTCTGTGGAGTAGGATGTCGAGACTTTTGGGCATATGATGAGGAACAGGATAGATGGGTCATATGGTATATTTAATATTAGCTGTTTGAGAATTCCACACGCTGATTTTCATAGTGGCTAGACTAGTTTCTAATCTAATCAACAATGATGAAAATTTTCTTTTCCAAGAAACTGTTTCAGCATTTGTGGTAAATTGTTCAATTAATTGTTGCCATCCTGACTGGGATAATATTAAGCCTCAAACTTGTTTTGGTTTGAGTTTTTCTAACTGTTAGGGACAATGAACATTTTGAGAGATGATTCTCAGCCTTTTTTTCTTGCTGCTGAGGACTCCCTATTCTGATCTCAAGCCCATTTTTCAAACCTGTCAATAGGGTTTTTTTTTATAGATTATCATTTGAGTTAATTTTATATTCTGGATATTAATCTTCTGTCAGGTGTATAGCTGGCACAGATTTGTCCAATTCTGTGTTGTTTCTCTTCACCCAGCTATAGCTCTGTAGAAACATTTAATTTCATGAAGTTCCAGTTGTCAGTTGCTGGCACTAATTCTTGGACAAATGGAGTCTTGTTCAGAAAGTCCTTTCCTGCTCACATTATGTAGGGCACAGCCTATATTTTCTTTTAAATTCTCCATTATCTATCACAGTATCAGCAGTGTTTGAAACTCCAAAGTTCAAAGTCTCTTCTGAGACTCATGAAGTCTTTTCATTGTAATCATAATATCAAACTTAAAAAGCAGATGATATACTTCCAACACATAATGGTACAGGATACACATCACTGTTCCCAGAATGGGAGGAAAGGGCACATAATGGGAAAATACTGTATGAAAGCAAGACTGAAAACCAGCTGGCTAAACTCCAAACTCTGTATGTTCAGATCTGATAACAAAGCACTTTTCAGATCCAACTACTTCCCGCTTTATTGATAACAACACACTTCTCTCTCTGGGGCTGGTGCACTCCCTGTCATCAGCTTTCCTTAGCAGGTGGCTCTGGCATTACAAAGCCTCCAAGGCAATCCAGATTTCAGCTTCACAACTGTACACAATGGTTTCTCTAGGCTTTCCTGCAGAGATACCACTGACATCGCTGGCCACAGCAGCTTTCAGTCATGAAGACAGATTCCATAACCTCTTTATTCTATCCCTGACTTTAAAGCCAGAACTACATGGCTCAGCGCCAAGTTCTGCTGCCTTCTGCACCTGGAACATGGCTGCTCGTTCAACTGCATCTTTAATAGCTTTCTGTTTTCGATGGCTTCCTTTACTACTTAAGTTTAACTGTCCTGGAATTTCTTCTATAGACCAGTCTGTCCTTGAACTCAGAGGTCTGCTTGCTGCTGCCTATACAGTGCTGAGATTAAATGACTGAAGCTCAGTAGTTGGCTCTGAGATTTTCTTTAATTCCTTTTCACAGGTTGGATGCTTACCTGGTTGGAATTTTGCCCCAAAATCATCGTTTCCTGTACCCACTTAACATCATGCTTTTCCTGGTCTGTTTATCTCCTCGAGTCCATGACTTAGCTCTGTCCTACTTCCCAGTGCCCCTTTCCTCCTCAAGTTTTTCTGTTTTGCCTGGTTCAGCCTGCTCCTTCTCATTATAAATCTGCATAAGGATGAACGTTAAAAACCACATGACAGAGTCAATATTTGGCTCTTTTGAAATGTCTGCTGTCAATGCAATTAATCTAAAACTTTAACCTCAGGATAAGTGTGGAAAGCAGACAGTTTTCCAACCAAAATATCACAAGAACAGTCTCTAGCCCACATATAGATATTTCTCTCCTCTGAAACCTCCTGAACCAGGCCTCTGTGGTTCAAATAACCCTCAGCATCACTCTCTTCTTTGCATGGTTAACAATATTGCACCAATTTCCTAGCCCAATGCCACAAAGTCCACATTCCTCAAACAAAAGCATGGTTGAGCCTGTCAGAGCAGTAATGCCCCTCCTGGGGCCACTTTCTGATTCAGTGAGGATTTTATTGCTATGAAGAGACACTATGACCACAGCAACCCTTGTAAAGACAAAACATTTAATTGGGGCTGGATTACAGTTTAGGGGTTTAGTCTATTGTCATCATGGTGTGAACCATGGTGGCCTACAAACAGACGTGGTTCTGGAGAGGTTGATGGGAGTTCTTCATCTGGATGGATCTACAGGCAGCAGGAAGAGAAACTGAAGGCCTCTGCTCTGACTTGGGTGTCTGAGGCATATACACACACACATAGACACACACATATACACACACCTACACACACACCACACTCACTCACACACACATGCACACACACCACACTCACACACACATGCACACACACCTACACACACATCTACACACACACCTGCACACACACCTGCACACACACAATGTACACACATACACCTACACACACACCACCATACTCACACACACTCACCCATAAACACACCACACTCACACATACTCATACACATATTCACATGCACACACATGTACTCACACACATATACCCACCACACACACACACACACACACACACACACACACACACACTATATATATATATATATATATTCATATATATATGAAATCTGAGCCCCCAGTGATAAAGTTCCTCTAACAAAGGTACACATACATACTCCAACAGGGCCACACCTCCTAATAATGCCACACACTATGGACAAAACATTCAAATATATGAGTCTATGAGGACCATCCCTATTCAAATCACCACAGTCATTAATAAAATTATTAATGACTAGATGCTCAGATTTGACCAGACAGCTTATGCCTAACAGCATGTTCTAATTTTGTAATTATCTTTCCTTCCATAACACATATTTTTGCAAATAAGAGCATTTATTTACGATAAAATGTACATAGTTTAAATTATGTATATATTCATATTAAGTGCATTCCACCAGAGTTTCATGGTAGGATAATTTAAATAAATTGTGAAAAATAAGTATCTATTTCAAACTTTGTCATTCTGGTTTAATATGAGTATAGCAATCAATTTACACATTTCTTATCTTAGTTTCTGTCACAGTTAAAATTCAGTCATTAGTTTTGCATTGATAAATCTCTTTTCCACTCCAGTCTACTGCAGTATAAAACAATTACTTGGAAATGCCCTATCTTTCTGCTTCATAATCTTTTATGGAAGCTATGGTTTCTACAGTCTTAAGTCACACATCATTATTAATAAATTTTCAGTTAATTATGAGGCAAGAGTTCGGAATATCAATGCTCAATATTTAAATTTAGGCTTCAAAATTATCAACATCTTACACATACTTTAAGAGGTATTCTGAGCCTTTGAGTTACGAGTCATTCTAACTTGTTGGGGGCTATGGAAAGGAAACACAGAGCCATTGTAAGAACATAGACCCCTTCTTAAGAGCACTGGAACCCTTAAAACCCAGATTCTAGGCATACAGAAAAAACAGATGTGAGTTAAAAGGGTAAGGAGATTTCAGCTACAGTTGCAGATGAGTTACCAAATGCCCAGTTTATATTTGCATGGTAAATATATTAATCCTGGGGCCCTGTTCTAACAACACACTCTTTTTCGCTATAAGAAAGACAGGTATTATCAGTACCTTGCTCAGCCAACACCAGAGAAACTTCCTCCTGCAGAAGACTGGAACAAACACAGAGACCCAAAGCCAGAAGTAATGCAGAGCGAGGGAGAGATCATGGAACACTTACCTCTAAACAGGGTGTTCCCAGGTTCAGGGAACCCTGTGGAAAAGGAGGCAGGAAGAATGCAAGAGCCAGAGGGGATGGACAGCACCAAGGAAACAGGCCTATAACATCAACAGGATTGGCACGCATGTGAACTCAGAGGCTGAGCGAGCACCCACAGGTCCTGCATGGGTCTGCATCAGAAGAGGTCCCAGGGCCAAAAGGAAAAGTGAACATATGCTCCCAGCCTTAACCAAGCCAGAAGCCATCTCCATTTGGTAACCACTCTGCCTTCTGTTTGCTCTTTTGTCCCCTTTTAATGTACTTGTTTTTATTTCATCTTAGTATACTTTATTTCACTGTTATCTCTTAGATGCCTGTTTGTTTTCTAAGGAGAGACTGAAAAGGGGTGGATATGGTCATAAGAAGTGGTGGATAGGGACTGAGACTAGAGGCAGGGGAAAACCATAATAAGTGTCTATTTCATGAAAAAGTCTATTTTCAATAGAGGAAAAAAATGGCTGTCATTTCTGATCACCCTTCTCCACGGGCCTCCAGGGGTATTAATGAGGAAGACTGCGGGAGATGTCAGGGTAGAAAACAGCCACCATGAGTCAAGGAGGATAGGAGAAAGAATGTGAGTGGCATTGACGGCAAGATCAAAAATGAATTTTTAAAAATTCACAGAAGTTTCTTTTCAATACCAGGGGTGGTGAGGGTGATAATTCCATTCTTCTCAGAGCACAGCTGTAGCTAAGAAACAGAAAAAGCAGCATCTACCTCCAAAGAAGTGGGAAATGAAAC